>NC_089265.1:13774164-15176916 GCF_963930625.1 Muntiacus reevesi | reverse complement strand
TGGTCTTTATTGCTAAACAGATAATAAATTAACACACAGCAGAAACTCTTGTTGATTCAGTTATTTATGTGTCTGATGCAGAAGAAAAAATAGAGCCTCATCTCTGACATCCCTGATCTCCTCCTCTGATCAGAGCACACTTTATTCTCCCATTATCTATGCCGATGCCTTGTCAGAGCAAATAAAGATAAAGCAACCCCACCATAATTCTGTGTCAGCGCCTTTGCTCTTGTGTAACTGTTCTCCTCGCCCCGCTCTGCCCACTTAGACCTCTTATATACCTCACGGCCCAGAGGTTGTCTAACTTCTTCCTTGAAGTCATTCTTGATTGTTTACACTTGTGTCTTCTTCTATGAACTTAGAACTTCATACCAAATGGTCTTGTGATTTTTTTTTTTTTTAACTAATGTTTCTAATGTGTTGGCTTTAACTTGTTATAGACTCAGACACCTGGAGGACAGCATTTTACTTACACCTTTTACCCTTTCTGTCAATACATCACAGTGTTCTAAAAATATTCTATGATTATTGAGTAGTTTATAATTTTCTAATTTAACAGGTTATGAGTCTGATTTTTTTATTAATATTTGAAAAGTTAAAATTTTTTCCTAGCCATCACCAGGAACCATTTTAACTTTATTATCTAGCTTTCTTTCTATGCTGATCTTGCAGATCTACACTGTATGTAGCATTCTGAATTCTGCTCTTTTCCCATTACCATATAGCATCGTGAATAAGTCCATGCAGCTATACAGTCATCAAAATTATCATTTTTATTTGTTGCATTATATTCTAGCTTATTGAAGGACCATAATTACCATGTGCTTCCCTTTTGTTGGACATAAAGATTATTTACAGTTTTTTTTTGCTGTATTGTAAAACTGACATTGTAGAACTGACAACATAGGGCTTCCCAGGTGGTGTTAATGGTAAAGAATCCACCTGCCACTGCAGGAGACATGGGTTTGATCCCTGGGTTGGAAAGATTCCCTGGAATAGGAAATGGCAACCCACTCCAGTATTCTTGCCTGGAAAATTCCACAGACAGAGGAACCTGGCAGGCCACAGTTTATGGGGTTGCAGAGAGTCGGACACGACTGAGCATACTCACACACTCACAGAGTTGACATTGTCAAATGTGTAGCTTTTTGGGTTTTGTTATATTTTGAAGATAAGTTCCAAGGATGTTAATGTGATTCATAATAGGTGTCAATGATTGAATGCCATTGATTTTGTCCCCAAACACTTTTGAGTAACTTCACAGGGTGAGTCACTATAAAAGCTTCTCATTTTCTTTTAGTTAACAAAATCCACAAAGAATATTTATGCTTATGAAATCACTTTCTCCTCAATATCCAACTTTTTTGGGACATGTGGAGGCACTGGAATTAAAGTCTACCAGGACATAGACTTTTTCCTATGGAATGTCAGAACACCAGATAAAACAGCAACAAAACCACCCACATTTGGCTCACAAGGATAAAGCTTTCATGCAGAAAATCATGTAACCCAAGTAGCATTTTCTCCAGACACATGGCAAATATAGCAGTGTGTCCAGGGATATATTGATGGGTCCCTCTCATGTCTTCATCTGCATTTCAGCTTTGCTGACTTTTAAAAATGCAAGAAATTTTGTTGGAATTGATCTTAGGCTTACCAGCCTACCTTCCTTTACAGGAATAATCACAAACTATAAAACATGCAAGGACTGAAACAGAGTGTATGACACTCATATAAAGATGGTTATAATTTAAGAGACAGGAAATGTAATTATGTGCTGCTGAGGTTCTCGTCCTTGGTTATGCAAGGGCATGGTAAATATAAAGTGTCCCTACCCCAGGCAGGGTCAAGTCTTGCTGTAACTTGTTGGAGGGAGCTCTGGAATTGAGATCGAAAGCCACCTTTTCTCACACAGCATTTTGTGGACTGCCATAAACAGATTTGCATTTATTTTAGATGTATTGTTGAATCAATAAGTCGATAAGTACCAGAATGGTCCATCTCCAAACCTCATGCAGAGGCAACATAGTATCTCTGTTCTTTACATCCAGGATTTCTAGGTCATGTCTTTTTACCTTCTTTGTTCTGTCATGAATCCACCTCAATATTCTGCAACTTAACAGACTGAATGGAAAGGAGAACCACCATCAACATAACTAATATAAGTAGCAAGGGAAAGGGAGAGGAAGAGAAGTAATCAGGGGCACACGAGGAGAGGCATCATCTTGATTCTGCAGTTATGAGGCCACAACTGTTCCTTGTCATTTTCTATTTTTGTTTCCTATTGTTAACCATTTCACATTCCCCCTTTCTCTCCCCAGTATCTCAGACAGTCATAATTCCTTTCCTGATATGGTAATCTAAATGTGAGAAGACAAGATTTGGGATGGTCTAAACTGTGTAGTTTGAGAGAGTCTACCCTTAATGTTAGCAAAGTGAAACAGGAGGTAGTTTACAGTATACTTGGGTATGTTACAGTAAACTCCTTGTGTTCCTTACTGTGTTCCAACAACAATATTTCCTGTTATTGTCAGTGTCAGTAACCTAAGCCAACCCCATGACCACCTCCTTTTGCATAAAATACATGAGCCACAAATGTACGTAATGAAAATCAGCTTTTATCTAATGGAAATATTAGCTATGTTCAAGTAGAAATGTCCCTCACACAAGTGTTAAAACTGTGAACCAGCAGAGTGCTGAGTATGTGATCAATAAATATTTTGAGTGTGAATCATTAAATATACCATTGAGAGGTACCATCCACATTTCCAGTGTTTGGTTACCAGATGTTTTCATTGCATTGTGGATGAAAAGACACATTATATTGGCAATCAGTTTAGGCATGTGTGGTACTAGTTGTAAAGAACCTGCCTACTGATACAGGATATGTGAGACACGGGTTCGATCCCTGGGTTTGGAAGATTCTCTGGAGGAGGAAATGGCAACCTACTCCATTTTCCTTGCCTGGAGAATCCCATGGACAGAGGAGCCTGATGGGCTACAGTCCATGGGGTCACAGAGTCAGACACGACTGAGCGATGTAGCGCGCAGCACACACATGTTTTAAGACATCGCTCCAAGCCTACAGGATATTTCCTCCCATCTGGGATTATATTGATTATATTGGTTTTCAATGACCTATTTTAATATTTTTCATTATCAGCTAGTTTGGAATGGTGAACAATATAATAAGACCTCTGGCTTCAAACAGGGTTTAGGATGAAGAGCCTGGTTATCATAGAGGGCTTCCTTAAAGAGTTTACAACTGAAGTGTGAGAGTTAAGTCCTGAGAAGTCATTTGCGGGATAGAGAGAGAGATATCAAGAATTGAGATTGAAAACCGCCTTTTCTGACCTGGTATTTTGTGAACTGCCATAAAAAGATTTGTATTTATTTCAGATGTAATCAAGGGCACACAAGGAACAAGAGTGTTCCAGGCAGAGGGAGTAGAATATGCAAAGGCCTTGAGGTGGGAGAATGGATAGTGTATCTGAGAAATCTAAAGGTAAATGAGAGGATAATGAAGCACGCAGATTGAATGAAAGAGGAGGATGAAATGAGGGAGATGAGGATGGAGGTGTAGATGGGGCCAGAGCATACAGAGCCTTAGAGATCATGTTAAGTATATTTGGTATTTATGCTAAGCATAATAAAAATGTATAAAATCGTTCTAAGGTTATGTATGTGTGTATGTATATTTCTGCATGCACATGCTGCACACAGAAAAGTTTTGATAGAATCAGATTTGCTCTGTAACGCTTTCACTCCAGCTGTAGCATGGAAATATGGAGGACAGATTACAAGGGGGCCGGAAAGGACATACAAAGACTGTTGTGGGAGGGCCCGTCAAGAGTATGAAAAGATAAAAATAAAAAAGGTGGTAGACTGGTGGCAGGGCTTCCCTGGTAGCTCAGACAGTAAAGTGTCTGCCTGCGATGTGGTCGATCTGGGTTCGATCCCTCGGTCAGGAAGATCCCCTGGAGAAGGAAATGGCAACCCAATTCAGTACTCTTGCCTGGAAAATTCCATGGACAGAGGAGCTTTGTAGGCTATAGTCCTTGGAGTCGCAAAGAGTCAGACACAACTGAGCGACTTCACTTCACTTCAGATTGGTGGCAATGAAGACTGGGATTAGTATATGGAATTCAAGAGATTTTCAGGATGTCATTGAAGATGTAGAAATAGATGCAGTTACCCAAGGAGGGAGTATAGAGTGAGGAAGTGACCAAAGGAGGAAGGTTGAGACTGGAGGAGCTGCAGCATTTTAAGATTGGAATGGAGGAGGGTACAGCTGTATAGGAGACTGATGAAAAGATAAGAGAGGAAAAAAAAAAAGAAAAGATCAGAGAGGTCAGAGGAAACCCAGGGAGATTTCTGCCATGGAAGCTTAGGGGGGAAAGGTTTGTAAGTGATGGGTTTGATTAATGCTGTTAAATGAAAAATGTCCTTTGGATTTAGTGCCAGAGAGGCATTGATTATCCTTAGCATGAGGTATTTTGGTGGATGGATACAGGTGGAAGAGAGTGGGAAGTGAAGAGATACAGCCAAAGGGATATTGGCTATTCACAGTATTTCAAAGATTCTGTGACAAGGAGAGGGATTAGTTGCCAGGGATTAGTGGATAGTGTTGCTTTAAAAGGAGACTTTTGTGAGAAAGGACACCTTTTCTCACAATAGTGAGATAGTGTAAATTTGCTGAAATAAACAAGAGATAGAATTCAGAGGAAAAGGGGGCTGGACAGTTCCTCCATTGTGATGAGAGGGAAGAGGGTTTAGATGTAGGAGGAGTCCTGGGAATTTGATATCAGGAAACCGAGGAATTCCCCTTTGAGAGCTTTGAATTTCTGTGAAGTAGAACTTGTCTGCCGAGTGGGGAGCCATGGGGAAAAGATTGGAGATTTAAGAGGAATTTTGAAATCGCTCTTAGGGGAAGTGAGATACGGAAATAATCATCAATGGAAAAAAGAATCAGAGCAGGACTGCTGGGCAGTGTTGGCGATTATCAATTTATACATCTGAACAAATAGGCTGATGGGTAGATTACAGAGGATGGAGAAGTAAGTTCAAATGAATTCACTCAGGCAGGTGATTCCCAGACTGAATGGAACAGGTCTTTTGTTAAATACCTAAGATGTGAGTAGCTCCTTTTCCAAAAATAGAATAGTATGTCCTTTTCAAAAAATAAAATAGTGTGGCCTGGGGGAGGGGCGGTGTTGGGAGGAAAACACCTAAGGAAATCTGCCTACTCTCTCCCTTAAACAATGTCCTTCACTGTTACTGTGTGTCTGTGAGAAGTCTTAAAATGATTAAACTTGCTAAATTTTGTTTAAACTAACTCCCCTCACCCCAGAGGTCTTCATAATCAGGCCTCTGCTACTTGTCAGCCTCCTAACCTACTGGCGCCCTCTCCATTTCTCCTGAACTATTTACATTTCTTTAAAAGGCCCCAACCCTCCTTTCCTCAATTCCTTGCCACAGGGTGTTCTCTTGGCCTGGAACATCCTTTCCTCCACGCACTTTGCATATGACTGTCCCTGAGTAGAAATTGCTTAGGCTGAAAAGCCTTCCTCCACTTGCCCAGGCTTCCTGTCGGTTGTCTGTATTTATCTGCTCACTGTCCTGAGGGCAGACCATCCTGACTCCCTGTGGGCTTGTAGACTCTGCCACTGAACTATAAGCAGCTTGAAGTAAGGAAATTTGCCTGCTCTAGTGCTGTTTCCCCAGCACAGTGTTCATTCTCAGTTCATGCTCTCTCAGTGGCTGGTCCTTCCCTTCACCTTATACCAGGGAGGTGGGTGGTGCCTGATTGCCAGAGATGCTAAGTCAGGTGGATCTGGCCCTGGGTGGGAACTGAATCGGCAAGCTCTGGGCTGGTGCTGGAGCCTTATATTTCCAGAGTGAACTTCTGTCCTTGTTTTTCTGCACACAGTTACATATATATGCATATCCCTATCATGCCTCCCTGAACATACACACAGACACACACACACACACAATTTGCAGTCTCTCTTTTCTCAGCCTTTACTTTTATCTCCTCCATCTGCCCTAGATTCCTTATGGAGTAATGGTTGTTTTCATACTCTTTTTATTCATCATGATCTCTTTCCCTCCCTTATAATGTTTTCCAGAGTCATTCCTCTGGGCCTTTTGCCCTTTCATTTTGTCTTTTATTTCTTCTGCTTCTTTCTAGGCTGTTCAAAGCGCCTCCCAACAGACTTTCAATAGGAATACGGAGGCTCGCTTTGGCGGTGCAGATGTTAAACAATGGAGATGTTCAGTGCTTTTTTCCCCTTCTCTTTTTACTATAGGGACTAGCTGCAGACTGTGTTCCACTGCTCATTCTTTGTAAAAGTACCGCACAAGCAAAATGTTAATCAATTATAGCAGCAGAACTAATTAAAAGGCATGCATTATACATCTCATGGACACACTCTTCATTAGCATAGATTCTCAGAATTACACATTTGTGTCAGAGGGAATGAAAAGGAAAAATTAAAAAAATTAAAAGGCATACAGAAAACCGGTAACTTTAGTTTTCTTAAGATTTTAGCCACGTGTATCTCCTTGTGGATTCAAACGTCCCTTTCATTTCTTGTGTGATTTTAAAAGAAACACACAGTGTTCCCTTTTTATATACTTATAAAAATTGAATGATCCTCAAAAATGATAAAGTTAATCCTGCTTTTACCCCTCAGAAGCTTAAATGATACTCAGTGAGTAGGTTTCTAGAAGCAGAAATGTACCTTTCACTTAGCAGTTCCATGATGTATCCTAATAGACATTTGATTGTGACTAGTTCAGTCACTGGTCTCTCATATTTGCAACGCCATTGCTTTCAACTCAGTTCTTGTTCAAGAGCTCTGCTTGGTCAATGGCAAGACAGTCCAAGGGTTGAGGGAAAGGGCAGCTGAGAATTGCCATAGAGTCCCTCCCAGTTATTTGACTTCCTTCTAAGGAGGATATGTTAGGTCAGACTTTTTGTAATAGTTTGGACATAAAGATATTGGGCCACATATTGTCTGTGCTGAGTTCCCTTGTGCATAAGCAGTTCTCATAACTTGCTCTGTAGACACCTTCCCGTGGAAACCCATCCGACAGTAGAAGTGCTCACATGAGGATGAGCAGGCATGTTTTGTCACCGAACCAGGTAATGTAATGGCAGAATTCTGCTTTTAACCATGAGTATTCACATCACTTTTTAGTTTCTTGGCCTCCTCCCAAAATTCGGATTCAAGAGCTTGAAATGCCAAGTTGATAAAACTCCTATAAGAGCTTTGCAACTTGTCTGTCTATATTTACTCCTGACCCACAGTCTATTCTCGACTTAACATCCAAGTGATATACTTAGGAAATATAAATGGGATCACATTCCGCTGTTGAGTACAACTCTCAAATGCTTCCCGTCATCTGGGAGGAAATTCAGTCTTCTCAGTGGCCAACTAGGCCTTCCTCGATTTGGCCCCTTCTCTGATCTCATTTCTTATCCCCATCTGTCTTTTCCACTTTGCTCTAGTAACACCGGTGTGCCTGTTCCTTGGATACATGTCAAACTCCCTCCTCAGGACCTTTGCATATGCTCTGCCTTTTTTTTTTTTTTGACAGTCTTATGTCAGATGTAAGTATGGCTTGATCAGTCAGTTCATCCAGGTGTCTCCTGAGAAGGGACTTCTCTTGACTACCTTTTCTAGAACACAAGATAACACTTATGGCTACCTGGTATTATAGTGTCTGTTTATTTGAAATGTCTTCTATCAAAATGGAAGCTCCTTGTAGTTAGGGGTTTTCTCTCTCTGACTCAGTGCTTTTAATAGCACAATAGATGAATACCTGGTATATAGTATTCACTGTGCGTTTATTGAGTAAATGAATAAGTGCATTCGAGTGAATACTGGCAGTTAGATTTGTCCACTTATCAAATTCCAAAGGACCTGTTAGGCACGTGTCTGTTAATGTGAGAGCTTGGGAGAAAACTGTGTAGGAAAGTGGAAAATATTGTAAAGAGGTGACGTTGGTATTACAGTAGGACAGTAATATAGGATCAGGTGGGATCTGATACTGTATATAAAAAGAGTGACGATATTATAGATGCTCTCATCAAAACCTAAAATGTTCATAAGCATTCAGAGAAGAGAGCCCTCTGGTTCCTGTAAGCTGGCACCTCCCTGGTATCACCATTTATCAAAAACCTCAAGAAGTTACATTAATTTTTGACTCAGCAATCCCATTTCAGATAATATAGCTTACAAAAGTAATTAAGGTCATGATTAAAGATTTAGCTCCAAAGACACTCAGTACAATAATTGATAATAAGAGAAAAAAATTAGAAGCAACTTAAATATCCAACGATATGGCATTGGTTAGATTACAGTCCAATTAGATAGTGGAATTCTGTGCAGCCATTTAATATGGAAAGATATTCACAATAAAATGCTAAGTGAAAAAAAGTTTATGAAACAATATGTACCCATTAAAATACAATATGTATATAGTAAAATTGGTTGTTGCTTAAATTGACATAACCACCTAAATATTACCAGTAGTTATCTCTTCATTTAGAGTGACTGGAAAGTTTAAATTTTATCCTTCCTATCCGTTTTTTTAATGATTCTATAAGGAACATTTACTATGTGCATGTTTGACACACAACAAACCCCACAGAGAATGAATTTGTGAGAGTTTCCTGCACAGAAGTTTGCCCATGAATATGCTTCTCCATGGCGTCACCTGTCTGTGGGTTATGCACCCATTTATCTGACATACACTTAATGAGCTCCTACTGTATGCCAAACTCTGTGTTAGGCTGCCCCTTCACGTGGGTTTGTTGACTTCATACAACAATTTCCCACCATTGTAAGCATTTCCCTGGAAAAGAGGCGAAGTTTTTTCTCACACCTATTTATCTCTTTTTCCTTTGAAGATATTCCAAAATGGTTAAGTGTCTGTGTTAGCCCAATCCCAAAGCTTTTCATTTTGGATAGCCCACTCTACTGAGACTTTTTTGCCTGGAAGTACTGCTCCTTGATAGTAAAATGGAACCATTGACCTGCAACAGTATCTGTTTGAGGTTGTCTCCTAACCATGTCACTGGACTATTTGCTGGGCCCAGCTTCCCAGGGCAGAATGGATATTCCTACCTTGTCTTCTATCATATAAGCAGGACAGAGGCAGGAAGAAAAGGCAACTTGCTGAATGACTTCCACACAGAGATACTTCTGAAGGACAAGGATACTGCTGAAGGGAAGGAGTGATGTGATACCTCCTTTTCTAGGGTTCTTACTTAAAGTGAAATCCCTTGAATATTAGCTGACCCTGAGTAAGCACTCAATAAATACTTGAGTGATTTACCAAGAGTCCAGATGTCAGTTCATGTGTTTCTAATCTCACCGAAAGCAGCCTAGACAAGGGTCCTTTTTCCTTCTTTCTTTTTATACCAACTTGGGACATGTTAAAAATGTAAGGAATTTGGAAAGAGTGCTATGTATAATGGGCTTCCTTGGTGGTTCAGTGATCAAGTCTCTGCCTGCCAGTGCAGGAGACGTGGGCTTGATCCTTGGCTGGGTCAGGAAGATTCCCTAGAGAAGGAAATGGCAACCTACTCCAGTATTCTTGCCTGGAGAAGCCCAGGGACAGAGGAGTCTGGTGGGCTACGGTCCATGGGGTTGCAGTCAGATGTGACTTAATGACTAAACAACAACAATAATAACTCTGACCTATGGAAGCATGCTTTGACACAATGACCACAATGAGAAGGTGCATGATTAGCACATGTTACATAGTAAGATTGCAAAACACACATACACACACAACCAGCCTGGTCCTGCTTAACATGCAGGTGTTTAATTGGAAACCTAAATAATAAATTAAGCTTTCTGTGTTAGAATCACTCTCTGTCATTCTACTTATCTGTCCCTGAATGAGATGAATTTCCATGGCGTGCTCAGATTGCTTTATTTGACACCAGCAGGCAACCACTGTTAATGATTCTTTTCTCTCCTGGTAGCTGGAAGGGAGTTTTCATCTTCCTGGGGGATACGGTTGGGCCAGAGTCTGCACAGTGTCCATCTGCATCGTTAACCTTTAAAAAGAGTGCAGTCTCCACTTCTCTTCTTTCATAATTAGCAGAAGTTTCCTCTGTACTTAATACACAACATTCCCAAATTCGGCAAATGTGCTTCATATACCCCAAGATTTACCTCCTTTCTATTAAAAAAAAAAAAAGAAATGAAGGTCTTCAGAAGAGAGATGATGTCCTCTGTAGAGCCCACGGGGTCTTCTCTACCTGTGGGGGGCACAGTCTAGTCTTGTCTTCTGTTTTATTTCAATCCCAGGAAAATCCCACTCTCATCAAGGAAAATGTGTCAGAAAAAAGAACCCAGTCTACTCTGTTGTAGGTGGGTTATATAACCAATTTCCCAAACCAGCTAATAGGAGGAGGCTTTATCGGCATGAAGGTGGGGGAGTTTTGAAGGTGATGAGGAGCAGCAAGCTTTCTCCCTGTGGTGTCTGTGATCCCAATCATGGGGTGATAACTTCAAAGGAAGAAAAATGCCCCTTTGCCCTTTAAGATAGTCAATAAGCTTTTACAAGCAGGCAGCAAAGAATCCACACTGTCCTCTCATTTAGTTTTTAATTAATACCCAATTATAGTCATATTTTCAGAGCATCCCTAGTTAGATCTCCATTAGCAGTGAGAGAGTACATCTGGACGGATATTATTGTGAAGAACACCAGGGGACTGAGGAGGAGATTCAGAGCTGTGGCAGGGGTCGGGGTGGGCGGGGGGCACACACAAAAATGAATCTCAACTGCATGGCGCGTGGAGAACAGCAGTAAACAGAAGCCGCCTTCCGAAATGATTGTAATTTTTGTTCTACTTAGAGTTGCAGAGTTTCAGAGCGGCATGGCAGAGTAGAAATAGGAGGATGTTGAAATTAGACAGCATTGGGTACAAATCCTATAAAATGAGAAAAACTAGTGGTTGCCGGTGGAGAGAGGGAAGGAGGAGATGGGGTGACATAGCATATGGGATTAAGAGACAAACTACTCTGTATAAAATAGATAAACAACAGGATATATTGTACACCACAGGAAAATCTAGCCATTGTTTTGTAATGACAGTAAATGGAGTATAATCTCTAAAAATGCTGAAGCACTATGTCGTACACGTGAAACTAGTGAATATTGTAAATCAACTATACTTTGATTAAAAAAATAGTGCCCACCCACTTCCAGGGTTTCTGGGAAGATTAATGAGCTTGTTTTTATAAAGATCCAGGTACACGGTAGGTACCTAGTAATTGGTGACCATTATTGCCTCTTATTTCCATCTATAAATTTCAAAGAGGGCCATATAGGCTGGGCTGAGTAAATTTTTTTTTTTAAGAAGAAGAATGTGGACTTTTAAGGATACTTTTAAGTGATCATTCCCTCCATGATCACTACATTGGAGTTTCTCAGGCACTTGTCTGGCATCCTGAATGAGGGAGGAGGCAGGTTATTTCTCCTTCCGGAGCTTTTTGGTTGGCACTTCCCCAGAGGTCTGGAGTGTCGAATGGAGAGATGGAGCAGGAAGAGGAGGAGGAAAAGGAGCAGAGTCAGGAATGAACTGCGGTGGTGGCAGGAAGACCTTTGAACTCTAAAGCCGAGTTTACTATTTAAAGACTAAAAAGAATGGTAAGAATTGTAATAGTAACTGTGATTACCTTTGAAAGATAGGAGGATAAAGGATTTTTTCCCCTGACTTCTCGGTACTTTCTGCATTTTCTTGTAATTTTTATTGGTGTATAGTTGCTTCACGATGTTGTGTTCATTGCTGCAGTACAGAAAAGTGAATCAACCATACATAAACATACATCCCCTCCTTTTTGGATTTCCTTCTCAATTTAGGTCATCACACAGCATTGAGTAGAGTCCTCTGTGCTATACATGCTTTTTACAATGAGTCAGCATATATTAATAGTACTTTTATAACTAGAAAAACGAAGCTAAACAACCCCTTATTAATTACTTCATTGTCCTGTGTCTCGTTCTGGATGCTTCAAAGAGTGATGTTTGAGGAACTTAGCTGACTCGTGGTCCGATGTTCACTAATAGGACATGAGGAGTTTAGAAATTCAAATTCTAGCCTCAGCAATCAGCACTGCCCCAGGAGGCTAGGACCCTAGACTCCTTTAGAGCTTATAAGAGGCAAGGACAGAGTGTCCTCTATAGAAGAATCTGGATTTGTAAATACACCTCTAATTTTAGAAAACGAAAAGTTGTTTTACTTGAGGACTCTGAGTGTTTCTCCCTGGCGCCTCCCTGATTTCTGGAGCTTTTGGTTCCAGTGTGGATCAAAGTCTTACAGCCTATCCTCTGATACTGAATTTCGGTTCTCTGGGAACCTCAATGAACGTGAATAACTTGGGACAAGTGCTCGCTTATCACGCTGAGCCTGGCACCCTGCTTTCTGTACTATCGGCAAACCCAGGAGAAAGAGCTACAGGGAAGCTTGTGGGCAGGTTAGGTGAGTTTTAATTTAGGAAGTTATCTTCTTCAGACAGATGGTTTGGGACTCCTTAGGTCAAGCAAATGGTCCTAGCAAATGCTGTGGTGCTTATTTAGACAAAAACACTTTGATTGACATTTCTGTACCAAAATAACTAAGGAGAACAAGCTAATAGCCTGTCACTTAGCCTATATGGGTAAGCCATGAAAATGGGACAGCTGACCTGGAATATGAGCACATTTTGGATCATGAGGGAATATCATCTTATCTTTCTCTTTAGTGGATGAGGAGAAGGGCAGAGTCAAAAGAGCACTTGAAATGTTTGAGAGGAGCATCAGATGAAGGATGGCTGTTCTAGAAATCAGTTAAGTTCTGTTGCTCAGCCGTGTCGGTATCTTTGCGACCCCATGAACTGCAGCATGCCAGGCCTCCCTGTCCATCACCAACACCCAGAGTTTACCCAAACTTATGTCCATTGAGTCAGTGATGCCATCTAACCATCTCATCCTCTGTCGTCCCCTTCTCCTCCTGCCCTCAATCTTTCCCAACATCAGAGTCTTTTCCAATGAGTCAGCCCTTTGCATCAGGTGGCCAAAGTATTGGAGTTTCAGCTTCAGCATCAGTCCTTCCAATGAACACCCAGGACTGATCTCCTTTAGGATGGACGGGTTGGATCTCCTTGCAGTCCAAAACACTCTCAAGAGTCTTCTCCAACACCATAGTTCAAAAGCATCAATATTTTGGTGCTCAGCTTTCTTCACAGTCCAACTCTCACATCCATACATGACCACTGGAAAATCCATAGCCTTGACCAGACGGACCTTTGTTGGCAAAATAATGTCTGTGCTTTTTAATATGCTATCTAGGTTGGTCATAACTTTCCTTCCAAGGAGTAAGTGTCTTTTAATTTCATGGCTGCAGTCACCATATGCAGTGATTTTGGAGCCCCCAAAAATAAAGTCAGCCACTGTTTCTCTATCTATTGCCATGAAGTGATGGGACCAGATGCCATGATCTTAGTTTTCTGAACGTTGAGCTTTAAGCCAACTTTTTCACTCTCCTCTTTCACTTTCATCAAGAGGCTCTTTAGTTCTAGAAAAGAGTAAGTTAAATAATGATATTGCATAAGAGAGAAAGAAATTTAAGAGGTTAAGGTTTTTACAGACTTGTAACTCTGCAGATGTGTTGTGTAAAACAGAAGACACAGCTCTTTAAGAACTTTGGTTTAACAGAATGAAAGGTCATGGGTCATTGCAGAAAATGAATGACCAGAGTCCTGAAGAGACCACGTGCAGTAAAGTAAGGGAAAAAAAAGGAGAGGGCTTTTGTTGTTGTTGAAATCCTTTTTCATTTTTTGTATTGACTTCTCTAACTTACCTTCCTACCACTGTTACAAGCCAGGTTCATTTGCCTCATGCACAGCAAGTCAAAGCCCTGAGACTCCAAGATTCGCAGCAAAGAAAGGGTTTGTTTGTAAGGCAGTCAAGCCTCAGATCCACCTCCCTAAAGGCGAGGGGCTTGGGATATGTATGGGATAAAGGAATAGGATGGTGTTGGAAGTAGAGAGAGATGATGGGAAGTAGGGAAAAGCCAAGGTAATCTATGTTCTGTGCAGTATCTGAGTTGCATGCATTTTCATGGGATATATGTTTAAAATGGAGGTGCTTAGCATGATCTGAAGGTGGAGTTTTTGGCTCTCTGATGTCAAAAGGTCATTCCTTGGACACGTGCACAGGTCCAGTTTTGGGGTCAGTCGTCCCAACCAGTCTCAGCCAGTTAAAGTAGACATAGCTGACTCCAAGTTCCTGAAAGACAATTCTGACAAACATTTTATTATTTGGACGAGGTGAAGGTTGCAGGGTAGACAGTTTACAACAAAATAACTAAGCAGGCTTGCTCCATCAAGATGCGCTGTGAGCATGTGGGTTTTTAACAAGCTGGAGGACTAGTTCAGGAATTTGTTAGTCACCAGTTTCTGTCAACCCTACGGTGCACTGTTTCAGGACAGTCCATGGTTTCAGTATTATATACTGTCTCTCATGCTTGTGGTAAATAAAGGTGATGAAACACCTGATTAATGTGCAGAAACCAACCACTATGGACAGAATTGGGCTTCCTACATGGCTCAGTGGTAAAGAACCCACCTGCTAATATAGAAGACACCGGAGACGCAGAATCCTAGAGTTGGGAAGATCCCCTGGAGGAGGAACTGACAACCCACTCCAGAGTCCTTACCTGGAGAGTCCCATGGACAGAGGAGTCTGGTGGGCTAGTCCATGGGGGTCGCAGAAGAATCAGACACAACATCTGAGCATGCATGTATACATGCATGGATAAAATTATGTCTCCCCGCCCCCAATTCACATGTTGAAGCCTTAATCCCTAATGTGATTGTATTTGGAGATAGGGCTTTTAGACAGAAATTAAGGTTAAATAAGGTTATAAGAGAGTTGTGCTAATTAGATAGGGTTGGTGGGCCTAATAGGAGGGAGAGAGAGAAAGAGAGATCTCCCTCTCTGTATGTGCGTGTACATGGAGAGACCATGTACGTTCACAGTGAGAAAGCAGGTGTCTGTAACCCAAGGAGAGTGCTCTCATCAGAGACAGACCCTGTGGCACCTTGGTCTTGGACTTCCCAGCCTCCAGAACAGTGGGAAATACACTTCTGTCATTTAAGCCACCCAGTTCATGGTATTTTGTTATAGTGTTCATGCGTGCTAACTGACTTCATTCATGTGTGACTCTGCGACCCCATGGACTGTAGTCCTCCAGTCTGTCCATAGGATTCTCCAGGCAAGAATCCTGGAGTGGGTTGCCATTTCCTCTTCCAGGGGATCTTCCTGACCCAGGAATTGAACCTGAGTCTCTTGAGGCTCCTACATTGCAGGCAGATTCTTTACATCTGAGCCATTGGGGGAAGCCCTTTGTTATGGCAGTCCAAGTTAAGACATCAGCGATGTTTTTTGCTTTGTTTAGTACAGTTTTTCTAAATTATTATAGCAGGATCTTGGCCCAGGAATACTTCAAAAGCCAAGTTTAATTGTTTTCATCTCATTTCTTAACGTTTCAGTAACTGACAGAGATAATATCTCATGGCTATTTCCCATCACTAGCAGTGACAATTTTTGCTGGAAAGAAAAGAGGTCATATTACTATACTCCTTGGAAGCCTATTTCTTCACACCCATCTGTCTTAAGTGAGTCTGTGATTGGCCTTGAATGTAGGTCCCTCAGAATGGGTTATCTAATTTTTTTTTAAAATGTAAATCTTCAACAATTTTATTTTACTGTTTCCCAAGTAGATACTTAATAATTGAGCTATAGCAATGAATGTAGGAGAAGGCTGAGCTTCTATTATAATTATGATTAAAATATGATTAGTAATGCAAGACCATTATGAAATGTTAAAAGGATGAAGAGAAGAATAAATGGTATTTTATAACAGTCAGAAGCCAAATACATTTTTTAGGAAAAGTATTTTATTTTTGTGTCTCAACAGATGAAATTCATAACCTTGTTTTCTGATAAGACAATTCAAACATACAAATCAATTACAACAATGTGCTTATCAGCTCCCCCCCCACCCTTGTATTTTAAAGCAACTGACAATTTTGAAGGACACCAAGACAATAGGGCTTAGCTAAACAATATGGCAATTAAAATTGGCCCTCTTAAGAAAATAATCACAATGGTTGTTGGAAAAATTTGTCCTTTGAGCAAAACAGACAGCATGAAAAGAATCATCATGAAACGAGCATTATAGCTTGCCTTCCAACAAAAGGAAGAAGGGGATGTATGTGAAAACAATGGTACAGAAAGCTGTGGAGTCATACGGAAAACAACAGAAAACCCTAGTAAATAGATTTCTCCAATGAAATGCATCCGCTTGGAGACAGCCATTCAAACTCTAGTTTCATATTAGAATAACTACCCCACCCCCAGGACCTGGAAGTAAATCATTGCATAACCTTTTGTGGAAATTAGTTGAATCATTTTTCCAAGCTAAAATGTCTCAAAGAGAGGGGAATTTGTGATGGATCTCCTAGACATCATATATTAGAGATAAACCAAGCCAATTGATGGCCAATGCCATTTTAGACTCTAATTATAGAGGGAGCCGACCTAGGCCTCCAGGGGGAGAAGGGTTCATGTGCAGTGACTTCATCTAGCCACTCTAAACCCTGTAGCCTCTTTGTGTTAGGGCCCCAGTTCTCCACACAATTCCCTCATGCTGTCACGGCAAACCTCACAGCACCCTTGTGAGGTAGGTAGTGTTATGGTCATTTCTAGAGATGGGGATGCAGAGACGCTAAGTATCTTGCCCATTGAGAAGCATGAGCCCAGTGACAGAGCCCTTAGAACTCTTATTCCAGATCCTTGTCTTTTTAGTACTTAACTACACGGACTCCCTGAGAGTGGATCATTAAAGCAGGTAGGTCCTTAAAGCCAGATTAGTACCTGGCCATTTGGACACTAAGGCCCGTCTCTAAACTACATGATTTGAATGATGGGATGAGAAATCAGTTATGGTCAACGTGGAAACCAAAGAAGTTAATATGGAGAAATGCAGGATTAAAGTTTCTGCAATTGATAGCAGTTTTATTTATTGATGTGCTGTGAAGTTAGTATGATAGTAGATACTTGGTTGGTGTTAAATGATTAAATCAACGAATGAGTGAATGAGTAATGAATGAAGATTGTGCTTGTATAGGTGGAAAATTAAATTTTGTACACATTTTAAAACTAGAACTGGAGAAATCTGATTTCCAATTTCTCATCAAGAATGAGAAGGAAAGAGTTAAGTAGATTCCTAAGTTTCCTGTGGGCATGTATTAGAGCTAATACTGCCAGCATTTCAAAGGATATAGATACACAGACATTTAAAATAACTGTTAATATATAATCTGTGTACTTACTGGTTTCAAATCCAAACTGGAATGATCACTATTAGAGGCATTGCCTCATACATAAACATCATTCATTCACCTTCAAAAGAAAATTCCCTTATGTATGCCTATTTTCTCATTGTCATTTATTTGAAAAACTTGTGCTCTCCAGTTCTTATCAAATCCTGTTTTGAAAATACATTGAAATGAAAACAATGAACTACTTCTGTCTTGAACTCATACCAGCCAGGGAACACTTTTCGGTTACTTTCTATTTGTGTAAACCCATTTTTTTTTTTTCTTAATTCTTGAAGACTTGGACAGAAAACAGCTGCCATGTACCCAAACCAACCCTGTATTAAAACCAGCCATTTTTCTTTTTTTAATTGTAGTGCCATGGAAGGCTCTTGAAACCACTGAAGTAGAGGCAACTGGATTCTCCAAGTGTCACTAAAATAGAAGATCTTATGTAAATCAAGATGGTAGAGTTGACTTGGTAATCTCTTTGCATTCACATTTGTTCTCTGTTTAGTAAATTAATTCCCAGTAGAATGTATACTGATGGTAATACACAGTGAGGCTTAAAGAAGCCCTGAACACCACGGTATGGATTTGTGCGTGTGTTATAAAAAGTGATTAACTTCCACAAGAGTACTGAATGTATATAATGTCCTGTGCTTGGTCACTCAGTCCTGCCTGACTCTTTGTGACCCCATGGACTGTAGCCCACCGAGCTCCTCTGTCCATGGGGATTCTCCAGGCAAGTATACTGGAGTGGGTTGCCATGCCCTCCTCCAGGGAACTTCCCAACCCAGGGATCGAACCCAGGTCTCCCACATTGCAGGTGGATTCTATACCACCTGAGACACCAGGAAAGCCCAAGAATATTGGGGTGGGTAGCCTATCTCTTCTCCAGGTGATCTTCCCTACCTAGGAATCAAACCGGGGTCTTCGTGATCTTTTAGACTTTCATACATCCAACTAATAGCCCATGAATAAAAGAAGACTGTTGGAGAAGGAAATGACAACCCACTGCAGTATTCTTGACTGAGAAATTCCATGGACAAAGGAGCCTGGCAGGCTACAGTCCATGGGGTTGCAAAGAGTCAGACAAGGCTTAGTGACTGAGCAGAAGAATATTGTAGATTAAAGGCTGTGAATTGCCTCTATGCTATGGCACCAGCATGCGTAATTTCTTGTGCTTAAGAATAATATGAGGAGCAATGCTGTAGATAGGAAAGGTTCATATAAATGGGGAGTATCTGGTAAATGAATTTATCTCCCAATGTGACAGCAAACAAAATTATTCAATATATGACTAACTTTCACAATCATATATAAGATTTAGGTCTTTCAAGCAAAGAGATAACCTATGTAGTAGTATGCTGTTTTTCACAGAGACTTCCCTTGGATTTTCATTTTTCAGACCCTTTCGTCTTAGTGATTGAGTTCTGTTCTTAGTTTTCCTTATTAGAGGCAAACAGAATCATGGGAATTCTCAGATAAGCCGTATATTTTCCATCTGCCTTTTCTTTTCCTTTATCTTTCTCCAGATGGTTCTTAGTATGTGTGGTTCTTAGTAATAGTCTGTGTGTGTATCTGGCATTAAATGACGTGTACTATATAGAGAGACTTGTTGACATGTTCTAATATTCTGATTTGCCCAGTTCAGAGTATTATGGAATGATACAATGCCTGTATAGCTATAACAAGGGATTTCCTTCTCAATCCAATTTTTTTTTATAGAGAGTCATAGTTTTTGCATTTAAGTGTTTATAAGAGTTAATGAAAGGAACCAGGGTGATGAGCCCTATAAGCCAGCATTTTGAATTTTTCCACATATCAATGGCAGAATTCCCAGGTGAATTTCCACTCAGGAATCCCATTAAGGTTTCTCAGTTTCCTCCTTAACTTGGTCTTATTCCACATTAATCTTCACATCTTGTGTTTTAGGTCTGACAATGAGGTGAGCATGAAGAGAATATTGAGCTCTACAATATACTTATCTGCCTTAATGGCAGTATCTAGGAACTCTTAACTCTTATTTTGACTGTATCAAATGATACCTGGAATCACTTGGAGTGATATACTCATAACCAAGGAAAATGAGAGGGAGAAAAAGCCCAGAAACTCCCATCCCAACTCAGAACTTTGATGGGCTTCTAAATGTATGAAGCAACGTATGATCAGAGTGTCTTTTTAAGGATAGAGCCAGAAGCCAGGCTGCTGAGTTGAGTATATTTAGTTCTTATTTAAAATTTTGACTCCATTACATTGTCTCCTTCCCTCTTATCCTTGTTTAAGAAAAGGTCCTGAAGTATTAGGGCTATCTTCTCCCTGATCAGGGAGTTTATTGGACAACCTAACTTGTGATGTATTAGTTGACAGAGATGTATTCTTAACTATTCATGGGAACATGTTTTTGTTTTGGTCATGCTATTTTAGTGGTATAAAGTGAAAGCCCACTGTCAGTTGACACATAGCTTTGGCAATACCAAAAATAATAATAATAATAATAATCTCCCAGGAGAAGGAAACCCCTTTCTGGTGGTAAGCTCTTCCTCCTATAATTAAAGAACAGCAAGATTGCCTTTTCTGCATTTCTTACTAGCAGCTTCAGAATGGGAGTGCCTGCTGCTGCCTAGCAGTGATCTTGGGCTTTTTGGTCATTTATCAGTATGGCTTCCAGGTCCCATCCTTGCCAGCTCTCTGCTTCCTCCACTCACTCTCTCTTCACTGGAAGGCATCTAGCTCGAGCTCTAGGGGTGAAGATGAAAACACAGGATGACAGCTACCTGAGCACAAGTGGCTCCCTGAAGCCCGTTCCCTTAAGCACCAAAGGTCAGGAGAGAACGCCTTTGCTCTCAGAAGAAAGATTGCACAAGGGCAGTTTTTACAGTTAGTTCTTTTCCTCTTTTACGTTAGACAGTCTTCTTTCCTTTGTTGTTAACATGCCTGAAGACAAAAGATTTTCCTCTGTTTTAATTTTTTGTGCCTTCCTGTCTTATACGATGTCTCAATCATAGATAGTTGGCTGAGTGAAAGCTGACTCACAGAGGATGACTAGATGATCATGTTGTGTGTATGGCTTGCTGGACCCTACAGTTCTTGCTCAAATATATTACATGCCTGAAGTCATGGCCATTACTTGCTTCTATAACCAACTGCAATGGATGGGATGATTTTGCATGTGATGCAGGATTTATCTTCAGTAAAGTAGAGTATCTTTCTAGTATACATGAAAGTGAAAGTCACTCAGTCGTGTCTGACTCTTTGCGACCTCATGGACTATACAGCCCATGGAATTCTCCAGGCCAGAACACTGGAGTGTGTAGCCTTTCCCTTCTCCAGGGGATCTTCCCAACCCAGGGACTGAACTCATGTCTCCTGCATTGCAGGCAGATTCTTTACCAGCTGAGCCACCAGGGAAGCCCTCTAGCATGCAAAGTATGACCTAAATTTGGATTTATAGCAGGTCAAATCATGGCTCCTTGGACATTTTGCTTATGAAGAATGTGAAAGCCTGGCCTCCAATTCCTCTCTGAGTGGTTTCCATTCAGTCCAGCAGTAGATTGATTCCTCTGGGCCTACTGCTTCTCTAACTGGAGTTATTTATAGATTATCCAACCTAATCACAATATTAAAGATATTTAAGCAAGCTTATGTTCCTCATGAGCAAGGCTCATATAACCGACCTCTCTCAATGAGGGAGTATTTTTCTTATAGATGACTCCAATTGTTTTTTATTACATTTCATTTTTTCCCCCTTAATAATAGTCAAATGGTTTTAACTGAGATATTATATGCTTAAGCCCTTTACATTAGTAAAGAAAATATGTGTTCTTAACTTATTTTACATGTTAATAAAATAAGTTAACTTGTTTTTACAAGTTAAAAACAAAACATGCCCACAATAAGTCAATAATAATAGTCAGTGATACACAAATATAAATCAAGTTACTTTTGTCATTAGCACTATTTTTTTTTTGAGAATAAAATCAAGCTATCAGGCATTAAAGAAAAAAAAATTTTATAGGTTGTTGATTAGTAACTTCCAATCATGGGATATTCCCAGAATAAGACTTTGATAAGACATTAAAGAAAAACACAGACACACATTCTGTTTCTCTTTTTCTTCTGCTCAAGCTTATCAGCTTTTAAAACAGTTACATTTTAACACTTAAAGAAATTAAATCACCCTCCCCCTCATATTTATATATGTATATATAAACAATAGCATTTAAATGAATTCTTATCTGGGACATTTCATACCATAAGGAAAAGGATAAAACATAAGAAGACAACTGACCTGTGCATCAAAGCAACACACATGTGTGTGTGGTACACCTGATTTATAACTGGGGAGGAGAAGAGCATGGTTCCTTCCAAACAGCCTCTAAAGAGTTTGCTCATGACTTAGCTTCTGTCTCTTGCCAGCACACAGATATGTCTGACCTAGTATGTTGCTGGACACACATTGTGGTAAAGATTGAGGTTTTTTTTTTTTTTTGAAAGTCTGATTTACTCTCCTGCATAATCATTGTTTGTTGATTACACTGTATTACAGTATTGATTTCATGGTAGTGGGGATTAACTATATTAAAGCAATTTAGAATAGGAGGTTTGCAAGGAAATGAAGAAAGCTAACATGGCAACTGAATTTTTAGGGTGATGTTTTGTATTTTGGGTGTTTTCTGTTTTGTCCTTGTAGGATAGATACATCTTTGACTCTGACCCATTTATAGTATGGAAAGTTATCTTTTGAGCTTTATTGGAATTAATAGTTAACCAATTTATAAGAATGTACATTTGCATTTTCGTTGTCTTCTAATGGCTATTTTGCATATTAAAGGTAAAGCTTTCCTTAAAATATGCAACACTCTCTTGATTATGCCAGCTCTTTGCTCATTCTGCTAAGGCTATAAATAAAACTTCTATTTAAGGCTGGCATTATATCAACCCACCTGCTTCTAAAAGAGAGAGAAAATCAGAATCATTCAACCTGCAGATTGCTGTCACCTTGTAATTATATGAATGGCAAATCTTAACTTTTAAGTGCTCTGTGAGATAAGCTGGAGGGCTTTTGGAAAAAAAAAAAAAGCAATTTCTGGTTTAACAATTACTCAAGAATTCCTGAGTACCAATGAAAGGAGACTTTTCCCTGGAGAGAGCATTCATTGATAGGGTGTGTTGGCAGCTGGGAGGTGACGTGGTGGGGCAGGGAGAGCTGGAAAATGCGGGATCCTTTCAGTGGTGGCATCAGGAGAGGAGGCAGGAGTGGGGCGGTACCAAAGCTTTCCTCTCTCCGTGAGCTGTCTCAGGGGACTTGGTGGTCCATGCTCTTTTCCTCCTTCCTATTCAGCATGTTATTAGGGAGAAGGTGGAGAGGGGCGGAGAAGAGGTCTTAAAGACTTTGGCCAACTGGAGAAGGGCAGTCTGGGGTACATGCAAGTTTGTCTTGATCATATTATCATATTTTAGAAGGGGAACATCAATTTCAGTTCAAGCCTGTTTTAGAAAATCAAAGCGTTTACAAACTTCCTAATTGTTTTTTTTTTTTTTTTTGTGCAAACATTTATCCTAGACAACTTGTTGAAAAACATATAACACAGTAAGCAGTTTCCATTCCCTGATGTTTTTCAAGAAAATATTCAGCTATGTTACTGCTATCAAAACAGAAAAGCCAACGTCAGACTTGGAAACCTATCTTTCATCGTTGATGGAAAATACAGTTTACTTGGCTAAATCTTGCCAACCCAGGCCTATGGCTCCTCAATCCATTTTTTGCTAGGTAATTTAGCTAAATATTGTGGCAAATCAGTTCACATTTTGATCTTGTTCATTGTGAAGCTGTCCCTCCCTGTAGTGGAACTTTTGCTGGAGTGAGACTGAGAAGGCTCCCTGTGGAATGGTTTTTGAAGGAGTTAGGGAAAGAGTAACAGAGCTTCATGTCAAATGTTTGCCAAAGTACTAGGAAGCACACTCTGCTACCTAATGTGGAACTCAGAAATCAACAAGTCAGACAATACTTCATCCCTCAAGGCCTTCCATACACAACTGCAAGGATAACTCCAGAACTCCTCCTTCAGAAGATAGCAAGGATTTTAGTAGAAAGGATAGGACTCTTAAAGCCAACTATGGAAAGTTAATGGGAATTACCAGGCACCTGATGTCTTAGTCTAATGGGAAATGTTTCTAAGGCTTTACTCCCAGGAATAAAGGGATATATCTTTACCTAAGTACTGTGTAGAATGAATGGCTTTGGCCCCCATGTTTTGTTACTAGGTTCACATGGCACAAAATCCATTTGGAATGGCTTATGTGAGTTCTATAAAGGTGACCTGGACATAGATAATAGGGATAAAAAAGACACTGATGAAACTTAAGAGTATAACCTCTGATGCTTCTTCAGTTAAGAAGATACTATAAAAATTAGAAAGGAAATAGGATTAAAATGGATTCAAGTGTCTCCCTCCAACCTTTCTTTAGACTTTTATGTATATTTTTGGTCAGAACTTAGCCTTCTAAGTTGAAAATGATGGGTATTTTTTGTTTTGTTTTTTCTTTTCTAGAAAGCTTCAAGACTTCAAGAAGTATCTGTGATGCTGAATATCTTCTGAGCACAGTTACTGAAGTTAAAGCAAATGTCTTGATATGGAGATAAAGGGAGGCCCTGGAAGGGTAAGTAAATTTACATGGGGTTCCACTAAATTCTTCTCCAGGATCACATCCTCTCTTTTCTACCTTATATTACATATTTGTTCCTGCTTGAGTTATGGAAAGTGACAAAGGTCAGGCTTAAAATTTAGGATTTGCAGGTGAGATTTAAATAATTTAAAAAAATCATAGAAGATTATAATATCTGGGCTCCTCTGAGAACTGAAGAGAACAGATTTGACGAAACAACAGAAAAAGAACCCACCTTGAAGACTGTAGAGTAAATCCTGAATGCCTTTATCCTACTGGGCGGGGTGGGAGGGGGGGTTGTTGATGATAAGAAAAATTTCTGAGAAACTTGAGCAAAGCTAGAGTTATGAAAATGTCATCTGGAACTAGGAAGTACAAGTCTTGGCAATTCTAGGGTTACATTTTCAAACTTTGAGAATATTTGAAAAACTCATAAATGCAATGAAAATTTTTAAAAAGTAACATGAGAATTTGGAAAAGTAGAAATCACTTGCCAGAAACACATTAGGCCAAAACATTTGAGTTATCATACTCTAACAAAATAGATCAACTCTCTGACCATTAGGGCTTTAGCCAGGGAATTTTTCTTCTCAAAATTTAATGCCTAGTGAGTATATTTCATTGAAGATGCTTAATATGCACAGAGAACTGGTCAACCCAGATTTAAATGCTGAGCCAAACAACTGTATTTCTTCTTGGGATAGTTTGAAAAAATACCTTGGGAAGATTGATGACCCCTAGATCACTACTAGGGGAAAATTTGGCCCATGTGTGTGTTTGTCGCAGTCTAGTTGGATCTAATAAAGAGGTAAGCTGAAGTCACAAAGGAAAATTTCCTTTGTGAAGTTTGATATTAGAGCCTCAAAGTTCTAGTCAATGGAACCCAAGATCAAAGCTTTACAGTTATAAAAAGGAACCCAAGATCTGAACAGATAGAATGTAAAAAATTAAGTGGGCATTCTGTTACCTATAACTCCATTACTATGATGCTTCAGACAGAAAGTCACAGCTCCTCCTAGGACTTTCTGGCCAGTTCATTTGTATGATCAGATCATTCATCCAAGTGGCATACTTTTTTGTAATCAATTGGAACCCAATTCAAATAGTAATTTTACTCTTCTTGGAACATTGGGTTTAGGGATAATTCAGAAGAGTACAACTCCAGTCCAATGTTGATTGGACGGGGTTCTGTGAAACTCTAGTTTTTCAAGATGTTTAACAGTTATATCATGAAAAGAAATGCCTCATGCTCAAATAAGTTGGAGAAACTCCAAAGTAAGCAACATTAAATAACATTCATGTTTATTGAACTTTTTAGAAGATTTATTAGGCTCAAATATATATTGAACCTCCAAGAGGTTGTTACAGCATGCACCATTTCCCCAACTTATTAGTCTATGAGACTTTTTTTGGAAAGAACACTTATTAATATCCTAAATAACTTGTTCCAGGGATCACAGTATATAAACCCCCAAGAGAGTGCAGTCTCTTTACTTCCTGTGGAATAATAACTAAATCTTTTCATGGATGAGTTGACTTTAATCCAATTTCATTTGACTAAGCTTTTTGGTCCACTTTTATTTTGAGAGAAAATAGCATAATGACAAAACCCTGTTATTAACTGCTAAATGTTTCTCTCTCTCTTTTTGTTTTTCCAGTTGGACAATTAGTTAAATACTCCAAACAAAGTATTCTCCACTAACTTTTGGAAGACTCTCTGTCTACTTTAACTTTGTTCATTTTTAAATTTGAAAGATTCTGTTCCATTTCCATACAAGTTGGAACTGTGATAGAATTTATTGCAGGTCTTGACTCATTGTTAGATATAAATAAGGTAATTTCCATAAGAGGAAAATGAATTTCTAAGTGATCTATGATAATCATCAGGAAAGTCAAATGAAAAATTACTCAGGCAGTCCATTCTTCAATCTTTCTATCTCATTTCCACCCTGTATTAAGGGAGAAATGTGTTTAAACATGCCGCTATCCAGTTGGCAAAACAATTTTTGGACCCGTCACTTTTTTATTGGGGTCACTTTTATTTTACTGAAGTTACTCAAAATTTCAAATACTCAAAAAGCCAGCTCTTTGAAAGTTAAACTTCCAATGTGATATGTCAAGAAACAAATGCCAGACACCTTCTATTCCAGCTTACACACTGTACCAAAGGGTGCTCTTTTTAAGGTTCCTCTCAAAGTGTGAAAAGTGTAGAAATCTATCTATCTCTTCTATGCTATTTAAATATATCACATGTCATGAATACACTATATTCAGTGCTTTCTTAGATCATATAATTATAGTTGACCCTTGAACAACCTGGGCATGAACCGTGCAGGTCCAGTTATACACAAATTTTTTTTCAACCATATATACTACAAGTATTGATACAATGTGATCAGAGGTTGGTTGAATTCATGGATGTAGACTTGTGGGCCAATTATAAGTTATATGAAGATTTCAACTGCACAGGGGGTCATCACCCCTAACTCCCATGTTCAAGGGTCAGCTGTATCTGCTTTGAAAATCACTGACTCAGCCTTCAGCCAAATGGAATTATATCTCATTTGAACCAGATC
This sequence comes from Muntiacus reevesi, assembly GCF_963930625.1. NCBI lineage: Eukaryota > Metazoa > Chordata > Mammalia > Artiodactyla > Cervidae > Muntiacus > Muntiacus reevesi. Next base: position 15,150,281 of record NC_089265.1, on the reverse strand, counting down.
ACTGGTGGTAATGGTGTGATGCCATTTTTTAAAAACTATAATATTTTCACTTTGAGTAACAATCCTTGATACAAACTGAATTGGACAAATTCATTCAGAGGGGTGAAAGTGTCAGCACAATTTAACCTACTTATAGGGGTGAATCTTAGTTTTTCCTCAGTGGACGAAAAAAATATCAGTAAGTGCTTTTAAATCTACCTTGTTTTTTACCACTTCTTTAAAAACAAGACAGATTCTTCTTTGTCTACACCAAAGAGCTTTCAAAATAAAAAATCAATATCTCCTTGGAAAGGAAGCAGGAAGACACCCTGGAGTTGTGCATTTAAGATAATACTGTGTGTAGAGTATTTGAATAGACAACATCAGAGGTGCGGTAGCTAGATGCTTCCTCAGACTGGCAGTGATCCAGCCTTCAGACAACATTGTTTTTTAAACAGATCCTCCCTTGTATGGATCACCCTGGTTTCTGTTGGCATCTGAAAAGAACTTATTATCCAGAGAGCTTTACACATCTGAATTTTTTTGATCTTAGCTATGAGCTGAATATTACCCTAGGAGCAGATATAAACATCACATCCTCTTCCCTTAGTAGGAATTGATGAAAATAAAATCAAGTTGTGGCTAAAGGAATAAATTTCATTATTGACACCTACCTTGCATTTTACAGGTATAAACAGTGACACACCACTTTCTGGAGAAACCAAAGGCTTTGTTACAGTAAACTGGTCCAGTGTGATATCACAAGTATAAAAAATATTCCATTCTGTATCAAAACTAGGCACATGCCTTTATTTATAGTAACAGAAATTAACAGAGTTGAGCATTTTTGCCTTGGGTCCTATCTCTTGGCATCCTACATCAGACAAAACTTATCTCTCCACATATATCCACCCATAACTCCAGGGATCTAATCTCAGGGTTATCTCTATGGTAAGAAGGTGACATCACACCTGGGCCGATAGTGATGTGTAACGAAAAAGCACAACCTCTCATTCATATTGCTTCAAAACATATACAGCATATGTGTTTCAAAAAAAAGAGAAGAGTAAAGAATATATTGATTTCTTTGTGGTTTTGAACCAACAGTATGGGATGATGCAAGGCTTTTAACAAAGGAGAATCATAGATACAAATTTTTCTTGTCGAGTATGGTTTAGACAAATGTGTCTTTTTAATACGTAAATCCTACATTGTAGGTTGCTCCTTTTGATTTCTTCTTTTGTTTTTGCAGTGGTAGAAAAGGTTGAGTAACTGTCCATGAGCATGAGCCGAAGCTTCAGGTTCATTACTGAGATCCCCAGAATGCCAGTATTTGCAATGCAAACAATTAGTACCCCACTGTGTGAAGGGCTCTGACACATGCCTGCCTGCCTGCTTCTAGGTGGAGCGTCTCCATCAGAAGTCCTCCTGCTTCTGCGGACCCTGCTTTGACACAGGGAAGCTGCACTAAGCTGCCTTTTAACCTAGTACTTCTCTTGTGCCAGGCTGTCTCACTGGTTACAGACAATGACACAGAAACAATAGTTGGAGCGGCCAACCTTCAAATCATTTTCATATTGAACCTCCTGGGTCCAGCCACCTCCCCTTCCACGACAGCACCATTGTTTTTTCGGGGCACGTACTCAAGGTCAATGCTGTTTTTGTGTTTGCCTTTCCCTCGGCTCCACACAAAAAGGAGGAGGAAGCAAAATAACACCACTCCCAGGAAGGTGAAACAGCCCATGGCTGTGGACACCAGTATTGTCTTAAGGTCCAGGGAGAAAGTATTGGCATTGGTGCCATTGGAAATGGTGTCATTGGAGTCGGTCATGTACATAGGGGTCCTGTTGGCATAAAGGAAGCGGTCTGAAGCGAACCCTTTGACAGTTAAGGAGGCCGTGAAGGTGTCATTCCCCGCAGCATTGCTAGCGATGCAGACGTACATCCCACTGTCTTGATCCTGGGCGAAGCGGATCTCCAGGGTGCCATCGCCCAGCACGGTGGCTCTTCCATTGGACTTGGTGGTGATGAACCGCCTTCGAGGTGTCACCCAGGAGATCACAGGCTGAGGGTCTCCATCGGCATTGCATTCCAGCTGGACCGTCTGCCCCTCATCCACAAGCAGATGCTGCAACTTCTTCTCACGGATTTTGGGTTTTTTGCAGGTGAAGTAAAAAGAAAGGGCAGTGCTGTGGAAATCTTTGAATGACCTCTCGCGGATAGTGTCCGGGCCAGCGCACATGGGCTGCTGGCCACCGAACTGCAGGGTTGGGTGCCGCTGCAGGATCCACAGGAGGCGGCAGTCGCAGGCCAGAGGGTTGTTGTTAATGCTCAGGACCTCCAAAGCCCTCGGGGAGGAGAAGACATTCTCTTCCAGAGTTTCCAGAAGGTTCTGAGACACGTTGAGCACACGAAGGAAGCGGAGCCCTTGGAAGGAGTGAGGCTCGATGGTGCGGAGCTGGGCCCCCACTATATGAAGCTCTTGGAGGCGGATCAGGTCGGAGAACATGCCTGCCTCAATAGTGCTGATGGGATTGTAGGAGAGATTCAGATGGGTTAGGTAGACCAGGTGTTTAAAGGCAAGGAAGGGGACGGTGGATAGATTGGTGTTGGTGATGGAGAGAGAGGTGAGGTTGAGACCATAGAGGCTGTTGGCAGGCATCATATCCAGTAAAGGCCAATAGTCAATCTCTAGATGTTTCAGGTGGAACAGTCTTTTAAAGGCATACACGGGCATGTTGTTGATATTGAGATGCTTCAGGTGCAGGCTGATGAGGCTGCGGAGGTGTGAGAGGGCTTCTGTGGGTACCGCAGTGAGGTTACATTTCTCCAGTGTGAGCTGCTCCAAGCTAAGCAGCCCACTGAAGGCCCGGTGTGATATATAAACCAAATCATTGTCCCCCACTTCTAGAGATTTCAGGTTATGCAAATCCTGGAACATGTAGTCCAGTAAAATGACAATCTTATTCTCACTAATGTCAAGCTTGGTGAGGTTGGAGAGGCCCGTGAAGACCCCCAAAGGGACCAACTTCAGGCGATTGCCCTTCAGGCGGAGGGAACGCAGGTTGAAGAGATTGTTAAAGGCTCCTGGCTCCACATTGGCAATGATGTTGTCACTCAAGTCTATCTCCTCCAGCAGAGGGTAAGAGATGAATTCTTCGGGGTTGATGCTTTTCAGCCTGTTCTTGCTGAGGTCCAAGATTTTGGTCTCGATGGGAATGCCCTCTGGGATGGCGATCAGCCTCCTCCTGTGGCAGCTAACAGATTTGTTCTGGGCTGAGCACTCGCAGCGAGCAGGGCAGCCAATGGTGGATCCCATGAAGACTAAGACCACAGCCAGACCCAGGAATGGCTGCCAACATGACAAGGCCGTGTGAAGCATGACTCCCCCTCTTGTCTACACCTTGGTCACGGGCCTGCAGGAGAAGGGGCCAAAGAAGGGAGGAAGAAAAACTGAGTTAGGAAATAGGTAGGTAAAGAGACATAAAGGGAGACAGTGAGCACGATGAAAAGACCCTAGATTTGGAAGGCTGCAGACCAGATCTGACCTTTAAACCTGAGGGCTGCCATCATTAACATGATCTTGGGTAGGCTATTAATATCTCGCCTCCCTGTACTTCAGTTTTCTTGGCTGTAAAATGGAAATAAGAAGGACGATGATAGTACCTTTCTAGAGTTATGACAGTTTCAGTATTGAACAACTCTGTTTGTGTGCTCAGTTGTGTTCAATTCTCTGAGACCCCATGGACTGCAGCCCTCCAGGCTCTTCGGTCCATGGACTTCTCGAAAGACTATTACAGTGTCTGGCACAGACTGGTGCAAAATAATACATTTCACAAAAGGCTTTATTTTGAACTTAAAGGACAGAAGCAGAGGTCAGTGGTTAAGGGACATTTGTGCAGTTTGAATCAGTGTCTGTATCTCTGATGTTTGTGATGTCATCTGAAAAATGAAGCTAATAGAAGCTTCACTGAACATTAGGAACCTTGGGTTCCAAGTACAAAACAAAGTTACATTCAGTGAAAGAGGTTGAGATGTTTTACCTTCATATGTAACTATTCTGTTAAAGTGAAAGTGTTAGTCACTCAGTCACGTCAGACTCTTGGTGACCACATTGACTGTAGCCTGCCACACTCCGCCATCTGTGGAATTTTCCAGGCAAGAATACTGGAGTGGGTTGCCATTTCCTTCTCCAGGGGATCTTCCCGACCCAAGGATCGAACACAGGTCTCCTGCATCATAGGCAGATGCTTTACCGTCTGAGCCACCAGGGAAGTCACCGTTAATTAGAAAGTTTACCTCTTTCAGAATTCAGCAAATTTTGATTTATGAAGCGTTTTCCTTTTTTGAGGTAAACAAAAAGAGCCTCAAAAATCTCCCTGAACTCTTCATGTTTATCATAGGTATGAGGCATCATAGTGGCTTTGAAGATGAAAATTCTTTAAGATTTTTGGGTTAAATATATAAGAGTGGGAAGAGTCATTATTTTAAGAAAAAAAGTCTTTAAATAATAAATGAACATCATTTTTTATATTCAAATTCAAACCCATTAAACCTGTTAAGCTGAAATTAAATAGATATCAGATGAGATTGAAACTGACTATGTTTTAAATGTATGTCGTTAAGCAGACGCTGAACTTACTGCTAAACTAAACAGTGAGAAGTATGTTATGGAGAATTATGAACCTGAGCCCCCCCAGGGGTGTACTTCATCCATGGACACCATGTTTACTCAAGGGCAAGTAGTTTAAAGTAATATTTTTAGATATAAAGGTATCTGATAAAACTTCAGCATTCACTCCTGAATCGTTTAAGAGTATAATTCTTCGATCAGTGTTTACATATGTCTATGTATATATAACTATGTCTATATCTAAACACATCTATCCATAAAAATGACAAGTAAGAACAAACTGAATAGTGAATCACTAGAAAAAATGGCCTCAAAATGTAGGATAAAAGCAAAAATGCAGAAAGTGCTAGTAAAATCCATTAGAGGTGAGAAAGATTTAATTTTGCCACATCTTTAACAATATTTCTTTGTAGGTCAAACTAAAGTCCATCTTGAAAACCAAAAGAAATCAACTGAGAAATTATTAGAACAAAGAGAATAAGTAAATTAACATATTATATAATAAAAATAATTTTCATATATAAAAATCATTTAGAATAATATAAATCATTTAGAAAATACTACTGTATAAGATGATTCCAGTCAGCAATTCTGAAAAGTCAAATCTTTAGAATAAACTAAATAAGAAATACACAAAATATTACAACCATTCAGCTCTAATGAGGAAACAAAACTTACTAAAAAGAGGGATACGGTATATATTTCAATAGAAAGATTTAAAATTATAAAGATAATTTTCAATAAATATATACAGTTCAAAGAATATTTTTGGATTTGAAAAAGTCTCAGGTTAATTTGGAAGAATATAAATATGAGACTAATCAGAAACATCAAAAATTAGTAATAAAAACACCCTTATGAAAAATTTAAACATTAAATTACAAAACTATGATAAAAATTAGCATTATTCTGGCATGAAAATACAGAGTGAATGAAACAGACAGTGAAGAATTTTATCTAAATATATTTGAGAAGTCAGCAAACGTGAAAAGTGGCATTTTAATCCAGTGAGAAAAATATAAATAACTAGGGATTTAGTGGGAAAAGTTGTACATTAACTTCACTGGTTCCAATAAAATAAATTCCAGATGAGGGATTAAAATGCAAGAACAAGTAGTATACCAGAAGAAAATTCTTTAATTTTATAATAAAAGAATTGAAAAGCCTTTTCTATGACGAAAGCTAGCACGCATGAAAGAAAAGAATAACCTATTCAACTGTGTACATTTGAAAAATATTTAGTATAACAAGCAAGTAAACACACACACAAAGGCAATTGCTAAAATGGAGAACGTCTTTTAGGTTCATAATGGATAAGGGATTAAGCACAGTGCTAAGCAAACAGTTCTTATTAATCCATAAGGACAAGAGGTGGATGTCAATAGAAAACTAGGCAATGAATGTAATAAAGGCTAAAAGCAGCTAATATATGAAAAGCTGACCAACTTCACTATGTAAAGAAATACAAATTAAACAGGAGTAGAACACCTTTGCCTATCAGATTGACAAAGTGTAGTGACTGAAGAAACTGATATAAGAAATAGAAACTGGTGTAACCTTCAGGAGGTAGAGGTACAACAATGAGGAGGTTAAATGATACATATAAGTTTAATATATTCATTCCTTTAAACCATTTTCCTTTAAAACTTTTTCAAAGCCATTTTACTGAGTAATGATTGACATACAGAAACTATACAAACTGTACATACTTAATGTGTACAATTTGAGTTTGGAGATAAGTATCCATGAAATCATCACCACAATCTATACCATAAACATGTGTACCATCTCCAAAAGAGGGTAGATCTTATGGACCTGTTCTTTTTCCCTAGAAATGTATCATAGGGAAATAATTTAACTAATGTACATAGATATTTGGTATAGGCTTGTCTGTAATGTAGGAAAACTGGAAATATGTAATAGTAGGATCTTAGTTGTATGTTAAGATACAATCATACTACAGAATATGTGGAGGCAGTGGTTTAGTTGCTAAGTCGTGTCCGACTCTTGTGAACCCATGGACTATAGCCTGCCAGGTTCCTCTGTCCATGGGACTCTCCAGGCAAGAATACTGGAGTGGGTTGCCATTTCCTTCTCCAGGGGATCTTCCCAACCCAGGAATCAAACCCAGGTCTCCTGCATTGCAGGCAGATTCTTTACCAGCTGAGCTACAAGGGAATATGTAGCCAACAGCATGTAAGACTTAGGTCTGTACTCATTAGCGTGGAAAGATGAATAGATATATACTGCTTTTTGTGTGCATGGGTATATATACATACATGCATATTTCTATGTACATTCCTATATTAGGAATTTTATATCCCTATATAGTATGTATATTAATATATTAGGAATATTATGTAATATATATTATGTATTATGTAATAATATTATGTAGTCCTAATATATATGTATATTAATATATTAGGAATATTATGTATATATGATAATATATTAGGAATATAATAGGAATATATTTTGTATTCCTATATATAGGAATATATATGTATAATACAAATATTAATATATATTTAATATGTAATATATATAAATGCATGTTTTTATATAGGAATATATACAATATATAACATATTATAATAGTATATATAATATAGGAATTTACATATAGAAATTATGTAATATAAATATTTATATTACAATAATAGTATATATAAATATATATTATATATATTCCTATATAGAAATATATATTAATATAGTTCATAATATGCTCTATAAATATATAATGTAATTAATATATAAACATTAATACATTAATATATACATGTTTATATATATTCACAGACACAAAAAGGAATATATATTTCTTCATTTTTATATAGATATATATAGGAATATACTTATATATATGGCGTTTCCCAGGTGGTGCTAGTGGTAAAGAGTGCACTCACCAATGCAGGAGACAAGAGACATAGGTTTGATCCTTGGGTTGGGAAGATTCCCTGGAGGAAGAAATGGCATCCCAATCAGAATCTGCCTGCAGTGCAGGAGACCCTGGTTCGATTCCTGGATCAGGAAGATCTGCTGAAGAAGGGAGAGGCTACCTACTCCAGTATTCTGGCCTGGAGAATTCGCAAAAGTTGGACATGACTTTCACTTTCACTTTTCCAATATTTTTGCTGGGAGAATCCCATGGACAGAGAGCCTGGCAGGCTACAGTCTATGGGGTTGCAGAGTCAGAAACGACTAGGCATCTGAGCAGAGAGCAGAGTCATATATATATAGGCAAGAACAAAACTGGGAGTATATAATGACAATGTTGACAAGAGTAATTATTTTGAGATGGAAATCACGTCTAATCCCTCCATTTTCTTATAACTTTACATGTGTTCTATTTTCCCCACAATATAACTTGTACTACTTTTATAATTAGAAAATAAAACTGTTTTGATTTTTGAAGTTGTTTTCACATGTAAAAAGTCATAGATATATTTAACAATAAGGGATCAAATTTGCGTTGACATTTCTAAAGATTATTTGAATTTTCAAAAAAGTCTTAGCATCAGCTTGCCAATACTAAACGTTTGCTGGGATTTTGATAAGACTTGTATTGAATTTATAGTTTTTTGTGGAGAACTGATAGCCCAAGGTCAGGGGTGGCTACCGAGAGTGCCAGGCTGTGACAGCGCAGGGGCGGCGGCCAGAGGAGCAACCCCACCTCCAAGGAGCTGCGGCTGCGCGGGCGCAGGAGGGCCGAGAGGAGCTACTCCACGTTCAAGGTCAGGAGGGGGGGCCGTGAGAAGATACCCCTCATCCAAGGTAAGAGAAACCTAAGTAAGATGGTAGGCGTTAGGAGAGAGTATCAGAGGGCAGACACACTAAAACCATAATCACAGAAAACTAGCCAATCTGATCACAGGACCACAGTCGTGTCTAACTCGATGAAACTAAGCCATGCCGTGTGGGGCCACCCAAGACGGTCGGGTCATGGTGGAGAGGTCTGACAGAGTGTGGTCCACTGGAGAAGGGAATAGCAAACCACTTCAGTATTCTTGCCTGGAGAACCCCATCAACAGTATGAAAAGACAAAATGATAGGATACTGAAAGATGAACTCCCCAGGTCAGTAGGTGCCCCATATGCTACTGGAGATCAGTGGAGAAATAACTCCAGAAAGAATGAAGGGATGGAGCCAAAGCAAAAACAATACCCAGTTGTGGATGGGACTAGTGATGGAAGCAAGGTCTGATGCTATAAAGAGCAATATCGCATAGGAACCTGGAATGTTAGTCCATGAATCAAGGCAAATTGGAAGTGGTCAAACAGGAGATGGCAAGAGTGAATGTCGACATTCTAGGAATCAGAGAACTAAAATGGACTGGAATGGGTAAATTTAACTCAGGTGACCATTATATCTACTACTGTGGGCAGGAATCCCTTAGAAGAAATGGAGTATCCATCATGGTCAACAAAAGAGTCTGAAATGCAGTACTTGGATGCAATCTCAAAAATGACAGAATGATCTCTGTTCATTTCCAAGGCAAACCATTTAATATCACGGTAATCTAAGCCTATGCCCCAACCAGTAATGCTGAAGAAGCTGAAGTTGAACGGTTCTATCAAGATCTACAAGACCTTTAGGAACTGACACGCAAAAAAGATGTCCTTTTCATTATAGGGGACTGGCATGCAAAAGCAGGGAGTCAAGAAACACCTGGAGTAACAGGCAAATTTGGCCTTGGAGTACAGAATGAAGCAGAACAAAGGCTAATAGAGTTTTGCCAAGAGAACGCACTGGTCATAGCAAACACCCTCTTCCAACAACACAAGAGAAGACTCTACACATGGACATCACCAGATGGTCAACACCGAAATCAGATTGATTATATACTTTGGAGCCAAAGATGGAGAAGCTCTATACAGTCAGCAAAAACAAGACCGGGAGCTGACTGTGGTTCACATCATGAACTCCTTATTGCCAAATTCAGACTTAAACTGAAGAAAGTAGGGAAAACCAGTAGACCACAGTTTCACTAGGTATGACCTAAATCAAATCCCTTATGAATATACAGTGTAAGTGAGAAATAGATTTAAGGGAATAGATCTGATAGAGAGAGAGAGCCTGATGAACTATGGACGGAGGTTGACATTGTACAGGAGACAGGGATCAAGACCATCCCCATGGAAAAAAAATGCAAAAAGGCAAAATGGTTGTCTGAGGAGGCCTTACAAATAGCTGTGAAAAGAAGATAAGCAAAAGGCAAAGGAGAAAAGGGAAGATAAACCCATTTGAATGTAGAGTTCCAAAGAATAGCCAGGAGAGATCAGAAAGACTTCCTCAGTGATCAGTGCAAAGAAATAGAGGAAAATAACAGAATGGGAAAGACTAGAGATCTCTTCAAGAAAATTAGAGATACCAAGGGAACATTTCATGCAAAATGGGATCGATAAAGGACAGAAATGGTATGGACCTAACAGAAGCAGAAGATATGAAGAAGAGGTGGCAAGAATCCACAGAAAAACTGTACAAAAAAGATCTTCATGACCCAGATAATCACAATGGTGTGATCACTCACCTAGAGCCAGACATCTTGGAATGTGAAGTCAAGTGGGCCTTAGAAAGCATCACTACGAACAAAGCTAGTGGATGTGATGGAATTCCAGTTGAGCTATTTCAAATCCTGAAAGATGATGCTGTGAAAGTGCTGCACTCAATATGCCAGCAAATTTGGAAAACTCAGCAGAGGCCAGAGGACTGGAAAAAGTCAGTTTTCATTCCAATCCCTAAGAAAGGCAATGGCAAAGAATGCTCAAACTACCGCACAATTGCGCTCATCTCACACGCTAGTAAAGTAATGCTCAAAATTCTTCAAGCCAGGCTTCAGCAATGCATGAACCGTGAGCTTCCCAGATGTTCAAGATGGTTTTAGAAAAGGCAGAGGACCCAGAGATCAAATTGCCAACATCTGCTGGATCATCGAAAAAGCAAGAGAGTTCCAGAAAAACATCTATTTATGCTTTATTGACTATGCCAAAGCCTTCGACTGTGTGGATCACAATAAACTGTGGAAAATTCTGAAGGAAATGGGAATACCAGACCACCTGACCTGCCTCTTGAGAAACCTGTATGCAGGTCAGGAAGCAACAGTTAAAACTGGACATGGAACAACAGGCTGGTTCCAAATAGGAAAAGGAGTACGTCAAGGCTGTATATTGTCACCCTGCTTATTTAACTGATATGCAGAGTATATCATGAGAAACGCTGGGCTGGAAGAAGCACAAGCTGGAATCAAGATTGCCAGGAGAAATATCAGTAACCTCAGATATGCAGATGACACCACCCTTATGGCAGAAAGTGAAGAGGAACTAAAAAGCCTCTTGATGAAAGTGAAAGAGGAGAGTGAAAAAGTTGGCTTAAAGCTTAACATTCAGAAAACTAAGATCATGGCATCTGGTCCCATCACCTCATGGGAAATAGATGGGGAGACAGTGGAAACAGTGTCAGACTTTAATTTTGGGGGCTCCAAAATCACTGCAGATGGTGATTGCAGCCATCTCCTTGGAAGGAAAGTTATGACCAACCTAGATAGCATATTAAAAAGCAGAGACATTACTTTGCCAACAAAGGTTCCTCTGGTCAAGGCTATGGTTTTTCCAGCAGTCATGTATGGATGTGAGAGTTGGACTATGAAGAAAGCTGAGTGCCAAAAATTTGATGCTTTTGAACTATGGTGTTGGAGAAGACTCTTGAGAGTCCCTTGGACTGCAAGGAGATCCAACCAGTCCATCCTAAAGGAGAACAGTCCTGGGTGTTCATTGGAAGGACTGATGCTGAAACTCCAGTACTTTAGCCACCTGATGCAAAGAGTTGACTGATTGGAAAAGACCCTGATGCTGGCAGGGATTGGGGGCAGGAGGAGAAGGGGACAACAGAGGATGAGATGGCTGGATGGCATCACTGACTAGATGGACATGGGTTTGAGTAAACTCTGGGAGTTGGTGATAGACAGGGGGCCTGGTGTGCTGCAATTCATGGGGTGGCAAACTGTTAGACACAACTGAGTAACTGAACTGAACTGATATTGTGACAATATTCAGCTTTTTAATATCATGGTACTCTCAGTTTATTTAGATCTTTAATTTCCTTTGCGTGTCCCTGGTGGCTCAGACTGTAAAGTGTCTATCTGCAATGCAGGAGACCCGGGTTCGATCCCTGGGTTGGGAAGATCCTCTGCAGAAGGAAATGGCAGCCCACTCCAGTATTCTTGCCTGGAAAATCCCATGGACTGCGGAGCCTGGTAGGCTACCATCCATGGGGTTGCAAAGAATCGGACACGACTGAGCAACTTCACTTTAATTTCCTTCAGCAAATGTTTCTTCCCTTTTAACTTCAATACTTTTATTTTTGTACCTTTCTGTGTTTGCTATTACCTCTAAGGTGATGTTGAATAGAAGTGCAGAAAGCCGTCTGCCTTATTTTGTTCCCAATCTTAAGATAAATCATTCTTTTTTTTTTTTTTTTTCCACCATTAAGTTTGATGTTGTCTATGTTTTAGTGTTTTTTTTTTTTTTAAATAAATGCCCTTCATTAGATCGAGGAAATTCTCCTCTCTTCCTAGTTAACTAGAATTTTTTTTTTTTACCATAAATGAGTTGTTGAATTTTGAAAGATGCTTTTCTGCATTTATTGAAATGGTCTTATTATTTTTCTGTATTATTATTTCAACATGGCAAATAATATTAATTTTTTTGAATGTTAAACCACCTTTGAACTCCTGGTATAAACCCCACTTTGTATGAAGTCTGTGTACATATACACTTATATTTTATTAGGTTTGTTTTGCTGGTATTTGGTAAATAATTTTTCTATTTCATGAGAATTTTTTCTTTTACATCTCTCGTGGTATGTTTATGTAGTATTAGTATCAGAGCAATGGAGACCTCATAAAATCAATTGAAAAATATTTATTTGATCTCTATATTTTGAAGGGTTGGTATAGGATTGTTATTTCTTTCTAAAATAGTTGATGGAATTTACCTGTGAAACCAAAGAATTTAAGAGTTTTCTTCGTGGGAATGTTTTGAAGTGTAAGTCAGTTTCCTTTGTAGATATTGAAATATTTAGATTTTCTATTTCTTTTTTGTGTCAGTTTTGGTAATGTGTTTAAGGAATTTGTCTGTTTCATCAAGATATGACTTTTATTTGGCTGAAGTCAAAGTTTCCCTATTATTCTTTCAAGCTCTCTAGGTCATCTCTTTTATTCTGGATATGGGTAAGTTGTACATTTCCTTTTTCTTGATAAGCTTTGCTAGAATTTTGTCAATTTTATTGAATTTTTTTTTTTTTTAAGTTTCCTAGGGTAGAAACTTAGATCACTAATTTGGGGCCTTTTTCTTTCTCTAATATAAGTTTTTAAACTATAACTATCCCTTCATTCATTTTATATCCTTTCATAAACTTTAATATTTTTAGAAGACATTATCAGTCACAATTTTTTTCAAAATTATTTTTGTTCCCATCTTTGACCTATGGACAGTGTAATTTTGAGTTAATTTCCAAATGTTTATGTCTTTTCTAGATGCTGAGTTATTTATTTTTACCAACAAATGTCAGCTTTCTGAAATCTACTGAGATTGTCTTATGGACCAGCATAGGATCAATCTCTGATCATTACATGTGCATTTGCTGTTTGAGGGTGTAGTGTGCCACAAAAACTGTGAAGATTAATATGGTGGCTTATGTTAATAAGGATTGTGAAAATCTTAACTTTTTCTAAGTTATTCTATATATCAGTGACAGAAATATGTGTTAAAATCTCCAGCTATGAATTTGTCTACATCTCCCTTAGTTCTGTAGCTTTTTTCCCCCTATATATTTTGAAATTCTGATATTAAGCAGATGTCTAATTTCTGATTTAGTCATTTTTTTAAATCATGAATAGTCCCTCTTTGTCTCTAGTAATACCTTTTGTCTTTAAGTCATTTTGAATGATGAATACAGCAACTCTAGCTTTTCAAGCTTAATGTTTCCATGGTATATATTTTTCCATATGAAACTTTCAACATATTGGTATCTTTGTAGTTAAAGCGCATCTCTGCCTTTTGATAGGTTGCTAACTCCATTTAAATAGAATATAATTACTATATGGCTGCATTTAAGCATGCCATTTTGTTATTATATGCTGGCCATTTGTCTCTTGAATTCTTTTGTTTCTCTCATTCTCCTATCTTCTGTTTTAAGCAATTAGGTTTTAAAAAGTATGTTTGCTTCTGGGCCTTTTGGCTAAGATCAAGTGTAGTTTTTAAGTATACATTGCAATTTTTCTTTCTGCATTTATTTACATTATTTTTATTTGTTGCTGTCTGAATTAGAGTAACGGTCTTTAATTTACCACAGTTTATTTATACTTTTTATCGAATTGCTTCAGGTAAAATATATAGTAGACTTGCAACAGTATATTTTCATTCACAACCTCCCCCTATCCTTGGTACAGGAAGGTATAGTGAGTTCCAGACAAAAGGAACAGTATGTGCAGCGGCATGAGAACAATGGAGAACACCCTGTGATTGGGGAATTAAAATATGTGGTCCAGAGTGGTTTGAGCAAAACCAGAAGAGCAATGGAGGGGAAAAGAGGCTGAGAGGTAATTAGAGGAATGATTTACAAGGGGCTTGTAAACTGTGATAAGCTGTGTGCACTTTATCCTGAGGGCAATGGCAAGCCATTAAAGTGGTTTATGCTAAGGAGTGATATGAACAGATTTACATTTGGGGGAGATTAATCTGACTGCCATGAAAAATAGACTTGCAGGAGGGGAAACCTTGAAACTGGAAACTCAGGAGGCCATTGCATTATTCGAACCAGAACAAAGCAGGTTCACAGGAGTAGTCTTCAGTAAGTGGACAGATTCAAGAGGTGTTTTGAGGCGGAATAGAAATGTTTTATGGATTGACTGTGAGGGGTGGAGGAGAAGAGGCAAAGATGAGTTCTAGCCTTCTGGCAACTGGATGGGACCTGGTGTCATTCACTGAGATGGCAAGTTTAGCAGTAACAAGATGAGGAATTCAGATTTCTCAAATGTGTCTGTCACTGGGTCAGATATCTGGGCTGAACGATTTCCCACTCTTTGAAAGTAAAATTTTTCAGATACTTTTGGGGGTATTTCTTTGGTAGGGCTGGGGAAATGTACATTTTATTACAGATTTTATGTTCAAAATAGAAGTTTTATTACACACTTTGTACTTTTCATTTTGATTTATGATAAAGAATGAGCTATATAAATTCCACTGCTGAGTGTAGTTTTGTCTGGTAGAGTTGCATGATCTATATATCACCAGTTAGATAAGGAGATAACTGACATCCCAGTTTTGGTTTATTTCAGTAATGGTTTGGGAAAAGGTTATTTCATTGTTTAGATCCCTTAATCGGGCTCTGTGTCCAACAAGGAAATGACAGCATCTAATTTAACCATGACTGCAACTCAACCAGAAAGGAGTTCAACTGAGGTATGTAGCGTTGAGCATCATTTTCCTTAAAAATTTGTTCTTTTGGTTCCAAAGTGAAGGACCATCACAAGGAAGGATGGATAAGTGCTCAGCAAGCAGGCAGCAGATAAGCTCCTTTCACTTCTGGGCAGCTCCTCCATTCTACTTCTGTCTTTCAGCTAAGCAGAAGTAAATATGAGGCCATATCTCATCACAGTTCTTTGATGTATATAGTTTGGAAACTGTGCAGGAAGGCTGTGCTTTATTATTCTTATCACAATACTTCTTAGTTTTAGTCTAGAAGGACAAACTGTTGACTCCATTTAGCTTCCACTGTCAGCGGAAGTCTTACAATCAAAGCTTGCTCACGATGTCTGACTGTGACCATGGTCTCATAAGGTGAACTTCATTTCATTAAGAGTAAAGCAGGAGACTAAAATCCGTAGGAAGCCAGCTAGGGCCTTTCCGTTAATTCTCATCAAAGGCTGATCTTAATTCTGATCTTCGGCTCAATGATAAGTGCCTTTTTAAACCTAGTGTATGAAGTTGGGATATTTTCTTGCTTATACATTTTTGTGTGCTGAGTATATTTTGCAACTCATTCTATTAAAACATGAAAAAAAAGGACTTAATGGAAAAACAGAAACAATATTTGAATGCAGTATGTAACTCTGAATTTGACATCTGTTAGCTGTGGGACATGGGGAAGCTGATACGATATCTATGATTCTCACTATTTTGTATGCTAATTTGTGGTCATAAAGCAGGATAAATGTGATGATTAAAGGTGGTGTGTGTAAGGTGACTGCCATAATTATTTTAATGGGAGAATGGTTTGTTGAAACAGTATCTGTCAGAACATAAAGCGTTGCCAAGGAGACATGGATTTCCTCTGAAGACAGATTTGGAAGACACTGAACAAGGAAATCCTCTAAAGGATGATACAGTTATAAAGAGAAAAGGAGTTTCCAATAGCTATCATTTTAAAAAACATAAAGGAGAAGAGAAAAAGATGATGATGGCTGTGTGTTGTTTAAAAAGAAAACTTAGAAGAGAAACAGCTGCTTTGATGGATGATAAGGTGATAAGAAATTTCTTATCCTGAGAATTCTATGATTAATTTAGTTTCCTGACTGGCATCTGAATAAGGGCACACAACAATAAATGGATAGCACAGAAATCTCTTTAAACCTTCGCACAAACAAATGATAGGTTCATTTATTTATTTATTTCCAGTAAAGGTATTTCCCAAGTGGAGAGAGGTGGGTGATGAGGGAGGGAGGTGGGGGAAGAAAAGTGTCCAAAATATATGAGATAACTTCCAGGTATCTAAAAGCATAAATTCATAAATACTGGTCTGTGTCCAAATCAGATACTGAAGAGTTGTGACAGTTGTATAAAACATTTGAAAACCAAGAAAAATCAATTTTAGCATAAGTTGTGAAAGTCACTAGGGTTACCTAAGTTCTTTGAAAGACCTGAGTGAACTTGAGATTGAACCCCAAAGTCCCCAACCTGGTAGGGAACACTGGACTTGAACTGTTTTTCTGCAAAATAAAAATTATCCTTCTATGTGATTTCTAGTTACCCTCCAAAGTATTTTTACCTTTTTTCTCTCAATTTATTTTTGATAGGGAGGAAATGGAAACTTTCAGTATCAAGACTCTTTAATATTCAAGGAGGAAGTGAAAACGGCCAACATGAAAGCCAAGTTTGGAGGATATCTCATGTGTCTTATATTTTCTAAACAAAAATTACAAATGGGGTGATAAAATTACTCAGTGGTTTATGCAGGTAGGTGAACAGTTATCTACCATTGTAGATATTAATCCTATCAGTCAGTTCAGTTGCTCTTAAGCCTATGCAGATGACCAATTCTGTAAATAGCTAAAGATAAAATTTTCACCTTGAGTTACTTGAATAGAGACTGTTAGATGCTTGCAGTTACCACTTGATTTAAAGTCTCTCTCTATATATACAGATAGAATCTCACATACATTTGTGAGATTCTATCTGTATGAAAATTAGCTGTTAATATGATTTCATGCAATGAAATTTATATGAAATCATAGAGCTAGTAAACTGGACAGCAGGACTCATGGATGTAGTCACATAGCGTCTTAAATTTCCTCCTGTTTTCCCTTTATAATTAATTCAGGAGAGGTATGAAGGCAAACGGAGAGGGGGATGACAGAGGAAGAGATAGCTGGATGGCATCACTGACTTTACAGACATGAGTTTGAGTAAACTCCGGGAGTTGGTGATGGACAGGGAAGCCTGGCGTGCTGCAGTCCGTGGGGTGACACTGAATCGGACACGACTGAGTGACTGAACTGCCTTCCTGAGGGCCCATGACCCTCCCAGATGACGCGATGGTAAAGGAACTCATATAAGGTCCACGCTGGCCTTCTCACGCATGTTGCCCTCATGGGCATGGGGAAAATTCATTTGCCCAGATAAAAACCCATCAATGCAGAAAAACCCCAGTACAGCAGCAGCTTCCTCTCCTGTGCCACAGAGAGGCAATCAAGCCTAACAATTATTCTCTAGATGTCTTAGAAAGAAGTCAGACCAAAGTCATGGTATGCCCTTAACTACAGTGGAAGACTGAAGGATTCCAGCAGAGCCTGTGGAGGCACTTACCTCCTGACTTGTGAAGAAAGGGTAAGCACCCTTCTTGCTTGTGAGTTACTTGCCTAAGATGATACGGCCCTAGTCAGTAATGGTGCAGATGGCGCTAGTGGTCAAGAACCCACCTGCCAATGCAGGAGACTTAGAGGCGTGGGTTCTCTCCCTGGGGTGGACAGATCCCCTGGAGCAGGGCATGGCAGCCCACTCCAGTATTCCTGCCTGGAGAATCCCATGGACAGAGGAGCCCGGCAGATTATGGTCCACTGGGCCACAAAGAGTCGGACACGGCTGGAGCAACTTACCATGTGTGAACGGTCAGTTATGGAGCCAGGATTTCCTCTCACCCTTTACCCTGGGCTTCTTCCATCCTTTCTCACACGTTTTCACTACATACAATTCATCTCAAAGAAATAGCAACTACAACTATTTTTGTTAAAAAAAAATTAATTAATAGTAATGCTTCCTTTTAACAACAGAGAAAACCACAAAATTCCCTCATTTTCCCTCTGGGCTATGCTTTGGTATCTTTTTTCATGGTTCTGAAACAGCTCTCCACTGGACTGTATCTACTTCAAAACATGAGTTCATTTTGTATTCAAGTGACTAGTAAACAATTAGTAAGGCTTGTTCTAAGTCATCAATTAATAGTTTCTGTTTAATCTTTCCTGAAACCAGAGAGCCCTCTGTTCTTGTGTTTATTTTGGTCTCTTTGAAATGCAAATCATTTGCTCTTCTGCTGTGGTTCTGAGTCTCCTTTTGGCCTACATAGAAATACTTGGACATAAAGAAGATGCCTGTTCTACTTAAACCTATGAGAGATGAAAGTGGTCTTTGTGTAGCTTTGAGATGTATCTCTTTGAAATTAATATTATTAAATATAGGGTAGTTGGCTCAAGATACCTGATGGTCTCACAAATATATTATGAAGTGCTTCAAATCTATACGGCAGTATAAGGTAATGGCTAAGAACCTAGGTATGCAATAATAAAAATGTGTTTAAATCTTAGCCGTTTCTTAGTCTCAGTTTTCTTACCTCTAAAATGGGAATAATTGTAACTAAACTTGGGCTTCCCTGGTAACCTACTGGGTTATCATAACAGTTAAATGTGAGAGTGTATATGAAGTCAGAGCTCCATACACAGTAACTAATATTATTATTTAGAGAAAGAGAAACATTATTAAATTATATCTCCTAGACGTATAAGCTCTCAACTGAAAGGAGTACTTAGAAACATTTCCCGACTAAAGAGTTGCCTTCAGTTCAGTTCAGTCACTCAGTTGTGTCCAACTCTTTGTGACCCCATGAATCACAGCACACCAGGCCTCCCTGTTCATCACCAACTCCCGGAGTTTGCTTCAGGGACATGCAATCTGGAAGCACTGGATTAGTCTATTAAGGTAGATATTAATATCTGTTAAGTATCTCATATTACAAATGAGCAAACTGAGGTGACCACCATTCCTATTAATAAGTTACTTAAACCCCTCTGACAATAGAGCTAGGAAGAGCTGTAAAATAAATGCCTCCCTATGGAATGAAAAAAAGGTTGGCTGCCTTTCTGTGGTAATTATTCCTCAAGATCCACCTAGGCCAATCTCTATGAAATATGTGACCACAGAGGGTCATTTCTTATTATTAATAAATTTTACTTGGGAAAATAAGATCAAATCGAGAAGAATTCTGTTAAGTCGTTTCTCCTTCAGATTCTTATCTATTGTTCCATGAAAAACTGGACTCTATGAAGTGTGGGTATTCCTGAATGAAGGGGCTCTCTCTGGAGATTACCTGGTTTTAATTAGTTGGTGCCGCATTCACCCAGACCTTTTTGAAAGCTGCTCAGACAAGATAGCTGTCTCAAATCCCATGTGGAACACTCTGGAAATGAACAAATACACATTTCTTCTAGCTGTTGTAACGCGGCAGTTTAAACCAGTAGTTGATTAGTTCTGCTTCAAGAAAACACTAAGGGACTTGTACCCATGCCTTTCATAGCTCCGCATTTTCTTAGATCTTTTAAGTCCTTGTCATTCTCCATTTTCAGATGGAGAAAGACAAAGAGGATTCTGGGTAAGTAAGTGGTTTTCATGAGCCAAACCTGACCATAGCGCTCATAATTTTTGCTTTCATTTCACTCACCAGAATTCAGTCATGTGGATACACCTATGCATGGGAGTCAGGGAAATGAAGTTTAGCTATGTGCCTATGAGGAAGAGGAAGTAGGCTTGGTAAGTAGCTAACTATTTTCTGCCAATATATAGAGATATAGATATTAAGTAACAATTTAGTATGCATGGATATATTTTAAGCTTCTATTGTTTATTTATAAGTTATTCTTGAAAAGATGTAGGCATCTGGAAAATTATTATCTGTCTAAAAAATCATTGCAGTTTTATATTCAGCTGTTTTGATTGTATTTCTCCAAATATAAAAAAAAATCTTGCCACATCATGGTTCACATTTGGTGCTTATTGATATAACCATCTTTGCCAGATAGAGAATTGCACCTAAAATTTACATTTATGTGCCTATTCTGTTAAGAACATTAAGTCATATTAATAATACTAATAATGACTTAGTATAAGTAGGTATAACTAAGTCATTTTTAGATTCCTGGGTGATAGAAAGTTTACCATTTTTCTAGTGACTTTGTAGATGAGAAAATGAAAGCAAATGATTTTAAAGCCATATGGCAAGAAAGCTAACTAAGAATGCATAATTTTTATATCCCAAGACACTCAATAGATTTTGCCTCTAATTTTAGTAGATACTTGGGAATTTTCCTTTATTTTAGCAACTAACTGATGACTGATGCAAAGAACAGACTCATTAAAAAGACCCTGATGCTGGGAATGATTGAAGGCAGGAGGAGAAGGGGACAACTGAGGATGAGATGGTTGGACGGCCTCACTGACTCGATGGACATGAGTCTGAGTAAGCTCTGGGAGATGGTGAAGGACAGGGAAGCCTGGCATGCTGCAGTCCATGGGGTCACAGAGTCGGATATGACTGAGCTACTGAACTGAAATGAAACTGATGACTGCCAAATGATTTCTTGAATTTTCTCCAGAAAAGAGTGGAAAACTGTCAAAAAAGAAAGTACATTCAGTTCAGCTCAGTAAACATATCACAAGTACCTTCAATGTTCAAGGCAGAGAGCTATGGATGTGGAGTTAAATAAATGCAATTCCTGTTCTCAAATAGTTAATAGTTTATTAGGGAAACTGTCCAGTAAATAAATTAATGATTCAATTTTCTCAAATTGGAATCAAATTACAAGTTAACATCAAAGATGCATTTTACTGTATCATTTAATATGCTGGAATATTGCATAAAACAATGTCTAGTCATGGAGAAGTAATTACATTATCTGTGATTCATCTCCTTAAATTGACTATTATATAGGAATTAAAATCATGGTTATAGGAGATACTTAATTACTTGGAAAATGTTTACATGCAGAAATTTTAAGTGAAAAAAGTGGGATATAAATTTATACCTATAGTGTGAATATAATAAAGGGGAAAATATCCTTATGTATCAAAAGATTGTAAAGAAATACAACAAAATGTTTAGTGTTAGACTGTTGCTACAAGTAATGGATATTTATTCTATCAATTGTTTTTGTTTTAAAAATGTTTTCAACATGCATTACATTACTTTTGAAAAGATAGAACATAAAAATATAATGAAAGCACTTTAAAATGCAATCACAGTAAGCTTCTGCTGCCATGAGTAACTGATACATAGACATGAACTAATGGACCTTTCACTTAATCTGCCCACATTACAGAGTAGAAGGTAGGTACCGTTTTTGGTTACGATTTCCATTTTCTCTGTCAATATTATACTGCTCTATAACTACCTGAAGATTTCCTACCATATATTACTTTTGTACATGTTGTGTCTTCTCTACTGGACTCCTTGCTTATTGAGCTGACATCCAAGTGTGTTAATGGAATAGCAATTTCAACCATGGTGCCTCCAGACCACAAGCATAAGGTAAGTCAGTGGGGAAGAAAGGGTTCGAGTCATGGATGCTAGAGAGGATAGACACAGAAGCCTCAGCCGATGTGATCTGTGCGGTAGTCTGTTCATGTCTGAACGCGCTTATCCTCGTCCTGATGGGAAAAGTCAGTACAGTGCGCTTGTGCTCAACCGTGTCCTGCACAAAGCATGGCAGCCCCTTAACAATGGGTCCCGGGAACAGGATCATCATGTTTCTAGATACCAGGCCTTTGTTACCGCGGCGTGATTTGTGTTGAGTCAGTGTGTTAGGTGCACTAATTATTTACATCACCTCATTTTTAAAATTTAAATTCCCTAAAAGGAAGAATTCACTGTGCAATTTTAGATGGAAAACCAAAATGGAAAATAGTAAATGGCAATTAATTTTAAAAATATAAACAATGGAAACAAACTAACATTACATTCTAGTTACAATTTCTTTTCTTCCCAGGCTATGTGCCAGAGACCTGATAGCCATGTAGATAATGGTCAGGGTTAGACAGGTGTTAAAACTAAGTTGTCGTCTTCCTTCTAATTAGAGGGCTGACAGTACACTTAAAAGGGAATAGCTTCATCTTCATTCATTCAGGGTTACTAAACATTTTGTACCTCCTAAAATGAGGATCACATTGGAATGCATCCCATACTTCGGGAAATACATGAAAGGCTTAGGCAATGAGCTTTTCACTTCTGATATTTCAGTTGTCTGAATTCTCTAGGAGCAATGACACAGAAGGATAACTTCATAGCGTCAGATACCCGACACGTGCTGGAACAGGGGCTTGCACTCAGGCCTCTGTCTGTACCGCCAGCAGCCTCTAACACCCTCGCCTGTCCACGCAGCACTGGACATTTCTCTTCATTTTGCTGCCAATAGAGTGTTCATGAATAATCCGTCCTTCAATTGAGTTATTTCCAATGAGGAAACTCTCAATTCCCATTGAAGTATATAAACAGGGCTGAAAACTGTCATTTATGTATACATGTGTGTGTTTTAGATTAAATTGGTTACCTGTGTGTCTCCTTGGAGACTATACATACACATTGCTTATATACACACACTACATCCACAATGTATGTGTGTGTCTATGTATATTTAGAGATATATATATATACATACTAGGAAGGCTTACATATATTTGCTAGTAAATATTAGTAAAAATCTCTGGAATCATAGGGAATCACATATTATGTTTTCCTTTATGCAATATACATGCTGCATTTGGATAAACTGTCTCAAAGGAAAACCAATAAATGGCTCAGAAAACGAGATTTTCATGACTAAGAATGAAGGTGAAAAAGTATGAAAGAGCTTGGAGTATAAAACAGCATAATAATTCTAGCAATTTAAATTTGTTTCTTGGAAAACAATGTCATTTGAGGTTTTAATTTATCCAATTCAGGGGTATAATTCATAGGGTATATTTATGTGAACCTCTGGTTGAGTATTTAAAACCAGGTGAAATCTTATTCTCAGATAAGATCACTATGATTTAAGCTAGACCAGTTAGTATCTAATAATGTGTGGCCACAGAGAAAGCAACCTTAACAATTTCTGGTACAAATTATTTATAGGCCTTAAGTATCTTCCTATATTATATTCCAAAATGATGACAGAGTATATTACATGCTTACTTTATATGCATTATATTGTTTAGTCCTCAAAATAACCTCTGAGATAGAAACTGTACTTGTTATGATTTTCTGTAGATAAGGAAACTGAGTCTCTTGGTCAAATTTAATGCCGAGGTCATTCAGCAAAGAAGTATACAAGTGGTATTTAAAGAGAGGTGTCTGTGGCTCTGAAGCCCTTGTTATTCTGGTAAAAGCAACCCTGGGTGGTAGGTGGTATTATGCCTATTCTCTTAGTAGAATATACAGTTGAGCCTTAGGGAGAGCAGAGCTGCCAGGCCAAGGTCATTGTTGTAACAAGTGGCAGGGTGCGGATTCTAACTCAGCTCTGTCATTGACTCCAAAGCCAGCTGAGCTTCCTCCGCCCATCTCTGCGAAAACATAGGTCTGCCAGAGCAGAGAAACAAATAGCTGCTTTCAACATATGTTAGGAGTTACATAAGCAGCATTTGTTATATAGTTGGTTTTATCTTCACCAAGGCCTCATAATGTTTTATTAATATTGCATGTTCTTACCGTGGCAAAACTCAAGCAGGGGAGTCCACATGTGTCCGCTCTGGTGGTCTAGGTTTTATATTATACAGGTAGAATGACCACAGAGGATACCACCCAAACTGGGGCTCTCCTGTGAAGGGATGGGGGCCCTGTGCATGTGATATTCTGGGCACCAGAGAAAAGCCTGAGCTGTCCCAGTCAAAGATGACCACTGTCCTGGGAGCATGTAGAGTTCCCTCCTGATGGTCCTGCGCTGGGGTTTCTCTTGGTTCAGGGGTTCTAACTGTTCTTCTCCTGGATGCTTATCTCAAAACTGAGTTCTTTCAATACAAATATGAAAAACAAATACATTCTTTGATCTTGATTAATCTAGTTTTAGAAAGAAATGTCCAAGATCAATTAAGTAGTCTGGGGATTAGAACTGAGCAAATTTTGATATTCGAGGGCTAGGATATCTTTACAGCCAAAGGACTAGAATAGTAAGAAGTTACCCTAAGTAAACAACATTGATTGTTGTGTTCTGCTTATGCTATGGGAAGAGTGATGCTTATGAATTCTATTAGATCCCAAGGAAATTTTGCCTTTTCTTGTCCTGAAGTTCAGTGTGAGAAATTCTGTACATGGACTGTCCTACTTTCTATCAACAATCTTATAATAGGAAGCTGAGTTCAAAGACTGGGAATGGGCAGCCAGTTATCAAGAAATCAGGCATGATGATATGCCAGGAAATAGACACATCATGAAAACAGATACTATGGAAAGGGAACAGGAAGTTTTGGACAATCTTATCTGACTCCTTAACCATGGCACGTAAACTCAAGAATTCTGTTTCATAATGTCAAGGATAATAACTATCTACCATTTATTGAGATTTTTAAGTGAATTAAGTATATGGAGTAGTTGGCAGACAGGAAGCCCCACAGAAAATCTCAGTTCTTTCCTCTTTTTACTTAAATACAAAGTCTTGTTATAGAACTTCCTTTGCTACTTTTTCATAATCATCTAAAAATGTCACAATTTTTCTTTTCTCTTCCTTTCCTCCCTCCATTTTCCTCCTTTCTTCCTACTCTCCCTTACCTCCTTCCCCTCTCATTCAAAGACTTAAGATGGCCAAAGTATTATAAAGTGTAACCTCCTTCATACACAAAACAATTTGATGGAATTAGAAACTTCTAAAAATTAATCATTATCAAAATTAACCATTTAATTAATCACAAGTTTGTTTATAAGACCTTCAGGGAAGGATTTCAATGACCACCTCACTCATAAAGCTAACACTTAAAGAATATACAAACTGGGGCATGAATTTTTCAATCTGGAAAACAAAATTCTCGGTACCAAATAGATACATGAATATTAACTTCAGGTAAAATGCTCTTCAAATTTCGTTTGATTCCTTAAAAACAAAAATGTTGGAATATGTACATATGTTGTAAGTCCTTTACTGTCCATAGATGGAAACTTCTCTGTTAGTGTTCATGTTTATTTTTATTCCTTTCTTTGACCCTCTCCCTGTGGGCCTTCAATAATGGTCCTGGAATGGAACCAAAGTCACAGAAGAATTTATAAAAGGGGAATGAAGGTATGTAGGTAATAGAGTTGAGGAATCAAACTCCTTTGTCTTGCTTTAGAAGATGGTGAGGGCATCTGAGGATTTATTGTATGAATATAATTTTCCAGTACTTTTTAGCATCAGCAGCTGGGTTCCGGTAATTGAACTCTGATTACTGCATAAAGAAGTGAAAAATAGATGTTAATTAGATAAAATTGTCAGAAGAGAACAGCGACGTTTAGAAAACCTGGGACACAAGAAAGACAGGCTTTCTTCAAGTTTATTTAATGAGGAAAAGTTTCCCCTCTTTATCCTAATCCTCTTTTCTCTGTCTTCCCAAAAGCCCTCCTGAGAGTCCTCTAACAACCTCTGTCTGTCCTGAACATGTCAAGGCTTCATGGTACAGAGTCTGGTATAACACTGACCTGTCCAACGATAGAAAACTCAGGAAGCCACAGGCTTCCCAGGCGGTGCTAGCGGTAAAGATCCTGCCTGCCAATACAGCAGATGCAGGAGACTCTGGTTTGATCCCTGGGTCGGGAAGACCCCCTGGAGGAGGAAATGCCTACCCACTCCAGTATTCTGCCAGGAGAATCCCATGGACAGGAGCCTGGCAGGCTACTCTCCGTAGGGTTGCAAAGAGTCAGACACGAATGAAGCAACTTAGCACGCTCCCATGCATCACCACCACCAATCCACCATCTCTTCCCCAGTGAGGTCAATTTAAAGGCTTTACTATCTGTCAGGCAAGTAGAAATTTGGGCGTATTCTAGATGAAAGAATTGAGTTTGTACTTTCTGGACCAGTGAGACGGAAGGTCCTGGGCTGCATGGTGCAATGCTGGAGAGAAGATACTTTGAGCTTCACTCCTCTATGACACCCCTCTGGGTCCCTTTCCAGTCTTCCTAGAATTGAGGTCAACAGCTCAAATCTTTTATTTCTCTGCATTTTTTTATTAGGCGTCATCACAGGTCTTTAGAGAAAGCTTTTGGGTGGGTGTTGAGTGCGGGGGCCTGTGCAGTTTGTAGAAGGAGAGGAATATATGGAAACATAAGGCAGAGTCAACTTGCTATTAAGTCACCACAAGCCTGCGGGTACTATTTATTGGGACAATGGGAAAGCCCTTGACAAACCGGCAGCACGATCCATACCAGGCCAGTGACTGTTCCTGGCCACAGAGTATTGCATGCTTTTATTTGGGATTATCGGAGCACTAAAAGTTCCCAGAGTAACAGCATTGTTCTTCCTGTTTACTGAATGTAATTTGTGACCAATAGTCGGGTTTCACAAACAGGAAGTAGGTAATTAAAACAGCATATGATGCATTTGATTTACTCAGAAGTTGAAACTGCAGCCATCAGTAAGGTGAGTGAAGAGAGCTAATTTCTTGCTTAGCACTCTAGGGGAGAAAAGAGTCAATAAGGCAAATGTATGAATATTATTCCTCAACTTAAGTGGGGAATTCCAAGGCTATTTAGTGCTAGAAAATCCTGAAATGTTACTTGGTTTTTGGAAATATTTGCTATAAGAGTCAAAGATGGGAGATTTAGAAACAGTGTGATAACTTATCAAATGTGCCCCAGAAACACTCCACATGCTTCATTTTGTTGCCAGAGAAGTTATTAAATATCTAGACTTCTGATTTGCATTCTAGGGCTATAAGAGTAAGGACCTGGGGACATTTTTTCTTCATCATGTGTTTAGCTTTGGAGACTCTGACTACAGAAATAATTATTTAGATACTTAATAGCAAAGGGATGAGAGAGAAATTCTGTGTGTCAAATCCTCATTTTTGGTTACTGGCGAGAATTCAGTGATTAAAGCTAAGAAGTCAATACTGTGATTAACTTTCTATTTAATGTGCCAGTCTTAGTAATGTACTATTTAATAAAATATCTTTCTTTTTAGCAGCGCCTGCCTGCCCAGCCTCTGCAGTTGTGCCTGTTAAGGAAAACGTGTGTGTTTGGTTTGGGATACCTGACCTATGGAAACAGTGCTATGTTGGTAAATGTTTAACAACCAGTTTTCTCCTGTTTTCCCCTGATTACTGATTTCTATGATGCAAATACTCCCACTAAATCCCATACCTCCTTGACATAATATCAGCACATTTATTATCAGCATATTGTCTCTTGCAAAGCTGGTACAATTTGCATCCAACATACATAGTAACCAAATCCTACTACTTTGAATTAAATAGTTTCATATATACTAATAGGGCAGTATTTTATATATAGAATATACTTTTATATACAAACTTTGTGTGGCAACAAATTCCTTATATTAAAAAAAAATTGTTACTGTTTGGAGGGTGGAGGGACAAGATGGCGTAGAACTTGAGCTCATCTCCTCTCACAAAATCACCAAAATCATGACTGCTGAACAACTATTGACAAGACTGGAACCTACCAAAAAAGACGTTCTACATCCAAAGATGAAGCCACAATGAGACAGCAGGAGGGGTGCTTTAGCGAGATAATCAAATTCTCTCTCCACTGGGTGGGTGACCCACAAACTGGAAAATAACTATACCATAGAGGTTCTCCCACAGGAGAGAGAGTTCTGAGTCCCACCCCAGCTCCCCAGCTGGAGGGCTGGCGTCAGGGGGCGCACCCTCCGGCTTTGAAGGCTAGTGGGGTTTGAGTGCAGACCCTCTGGAGGAATGGCCAAGACAGAGACTCCACTCTTGGAGGGCACACGCAAGGTTTCTCATGCACTGGGACTCAGGGCAAAGCAGCGACTCCCAGGAACCTGTGCCAGACCTACCTGGGTCTTAGGGGATCGCCTGAGGAGGCGGAGGATGGCTGGCTCACTGTAGAGACAAGGACATTGGTGGCAGAGCCCCAGGGAACATCCATCAGCATAAGCTCTCCCCGAGGGTGCCATTTTGGTGACCTGAAGTGAAAGGCACTCAGTCATGTCCAACTGTTTGCGACCCCATGGACTATGCAGTCCGTGGAATTCTCCAGGCCAGGATACTGGAGTGGGTAGCCTTTCCCTTCTGCAGGGGATCTTCCCAACCCAGGGCTCGAAACCAGGTCTCCTGCATTGGAGATGGATTCTTTACCAGCTGAGCCACAAGGGAAGCCCAAGAATCCTGGAGCGGGTAGCCTATTCTTCTCCAGCAGATCTTCCAAGCCCAGGAATTGAACTGGGGTCTCCTGCATTGCAGACAGATTCTTTACCAACTGAGCTATCATGGAAGCCCTGACCCCACCCAATAGACTCCAGGCTCCAGTGTTGGGACACTTCAGTTAAAATGACAAACAGTGGGAACACAGCCCCACCTGTCAGCGAACAGGCTTCCTAAAGCCACCCTGAGTCCACAGCTGCCTCTAAACACACCACCTGACATGACCCTGTTTACTAGTGGGGCTACACCCAGCTTCACCCACTAGGGGGCCGACAACAGAAGAAAGAGGAGCTGTGACTGCAGCCTGCAGAAAGGAGACCGCAAACACAGTAAGTTAGACAAAATGAGACAGGAGAGAAGGAACAGGATAAAATCCCAGAACTACTACTAAGTGATGTGGAGATAGGTGATCTACCTGAAAAATAAACCAGAGCAATGACAATAAACATGACCCAAGATTTTGGAAAAAGAATTGAGGCACAGGCTGAGAAGGTACAAAAAAATGCTTAATGAGGAGCTAAAAGATTTAAAGAGCAAACAAAAGGAGATGAACAATACAATCCCTGAAATGAAAAAAATATACTGGAAGGAATCAACATCACAGTAAATGAGGCTAAAGAATGAATAAGTCACCTGGAAGACAGAAGAGTGAAAAAAGGACAGTCTCAGAGACCTCTGGGAAAATATTAAACACAACAATATTTGCATTATAGGGGTCCAAGAAGTGGGGGTGGGGGGGAGAGGGCCTGTGAAAATATTTGAATAGATAATAGTCAAAAACTTCCCTAACATGGGAAAGGACACACTCTCAAGTCCAAGAAAGTCCAATACAGGATAAGCCCAAGTCCAGTATGCTGAGACACATATTAATCAAATGGACAAAAAGACAATGAGAAAATACTAAAACAACAAGGAAAAAGCAATAAATAAGATACGAGGGAATGCCCATAAGGTTATCAGCTGATTTTTCAGCAGGAACTCTGCAGGCCAGAAGGGAGTGGCACGATATATGTAAAGTGATGAAAGGGAAAAGCCTACAACGAAGAATTCTCTACCCAGCAGGACTCGTTCAGACTTGAAAGAGAAACCAAAAACTTTACAGACAAGCAAAAACTAAGAAATTCAGCACCACCGGAACAGCTCTTCAACAAATGCTTCTCAAAGCAGAAGAGAAAAAGGCATAACTAGAAACAAGAAACATACAAATAATCACTGTAATTTTGCTCACTGGTAAAGGCAAATATACAGTTAACGTAGGAAATCATC
Source organism: Muntiacus reevesi (assembly GCF_963930625.1). Lineage (NCBI taxonomy): Eukaryota > Metazoa > Chordata > Mammalia > Artiodactyla > Cervidae > Muntiacus > Muntiacus reevesi. The sequence continues at coordinate 15,120,509 of NC_089265.1, read as the reverse complement.
TACACACAACTATGATATCAAAACCAGCGGTTGTGAGAAGAGAGTACAAATGCAGGGTATTGGGAACACATTTGAAACTAAGACCAACAACTTAAAACAATCATGTATATAGAGAGGTTGCTACATCAAAATCTCATGGTAACTGCAAAGCAAAAATCTACAACAGATATACAGACAAAAAAGAAAAGCAGTTGAAACAATAGTAAAAATGGTCATCAAATCACAAAAGAAATTAAATGAAACAAAAGCACAATAATTTAAAACCTGTGGGATGCAGCAAAAGCAATTCTAAGAGGGACATTTATAGTAATACAGTATTACCCTGGAAAATAAGAATAATCTCAAGTAAACAACCTAGCCCTATACCTAAAGCAACTAGAGAAAGCAGAACAACCAAACCCAAAACTAGGAGGAGGAAAGAAATCAGAGATGAAATAGAGACAAAGAAAAAATAGAAATGATCAATGAAAATGAAAGCTAGTCCTTTAAAAAGATAAAATAGGTAAACCTTTAGCCAGACTCATGATAAAAAGGGAAAGCACTCAAATCGATAAAATGAAAAATGAAAAACAAGTTACAACAGATACCACAGAAATACAAAGGATCATAAGAGACTACTACAAGCAACTCTACACCAATAAAATGGACAAATGCGTAGAAAGGTACAATCTCCCGTGACTGAGCCAGGAAGAAATAGAAAATATAAACAGACCAATCACATAAATTTGCAGCTGTGATGAAAAACTTTCCAGCAAACAAAAGTTCAGGGTCAGATGACTTCATAGGCAAATTCTATCAAAGATTCAGAGAAGAGCTAATACCTCTCCTCAAACTCTTTCAAAAAACTGCAGAGGGAGAAACACTCCCAAACTTTTTCTATGAGGCCACCATCCCCTGATACCAAAATCAGACAAAGATACCAGACATAGAAAATTACAGGTCAATTGATGAATATAGACACAAAAGTCCTTGACAATAAAATATTTAGTATTTTACTAAATACTAACAAAGAGAATCCAACAATACATTAAAAGGATAATACACCATGGTCATGTGGGATTTATCCCAGGGATGCAGGGAATTTTCAAAATCTCAATCAATGTGATACACCACGTTAAACAACTGAAGAATAAAAAACATGATTATCTCAGATACAGAAAAAGCTTTTGACAACATTCAACACCCAATTATGATAAAAACTCTCCAGAATGTGGGTACAGAGGGAACCTGCCTCAATGTGAAAGTGAAAGTTGCTCAGTTGTGTCTGACTCTTTGCGATCCTATGTACTGTACAGTCCATGGAATTCTCCAGGTCAGAACACTGAATTGGGTAGCCTTCCCCTTTTCCAGGGGATTTTCCCAACCCAGGGATTGAACCCAGGTCTTCTGCATTGCAGGCGGATTCTTTACCAGCTGAGCCACAAGGGAAGCCCAACCTCAATGTAACAAAGACCATAAATGACAAACCAATAGCTAACATTCTTCTCAATAGTGAAAATCAGAAAGCATTTCATCTAAGATCAGGAACAAGACAAGGATATCCACGCATGCCACTTTTTATTAAAAATAGTTTTGGAAGTCCTAACCATGGCACTCAAAGAAGAGAAAGAAATTAATTCAGATTGGAAAAGAAGTACAACTGTCACTGTTTGCAGATGACATGATACTATACATAACAAATCCCAAAAATTCTACCAGAAAACTACTAGAGCTCATCAATGAATTTGGTAAGGTTGCAGGACACAAAATTAATACACAGAAATCTCTTGCATTCCTATACACTAACAGCAAAGCATCAGCAAGAGAAATTAAACAAACAATCCCATTTACCATTGCATCAAAAAGAATAAAATACCTAGGAACAAACCTACCTAAGGAGGCAAAAGACTTGCACTCTGAAAACTATAAGATGCTGATCCACATTTACGTAAAATATGAGAAAATAAATGTACCTTTGTATGTGAATAAAACAGCTCTGGAAGAATACAAAGATAACATTGGTTATTTCCAGGGAAGGGAGCTGGGGCAGGAGAGAGGATGTTTATTATCTCTATTCCTGTCCATTTTGAATTTTGAATGATAATAAATTTTCAGTTGTAAAATGTGAACTATAAATTTTACAAATTAAATATTATATATATATGTGTGTGTATACATAATATAGATCTGTGGATTTTATCCAAAGCACACTAAATCGGAATCTACAATAGCACCTACTGAATCAGAGTCCTTGTGATAGATTTCTAGACAATCTGTGTAGTTGCCTTGGTAATCGTGATGGCACTCAGGCAAGCTCTGGGAGTTGGTGATGGACAGCGAAGCCTGGTGTGTTGCAGTCCAGGGGCCTGCAAAGAGTCAGACACGAATGAGTGACTGAACTGAACTGAAATGAAGTGATGGCTTGAGCAGTGACAGAGAACAAGGCAGGAAGGGGTTTTTCTTCCCGGCTCACCACCTGCCTCGCTGCCCTTTGGTGACAGCAGATGAAGCCGGTGCCTGAGTTTGCGTGTCATGTGGAGATCTTTTTTATTTCCCTACCAAGGGCACTTTCCTCAACATCCCTACCTCAAGTCTGCCTTCTGGGAAGGAAGGTGGACTTATTCTCATAAGACGTTCAGTTCTTCTCCAGTTTTGAGCCCAGTCTCTTCTTTGCAACAGAGCTGTTATGTTACTTCGTGACTTAAACTCCCCCTTTTCTAGGTAGGCACATCCAGAGTTTATATTTGCATGGAATGATTTCGGAGACCAAAATGACTAGAATTAAGAAAACCTCTGAATAATAAAATCATAGTGAGACTGCATATTCCAGGCAGTGTGCTGGGTGCTTGTTCTATCATCTCATTTACTCCCCACAGCTCTCTGAGAGAGGTCCCACTGTCATCTCTATCTAGCTGGTGACATGATCCAATCTCCAAGCCCTTAAGAAGTGGACTTGATGTCGTATGCTCACAGCAGGTCTGACTCAGTCATCTGTGCTTTTACCCACTGCACTGTATGGCCCCCTCTTTCTAAAAGTCTATTCACATGTTTTATCCTCACTTTTTTTTAAAAGGATATAAGCTGTAGGAAGAAGATTCATTAGATTCATTAGGCTGGATGAAGGTGCGAATCTAAATGTTATACCCTCTCTACGGTTCCCAAGAGAGCAGAGGCTGGCCCAGGAGTCAGCCTAGCTGGAAAATTCTCTGTGTGACAGGAATACACTAAGAGCTGAACCATTCCCATGGTAATTTGAAGAACCTTCAGTATATTTTTTGTTCTAAGTTTGGTTTCAAGCACATAAATCTCTGTGAAAAATCCCCTGAGAAGATTCCACTAAGGCAGCAACAAAGACTCCTGTTCCAATCGACTTTTTATGTAAATGGGGAAAAAATGAATTAGAAGCACACACCTGAAAATTCATAAGCGACACTCACTCAGTAATTATGCAACATTCATGGAAATAGACTCTAGGCATTGTGCGAAAATTCAGATTTTTGTCTGCATTCTTTTCTTTCTAAAAAAGCAGACGCCCAGATGGGAGATACAGTGCTCACAGCCTCATCATAGACACAAGGATGGGGAGATGGCATTCACAGTCACTCCTAATGGTTACTGAGAATTAAACCTTCCAGACAACCAGGGAAGCGTCACCTGCTGGGAATATTCCTGCCCCTCTGGATGACTAATTCATTACTTCAGGAGATAAGGACTTGAAGGGCGCCCAACAGTTTTTTCTCTGTGGCTTTCCCTTATCTCCTTAAAAGAAAATTCTATTTTGCTTTTGCACTTTCCCAGGTGTTACCATGACTCCCTGGCTACTAGTATAAATAAAAATAAACTATTCGGGAGCATCTATTACAAATGATAATATTCTAGGGAGAGCTCTCGACAACAGATCTCAGAAAAGTTTGTTAGAAATAAAAAGGCAGTGGGAATATGATGAACAGCGGCACTATCACTATATACTCTTAAAAAATTTACTACTGTGTTAGTGAAATATTTAAAATGATTATCTGAACAGCTGCCCCATCACATGGGAGCCTGAGTATGTCACCAGCCAATACAACCATCTGACAGTCTCACCCTGCTTTCCAGAAAACAATTCACGCCAAAGAGGGACTGCAACAGTTTTTAATAGGAAATAAATGAATCTCAAATTAAATAAGTGCTGAGTCTAGGCATTAAGAGATGCAGTAAGCTGTCTGCCCCAGATTCAGGCTCTGCAAACAAGCCCCAGTGGGCGTCCAGTGCGTACTTGACTGTTTTTTGCTCTCCCTGGAGAGTGTCTACAGAAAGGACATCTCATCAAAGAGCTTTTCCCACCGGACCACACTCTATGATTTTGTCTCTTCTACCCTTTGCTTCTGAGATGGCATGTAAGAACACCTCATCTCCAGATTCAGCTTTGACATTGATTCCAGCCTGAATTCTAAAAGCTTTCCAGGTTTCTTGAGCCTCTAAATGAGTGATCTTTAGCTGAACTGCAGTTCAATGCAACAGATACTCTGGAGCTACACTGAGCATGTGGCTGAAAATAGACAAACAGATTCTACCTATTATAATTTACTTCTAAATGGAGTCTCTCCTAGAATTACTTATTGTCAATATAGAATCTAGCAAAAAGACCTAAGACACCACTGAATAGCTCCATAAAACTCCCCTCACACACATTTTGATAGATCTTATGCTTCAAAGTTGAAAAGTCGAAAACATAGAAAAGTGGTTAATTCTTTTGGATAATAATAAATATCATTGATTGAGAGCATAGTATATGCCATGCACTGTGTCAAGCACCTTATTCACTATTTACCAACCCCAAAAGGAACACAACCTTCTATTTATAGAACTCAAGGCTCAGAGAAGTCAAGGTTCAAGGTCACACAGCTGATAAATGGTAGAATTGGAATTTGAACACTGATCAACCCTATTCCAAGCTGCATGCACTTAATTGCTAAACCAGAAAGAGGAAATATGCTTAACAATATATAAGAAATTTAATTCATGGGGATGGTTACCTGAAGCACTGGGTTGTGTGTGTGCACGCTTACCAGGAAAGATAGATAAATTTGATATAGCTTAGTCATGTCTGACTCTTTGTGACCCCATGGACTGTAACTCACCAGGCCCCCCTGTCCATGGGACTTCCCAGGCAAGAATACTGGAGTGGGTAACCATTCCCTTCTCCAGGGGATCTCCCGACCCAGGGATCAAACCCAGGTCTCTCGCAATGCCTGCGGATTCTTTACCATCTGAACCATCAGGGAAGCCCCTACCAGGAAAGAGGATGAGATCAATTAGCAGTGCCAGGTTAGTGGAACTCTTGTGCTGGGACTTGCCATCTTCATTTCCATTTTACTGTCCCTCAAGTCACTGATCTTAATGTCCCATTTCGGCTTCCTATGAGTTTAACTATAATACTTTGACCACCTGATGTGAAAAGCCAACTTATTGGAAAAGTCCCTGATGCTGGGAAAGATTGAAGGCGGAAGGAGAAGAGGGCACCAGAGGATGAAATGGTTGGATGACATCACTGATTCAATGGACATGAATTTGAGCAAACTCCAGGAGATGGTAGAGGACAGAGGCGGCTGGGGGTGCTCCACATCATGGGGTCACAAGAATTGGACACGACTTAGGGACTGAATAAAAATGAATTCAACAAGCATGGGAAGGAAGTACATGAAGTCAGAAGACCGGCCTTTGCATACTCTTGGGTCACTCTTTCACTCATTGATCTGGGAGTGGTCACTCGGTGTCTCTGCTTTTCACATGTGCGCTGAAGAGACCGATCTGGATGGTCTTTAGGATTAAAGGCTTTAGATATAAATTTATATTTAAAAAATTACCATGCCAACTAAGTCATTTTTTAATTATCTTGAGACATTTGTTTTATTTTGTTTTATATTCTCTTCTTGCTAGTAATCTACCTCAATAGGAAAGGAAAAGAGAGATGATGTATTTTATCTAATAAAAAGCTGAATCCTACATTTACTTCCCCTTCAGCTCAATTCTGCAATGCCACAACAATTTGGGAGAACATTCTACTGGGATCCTTTGGTATTAAGACAATAAGAAAATGAAAGATATCCTATCATAACAAGTGGGAAACTTCTATTATCACATATGAAAGAACAGAGGCTTACAAAGGAAAAATTAAAACCAAGTCTTTCTCAGAATTAAGCAAACTAAATATGAGAACCTATTGAAAACCAGTGTTGTTTTATATCCATAAACATGTTATTTACTGAGAGAAAGGATCACACTTCATATGGGTAGTCATCCTCTCTTACTAATTAAGGGAGCTGAATTCCAGTTCCATCCAGTGTTGACATATGAAGGGGACAGGGCCCAAGGTACATAGCGCCTGTTTTCAACAGGAGCTATTCAGAGTGCTTTCGTGTCTATTTCATTTGGTGGCAGGGATTTTGGTTTGAGGTGACAGAGGATGAGATGGTTGGATGGCATCACTGACTCAATGGACATGAATTCGAGCAAACTCCAGGAGATAGTGAAGGACAGGCAAGGCTGGTGTGCTGCAGTCCATGGAGTCACAAAGAGCTGGACACAACTGAGCAACTGAACAACAAGAGACAAAGGTGCAAAGGAAGGATTGCTGTTCTGCCAGAAGAAACAAAACAATGTATAGTAACAAACCCAGTCCAAATCAGAAGAGAAAGGCACAACTCTGGCTATAATGTCCTCAAACTTGAAGGACACCCAGTACCTTTCTAGGTCATTGATTCATTCACTTCCTTGGCAATAAACTAGCCAGAAAATTCCTTAATGAACCATCTATTTTGCTGGTTAATTCTGAGGCATTCAGATTTCTAGAAAGCTATTACTGGATAATCATCCAGGATTCTGGGCATCCAGTATTATACACTATTATCATTATTTTTGCTTCCAAGTCCAAAAGACAGGATGCATTGCCGTTGCCCTTAAAAGGAATATTTTCAATGTTTTAACCACCATTAACAAGATGATTAGCATGCCTTTTGCCATCTTTATGAAACAACAGATGTTTGCTTTGGCATTTTTCCAGCCCTCCTTGTGTCATCAAGCTTAACAGTTCCTTCTTAATGAGCTGGTGTGCTGTTCCTTTCTGGTCCTGAGTAGGAGGGCTGGCCATCTCTTGACCCCACCATGCAGTTGCTTCAATTTCAGATGTGAGAGGTTGGCCTACCTGGGGAGGGTGAAGATATCCCCTTTGCTCTTATACACATCAACCATGAGGAGGCTCAGGTATCTTTGGAGAATAAAAAGCAACAGAGGAAGTGGTCAAGTGGTACTTTTTCTTGATGAGGACCCTGTGTTCATGTTTAGCTTCTAATGTGACATAATGAATTATGAACTAAAGGTAATTGGAAGATTTGTGCCCTATGTGCAGAAAAGAAGTGTGATGTATGAAAGCAAAGCGCAGGCCAATTAGGAAAGTTGATCAATATTTATATTGCTCTTTAAGGGAAGGAAATAATCCTGATAGATTTTCCTTGGGATTGCTGATGATGAGTGTGTGTTTGTAGCCAACATGGGACATTTCATTGATCTCAGTCAAGTTAAAATTTTATTGACAAGTCAGATACTCATCTCTGTTTCTGAAGTTTTCTCTCTAAAAGCCAGTTAATACTACTGCCTTTTGTTTCTCTCTCCCTGAACTGACATTTAACTACCTGATATGTGCTGAACACTTTCCCATCTATTGTCTCATTTAATCCTCCTGACGATGTTGAAATTACTATTTTTATCTCCATTTACAGCTACAGATACTGAAGCAGAGAGAGGATAAGTGAGTTGCCCTTTATCACACAGGTAATGAAAAGCAAAACATGGACTCAAACAGATGTGTTTTTTTCTGACCCTGAAGCTTATGTGATTTCAGCAACCTCATATGGTCTCCCAGAGGCAGAATGAGGATAGTTTTGTAGCGTGGCCTAATTTGAATGAAGGTGATGAGAATTATAAACGGTGACACCAACAAGGGAGAGGCACCCGAGCAGGCAGCCTAGGAGCTGCCCTAACTCACCCAGGAGGGCCTTGGTCTTCTGCTCCTGTCTGGTTCAAAAAGCAGTTTCCTGTCCATCTAGCTTAGTGAAGGGCCAGCAAGTCACACATGGCACCTCCACCTCAAGTGGCAGAATTTAGCACACGTGACCCTAGACCTTTCGCGAGTCACTTTGGTCTCTTGGATTTTAGTGGCTCTGAAGCGAATACCACACTATTTTGAACAGTATCTCTACTTCCTGCCTGTTCAGACTGAGTCTCCTCACTTTGTTCAGAGGCTGCTTTTAGACATCCATGCAACACTACGTTAGAGAATTTGAGGTTTAATCAATAAAATTGACCAGGAAAGAACTCAAAAGCCACGCTGCCTGCTTCCATGCTTGATTCACTGGGCAGACACTTAGTTCTCGTCTTGTGTTTGATCTACAGACTCTGTGCAAACTGTAACTTTTCCTTCCTGCATGAAATTTTAAATTCACTCTTGCGTTATGTTCTGTGGGCTGTGGGGTCACTGTGGCCATCAACTCCTGAAGCACAGGAATTTTATCTGAGAAGCGCCTTAATGAAGATTGCATCAGAGGTCAGGGTGTTATTTCTGTTCATCTTCTACATGTTGGTACCCTGTTCCCAAATGGGTGCTCTGATGCACACTTACAGTCTCCTCATAAACATACTACACATAGTTTATAATCAGGCTGCTGCCAAGAATAGGTTTTTTTTTGTATAAAGGAAATGTATTTCAGGAGGGATTTTCAGAAATGTGAGAAACAGTTGTCTAGTGAAAACACACACACACACACACACCTGTTAAGTATCTCCTAAGAAGCTGGTTCTATTCTAAGAAAACTATGTCCATTAGCTCAACTCCCCTGAAACCCAATGTGGTACGTTCTATTTTCTTCCCATTTCGTGCATGACAAACTAATGCACAAAAAAATTAAGTGACTTGGCTTACTTAGTTTACAAAGCTGCTGCCGCCGCCGCCGCCACTGCTGCTGCTAAGTCGTGTCAGTCATGTCCGACTCTGTGCGAGCCCATAGACGGCAGCCCACCAGGCTCTCCCGTCCCTGGGATTCTCCAGGCAAGAATACTGGAGTGGGTTGCCATTTCCTTCTCCAATGCATGAAAGGGAAAAGTGAAAGTGAAGTCGTGTCAGTCATGTCCGACTCTTAGCAATCCCAAGGACTGCAGCCCACTAGGCTCCTCCATCCATGGGATTTTCCAGGCAAGAGTACTGGAGTGGGGTGCCATTGCCCTCTCCCTCACAAAGCTAGTAAGTAGCAAAACTGGGATATTAATACTAAGCAATCTAGCCAAAGATGACACCCTCAACTGTTTCACCATCCTGGCTCAGAATTTGTCCTGCAAGCATAGAACCTAGCTGGGAATCTCAGACCCAGCTTTGTGATCTTGAACAATTCGCTTACATGATGTTCAGTCTCAGCTTCCTATCTGTAAACTGGCTAACAATAATGCCTACCCTTCATGATCATTCGGAGGAGTTAAAATAAGCATGTTTTGCAAACTGTAAAGTGCTATGCAGATGTCATCCGTCAGTTGTGGATACAGCGCACAAGACACATTGTGTCCTTCCTACTTTGTTCTTCTCTATTGCCCTGACTCCATCCCATAATGCACGGGGTGCATAAAAACACATACTATTTAAAGTCTCACTTTTTTTTAAGTCTCACTTTCTTGCAACCAGTGAAGTTGCTCAGTCATGTCCAATTCTTTGCTATCCCATGGACAGTCGTCTACCAGGCTCCTCCATCCATGGAATTTTCCAGGCAAGAGTACTGGACTGGGTTGTCATTTCCTTCTCCAGGGGATCTTCCCGACCCAGGGATTGAACCTGGTTCTCCCGCATTGCAGGCAGACGCTTTACCGTCTGAGCTACCAGGGAAGCCCAATATTTAAAGTGGTAATTTCTAATTAAATAAGTCTAAGCAAAAAAAAAAAAAAAAAAAATAAGTCTAAGCAGACCTCCAAATAGCTTCCTAAATCATGATGCTAACCACTAATTAGTGTCAGGATGCATCATTTTGTCACAGAGAAAATGAGGAAATAATGTCAGAGCAGTGGGAACAAATTGTGCCATCTGTTTATGAAAAATACATGCAACCCAGAGTCCCGTAGATCTAAATGTTAAGTCAAAAGAATATTAGTTAATATTAGAGATATTGGAGTTTCCCTGGTGGTTCAGTGGTTAAGATTCCACGCTCCCAATACAGGGGCATGGGTTGGATCCCAGGTCGGGAAACTTAAGATCCCACATGCTACATGGTGCAGCCAAAAAAAAAAAAAAAAAAAAAATTAGAGATATTACCATCATAAAAGTAATGACATGGATTAGGACTGGTATTCTGTACTGTTAGTGCATAGACTCGAAGTGCCTTCAATCATTTGAAAGGGGGTGGGGCTTCAACAGAGCAGAGGCGCAGTGAGGAAGTGAGGTACCAAGTGGGATGGGCTGTGGGCATTGACTCTGGATCCAGAAGCCCAGGTACAAGTCTTGCATCCATCCAAAAGCCACTGAGGGTCTACAGGTGCCAGGCCCTGTCAGGTAGGTACTAGAGACACAAAAGCGCATAAAGACATGACTTTTGCCTTTCTGGAACTCTCCTGCTCAGCCACTGACCCATGTGACCTTATCCCAGTCTTTCCTTCTTACTAAGAAAAGCCCTGATTTTCATATCAATACAAGGAAGCACATAAAGAATCAGAAGTAAAGTTACCCTTTAGAGTTCATACGATTAATTGGAATAAAACTTTAGATTTCTAATTCAGTGTTTTCTGCAACTGGATCTCATTATTTCTTCTGCACTTTGCAGCACTGTTGTATTTCTTAATTTGGGTATGATATGCAAAGATACAAGTGATTAACTTTTCTCATATTCTGCTATGGTTTACCTTTTATGGCTATATCATTTTTTTCCCCCCAAGATTAACACAGCTACTCTTTGAAAGAAATAGTTTTAAAAAAAGATAAGCCACAGACTGGATAATTTTTGCAACTATATAGCTGACAAAAGGTTTTAATCCAATTTTTAATGAACTGTAAGTGATTAATTTTTGAGTTTTCCCAAATTGTTTTCTGTGCTTACCCACTAGGGGTGCCCGGCAAGGTCTACATTGGGGCCTATCCCTTCTGTTCCTCTGAAAGATGTGGTCTTGGACAGTTCCTGGGCTGTACAGTGGAGAAAGGATAGAAAAGCAGGGAAGAGGACACGGAGGGAAAGAAAAAGCATGAACTTGAAGTTCTCATGGTTGAGGAGCACAGCTGTATCATGTGGGGCAGTGGATCGGGAAGAAACTAAAAAGGGATTTTAAAATTTATTGCTAGGGGATTTCCTGTCCCCTTCATAATATTGAGTAATGCTAGTTTGAGTTGCTTTAAAATTTTTCTTGGGTGCGGGGACTGTGTTCATTTAAGCACAGTATTGCTCTGAAATTGATTTATGAGGGTCACAGGTTTCTGGGCCTTGAACAACCGTTGCCTTCATCTTATTAGCAGTGGAAGGCTGCGTGTGGACCTTCCCAGTGCATCTCGAACATGAGCACCAACTGGGCTTTAATAGGTGAGCAATGAGCTGTAGCGCATCCGGCTGAAATCTACCAGGGGAAATGGTGTCAGGAAATGGAATCGAGTCCTCGGAACAATTGTCTTGTTAAGTACAAATGTTCCTACTTCAAAACTTCCTTCAAAGCTCAAAGTACAAGGAAAACAGAGTTTCATCTTCATGCCACCTGGTGGTAGAAACTACCAGTTCATAGGCCTGCGCTTGGGCTCTGGCTTAAGGTCTGGGAGGAGTATAGAAAGAGCGTTGTTTATTTCATATGTAGGAATTTTTCTCTCTCAATCCCCCTACCTGTATTAGGTCCCCCTCTCCCTTCCCCACCAATAGTCTGTTCTCTATGTAAGCTACAAGGATATATGTACAACGTGGGGAATATAGCTGATAGTTTATAATAACGATCAATGGGATATAATCTTTAAAAATGGTGAATCACTCTGTTGTACTCCTGAAACATATAACATTGTACATCAATTATGCCTCAGTTTAAAAAAAAAGAAAGAACATTGTTCTCATCTGAGCTAAGGAGACAGAAATCCACTACAGGACACTGACAAAGTCTGCATCATAGTTAATCCACTTTCTGTGCTTCTAGCTCTGAATTAGACATCATAGTAAACTCTCACTCTAAAAGTTTACATTCCAGAAGCTGAGTAGGGTGAGGAGAATGACATTAACTGAGAACTACTGCTTTATATTCATCCTCTATTTTTAAAATCCTTACCAGATTTCAATACAATCATGTATGTGGTGGTATCAATAGTATTTCCATTTTACAAATGAGGAAAGACTTAGCTTTAAAAGGAGTTGTAATTATCATAGTAGACATTGGGGAGGAGCAGGGAATGGGATATTTGGACTTCCTTGGTGGCCCAGTGGGAAAGAGGCTGCCTGCTAATACAAAGGACATGGGTTTGGTCCCTGGTCCGGGAAGATCCCATATGCCACAGAGCAACTAAGCCTGTGCATCAGAACTACGGAGTCCACGCTCCAGAGTCTGACAGTCGTAACTACTGAAGCCCATAAGCCCTAGAGCCTGAGCTCCGCAACAAGCGAAGAAGTCATAATGAGAAGCCCATGCACCGCAACTAAAGAGGAGCCACCACTTGCCGCAACTAGAGAAAGCCACATGCAGCAACAGAGACCCAGCGCAGCGAAAAACAACAAATTTTAAAAATCTATTTCCCTTAAAAAAAAAGGGGGGGGGGATGGGATATTTAATGATAGGATAAAAGCTGTAAACAATGGTGTCTTGGAGGGAGAGGCTTTTTTAAGCATGTGTGTTTAAAAAAAGAAGTTAATTACATGGACCTCTCGACTCTGAATTATTTTAGCTTGATAGTGTAGGAGTGATATAAATAAATGAAAATGAGACAACAGAACTGTTATGACATCCTTCTTTCCCAGTGAGGAGGGAGGTGTATCTATCAGCAGATTCTCCTTCCTTAGGATGGGTGTCATAACACGTCAGCTCTGTGCATTCTGTATACGCAACATGCGTTTATTTTTTCTCCCACTTCTTTTTGGTTCTGAATTTGCTTTTATGTGAACATGAGATCATTTTACTTAGTCAAAATAATAATTCAAAATTTATAGTTGTGCAGGATTCTACTGTTCACAGTAGCGCCTGCACTCAACAGTATGATCCTGTGTACTTAAAAATATGTTCAGAGGGCAGATCTCATGGGAATGCTTAACTCTCAGAAGTGTCATTGGTATTAATTCACAAAACATGAGAAAACATTGAGACCACTGTATGTAAGGTACATAGTAAAATATTTCTGTTTCCCAAGTAGTGTTTTTTTGTTATTATAATTTATGATTTTTATTATTTTACAACTAATTGTATTGCTGGGAGAAAGTAGTCTGTATATACAAAAGTGTGAGTCACTCAGTTGTGTCCGACTCTGTGTGACCCCATGGACTGTAGCCCACCAGGCTCCTCTGTCCATGGGGTTTCCCAGGCACGAATACTGGGGTGTGTTGCCATTCCCTTCTCCAGGGGATCTTCCTCACCCAGGGATCAAACCTGGTTCTCCTGCATTGCAGGCAGATTCTTTACTGTCTGCAATACAAAATATATACAAAACCTCCCTATAATTTTCCAGCACCCCCCTGCAGATTCCAGTAAACAGAGTGGATGAAAAGTAAATAAGATCAAGTGCAAACACGGTATCCTGAGGTAACCACTGCAATGGTGAGAGGCTGCGATGAAAGAAATTAAACATGTCCTTCTGTCATTCTGACTGACTGGGATGACAGATTTTCAATTCTCTCTCTAGCTTGAGAACCTTCTTCCCACTGGGGAAGTTTAGAACAGAGGAGAGATGATGTTATTATTCTCAGGAATTCCTCTCAGAAAAGGAATTGTATTTAGGGAAAAGTATTTTGCCGGGTGAGACATTGAGATACCTGGTTTGGCAGCATTACTGTGTACAAACCCTGGGTTGGAACTGGATTCTGGAGGGAAAGGAGAAACAGACAGAGGGACAAGACAGAAGACAGCCTGCTCTGACATCTCCCAGTGATATCCTTCCTCCCATATAATCTTCAGTACATTCTCCAAAAAAAAAAAAAAAAAAAAAAAAAGGAAGGAAGGAAAAAATCACCCCAAATCTAGAAATGATTGTCTGGGGCTTCCTGGTGGGACTAGTGGTAAAGAAAACAACTACCAATGTAGGAAACATGAGAGATGCGGGTCTGATCCCTGGGTTGGGAAGACCCCCTGGAAGAGGGTAAGGCAACCCACTCCTGTATTCTTGCCTGGAGAAGCCCCCAAAACAAAAGGACAGAAGAAAATGTATGGAGGTGATGGAAAGAGAGGCCTGGCAGGCTACGATCCAAGGGATCACAAAATGTACGATACGACAGAAGCGACTTAATACACACTCACATGCCTGGGGCAAGGGGGAAGAGTACTTTTGAAGTCAGCATCCAGGATTCATGGACAAGTGGAGAGGCAGGAGGGAGTAAGCCATTCACAGCTATTATGAGAATGAGTTTCATAATCTCAGGCTATACATTGGCTGTTTGAGCACAATTTAACCAGAGTGCTTACAAAAGGCAGCTTCCTGGTTGTATTCTTTCATTCAACAATATTTACTAGGGGCCTACAAAGAGCAGGAAGGCTGGGGTCATCTCTGCCTCAAGAAACCACGGAAAGAAGTACAGGCCTGACTTTGAATGTAGGGGAAGAGAGGGGAGGGAGATGTAAGCTGATCACAGCTGGGGCAGCAAGGAGAGCTTCCTCCTTGAGCACTTTCTCCCCAAAGACTCTAAAACCATTCTCCAGCTGATGTAGGTAGAATCATATATGCTAAAATCAATCTCTTAAGACAGTATGTGATGTGATAATTTTTAAGACTACGGTGAAAGGAGCTTGAGGACGGAGAGCGTTGTACAAAGGTGGAAAATGTGCGGCATTGGGTTATTGGAATATTCTCCTAGCATCTAAAAGGATGCCACGCCATGCCATCTGTCGTATCGAACTCTTGCGGCCCAATGGACTATAGCCAGTCAGGCTTCTCTCTTCATGGGATTTCCCAGGCAAGGATACAGGAGTGGGTTGCCATTTCCTTCTCCTGAGTATCTTCCCAACCCAGGGATTGAACCTGTGTCTCCTGCTTTGCAGACAGCTGAGCCACCAAGGAAGCCCATATGAAGTAGCTTAGAGTAGCAGTAGAGAGTGAGTGAAGTCACTTAGTCGTGTCTGACTCTTTGTGACACCATGGACTGTAGCCTGCCAGGGTCCTCCGTCCATGGGATTTTCCAGGCAAGAGTACTGGAATGGGTTGCCATTTAGTATTTTGGCCATGTTGCATAGCATGTGGGATCTTAGTTCCCTAAGCCAGGATAGAACCCACAACTTCTGCATTGGAAGCTCAAGTGTTAACCACTGGACCACCAGGAAATTACCCACAGCTCTTTTTTTAAAACCAGGTCTACAAGGTTTATATTGTCATTTTTTCTGTACTCTTCCTCTATTCCCTCATCTCTAGCTACACTAACTACATTGATCTTTTTGAATGTTGCCAGATCTTTCCCACCTTAAGACATTTGTAATCTCTTTCTTCTGCCTGGAAAACTCTTTCCTGCATCTTTGCCTGGCTTTCTTCTTGACTAAGTTCAGGATTCCTGTCAAGGGTCCATTCATTTTCCTTTTTTCTCACCCTTATTTGTTGTTCAAATTTCTCTCACTCCCTGGAAATGTATTATTTGTTCATTTATGATCATCTAGTTTCCCAGTGGAATGTAAGCTCCACTCAGGCAGAAACTCTATCTTATCCATTGCATTGTCCTCAGAGTATACAGTGTGTTTTCAGTAAACACTTTTAAATTAATAACCTACTGAACTGTGTGTGTGTGTACAGAAACTACAGAAGAAACTACACAATAAATGGAAGGTTCTGGCAAGCACTGGAGGATGGGATGCTTTGGGCAGATATGAGGCACTCCAGAATGCCATCAACATCATCATTCACGTGGCAATTATACTATCATTATGTGTTGCTGGAACCAAAGTCCCGTGACCAGAACAAAAGGACACGGATAACTGTGGGTTAAACACTGTTCTGTACTCTTTCATAAATACTGTCTCATTTAGTTCTCACCCTAACAAGACTGACTCTTTTTTCATCTAGGCCAGATAAGGAAAGAGAGACCTAAAAAGGTAAACTCACTTAACCAAATTCATCCAAGAACATGGTAAAGCCAGGATTTGAACCCAAGTTTTATGACTTTGAACCTATTTTTTCCCTCCTATTGCTTCTTGTTCCTTTTATTGACATACAGTTGACTTAATTCTATTAGTTTCAGGAGTACAACATAGTGATTCAATATTGTTATACATCATATGTACCATACAGCATTATTATGATATTATGGACAATATTCTCTTGTTGTTTCTACATTGCTACCAAAGTTAGGAAAGCTCATTAGGATGAAAGAGGAGGAGAGAAAGAGAGAATGAAGAGGAATCCCTGCTTGAGAATCTTCCACCCATTTCTGCATAAATCCACCCCTGTTGCTCCAGCATGGATTAAGTAGTCACTCTTTTAAATGAATTGTTGATAAGGTTCATTTAGAAAATAGTACATGCTTTCTCCCACTTTTACTGATGATGAAGAGGAAAAGTTAAAATTTTACATAACCTGCTCGTTCTGCTGTGTACCTCAGCTTGCTCCTTACAAAGTCTGGATCATATAGGTCACATTGCCTTAGAAAGTGGGGACTTAACAATACTAGGAACTGGAGCTTATCTCACTCACCCTTGTCCTGCTGTTTGCAACTGCCCAGCTCTATAAACCTACTTAACATGTCTGTCCCTGTAAAGGTCAGGCATCCCCCTCCCCATCTTGACTGCTGTTCCCAAGCTCGTGAAACCCCTTGGTTTAAACCAGCCTATTAGCAGCTAGTGTTGCCCATTATCGTCTGTCTATAAAAACTCTGTAACCCCTTTGTTCGGGGCTCAGAGCTTGAAGTGTTAACTCCTCTGGGCCTGCCGATGTGATAAACCTGAGTTCTCCAACTCTCTGAGTGTGGTGCTTGTTTTCTCGATTATTGGTTTCTGCAACGTTTCTGGAGGCCCCAGTGAGATTCCAACCATGCCGGCCCCCTGAGCCATCAGACTGGTGGCTCGGCCAGGCTGGAGAGAAGGAACCCTGAGACGAATGAGGAGGCATGCCACCTGCTGGGGTTCCAGGTTCTCTTTTGGACCAGTGTTCTGACTTTCCTGATGGCCAAGCCCCAGCTGGGCTCATTGGAGGGACGGAACAACCTACCAGGAATGGCCGCAGGATCAGGTAAGGCCACGGGGCTAGTCTCCAGTCAGGGCCTACCCCAACGGGTAGAAGAGACCGATCACCTCCTTGGAGCTCCCAGGAAGGGAGCATCAGATAGGGAGAACCGGGGACTCAGGAGAAGGGAGGCATTGTGACTGATCACCTCCTTGGAGCTCCTGGGAAGGGAGCAACAGTTAAGGAAACCTGGGGACGCGGGAGAAGGGAGGCATTGTGATAGCCTCTGAATGGTTGTGAGTGTGTAATTGCTGGCTGAACAGAGTAAGAGAAATTTTTCTTTTTGGAACTACAAAACCAATTCTTTTTGCATATGCAATTAAAAACAACTAGTTTGTTAAAAGGCCTGCCTAGGCAAAAGCTTGAAGTTAACCCTTTCCATGTCCTTGAAATACATAGCCCACTTTGCATGAGACCACAGCCTTAGGCAAATTAGAACTTCAAGCAAAGAAAAAAAAGGGGGGTCACAAAGATTTTTAAATCTCAAAAAGAAAACTATAAGATCTTTCTCTGTCTGTCTGTATTTATGTATATCTCAGTGTATGCCTTTTGTTTTTTCTGATAATATTGTTAAAGTTGTAAATGAGTTCTGAATTTATTGGCCTAAAAAAGTAACTGCTTACAAATCAAACAATTCCAAATACAAGAAAAATTAACCTAAATAAATTTCTGATTCATGTGAACTGGGAAATATTTCAATATTAAGTATCTAGTATTAATGTTTGCTAATCTAATAAGGAAAGTAGGATGTTGTTTTTAATAAAAAGAGGTATAAAAATAAAACTACATTTTATGAAAGGAAAAGAAAGTAGGTCTGACCTACACGTGGCTGTTACAAAAAGTGATTAGAAGGTTTGTGGAAAGTTTCCCTGAAGAAAAAGTTTTGTACATGGTTAAGACTGACAAAGTTAAAATAAATTTAATTAAGTTTATCTAAATGAGTTTAAAGTAAGCTGGTGCAAAAACTTAAATTCAGCCTTTCTGTTACGAGGTCATACTTTCTTCAGATGTTAAACTGCCTTTAATATTCAAGTTTCTTTACCTCTTAATTGATCTGTTCTGTATTTACCTTTGAAATCTTTTGTTAACTTTGGCTAAGTAAATAACTATTATCTCACAGTGACTTGTATGCTCCTAACTGACTGTTATAAACCCTTTTGATATTTATCGACAAAACTTCCTAAATAACTTGACTTCTAGTTATCTTTGGGATGCTTCAGAGGGCCCCTGAGACATCCCAGAGAGTTGTTAGGCTACCTGGGTTCATTGGACATGTTGAATTATGTGAGAAGTACTGTTGAAGCGGTGATAAATCTTTTCAGGTTATACTGTATGGTTGATGTTACTAATATGGATGTCCTAAAATTATGTGAAATTCATATAGATCGGATATGCCCTGATAAAATATGGTCAATTATAATTCTAGTTATCATATTCAAGTGTTATTACCAAGTTTCTTTGTCAATTGCAATAGAATCAGATTTTAAACAGGCCTTCTATGGTTTTACTCTCATGCGTTTAGAAAAATACTGCTAATTCTTCAAGATTTATGGAAAAGACTTTCTAAGATTAAGCAGATAAACAAATTTTGTTATTAACAGTAAGCTGGTACCAGACTGGAATTGGGTCTTCTCTCTGTTTAGAGAACAAAGTTTTCTTAGAATGCAGCTTTCGATAACAGATTATGAATTTCTTTGTCTTTAAGTGATTTATATTTGTTTTTAAAATCTTTTTGTTACTTTGGTAAACAGAACATTATTTCAGATTATAGTATGTGTAGACAAAGCTCATTCTGCTTCTACAAAAAAATAACCCTTCATGGTTAGACTTTTGTTATCCTGAAGTCCTTAAAACATGGCAATAGTCTGCTCCTAAATCAGGAAATTAAAAATGGATAAACAGCAGCTAAAAATCAAAGAGCCAAGGCTATGGGAAATCCAAGACAGCCGCTTGGCTTTTCCTGGCTCCCTGACAGACCTCATTTTTATTTGATGGGTTAAAGTCTTCCCTGGCTACAGTGTTAATGCCCTCACAATGAGTTCTCGGAAAAAAAAAAAAAAAAAAAAAAAAAAAAGAAGAAGAAGAATTATGTTTCACTGAATATGAAGGTCTGCTGCTGCAGTTTCGTTAATTAAAGTCTGTTCTTACTAAGACTCACTTCTGAGATAGTTCCTTGTTATGTTATATTGCTAAAAGGTTTAATTAAGCTACTAAAAAGGACAGTCTAAGATTGTTTCTAAAGCTTATCTCAGTAACCAATCTTTGGATAAAGGTCAGATGCTCCATGATGTACAACCAGGAGATTAACACTTGGCTATAATCATTTAACTGAGTCAGATGACCTGGGGTATACTGGGCTATACCCAATGAAAGTCCTTGACTGAATTCTTGCTGTGACCTTACTAATAACTGCTAGCTATATTATTTCCTATATAGTTTGTTTCAGAAGATTATTTCTTACATTACCAAATATGTGACTGAGCCTGTGATAAGATACTGATATGCAGTCCCATATGAGATCAATGATTGTAATAATGTATGGGTGTGAGAGTTGGACTATAAAGAAAGCTGAGCACCAAAGAATTGATGCTTCTGAACTGTGGTGTTGGAGAAGACTCTTGAGAGTCCCTTGGACTGCAAGGAGATCCAACCAGTCCATCCTAAAGGAGATCAGCCCTGGGTGTTCATTGGAAGGACTGATGTTGAGCTGAAATTCTAATACTTTGGCCACCTCATGCGAAGAGTTGACTCATTGGAAAAGACCCTGATGCTGGGAGGGACTGGGGGCAGGAGGAGAAGGGGACGACAGAGGATGAGATGGCTGGATGGCATCACTGACTCAATGGACATAAGTTTGAGTAAACTCCATGAGTTGGTGATGGACAGGGAGGCCTGGTGTGCTGCGGTCTATGGGGTTGCAAAGAGTCAGATACTACTGAGCGACTGAACTGAGCTGAACTGAACTCTAGATATGGGAAGAAGCAACAAGAGGAAATATTTTCCTGGACCAAGAGGCTAGTAAGACAGGTATAGTCCAGAGAGTTTTGCTACTTAGCAGGCCTGGTCTAGTGACAACATATTGAGTGGCCTGTCAATGGAATCTTTGTTAGACCTGGGAATGAGCCTTCCCAGCACCACGGGACACAATGACCATGAAATGCCCCCCAAACATAGTCAAATATGTGGCTATGAAGGGGTCCTATGAAAGTTGGCCCTTGCCAGCTGCCTCTACAAAGATTAAATCATGACCACTACAAGATGCTGACCTTCAAGAACCCCTTGAAAGAAGTTGAGGGTGGAGACAAAAAATAAGACACTCTGTGCTCTGGAAAAAGCCCAGAAAAACAGGCCTTCAGATAGTCAGATGTTTTCAGGTAAAGATTATTATGAGTCCAAATTCTTACTTTAAGTTCTGTTTTTCTTTTTCAAAGTGCTTATAGTAAGGAGCTCATCACATTGCATAAGGAATTTGGTTAAGCAAAATGAACAAGTGGAAGAATTTCTGCTCATTGAGTTATTGATGGTATCTATTGCTTTCTCTACAGAGCTAAGAGAGAGGCTAATTCTTACTCTTTGAGATGATTCACTTGTGGTTTTGGTCTTTTTAACCTCAGAACAAGCAAATGGACTAGGTGACCTTGAAGGTTACCCCATAAGCCCTCAAGATCATGCTCAGATGATAAGTCAAAAATCAAAACAAAGATAGTGGAGACTTTCAGTTGGGCTCCTCTTCTCTGCTCTGGCAGCCGTAATTAGTGCTCTCCTCTTAAGCCAGGCAGATGCATGCCAGGTTTTGGAGCGTTCTTATTTGTGTAATACTGGAGTTGGCTGCCCATGAAAAAATACAAACAGACAGAAAGGAGAAGACAAGATGAAGGGGAACTTTGAATACTTATGAATACAACTCAAATGTTGATGATGCAAGCACAATGATTATGTAACTTCATATTTGGCAGACTAACTGTCTTTCCCACCTCATAGGAGGCTTATGGACAATAGAGCATTTCTGAAGAAAAAAATTGAGGAATATGGTTTTCTTTGTGTCAGAAGTCCCATTAGTTATATGCATTATTCTGGTGGAAATGGACCATCATATTAGAATATTATGCATTGTGATGCCTGCCATGAGTCAGCTGAGCTATCTTTCATTTCAAAAATGTGTCCTTGCTCCCCATCTTCTTTCACCTGTCTCTTGATTTTCACAAGATTTCAGCTATCATCAAAACTATACACTCATTTCTACTGCTTTCTCCAGCTAAGCTCACAACTTGATTATGGGAAATCCCCACCCTGGGTATTCAGATTCATTTCTATTACATTTTTGCTTCTTTCAAGTTACTTGCAAAGGTGCAGTTGGGGAGTTACTTGGAGCCATAGCCATCAGTTTGATGAATTTCGATTGAAAAACAATCTTCCAGTCTTTTGCCCTAATCTGTTACTGACAATGCTCTCATCTTTACACACTATCTCAAATGCTTATTTTTTTTCTAAAATTTGAATACCAATGAATCCCAAAGGGGGTGATATATTTGTGAAAAAATAAGAAAGCATCTCAGTCACAGTAGCAGGGGTTATATAAATTATGATATACAGGCTCAAAGTCATGTATGCACTATCATTCACTTACTTTGTTGTTCAGTTGCTCAGTTATGTCCAGACTATTTGCGACCCCATGGACTGCATCACGCCAGGCTTCCCTGTCTTTCACTATCTCCTGGAGTTTGCTCAAGGCTGTTTACTTAACAATTATTTATTGAATCTAGGTGCCAAACCCTGTGCACATCGCTAGAGCAAAGGCAAAAGAAACTGTCTCTTTGTGGAAATAGTCTAGTGGATAGGGAAAAGCAGCAAGAAAAAAAAAAGGGTAGTAGTTATACCAACACAGTAAGTGTTAAAATAGAAGTGAGATCAGACATTGTAGTGACCGAAATACTCATCAGCAGATGGATGGATTAAAAAAAAACATGGTACCTATATACAGTGGAATATTCAGTTCAGTTCAGTTGCTCAGTCATGTCCGTCTCTTTGCGACCCAATGAATCACAGCACGCCAGGCCTCCCTGTCCATCACCAACTCATGGAGTTTACTCAAACTCATGTCCATTGAGTCGGTCCAGCCATCTCATCCTCTGTTGTCCCCTTCTCCTCCTGCCCCCAGTCCCTCCAAGCATCAGGGTCTTTTCCAATGACTCAACTCTTTGCATCAGGTGGCCAAAGTATTGGAGTTTCAGCTTCAGCATCAGTCCTTCCAATGAACACCCAGGACTGATCTCCTTTAGGATGGACTGGTTGGATCTCCTTGCAGTCCAAGGGACTCTCAAGGGTCTTCTCCAACACTGCAGTTCAAAAGCATCAATTTTTCAGTGCTCAGCTTTCCTCACAGTCCAACTCTCACATCCATACATGACTACTGGAAAAACCATAGCCTTGACCAGACGGACCTTTGTTGGCAAAGTAATGTCTCTGCTTTTTAATATGCTATCTAGGTTGGTCATAACTTTCCTTCCAAGGAGTAAGCGTCTTTTAACTTCATGACTGCAGTCACCATCTGCAATGATTTTGGAGCCCCCCAAAATAAAGTCTGACACTGTTTCCACTGTTTCCCCATCTATTTCCCATGAGGTGATGGGACCAGATGCCATGATCTTAGTTTTCTGAATGTTAAGCTTTAAGCCAACTTTTTCACTCTCCTCTTTCACTGTCATCAAGAGGCTTTTTAGTTCCTCTTCACTTTCTGCCATAAGGGTGGTGTCATCTGCATATCTGAGGTTATTGATATTTCTCCCGGCAATCTTAATTCTAGCTTGTGCTTCTTCCAGCCCAGCATTTCTCATGATGTACTCTGCATATAAGTTAAATAATCAGGGTGACAATATACAGCCTTGACGTACTCCTTTTCCTATTTGGAATATTACTCAACTGTAAAAAGAACAAAGTAATGCTATTTGCAGCAACATGGATGGACCTAGAGATAATTATACTAAGTGAAGTAAGTCAGAGAAAGTCAAATATGTGATATCACTCATGCACAGTCTAATTTTTAAAATTGATACAATGAACTTATTTACCAAACAGAAACAGACTGACAGGTATCCAAAACACACTCATGGTTACCAAAAGGGAAACAAGTCAGGCAGAGGGATAAATCAGGACCTTGGGATGAGCATAAACACAGTACTATATATAAGATAGATAAAACCAGTCAATCCTAAGGGACATCAACCCTGAATATTCGTTGGAAGGACAGATGCTAAAGCTGAAGCTCCAACACTTTGGCCACCCAATATGAAAAGACCCTGGTGCTGGGAAAGGTTGAGGGCAGATGGATAAGGGGGCAACAGAGGATGAGATGGCTGGATGGCATAACTGACTCAATGGACATGAGTCTGAGCAACTCCAGGATATAGTGAAGGACAGGGATGCCTGGTGTGTTGCAGCCCATCGGGTTGCAAAGGGTCGGACATGACTTAGTGACTCAACAAGAGCAACAGATAAGGTCTAGCACAGGGAACACTACTCAACATTCTGTGATAACCTATATGAGAAAGGGGGCTTCCCTGCTGGCTCAGACAGTAAAGGATCAGCCTGCAGTGCAGGGAGACCTGGGTTTGATCCCTGGGTTGGGAAGATCTCCTGGAAAAAGGAATGGCAACCCACTCCAGTGTTCTTGCCTGGGACATCCCATGGGGTCCATGGGGTCCATGGGGTCGCAAAGAGTTGGACAGGACTGAGTGATATCTTATCTGATAGGAGAAAAGAATCTAAAAATGAATGGAAATATATGTATGCATAACTGAATCATGTTGCTATACCCCTGAAACTAGCAACATTTAAATCAACTATGCTCCAATAAAATTAAAATTAAAAAAATAAAATATAGGTGAAAATAGTATGCTTTAAAGAATAGAGGAAATAGTAATCAATTCAGCCAGAAAACTACAGTGTCTAGAAAACTAGGCATTATAGAAGCTCATGTAGCTCTAAGAAAGAGTTTAATGATACAATGTATAGTGAATAAATAAACTTGAATTAATGCTATGGACACATTATATGACATATGGGTGAGTAGGGGAAGGTGAAGGCAATGAGGGAAGATGAAATTAATGGGTTAAAGTGGTAGATTTCTAGTGGTAGGGTTTTGTTTTGCTCTGCTTTCTCTTTAATTTTTTGTAATAAATGAAAATTTTGTAGTGGTTTAGTCACTAAGTCATGTCTGACTCTTGTGATCCCATGGACTGTAGCCTGATAGGCACCTCTGTCCATGGGATTTTCCAGGCAATAATACTGGAGTGGTTTGCCATTTCTTTCTCCAGGGGATCTTCCCAATCCAGGGATCAAGTCTGGGTGTCCTGCACTGCAGGCAGATTCTTTACCAGCTGAGCTACCAGGGAATGGAGCCTTGTGTGAAGCATTGCTTTCTAAAATGAATCTTGTCTAAATAAGAGGTGGCACAAAAACAAACTCACAGACTTCTTGTAATAGGCATGTGAGTCTGATATGTGGGTCCATCTTAGCGTCACTGAAAAGGCCCCATGTGAGAACCACAGCAACTATTTTCTCCTTATATTAGCTGGCATATGTTGTCATTAGGCAAGAAGTCTGCTGTAGAATCAATAATTCTCTGGATAAAAGGCATTAACTGCTCAACCATGGTTAATGTGAAGGATTTAATGACTAATATGATAAATTTATGGGTGATGCTAACATTTGCCCAGTTTTCTGGAGGTAGGGTTAACATTTGAATTACAGTTTAATTTATATTAATATATATTTTAATGTATAATGCCATACATTTTATTTGATGATTTATTCCTCTTTTCTTTGGACAATTTAAAAGTACCCTATGTTAGGAAAAAGATTTTGCTTTTTTTTGGTAACTGGCATTTTGAGCCTGGATAGTGGATCATTTGAATATTATCCTTGGTTCCTCACGAATAATATATTAATATTAACTCTGATTTTATCATTAAAAATCCATATCAAGCTGCACTCCAGTGAAATCTTTTCTGTCAACAACCAATTCTAAGTGGGAGCTCTTTTTCCTTTTCTTAATTTCTATTTCTTTAAACATAGATTGATAATTGATTGTTTCTTAGTATCTAAATATTTACATGTGCTAGTCTTTACCACTATACTTAATTATAAATTTCTTAAGGGAAGGTAATTTTATCTTATATCACTTACCTTTAGTACCTCACTTAGGGCTAAAAGCTCTTTATAAGAGCTTAAAAAATGCTTATTTTATTTTAAAAAAGATTGCTTTATACTTTCATAACACACACATACATATCTGTTACTTTCAATTCTAGTGGACATAGCTTTCAAAAATCCTCTTGTATAGGTATAAGTCCAATTGAACTTTTAATTTCCCAAAGTGGAATTTAATATCCACATACACACAATCGGCCAGATTCCTTGCAAAGCCATCAGTTACTTCCAAAACATGGTTCCTGCTGGTTTATACTAAATTTTATCCTAGTCCAGGACAACTTGCTGCAACATCTATAACTGGGTGAACTACATCGGCTACTCAAGGTCAAGCCTAACTATCCACATTTGCACCCACCTGTGCTCAGTCGTGTCCGACTCTTTATGACCCCATAGACTGTAGTCCACCAGGCTTCCCTGTTCATGGAATCTCCCAGGCAAGAATTCTGGAGTGGATTGCCATTTCCTTCTCCAGGGGAACCTTCCTGACCCAGGGATCGAACACATGTCTCCTGCATCTCCTGCACTGGCAGGCAGATGCTTTACCACTGCACCATAGGAAGCCTGGCAGATGTGAAAGACTTTAAGATGTGCATTTGTTCATTAATGGAGGAGCATGCTGTTCTCTGGAGAATTCCGCAAAACTCTAGCTGAAATTTAAGGGTATTCATTTTAAAGTAAAGTTCCCAGGTCATTAAGCACTTTGAGATGCGATGGTCTCTGTAGGAAGAGAGAATTTGCATCCAGATGCGCTCCAGTCTGGCTCTGTTCCTAAAAGCCGTGTGACCTGGGGCTGTTCCCTCCCCTTGTGGAGCCTCAGGTCCTGCTCATGCACAGTGGCTCAGTCTGTCCGACTGCTTGCGACCTCATGGACTATAACCCACCAGGTTCCTCTGTTCATGGAATTTCCCAAGCCAGAATACTAGAGTGGGTTGCCATTTCTTCCTCCAGGGGATCATCCCGACCCACGTCTTCTGTTTCTCCTGCATTGTAGATGGATTCTTTACCATTGAGCCATCAGGGAAGCTCGTGCTGGGCCTCAGACCCCTACCTAGAACACAAAGTTGTTTTACTAATGGATCACTAAGGACTGTCTTTGCTCAGACTATGATTCACTCTTACTTAGCTGAATACCTAGACCTAATTTTTATTGTGCACTTACTATGTGTGAGGCAATTTTTATGGGTTTGCACTATATATCAGGCTGAAACTGACTTTAACTACAATGAGGATATATTTGCTAAAATATATACACTTGCCTTGTCTGAAAGCTGAAAGCTACTGACCAGCCAGTATCTTGTTCTCTCTTCAAAATCTAAAACAAGTTGGATGCTCCTTTAATGCAGTCATTTTCCAGTCACTAAGCAAGTCATTCATCCTTAAACTGTGTTCAGTGGAGCAGCTGATACTCCTTCCAAAGGTTAGGTTTTAAAGGTGTTTATTCTAAATGGATTTAAGGAAATGAGCTCACACAAGCTTTTTTTATTTTTATTTTTCTGAAGTGGACATCAGTCTATAATTTAGTTGCTATTTAAAAAATTATACCAGTGTCAGACTTTAATTTTTGGGACTCCAAAATCACTGCACATGGTGATTGCAGCCATGAAATTAAAAGACGCTTACTCCTTGGAAGGAAAGTGATGACAAACCTAGATAGCATATTTAAAAGCAGAGACATTACTTTGCCAACAAAGGTCCATCTGGTCAAGGCTATGGTTTTCTCAGTGGTCATGTATGGGTGTGAGAGTTGGACGGTGAAGAAAGTTGAGTGCCAAAGAATTGATGCTCTTTAGCTGTGGTGTTGGAGAAGACTGTTGAGAGTCCCTTGGACTGCAAGGAGATCCAACCAGTCCATCCTAAAGGAGATCAGTCCTAGGTGTTCATTGGAAAGACTGATGCTGAAGCTGAAACCGAATACTTTGGCCACCTGATGCGAAGAGTTGACTCATTGGAAAAGACCCTGATGCTGGGAGGGATTGGGGGCAGGAGGAGAAGGGGACAACAGAGGATGAGATGGTTGGATGGCATCACCGACTCGATGGACATGGGTTTGGGTGGACTCCAGGAGTTGGTGATGGACAGGGAGGCCTGGCGTGCTGCGATTCATGGGGTCACAAAGAGTCAGACACGACTGAGTGACTGAACTGGACTGAAAAAATTATAATGTGTTAGGTTTCTATGATACACTTTCCTTGATACCCACTGTGGTAGCCTGTCTCCACGGTGACAGCCATCTAATACCATTTTCCCCTTGAAAGGGAAGGTCCACTCCTCTTCTTGCTTGAATCTGGACTGGTCCATAACTACTCTAACCAACACAGTGTAGAGAAAGTGGTATCATGTGACTTCTGAGTCTAGGTCACTCGAAGCTTTTCTACCTCCACCTGAGGCCTTCGGAATGCTCACTTTGGGGAGGCCAGCTGCCATGTAAGAAGCTCAACTGCTCTGAGACCACTATGCTGTGGAGAAGCCCAAGCTAGCCTTGTGAAGAAGTTTCACGCAGAGATGACCAATCAGGTCTCCACCAGTCCAGTCAATGCAGCCTGAGCACCAGTAAGGATGTCTTCAGACAACTCAACTTCAGCCAGAATCTGACTGCAAATATACAAGGACTCAAGCAAGTACTGCCCAGCTGAAGCTAGAACTACCAATGCATGCAAGAGAAGTGTAAATTATTACTTTAAGTCACTACATATTGGAGTGGTTTGTTACATCACTCTAGATAAACAGAAAATACAATAAGCTCAAGAGACCATAGTGGATAGAAATTTATTCCTTATATGCCCTACAGGCATTTGATTCTACTAGAGGGTTCAGATTAGGGTCAGCCCAGAATTTCATATTATTTTTTGTACTGGTTAAATGTTGGTAGAGTAGAGCATTCAAGCACACTTAGAATGCAGAATCAAAAGTCAAAAGGTCTATAGAGACCAAACTCAACTATACCTAAAGAAAGAAAGACATTGTGCCTGGGACCTCAGGTTCCAAATTAGTGCACGTGGCTGGAAATGAAGCAAACAAAATACCAAGACAGAGAATCTAAAATGGATTAGGAAGGCCATTAACCAGAAATCATAAACCACATAAATTAGCATGGAAGAATGCCTGGATGAGAGAATGATGGAAGAGAGAAAACAATTATGCTTTATGTGTAGGTAACTGACAATCTGAGTTCACAAACCCCTGCAGCTTAATTGCAGTGTCTAATTGTGAGAGTGTGTGCATGTACGTATGTGGTGGGAGAGGCCTGACAAGGAGGAGACTCATTGGGCTTTCTGCCCTGGAAGCAATAGATTTATGGTTGGGTGACTAGTTTCCTCTGGTGTCTCCCTGGAAGAGACTGCCATCCAGGCTGGTGGGATGCCCTGCCAGGAGTCTTTGTCTGAAATCTTGAGAAGTCAGTATACATGATAATGGATATTTCTAAATCTAATAAAAGAGGGACTGTCCTAAGGAATGTTAGAGCATGAGAAAAGATACTGATTTCTAGGACTTGAGAACTGTCAGATGCATGTTATTTAACATAGCTTCTAAAGGAAAATGTACTCAAAGAGTGGATTTTAAATGATAAAGTTGTCCTCTCAATAGGAGATCCTCTATGTGCGTGCGTGCATGCGTGAGTACTGAGTCACTTCAGTCGTGTCCAACTCTTTGTGACCCCATGGACCGTAGCCCACCAGGCTCTTCTGTCCATGGGATTCTCCAGGCAAGAAGACTGGAGTGGGTTGCCATTTCCTTCTCCAGCAGATCCTCTTATAGGTGATATTAAATAATTATTACAGTGTTTGAGCTTTTGAGAGGACTATTTTCCAGAACTTCTTTCTTAGATATATAACAGTGATGTGATACTGATTTTAGATACTTAACAGGAGAAGCTCAGTGAAAAGACCAGGCATGAACCAAAGAGAGTTTGAATACCACCGTTCACTGAAGAAGTACTCTGGAGGGGTATGCCTGAGAGGTAGGATAGAATGGCATTATTCCAAAAGCAACACATAAGTTGTTTTTTTTTTTTCTAACTTGTAATAGGTTTTTATCTCAAACAGCGTTATAAAGAATCATTAGCTTTATTGAGCAGCCTTCAGTAAACAGTCTGTACATATTATGGAGCCAACCAGTGGTATTAATAGGCCTAAAAGAAGAAGAAAGAGAATGAAGATTGGGTATTAGCTTCCTTTTGGGTCCTTCATTATAAATTTAACAAATCTGAGTCAGTGGGGTTCAAGGAAATGCCTTAATAACAGTATTGTGGAAAATCTTTTCTTGAGACATGGGACTTTTGGATGGTTCTTTGTTTATCATATGGCCAACTGGATTTGCTAGAATACAGCTTCTGCATTCTTGACACCCTATTCAATCAGTCAAGCATCTGTTGAGCACCCCCTGAAAGCCTAGTGCTACAAGTGCCATAAAGCAATAGTTCTAACATTAGTAGAATTAGTAGAATTCTGTAAGTCATGAGTGTAAGTGTGAGTGTGAAAGTCACTCATTCGTGTCTGACTCTTTGCAACCCCATGGACTACACAGTTCATGGAATTCTCCAGGCTAGAATACTGGAGTGGGTAGCCTTTCGCTTCTCCAGGGGATCTTCCCAATCCAGGGATCAAACCCAGGTCTCTCCCACATTGCAGGTGGATTCTTCACCAGCTGAGTCGCAGGGAAGCCCCAGAAGTAGGGGAACTATCATTATAGTTAACAAGTCTCTTTTATTTGCCGAGAAAGCAGATATAAAACAACTGCTACGTGTCCTCATAATTATTCTTCACTGCATCCTGCAAGGAACTTTACTCAGACTCTCAAGTGGAAGTCACTGCACCATGTAGTACCTAAAATTCATGTCAAACATATTCCCACCTGCCTAATCATTTTCTCCTGATGTATCAGCTTAATTCTCAGTTGAACAGTGACTAAAGCTGATGTCCGCTACAAGACAGTTCCAAATGACTTTCCTAAGATATTTTAGATTGATTGTTACACAGCAATTCATTAATTCTAGACCATAACCGTCAATGTATGTTTATACAATTTTAAAGAGTTTCTTTACAACGTAAGCTTTTCAACAAAAAAAATATCAAAAAAAAAAAAAAAAAAAAAAATAGAACCCTTTCTTCAATCGAAATCTTATTCAGGAAGGCCTGCCTCTGAAATAGATCAAAGTGAGCTGTCTGAAACACGCTGCTGGGTTCCCCTTCCCATCTTCCCGAGGCCACAGGAGCACCTCCACACAACTCCCAGGACCACATAGAGCAGTTTTGAATGGTTACTAACCTAACAGAGCTAGAGACTCGTAGAACTTCTAGGTCAGAAGATCTCTTAGAGATGATCACAAATGACAGAATACTAAATGAAGTGAGACAGAGAAAGGCAAATATCGTATGATATTACTTTTATGTGGAATCTAAAAAAGGGTACAGATGAACTTATCTACAAAATAGAAATAGAAAATATAGATAAAACAAACTTATGGTTACTGGAGGGAAAGGGAGAAGGGATAAACTGGGAGACTGGGATTGACATGTACACACCACTATATATAAAATAGGTAATCAATAAGGACCTATTGTATACCCCAGGGAATTCTACTCAATATTCTATAATGGCCTATTTGGGAAAAGCATCTAAAGAAAAGTGGCCATATGCATATGTATAACTAATTCACTTTGCTGTACACCTTGAGACTAACGCAACATTGTAAGGTAACTGTACTCCAGTAACTTATTTTTTAAATGACAGAATAGCAGAGCAATAAGAGTTTTGGAGCTCAACCGGTGATCCTCCTCCATTCACAAATAAGAAAACTGAGGCCCAGAGGGTCACAAAATACCAGGACCCTGCACCATCCACTGCCACCAGTGTCATTCCTGCTTAGTGGCAGACACGGGGTTAAAAATTAGGACTGTTGCTTTATGTCAAACATTCTTCTTATTTGCAACTCTTTTGGAGGCATTATGTACAGGGAAAATGGTAGGATCATTTGGAAAGGAATTATTTAAAGCAGAGACAATATCTAGCCAAGAAGAGGAAGTTTGAGACAGGTAGAACAAGAATGGACAAATGGATCCTATACCTTACTAGTTCCTCTTACATATAAGACAGGGAGCTATTGAATCACTATCTGTAAGAGGCTTCCAATTTGTCTACATAAAAGAGAGGTTAAAAAAAGAATCTCTATGACTTCTGCAATGTTCTGAGAAGACCAATCCAAGTGATAAGAAGTTTACAAAAATATTGATGATCGATAAATTGAAAGCTACATAAATGAGTGACAAAAAAATTGCTGCTCCATAATCACAGAGGTTACAGATGAAAGTTAGACCCTCAGCCAACAATCGCACTTATAAAAGCTTGTTTATTTTCCCTAGTAAAATTTTCATACACTTTGGGAGGGGGTGCTTGTTGCTTTGCAGGATGCAGAGCTGAGCTGGGGCACAGCTGGCCCATCCATCAGATTGAATATTACAGTGTGAGCACCACCAATATGGGCAACCCATGAACACAGATAAATGAGTCCTGGGAGCATGTGGTATAGGCAGCTTGATGGACCAATATTGTTTTTTGTCCAGCTTGAACTCACAGAGCTCAATACATGTAAATTCTCTCTTCCCTATCTTCCTTTCATTCCTTTTCTCTTTCTTTCCTAATTCAACTTATTTCAACATACGAGAAATAAGTTGTATATGTGTGTTTAGATTAACTAGATAGAAACCCCATATTTTCCCCTAATCTTTAGTAACCATTTGGATTCATATTTCTATCACATTTAAGAGAATGGCATACTCATGTCTATAAAAATTCATCCATTAGCAAACAGTTCTAATTTAGAAAGCATGACAACAGAGAAAGTGGAAGCAGACTCTCTAACTGTGCCAATTCATTTATTTTTCTTCTGTTAAAATCCACTAACACAACATTGGACTATAAAGCAATTATACTCCCATAAAAAAACACTATGAGTATATTAAGGGGAATTTTTCAAAGAGGAAAAAATTCATTCTCATCTTTGCATTAGAACTGCTCCCATTTGCCCATGTTTGCATTCAATCTGTGTCTACATTCTTAGGTATTTCTAAAATATTTGAAATCTTGATGTGTCATATAATTTTGCTTTCTATTTTGGTCACTTTGCATAATGTAAGCATCTGTCTATGCGGCTACCTGGTCTCCTTGTCAGGGTAAACAAAGCCAGCACATGTGATAGGGAGGTAGAAGGAAATGAAAACTAGTAATCTTGGTTGGAACCAAGTTTCTTTGTCTTTTGAATCTCACTGTATCAAACACGGGACTTCTCTGGTAACTCAGTAGTAAGAATCTGCCTGCCAATGCAGGAAACATGGGTTTGATCCCTGGGTCAGGAAGATTCCCTGGAGACGGAAGTGGCAACCCACCACAGAATTCTTGCCAGGAGAATCCCATGGACAGAGGAGCCTGGTGGGCTGCAGTCCATGGGGTCACAAAGAGCAGAGCATGACTTTGTGACTAAACATCAAAACTACAACATGTCAAACAGCGAGGAAATGCAAATGTTGCTGATTTCAAATTATTTTTTTTTAATTGCCCATCTGAATAAAGGGAGAATTTGAGTCCATTACATGGGTAATTTAACCAAAATGTGATGTTTTCTTTTAAAGGAAAATGACTGCATTAACCTTCCATATGAGAAATACCACTTGTATGATATCCCTCTTAGAATACTGGAATCACTTGCTTTTTATTAACCTAGCTTTTTGATACAGTGCATTGTTTTTAAAAATGAAGCACTAACCTAATCCTCTTTAAATCACTTCCTATGATGGGTTCTTGAAACCTTTGTGTTGTTTTATATACTTTAAAATGCCAGACAGAATTAAAGGGTATTATTTAAATATAGCATATTTGTGAATAGACAAATGTCGATTCATTTCTTAAGGGTAGGTATTTTTATCTGATTCATTTCTCTTTGTCTTCACAATTTCCAGCACAGGGATATACAAACAGTATATTATCCATAAAAGTTCATTGAACTAAATTGATCTTCGCTTCAAAATAATCAGTTACCAGGAGACATATCTACCTGATAAAACTAAGCTGGTTTGCAACCTAAGTTTTCAGGAGCCATTTAGGGCATGCACCATTCAGCTTCGTTGGTGGAAATATATACACTCAAATCTGAAAATCTATTACCTTGAGTAATTTTGCCATTTCAGTCATGGATTAAATCAATTAACTGATTTCTGACTCCACAAGGATTTGGATCACATGGCCTTTTATATTCTGTCACTTTGTTTGAATTCAGTTTGAGTTTCTCCATATTCGTTTACTTTATAGAGAGTGTATATTATATAAGACCCACGTCAGAAAAGAATTCCAAATTAAGCCCAGGGCCCCTGATGTATCCCCTCAGAGGACTGACTTCCTCGTAACTCCATCACCATCTGTTATATATTTGTGTGGTTACCCGATTACAGCATTTCCCCCCGAGTCTGTGATGGCCATGAGAGCAGGGGTTTCATCTGTTTGTGTATTATTTTATCCCTAGAGTTTGATACAGTCTCTGGTCCATAGTGCATATTCAAGAAAGGCAGTTGAGCAAATTACTGAAATCCAAGGGAAAACAATTGGAGCTCAGTTTTGAGGACAGGTGAAAGAACTGAGATACCAGGATGAGGAAAGGACACCAAGCAGGATGATGGCTTGCAGTGGGGGTTCGGGTAGGGGTAGAAAGGTTAGGGGTGATCTCTAAGGACTCTTGCTTAATACATCAGGGGCCTCTGAGTCTTAGGAGCAGGTGTGTGCATACCGAAGTTCTTTCTGAAAACAGGTTTGGGTTTTTATATGACTTGATTTCTGAGACCATCAAGAAGTCCAAAAATACTGAGTAGGCACGGATATGGGAGGCTTGTGTTCTGAGACACATGCAGTTAGGCTGCCTTTGCCATGTAAGAGCAAATTTCCGTGATGCACAGAAATAGGCAGTGTTTCTGAAAGTGGCCAGGTACTGGTTGCTGTGGTTCCCTCCCCTGGAAAAAGAAAAAGTTTAACCATTTGCCCAATAGCACAAGGGGCTTCCCTGGTGGCTCAGATGGTAAAGCCATTGTGGCTCTGCCTGCAATGCATGAGACTCAGGTTCAACCCCTGGCTCAGGAAGATGCCCTGGAGAAGGGAATGGCTACCCACTCCAGTATTCTTGCCTGGAGAATTCCATGGACAGGTGACCTGGTAGGCTACAGTCCATGGGGTCACAAAGAGTTGGACACAGCTGAGCCACGAACACTTTCACTTTCCAGTAGCACATGACTCTCACCTGGGTAAATTTTTTCACTTTCCCAAAAGTAAAAACCCGAGATCATACAAATTCAATGGTCAGTAAGATAGGCAGGTCAGGCATTTCTCACTGGTCTAAAAAGTTCTGTGTCCACCATGGACATATTAGATATTTGGAAAAAATTTTTTGTAGCCATCTGTTTGTAGCCATTTCAATCTAGGGCAATTTGATTGCTGTGCTTTTTAATCCTGGCCTGGTGAGGGAATAATCATATCCTGTGCTTCTCAACTTCTCTGAGGTGATGTCAGAACAAATGGAAGGTTCTAGAATGTTCCTCAGGTTCTCCTTTCTCTTCTCTCTCCCTTTCTCTTGCAATTCTGTGTTCCATCTCCTCCCCCCACCCAGAGTTTTTTTTATCTGTTTCACCATATGTCCTTGGACATGTGATATCAAATATCCCAAATTGGTGTACTTATTTTGTACATAGAAAGTTCAGTCTTTACTTCTTCCCAAAGTTTTATTAAAAGAATGTGTGTATTTGGTTGCTCATTTGTGTCCAGCTGTCTGTGACCCCATGGACTGTAACTCACCAGGCTCCTCTGTCCATGGAATTCTCCAGGCAAGAATACTGAAGCCAGTGGCCATTTCCTTCTCCAGGGAATCTTCCCTACCCAGGGATCGAACCTAAGTCTGCTGCATTGCAGGTGGATGCATTACCACTAGCACCACCGAGGAAGTCCTCAAAGACTGTGGCTGCTCCCAAATGTCCCATTGGGCTGTAGCCCTGTATTTTTTGCATGTGCTATGTTTGGGTGATTTTTGTCTGAGATTCTCTTCAGCTACTGAGGGGAGTAAAATGACAGCAAGTTGGATATATTTTGCATACATTATTTTTGCTATATTTTTAATACATCATCTTTTATTTTGATTGTAGCTTTGACAGAAATACATTTTGCAAATCCCACCTCTCCAGGGCAGACAAGTCAAAAAAGAGGAAAAAAAATCTTGGAAAAGCATCCAAAATGCATAGACAGCCTTATCATTCTGAGATAGTCAGTCCAGCCCAGTATTCCTTCTTTGTCAGATTTCCGTTAAAGCTATTAAGAATGGATTCAGTGGACTGCACTTCCTGTCTGTCTTCCTAGAAATGTAAACCCTGGTGGCATCAGAAACATATGAATAGGGACTACATGTACTGAGAAGCAATTAGCACTGAGGTTAAAAAAAAAAAAAGGATGATAAGGTCTAGGACTATCATGGGCAAAGACATTAAGATTTATTTCCAGTGTTATCTGGAGAGTTTTGCTAGCCATGCAAAGCTTCTTCTGGGAGAGTTAGGGAGGCAAAAAGCATAAGGACAGATTATATTCTTTGCAAACATTTATTAATCAAAACAGAAAACTGACTGCACAATTGAAACACAGTCACGAAATTGATTTTAAATGGGGGGGGGGGGAAAGTCACAGAAAACATGGATGCTTTGAGAATTGAAAGGAAGAAATTCTTACCTAAGATTAAAAAAAAATAATCTTTACCAGAGATCAAAATAAAGAGAGGCCACGAAAGAGAGGAATTGTGAGGAGGTTGCTTTTACAAATGACTTGGGATTGAAATAATTTATATGGCTTATATTCTGCCATTGAACGCCAAGATGAAAAATTTATAGAACTATAGAAAATGGCCTGCATTAGATCAGAACTCTAAAAAATAGAACATAAGCTCAACCTCAGGCCCAGTGAGATTTCAGTTTTATTAGGAAATACAAGTTGTCCATGAAATGCAATTTTAATCATGAAATTGATGATGTATCTGAATTTCAACAGATCCTTTTAATGACAGTCTCTTTTGCCCCAGTAGGTCTACAATGATTTCTCAAGAAAAGATGAAAACTCTCTTAGGGAACATTCCAACTACGTGTTATTTCTTTAGGGCATCTTGTCTGAAGTGAAAATTCCAAGGTATCAGGAGATAAACTCAGTTCAGGAGATAACTAGCAGACCAAAGAAGGCTAAAATGGTTTATCACCATCATCCTCCATAGTTGTATGTCTCAGAAATGCCTTCCACTGAAACTGATGGCAAAGTCTAACAGGTATTTAGGATTGAGCAAATTTAGAGAGCCACTGATCCTACTGAGCTACTGAGCTATCTCATTCATTTCACTCATTCACTCATTGCAATAATTACTTATTGAACACCTGCTATGTGTCAGGCACCGGACTAAGTGCTAGAGATGCTGAAGTGAATAGACAGACAAGACACCTGCCCTCTTGTGACTTGTATAGCAAACTTGAATTTCACTAGTCTGCTAGTTTGCAGTTAAATTCTTCTTCAAAACCAAGAACTCCTTTTTCAAACAAATTCACACAGAGAATAACAGACTCTTATAGGTTGAAGGGATCGTAGAAAAAAATCTTGGAAGCAGGTCATCTAGCCCAACTCCTTAACCTAAAAATAGATGTGAATTCTAGAATTTCTGGTCCTGGGTCTCATTGTCTTCATCACAATGAGGCCTGAAAGCCAGGAAATGATGACACGCACAACAATAACTGGAACCTAAGAAAATGCTTATAGAAGAATTGGAAACAATTGCATTGGTAGAAGAGGTAGACCAGAAAGGCAAAAAATGCAGAGCCATGTATGAGAAAAGCAAAGAAACTCTCTGCTAGCAAACAGCCTTGAGACTTCTACACCAAAAATGAGGAGTAAACCTGACTGTGGCGATGTCCTTTTAATTATTTCCCCCTCCCCCAAAAAATAACCCCACTTATCTTTATTTCTGGAGCACTGAAATGGTTCTATTGAGGGTTAAACTGAAATGCCCTGGGTGAACTCTCTCTCTGTCACTAGATACCCTTATGAATAGAACAAAAAATGTGTTGGGAAAAAAAAGAGAAAGTAAATGATTTTATCGTTTTTACAGTTAACTTGCCACAAATTAACTCATACCTATTAAGAGTCTGTACAACTGAAACTGCATACGTGACAGTTGCAGAGCAATGTATGATTTCCTAAATATTTCCTGAATATAAAAATGATCACATCTTACTTTCATAATGACCCTCTCATGGTTGGATGGACAACTACATCAATTTCTGGTCTATGGGTGAGAAGAACATTTAAGTAGAAAGTCAAAACAAATCAAGATTATAGACCAGGTTTTCTGGCTCCTGGTTTGGTCTTCCTTCCATTGTATCAACAGCAAGCTAAGGTCAAAAAGGCTCAGCAGGTGGACTCTTTCTTTGCTTATGATAACATCCATGCAATATATTCCTAGGAGCTTGGACCGTGCAGATACTCAATGCATGTTTACTGAGTAACCATTTTTATTTTGAAATCAAGGTCTTTTATTATTTAACACTGCTCCCAGCTTTCCTTACATCTTTCAGGAAAATTATCCCACCCCACACTCAACAGAGGCCTACAGAAATGGGCATACTTTCTGC
The DNA here is from genome assembly GCF_963930625.1 of Muntiacus reevesi. NCBI lineage: Eukaryota > Metazoa > Chordata > Mammalia > Artiodactyla > Cervidae > Muntiacus > Muntiacus reevesi. The sequence goes on along the minus strand of NC_089265.1, from coordinate 15,082,262 downwards.
AAAAAGCAATAAAACAGGGAGATACTCAAAAGGATTATTTTGAGTTGTGAAATGATGGAAAATACTAAAATTAACCTAATTTCCTTACAGTACTTCTCAGTGTTCTGCTATTCACCTACCCTGTAGGCTTAACTTACCTGCTCTTACAAAATATGCATCTATCTTTCTGTCTTATAGATGGCAAATAATATGTCTAGTATATAATGTAACCTCTCTGGAGAAGGAAATGGCAACCCATTCCAGTATTCTTGCCTGAGAAATCCCATGGACAGAGGAGTCTGGTGGGCTACAGTTCATGGGGTTGCAGAGTCAGACCAGACATGACTAAGCAATTGCGCACACATAATGTACACTATGCAAATATAATTAGGAAGGCACAGTATACATATCAAATACATGTATACATATCAAATCACAGTAAACATATCAAAGTTAAGTATAATTTGACTTTCACTACTATTCAAATTGTACTGGAGTTTCTACCTAGGGAAATAAGGCAAGAAAAAGAAACAAAAGGCATACAGATTACAAAAGAAGAAGTAAACCTCTCTTTGTCAAAGATATGATCTTGCATATAGAAAACCTAAGGAAATTCACTTAAAATAGTAGAATTAATAAATGAGTTCATCAAGGATTAAGGATATTCCTTCTTTCTTTCTTTCCATCTATATCAGTTATATTTTTATGCATTAGCAGTGAAAATCTGGAAATGGAGTTAAGAAAACAATTCCATTTGCAAGACCATCAAGAATATAATACTTAATAGAAAAGTTGATCTTAAAATTCAAGGGGCACCATCAGCAGATGAATGGATAAGGAAGCTGTGGTACATATACACCATGGAATATTACTCAGCCGTTAAAAAGAATTCATTTGAATCAGTTCTAATGAGATGGATGAAACTGGAGCCCATTATACAGAGTGAAGTAAGCCAGAAAGATAAAGAACATTACAGCATACTAACACATATATATGGAATTTAGAAAGATGGTAATGATAACCCTGTATGCAAAACAGAAAAAGAGACACGGAAGTACATAACAGACTTTTGAACTCTGTGGGAGAAGGTGAGGGTGGGATGTTTCGAAAGAACAGCATGTATATTATCTATGGTGAAACAGACCACCAGCCCAGGTGGGATGCATGAGACAAGTGCTCGGGCCTGGTGCACTGGGAGGACCCAGAGGAGTTGGGTGGAGAGGGAGGTGGGAGGGGGGATCGGGATGGGGAATACGTGTAACTCTATGGCTGATTCATATCAATGTATGACAAAACCCACTGAAATGTTGTGAAGTAATTAGCCTCCAACTAATAAAATAAAATTAAAAAAAAAATTCAAGGGGCACAAGTAGCCAAACTAATCTTGAAAAAGAAGAATAAAGTTTGAAGACTTCCTTCCTGATTTTAAAACTTACTACAGAGTAACAGGCGACAAAAGACTGGTACTCACATTAAGATAGACAGATACAATACATTGGTATTGCCATAGTGCTGAGAGTCCAAAAATAAATCCTTATATCTACAGTTACCAATTTTTTACAAAGTGCCAAGACAATTCAAAGGGGAAATAATAGATTTTTCAACAAATAATCCTGGCACAATTGGATAGGCATATGCAGAAGTTAACTCAAATGGATCATAGGTCTAAGTTTAAGTTCTAAAACTATAGAACTCTTAGAAGAAAACATAGGATTAAATCATAAGGATCCTGGGTTAAATAAAGCCTCCTTGGATACAACACTAAAAAGCACAAGTGATGAAAAACATAAATTGTACTCCATTAAGATGAAAAACTTCTGTGCCACAAACAGTATCATGAAGAAAGTGAAAAGGCAACCCAAAGAATGGGTAAAAACATTTGTAAATCATATATATCTAATATGTATTTAATCTAGACTGTGTAGAGAACTCTCATAACTCATTAATCAAAGATAAATAACCCAATTAAAAATGGGCAAACAATTTTAATAGATACTTCTACAAGAAGATATTAAAATGACCACTATGTATATGAAAGAATGCTCAACATCATTAGCCATCAGGAAAGACAAATAAAAATCATAATGAAATACCACTGCACACCCACTGGGATGGCTATAATAATAAAGACAGACAATAAACACGGGCAATGATGATGTGTAGATATGGGAGCCCTCATACATAGTTGGTGGGGATATACAATAGTGCAGATTCTTTGGGAAATAGTTAAGCAGTTCTTCAAAGGGTTGCTGTTATATAGATATACCATATGATTCAGAAATTCCATTCCTAGGGCTATACTCAAGAGAAAATATCTTTCCACACAAAAACCTGTATGTAAATCCTCATAGTACCAGTATTCATGGCAGTCAAAAGTAGAAAAGCAGAAACCCAAAAACCCATCAACTGATGAATGAAAAAATATATCTATATAAAAATTATTTTTGGTGATAAAAATAGATGAAATTTTGATCTATGTTATAACATGGATAAACCTTGTAAATGTTACATAAATTAATCACAAAAGATCATGTATGCCATGATTCCATGTCTATAAAATGTCTACCAGTGGCAGAAAGTGAATTTGTGGCTGAAAGGGGGCTGAGGCATGAGGGGAATAAATAGGAGGATGAGAGCCAAAGTGCACAGGGTTTCCTTCGGGGGTGAAATGCTAAGTTGCTTCAGTTGTGTCAGGCTCTCTGTGATCCTATGGAACATAGACCGCCAGGCTCCTCTGTCCATGGGATTCTCTAAGCATGAATACTGGAGTGAGTTGTCATTTCCTTCTCCAGGCTATCTTCCTGTCCCAGGTCTCAACCCCATATCTCCTACGTCTCTGGCATTGGCAGGCAGGTTCTTAACCGCTAGCACCACCTGGGAAGTCCCATGGGGGTGATAAATGTCTTAAAATTGATTGTACTGATGACGGTACAGCTTTATGAATATTCTAAAAACACTGAGTTGTACACTTAAGTGTATGTTTATTCAACAATTGATCAAATTGTTCTAATATTTTAAAAAGTTAAGCATGCATGACTTGTAGGGAGGTAGTTTGTCTGAGCAGTATTGAGTCAGCAACTCAGCAAAACTTTATAAGTAAAATCTCATATGGAAGTTCAATGTAGAAAGCAGGGAAAAACCCAGTTTCCCGATTCAAATGTGGGTGAAGGTTCTAGAACCTCCTCATGTAGTTTATTCTTGAGTTGGCCGGCACATCCTCAAGCACTCAAGAACCTACCTGCCAATGCAGTAGACAAAAGAAATGTGGGTTCGGTCCCTGGGTTGGGAAGATCCCCTGGAGGAGGGCATGACAACCCACTCCAGTACTCTTGCCTAAAGAATCCCATGGACAGAGGAGCCTGGTGGGCTACAGTCCATAGGGTCTCAAAGAGTCAGACACGATTAAGGTAACTTAGCTCAGACACAACTAAAGCAACTTAGCACACACACTCAAGAATATTTCTAGCTAAAGAATGGGACATTAACTGCCCTTACTTTCTTTTCAATTCTTTCTTCAATTCCCAGGAAGAACTGAAACTAGTTACACTGCTAAGGTGAAGAAGTACACACTCTGGTATTCTGCCCTGCTATTTTTGAAGTGAAGATTTCATGCCTTGACCTCTTGCAAGCTCACGTATTAGTCATCATTTCTAGAATGTGTAACTTCCTCACCACCTCCAAGTAGGATGAGGTTGCCACCCAGAAATTATAGCAAATTAATCTAAAGTCTTTATTAAATCATTTGTAAAAGCACATGAACACAGTTGGTGTCCCTGAACATTTGAAAAATTAAATTATTTTTTAGAATTAGTCTATTGAGGTAGAAGAAAATAAAGAACACTCATGAAAGGGGAAAAAAGTGACAAAAATTCCAGTGACGAATGGTTTTTAATTATAATTGCATAATAGTCTCTTCATACAAGTGCCACTTAGTGCTTTGAGAATTTCTGCCACTGATCCATTAGTCCCCTTCATACATGTTCAGGCACCCAGACTAGAGCACTGTAGAATATCAGAATATTATCTAACTGCACTCAAGTGCCTTGAATTACATCAATTTAATGGCACTCCTAACCATCTTACTATTAGCAAAAGCTGAGAGAATGAGAAATGATAAAGTCACTTCTAACTAATATTCTACTGAATATTCTAGTTTTATGCTGGGATAGAAAAGAAGTAAAATACAACAAAGGTAACATTTACTTTATGGCAATATTTTCCTTTTTAAAGTTTCTGATGATTATGAATGATGCTGCTACCAACATTTGAGTACTAATTTTTATGTGAACATAAATTTTCATTCCTCAGGATCAGACCATGGTCTACTGCATTGTAGGCAGATTCTTTACCATCTGTGCCACCAAGGAAGCCCATAATAAATTCCTAGACATTGGATTGTTGGATCACATGGTAATTGTATGTGTTGAGAAAGTCTGACTTTGAAAAATCCCAGTGACATACTTTTGTCTGTGATGGTGGTTTATTTGTTGTGTGTGTTAATATTCATAGAACTATTTGTACACTTGGAGTCCACAATTTTTAATGGAGAATTACTGAAATTTTTAATTATAAAAGTGTGTAGGACAAGTGAGGCAATAATGTATTGAAGATTTTATACTAAACAGAATTTTTGCCACCAGAGATCATGACTATGAGAGAGCAGAGTAGAGGAGCTTTGCTTTTAATCAACAGAGTAAGTCAGATTAGGCATTTTCACAAATAATGTGCAATTTCACAGCAATAGTCACAAAACTGGAGCTGTCTCAGTACTTTTTCTATTCTCAAGAGAGGCCATCATTTAGACGATGATCCCAACTTCCCAACTATGCTAGGATGAGAGATGAGATGTGAAGAAATCCTGATCTCTTAGTTTTCATTCATTCATTACTTCAATTAACAAATATATACTGGATCCAACTACACAGCACAAACTGAGTGTTTGGGATTCAATGGTGAGTGAACTGGGCTCTGAAGAAGTCCAATAATCACAACAGAAGAAGCCAAATAATCACACAAGTATTTAAGTAGAAACTGTGTTAACATTTTCAAGGGAAAAGAAAAGAACCCCCCCACTACCTCCGCCAAAAGACATCAGGGATATTTCAGGGGAATATATTTTTTTCTGAAGTTCAGAGAAGGCTTCCTCAGGGAAATAACATTTGAACTTAATTTTGTGACCAATGACCTTCATTTCCTCATTCCAATTTCCTGTTTTCTTAGCATTCCTGCTAATATCTATGAATAATAATCTTAGGGTTACTGCTTTAGGTTCCAAATGGGATCTAAAAGTATATTAAAACCTGCTAGTAGAACCAATGGTAGGGGCTTAGGCAGCACGGTGAGAAAAAGCCTGCCATTACCTTCAAGATTTCTGATGAAGTTCCCACTGTTGAGCAATATTTACACCAGATTATCTGAGGTCCAATGTGAGATGCAAACACTCTTATCCCCTAGGCTACTCTGATGCTCTGAAAAAAAGGTTTAATCCTTAGACGTGTTATCTGGGAACAGAAAGAACGTGAAGTATATCTGATAAACATGACATTTCCAATCAGAGGCAGAAACTCTTCTATTGAAAAATATCAGTCTCCATCTTATGAAATCCAGGGAAATTAGTTTCTCCATTATCTAGCAATGGATGAGCAAACCAAAGCTCAGTATGGCTAGGGAGCACTGGGTAAAGAACTATGGGAGGTGAGGGTGGGATGATTTGAGAGAATAGCACTGAAACATGTATATTACCATATGTGAAATAGATCTCCAGTCCAGGTTTGATGCATGAGACAGGGCACTCAGGGCTGGTGCACTGGGATGACCCTGAGGGATGGGGAGAGAGGTTGGAGGGGGGTTCAGGATGGGGAACACATGTACACCCATGGCTGATTCATGTCAATGTATAGCAAAAACCACTACAATATTGTAAAATAATTAGTCTCCAATTAAAATTAAAAAAAAAAAAAAAACTATGGGAGAAAACAGAGGAAAAACAGAACTTTGATTTAGTCTTCTCTACTCTTTTTGGTGAAATACAAAACTCATCTATTAAACAAACTGAAGGCAATGACAAAGAATATTATGAATGACAAATAATATAATCAGACATATTTAACCTGAATGCTAAAGAAATCCCAGCAACAGTGCTTAGAAAGTAAAAAAAAAAAGAGGCGGGGGGTTTATATTGATGTGATAGAGTTATGACAGGTTTCTAATTTATCTATTTTTTGCTTGTCTATACTTTCTAAGTTTTCATCCATAAATTATTTTTCTCTAACAATACAAAAATAATAAACATTTTGTAAAAACCTACATTATTATGGACTTCAAATCTTTAACTGCATTGATTATTTCTTTGGCTAAGTCCAGTCTACTAATTCCAGCTGAGCAATTTCAAATCCTAAGCGATGATGCTGTTAAAATGCTGCACTCAATATGGCAGTATTTTGGAAATACTGGTCACAAGACTGGAAAAAATCAGTTTTCATCCTGATCCCAAAGAAGGGCAATACCATTAAATGTTCAAAATACCACACAACAGCACTCATTTCATATGCTAGCAAGGTAATGCTCAAAATCCTTCAAGTTAGGCTTCAACAGTTTGTGAACCAAGAACTTCCAGATGTATAAGCTGGATTCAGAAAAAGTGGAGGAACCAGAGATCAAATTGCCACCATCTGTTGGATCATAGAAAAAGCAGAAGGATTCCGGAAAAACATCTATGTCTGTTTTATTGACTACCCTAGACCACCTTATATGCCACCTGAGAAACCTGTATGCAGGTCAAGAAGCAACAATAAGAACCGGACATGACAATTGACTGGTTCCAAATTGGGAAAAAAGTACATCAAGGCTGTATATTGTCACCCTGGTTATTTAATTTATATGCAGAATACATCATGCCAAATGCCAGGCAGCATGAACTCAAGCTGGAATCAAGATGGCCAGGTATACTGGCACCAGTAATATCTTATGAGCAAAACTGCATGATTTTAAACATTGAAGTGTTTTAAGCACTGTTGTCTACAGTTGTGAACTGTGCACTCTCCACAAGGACATCCATCCTGGAGGCAGGAAAGGATGGCATTTAACTTGTACAGAGGTGCCCTGTGGGCTGACAGCAAGAGAGATCCAAGCCTGAACTTGCCAATTATAGCCATCCTACAAAACTGTCCAGTGGCTCTTCCCAGCCTAGTTTGCTGGGTACATTCAGATCTACCCTCAGAATCTCTCCACCTTGATGAGGATTTGATAGAACTAGACCCAGCACAGAGCCCATACTCCTTGGGAAGGTCAGAGCCTCCTCCGACAATGCTTTCATTTTTACTGTGTCTCCTGCTGCTTCTTGTCTGCCCGGAGCCTGGCGGACTAGCTAACATTTGAAAGCAGCAAGTGTGTACTCATGTTCCACAATTATAGCCCTTTTATGGACTTCCTCATTGTTCTGGGGAGCCAAGTGGTGAATATAAACTTGAGTGGAAGAGAGAAGGCTTGTGCAAGGCAGCCAGTGTCCCAGCATGGAGCCAAAGGTTGCACCTAACAGGGGGATTGGGCAATACTCTCTCAGTCCTAATCATTAAATCAGGCCCTTGCAAGATGGCCAGGGTTGGTGGTATAAAATCTAGTAATGAATATGGTATTGCACCAGCAGTGGGCAGCCCTCATTTGTTTTGCTGCCTAGCACTAGGGCAAGATCATTGTTTATGATGGCTCCAAGGCAGTAATCATTTCACATAATGTGAAGATTTTTTTCACTCAATTTACTCTCATGCTTTGGGCTGATGAGAATAATAATGACATGTTGATTACTCGTTCCTTGACAGATGATGCTCAGAAATGCAGGGCAGTGCTCAATCCTAACCTCCTCCCCTCCGCCCGCCCTTAAACATCATAAGGCTGTGATTTGGAATCTCATTCAGTCACTCCTTTCTCATCCCAAGGTTTCTGACACCAAGAAGACCAGGACAACATATATCTCTCAGGGGCCCTCAATTCCTGCAGTCTGCCCTATGGGGATAATTTATGCTGATTTGTTTTAAAGAGACAGGCATACATAATTCATGTCCTGTGCATTGCGGCTTTTGGTCATTGAAAATACTATCTTTCTCTTGGCAGCGCTTGCAGGAACCAGCTACAATAAACATTTCATACCTCAGTGGACACTCTTTTCTCAACTAATAGGAGCCTGACTTAAATGTAGGCTCCATCATGAGAGGAATGTATTTAATGGTGAATTCAGTTGAGCATTTTCTTTCCTTCCAAAGCATAAAATGAGTTTATTATCAGTATTAATAGTTGGTTTTTCTCAAAAGGAGTCAAGGTGTGAATGGGCATGAAAAGAAAATTAAATTGAAACTCTTGGTGGTTTCATGGCTGGAGGCCAGCTGAAAACTTGAACTTAATGGCTGCTTTTGAACTAGTTGGGAGAATTTTAGTTGGGAGAAAGTACACAGATTTGAAGGGAAGCATCGGGGCTGGGCTTCCCTCCCAGAAGGCAGACGGCTGGACAAATTGGAGACTCCTACGGGTTTCAGGGGAACTGCTCAGGATGGCTGAATTTATACCTGTGAAGATTACAATGGTATTAAGTACAAGCTACACAAGGAGAGTCAGAGTGGTCTTTTAAAAGCGCAAATTTCATCAAGCTCCCCGTCTGCGTGGGTTTTCCATTTCACAGGGCTTCATCCCAAGGCCAACAAGCCCACATGTTCAGGTCTCTGCTGATGCTTCAGCCTCAGCAAGCTTCCCCCTCCCCTTCGTAACTGTGCTGCAGCTACTCAGGCCTTCTTTCTTTGTCTCTAACTGTAGGCTTGAATCCAAAAAACTCTTGCTCTCACTGCAAAAATTCATCGTAAGGAAAATCTTCCTATTTACTCTGGCAAGTTTAAGTCCTCCTGTTAAATGTGCCCATGCACAATTTTGCTCCTGGAATTGTTTGATTATTTGAAATTTTGGGGGTGTCCTTGTTGTTTGGTCACTAAGTCGTGCCAGACTCTGCAACCCTATGGACCATGACCTGCCAGGCTCCTCTGTCCATTGGATTCTCCAGGCAAGAATACTAGAGTCAGTTGCCATTTCTTTCTCCAGGGGATCTTCCCAACCCAGGGATCCTCTCCTGCAGATGAATTGCAGGCAGATTCTTTATGACTGAGTCACCAAGGAAGTCCCTGTAATTGTTTGATTATTTGAAATTTTGAGGGGTGTCCTTAAGGACTGTAAGCTCCTTAAGGGCACCTGGACCCTGATTTACAGATGTAGCCTCTGAGGGTATAATCCTTGATAAATAGTTGCTGTAGGAAGAAATGAATGAGGGCAGTGGTTCTCAAACTTTTAGGACATCATGATCACCTGGGCCGCTGGTTAAGGTACAGATTGCCTGGCCCCTGCTAGTTCTGGTGCATGGGGGTGGGACCCAAGACTTTGCATTTCTAATGACTTCCTCGATGGTGCTGGAACAACACTTTGAGAACCACACAGTATAGGGAAGCCCTTCCACAAATGTGGGCCTCCCTGGTAGCTCAGATGGTAAAGAATCTGCATGCAATGTGGGAGATTCAGGTTTGATTCCTGAGTCAGGAAGATTCCCTGGAGAAGGGAATGGCAACCCACTCCCGTATTCTTGCCTGGGAAATCCCATGGACAGAAGAACCTGGTGGGCTACCATCCACTTGGTCACAAAGATTTGGACATGACTGAGCAACTAACACTTTACTTTTTCCACAAGTGCATTCTAACCACGGGAAACCCCGAGCGAAGAGATGTGCATTCTGGATCCATCTCTGCAACTAACCAGCTGGAGGTCCTGAAGCAGTCCCTTTTATTTGGTTCCTAAGTCACTTAATTCTTTTGCTTCTTCCTTTGCAGGATCCCCTTCACAGCTCTCTTCCTCCCCTTCTACAAGGGGATATTATAACCTGACCTTTGGACTATTACACTGCTGCCTATGCGTGCTCAGTTGTGTTTGAGTTTTTGAGACCCCATGAACTGTAGCCTGCTAGACTCCTCTGTCTATGGGATTCTCCAGGCAAGAATACTGGAGTGGGTTGCCATTTCCTCCTCCAAGGGATCTTCCCAATCCATGGACTGAACCTGCATCTCCTGCATTGTCAGGTAAATTCTATACTGCTGAGCCACCTGGGAAGCCCTCAGCCTATTATAACCATATCCTAATCATTTTCTTGGCCCTGCTGCCTGGCCTTTGAATCCCTCATTGACTTTACTGCCAGTATTGAGTGCTTCAGAGGCCATCATGACCATCCCTGCCTTGATCCAAAATCTTGCTGGAGATATCAGCATTCAAGGTTTTTCACTATCTGGACTTCCTGCCCACCTGCCCCAATTCAACACAAGACTTCCCATAGCATTTACCTTATTGCTTATCATTCCTGACAGGCTATCAGCATCATGGAAGCAAGCTCCATGCTAGCCTTGTCTAACTTATATACACTTGACCCATTATGATGCAACAATTATTTGTTGCATCATAAAACATTACTGAACAGAAAGGTCGCTGAACACCAGCTTTTTCCTTCTGTAGAACACAATAATCCTAGAAGGCACTTAACCTGGGTTACTCTAAGCCAGATCTCTTTTAATCACTTTATACATATCAGTTTACTTAATCCTTGTAACAAGCACCCCCATTTTACAGATAAGAAAATTGAGGCACAGAGAAGTTAAGTCATATGTCCAAGGTCTTACATGTGGTGACTCCATGATTCAAATCCAGACATTTGGTGATCCAAGTTCATGATCTTACCTACCATGCTTTAGTGAACAGAAAAGTGAAAGTGAAAATTGCTCAGGTGTCTTCTCCGGCTCTTTCTGATCCCATGGATTATACAGCCATGGAATTCTCCAGGCCAGAATACTGGAGTGGGTAGTCTTTCCCTTCTCCAGGGGACCTCCCCAACCCAGGGATTGAACCCAGGTCTCCCACTTTAGTAGTTCAAATGATGCCTAAAATTATGTGGACTGCCAGAATACAGAATATGTTGGTGCCAGTTTGAGATACATATAATCACAGAAAAATGATTTATTATGTGCAAGGAGCTGAGACATTCTGGGGAATCAAGCATGAATGGGACAGAGGGAATAAGGCAGCCTGGTACTACAGATGGAGTCAGACAACCCACATTCCACCACTTTCTGTGCCATGCGAGCTTGGGGGAGTTATTTAGTCTTTCTGAGTCTGTTCCTCCTCTTTCAAATGGAGAAAATAAATTCCATTCCACAAAGTATCCGCCAGGGTTACACGTGAAGAATGTGTGTAAAAAACTCAGCAACATGACAAACACACAGCACCTCTTTAGGAGATGGCAGCTGACATCCTGGCCCTGCCCTTGAGCAGTTTCCAGTATATCCAGGAGACAGGAATTGAGAGTGATCCTCTTGAATTAAGAATTTAGCGACTATAAACAGTGGCCACAACATATCCAACACAGAACACCGTTATGTCTAGGGTAGGCTCCAAAAGCTATATAGCAAGGGTGGGTAACAACCAGTTAGTGAGGGAATCAAATTTAAAAGTGATAAAATTATTCACAAATGAAGTGTTTTTTTTTTTTAAACCATGCACTTACTTAATAGTTATTGAGTGCCTAGGTATTAGAAATTGCTAAGCACCAAGAGTTCAGAAAAAAGAAAATAAGGACTTCTCTGGTGATCCGGTGGTTGGGAATCGGCTTTACAGGGTAGAGGACGCGGGTTTGATCCCTGGTCAGGGAACTAAGATTCCACATGTGGTGGAACAACTAAGCCTGCATTGCAACTACTCAGCCTGTGAGCTCTGGAACCTGTGTGCCGCAGCTAGAGAGCCCGGGTGCTGCAACTACTGAAACCCATGTGTTCTAGAGCCTAAGTCCCAACTACTGAGCCTGTATGCTGCAACTAAAGAGTCCATGCACCCCGAGGAAAGATCCTGCATGTCGCAATTAAGACCTGACACATCTAAACAAATGAATAAAAATGTAACAGAAAAAAGAAAATAGTGTTTGTCTCTCTTCTCTCCAAACTGTTTTCATCACTCAGGCTATAGTTGATTTTCTGGCATAGACACCCTTGAGAATGATTAAGAATACTTATGTGAATGAGGATATTAAGAATGATTATTTTTGCTGAGTTTGGGCTCAGAGGAAACATGTCAAAGAACTTGCATATGAACGAAGCTGGAAGGCTTTGGTGGAAGTTTTTTTAATATAGACCTTCATTTAGGTAAGTACAATGCAGCCATATAAACTCTAGACTTCATCTATCTTCATCCTCTACTGTCTCAACTATCTAAACAGGACAGGGAGGCCTGGCGTGCTGTGGTATATGCAGTCGCAAAGAGTTGGACACGACTGAGCAACAGAACTGAACTGAACTATCATTAGACTATTGCAAGATTGCAAGGTGAGACCCACTGAGTCATCATTTCTTGAGAATGGGATCCAGGAATCTGAATCTTAGCAAGCATCCAAACTGTTATTCTGCCTTTGATCCATGGCCAACACATTGAGAATCACTAAGGTGTAAATTGAACACAGGCATGGTACTCCTCTGCTGCTGCTGCTAAGTCGCTTCAGTCATGCCCGACTCTGTGCGACCCCATAGACAGCAGCCTACCAGGCTCCCCCATCCCTGGGATTCTCCAGGCAAGAATACTGGAGTGGGCTGCCATTTCCTTCTCCAATGTATGAAAGTGAAAAGTGAAAGTGAAGTCACTCAGCCGTGTCTGACTCTTAGTGACCCCATGGACCGCAGCCTACCAGGCTCCTCCATCCATGGGATTTTCCAGGCAAGAGTACTGGAGTGGGGTGCCATTGCCCTCTCCAAGGGTACTCCTCAGAGCTATACAAAAGACAAAGAGCAGAAAGATGCAAGGCTTGTGGATCTACGTGGCAGGAGAAATGGTGAAGGTGCTCTGAAATTGAGAGGAAGGTGGAGGAATTTAGGACACAGAGCGCCAGCACCAGGAGGAGCTATGAAAGGAACCACATCTGTAACACAGAGTAGTCAGAAATAAGATGAAGGAAATGGCATTAGGAGAGAGGGAAAGTGACCCGAGACAGGCAAGAATAAAAGATAAACTTTAAAAGCATAGTCAAAGCTTATAATAATTAAGAAATAGCAGATTATTACTTCGACTACAGTTACTTTATAAACTTCTCTGGTTATTTTCCTACTTAAAATGAAAACTTTTTCCCCACTGTGGCCCAAATAAACCTCCCCACCCTCCACAGACACTATATATGTTCTGCATTAATTTCATCACTAGCTGATGGGAGCTACTAGCTATTTTAAACATTAAAGATAACTTTCATGGAAGTACTGTGTAGATTAAATATAACATGTAGGAAGATCTTAGAAGAATTTCTGTCAAGTAGAATAAAGAAAGGCATTTATTATTATTAATTATTAATGTGCAATTATGTGACTTAGCATTTCCTGTTAGATGGATCAAGGGTGTAAGCCAGAGAGCAAAGCATAAAGGCACAATAGTTCTGCAGCCCCTAGAGAAGAAGGAAAGTTCCTTCTGAAGGAAAGGACAAATTTCCAGTGATGAGCATAAGAATGAATCTGGAATTCCAGAAATCAGAGAGGATGACTCAAGGCCACCACAGAGCAGAAGACAGAAGTAAACCTGATCTCTAAGGAGAAGGTATTCTGACCGATTAAAATCTTCCTTATACTTCAGGCCATATCTGGCTATCACTGAAGCTGCAGGAAAGGCCAGAAATTATGGAGAAGTAGTACCAGTGGTTGGAGAAGGCAATGGCACCCCACTCCAGTACTCTTGCCTGGAAAATCCCATGGATGGAGGAGCCTGGTGGGCTGCGGTCCATGGGGTCACTAAGAGTCGGACACGACTGAGCGACTTCACTTTCACTTTTCACTTTCATACATTGGAGAAGGAAATGGCAACCCACTCCAGTGTTCTTGCCTGGAGAATCCCAGGGATGGGGGAGCCTGGTGGGCTGCCATCTATGGGGTCGCACAGAGTCAGACAAGACTGAAGTTACTTAGCAGCAGCAGCAGTACCAGTGGTAGGTGTGAACTTGGCCATGAATGATTTATGTTCAACACAAAGAGAGACATGAGAAAATGGTCTTCCTTGGGTGAGGCTTTTTCTGAGATTTGGAAGTATTATAGAAAGTTGTTGCTGTTCAATCACTAAGTGGTGTACAACTCTTTGCGACCTCATTGATGGCAGCATGCCTGGTGTTCCTGTCCTTCGCTCTCTACCAGAGGTTGCTTAAACTCTCGTCCATTGAGTCAGTGATGCCATCCAACCATTTCATCCTCTGTCATCCTCTTCTCCTCCTGCCTCAATCTTTCCCAGCATCAGAGTCTTTTCCAGTGAGTTGGCTCTTTGGATCAGGTGGCCAAAGTATTGGAGCTTCAGCATCAGTGTCAGTCCTTCCAATAAATATTCAGGGTTGATTTCCTTTAAGATTGACTGGTTTCATCTCCTTGCTGTCCAAAGGACTCTCAAGAGTCTTCTCCAACACCATAGTTTGAAAACATCAATTCTTTGGTATTCAGTCTTCTTTATGGTCCAACTCTCATATCCATACATGACTACTGGAAAAACTATGGCTTTGACTATACAGACCTTTATTGGGAATGTGATGTCTCTACAGCTTTTTAACAGGCTATCTAGGTTTGTCATAGTTTTCTTTCCAAGGAGCAAGTGTCTTTTAATTTCTTGGCTGCAGTCACCATCTGCAGTGATTTTGGAGCCCAAGAAAATAAAATCTGTCACTGTTTTCACTTTTCCCCCCTCCATTTGCCGTGAAGTGATGGGACCAGATGCCATGACCTTAGTTTTTTGAATGTTGAATTTTAAGCTAGGTCTTTCACTCTCCTCAAGAAGCTCTTTAGTTATACATTATAGAAAGTGCATATTTACTTTATCTTAATTTCCTTTTATCAAATGATGTGGAATTTTAATTAATAGACTTGATATTTACATAGTGACTAGTAAGTATAACACCATGAACCAACAGACACACTGTTATTTAAGGAACTAATTTAGAAAAAGTCTTAAAAAACTTCATAGAAATATAAAAAGCTTACTACTGCACCCAGGATAAAAAAAAGAAAAGAAAACAACTGGCCCAGAAAGACTCCCCTCCCTTATGAGCTAAATATCAGGAAATCACAAATAGGTAAAATGGGTTGGAAACACAAAATAAATAAAGCACTGACTAGCTGATGTGCATTAAGTATCTAATAGTATATATTAAGTGTGCAAAGTGTTGGTATCACAGTGACCCAGCAGAAATGTACCATTGCTTCAGTCTCAGGGAGCAAGTCACTCAGATTTTTCTCTGAAACTAATTTGTAGTATTTGGGGGCAAATTCTAACATGTTCTGACCCTACCATACATTATAAACAAGAGAGCAGGATGTAGTTTGAGAAGGTGGAGCTGGTAAGAGAAAAAGTGATGGGGACCAATCCATTAATGATGGAAGAAACAGACAATCTGTAAAAGGCAGACAAGGATTCAAAATGACACAATGAAGCCATTTAGTTCTATTTCCAAAACGTTATCAATTCATGTCCTTTTACAAATGTGGAAACAAATCAAAGCAATGGACTGAAGCATTCCTTTGTTGGCAAACTATACATGCTTCCTTTGTACCTGCAGAGACTCTGATATACATCTTGAGGTACAGGTAGGGCCTCAACTGAGGGTTGGATATGATGCCACTCATTCACAGATTACTTACTTACAAAGGCTGCTATTAAGTGAATACTGCTGTGCTAGGCACTCTTCTAGTGGCAGGGAATAGTGAAATGAGCAAAAGGAAAAATCCTGGCCTTCATTGTGCTTCCATTCCGGTGCATGTGTCAGGGGAAATCAAAGTAATGAAGATGCATAGAAAAGTTTCATGTTGAAAGTCAAGCAGGGAAAAAGGAAAGGCAGTGTTGGGGGGGAGGTGGCAATTTGAAATGGGAGGCCAAGGGCCTTGTATGAAATGACATTTGAGCAAAGACATGATGGCAGTGAGGCCGCAACTACAGTGGTATTCAGAGGAGGAGTATTCCTGACAGAGGGCACAGCAGGTGCCCACGATGGAGACATGTCTGGCCTATTTGAAAAACAGCAGAGGGCAGTGAAATGGCAACCTACTCCAGTACTCCTGCCTGGAAAATCCCAGGGACAGAGCAGTCTGGTGGGCTACAGTCCATAGGGTCGCAAGAGTCGGACATGACTGAGCACGCAAGCACCTTAGGGGCAGTGAGAACTAGAGAGGCGGAGATAGGGGAGTGAAATGAGTCAAATCATGAAGGTCTCTTTAGGCCATGTGACCTGTGTTGGATGAAAAACCATTGCAGAGTTTGGCAGGTCTTATAATTTTAAAGGATCACAAGAGATTTTAAGGTGGCAAGCACAGAAACAGGGAGCTTCAGAAGATGACCGGAATGAAGCTGATGAGAGATGACAAGGCTTGCACCAGCGTGTGGAGGTCAAGGGAAGAAGAGGCTGGATTCTGAATATATAATGAGGGAGACCTGATAAGCGGTGGGGGAAGAACAAAGAACCCAAGATGGATCCCAGACCAAATAACCAAAAGGATAGAAGTCAGTAATGCACTCTATTCAATACTGCATGCAGCTGGACTTTATCCACTGAAAAGGATTTCAATTTAGAATGGATACTACAAAGCTAAGTTTGGGGCTTCAGTGGTTATGGATTCAGTCAGTTGGAAAACAGTCACAGGATCCATCAATCTCTAAAGATATTGAACAGAAGAGGCATTGCTCTTTCAAAATCAAGCCCCCCCTCAACCCTCGCCCTGTCTCTGTTAGGAACTACTGGGACTTTTTACCTCCTATTACACTGCAGTATCAATGATGGACATTCAAATTCAACTTTTTAATATATGAGAAGACTAACATTTGGACAGCAAGGAGGTCAAACCAGGCAATCCTAAAGGAAATCAACCCTGAATACTCATTGGAAGGATTGATGCTGAAGCTGAAGCAACACTCTGGCCACCTGATGCAAAGAGCTGACTCCTTGGAAAAGACCCTGATCCTGGGAAAGACTGAGGGCAAGAGAAGAAGGGGGCAACAGAGGATGAGATGGTGGGATGGCATCTCTGACTCAATGGATATGAGTTTGAGCAAACTCTGGGAGACGGTGAAGGACAGGGAAGCCTGGAATGCTGCAGTCCATGGGGTTGCAAAGCGTTGGACACAACTGAGAGACTAAACGACAACAATAAATACTAACATGTGGCAGCTGACAAATCTATTTGGTCCACAAGCAGAGATGAATCTGGGATCATATTATTCAGAGGAAATGAGGTATCATCCGGTGATTCTTTAATCCTCTCTCCCCACGTCATTGCTGCCCACGTGGTCTTAAATATTCATGAATGGAAAGCTTCTGACCTCTTAAGAAGAACAAAATTAAAGCTATATGGACCATATTGAAATAGGAATCAAATCTTATCCACCTTTGGCTTGCCAGAGCCTACCACAGGGCCTGACATGTAGGATGCATTCAATAATGATTTCTTGGTGAAATATTTATCAGGTTTAGGGGTAGCAGGGCCAGATGTCTACCTGAACCAATGACAAATCTGAATTAAGATAGTTTGTTTTCCTAAGATATAGATGCTGTTCTAAATAGGAGTGGTGACTTAATAAAGTTGTACCTAACAGAGGTCCTCAGGGAATAGGCTTTAATGAAAAGATAAGAATGGCTTATAATGAGTATTTCAATCATTTCCGTGTTAATGTAAGCTTAGAAGCAATTTATTCTCTTGACTAGCTTAAATAGTCCATTGCAAGTATGTTTACCATACCAATTTGCTTAGCAAACATTACTTTCTAGTTGATACAAAGCTAAACTTCGACCACCCTGTCCCGGTAATGTAGACATTCTGAATCCTGAATCTACGTGAGCAATTTTGACAAGCTGAACTTCCCAGGGCCACAGTGCACTTGAGAGCAAAGAGGAAGGAGAGAGAAAGAGGTGTCTTTTTAGGAACAATGATTTAATTCATACAACCCCTTCCATATTTTTTTTTTTTTGAGTCTGATGTTTGATTCTATGATAGTAATTAATGGAATCTAGTTTAATGAAGCTTTATAGTGCTAGGTCAAGTTTTCTGCATATTCAAGCTCCTTCTTGGCTAATCAATGAGTCTTTAAAATGGGGGGAAAAAAAACAAAAGCCAATTAACTCTTCCTGGAGACTGGGCTTATATAGAGGTGTGACTTATTGGTGGGCTTGTCTTAGGTATTGGAGACACTCACTAAGTTAAATGGGACCATCACACCATGTTTTACTTTCTGTGTTTTGCATGAACTGGGCAATTGGTCTGTGCTTCTACCCACACTTCAGTAGAAGCAGATGGATTTTGATGGAGTCAGATTGCCTTCCTTGGAACCCGGGGCCTGCCACGTCCTTGTTGTGTGACGTTAGTTGCTTAACCTCTGCAGAGCTCCGTTTCCTCATCTATGCAATGGGGGCAATGAAATATCTGCTGCACAGCGTTCTTGTAGGGGTGGGATTACTTGAGATAATTATAATCTGTTCTATGGGTGTCAGCTATGATTATTGTTCATCCAGGGTTTCATGGGTCAAGTCAGGAGAGCCCTGCCAGCTCCCTCTCAAGTATGCATCAGAGCAAACTGTTCAAACCCACCTATCAAAGCAAAACAAATAATTATATGGATATATTAGAGATTCTATTCCTAAATCTACTGGGAAAAACCACACTTGGCCATAATCCTCAGAACCTTCCTTAAAATACCTGCAATCTGGTGTGTTATTGTGGCAGCCCACAGCGTGGAAGGCAGGCAGGACCTATTAAAAGTTGTTTAGAGATTAGAGCTCAGAGAACAGCTGGGTACCTTTGTTACCGGCAGGCTGCTGACTCAAAATGATGAAGGGAAAAAAAAAAAAAACCCTCACTGGGATGAAGAGAGGAGAGAAAAACCACAGAGCAAAGGGTAGGGGAAAAAAAAAAAAAAGAAACAGATTTGGCCTTTGCAAACAGATTGCTCTGCTGTCCTGTCATGAAGTAGGTGTGTGGGCATTCACAATTCCACACAGGGTCTAATCCAATTCTTCGGGGGGAAGAAAAAGAAACATGATTAAAAACCCAGGGCCAGGTGCAGACCGTTTCCTCTTGCTACTCTGCCTGAGGAGGCATTTGTTGCTCTATTTCTATTATAAAAGTGCCCACACGGCCCTCGCTAATGCCTGCCCGGCCCCACTTCAGCCGCTGGGACCACAGGAATGTTGACCACAGAAAAGCTCCCGCCGGGGAAGCGGAGGAAGATGCTGCTCTGTGGACAATTAAATGTGTGATTCACATAACTAAGTGCTCACCCCTCCAGATTCCAGGCACTCGACCCTTTGTGAATTCAGTTATAACTCACAGGCAGGTCACAGAAATATCTTCCATCTCTCACTGCCTTCAGGCATTCTCATTGGGTCTTTAAAGTAGCTTGCCGAAGGAGGCATATGGATTTTGTTAACCTCTTTTACAGGTGAAAATGCTGAGACCCTCAGTGGTCAAGCAGCCCACCCAAGGTCACAGCACTAGTGGGCGACAGATCTGGAACCCTGGAGAAAGAACCTATAACCCACTACAGAATCTATACTGACACAGGCAGATCTTGCCAGAAAACACACACCTCCAATGTAAAGATGGACACTTTGCTGTCGGAAAATTCTGCTTTGGTTTAGTCATCCAGTCCAAAACGCCAGTGATGTGAGGGGAGCAGTGAGGGAACACAAAGGATGAAGTTTAATACAGGACTTTAATCTGTCCCGTCTTCTCTACCGTGCATAGAGTAGACAGCTAATACATTGCACAGGGAGCTCATCACTGAGATCTTCAACTAGAAGGGGGTCTGTGATGACCTAGAGAGGTGGGATCAGGGGTGGGAGGGAGGGAGCCTCAAATGGGAGGGGACATTTCTATAAAGCAATTATTCTCTGATTAAAAAAGTGAAACTAAAGACGAACAAAAAGCCAACGCCTTCTACCAAGCTTCGCCTTCTCTTGGGTGAAAAAACAATCTAAGCCTGAACATTTCAGGATAGAGCACCCTTGGTAGCCTCTTGCTTTCTCTATTTTTCCAAATGAAATTTCTGCAGTTCTCCACTGGGTGGGATGAGCAATGAGTGTACTAGGAAACTAGAAAACAAGGCATCTGCAGGAGCCAGGACTACTGCATCTGATACTACAAGGCCTGCCCCCCTCAGCATTTGCTTCCACAATCCCTTGAGTTACTTACGTGGTTTCTGTTGTGTACATGAGAACAGATGTGTCTTCACTCCCCGTGCACGTGTCCGCTGGGCCCAGCCCGGTGTGTTACACTAAACAGCTGTTCATTCCTTCTTTTTTTAAAAAAAGCTCACTGAATTTTTAATGTGTCCTCAGGATTATATTTATTAGATTCTTATAGCTAAAGAATCTCAGGGATGATGCGAAGGGGGAGATGGCTCAAGAGTCTGTGCCCTCTGAAATGGGAGAGTTCTGGGGACACTGGCAATTTTAGGAGGACGATCTCAGGAGACATCCAAGACTCTTGCCCACTTGCACCCCCTCACTGCTCTGCCATACTTCAGTCAATGGTAGTAATAGACATAGAAGTAGGGGTGTAAGTTGCCATGTAACAATTTCAAAGGCTTCTAGAAAGCAAATCCATCAAGATATCAGTTATGTAATTTCATCAAATAGGCAGCTCTTTACAGGAAACTGCCCTCAGGAGGAAGCCCCCCTTCTTGTCACTTCAGCAAGGCTCTATTGTAATGAACTTTTAAACCAGGCACCTCCATACTCTGATCAACTCTAGCCTAAGCACACATTGTAAATCTTTTAGTCACACAATACCTTGCCTAACTTGTCGGCTTTTTCTGTAGATCAAAGAATTCGGTAGGAAGAATAAGTAGTAAACAGATGACCAAATCTCTTTCCTGGCTTCCCCTCCCGTATCTCATGAAGAAACTGTGTGATTAAACTGTATAAATGAGATAACATCTAAAGGACAATTACAAGAAGCTGAGGAGCCTCCATGCAGTGGGGGATGGACATGACTCTGACCCCCCATCTCAGTGATTAACTGAGGTTAACTCTCTTCTTCCCCTTAAAACTTCCATGGCCAAGCAGAATCTTTGGGGGTGGTTTTGGGGGGACACTGAGTCCACCATCTCCCCAGATTGCCAGTATTCTGATTAAAGACATCTTTCCCTCTACCAACATCTCTCTGTCTCATATTGATTTTTTCAGTGGCGAGCAGCCAGACTTGATTCAGTAACAATCATGGAAATGACTTTTTTTTCTCCTAGTTTTGTATATTTTGAGAATGGATTCCTTCCATACTGGCAAAATCCCAACCATGACATGAAAAATTTTTAAGTGCTTCTATTTCACTGGGAATTAGTACTGTTCTGTATCAGCTTGTTTCATCTATGAAATACTAATAAGCATTAAGAAATAACCAGGTTGTTGTTTAGTTGCTAAATCATGGTCAACTCCTTTGTGACCCTGTGGGCTTCAGCCCGCCAGGCTCCTCTGTCTGTGGGATTTTCCAGGCAAGAATTCTGGAGTGGGTTGCCATTTCCTTCTCCAGAGGATCTTCCTGACCCAGGGATCAAACACATCTCTTGCTTTGGCAGGGAGCTTCTTTACCACTGAGCCACCTGGGAACCCCAAGAAATAACCAGGATCATCTGCTATATCTGTTAGGAAGAGGGCAGAAGACTTTGCTGAGTGCAGTAAATTAGAGCTTAGTGTGAATTTGACCCAAGTCCTGTCTCCTTGAAAGATGATTGTTTAGCATATTGTAATTTCACCTCCATTCCCCCTTACCCTGTTGCCCCATCCACCACTTTCCTCTGGGTCATTATGGATTCTATTCTTATAAACACAATTTTAAATACCAGTCTCTCTTAAAAAAGGGCAGTTCATTTTTATGAACTTTTGTTGGTCTTCCTTCTGTGAAATGCCTTAGTGAGGGCTCCATTTGCTCTGGAGGTCTGGCGGCCCTCCCCACAGTATAGGAGCCTCTTCCTAAGCGAACCAGCTTCATTTCCCCTGTTGCTCCACCTTAAACCTGGGAGGTGTTTGTTTCCCAGGGCCAGGGCTTGTCCAGGCGTTCAGCTGCCTGCACACCAGCTGCTCCTCCACTCCCAGGGGTGCATCTTGTAACAACACAGCTCCTTTGCTGGTTGTTGAATAAGGAGAAGGGCAGATGTGAAAGGAAGAAGAAAGCTGATTATTCATTTTCTTTCCTTTGGAAATTCTGCTTGGGGATCCTGTTGCTATTTAGAATGTTCCCCCAGCAGCCCATTCCACTTAGCACTCTTGCTAGGGAGCATTTTCTGTCAATTTTCCAAAATGTATATATTCCAGGCAGTTGGTTGGAGGTTTTACCTGGATCTTGTTAACTAAGCTCAGCCTGGCTTTTCTTTGTACCCTGAGAGTCAAGAATTTTACCAACTCACAATGAACTCAAGTACCCTAATGTATGATCCTCGAAGGATGTGTGTGTGCTAAGTCACTTCAGTCATGTCTGACTCTTTGTGACCCCATGGACTGTAGCCCGCCAGACTCCTCTGTACATGGGATTCTCCAGGCAAGAATATTGGGAGTGGGTTGCCATGGTCTCCTTGGGCTTTGCAAACTAGCCTAAAACAATGATAGTATCTCTTGGCTATAGAACAGAGAATTCATCTCATCCTGGCTTGGAGAACAAGGATTTATCTCCTGGAACAAGTTCTCGAGGATGATAGCCAGTGACCTGTCATTTTTCTCTTAGGAGTTCAAAAACAATGTTTAAGCAATAATTGCTATCTTCTATTTTTCAGAGACTCCTTTTTTTCCCTCTGACTTGTTTTGGTTCCAGTCTTAAAAAGCAGTGTCATTGCTGCCTTGCAAATAGGTACCATCTTTCTGGATTCCACATGCATGTGTTTATATACAATATTTGTCTCTGTCTTTATGACTTATTTCACTCTGTATAATAGGCTCTAGGTTCATCTACCTCATTAGAATGGACTCATGCATTATTTTTTTTTTTATAGCTGAGTAATATTCCATTATATATATATGTTCCACACTGTCTGTATCCATTCATTGGTCAATGAACATCTAGGTTGCTTCCAAGTCCTAGCTACTGTAAAAAGTGCTTCACAGGGAGCTCAACCCAGTGCTCTGTGACAACCTCGAGGGGTGGGATGGTGAAGGAGATAGGAGGGGGGTTCGGGAGGTGGGGGACCTACGTATACCTGTGGCTGATTCCTGTTGATGTATGGCAGAAACCAACACAATATTGTAAAGCAATTAGGCACACACACACATACACACACAAAAGCAGAACCAAGCTGCTATTTCAGATGGATCAGTTAGAAACTGCGAATAAGCACCAGGTGCAGACTGTGGCTAGCTGTGAGCGCCTGAGTCCCTTCTCCATCCGCAGATATTGCAAACCACAGACCTAACAATATCCACGCAGCTCCGGTGCCTGCTTGGATATTGAAGTATTTTCTAAAGAAGCAACAATTTACATATTAGCTTATAGCACCTGCCCTCCAGGAAATTCAACCCTCAGGGTCTTTGGGTACAATGGCCTAAAGCTGCTTTCATTTTCCTAGTTCTTGTCAGCATACCGATACACACTCGATACGTGCTCTTTCTGTTTTATGATTTATGCTTCAGAGGGATTTGTATAGGCAAAATGGATAAAGCCATAAATTTTCTTATAGGTCATATTTTAAATGACATTGCTCTGAATTCACAACCTGTGTTCTCACTGTGGCTATCAACCTTTCTCAAAACAATTCAATAAATAATGTCAAGGGCAGAGTCTCATTTATGAAGGTCTTTCACAGTTAAGGGGACTTCTTCAGACAACTGTCATAGTGTTTCTGGTATGCATCAGCATGTAGTGGAATCCATTGTTAGTAACTATGAACTAGAAGGGTAGAATTGCTGTTAAATTTAACATAAATTGATAATTAACCACACATGCTATTATACATTACACATTCACATAATTAATGAAACTTCTACAGGGTTGTCTTCAGTTGAAGCATTTTAGTAAGTCTACTTACTAAACATCTTAGTAAGTAGTAAGTCTAAACATCTCAGTAAGTCTACTCTGAAAAACTGCATGTATTTTGGGGACAACAGTATTATTAAAATTCTAAGACTGTGTTACGATACAAAAATTGAAGTGAAACCAATCTTTCCAATGTACAGAGCTGACATCACAATAGGGGTATGTATATTCATAATGTATCATTTGTTTAGAGTTAGGAGGGTCTATATGAATGTAGAAGCTTCTCCTTATCAGCTTTTATAAATCCTCTTGCTTTGATTTCCTTATTATTTAAGTAATGAAAAAACAGGAACAGCAAAACTACACAATATACGCATCAGTTCAGTGCAGTCGCTCAGTCGTGTCTGACTCTTTGCAACCCCATGGACTGCAGCACACCAGGCTTCCCTGTCCACCACCAACTCTCGGAGCTTGCTCAGACTCATGTACACTGACATGGTGATGCCATCCAACCATCTCATCCTCTGTCATCCATTCCCCCTCCTGCCTTCAATCTTTCCCAGCATCAGGGTCTTTTCCAATGAGTCAGTTCTTTGCATCAGGTGGCCAAAGTATTGGAATTTCAGCTTTAGCATCACTCCTTCAAATGAATATTCAGGATTGATTTCCTTTAGGATTGACTGGTTGGATCTCCTTGCAGTCCAAGGGACTCTCAAGAGTCTTCTCCAACACCACAGTTCAAAACCATCAATCTTTGGCATTCAGCTTTCTTTATGGTCCAACACTCACATCCATACATGACTACTGGAAAAACCATAGCTTTGACTAGATGGATCTTTGTCAGCAAAGTAACATCTCTGCTTTTTAATATGCTGTCTAGGTTGGTCATAGCTTTTCTTCCAAGGAGCCAGCAGCTTTTAATTTCATGGCTGCACTCAGCATCTTCAGTGACTTTGGAGTCCAAGAAAATTGTCTGTCACTGTTTCCATTGTCTCCCCATCTATTTGCCATGAAGTGATGGGACCAGATGCCATGATTTTAGTTTTTTGAATGTTGAGTTATAAGCCAGTTTTTCTACTCTCCTCTTTCACCTTGATCAAGAGGCTCTTTATTTCCTCCTCACTTCCTGCCATAAGGGAGTTATCATCTGTGTATCTGAAGTTATTGATATTTCCCCCAGCAATCTTGATTCCAGCTTGTGCTTCACCTAGCCCAGCATTTCGCATAATGTACTCTGCATATAATTTAAATGACCAGGGTGAAAATATACAGCCTTGACATACTCCTTTCCCAATTTGGAACCAGTCTGTTGTTTCATGTCCGGTTCTAACTGTTGCTTCTTGACCTGTATACAGATCTCTCAAGAGGCAGGTCAGGTGGTCTGCTATTCCCATCTCCTTCAGAATTTTCCACAGTTTATTGTGATCCACACAGTCGAAGGCTTTGGCATAGTCAATAAAGCAGAAATAGATGTTTTTCTGGAACTCTCTTGCTTTTTCTATGATCCAGTGGATGTTGGCAATTTGATCTCTGGTTCCTCTGCCTTTTCTAAAACCAGCTTGAACATCTGGCTTGGAGAATATTGAGCATTACTTTGCTAGCATGTGAGATGAGTGCAATTGTGTGGTGGTTTGAATGTTCTTTGGCATTGCCCTTCTTTGGGATTGGAATGAAAACTGACCATTTCCAGTCCTATGGCCACTGCTGAGTTTTCCAAATTTGCTGGCATATTGAGTGCAGCACTTTCACAGCATCATCTTTCAGGATTTGAAATAGCTCAACTGGAATTCCATCACCTACACTATTTTGTTCATATTGATGCTTCCTAAGGCCCACTTGACTTCACATTCCAGGATGTCTGGCTCTAGGTGAGTGATCACACCATCGTGGTTATCTGGGTCATGAAGATCTTTTTTGTATAGTTCTTCTGTGTATTCTTGCCACCTCTTCTTAATATCTTCTGCTTCTGTTATGTCCATACCGTTTCTTTCCTTTATTGAGCCCATCTTTGCATGAAATGTTCCCTTGGTATCTCTAATTTTCTTGAAGTGATCTCTGGTCTTTCCCATTCTATTGTTTTCCTCTATTTTTTTTTTTTTTTTTGCATTGATCACCAAGGAAGGCTTTCTTATCTCTCCTTGCTCTTCTTTGGAACTCTGCATTCAAATGGGTATTTCTTTCTTTTTCTCCTTTGCCTTTAGCTTCCCTTCTTTTCTCAAATATAACCTTGTGAGCACCAGGACTCAGAGACCCCATAGAGACTGAGCCAATATATGCATATACTATGGTAATTTAATATTGTATCACCAGGTGTTTGATCCAGTGTGGCCATTTGATACCTATCTTTCAATTTTGCAAATTGATTATTGTTGGAACAATGCCAAAGATAGGAATGTAATTTATTTATTTAGTAAAGTGCTTTGAGACTTAGGAAACGTCTTTGCTGCATGTCAGGAAAGAGTTAAAGAATTTAAATGAGTCCCAAAGGGATTTTTCTATTGAGAAGGCAGCAATTATAAGAGAAGCCAAAGCACCACATATTAAACAAGACTATTTTGTTTGGTAGGGCTTCCCTGGTGCCTCAGATGGTAAAGAATCCTCTTGCAACGCAAGAGATGCAGATTCTATCCCTGGGTTGGGGAGATCCACAGAGAAGGGAATGGCTACCCACTCCAGTATTCTTGCTTGGAGAATTCCATGGACAGAGGAGCCTGGTGGGTTACAGTCCACGGGGTTACAGTCCACGGGGTTACAGTCCACGGGGTTGCAAAGAGTCGGATATGACTGAGTAACTAACATTTTCATTTTGTTTGGCGGGCAAAAGGGAAGTTTTTGAAAGGGAAAGCAGACAAAGATTCCATAGAAACAATATGCAGTTCTGAGGCAGACAATTCCTCTTATCAGCAATTGACTGATTAATTATTCCTTTTTACCCCAAACAGAAAGATATAGGAGGGTCCCAGGTCATGGGAAAGAAGAGGATTTATTAGAACAGGCTGACCAGATGTGATATCTAGGGTGCAAGCAGTTTTTAGCCTGGTAGCCAGATTCTTGACTAGGTTCCTGGTTGGCCAAAGCATGGTTGTCAGGAAAACCAGAAAGACTAGAATTATTAATCTAGTTCTGTAGACCTATGGCTGAGGATAGAGTTGGTAATCAATGAAGGTGATAACCTTTTGGCAAAAACTGCTTTTTATTAGAAAAGTATCCAAAGGTGGCACTTTGGGAAAGCTATGAAGAAAGATAAGTGAAGTGAGAATACATTAGCCCAACGATTGGTGCAACCTAAGCTAAACTGAGATGCCTTCTAAGTACTTAATTAGAAGGAGGAAAGTAATCCCCTCTCAGCACTGTACTGAAATAGCATGAACGGGAAAATGCAAATAGACAGGTGTGTAAGACGGAAGACAAGGTAGGGGAAAGGCTCCTTAAAAACTTAGTTTAAAAAATTCAGGAGGATGAGAAGCCAGAATATTTCTAGAAATAGGAAGTGATGACTAGCTTAGTCTGGACAAGAGGTTCTAACCAAAAATTGAACCCAGAAGTTATAAAAGTGTCAATCTCTGCAAATGAAGAATTGGTGTTTAATGAGAAAGTGATAATGCTTACTGCAAATAGTTGTATCAGGGTCTCTGCCCACATCTTGATAGATCTATGTATAATTTATTCAAGCTGCTGCTTTTCTTATTGTAGGTGAATTCCTAGAATTTTCAAGGTTCCAAATTCAAGTACTCCATTCAAATGGTGCTAATGTAGGAAAACACTGAGGTGGGTGGAACCAAATAACTTTCTGGTTATGACTGCTGACTGCTCAGGGTATGGAGGCGACTGTGAGTTGGGGCCCTTGGTGCATAAACACAAGATTTGCAAATAAATAGGGGGCCTCTCTGATTTAGATACAACTTAACAAGGCTGGGAGGTCTTCATGACTCCAAGCCACCGCTCTAGCTCCCTCTCTTCCCATTTCTTGACTCACATGTTATATTCTAGTAAGACTAAATTGCTTGCTACTTCATAAGTTTGTTTGCTATTTACTTTGCCTGGTGGGTGCCTGTTCACCCTTCAACAACTCAGCTAATATTTCACCTCCTTTCGGAAGCCTTCCTAGAGTTCCTGGACAATCTTAACTCGTCTTAATTTTGCATAAGCTTTGTACCCTACAGGCTTTTCAAAAACATTCTTGCATTTTCCCACTACATTTCGTCTGCCACATGCTCATTCCCTCTGTGGTCTGGGGACTCTGTGGGAGCGACAGTTGTGCCATGATTGCTGACATAATGCCAGCAAGGGCTCAGTGAATCACCTTGGAGTGAGTGAATGGATATCTAAGAACCCAGGAACTCAAATATGAATCACCAAACAGGGTCACCTTCAATTCTATCAACTTTTCATGAAGCATCGGCTGGGCAAACTCCTTTTTTAAATTTTATTTTTTATTCAAGTATTACTGATTTACAATATTGTGTTAGTTTCGAGTGTACAGAGAAGTGATTCAGAGTGTGTGTGTGTGTGTATGTATTATTTTTCAGATTCATTTCCCTTATTATTACAAAATATCGAGTATAGTTCCCTGTGCTATACAATGGCCCTTGTTGACTATCTATTTTATACAGTAGTGTGTATATACTAGTCCCACCCTCCTTATTTATCCCCCCTCCCTTATTTATCCCTCCGCTCTTTTCCCTTTGGTTACCAGGACAACTTCTTAAACTACATTCTTCTGTGAATGGGCGGGCAGTTATTTTATTAAGTGCCAGGTACTCTAAGTTCTTTACATGAACAGATTCATTTACAGGGTCACCACAACCTTGTGAGGTTAGCATCATCAATATTCTCCTTTTAGGTGAGCAAACCAAGGCATGACAAGGCCAAATAACTTTCCTGAGATTACACAGACAATATCTTCCCAGGTGCCACTAGTGGCAAAGAACCTGCCTGCCAACGCAGGAGACATAAGAGATGCTTGCCAACGCAGGAAGCATAAGACGTAAGACATGAGAGACATAAGGTTCGATCCCTGGGTCAGGAAGATGCCCTGGGGGAGGGCATGGCACCCCACTCCAGTATTCTTGCCTAGAGAATCCCATGGACAGACGAGCCAGGCAGGCTACAGTCCATGGCCATAACGTTGCAACAAGTTGGACACAACTGAAGGGACTCAGCGCAAACGCACGCAGCATATCAGCTGGGCTAGAACTGAACCAGGACGAGTTTCAGAGCAGAACTCTTAACCTCTAGGCTGTACTACCTCAAAGGTGAGAGGACTGATGAAGGCAGGCTTCCTTTAGCTACTTCTGGAAAATGAGCCTGCAATTTCATTTTCTAAGATGATAAGAGGCATTTTAGCCTAAGCAACCCAACATTTATAATGAATTTAACTTGAAACCACGCCAGGACAGACATTTATCATGGTTCATTTAAGTAACTGTTCATTAAGTGGCTGGGGAAAAGGAAACCACTATGAGACCAGAGGGGGCCTCTAATGAGAAAAAGAGAGGGATGTGGGAAACCAGGAATCTGAGACCCTGGGAACATACATTATAGAGAATCGCAGAGATGTGCATATGTCTATGTTCATAAATTTTAAAAGCCATGCTTATAAAATTATAATACATGTGGTAGTACAGAGGACTGCTGAGATCACAGCAAAACACTCCATCAAACAAAATCTATTTCCGAAATACACAGGTTTATTTTTTGCTTGTATTTTTTAAACACTGTGAAGGATATGCACAAACCACAGCGATATGTTAAAGCTCCCAGTTGTTTTCTGTATTCACTTCTCTTAGACACCATGGTTGCCTGCTTCCTAGCATTTTTCTTTAAATCTCTTCTGAATGAACTTTCTGACTTTCTTTTTCCTGTTCCACTATTCTTCATGATCGTGTACCATGAAATCCCAAAAAAGGAGCCTGATGCTGAAAGAAGGCAAGGTGGGGGAAAGTATTTAGGCCACAGCCTTTTAGTAGGATAAGGAAAGAGGACTTCTATAGATTAATGATTGTTTCTCCCCTTCTCAGAACTGAAATACAAGTCAAGCTACCTGCCCATGGGCCTCTGCCAACTGGACATTCATGAAGTATAATTGTCTATAAATGTTTCTCAAAGGAATAAGGCTGTGCCCTTAATTTCAAGAAATGAGGCTAATAACAACAACAACAAAAGATTAATAAGCTTGATATTTCCATTTAAAAAGTTTTTAAAGCTCTACATAAAAGTGGAAAGAGAACATCAAATTTTCCTTTAGGCAAAATGCAAGAGAACACATTACTGAATACGCATTCTAACTTATCACAGGGACACAGTTAAAGGTGGTGGGGGGGAAGGGCAGTAATAGAAAGTTCACCAGAGGACATGCCTTCTAGGCTAGCTTTAAGCATCAGGGGTGCGTGTGTGTGTGCGCGTGTGTCTGTGTAAAAGTATCAGTGCGTGCATGTGTGCTCGGTCATGTCCATCTCTTGCGAGCCTATGGACTGTAGACCACCAGGTTCCTGTGCCCTTGGGATTTCCCAGGCAAGAATATTGGAGTGGGTTGCTATTTCCTTCTCCAGGGCATCTTCCTGACTCAGGGATCAAACTCTCATCTCCGTCAAGTCTCCTGTTTTGCAGGTGGGATTCTTTACTGCTAGGGCATAATAAAAGTTTGAAAGTGGGATCCTTTATGATTCTACTGATTACGTTTAAGTCTTTAGAACCCTTTGGTAAATAGCCTCTCATCTGGGTGGACCTGCTCTTCACCAGAAGCGGAATGGATGAGAGTATTTGTGAGTTCCTGGCATATACTATATGAGTGTGTGAGGGCTAACTCAGTCACCACAGTCCTCAATTCCTGATGCCACTTGATCAGATACCACAAAGAAGTCTTTCTTTCCTTCCTTTCTTTTGACAGCAACTTTATTTACAAATATATATTCCATAGCCAAAGAAAAACCAGTTTTCACACCATTTAATTTAGAAAACTTTGAGGGAAAATATACCTGAAAGATCTGTAGGCAACAGGAATGTTTTTCTTTTACTGTCCTTGAGAGTTCTTAGAGTTCCTTAAAAAAACATGCTGACTATATGAAGCAGTGTTCCAACTCAAATGGGATAATGTGCTCTTAACACCTGAGGTTTGAGGAGACTATAGATACGTTTTACCATTATCACAGCAGGGAAATACAGAGAGAAGAAATTATTTTTATAGTAGACCTTTAGCAAAAAATTGTAAGTAGGAAAGTAATTAGTTCTTTCAAGAGCAACATTTATCTTTATGTATTGAGTTAATCCTGGAGGAGGAAATGGCAGCCAACTCCAGGATTCTTGCCTGAAGAATCCATGGACAGGGGAGCCTGGCAGACTACTGTCCATGGGGTCGCAAAGAGTCAGACACGACTTAGCATCTACACACTCCACAGGCAGAATGCAGGCCAGCTCAGAGAGCAGCCCTGAGGTTGCCAGCTTTTATGGGCTAGGTAACTTATTTATTATTATTTTCAATTAATTTTTATTGGAGCACAGTTGCTTTACAATGCTGCATTAGTTTCTATGGGACAGCAAAATGAATCATCTGTATTTATACATATATCCTCTCCCTTTTGGACTTCCTCCCCACTCAAATCTCCACACAACATTAAGGACAGTTCACTATATGTGGAATCTAGAAAAAAATGTATGAATGATCTTATTTGCAGAGCAGAAATAAAGACACAGACGTAGAGAACAAATGTATGGATACCAAGGGGGAAGGGGGTGGTGAGAGGAATTGGGACTGACATATATACACTATTTATACGAAGTATGGACAGCGCAGGTGGGAGAGAATCCACCTCCTGATACAGGAGACATAAGAGATGTGGGTTCGATCCCTGGGTCAGAAGCTCTCCTGGAGAAGGGAATGGCTATCCACTCCAGTATATTTGCCTGGGAAATCCCATGGACAGAGGAGCCTGGCAGGCTACAATCCACAGGGTTGCAGATAGTCAGACACAACTGAAGTGACTTGGCACAGTACAGCACACATGAAATAGATAACTAATGAGAATGTAGTCTTTCAATAGTATCCCAATTAAAATTTTGGTCCTTAATATACACAAATGCCAGTGCCCCATTTATCTGGCACTGAGGCCCATGAGGAGGTGCCTTTCTGCTGTCTTTTCTCTCCGGAAATACCCTCTCTGACCCTCAGCTTTGTGCCTTCTGCTACATATCAGCTCCATGGGGTCACAGATTTGCTCATCTTCACATGTTTGCTGCACTCCCAAAAAGTGGGAACTTTATGAAAACATATGCCAAGCCCGAGCGATGTGCTCATCAGCACGAGATAAGGTGAGCTATTTTATTTTGGTCCTGGGAGATTTTTCAAAACCACTTTGCTCTATTCCTTGCATTTATAGTATAAATCAAATATTGAATGATTATCTCTCCCTTCCTTCCAAACTACATTTTGCCTTCTTTCCTGTTATTTTTTTGTTGATGTTAGCAAAACAGATTGCTTCATTAAAAGTTTGATCTTTTCAATTCCTCTCCAAAGAATTTATTGCTATTGCAGCAAAGGCAAATGACTAATCATTTATCTTGAACAATATGGCTTCATGTTTGACTGGGAAGTCTTCAGAACCAAAAATGAACCTGGAAATCAGAAACTGCTGAATAGGAAGTTTCTTAGCAATAGCTCAGTGTAACTTCCTTTCCAACTTTTACTGGTTTAAAGACTGCTTGAAGTCTTTCACCTGTTGGGGGGGGATGGGGTGGGATAGGGCAGGCATCTCGTAAGACAGATCACTCTTAATTATTAAAGCACTTTTCTTTGTACTTCAAATGAAAAAATCAATTCTTTCTCCTATTTAGGTTCATGGCAATTTCTTTCTCTAATATGACATGGTGGTTTATAATGCAGCTCTTGATAACGATTCTATTGTTCTAACATTGATAGACTCCCGCCTACCTCCAACATCACTGCTCTTTAGCTACTGCCCAGTAAGTGCCAACAATTCAATAGCTCCTTTGACTGTACTGTCTCTAATCTTAAACAACATTTCAAGAAGTTTTATTCATTCCATTTTACTGATAAGAAAACAGAGGCTCAGAGAATCTAACCAACTTTCCCCAAAATGCAAAAACTAACTAGCAGAACAAGAACTTCGAACACAGGAATGCTTGGCTCCAAAACTTCATTTCCTCCCCCCCACCACAAGATAAACACTGCCCTTTTCTTGATCTCCTGCCACTACATTTCAGGCACTGAGCTGGATGCTGTAGCAATAGAGGGATGTCTGCAGTACATAGTGGGCCCTTCAGAAATGATCAATTTGGCAGGGAAGAAAGTCACACACGACAGGATCTGTGGCAAGAAGACTTCATCAAGCGAAGAATCTCATTCCCTCACCAGGTGTAATCATACCACAGCACTGCTGGTAACATTTCTTCCAGGGAACCCAAAGCCTATAGAGAGTGAAATATCAAAAAGTTTCCACTGTGGACTGCTGAAAAAATGTCACCTCAAAAGATATCCAAGACCTGCTGTGTCTGGATCTAACATCTCTTTCTTCAGACTGCACATCATTAATGACTTTCTCAGAGTTGGGAGGTGGGTGAGGCCAATAAAGACTCATACCAAAGCATTCAGGATTCCTGACTTGGGCCCAGATCAGCAGCCTCCCATGGGTTCATGAGGGGTGACGGGGGACAGTGGGATGGACAGATGGACTGTTGTCTCAATGTTCAACTTGAATAACTGAAGTGCCTGCAACCCCTCTTTATCTGAGTGCTTTGCATCTGAAATCTACTCTGAAGTGCTCTTCCTTGAGGAAAACTAATAATGCTAATAATATAGGGTGTGCTGGGTGTCTATGTGTACATGTATGTAGGACATGTGTGAGAGAGAGAGAGAGAGAGAGAGAGAGAGAGGCTAAGAGACAGTAAGAGAAATTGGCTGTTAATAAATGGAAGGTCATTATAAGAAGATTTTTAAAAACCCATCCCAAATGAGCATTCATATTAAAAAAAAATGCTCAATTCCAATTTACTGAAACTTACAGTCCATCAACCAGGAAAAGAGAATCACAGAAGAAAAAGGTAATTTAGACTTAACATAACCAAATTAGGTTATATTTGGTAGTGATGACTTGGGCCCAGAGGATTTAGGCGTTCGCTCAAGGTCACACAAATAACCAGTGACAGATTGTAATATATGAACTTTTTTCCTTCTCCTTATGGTGCCTTACCCTACAACATACAAGTTTGCAATTAAAATTACTGCAATATGGAAATGTTTACCACTCCCTAATGCCAAGTGTAAGATATACAATACATAGGTATTAACCATAAGTAGAAAGAACAGATATTTTGGAACATTCTTCTAAAAATCACAAATTACTTTAGGACCATCTCCTTTGCAGTGTCAATGAAGGGCAGTAGAAAGGAAACAGGTGTCATATTCAGAGGTGGGTTAGAAACTTAGCTCTGTGTCTTCCTAGTTGTTACGATTTTGGGTAACTTACTGAAGTTCTCTAAAATTAAAAATCAGAGACATCACTTTGTTGACAAACTTCCATATAGTTAAAGCTATGATTTTTTTTTCAGTAGTCATGTAGGGATGTGAGTTGGACCATAAAGAAGGCTAAGCACCAAAGAATTGATGCTTTTGAATTGTGGTGCTGGAGAAGGCTCTTGAGAGTCCCTTGGACTGCTAAGAGATCAAATTAGTCAATCCTAAAGGAAATCATCCCTGAATATTTATTGGAGAGACTTGATGCTGAACCTCCAATACTTTGGCTACCTGATGCAAAGAGCTGACTCACTGGAAGACTCTGAAGCTGGGAAGGATTGAAGGCAAAAGGAGATAGGGGTAAGAGAGGATGAGACAGTTGGATGGCATTGCCAACTCAACAGACATGAGTTTGAGCAAACTCCAGGAAATAGTGAAGTACAGGGAAGCCTGGCGTGCTGCAGTCCATGGCATCGCAGAGAGTCAGAGTCAACTTAGAGATTGAACAGGAACAACAACTGAACTTTTCTAAACTGTGTTCCCTCATATGCATAGTGGGGACAGTAAAATGCACCTCTGTACATGCTTCTAAAAGTTTAATTAAGTACAATGTGTGAATTACCCAGCTTAGTGCTGGTACAAATGTTAGATACTGCCTAAGCCCACCTCTTGAGAAACCTGTATGCAGGTCAGGAAGCAACAGTTAGAACAGGACATGGAACAACAGGCTGGTTCCAAATAGGAAAAGGAGTACATCAAGGCTGAATATTGTTATCCTGATTATTTAACTTATATGCAGAGTACATCACAAGAAACGCTGGGCTGGAAGAAGCACAAGCTGGAAACAAGATTGCCAGGAGAAATATCAATAACCTCAGATATGCAGGTGACACCACCCTTATGGCAGAAAGTGAAGAGGAACTAAATAGCCTCTTGATGAAAGTGAAAGAGGAGAGTGAAAAAGTTGGCTTAAAGCTCAACATTCAGAAAACTAAGATCATGGCATCTGGTCCCATCACTTCATGGGAAAGAGATGGAGAAACAGTGGAAACAGTGTCAGACTTTATTTTGGGGGGCTCCAAAATCACCGCAGATGGTGACTGCAGCCATGAAATTAAAAGACGCTTACTCCTTGGAAGGAAAGTTATGACCAATCTAGACAGCATATTAAAAAGCAGAGACATTACTTTGCCAACAAAGGTCTGTCTGGTCAAGGCTATGGTTTTTCCAGTGGTCATGTATGGAAGTGAGAGCTGGACTGTGAAGAAAGCTGAGTGCCGAAAAATTGATGCTTTTGAACTGTGGTGTTGGAGAAGACTCTTGAGAGTCCCTTGGACTGCAAGGAGATTCAACCAGTCCATCGTAAAGGAGATCAGTCCTGGGTGTTCATTGGAAGGACTGATGCTGAAGCTTAAACTCCAATACTTTGGCCACCTGATGCGAAGAGTTCACTCATTGGAAAAGACCCTGATGCTGGGAGGAATTGGGGGCAGGAGGAGAAGGGGATGACAGAGGATGAAATGGCTGGATGACATCACCGACTTGATGGACATGAGTTTGAGTAAACTCCGGGTGTCGGTGATGGACAGGGAGGCCTGGTGTGCTGCAATTCATGGGGTCACAAAGAGTCAGACACGACTGAGCGACTGAACTGAACAAACTGAACTGAAGACCAGTAAAAATGGTGGATACAAATAAATTAAGAAATGTTCATAGCAACAGTATTTACAATAGGTAGGGCAATGAAGGAACTTAAATGTCCATCAACAGAGGAATGAATAAGATGCGGTACATATAGACAACAGAATATTAGCCACAAAAAGCAATGAAACTGGTTCCTTTGCAGAGATGTGGATCGACCTAGAGATTGTCACATGGAGTGCAGTAAGTCAGAAAGTGAAAAACAAATATTGTATAGTAATATATATATATATATAGATGTGTGTGTGTGTGTGTGTGAGGAATCCTGAAACATGGTACTGAAGATCCTATTTGCAAAGCAGAAATAGAGATCTAGACACAGAGAACAAACAAATGGACACCAAGGGTGGAAAAGATGATGGGAGGAAGTGGGAGATGGGATTGACAGTATACATTACTCTGAATAAAATAGTACATAAAATTCATACATACTATGAATAAAACAGATAACTAATGAAAACCTACTGTATAGCACAGGGAACTCTATTTAATGCACTGTGGTGACCTAAATGGGGAAGAAGTCCAAAAGAGATAGGATATATATATAGCTGATTCATTTTTCTGTACAGTTTAAACTAACACAGGAGACATAAGAGATGCAGGTTCAATCCCTGGGTCAGGAAGATCCCCTGGAGGAGGGAATGACAACCCACTCCAGTATTCTTGCCTGGAGAATCCCATGGACACAGAGCCTGTTGGGCTACAGTCCATGGGGTCGCAGAGAGTTGGACACGACTGAGACGACTTAGCATGCACACATGCTGAAACTAACACAATGTTGTAAACCAACTATACCCCAATAAAAATTAATCAAAAAAGATATAAATTAATAAACCTAATAAAGTGAAAATTATAGCAAAAGATAAATGAGTCAGTGTCTGTATATTTCATATTTCCTTTTCTTCCATTTGTTTTCAATTAAAAACTCTGAAGCATTTCCTGATAATGGTTGTTCTTCACATAATGAAAATAGAAAATTCACTTCATTCATACATTTTAGCCTCCACCAGAATCACAACTTACAACCTGCCCCTTTGTCTCTTCTCTACAGAAATCAATATGCTCCTTATTGAATTGTCAACTTGCATAAAACTGTGCAGGCCAATGATAGGGTTTTGGGAGAAAAAGGTATGAAAAAGTCACTGGTACACACTGGGAGTTAGATGATATGTCTTTGACTGTCATGGGAATCTTTTTAATGCTATTTTCCTCATTTCTTTGAAATCTGTAGAGATGTTACGGTAAAGAAAGTGATATAACCAAGGCTACCATCTTTCACCCTTGAATCCCGGCATTAGCTTGTACAGGTATGAAAGGAAGCTATAAAATTCAAGGGATTTTTTTTTCCCTACACATTACATTTCATTGTTTACCTTAGAGAGAAATACACATCTTTAATCTATTTTTCAGTGTTTTGTCTTCATTTCAGAATCTCACCAGAATCTCAAGATAACGCACTCTTCATTCATATTCTATGATGAACAATATCTCACATTCTTTACCGCCCCTCCCCTTCTTTGCCTCCTTTCCTTTTCCCATGTAACAGATATTAATAAATATGTGAACAACAATTCTGAATAATATTGAGATGGGAAGAGTGATGAAGGAAATTTTACCTCCTCTCACATCAGTGGAGATGGAAATTGCCAGATACCTGGTTTAGTAGCATGGGGAGGGGTGAGGAGAGGAAATACTATAAACATTTCTACAGAAAGCAAGTACACGTCTGGGGTCTAATGCAATGTGACTTTAGTACATTTCATAAATTGAATCAAAACTGTGCCCAGATAGCACGCATGCTCAAATTGGGGCACCCTGCCTGGCCAAGCCCCTGGTGTTAATGAGATACTCTGCGGGACACCCTGGCTTCACCAATCAGACAAAGAGATGTCAGTGTATCCCTTCCCCCCAGGCATTCAAAGCTGGCACTTATTTTCAAATTTCCTTCCCACCTGGCAGGGGAAACACTTTCTCAGACACATGATAAAACTGCAGCATGGGGTGGGATAACGAGACTCTGGCAAGGACTATTTCAGAGAATAGTTGTGCTCACCAGCTGCACTGACTGTGTGCCCTCTACACACACACACACACACACACACACACACACACAATCACTCAAGAGCATTGACTACCTCTTTTTATGCCACAGTGAAGAAGGATTTTCATCTGACAAGGCTCATCCAAGAGAAATCTGTCAAGTGATATATAGCATGTAAGGGGAATGTGGTTGGGGGAGAGGGGTTGGGGATTTGGAGACTGCAACTAAAATCATGCAAACGCACATTTGCTTCATAATATTAGAAAAAGAACACTTCCTTGCTCAAAACCCAGAAAGCATAAGGAGCCCTATTCCATATTTAAAAAAACACTTCTTTATGAAAAGTTTCAACATGTACAAAAGAATGGGATAATGAGCCCCCAGGTACACATCTCCTAGTTTCAACAATGATCAAATTATGGTCAATTTCATTTCCTCTATCCTCTCCATCTCCACCCAATCCTCTTCCTTTGTACTATATTAAAGCAATCTTGACATTATTTCCTCTGTAATAATTCATTGTGCATTTTATATATATATACATATATATATAAACTCTTTAAGAGCCAATGCTATGTACAAATATACATATAAGTACAAAATAAATATATATATATTATATACTAATTTATATACATATATATAAATATATATATGCACGAAATAAATAATTCTTTACTATAATCAAATATCCATTTAGTGAGTGTTTTAATTCTCTCAGTGTATTCTTTTTGCTGTTGTTACACCGTGTTTGGATCAGGATTCACCTAAGATTCTGGCATTGCAATTGGTTGTGAATATTTATTTTTATTTATTTTATTTTCCTTTTAATCTGTAAGTTTTCCCCATTTGGTCTGAAGCAGCTTTTGAATTCTAAACTCCAGATCCTTGCACTAGGAGGTGCAAATCTGCCTTTAAAACAACCTGTGGCAACTTCAATGTCTCAATATGGAGGAATGGTTAAATAAAAAGTGGTGTATGCATTTGGTTAACTATTGTGCACAATGTAGTTGAAAGACTGCCCTCCCTGTGAAACCTAGGGCAGGTTATTTTTTATCCTCCATGTATCTGTTTGTAAAATGAGACAAAAAATTAAATTAATCAAACTCAACAAATACATATATCTCCAATCACAGTGTTAGTTATATAACACCAGAGTATACAGTTTGATATCATTAAGCAAACATTTATCATTGATAAAATGTTTGATATCATTTTAATATGTATAATACTTAGAAAATGTTAATGGGCATATTTCTGTTGTTGTTATTTAGCCACTAAGTCGTGTCCAACTCTCTGTGGCCCTATGAACCGTAGCCTGCCAGGCTCTTCTGTCCATGGAATTCTCTAGGTAAGAATACTTGAGGGGGGTGCCATTTCCTCCTCCAGTTAACCTTCCTGACCCAGGGATCGAACCCACATACCCTGCATTGGCAGGCAGATTCTTTACCACTGAGCTACCAGGGAAGCCCAGACATTTTATTTCCCCCTAAAATCATGTTAAGTTATAGCTGAGCAGTTGGTACTTCAGGGAAGCAGAGAATGGAGATTGCCCCAGACATGGTGGCATTGTAGGTCAACCTTCAGTGTCACAACAGACTTTCCTAAGAACAGTGACAATCTGAAAGCCAAGTGTGTGGATCAACAGCATGGGTTTCTACATTTTAAAGTTCCCTTTTCTTCATATCAAGAGTTTGGCCTTATTCAAGTGTTCTCCGGTTGTTTTGGCTTCAGTTTTTCAAGTGCACAGAAAATGCAAAATAGGCAACATGATATGGTAGTTCTAACCAGACAGGAAGAGGAAAGGAGCATTCCATCCACAAAGAAGAAGGGAGAAGAATTTGAGGAAGAAGGTGGGATGCTCATGTGTCCTGACTTCTCTGAGGCAGATATTTTAAAGGTTGTGGGGACTCTCCTATAGGTTGAAGAGAAAGTGTTGCTTTTTCTCCATTTGAAAGAATCTCCTCAACTCAGTACCACATCCCAAGTAATACAGGAAGGATGGTGTAAAACTGGTTGATGAAGATGGCTAGACAGATGACCTGAAAACAGTTCTGACTCCCTCCGAATACTGCATGTATGCTCCATTCTGGGGGCCTCAATGTCTCAACGGGCTCAGGAGAGTGGATGTGGGCTTTCTGAGAAGGCCAGTGAGTGAACCAGCAGAAGCCAGGCATTGGAGTAAGTGAAAACACCCGAGACCTCTTCCCTCTTTATCATAAGCCATTTACCTGCTCACTCCAACCCATTACCCACACCCCCGAAATCCCCCTCAGATGCCATCTTGGAAGGAAGACAAGGGAGGAACAGAGCTCTAAAACACTGAGCATTTATCTTTAATAAACTCAATCAACTATGGAATTATTAAACCCAACCGTGAAAGGCAGAGTTGAATTTACTATTTCACACATACAGACTGTTTAGCTGGAGAAGATCAAGCTATCATCAATTTTCAGCTTTTCCAGTTACCTACTATATTGATGAGAAAGATCAAGTTGGCTCCAGAAATTTAAAAAGCTGTATTCTCAAAAAAACCTCGAATAGCCAAAGTAATCTTGAGAAAGAAGAATGGAACTGGAGGAATCAACCTGCCTGACTTCAGACTATACTACAAAGCCACAGTCATCAAGACAGTATGGTACTGGCATAAACACAGAAATACAGATCAATGGAACAGAATAGAAAGCCCAGAGATAAATCCACGAACCTATGGACACCTTATCTTTGACAAAGGAGGCAAGAATATACAATGGAAAAAAGACAACCTCTTTAACAAGTGGTGCTGGGAAACCTGGTCAACCACTTGGAAAAGAATGAAACTCGAACACTTTCTAACACCATACACAAAAGTAAACTCAAAATGGATTAAAGATCTAAATGTAAGACCAGAAACTATAAAACTCCTAGAGGAGAACATAGGCAAAACACTCTCCAACAAAAATCACAGCAAGATCCTCTATGATCCACCTGCCAGAATATTGGAAATAAAAGCAAAAATAAACAAATGGGACCTAATTAAACTTAAAAGCTTTTGCACAACAAAGGAAACTATAAGTACGGTGAAAAGACAGCCCTCAGATTGGGAGAAAATAATAGCAAATGAAGCAACAGACAAAGGATTAATCTCAAAAATATACAAGCAACTCCTGCAGCTCAATTCCAGAAAAATAAATGACCCAATCAAAAAATGGGCCAAAGAACTAAACAGACATTTCTCCAAAGAAGACATACAGATGGCTAGCAAACACATGAAAAGATGCTCAACATCACTCATTATCAGAGAAATGCAAATCAAAACCATAATGAGGTACCATTACACGCCAGTCAGGATGGCTGCTATCCAAAAGTCTACAAGCAGTAAGTGCTGGAGAGGATGTGGAGAAAAGGGAACCCTCTTACACTGTTGGTGGGAATGCAAACTAGTACAGCCGCTATGGAGAACAGTGTGGAGATTCCTTAAAAACTGGAAATAGAACTGCCATATGACCCAGCAATCCCACTTCTGGGCATACACACAGAGGAAACCAGATCTGAAAGAGACACATGCATCCCAATGTTCATCGCAGTACTGTTTATAATAGCCAGGACATGGAAGCAACCTAGATGCCCATCAGCAGACAAATGGATAAGGAAGCTGTGGTACATATACACCATGGAATATTACTCAGCCATTAAAAAGAATTCATTTGAATCAGTTCTAATGAGATGGATGAAACTGGAGCCCATTATACAGAGTGAAGTAAGCCAGAAAGATAAAGACCAATACAGCATACTAATGCATATATATGGAATTTAGAATGATGGTAACGATAACCCTATATGCAAAACAGAAAAAGAGACACAGATGTACAGAACAGAATATTGGACTCTGGGAGAAGGCGAGGGTGGGATGTTTCGAGAGAACAGCATCGAAACATGTATATTATCTAGGGTGAAACAGATCACCAGCCCAGGCTGGATGCATGAGACAAAGTGCTCAGGCCTGGTGCACTGGGAAGATCCAGAGGAATCGGGTGGAGAGAGAGGTGGGAGGGGGGAGCAGGATGGGGAATACATGTAAATCCATGGCTGATTCATGTCAATGTATGACAAAAACCACTACAATATTGTAAAGTAATTAGCCTCCAACTGATAAAAATAAATGAAAAAAGAAAAAGCTTTATTCTCTCTGCACGGGTAAGTGTATCATGTTCTGATTCCCTAATCCACAGTGCAAAGGGAAAAAAGCAGAATTCAAAGTATGATTATAATCATATAAAACAAAGCTTCCGAAAAATGTGAGAAAAGACCAAGTCATTATAAATGTAATCTGTACAAACAAATGTGCACAAATCACAAAAAGTACGCAGTAGTTGTATTCGGTTTGGGCAGCCAAGGGTGCTGGTCTTCTCTGTCTTCTTTAATCATAATATTTTGTATGAAAAACATATTTTCCAAACTGCAGAACTTATTACCTTAAATCCATTATGTTAAATAAGCAATGATGGAACACTAATGTTTCACAGGCATTGCACTAATCACCATGGGAAATACAACGATGGATAAGATACGACTCCAAAGCAAAAGGAACTCACAGCATGGTGGAACAGACAGATAAGTGGCAAAGGGAATTCAACATCCATTGTTCCCCAGCTATAAGAAATTTCAGTTTTTCCCATATACTCCAAATCACCTCCAGAGAACTTTAGTTTGACGATGGATATAAACGGATGAAACTATTATGCCAATTTGCATTTATACATCTATCATTTGGGGAAAAAATACACATATAATGAGGATATGCCACACTTTCACTAGTGGACACAGCATGGTGTGTATGTATGAGACACTTTCAAATATTTATTGGGATACTTGAAGTTCAGCTGCAACACCATCTCACAGTTGACATCATGAAGTCAGCTGTTGGATGAAACCACTTTATAATGAGGTTCCTTTTTGATTTCAACAATAAACTTCCCTTAGTTGTAGTACATGGTTGGTTTCGCATTGACATGTAAAAGTGTACTGCATGACAAATAGTAAGATGATCTGAAGTTTAGAGTTTAAAAACAAAGCGAAACATCAGACTTTTATCTGGATTTGCCTAGTGGCTCAGATGGTAAAGAATTCACCTGCAATGCAGAAGACCTGGGTTCAAGCCCTGGGTTGGGAAGATCTTCTAGAGAATGGCTACTCACTCCAGTATTCTTGCCTGGAGAATGCCATGGACAGAGGAGCCTGGCAGGCTACAGCCCCCAGGGGTTTGCAAAGAGTCAGACAAGACTGAGTGACTAGAATACACACAAATACAGAGTTACCTCTGTTAGCAGTTCTCAAATTTTAGCATTCATCAGCAATCACCTGGATGACTGGTTAAAACAGATTACTGCCTCATCTGTGTTTCTGATTTCTTAGTCTGGGGTGGGGTCCTCTAATTTGCATTTATAACAACCTTGGTTTCTGACTGATGCTACTGTTCATGGACTTGCACTTGGAAGACCAGTAATCTACATCAACTTCTTTTGCAATTCAGGAATCACTTTTCTGTAATCTTTATTATCTGCTCAAATAATTCAAAGGATGATACACTCACTAAATTGCAAGGAAGTCAGTTTCCCTATTACACAGGCTAATTTTATAAGAATTTACTGGAGCCAAAGTCTGTCTCCATAAAATCTTTGTTCACTATATGTCTATTCCTTTCTGCACTAAACAATACTTCCAATATCTTCCCTTAACCAAGCTGAACGTTTCCATCCTTTAGCTGTTTATTCTACATAATTCCTCTTTATCTACCATGTTATCATCCTCTGATGAAGCATCTTGTTATAAAGACCACTCTCAAAACAGGGGGCTGAGAACACAATATTTTAGATATTGATCCACTATCAGTGGATCTATCTAGTGATACTATCTCCTTTCCATAAGCTGACATCATATATCCATTAACAAAGAACTGGGTTTTATTACTTTGTCTAGAGCAACAATACCACTTTATTAGTTGACACTCTGTAGAAGACCTGAACTCTATTTTTTATATTATGAACAGATAGATATCTTTCCTTATCCATTTGAAATATTGACCTTGGCACAAGAATTTTGCTTTTATTCTGGCTTTTATTTTATTCTTGCTTTTATTTTACTATTTTACTTCATTATCTCAGTAGA
Source organism: Muntiacus reevesi (assembly GCF_963930625.1). NCBI lineage: Eukaryota > Metazoa > Chordata > Mammalia > Artiodactyla > Cervidae > Muntiacus > Muntiacus reevesi. The sequence goes on along the minus strand of NC_089265.1, from coordinate 15,037,911 downwards.
GCATAACTTCCATTTACAAAGTATAGGATGGTGGTTAATTGCACTACTTTTGAAGTCAGACTGTCCTGGTTGCAAATCATAGCTCTATTTAACAGCTATGTAGCCATCAACAAATTACGTGACCAACCTAAACCTCAGCTTCCTCAGAGGCATGGTGGTAAGAGTAGCCACCTTACAGAGGTCTTTCAGGAGATACTATATACAAAACACTTAGCATAATGCCCTGTGCATATTACATGCTTAGTAAATGCTAATCATTATTATTTTATTAAAAGCAACCCAAAACACTGTTAGTCACTCAGTTGTGTTTGACTCTTCATGACCCCATGGACTGTAACACACCAGGCTCCTCTGTCCATGGAATTCTCCAGCCAAGAATACTGGAGTGGTTGCCATTCCCTTCTTCAAGGGATCTTCCCAACCCAGGGATTGAACCCGGCTCCTACATAGCAGGTGGATTCTCTACCATCCCAGGTAAGGTTTATACTGTACAAAGTAAGAGCAAAAGTCTTCACAGAAAACTACAAAACCTTATTAGAAGCTTCTAAAAAATTAATTATAGTTTTTGCCTCGGTGAGACTGGAAATTATCAATCTATCTGTTCAATCCATGGAGATTTACAGACTTAGCACACTTTCCATCAAAACGATGATATGATTTTTTAAATTGCAACAAAATTTACATGAAAAAATGAGAAGAGGCAAAGCACTGTTAGGCAGTCTGAAAAGGAGAAGAGAGAAGGAAGTCTAGTCATACCAGATGGAAACTTACACAAAAGCATTAAAACTTAAAGCTGTGGTGTTGGCATAAACATGGAAAGACACACCAACTGGAAAAAGTGGAGACATCAGAAATAGACCCAAAATGTATGCAGAAAGTGAAGTCAGTTTTCCCAAATGGAGGGACAAAAAGGACTGATTTAATAAATTGTATTAAGGTAAAATACAACAATTTAGAAAACCAAAGTGCAGAGATACACCTTACATAAAAATCCACAGAGGAAATACAGAGGGGTGTGCTGCCACAACTGAAAATGCAAAAACTGAAAGACTGTGAAGGAGAAAATGATGCAAGTTACATTTTGTGATATAAAAATAACTGAGTCAGAAAAATATTTGCACTGAAAATGTCAGACAAATGAAGATTTATAAGAAGAGTACATTCAAATTCTGAAGGTAAACCTCAAGAACCTAAAAATCAAATAAGCAATAACAGTACAAAAATTACATAGAGACATATAAGTTATAAAGAAATACAGAAGACCATCCTTAATGAAGCCTGAAGATACCTTTAATCACCTATATAAATAGCTAATAAATGTTTAAAATGGTATTTATTGCTGGTTAATATTTAAGGAATCTGTTCTTTTCACTTATTTATAATGATCATTTAATTGATATATCTTTTATGGAAGCCAGTATATTAAGAATAATAAGGATGTATATAATCTGATCCAAATTTTGGACTCCAGAATTTCTCTTAATGACAAAAACCTATACCCAGAATATCTATCTATGATTCCAAAAGACTGAAAAAAGCATAAATGTCCAAGATTAGAGAAAGAGATTTAATAAAAATCAATTCAGCAAAATATTACATAATAATTAAAATGATAATTGTGAAGACATGAAGAATTATACAGACATGTTTCAAACACTATCATTAATGAAAATAACTCATGTATGCTGTCTTCGCATTTTACATGCACACAGGATGTATGTTGTCCTGAATGTAACAAAGTAAATGTGGGTGTATGTAAAATGCATAAAGGACTAACAGTATTAGAGGAGAATTACTTTAATTCTAAATTATCACTTATTTAAGCATGATTCTTAAGAAGTTTTACATCCTGTTTCTAGTATAAATTAAAGGTAATACTGAATTTGGGCTCTGTCACACAATTTAGGTATCTCTTTCAACTGAAAATGTGTGTCTCCAAACTTGCTAAGTGTACACAAAGTCTTTACACAAGTCAGCGATGTGCAACATGGCAACAGCAAGAGTTCTGCGCTCGCTCATCGCCCACACACCCACCTGCTGCCGCTCAGCCGTGTCTGGCTCTGTGGTCACATGGAATGTAGCCTGTGAGACTCCACGGTCCACGGGATTCTCCAGGCAAGAAAACTGGAGTGGGTTGCCATTCCCTCTCCCATATTGACCCAGCAAATATTTACTGTTACTTAGACTCTACTCTGAATAAATAGTAAACAATATGGTCTCGGCTCTGGTGGTGGAACGGGACAGACAGACATACAGACATATAAAGTCATCATTAAATTCTAATGTAAGTTCTCTATGTCTGTGTCTCTACATCTGTTTTGCAAATAAGATCATCTATACCATTTTTCTAGATTTCACACATACGCGTTAATGTACGGTATTTGTTTTTCTCTTTCTAACTTACTTCACTCTGCATGACACTCTCTAACATAGTACACCAAGTGGGAAAAGGAGGGCTGAGATAAGTTGGAAAATTGGGATTGATATGTATATATCATCATATACCATATATATATATAAAATAGATAACTAATGAAAATCTACTGTATTTCAGGGAACTCTACTCAGGGCTCTGTGGTGACCTAACTGGGAAGGAAATCCAAAAACAGAGGAGATAAATGTATATGTACAGCTGATTCACTTTGCTATGCAGTAGCATCTAACACAACATTATAAAGCAACTCTGAAAAAAGTGAAAGCGTTAGCTGTTCGGTTGTGTCTGACTCTTTGCAACCCCATGGATTGTCGTCCATTAGACTCCTCTGTCCATGGACTTCTCCAGGCAAGAATATTGGAGTGGGTAGCCATTCCCTTCTCCAGTGGATCTTCCCAACCCAGGGATGGAACCTAGTCTCCTGCATTGCAGGTGGATTCTTTACCATCTGAGCCACAAGGGAAACCCAAAGCAACTATGCTTCAATAAAAAATGAGTTGAAAAATTATAATGTAGGTATAGCACTAGAGTTATACCAGGCTATTTAAAAAATACCAAGGAGGTATCTAACCCATCACAAGTGGTAATAACGGATACTAGCTCTGAGTTCTACAGAATCAGCAGAGTTACCAATATGGGAAGTGGCTGGTGGAAAGATGCAGAGAGCAGGCAGGAAGGTGAGAGAGAGCATGGTGAGTAGAGACGACCTTAGCAGGGTAGAAAAGGCAAAGCACTCAGGGTATGTTTAAGACCTGTTTCTACCATTATTAACTGGGTAATGCAAATCACTTCCTCATCTATACAATGCAAATAACTCCACCTACCTCACACACTGACATAAGGACTAGAGGAGGCTGTGTATGTGAAGGAAGCTCTGATGTGCCTGACAAGGAGCTGGCCCTCAACAGATGAAGCGCTGTTTCAAGGATTTCAGTGTTGCCCGACCAACAGGTACAAGGCAGGATGAGACAGGAGGCTCAGATCGTAGAAGGCTTCTTTATCGGACTAAAGAGCCTGGACCTCACACCATAAATCACTGCTGCCTCTGAAGGATTTTAATCAGGAAAACAATATCGTTAGGTTTGCTTTTTAAGTGGGTCACTCTGAAAACTGATAGGAAGTTAGATTTGATGGGGTGGAGACCTACAGTAAGGAGGACACTTAGTGGGTTGCTTGAATAATTCTGGAGAGGATGCTGAAGGCCTAAGATGGGAATGGAAGTGAAGGAGGTTTGGAGAAATAGTCAGCAGGTATAACAGGTAGGACTTTGTGATTATTTAAAGGTGGGAGGAAAAGGAGAGGAAGGTGAGGTGTCAACATAGCTAGCTGGCTAGAATGGGTGGTTAAGTGGATGGTAATACAGCAACCAAAATGAAAAGGAGGAGCAGGTTGAGGAAGATAATGAGTGAGTGAGTACCTGCATATGCCAGGCACTGCTGAGTTCTGAGGTTACCAAGATGAACAAGACAAGACCCCGCTCTGTAAAGAGCTCAGTTTCTGGCAGGAAAGACATAAAAATAAAGATGAAGGAAATAAAGTTTTCTTGTATACAGCCAACTATCTGGATTCTTAACAAAAACAATTACATACCTAATTGTGATGCAAATAAAGGAATTATTTCATGAGGAAATGATCAGACAAATCCCAATTAGGAGATATTCTGCAAGACAATCTGACTCTTCATAAGTATTAATATTGTGAAAGACTTTTTAGAAAGAGAACAAGTTCAATGTCGAAGGACACTAAAGAGGCATGAAAATTAAATGCTAGGTATGATCATTGGTTGTTGGTTGGATACTAATGACCCCCACTGCCAAGGAATAGTTAAAAGGACATTAACATAATAACTGGGAAATTCTGAGTATGAAACAAATCAAATAATACTATTATATCATTGTTAAATGTCTTAGGTATACTAATGCTATTGTGGTTATGTAGAGGAGAGTTCTAGGTATTTGGACATAGATACTGAAGTAGTTATATAGTAGTTAGGGTAATATGTCATGATGTCCATAACTTATTTACAAACATTTATGCTATTTAAAATATTTTTGCATTTCATATGATGATATGCATTCCATATACAGATATTATATGAATATATATGTATATATTATATGAATTATATATTATATGAATATATATGTAGAGAGCACAAGTGTGAATGTGACAAAATGCTCAAATCTGTAATTTTAAATTTATTTTATATTCATTTTATTAGTCTTTCTTCCTTCAACTAAAATCATAAAAAATGATAGCATATAAAAGTCCAAATCAGTAACAAGTGTAGAAGAAATTTAAGAAGGATGACACAAAGTTGTTTAGGTAAACTCTTCTTCCAAGATTTTCTCCATGGTTTCATTTTCCTACACATGACACTCTGTGAAAACCTTTTCTCTGCAAGAGCTCTGGCTCTGACAGTTAGGTGAGCCATATTCCAGGTTATCTGGAAACAGACACCTTTGAGGTCAAAACTCTGCACAATCAGCAAGTATAATTTTGTTTTCTCCAGTGGGAAGGCTGAGGCCATAAAGAAGGATACACTCAGACATATCATTGGGATAATTTCATAACACATATGACAAATACCTCCTGCAGAAAAGTTAACCCATTTTCAAAGTGTCTCTCTAAAGCATTCTACAACCTGAAATCTTGTCTATTGTATTGATTTATCCTGTCTTCCATTAATTCTGGAAACAATCCTAGCAACTTCCATTTATTGAATACTCTTATGTACAAAGAACTATGGCTGGTATTATGCATACATGATATTAATTTATCCCAAATGTATTTATTACTATGTACTGGTCTCTATTCCAGGAACTGGACACACAACTGTGAACAGATATAAGCCTCTGCCTCTTCGAGCTGAATACATCCCAATGATCTCATTCAACTGTCATTTATGATTTCATTTAATCTTTGCAATACACCTGAAAGGGAGCTTTGGTGAGATTTAGAAACTTGCCTAATGCTATAACTGAATTCCAAGTCTACTCTTTCAAATTCCAAAGTACCATTTTCCTTCTATATCACCCTTCTTTCCAATAATTCAGCATCATTGGAATCTGAAGAATTTGCAGCAGACGATGAGATGATTAGATAGCATCACTGACTCCGTGGACATGAATTTGAGCACACTCTGGGAGAAAGCAGAGGACAAAGGAGCCTGACATGCTGCAGTTCATGGGGTCAGGGAAAGTCGGATGTGACTTCACGACTGAACAACAACAAATAGTTAAACAAAGAGCTGATCAAGAACAAATATAGACTTTTCATAGAAATCAAATTAAAAAAAAATAGGATATACACTGTCTAAAATTATGCAAGGGAGTCTTGGGGACAAAGCTTGCACAGAAAAGTGTTGCAACTTCTTGTACCTAACAATAAAAATAAGTATAGAATATTCAAAATCACAATTACCCTGGGCTCCACAGGCATTGCCTCAAATTCCATGTGTCCCCTCTCTCATTATACAGTTAGGGCTGTCTCCTGCTCTGCGCTCTCTGAGCTCCCCTCACTTTGATATGCTTTGCATCAGTAGTGGGTGAACTGGGACCAGTCAGTGATCCAGATTTAAATTTTAATTCATTAAAGAAGCATGCAGTTCTCCACAGTGAATTGAGCAAATAAAAGTATGAATTCTGAAAAAGAGAAACCCCCATTTATTCCTATGGCAACTTGATCTTTGACAAAGTTGGAAAGTGTTGCAAGTGGGAGAGCTGCTTAATTACAAAAACAACAATGACCCTGGAGAATGGGAATGTGAAGTCCTAATGCCAGCAATTAGAAGTAATCACTTGCTTAGTAGGCTATCATTTGAACATTATTTCCACTTCAACACAAACCACATTGCTCACATCTCATGAATAGGAGGCAGGCTCCACCTTAGGGAACATGGGTGCTTCTAAGAAGGGCTTAGTTTGGGGACCTCTGGTTTTCACTACTGAGCACAAGAGTTTCTGAGATACTCCAGGACTGGCTTTAGCACCATCTGCCAGAGAGGACAGGATACTTCCCAGGAAGTCTTTTACCAATCACGATTTGTTGTTTTGTCACTCACTCAGTTTGTCCGACTCTTTGCGACCCCATGGACTGTGCTCACCAGGCTCCTCTGTCCATGGGATTTCCCAGGCAAGAATACTGGAGAGGGTTATCATTTCCTTTCCCAATGGATCTTTCCTACCCAGGGATTGAATCTGTGTCCCCTTCATTGGCAGGTGGATTCTTTTCCACTGAGCCACCAGGAAAGCCCCCGCCAATCACAAGAGCAGACACTTAATTGTACGGCATAAATTTCTTTTGTGAAGTTATGGCATGCATCCTCCAGGGTGGGACAGAGAAATTAAAACTCTTTCAGCTAGCAAAGTCTCTGCTATTTACTCCTAAGCTGTCTGACAGGAAGGGCGCTACAATCACAGATAATGAATTGAAGCCCCTTAAAGGCCAAGGTAAGTAGGAAAGAAGAGACATCCATTAATTCTCAAATGTATGAAATCTGGCATGAAAAGGTTTCCTCAGAGGAAAATATCAATTATATGGAAATTCTATGTGACAGTAATTCATGCTTGCAAGGGCTAGATAGTGGATACCACAGTTTACTTATAGTGTTTCAGCATAAACAAATGTATGTATTCATATAAATTCAAGTCAACAGATATTTATTAAGCATCTACTATATGCTTGGCACTATGTAAAAAATGGAGATAAGAATGGTAGGAGAGTTGTGCATCCTGTTCACATGAAACCTATAGTCCAGAGATCAGTGCAAAGAAAGAGAGGAAAACAATAGGATGGGAAAGACTAGAGAGTTCTTCAGGAAAATGAGAAATACAAAGGGAACATTTCACACAAAGATGAGCACAATAAAGGACAGAAATGGTCTGGACCTAAAAAAAGCAGAAGATATTAAGAAGAGGTGGCAAGGATACACAGAAGAACTATACAAAAAAGATCTTCATGAGCCAGATAACCACGATGGTGTTGATCACTCACCTAGAGTCTGACATCCTGGAATATGAAGTCAAGTGGGCCTTAGGAAGCTTCACTATGAACAAATCTAGTGGAGGTGATGGAATTCCAGTTGAGCTATTTCAAATCCTAAAAGATGATACTGTGAAAGTGCTGCACTCAATATGCCAGCAAATCGAACAACTCAGCAGCAACCATAGGACTGGAAAAGGTGTTTTCATTCCAATCCGAAACAAAGGCAATGCCGAAGAATGTTCAAACTACTGCACAATTGCACTCATCTCACATGCTAGCAAAGTAATGCTCAAATTTCTCCCAAGCTAGCATTCAATAATACGTGAACTGTGAACTTCCTGAGAAGTTGGATATAGAAAAGCAGAGGAACCAGAGATCAAATTGCCAACATCCGCTGGATCATAGAAAAAGCAAAAAAGAGTTCCAGGAAAACATCTACTTTTGCTTTATTGACTACACCAAAGCCTTTGACTGTGTGGATCTCAAAGAACTGTAGAAAATTCTGAAAGAGATGGGACTACCAGACCACTTTACCTGCCTCCTGAGAAATCTGTATGCAGATCAAGAGGCAACAGTCAGAACTGGACATGGAACTACAGACTGGTTCCAAATAGGAAAAGGAGTATGTCAAGGCTCTATGTTGTCACCCTGCTTATTTAACTCATATGCAGAGTATATCATGTGGAATGTCAGGTTGGATGAAACACAAGCTGGAGTCAAGATTCCCAGGAGAAATATCAATAACCTCAGATACGCAAATGACACCACCCTTATGGCAGAAATCGAAGAACTATAGAGCCTCTTGATGAAAGTGAAAGAGGAGAGTGAAAAAGTTGGCTTAAAACTCAACATTCAGAAAAGTATGATCATGGCATCTGGCCCCATCACTTCATGGCAAGTAGATGGGGAAACAATGGAAATAGTGACAGACTTTATTTTTGGGGGCTCCAAAATCACTGCAGATGGTGACTGCAGCCATTAAATTAAAAGACGCTTGCTCCTTGGAAGAAAAGCTATGACCACCCTAGATAGAATATTAAAAAGCAAAGACATTACTTTACTAACAAAGGTCCATCTAGTCAAAGCTATGGTTTTACCAGTAGTCATGTATGGATGTCAGAATTGGACTTTAAAGAAAGCTGAGTGCTCAAGAATTGATGCTTTTGAACTGTGGTGTTGCAGAAGACTCTTGAGAGTTCCTTGGACTGCAAGGAGATCCATCCAGTCCATCCTAAAGGAGATCAGTCCTGGGTGTTCATTGGAAGGACTGATGTTGAAGCTGAAACTCCAATACTTTGGCCACCTCATGCGAAGAGCTGACTCATTTGAAAAGACCCTGATGCTGGGAAAGACTGAAGGTGGGAGGAGAAGGGGATGAGAGAGGATGAGATGGTTGGATGGTATCAGAGACCAGATGGACATGAGTTTAAGTAGGTTCTGGGAGTTGGTGATGGACAGGGAGGTCTGGCGTGCTGCAGTCCATGGGGTTGCAAATAGTCGGATACGACTGAGCGACTGAACTGAAAAGGATAGTCCAGAGAGGAATACGGAATGATACATAAGCAGGCCATGTGATTAGTCTTAGAGAGGGAAAATGTAAGGTGTAATGGGAGTCCCAGGGAGGCTTCCTAACACAATGTGGAGTCAGGAAAGGCTTAGCAGAGCAAGTGACTTCTACACTAAATCCAGAAGAAGGGGCAGGAATTAGATGACAGGGATGGGAAGAGAGTGGATCTAGCAGCAGCAACAACAGGCAAAGAGAATGTGAGATTCTGATTTAATAATAGGTCTATGTTGGAAGTGGATATTGGAACTTTTAAAGAAGAGAGATTTGAATGCCAAAGGCAGGAAAGAATCTGAGCTACTCTCCATTTTCAGAGTTGATTGTGTCTTCTCAGATCATGAGCTGTTTGCAGCTGGGGACTATGGCTCCTGCCTTTTGTTACAATTATTTTTGTCCTTTTTCTACAACTAGCCACAGAACAAATGTTCAATAAAATATAAACAACTATTGATGAACAATAGCCATGGGGGAGAAAGGAAGGGCAATTACTACCTAGTCTGTGCTTAATATCAGTTACCAGTTGTTGAGGTTATGTTCTAAGTGCTTCTGTCTCCAGGACTTAGCACAAGATGTGTCACAAGTGCTGAATAAATACATATTGACTGAATAAGTTAATTTGTATTGCAGAGATGAGGAAAATGAAGCTCAAAGTTTCTTATTTGGGGAGGTCACAAAATTGTGTGATTCAAGACAAAGTTCCAAAAACAGATTCTATTACACCATGTTCATGAGATTTGTCCAGGTCACTCTATGGAAAATGAATCCCTTAGATATCTTGTCTTTTAGGGCCATGGGGAATGCTGACCCATTTGTCACTTCGGTGAAAATTTTATCCCCTCTGCTAGCTAATAGTACCATTCAAAAGTGTATCCTCATTACAGACACCTCTGACTCCACCTTCTCCCACTGACCCAACACCCTGTGGAGGGGAAGGTTTGTAGCACAGTTGACAGAAACAAAATCCTGGGAGTGGATTTTTTGGTATAATAGAGGTGTGCAGAGGTGTGATGGGTAGGTGGGACCCTGGAGAGAAATGGAGGGTACTTGGAGTAGAACTCCAGATGTTCATGCTGAGAGGATCATTGGGAAACTGGGCCCTTCATGTACTCATCAATAGCATAGCAAAAGAAGTAATGACCACAAGAAAAGAAAGAGGGCCAGACAGACAAATTTCTGGAGGATCAGGAACCTTCTCTTTCTTTCACTTAGTTGAGCTAGAGGAGCTGTGGTTGCCCGTCTTTCCTTGTGACTTGACACGTTTATTGGTTTGGCTATTTTTAACACTTTCAGAGGCTACAGAGTATGTAGAAAGATCAATAGTAGTTGATTAAAGGTATGTTTGAAAAGACCTGCCTTAGCCTCCATGTGTTATTGCCACACCCACATAAGTATACAGAACCTTTTTCCTATCTATACCTTAATTAACATAGCATCTATTATGGGTTTTAGAAAAGTAATATAAATTTACCGACTAAAGTGTGAAGTTTCACAATCTATATTTATTAAAATGTTAGAAACAAGAAACTTGTTTATCACCCTACTTCTTACCTCTAAAATAAAATAAAACAAGGAACAGGCATTAATTTGAATTTGCCTTCCCTTTGGTGAACAGGTTTTATTGCTCTATAAACTTATTAAAAAGTATAGCAAATAGTTTTATACATAACAACCAAAGGTATCATACTGATATTATCTGTGGGTATTGAATTTGAAGAAGAGATGATCACATTACAGAATATAATCTCCAAAGATCTTTAATTTTCACTATAACCTTAAGTTTTTATGCTAAGCCTAAGCTTTGGATTTTTGTACTGTTATTTTAGAAATACAGCCTTTTTAACTATCTAAGCTCTATTTTCAAATGTTCCTCCAGTTTTTTGCAGGCCTCATACTTCAGTGCTATATAAATGAACATGTTTTCTCCTTTTCTCTAAAAATGTAAATTCCCTTACATGGGCTTTACCAAAACATAACTTGCTTTCTGGTTAGAACAAACCAAAAATAAAAAAAAAAACCCACACACACCTCCAATAAAATATACAACTCCCAAAAGGGAACCTAGATTTCAATCAAGAATTTGCAGAAATCATAGTATGCTTTACTTAAAAAATATACTTTAAAGCAAAATGCTGAAAATTCTTTCCATCTTTTCCTTCTGATGTATCTTCATGTATGAATTAACTTCTTACATTCCTGCAGACTTAGCTCCTTATGAATAAGAAAGCCTCAAATTATCTTCCTTTTCTGTGCACAAGTATGGTCTTCTCCTCTGTTTGTAAATAGCTCTGTAGTGTCTGCTCTGTAGAGAGCAGACACAGGTGGTGAGGAAAGAGCTTCTCAAGAAACAAGTCCCAGCCATGGACTCTGAAGGGCCAGGCCATAGTAGGCACTGCCCACTTTTGCCATGTTTAATATTGCACCTCTGTTGTATAAGGGCATTTACAGCAAGACTGCTTGCATAAAGCATTTGAACTTATGTAAGAGGGGGACTAGAGCCCTACTTTAGTAAACTATGAAGTCATTTTGTGGCTTCCATTTTGAATGGGACTCTTCATTAGGATGATAAGATTTCAACAAATTTTTCTCATGATTTTTCATCTATTCATGAACTTGTATAAAAAAAAAGTAGCTTTGTTTTTGAGTTTTAGTTTGGTTTTTATGGGAGAAAAAACTTAGGAAAACTTTTTCGTTAAGCATCTGCTATGTTACTTCAAATTTTTAATTGTCTTTTTTTAAGGATATATACTCAAAATTTCTGTTTCTCTTAAAAATGTAAATAGCTTTCTTTAGTTCCATTTGAAGCCTTTGGATGTAATTTGATTCAGAAAAAGTAAGTTTAAAAATAAAGCCTTTTTAAGTATCTAAGCTGTACTTTAACCACTTAAACTACTTAAGACTAAGTTTTATTTAGTCTATGTGGTTACAACCTGTATTGGTTTAGCAGTAGGTGTATGGCAAATGTTTCATTTTTAAATTTTTATTAGAATGTAGTTGCTCTATAATGTTGTTATTTTCACTGTACAGCAAAGGGAATCAGCCATACGGATACATAGATCCCCTCTGTTTTAGATTTCCTGCCCATTCAGATCATCACAGAGCACGGAGGAGAGTTCGCTGAACTATACAGCAGGTTCTTATTGGCTATCTATTTTATACATAGTATCAATACTGCATATAGATCCCAACCTCCCCATTCATCCCACCCTCACCTTTCCTCCTAGGTATTCACACATTTGTTCTCCAAGCCGGTGTCTCTATTTCTGCTTTATATATAAGATCTCCTGTGCCAATTTTTTCACAGTGTATACTTTTGTTCCTATCCTAGTACCTTTCCATGGGAAAACATCCATTCCCACAGTCTTTAATAAATTATATTCATGTGGTTCATCTGATCTGCTCCACAGCCCACCCCTTCATATTCCAGTGATGTTGCAGTGGTTTGTAGATGACCCAGGCCTAAGTACGCGGTTCCTGGCACAGTGAGTCACCCAAGCCAGTCAGGCCAGGCAGGAACCATCAGGGAAATCACACTTGGGGATCTGCAGCCCTAAGAGTGATCTTGGTGCTGACACCAGACATTCTGTTGGTGTATGAAGGAGAAGAACCAGCACCCATGGCTTAATCCTACATAAGTTGCATTTGTGCCACTTGTAACTCCAGAGGATCTCAGTCTATACAGAGAGAGGTCGGGGTGCTAGCACTGGTTTTATAATGAAGTGTCATAGTATATTTAACATATACAAACTCACACAGTCCCATTCTTCTCAGAGTGATAGAATGGATATGACCTTATATTAGAATATCATGCAATTTTTACAAAAATTTGGTATTCAATTTTAAGGGATTATCTTGATTTAGGTTAATCTCAGAAGTAATTTCTGTGGAAATTAACTGAAGAACATCACGAAATAAAATAAAAATCTACATGATGATATAATGTTTGTTATTTGCATTTTGGAATAGCAGCTGTTACATTTATGAATGAGATTACTGATGAGCCACCAAAAAATTTGAATTAACCCAAGCCAGTTTGTCTTGTTTTCCTGATAAGTTATTGGCTATAACCATTTTAGTTCAATTTATTTGGGGTGAAAGATTCCCGTGTGGCTCAGCTGGTAAAGAATCTGACTGTAATGCAGGAGAACTGGGTTCAATCTCTGGGTTGGGAAGATCCCCTGGAGAAGGGAGAGGCTAGCCACTCCAGGATTCTGGCCTGGAGATTTCCATGACAGCCCATGGGGTCCCAAAGAGTTGGACTCGACTGAGCGACTTTCACTTCACTTCATATCATATGCCTAACTCATTTTGGAACCACTAAGTTAGACAAAGTTTGTTGTTTTAAAACTGCAGAACTCTATGTTAATGTGTGTTTTAAATCTACATGAGGGAAACAGAATATTCAGACTTTCTTAAGCTTATTTAACCATGGAACCATTTACTACTAAACATTTTCAGGAATGAGTGTTCTATAAGATACACTTTGGGAAATTCCAATCTATGTTGTTAAATTGAGCCTGTATATACTGCTTGCCAGTTGCTAATACACATTAAAATAACTATCCAAGTACAGAAGGGATCTCTCTTTTTATGAGCACAATAAAGGACAGAAATGGTATGGACCTAAGAGAAGCAGAAGATATTAAGAAGAGGTAGCAAGACTACACAGAAGAACTATACAAAAAAGATCTTCAAGACCCAGATAACCATGATGGTGTGATCACTCACCTAGAGTCTGACATCCTGGAATGTGATGTCAAGTGGACCTTAGGAAGCATCACTATGGACAAAGCTAGTGGAGGTGATGGAATTCCAGTTGGGCTATTTCAAATCTTAAAAGATGATGTTGTGAAAGTGCTGCACTCAATATGCCAGCAAATTTGGAAAACTCAGCAGTGGCCACAGGACTGGAAAAGGTCAGTTTTCATTCCAATCCCAAAGAAAGGCAATGCCAAAGAATGCTCAAACTACCACACAATTGCACTCATCTCACATGCTAGTAAAGTAAGGCTCAAAATTCTCCAAGTCAGGCTTCAAAAGTATGTGAACTGTGAACTTCCAGATGTTCAAGCTGGATTTAGAAAAGGCAGAGGAACCAGAGATCAAATTGCCAACATCCATTGGATCATCTAAAAAGCAAAAGAGTTCCAGGAAAACATCTACTTTTGCTTTATTGACTAAACCAAAGCCTTTGACTTTGTGGATCACAACAAACTGTGGAAAATTCTTAAAGAGATGGGAATACCAGACCACTTTACCTGCCTCCTGAGAAATCTGTATGCAGATCAAGAAGCAATAGTTAGAACTGGAAAGAGATGGGAATATCAGACCACCTGACCTGACTCTTGAGAAACCTATAATGCAGGTCAGGAAGAAACATTTAGAACTGGACATGGAACAACAGACTGGTTCCAAAAAGGAAAAGGAGTACATCAAGGCTATATATTGTCACCCTGCTTATTTAACTTATATGCAGAGTACATCATGAGAAATGCTGGGCTGGAAGAAGCACAAGCTGGAGTCAAGATTTCCAGGAGAAATATCAATAACCTCAGATATGCAGATGACACCACCCTTATGGTAGAAGGTGAAGAGGAACTAAAAAGCCTCTTGATGAAAGTGAAAGAAAAGAGTGCAAAAGTTGGCTTAAAGCTCAACATTCAGAAAACTAAGATCATGGCATCTGGTCCCATCACTTCATGGGAAATAGATGGGGAAACAGTGGCAACAGTGTCAGACTTTATTTTTTTGATTTCCAACATCACTGCAGATGGTGATATTGCAGCCATGAAATTAAAAGATGCTTACTCCTTGGAAGGAGAGTTATGACCAACCTAGATAGCACATTAAAAAGCAGAGACATTACTTTGCCAACAAAGGTCTGTCTAGTCAAGGCTATGGTTTTTCCAGTGGTCATGTATGGATGTGAGAGTTGGACTATAAAGAAAACTGAGTGCAGAAGAATTGATGCTTGAACTGTGGTGTTGGAGAAAACTCTTGAGAATCTCTTGGACTGCAAGGAGATCCAACCAGTCCATCCTAAAGGAAATCAGTCCTCAATATTCACTGGAAGGAGTGATGCTGAAGCTGAAACTCTAATACTTTGACCATCTCATGCGAAGAGTTGACTCACTGGAAAAGACCCTGATGCTGGGAGGGATTGGGGGCAGGAGGAGAAGGGAACAACAGAGGATGAAATGGCTGGATGGCATCACCGACTCGATGGACATGAGTTTGAGTAAACTCTGGGAGTTGGTGATGGACAGGGAGGCCTGGCATGCTGTGATTCATGGGGTTGCAGAGTCGGACACGACTGAGTGACTGAACTGAACTGGACTGAAAATCACTGCAGACGGTGACTGCAGCCATGAAATTAATAGACACTTGCTCCTTGGAAGAAAAGCTATGTCCAACCTAAACAGCTTATTAAAAAGCTGCTGACAAATATCCATCTAGTCAAAGCTATGGTTTTTCCACTGGTCATGTATGGATGTGAGAGTTGGACTATAAAAAAACTGAGTGCAGAAGAATTGATGCTTGAACTGTGGTGTTGGAGAAAACTTTTGAGAGTCCCTTGGACTGCAAGGAGATCCAACCAGTCCATCCTAAAGGAAATCAGTCCTCACCAGAAGGAGTGATGCTGAAGCTGAAACTCCAATACTTTGGCCACCTGATGCGAAGAGCTGACTCATTTGAAAAGAATCCTGATGCTGGGAAAGTTGAAGGCAGGAGGAAAAGGGGACGACAGAGGATGAGATGGTTGGATGGCATCAGCGATGGATTGAACATGAGTTTGAGTAGGCTCCGGGAGTTGGTGATGGACAGGGAAGCCTGGTGTGCTGTAGTCCATGGGGTCGACTAAGAAACTCAACTGTATTGATAGTGCCTGCCAGTTGCTAATACATATTAAAATAACTATCCAAGTACAGAAGGGATCTCTCTTTTTATGCATTTTATACGTCACCATGCTGGAGAATCAAGAGTACAGAAATTTGAATACTGTTCTACTTACTAACTCATCTTTAAGCCTGTTACCTCCTAAGTTTTTAGTAAAAGTCAGATAGGGTCTTCTCTGTGTCTAGAATACCCTTCTGCATGCATGTGTGCTCCCTCAGTCACATCCAACTCTTACTGATCCTGTGGTCTGTTGCCCACCAGGGTCCTCTGTCCAAGGGATTTCCCAGTGGCAACACTGGAGTGGGTTGCCATGTTTTCCTCCAGGGGATCTTCCGACCCAGTATTGAACCCACATCTCTTGCATTAGCAGGAGGGTTCTTAACCACAGAGCTACCTGGGAAGCCCCAGGCTATCCTTCTAGTTAACTCCTTATTTTTAAAAAGCTAGCTAAATCTTGCCACCTTCCCTCATGTCCTCTTTGCTCCTGTGTTCTGTTACATCATGGCATGGATCACACTACACCATAACTCTCTTTTTTTTGATTAATTTCCCCTGTTAAACTTTGAGATACTTTAAAGCCAAAATATGATCTGGCCATTTTTATATCTCTACAGACAAAGCACAGTGCCTGACATTGAGTAAGTTCTCCATGAGTAGTGGTGCCAATCAGAAAGTCTTTCCTCTTAGCTGCTTATGCTTGCCAGTGGATAACTCCAACTGCTAGTTAATAGGAAAGGTTTAAATGATCAAAATACTTGATGATATCATCATCAAAATTAATTCCAGTAGTCTTCAAGAAAGGATGCTCTCACTTCTAGGGAGTGTAGCAGGGGAGGTATAATGAGATCAATGCCATGCTCAAAAGAAAATCTATTATAATTATATATGTGTATGCTATAATCAAGAAAAAAAACCTTTAATCTCTATGGATATATAACATTCTCATCACTCATATGTGACAAGATATTGCAAAACATATTCAAAGTATTTTCAGGCAAGAGAGGAAGTCCTAGCATACACAGGTATAAAAATAGTTTTAAAAGACCTAATTCATTCCTTGTTTTTCAACACACTGCGATTTTTTAAGTTAAATTTTAATTTCTGTTACCAGGCTTAAACTAAATAAATGTTACAAAGTAGAAAAATGACTTTTAAAAACTTCCTTGCAAGCAAACCACAGTTTGAAGATAAAGCAAAAAGGCGAACTGCATAAACACAAATGAACTATAAGCAGAAAGAAAGTGAAAGTGAAGTCGCTCAGTCATGTCCAGCTCTTTGTGACCCCATGGACTGTAGCCCACCAGGCTCCTCCATCATGGGATTTTCCAGGCAAGAGTACTGGAGTGCGTTGCCATTTTTTCTCCAGGGGATCTTCCCGACCCAGGGACTGAATGTGGGTCTCCTGCATTGCAGGCAGATGCTTTACCTTCTGAGACACCAGAATTGACTTTCCTCCAATTTCTAGTATAAACTTTAGGCCGATTTAAAAGGTAAACACAGTAATGATCTAATTAGGGGGAAAAAAAATCTCATAAAATTCCCAGTTGATCAAGAAATTCTGAAACATGATCTTAATTCTTATAACAGATTAGCCAAGATTAGTAGATGATGGAATAAAGACATTGCAATTGCTAAGACATTGGTAATATAGCTTACCCAACAAATCTAGTCTACTATTTAGCACCTTATTTTTTAGGTGTGTAGTCATTGTATACATACACTAGTCGTTATATATTGAAATAAAGCATATTATTATATGAGATGTGTTATTTATATATTTCTTAAGTGCTAGGGGAAAATGGGATGGTGCGGGATATGAAAGGGGTTCTGTCTCATTCTGAGTAGTCTCTAGGCCAATGCTTTGTCTACTCTTCTCAGAGGCACAGGCTCTATGACTCCAGATATTTAAGTGCAGAAACAGACAGAAAAAAAATAAGTCAAGACTGAAAAAGAAGCAGGAGATGGTACAACTTCAGACTGAGATCTGAAGCTGATACACTTTACCCAATTTTCATGGAAAGCATCCTCCTCAGCATTGATCTGTGCTGCCCACAAGACTGCGACTACCTTCTGATTGCTTCCTTTTTTCCTTCTAGAACACTTAACTGAGGAATCTCTATTTTCCACTTTAGAGCCAAACAACCATCAATATCTATTTAGTTCTAGCACTGTATTTCCTAAGATATGTATGAAAGTATAATTTCTAAAGGTACCTCTTTAGAATAACAGCTTTGCCAAGATATAATTCATATTTTAAAACAAATCATGTACATAAAATGTACCATTCAATGGTTTTCAGTATATCCATAGAGTTGTGTAACCATGACCACATTTTCAACAATTCTCTGAAAAGTCTTGCACTCATTAGCAGTCATTCCTCTTCACTTTTCCCACGCACAGCCCTAGGTAAACATGAATCTACTTTCTGTCTCTGTAGATTTGCCTATTCTGGACATGGTACACAACTAATGTATTTTTAGTACTATGTTTACTCCTTATTCTGCAAAATTCTACCCAAGTTCAGAAGG
Organism: Muntiacus reevesi; assembly: GCF_963930625.1. Classification (NCBI taxonomy): domain Eukaryota; kingdom Metazoa; phylum Chordata; class Mammalia; order Artiodactyla; family Cervidae; genus Muntiacus; species Muntiacus reevesi. Next base: position 15,019,505 of record NC_089265.1, on the reverse strand, counting down.
ATGTAACTTTGCTCTGACATTCTCTTGCCCTGACAGAAAGAAATTACAGACCCACGACAGGAAGCCCTCAGTGTCCAGCTAGTTTCTGGAGCAATCCAGAGTTGAAGAATATAGCTAGTAACAATTCATAATTGTTTGTGTGTATAGGAATGGAGGAAATCAATAAAATATCTGTTTTTGTTTTCAAATAAAATATTTAATAAAATATCAAATAAATATTAATAAAATATCCTATTTTTGTTTTTAAGCCTTACACATGATTATAAACAATCCCTTTGGAACATTTTCCTGGAATTTTTTTTTTAAGTTGTATCAGCTCGTTTTTCACATAATATTATATGCCAGGCACTATGCTTGATTTTTAAAACAATCCAGAAAGTAGGTCAGTATTATTATTCCCATTTTAAAGATAAGGAAATTGAGACTCACAGAAGTAAAGTGAGCTGCCCCAAGTTACACAGGTTATTCATGGAAGAAATAATTCAGGTCTTTACTCTCCATCATGCGTACTTTCCATCATGTTACATTTTCTACCCTCAGACAACCAGTCCTGATAAAAAGAATTTGTGCAAGAACTAAGTCGATAAAAGCAATTTATACTTCTCCAAGATTATTTTTTAAAGTCACCTATGATTACAGTTCAGACAATTCTCTATGCAACAGAAATGCTTCACTATAATTAATAATATGGGATTGAGGCTATAGCATCAGGTTAAAAAAAAAAATCCCTTTTGCTGGTTTGCTGGCTCCCCCAGTGGCCCCAAATACAGAAGAGCTTAGACATTTGAGCTCTAGTATCTACCATTCTCCTCAGTCACACCTCAGTACACAATTCTCTCTCCTGGTTATTAAATCCCAGTGAAGCTTGTTGCAAAATAAAAAAATAAGAGAAAATAACGTGCAGTCATTTTACACAGCCTGGAGTTAGAAATTCAGCACGGGGGGAAGGAAGAAATGAGGGGGAAAGAACAGGCCGATTACAAGGTCAGCCCCCATTAGCAGCCACAGTGACCTAACAGTATCAGAGAAACGTCTGATCACCTTACCAATCATTGTGGGCTCTTGCTGTGTTTAATACAGTGTGTTCCAAATAGACTGCTGCTCTTCTTGCTTCTAAGTGCCTTTGGCTTAAAGACACTGACATTTCCGGGAGGTGTACACATTTAACCCGGGGCAGGAATCATCTTCTGCAGTAAACAGGGCTACCTCTATGCAGATGGGGTGTCCAGAGCCCACTGGTACAAGACCTCTGTGAGCGGAGACGGGCCAAGCCAGGCAAGACCGCGTGGATGGATCAGCCCGGCTCCTCCTGGTACCGTAATCTAATAAACTCAAACTGTGCGCGACACCGCTGGTGCTGAGAAACCCGTTTGTTCATAGTAACGAGGTTCTCCAATAAGGGTGGTGAGAAATTCAAGGGTCCTGTCTGCTGGTAATATCCGAGGCACTACCTCATCCACTTAATTAACCCCCAGAGAGCTGGCCAAGAAACTGCTCTGATTACAAAATAATGGGTCCATCCGGCACAATTAGTACCCGAGTGAAACATGGCATTTCGCATGTGAAAACGATTGAAGTAAACAATCCCAGGCCCTGAAAGGGGCTCGCTTCCTAATTAACCCTTAGAGGGCTCATCTGTTTGCCGAACAAAACCCAACCCCAAGCCTTTGCCAACTGGCACGATGGAGAAATGATTTTTGCATCAAATCTTGCTAGGCAAGGCACTGGCAAGTGGAAATGACTAATCCCTGAAGACTTACACCATAGAATACTTGCAAAACACACAGGGTACAATGAACTTGTTAAAGAGAGGATATATTATGGAGAATGAGTCCTAGAAAGAATCTTGGAAAAACCCAAATTCTTAGAACAGCCTCCTTGCCCTTGTTATTTGAGAACAAGACATGTTTTCTTCTGACAGCTCCATAGAATTTAGTATAAGACCCTCCACATAGGATGTATAAAGCCTGACTCGTGGGTGTGATAAAACTGTTGATTTTTTTTGACTCTACATTAAAAAAAAATTAACGAACCATTGTTTCAAGATGAATCTTAATAAGCACATTTTTATTCTATATTCTGATGAGAGTTGTATTTTTTTTTCATCACTCTATTGCCAGTTCTTAGAGCAATGCTCAGTATTAAAGCAAGTGTTTCCAAAAAAATGCTCATTGTATAAATGTGTGAATGACCTAAAAAGAGGCTACTGTGAATAAGGGGGTGGAGGAGTTGGGCAGCAAATATCCAAAAGCACGTATTTAAGCGGTGCCTGGTTAAAAAAAAAGGGCGAATCGTTACATACATTATATTGTGTTGGGTTGTCATCTTTAATTGTGTGTGTATATATAGATAGATATGATATCCACATTAACTTTTCAAAGCATATAATTTCTAAACTTCTAAGAGAGTCAGATTCAGGATATTGTTTACTGAAATAAGCAAACCTCCTCTATTAGTCCTTAGATTTTACATCTTCCTGAATAGAGGAGAGCATGTGCTAGATTCAACATAGTATGATGGTAAAAGGTGACGCTTTTGGAGCCATAGGCCCTGATTTTGACAGTTGACTTAGACAAATTTTGGCAATGTAGCTTTTAAAATTATTTAAGCTTCCTAAAGTATAGTTTCCTCACCTATAACAAAAAGGGGCTAACGCCACCAACTTTTATCCATGGACAAAGGAGCCTGGAGAGCTACAGTCCATGGGGTTGCAGAAGAGTCAGACATAACTGACTAACACGTTTAGTTTAGAGTGACTAACACGTTTCAAAGGGCTCAATCATTGTTAATGATGATGATGATAATAGAGCTTTGATTCTGATGAGAAAGAAAATTATGGCAGTACCTTATAAATGACACACAGCAACATTCAGTTGTTCATAGATACAAGAAAGAACTTTGATGGGGTGTTATATATGCACACACATATGCACACACACATGCAGATAATATTCTCAATATAAATCTAGACAACAAATCAACAATAAAATCAAAGAGGTTCCCTTATGGCCCCTGCTATGTCCAAAATAGCATATCAGAGAGATGTGGCTTGTACAAAGGTACTACAGTCTGATTGATGCAAAGGCCCTGTAAATCTTCAGTGGGGCAGAATCAGCATCCTGTTCTCTTTTTCACCTTATCTTTAAGCAAAGAAACCTACTGACTTGGGGATACTGAAGGGAGTCTGGATTTTTTTCCCCAAGATTTTGCTTGTCAGATCAGCTGCCATGTATCATAGTCTCTGAATTTTTGTGGTCAGTAGCAGAGAACAAAGCTTGGGAATTCTCAGTGGTTGCTTATGTTTCACTGGGTCAAAGGAGTACTCAGATCCTGGTTTGTATTTGTGTGTGTGGCATGACTATTTAAGGGGCTTCCCTGATGGCTCTGCATTAAAGTATCCACCTGCCAATGCAGGAGATGTGGGTTTGATCCCTGGTTCAGGAAGATCCCCTGGAGGAAGATATGGCAACACACTCTAGTATTCTTGCCATGTCCAATTCCATGGACAGAGAAGCCTAGCATGGCAGGCACCAAGAGTCAGTCATGACTGAATGACTAATAACCCATGCATGACAAAATCTATGTTCAGGAGTGGCACCATGGCAATCCCAATAAGAGGTCATGAGCTCATGCTTAGAGGAACAGCTTCTCAGCCAAGCTCCTTGTGGTCCTGAAATTGTATCATGACCTCAGCCCCTTTGGGGCTTCCTAGGCAGAAACCTTAGCTAGGAGAATAGGAATACTCCTGAGGATAGAGCCAGGTCTCTTTCCATATGAGGTTCAAAATCCTGGGCTTAGTCTTACTTTATTAAACTGCCATTGAATGATAAGATTTAGAGGGAAGAAATGTATTTCTCTCCAGAATAAAATTATCTTCTGTTCTTCCTTCAAGGCTGACTTAACAAGATCTTTAAAAAATAGAATGGGTCTTAAAGAAACCCATCTGGCTTCTGAATGCCAAATTTGCTCTAAATTCCTGGGAATCAGGCTAGGCTGTCAATATAATCTGAGCCATAATGTGTTATTCATGTTTCTCTGAGGTCATCAATGTCTTTGCTTGCTATTCTTACCATTCTTCAGGATAATGGTGCTTAGTGAAGCAGTTTCTTTTTAACTCCTATCATATGCCTAGTTACAGGCTATATTCAAAAGGCTATTGTAAAGTTCTACACCTCGTTATCATCCTTCCTCCAGAGGTTTAAATACAACTTAGACCTCTCCACCCATCTTGTCACTTATTTAATAACTAATATCTGCAGATATGGACTATGACCTCAGTCATCTTATTTTATGCCAGCACTCAGTTTTAAAATATTCAGGATCATACACTTAAAAAAATATTTACAAGCATAAAATATTTTCACAGTACTGGACCATTTAAAAATCTTTATGAAAAATTAAATATCAGATATCTAGGGATGCACTGTTAAATTGCACCATGAAAAAGTAAGTTACTGTTAAGAATACTGCATCTTTACCAAAACCTAAAGGTACTAGAAAATTCCACAAAAATCTCAGGTGTTACCTTTACTGGATTGAATGTAATACTAAGGACAATTAGGTCTCATTGACAAAAAAAAGTATTTGTTTGAAAACAAGAGTGCTCAGATTTTTGTCCTTTCTTGGAAAAAGTTGCGAATCTGGAGTTACTGAATGGGTGTTGGGAATCCAGTCATGCCATCAACAAGCCAGTGACCCTGGAAAATTCACTTTGCCTTAATGGGCCACTTTCTTCCTACAAAACATGGCTCATAGGGTTGTTGTGTGGATCCAAACCTTAACATTATCAATAAATTCCAGGATGCTAAGAATTCCTAGATTATAAGCAAATCTTGGGTAAAAAGCTTAATTTTGAGAAGCAAAGGATTTGGCACAAACCATGAGTCTTTAATGACATCATACTATTGCCAGCATCTCTCATTTCATGGGCAATTGATAGTTTAAAAGTCATTTATTAATGCATAAACTTCTTTGATCATTTCAACAATGCTAGGAGGTAGATACGCTGAACTTTCAAATCTCCATTTTACATGCAACAAAGGATCAGAGATTTAAGGTGACACCTACTGAGACCTCTGTCTCTTAAAACATGGGTTAATTCTCTCCCTTATGTCTTGAACTTAGGAGTAAGGCTGGTTTCAGGCAAGATACTCAGCAAAGTTTCAGAACAGTACTTTTAAGCATCAAGTAATTCTCTGGAATGACTGAAGACTTTGTCTCCTTTAGAGTGTCTTTATTTACCTCTTGATTGAATTGCTAAATTGTTCAAACTTTATAGGATCCTATTTTTTCTTATCATTCATTCATTCATTCATTCACACATGTATGTCAGGCTGCCATGACAAAATACTTTAGACTGGGTGTCTTAAACAATAGAAAGTTATCACAGTTTTGGAAGCTAGCACGTCAAAGATTGAAATGCCAGCAAAGCAGTTTTCAATCTGAGCCCCTTTTCTTGGCTTGCAGGTGGCTGCCATCTTGCTGTGTGTTCACATCTTTGTGCCCACAGGAGCGTGAGGTGAGGTGGTGGTGCTCTTCTTACAAGGGACTAATCACATTTGTAAGGCTTCACCCTCAGGACCTCATCTAAACCTAATTATCTCCAAAGACCCCATCTCCAAATACCATCACACTGGGGGTTAGGGCTTTAACATGAATTTTGTAGGGACACAAACCTTTAGTCTATATAGTGCATGTATTCATTCATTTGCTCACTCATTACAAGGTTAGTTATAACAACTTTTATTCATTCAGTGGTGAGGATAAAATGCTATTTTCCATATACATCATAATACTGATCTTCAAAAGCATTTCTATAATATATTAAACAAAAATTGTATTTCTATCTTCCATATTAGGAAGCCAAGTCTCAGAGAGAGAAAGTTAACTTTTCAGCTTGGTTTTAAATCCAGGAATTTTGAGTGTATATCTAATTCTCCATATATAACATAACAAGGTAATGTGAAAGATACAAAAGCATTCATTCATACAAAATATTTATAGAAAGTCTTCTATTTTCCCACTACAGTTCCTGGGGATACCCAGTGAATAAAACACACAGAATCATACTGCCCTTTTAAGCGTATATCTAGAACTTTTATCCCCAGAATAATGCAGTTTGAAAGTACATGTGCACAAAAACCTACAGCATAGGGAAGCAGGAGGTAGAGAGCCATGTGAGCAGTGAAGGTAGGAAGATGCTACAGAATTTCAAAACTCTAAAGAGCAGTTTCCTGCAGGAAAATCTCAGAAAATTGATCCACAGAATGGGAAGCTGATGAAGTGAAGTTTCGAGGACAAGTGAATAAAGATGTAAGTGAGCAGGAAAAAGAGAACAGAGGGTCCACTAGACTATCAATTCCCTGAGGAAAGGGGTTTTCTCCCTAATAGTAAGGGTCTAGGACAGTTACTGGCATTTAGAAAGTTCTAAATAATTGATTAAATTAGTAAAGGAGAGCTGCAAGCATAAAACATGAGTAGGACCCTGAAGGAGAGAAGATAAAGCTCAAGGTATGTTTATAGGAGCTTCCATAGAAAGAAAAGATTGGCTGCCTTTAACCTAAAATCACAGAGAATATATACTTATTCACTTCACTTGAAAATAACATAATGTGGGAATTTGTATCTCTACTTGACAGATAAGGAAATTAAGGCTTAAGAGATATTGTATCCCTCACCCAAAATCAACTAATAAATGAATGATGAAAAATTAATACATATATTACATATCCACATCCATCTGATTCTAAAGCTTCAGTTCCTACTCTTTACTCTGGGAAGAAATATAAATGTAAATGTAAATATAGATATAAAAATATATTTAGGAATTGCTATCCCAGAGGGAAAACAAAAATAGAGTCAAAGACAGATCATGTCATAGAATGACTATATGATTTGCCAACAAAGGTCCGTGTAGTCAAAGCTATGGTTTTTTCCAGTAGTCATGTACAAATGTAACAGTTGGACCATAAAGAAGGTTGAGCACCAAGGACCTGATGCTTTCGAATTGTGGTACTGGAGAATATTCTTGAGAGTACGTTGGACAGCAAGGAGATCAAATCAGTCAATCCTGAAGGAAATCAACCATGAATATTTGTTGGAAAGACTGATACTATAGCTCCAATATTTTGGCCACCTGATGTGAAGAGTTGACTCACTGGATAAGATCTTGATGCTGGGAAAGACTCAAGGCAAAAGGAGAAGGGGGCGGCAGAGGATGAGATGGTTAGATAGCATCCCTGACTCAATGGACATGAATTTGAGCAAACTCTAGGAAAGAGTGGAGGGCAGAGGGGCCTGGCATGCCACAGTCCAAGGGGTTGCAAAGAGTTGGACATGACTTAGTGACTGAACAACGTATGACTTTGAATCATTTTGCACTCAAAGTCTTTACATCCTATTATAAGCTGCATAAGCCCTCATGAAATGTGCACATAACAGTCAAGATAAAGCACAAATTTTGTTGGAGCAAGAAATGCCCATCCTGGACTTCCCTGGTAGTCCAGCGGCTAAGAATCAGGCTGCCAATACAGGGGACACGGATTCCATCTCTGGTCCAGGAAGATCCCACAAGCCATGGGGCCCTGCAACTATTGAGCCCACATGCTGCAACTACTGAAGCCTGCATGCTCTAGCGCCCATGCTCCACAACCAGAGAAATCACAATGAGAAGCCCACGCATTGCAACTAGAGAGTAGCCTTTACTCACCACCGCCATAGAAAACCATGCCCAGCAACAAAGACCCAGTGCAACCAGTAAATAATAAAATGTAAAAAAGAAATGCCCACCCTATCCTCATCACCCTCCTACATGTAAGTGCTTACTTACAAATATCCTCTCTTCCATCCACCAGCACAAAGCATCATTTATTTAAGTGAGCAATAAAGATTGCCAAATTCTTCTATTTTCCTGCTCTTGTGGTTTCTTGGAGGGTGACTAGTTTATTATTTGTATACTAACACCCGTGGTTGATGTCCTGCACACACTGTGGACAGAGTCTGGACCCTGTACCTTCTTTAGTCTGCATTCTGAAAACCATCTTCCCTAAGAAAACACAGCTGTAGGCACACCTCCCAACCTTTTTCTTTGGAGCGATTCCAAAGAGATGGTTATGCAGAATATTAAGCAGAGATTACACCTCTTGGCTTCAGAACACTTCCCATCTCTGAGTTCCAACAGATAAATAAAAATCTTCAAAATCTCAACCATATAGCTTACTTTATGTAGTGACTGCTTGGTAAAGGAATGCATCTTGACAACACAAAGGAATACTTCACTAGGCTACACCATCAGGCCAAAAGGTTTAGTGCAATTTCTTTGCATGGGAGAATCATATAGGCCTTCCCAGCAGGGCTTCAAAATATTCCACTTTCTGATTTGAGCTTTTAAACAATAACCACTTGGTAAATGAAGCGGAAACTCTCCCTCTAGATTATTTGTTGCTGTTGTTGGTTTTTAATTGCTAGGAAGTGAGGCAGGAACAGAGTAAATATTGTTTTGTTCATTTCATCTGTAACTTCACCAATACAGACACCCTGGGGTTTCGCTCAGATTTTGCTGCTGAGGGGCCAGGAGCTGCTCTGCTGTTTAAATATCCGACGCTAGTTCACTTACAGACCAGAAAGGGCAGGGATTGAGACATACCAGGACCCACGGGCCTCTGACAACACAGGATGACATCTGAGATTTCCTGGCTGTCTCCGATGGTTCAGACCAGTCTTCACTCTCCAGTGACCATGGACTGGTTGGGAATTTACTTAACCTCCCTTGGTCTTTGGTTGGACTTCTTAGTTCATGTCTACATCCTGATTCATGATATCTTCCCTACACACCCTGGGCCTGAGCTTATTGGATCTGGATCTCACCAGATCCCAGTTCTAATTCTCCTTCGGACCAGCCACCCGGCTTCTCAGTGGTTCTACCGGTATTTGAAGGAGTGGGATGCATATGAAATAAAACTCCTTAAGATCAAAGGGCATCCCTTAAGCTAGTTAGCTGCATGCATGCTCAGCCGTGTCCTACTCTGCGACCCCATGGACTATAGCCCAACAGGCTCCTCTGTCCATGGGATTTCCCAGGCAAGAATACTGCAGTGGGTTGCCATTTCCTCCTGCAGGGATCTTCATGACCCAGGATCTTCGAACCTGCGTCCCTTGCATCTCCTATTTTGGCAGGCAGATTCTTTACCATGGGCTTCCCTGGTGGCGCAGCGGGTAAAGAATCCCCCTGCAATGTGGGAGACCTGGGTTCAATCCCTGGGTTGGGAAGACGCCCTGGAGGAGGGAACGGCTACGCACTCCAGTATTCTGGCCTGGAGAATTCCATGGACTGAATGGTGCATGGGGTCGCAAAGGGTCGACACCACTGAGTGCATTTCACTTTCACTTCTTTACTGCTGGCACCACCTGGGAAGCTGGGCCACCTCAAAGACATGACTTACTTTCTCCCAGTCACAGTTTGTCTATTTAATGAGAATGGAAATAACTGGCCTGCCCCAGCCACGTTGCAGGGATTCTATAAACTGATAATGTGAAAGAGCTTCATAAAATATAAAGTGCTCTTTCCACAGTTAAAACACAACAAAAAAATTTTTTTTTTCGGTTTGTTCTCTGCTGCCCTCTCCTGGTTCCCAGTTTCTATCACTAAGATTTAACGGGGGTTGGGGGGGGATTAACCCTTTACGTTTTGATATCATCAGTGACTATACCAGTGACAGGAAAGGCTCTTTTTCTTTTAATACACCCTGTTTAAATATATATATATATAGGTATATATATAGATATACATATATATATATATACACACACATATAAATGTACGTTACACCCATTGGTTATGGTTTTCCTAAAATCTATTCACATTTAGAGTGCAACTCCTCTGAATTATTGAATATTTTCAACTCAGATTTCTTTTCTGTTTTTCAAATCAGTCTCATTTTCTGTGCTATCAAGATCATTTTTTGAAGGAGATTTTTCTTAAAAGCTTCACAACTTTTTCTAAGATTTTCTTCTAAAATATCAGCATATCTATTTTTACAATTTCTGAAGCTGGGTTTTCTTAACCGTATCAGATTATTTCAATGGGAGAAAAGACAAGAAGGACTCATTCTTTCCTTAAATGATTTATTAACAGAAACAAAGGAGTTCTATTGTGTATCACGCCACCAGGATAACAAAGTTTATAATCAGGCAATGACAAGTGCATCACAAGTGCTGCCGAGCTGACAACAGTTGAAAAAGGTGTCATCTATTACAAGATCTACGTCGATTTTAGAGAAGTCAAAATGTGAAAATTTATGGATGTCTCATCTTTTTGATCGTTTATTATCCATGATCCTTGCAGTGGTGGTGTAAAACCATCCAATTGGTTTTGCAATGACTTCAGGATATGCGGGGATTTTAGCATGCCCAACATTCACTGACATGTTATGCCAGAATCCTCTATTCCACTGACCTTTATTTGGTCATCTACCATATGTCAGATAATTCACACCTATGCCCTGCAGTTATGCCCTTGGAAGACAGTTTTTGCCTTTCAGAAACCACAGCTTGTAATGAGTTCTCCTGTCCCATGGAGAGGACATTCAAGTTATAGACCAGACTGGAACATAGAAAATGACTGCAGGACTACTCCTAGAGTGGTCTGTTGATCCAAGCTTTTCAATTTAGAGATGAAGAAACTGAGAAAATAGTACCTTACTCAAGGTCAGGCACATTCACTAAACAATGAATGGGCTTCCCAGGTGAGGCTAGTGGTAAAGAATCTAACTGCCAACGCAGGAGACATAAGACACGGGTTTGATCCCTGGGTCAGGAAGATCCCCTGCAAGAGGGCTTGGCAACCCTCTCCAGTATCCTTGCCTGGAGAATCCTATGGACAGAGGAGCCTGGTGGGCTACAGTACATAGGGTTGCAAAGAGTCGGACACAACTGAAGCAACTTAGCAAAAATAATGATAGCTGTATGTACTATCGGAGAAGGCAATGGCAGACCACTCCAGTACTCTTGCCTGGAAAATCCCATGAACAGAGGAGCCTGGTAGGCTGCAGTCCATGGGGTCACTAAGAGTCTGACACGACTGAGCGACTTCACTTTCACTTTTCACTTTCATGCATTGGAGAAGGAAATGGCAACCCACTCCAGTGTTCTTGCCTGGAGAATCCCAGGGACCTCGGAGCCTGGAGGGCTGCCGTCTATGGGATCACAGAGTCGGACATGACTGAAGTGACTTAGCAGCAGCAGTATGTACTATATGTTAGAGTTTTTTTTGTGTTTTTTTTGGTCCTGGAATTATTTAGGAACCCATATTAGTGGAAAAGATGAACACTACTGATTTTAACAAATTTAACTAAAAGAAGATTTGTAATGAATTTACTTTATTTTGGTGGCTTTATTTTATAAACGGATAAGTGATAGGGTACAATATGAGCAATTTAACCTTTTGAAAAATTCTTCTAAATTATGTAATTTTTTTTAATTATAGAAAAATTTATACTTAAGAAATTATATCTATAATGTATTATGTATAAAAGCCATGAAAAGTGCTAAAAGAACACCCACATTAAGAAATAGGATATTTCATTTATCCTTGAAGCCTCTTAAGGGCCTGTTCTCCTCTCTTCCCCTAATAAGTCATCAGCATTCAGAACTTTTATCATTCCCTGGCCATTTCTTCATAGCTGTTATACATATGTATGTATCCTGAAATGTTGTTTAATTTTACATATTTTTAAATGTTATATGAGGGGTATTGAAGCATATGTATTATTCTCAAAACAATTTTTTTTCTGTTCAACATTATGTTGATGAGATTCATGCTGATAAAATGAGCTGTTTCATTCATTTCACTGCTGTTTAGTTAACACTGAACCAGATTTTTTCTATTCTCTCTCCTATTGATGGACATTTGCTGGTTCCAGTTCTTAGTATTGTAATCAATGCTGTACATTTATTCTGCTGTATGCATGTAGAACTCTTTCTAGCTTAAATACATAGGAAAATAATTTCTGGGTCACCGAATGCCCACATCAGCAACCTTACTAGATAATTTATACATATACCAGAAACATATGAAAAATCTCCTTTCTCCACTGCTCATCAAGACCTGTTATCCTCCTTTAAAATTTTTTTCAATTTTGTGTGTCTAACAGTAGTTCATTGTGGCATTAATCTGCATTTTCTTGGTTAAAAATGAGACAATATCCTTCAATGTTTTTATTGGAATGTTCTGTTTTCTCTTCTGTGAAATACTTGTTTATTCTTTTGCCTTTAAGTGTTTTTCTTTTATTAATTTGAAAAAGTTCTTTATGTATCATAGAAATTAATTCCTTTTTGGTTTTACATATTATAAATATCTTCTATCATTCTGGGGCTATTCATTTTTTATATATCTTTTGATAAATAGTTTACAATTCTAAGATAGTCAAATATAAGTTTTCTTTAATGATTTCTGATTTTTGTATCATGTGTTAGTTTGAGGGAAATACCTAAGTTTTTTTTTTCCCCCATAGAAATAAAACAATTGCCCTAGCAATATTGCCTGAATAACTAATCTTTTGCCTAGTGGTCTGCAATACTATGTCTGTCATATTATTCTATGACCTGTTTGCATATTCACTCACCTGTGTGCCATTTCTTAAATACTGTTGTTTCTAATCAATTTTTGATATTTAGTACTCCAACTAATCCTGCATTTTCTTCTTCATGAATTAACTTTCACTGATCCTTTGTTCTTCCATAGACCTTTACAGCTGTATTAGGATTTACTTGGAAACGAATTTGGTCAATCAGATTTTTTTCTCATTCCATTTTTTCCTTCTAATGGTTTTTTATTCATTAATTTCATTCTGTTAATTGACCCTATTAAAGTGTGAATATGGATAAAGTGAAAGTGCAAGTGTTAGTCTTTCAGTCATGTCTGACTCTTTGTGACCCCATGGACTGTAGCACTCCAGGCTCTTGTGTCCATGGAATTCTCCAGGCAAGAAGACTGAGCGGGTAGCCATTCCCTTCTTGAGGGGATCTTCCCGATCCAGGGATAGAACCTGGGCTTCCCACATTGCAAGCTGTGTCTGAGCCACAGGGAAGCCTGAGGATACTTAAAGTCTAATATTAATCAGTATTTTTACCTCCTCTCAAATAGTAAAAAGATCATGCTGTTGCTAAGTCGCGTCAGTCATGTCCGACTCTGTGCAACCCCATAGACGGCAGCCCACCAGGCTCCCCCATCCCTGGGATTCTCCAGGCAAGAACACTGGAGTGGGTTGCCATTTCCTTCTCCAATGCATGGAAGTGAAAAGTGAAAGTGAAGTCGCTCAGTCGTGTCCAACTCAGCGACCCCATGGACTGCAGCCTACCTGGCTCCTCCCTCCGTGGGATTTTCCAGGCAAGAGTACTGGAGTGGGCTGCCATTGCCTTCTCTGATTTTAGAGTACCGTTAAATTCCTAACCCTCTCCTGGATTACATTAAATTGCTTCTCAATAGCTTACCTTAAACTTTTTAAAAAATTGCAGCACTATTTACAATAGCTAGACTATGGAAGCAACCTAGATGTCCATCGACAGATGAATGGATAAAAAAGTTGTGGTACATATACACAATGGACTATTACTCAGCCATAAAAGGAAATGCATTTGAGTCAGTTCTGATAAGGTGGATGAACCTAGAACCTATTATACATAGTGAAGTGTGTCAGAAAGAGAAAGATAAATATCGTATTCTAATGCACATATATGGAATCTAGAAAAATGGTTCTGAAAAATTTATTTACATGGCAGCAGTGAGAAACAGACATGGAGAATAGACTTATGGACATGGGGAGAGGGCAGGAGAGGGTGAGATGTATGGAAAAAGTGACATGGAAGCTTACATTACCATATGTAAAATAGATAGCCAACGGGAATTTGCTGTATGGCTCAGGAAACCCAAACAGGAGCTCTGTATCAACCTCTAGGGGTGGGATGGGGAGGGAGATTCAAAAGGGAGGGGACATATATATATACCTATATATATATATATATATATATATATATATATATATATACCACGAATCAGCCATAGGTATATATTCATGTTGAGGTTTGACAGAAAAAAAAACAAAATTCTGTAAAGCAATTATCCTTCAATAAAAAAATAAATTAAAAATTTATTTTTAGTTCTGGAAATTTACCATTACTACGTTCATTTTTTCAAAGGATATCTACTTAAATCTACCAACATACATGTCATTTTATTTGCTCATTTTCCTTTTTTTAGCTCAGATTTTACTCTGGTATCTTTCTGAAATACATACTCCAAAGAAATATATTTTTTGGAAGCATGTATCTCTTGTTGGCAAACTTTAATTTTTAAAATTTTCTATAATTGAATTAATTTTATTCTGGTTCTTGAAAAGACAGTTCCATTGGGTTTAAAATTTTAGATTGACAGTTCTCTTTTGTATCCATTAAGGATTCATTCCACAATCATCATCTGGATTCCACAACTTCTGCTGAAAAGTTGCCTGTAAAAACCCATTGCGGATGCTTTATGAACCAAGTTTTCTCTCTGGTTGCTTTTGAGGGCTAAACAAAGGAGTCCCTCCTTGAAATTCTAAACTCTGCTCTCTCATTTTGATCTTCAACAAAAGACAGTGAAGTTATGCAGTAAAGTTGGAAATAGGAGTTATTCAGTGACCATGACAAGTAGGAACATTTTTCAGTAACATTTTTCACATGACTGAATAAAGTGTGACTGCACAGCTCAGAGGGTTTTATCTCATAACAGAACTATAATGAGTCACTCTAAGACAAAATCACTTGCTGATGTAGACATATTACCAGAAAAGTCTGAAATTAACATGAGCACTGACAGTCAGTGGAACACTAAGATGGATTCCCACTAACTGGTATAGACTTACTACTAATTTGTAGAGTAAATGAAGGACTATTCAGCTTAAATATTTCAGCGTGTTCTATAAGAAAAAACAGTTAAGTCAAAATAGAGAGATGGAGTGCATTGAGTATGACTGATTTCTAAAAATTACATATAAAATGTTTTTATCTGCTCAAACTTTAATAAAACATATTCATCTTTTAATACTATCTTAAAGAATGGACTTCCCTCATGGCTCAGTTGGTAAAGAATCTGCCTGCAACGCAGGAGACCCAGGTTCGATTCCTGGGTTGGGAGGATTCCCTGGAGAAGGAAATGGCAACCCACTCCAGTATTCATGCCTGGAGAATCCCTATGGATTGAGGAGCCTGGCAGGCTACAACCCATGGGGTCTCAAGAGTCAGACATAACTTAGTGACTAAACCACCACCACCACCATAGTAAAGGATAGGTGTTAGCTGAAGAATTTGTATATAAGTTATATATTTTTCAAATTTTACTTGCTATATTTATTCACTCATGGATTTACTCATTCACTCAAAAATACTAAGGTCTTCTGTGTTCTGGGAATCCATGTTGCTATTCAATTAAATGAATCAAAGCCATTCCCTTATTTTTTCACAGAAAGAGCAAACAGAAACCTCTTAGACTATGCTGGAATCACAACATAAGGATGCTATTTAAGCACCACTGAGGAAAAACAGTTCCATTAAAATGCCAGCTAAATTGAGTAAATGAGTTATAAAAACTAATAACTTAAACTCACTCCAATGCTACCCAGATATTTTTACAAGGCTTTGCTATATTCTTTGATATATTTCCAGAAGAAAGGAAGGAAAGAAAGAAGGGAGGGAGGTAGGAAGGGAGATATCTTAAGAAAATGAAGAAAGGATCCTCAGTCTGATGATAAACTCAATTTCAAATTTCAGGTACTTCCCTTTGTCAAGTCAATTTATTCTACCATTTCCTTGGAAGAACAGGCCTAATTTGATTATGATTAAGCCTAAACTTTAGAGAATGAAGTAATTGTAATTCATGCCACATATATCATTATAGTTAAGTGGTGGTTAAAAGTATTCTTCAGCACTTAAAGCATAACAAATTAAAAAACAAATATGGTTCCTATCTATGCTAGTGAAAAGTTGACAGAGGAAAACTTAACTTCTTTACTTCTACTTTGGGTTCATCATCTCTATCAATGAGAAGGATGGTCAGGCTGGTAAGAGAGGTCCACGCCTTAGTGTGAAATTATGGAAACCCAATCAAGGTGAGATAATTGTCAAGAAGTGAGTGTCTCCTTCCCTGATGGAATTGAGGTTAGACTGCAAAGTTGCTGACAGCAGTATTTGAGAAATATGTAGAGAATAGGTACTAAAGGACTGAATGGGACAGTATCTTGATTTCCAAAAAAACTTAATAAACTTCTCAATATGATTTTAAAATAGACTATTTAAAAAAGATTTTGTGAGTAATTAGAAATAGAATGGCAATCATGGGAACTGACAAATATTCTCGAAAAAATTATAACTGACCTAGCTAGATTTGGAGGTAAAAATATCTAAATGCTTCTACTAGTGACATCTTATAGATAGATGGGGAACATAACTTCAGTTAGAGAGTTTGTTTTAAAGGGGACAGAATAAAGATGAAAATATAGTTCAACACTTGGTTGATACATAAAGAACCATAGTCAAAACATGTTGTAATATCTAAAAGGAGGGAAATCCCTGGTGAAATGGTAAAGCCCTTCAGGTCCTTGTCTGATCAACATTTTTAGTAAGGCTTGGGTTAAGAGACATTAGTTAAATTTGCAACTAACAAGAAACTGGAAAGAATACTAATATCTTTTATGGCAGAATTTAAAAAAAACACCCTGAACAGACTGGAAAGATGAAATTAAATACAGATAATTGGGAAGTGTAACACTTGAATATAAGCATGACTTAGCAAAATTTATCAACTTAGAAGGTGAAAACACCAACGTTTTTGAAGTGTGCATTTAATACAAGAATGTGACGATAAAATTCAATTCTACTGTCTGCATCAAAAAGACCCCAAAAAGGACTCTGTCAGAACAAGTTAAACTCTTCAAAGGCTTTGTCAGATATTTCTTTTTATTTCAGATTTTCTATACTCTTCCTGTCAGTTACTCTAAAAGTACAAATAATGCTGTTATGGATTATACTAATTTATGTTTTAAGACTTCTCCCCACCCCCACACTTTTTTGTTTGGTTCAGTGCACACTAAAGAAGCATAAAATTTTTCCAAAGCTCCTCTGCTCCACCTAATTCCACATGTTTACTTGTTAATACTTATACCCTTTTTATCAAGAATAAATGTCAACTCCCAGAGGCTGGATTTTCTCAAGTTTCTTTCTAAGTCCCTTTCTTTTCTCTATAAACATCTGCTCCCCAGATAATTCTGGTCAGTTTTAAATGGCATTTTCATGATCACGATACCCATAATTACACCTCCATCTCTGACCTCTTCATTGATCTTCAGATTCACATATCCTGAATCCTTGACATCGTCACTTGAATGTCACACTGAACATAACACAGCTCCAAACACATCATGTGATCTTTCCTTCTCTTCTGTTTGGCTGTCGGAGTATACATCTCACTGGATAGCATCATCCTCCACCCAACTGCGCACCCAGTTATCACCTTTGATGTATCATCTTGTCCTTCCAACCTGCTCATCATCAAGCCTGTCAGCTCTCCCTCCAAAGTAATTTATGATAGCAATCAATTCTGTTCATCTTCACTGAAATGCCATAGTCTAACATAAAATCTCCCCCTATTTCCAAAACCTTCTATGTGTCTCTGCAATTCCATTTACGCCTCCCTTAGAAACGTCTCCAAAGTGTAACCAAGGCTATCTTTCAAAGCACACATCAGATCTTCTCATAGCCCTGTTTGAAATCATCTAACAAGTTTTTATTGCAATGAAAAGACTATCTCAATTTCTGTCAAGGCATATGAGTCCCTACATGGTCTGGCCTGGTGGACTGTTGTCAGCTGCTTTTTCTCTCACTTCATCAGAATCAAACCACACCAGACCTGCTTCCATTCTTAGAACACTGCAGACTTATTCCTGCTTTAGACTGTCCCCTTTGCCTGGACTTCTCTGCTTCAAGGTTTTTAAGTGAATCTTTTCTCCTTGTTATCTTGAACTGGATAATTCTTGCTCATGGGGGCAGTTTTGGACATGGTAGGGTGTTTAACAGCATCTCTGGTCTCTGCCCATCAGTTTCAACCATACCTTTCCAGTTGTGGAAACCGAAACTGGCCCAGAAGGGAGGAGAGACAAATTATCTCTAATGGAGCTACACACTGTAAAGGAGGGTTTTGTTTTTTTTTTGTTTTTTGAAGTTGGTATTTTATTTACATCTAGCTAATACACAAAATTATTTGGAAGAGATCACTTCTTATAATGGACCACTGCAAAATCCTCAAAAATAAAAAAAAAAAAACATATCTGAATTTTAGAGTTGGTAATGGCTTTTATGATGGCATGTAATGGGAATGTTAGTTCAGGCTCAACTGTAACAAACACTCAGAACTTAAGAAGGGTATTTTATTCAACGACAATTCATGGTCATTTCAAATACAAAGCTCAGAGAGGTTCTGAATAGAGAACATATAGAATACATAGATGGAGACAGCTGTTTTGATCCTCAGCTCTGCTACTTGCTAGCCATGTGACCTTAGGTGAATCTGCTTAATGGACTTGAACATCAGTTTCCTTCTCTGTACAATGGGAAATAGCATCCCTTTCTTTTAGAAGTATTGTAAAGATTACATGAAGTAATGCATGAAAATGACCTGGCTGAGTATATTGCACAGAACACATTCTCTTTGAATGGTGGCAATTTTCCCCCCCAAAGAAAGTGCACTTTCCAGCCATACAAAAGTAGCAAATATAAATGTGTACACTGGTACAGAATCAATATGCTTTGAAAACACAGAGGGGATGTCTTTATCATCCCCATACAAATAGAATTTGACAGGAGTCAAGTATCACTGAAGGTACTGCTTGCTGATTACACATTGGACTTCATCATAGACACCTTCTTAATTAGATCTGATCTTTATGCTTGACATGTGCTATAACACTTTCAAATTCTGATTTAATAATTTCATTTTGTTGAGGTATGTCTTCCTGCAAGAAGTAAGTGGGGATGTTCCTATGTCACCTTGGCTTTTGAAGCACATCAAAGGTGAATAAAATAGAAAATCATCTTCTGATTAAGGCTATCATCTTCAATTGCTGATTTTGAAAGACTTCATCTCACATTGACAGTAGAATATTGTGCCACATGCACACAAGTACAATAATCAATTCACACCCAAATAGTACAAAACCTTCAATGTGATTAGGAAGTGTCAGATTAAAAACAACAACAACAACACAGAAATTGCTGTTGATCGTCTGATTTAAGATCATGCCTTAGTGCTTCAGCACAAAAATAAGTCACATCTTAACAAAAGTTCTCTTTTCTTACAGTTAATGGATATGCCTTCCAGCTATAAAACATGGGCATAACATTTGGGCAGGGCTTTCCAAAGAAACATTTTGAAAATGTCAGGAGATAAGTGGCAAATAATAGAGATTTGAAAGCTTTAAAATGGGCAGTCAAAGCCTGTATTTTTTACTTTTGTTATTTAATTTCTTTTCTAGCCTTCTTGTCATAGTAGGAAACACTCCAGTTAAGAAAAGGAAAAGTTCTCGCTCTCTCTCCTCTCACCTCCACTCTATCACTCCTTCCCTCCCTCCCTCCCTCCCTGGATCTCTTCCTCTCACTCTGAATTTTTCTGACTCTTAGTGCTAAGTTGCTTCAATCAAGTCTGACTTTTTGAGACCCTATGGACTGTAGCCTGCCAGGCTCCTCTGTCCATGGGATTCTCCAGGCAAGAATACTTGAGTGGGTTGCTATGCTCTCTTTCAGGGGATCTTCCTGACCAGGGATCGAACTTGTGTCTCTTGTGTCTCCTGCATTGGCAGGCAGGTTTCCTCTTTGTATGATTGTCCTAGTCCTACCATCTCATTATCCCTCAACCAGGAAAATCAGAGACAGAATTCAAGATGCCCTTTTAGCAACTGTGTGAATTTATATGGCCTCAGTTAGTGGGCTCCAAGTTTCTCTGTGGGATCACCACAGTAACTTAATTTCTCACTTATCATCCCCACCTCCAGGGGACTGTATGCTCCAAAAGCACCTTGTGGTTACCTTGTCTTGATCCTGACCCATGATATCAATATTGTAACTTCACCCTCCCATGTCTGCTTCCCCACTCATTTGGCTATAGTCAGGCCATGGGGTGGCAAAGAGTTGGACACGACTGCGCAACTTCACTTCCACTTTCTGAGTGACGTCCCTAGTGGTCCTGAGGTTAGGAGTCTGACTGCTAGCGCAGGGGACATGGGTTCGATTCCTGGTCCGGGAGGATCCCACATGCCTTTGAGCACCTGGGCCCATGCATCACAACTACTGAGGCTGTGTGCTGCAGTTACGGAAACCCACACAGCTAGAGACTATATCTGCTGCAACAAGAGAAGCCACCACAATGAAGAGCCGGAGTACTGCAATGAAGAGTATCCTTCAGCCCGCTGGCTCTCAGCAACTAGAGAAAGCCCACAAGGAGGAACGAAGACCCAGTGCAGTCAACAACAACAACAAAAGTAATAATAAAAGAGAGAGAAAAAAAGAGCAATAAAAGAGAGGAAAAAAAGAGAGAGAGCAAAGCACGCCTCTCAGGTTTCAGCGCCCATGTTTACGGCAGGATTATACTTGCATGTTTTTCTAACCATCATGTCTGTAAGCAAGATTCTCTGACAGGGCATGTTTTGGTGAGCTCAAGGACCTCCCTATGGGTAAGAAGCCTGAGAACCAGTACTAGTACTTGCTCGAACATAGCCCTGTGGGGCTTTATAATCCCTGGCTTGACCTCAGTCCCCTTTTGGTTCCATAGACCATGTTTGGATGCTTTGAGTGATCAGTGCTCTCATATGGCTGAACCACTGGTTGGTGGTTAAAACCTACTTCTAGAAGATGTTTCCATTCTGTTTATGAAAAGACTTTCCTCCAGAGCGGTCAGATTTCAAGAAAAGATGTCACTTCTTCCTCATACTTGACTACTGCAGTCTGTTTATTACTGAATTGACATCAGTGTTATACCATTATAAAATTTCCTTTCCATCATGAACAGAAAGCCTGAAATTACACTTCCCTTCTTTATAGAGTTCCAGGTTAGTGTTGGCCTCTGAAGATAAAATATAAAGTAACACGTATGAAATGTCAGGCACAGTGCCTCACATGGAGTAACTAACCAATCTGAGGTCTTTTTCTTTCTCAGAGTTGGATACTATTGTCACGTTAAAAGCATACATACCAAATGTAATCAATGTATGACCTTGAGAAGGACATCAGACTTTTTTTTTAATCCATAGTGATCACTTTTTCTTGAGAAGTAGTAACTATAATAATGGCAAAGCCTGGAATTGAAAGTGAGGAAGTGAACAAAGCACAGTTAAGATGACACATGTGTTGGGAAATTCATATAGTATGAATAATTGTACTCAGTGTCACATCAAGATTAGGATCCAGTTTTTAATTAACTAATCAAGATTATGCTGTCATTTTTACTCCATTGTGTCTCTCTTCCCAGATCTTCTTGGATCTTAGAGCATAATCTGATGAAATATTAATTAAAAGAGAATTGGTGCATTCTGAAAGGAGAGGGTGGGAAGAAAGAGGGTGTGGCTATACCCACAGACCCCATAGCATACTGACTTAAGTAACTTTTTGTTACAGTCTGGTTTGGGCTACATTATTTTCTAAAAGAGACAACCTTTGTTAACACCAGAATCATTCTAGTTCAACTCTTTGTTTTCTCTGTCTTTTCAAAAAATTTAGAAGGATCAATCACCTCACATCTATTATATACCTTCAAGTGCTGAACACTCACCAAATAACTTAAGGCAGGAGGATAGACTAGAAATAAAATGTTTATAATAAGCAAATGGGCTTCCCTGGGGGCTCAGCAGTATAGAATCTGCCTGCCAATACAGGAGATATGGGTTAGATCCCGGGGTCAGGGAAGATTCCCTGGAGAAATGGCAACCCATTCCCGTATTCTTGCCTGGGAAATCCCATGGACAGAGGATCCTGGCAGGCTACATGGGGCCCTACATGGGGTTGCAAAAGAGTCAGACTCAACTTTGCAACTGAACAACTACAATAAGCAAACAGGCTATCTCTCCATTTCAACAAACTAACTACATAGATGTCAATCACACATGCTGAAGTGAAGGAGGGAAATGATCAGTTAACAAACAGGTAATATGTGCCAAGTTCTCATCAATATTATTTAATTCCTCAACCTAACCAATATATTTTATTAAAAATATATGAGGTAGATGTTCTTATTCCTATTGAACACATGAGGAAACGAAGGCTCTTTTTGCCCAATGTTACACAGTAATAGATGAAAGAGATGAAATCTAAACCTCCCAATGCTAAGTTATGTTTATACTATGGTGTTTGACCTCAAAAAAATAAAAATTGAAACTCTAGGTTAGTTGTGTAATGTCAAAGAATTGCCTTGCACATTATGGATGCTTTGTTTAGGACTGCTGGGCATTGTTGAGGTCTCTGAGTCAGAGTCTGGATATATAATTCCCTTTAGAATGAAGAAAGTCAGGGGTTAGGATGGATTTCAAATAGCTGTGAGTCTGTGGGGGATGAAGATATGAAAGCATTTTTTGCGGGAGTTGGCACACTGGCATTGACTCAAGGTTATAGCTACCAACTGGCTGTAGTATCAGACATTCTGTTACCATTTTATACACAATATCTCATTTAATATTCAAACTAGCCTTTGTGCTAGGAATATTATTAATAATTCTTATAGATGAGGACCTAGAGACTTAGAACAGTCAGATAACAACTTAGGTCACCCAGGGTCCAGCTGACCCTGAATTTCATGCTCATGAACATTGTACTAGAGTTTAAAATTAACATTATATTCTACAATATATAGTGCTTACCAAAAATTTGATTGCATTAAGATGTAAATGTCATACCCTAAAAGTCTTGTTTTATCTGGAGCTCCCAGACCATGAGAACAATAGGAGAAACGTACCTTCTAACTGACCCATCCTGGGTATCTTCAAAACCTTTGCAATACACAAGAATGGAGGAGGTATGCCTTTGACATATCAACCTCAAACAGCATCTTCGCAGTCTGGCTTTAATAAACCAGCAGAGTTAGAAAATAATTTAGCACTGATGAAATACATTTCTGATGTATCAAAAACAAGACAAGAAATTGTACTGGGTCAGAAATGGGGAAGCAAGATTGTCCAATGTGAGTGATCTCTGTATTTCTGGACCCGGTGCTGGTCAGTTTCAGACTCAAAGGTAACATTGAAACAGAGTAGCCCTGTGTCATTTCAACTCTCCCAGCAAGGGGGGCATGGCAAGAAGGATGGATATATCTTGCTACCTCATGTGATTTATCAGGATGTCAGGGATCCATTTAGGACAGATAAAGTCCCCAGTATGGAAATAGGAATCCCCTAGAACAGCATTTGGACAACAGGAAGAGAGAGATGAAGTAAGGAGCACCTAGCATATGTGTCAGCAGGCAGCAGGAAACTTAGAAAACAGAATGTGTTTATAAGTAAAATGATGTAACTGAGCAGGACCTCACAAGGCTTTGATGAGGAAGGGGGAGGTCTTTCCCTGAATCCTCTCTTTAGCTCCTCTCTGAAGTGTCTAGATGATAGTTTTTGATGCACATGTCCTGAGCTGTTTTGCAGAGGTGTAAACCCCCTACCAAATGGAAGAACTACTTGATGACCATGAGCACATAGCCCCAGGCCTCCTGGAGCCTCAGACTGATAACGTTAACCCCTGTGACACAGCCCTGCTACTTCACCATCAGCCAAGCCGAGAACTGTGAACAAGCTGATCACAGACCCTGTGACCACCCTCCCTCATCTGGCTTTTAAAAGTGCTTTGCCAGAATCCTCAGGGAGTTCCAGGCTTTTAGGATGTGAGCCACCCATCTCCTCGCATGGCTCTACAATAAACCTTTCTCTCCTGCAAACTCCAATGTTTCAGTTTGGCCTGACTGTGTGTCAGACACATGAACTTGCCCAAAATGAGGCTTTTGTCTCTGCACTGAGATGAGAAAAATCTCTAAGACAAATTAGTAAGTGAAACAAGTTTAAAAAATGCACATGTGCAGTGCATTCAGATTTATATTAAAATAAGAGATGTAAACAGCTGTATAAAATATTTGCTTTTGCTTATATGTACTATATACATGCTATATGCACAGGACAACTCTGAAGGGATACGTCTCATTTACATCTGGACAAGGGGCTGGTGGAGAGCAGTGTCGGGGGAACTTGCTTTTCACTAAAACCACTTTATGTCCCACAACAAGCACACACTACCTTATCTGAAAATAAATATTTTAATAATAAAAGAAAACATCTATGTGTTTATGTGCACAGATGTTTCTTAGCCAAAAAAACAAACAAAAAAACAAACACCCTGGAGAAAAGCTACATTATTTTCAGGATGAAAAGATGATGCTGGTTTAGATTCAAAAAAGAGGATAAAACTTAGAAACTAGAAAGAGAAGCAGCCTGCATTCTACTGCTTCACTCAAAGCCATGTGTCCTGAATTAGAATCTTTACAAGACAGGCAGCCAATATAACTAACTTGAAAATTCAGCTTTGCCTTCTCAAACACCTCCATCACTTTACCTCATTTGAATCAAAGAATAGATTTATGGACATTTGTATACGTGCAAGTTGAGCTTGATTAGGTCCCAAAATCATTTCTCCAGCCTAATAAAAAGTAAAGAGACTTTAAAGCTACTTCAGATATACTTTATCTTTAAGTTAACAACTCTGGATTTATATATGTCCAATGTGAGCTTGATGATAATTAAAAAAAAAAAATCACAAATAGGATTATGCACAGTACAGCCAGGCCTGAATGTTGGGAGAGTGAAGACTCAAGTCCTACCTTAGCCACATGCTTCTGAGACTTCTGTGGCATCACTATATTCAGTCTTCATATCACCTACCTCCCGGTCATCATCTTACTGAAGTTTCCTTCAGTACAGGGAAAATTTAAATAGCAAGTGTGCTAAATTGATTGCAAAAATGGCTCCAATTCTTTCTCTCCCTGTATCCATAATCTTTGTGATATAACTTTTTAAGTGACAAAGAAAGTCACTCAGTTGTGTCCAACTCTTTGCAACCTCATGGACTATACAGTCCATGGAATTCTCCAGGCCAGAATACTGGAGTGGGTAGCCTATCCCTTCTACAGTGGATCTTCCTGACCCAGGAATCAAGCCAGGGTCTCCTGCATTGCATGCTGATTCTTTACCAACTGAGCTATCAGGGAAGCCCATAACTTTCAATTTCCTCTCATTAAAAGTCTACTTTCCCCCTATTCACAATAGCCAGGACATGGAAGCAACCTAAATATCCATCAACAGAGGAATGGATAAAGAAAATGTGATGTGTGTATACACACACACAGAGACACAACGGAATGTTACTTAGCCATAAAGAGTAACAAAAATGGATCATTTGTAGAGATATGGATGGACGTAGAGACTTTCATATAGAGTGAAGTCAGAAAGAGAAAAATAAATACTGTATATTTATGCATATCTGCTAAGATACATAGATTAACTGAGGCCAGGCTAGGTCATCAGAACTGCCCATGGGCTTATGAATAATAATAGCCAGTTGTTGTTTTAAATCATTCAGCTGTGAATTGTTTGTTATATAGCATTACTGTGACAAGGCATAAATTATACAGTAAGGAAACAAGGCAGTTAAGAGTTTTTTGTGTTGTACTAGCATTTGTTCTACTTACCACTTTTATGAATATTTCTGTTCAAGAAAAATAGCATTTCTAAGTGGAATTATAAATGGGATGGGGCTTCTTAGGTGGCTCCAGTGGAAAAGAACCTACTTGCCAATGTGGGAGACATAAGAGATGCAGGTTTGGTCCCTGGGTTGGGAAGATCCCCGGGAGGAGGGCATGGCAATCCACTCCAGTGTTCTTGCCTGGAGAATCCCATGGACAGAGGAGCCTGGTGGGCTACAGTCCATGGGGTTGTAAAGAGTTAGACATGAGTGAAGCGACTTAGCATACACATAGCATACATGTAAGTGGAATACATTTAGGAGAAGATTATTTTTCTCTTGGGTTCCCTAAGTTTGAAAGATTATCTGTCAATTAAAGTCGGATTCTTCCATTCTCTAAATATTCTGTCTTGGTCCTCTCTGGTGATCTTGTTCCTGGAATGACTATGGAATCTACGTCCCTATATGTAAAGTCCAGCACTCAGACCCAGGAAGAGCCAAGAGGATCCAACATACATCTGTATCCCTTCCCCCCACCTATTCCTAGGCCTTTGTCAGCGGCTTTGAGCCAAGTACAAAGAGGGCCTTTAAGAGGGCCTCCACATACCTCCTGAGACAATCACATCTGAAAGGGCATCTTATCGGTTCATGTTCCAGATCTGTGATGAGTGTTTAGCTGTAAATACCCATGGGAGGAGCCCTTTGGTTGCAACCATCCCAGTGGTGTATGGGCTATCCAGACATCTGCAAACCAGAGCTTAACCAACATTCTATGTTGGCTCTAGAAAAGAATTAATCATCTTGTCTGCTCAGCAAAGAATTCAATTCATGACTTGCTGGATACCAGCCTACCACATTAATAAATAGTCTGTAGAAGATTTTCTTTTAAATATATATACAGTTGGCCTTTGAACAACCCAGTTTGAACCACTGTAGGTCCACTTACACATGGATTTTTTTCAATAGTAAATACTATTATACTCCATGATCTGTGGTTAGTTGAATCAGGGATGTAGGTGAACCAGGGATATGGGTGCTGACTGTAAGTTACACACAGATTTACAACTGTCAGAGGTCAGCACCCTACCATCCTCTCCCTACAACCTTGCTCAAGGGTCAAATGTATGTAAAATGATTTAGTATAATTAAGGGTTAAATAAAAGCAGCAGAGATGACCCCCGAAGTTCAGATATATTCTAGCAAATATTGCACCTGCTTCTAGACTTCACATGTAGACCCTAGCTGAAACTTCTATGCCCTACAGATTCTGACTCTCATTTTCAAGCTACTATGGGGATGGTTAGCTGCAAACTTTATCTTTACAAATGCCATAGTAATCAGTGTTCCATCTGGTTTTGGCCATAGGACTGGACAAGGTCAGTGTTCATTCCAATCCCAAAGAAGGGCAATGCCAAAGAGTGTTCAAACTACTGTACAATTGCACTCATTTCACACATTAGTAAAGGTGTGCTCAAAATCCTTCCAGCCAGGCTTCAGCAGTATGTAAGCTAAGGACTTCCAACTATACAACTGGATTTAGAAAAGGCAGCAGGACTACAGTGGATCACATTGTCAGTATTCACTGGATCGTGGAGAAAGCAAGGGAATTCCAGAAAAACATCTACTTCTGCTTCATTGACTATGCTAAATCCTTTGACTGTGTGGGATCACAACAAACTGTGGAAAATCCTGAAAGAGAAGAGAGTACCAGACCACCTTTCTTGTCTCCTGAGAAACCTGTATGTGGGTCAAGAAGTAACAGTTAGAACTGGACATGGAACAATTGATTGATTCAAAACTGGGAAAGGAGAATGACAAGGCTGTGTATTGGCACCCGAGTTATTTAACTTTTATGCAGAGTACATCATGTGAAATATGAGGTTGGATGAATCAAGCTGGACTCAATAAACCCTGAATATTCATTGGAAGGGACTGATACTGAAGCTGAAGCTCCCAGACTTTGACCACCTGATGCAAAAAGCTGACTTACTGGAAAAGACCCTGATGCTGAGAAAGAATGAAGGCAAAAGGAGAAGGGGGTGGCAGAGGATGAGATAGTTAGATAGCATCATCGACTCAATGGACATGAGTTTGAGCAAACTTCAGGGGATAGTGGAGGACAGATGTACCCGGCATGCTGCAGTCCATAGGGTCACAAAGAGTCAGACATGCCTGAGCAACAACAAAACTGGTTCTGGCTTCCTGTCCCCACTCTCCACCTTGCGGTCCATGGATGCAGTTCTGGTACCTCTCATGTCTAAGTCCTCTGGGTATTGATAAACAGTGTGCAGCATGGTAATGGCCATACCAATAATACCCTTAGTATGCAATTAAGATCAAATCTGAAAAAAAAAATGAAAAGCAGTTTTGACTAAGACCAAGCAGCTTTCTTTCTTACTTGTGTGAGGAATAATAAGGATGTCACATCCTTTAATGATAGTGAACATTTTATAACAGAGGGTAATAAGAATAGTTAGTTTATTGAGCCTTTGTCATGCACCAGACATGGACCTAAGTGTTTTATCCACTTTTAATTTGTATCACAATTTTATGAGACAAGTGCTATCGCCATTTCCACTTTATGGAGGGGTAAGTGATGCCAAGAGAGGCTAAGTAACCTGTCCAGGGTCACAGAGGTAGTGAATGATAGCAGTAAGATTTAAAACTGGAGTAGTTAGACCTCCAAGCACTTGCTCTTCGTCTCTCGGCTAGTTACCCTGGCTGCAGTGTGCAGTGGGGCTGGGGCTCTGCCTTTCTGTGAATTCCGAGATGAATTCGAAGACTCTGCTGCCTAAGAGATAGGCACATAAGAGGCAATTTATACAGTACATTTTCTTCCAGAATGAAAGGACTCATTTCCTCGTCACAGTGCTGCAGACACCTCTGTGGAAAAAAATCCCTGGTCATTACCAGGAGCATTAGTGGCAATCTCTGACAAGAAGCAAAGGTTTCTTTGTTCTGATAATGACAGAGATGGGCTTTTGGGTGAGGCGGACTATGACACTGCAACATAGCTTGCTTTCAGCATACCAAGATCTTAGGGTCACTGCGAGACTTAAAAGATGTTATTCACGAACTGTATTTACGGCAGTAATTATCACATAGTAAGTACTCATTAAACATCCATTTTCTTCAACTATCACTTTTGCCAAAACTTGTAATATTTTTCCAATTAAATATTAATGTCAGTCACATTATGACACTTTTCAACACTGTAGAAACCCTTTTGTTCCTGGAAAATAGCATGTTAAAAGCCCCAGCTTCTAGGCTGAAAATGCAGTATATGTTGCTAGCCTAAATAATTGCTTTCCATTAGACCATCATTTTTACACTCTCAACCCAGGAGCATTAGTGTTGGCAGACTGGGCCAGGAGAGAAAGCAAGGGCTACCGACCACATCCTGGGAAGATCTTGAAATGAGTGCCTTTCCCAGAAGCTAGACATTTTTTATTTGACTATCTACAACCATGCGTAACTTGGAAGATCCAGTCAGAGGCACTTTTTAGGAGCTTGTAATACAGATACATACTTGAAGAAGAAAATTCTGTTGTGTCACTTGCCACATTTATTGAAAATTCTGAATTCTCTAACGTATTTTGGATCTGGTACCAAGCAGAGGACCTGGTACACCATAGATACTCAATAAGTAGGTTTGAACTAGGATTTCTTAGAAAATATCAACTGGCTATGTGTTATATAATTAGTCTGAAATATCTCTTCAGAACTACAATTATTTTCCAAAAATTTGGTATAATGGATGTGACCCACTTAGGGAAGAAAATGGCTGAGAGATACATAAATTGACTACCAATGGAGGAAGAGTAACTTAATCTTAAAAAGTACCTAGATAAGATGCTGAAGACGATGTGAGCTAAACGTTGCCAACTGAATACTTCCCTGCTACTGCTCACATTTTAATAAGCTATAAGGAGTAATAGGAAGCAATGTGTCTATATCTTTGTAAGAACCCTCCCCCACCTCCACCACCCAGAATCTCCCACAGTATATTCAGTATATGTCAGAGCTTACGCTGTATGAAAGATATCTTGACCATATCCTCTCAGTTTGGTGAATACCTATCAAGCTGTTGAGAAGTGGAGCATTTCCCGCCAGGTCAGTAAACAAGGAAATCATAGTATTAGTCATTCTGGCCCTCCAAATGTGAATTTCTGAGCCCTAAGGGCACCCAGGAAGGAGAATAATACCTGTGGCCTGGCAGCCTTGAGGCTGTAGCCACTCCCTGTGTTGAACACTGGGTAACTCAGGATGTGAAAACACAGGATACTTACCCGGGTAGCTGAGATGCATAGGACAGGAATGATTTCAGCGAGCCCAGTCTCTTGCATCTTCCCATTCAGAGAAGAGTGCTAAATTCCTTAACTTGGGGTATCTGGTTTTAATTCACAAAAATATTTTTGATGTTCAGGCTGCCTCCCCTTTATTTCAAACTTTTATATAACCTGACTCCTTCCCACCCCACATCCCCCCAGCCCCTGCCACCTCCTTGGACCAGTTCTCTCAGGGTTACTTAAGATGCTGTCTCCTGTGCTTGAAGTCCTAAAAATTCCCACTGAATTAAACAGAACTCTCAGCTTTTAGGTTGTGACTGTTTTTTTAAGTCCACATCGCACTTTGCATGATGGAGCAACAAAGAGAGAAAAGGGGGAAAAACAAATCTTTCATTTTATTTATACATTTTAGACTAGGAAAATCTGTTCTAAAAATATGATTCCATGTATCTAATTACCTAAGGGAAGGGACTTATGTGTACTAAAGGTGAATATTAATATATTTTTCCATTGGGCACCCTAATATATTTGATAAGCGACATATTTAAAATAGTGCTTAGTTTTCATGTCTTTCATTAACATTTCAGTTGAAACAATACTGAAAAATAGGACTCCCCTGTACCACACCTGTTCTCCCATTCTATTAGGCTCTCAAAGTTCATTGTGAAGTTCATAGTACAGTACAGTAGTGGAAGTCCTTCCACTTAAATTAAGGTTGTTTGGTAGCATAATGTGCCCTAAGTGGTCTCTTAGTAGGAATAGGAGATAGGACATAGGTGGAAACTAGTTGCATAAAATCCATTTCGGAAGTAATTAGAAGATAATCAGACATATCTAAACCAATAACATGATATTTTAAAAATTTAATAACATTCTAATTAGAATTTTACAATTAAAAGTTTAGCATTTACACTATGTCTGAACTCTAGAAATTTCCCATTCATATTTTGGGAAGAAATTAAATATCTTATTTATCCTAGAAGATATAATAATACTTTCACTGTACCTACAAAACCCCTGAAAACAAATATACATACATTAGCATAAGAATCCATACAGCCTCCAGCAGGGCCCCACAATCACTGAAATCTTCCACTATCTTCACGACTCAGTTAGCACAATGGGGAGGATCTGCTCCCTGCCAGTTACCAAAGTGGGTTTAAGACTCAGGGGAGTTGCCTGGAAGGTGTGAGATATGCTGCACATTGAGTTTAAGGAACATCTACAAACAGGCTTTGGTCAATTTTTCATTTGTGCTAAAAATGTATTTTTAAAAGTCCATCATGTTCCACACTTCTTTGTCACTGTTTTCTTAAATTTGCCCCCACTGGTTTGGCGTGCACTTCGCCAGATTCTGTCAACCCTGCCTGGTGCCCTTGTGTTGGATTATATAAACTGAGCACCCAGCCTTTCCTGATACACTGGAATTATATCCTTAGAGCATGGGTCCTTTTTTCCCTCTGTGTGCTTAATGTCCTCCTGTAATTTTGGTGTTTTTATGTGGGGAACTGTGAAACAGAGCAAGACCCTGTGGGTTCCTCTTGGGTACAAATCTGTGTTTCTTGTTTTCAGGAAATAGGCTTAATTTAGCCTCCTTGAACTTCCCTCAGTATCAAAGAGCATATTCAAATAGTTGCTTCTCAGGGAAGGGATGGAATGCAGAAAGAAAGGAGGACCAGTCAAGAAACAATAGTGCAGCTCAGCGACAGAGGCCTCAATGAGTACACATAACAGAATACCTCTGAGTTCTGAGCCAGACACCTTGGAGTGCAAAGTCAAGTGGGCCTTAGGAAGCATCACTATGAACAAAGCTAGTGGAGTTGATGGAATTCCAGCTGAGTTATTTCAAATCTAAAAGATGGTGCTATTAAAGTGCTGCACTCAATATGCCAGCAAATTTAGGAAACTCAGCAGTGGCCATAGGACTGGAAAAGGTCAGTTTTAATTCCAATACTGAAGAAGGGCAATGCCAAAGAATGTTCAAACTACCGCACAATTACACTCATTTCACATGTGAGCAAAGTAATGCTCAAAATTCTCCAAGCCAGGCTTCAAAAGTATGTGAACTGTGAACTTCCAGATGTTCAAGCTGGATTTAGAAAAGGCAGAGGAACCAGAGATCAAATGGCCACCATCCGCTGAATCATCGAAAAAGCAAGAGAATTCCAGAAAAAAAATCTACATCTGCTTCATTGACTATGGCCAAAGTCTTTCACTGTGTGGATCACAATAAACTGTGGAAAACTCTTCAAGAGATGGGAATAACAGACCACCTTACCTGCCTCCTGAGAAGCCTGTATGCAGGTCAAGAAGCAACAGTTAGAACCAGACCTGGAACAACAGACTGGTTCCAAATAGGGAAAAGAGTACATCAAGGCTGTTTATTGTCACCCTGCTTATTTAACTTACATGCAGAGTACATCATGCAAAATGTCGGGCTGGATGAAGCACAAGCTGGAATCAAGATCGTCAGGAGAAATATCACTAAACTCAGATATGCAGATGACATCACCACTATGGCAGAAGGGAAGAGGAACTAAAGAGCTTCTTGATGAAGTGAAAGAGGAGAGTGAAAAAAGCCAGCTTAAAACTCAACCTTCAAAAAATGAAGATCATGGAAACAACAAAGGCAGCCAAAGCTTGTACCACATTGACAAGGGTCCATAGCTTATTTGGGACACAGAATGTTTCAATAATGAGATGATATGGTGATGGGAAGAAATGGCAAAGATGTTTGCATTATGGACTGTTTCATGTAACTTTCAGGCTAAGGGTACATATTTCATGCTATAGTGATACTAGTGGACACAAAATATTAAAACAAGCCATAGAAACTATAGGTCACATTTACTTGGCAGTCAGACCATTTTGCTCAGACTATAAAAAGATCACAAGTACTAGGCAGGGCGATAGCAGTAGTAACAGTATTACTGGTTAAATTTTAGAATATACAAGGATTCTTCAAATTGATTTTTGAAAGATCAAGGTGATTATTTTGGTTATCTTGTTACCTCTTCAATATAATCATATGTCCTGAGACTAAGAATATCAGTGGGGCAAAATAATAGCAATGATTTTAAAATGGGCATTTGAAACATTACGACAAAGTTCTCAGTAAACAAAAAGAATTATTTTTTGAAAGGTATTTGTGCAATCTATCTGAGATTTCTTGCTTTTTCTCTTTGTTTTATTTTCTTATGAATTCCATGAGGGAGTCTTAAATACTGTGTGGATGAAGAATAGAAGAAACTAAACTCCATCCTCTCCTTAACTCCTATATTTAATCAGTGAACATGTCTTGCTGATTTAACCCACTGGCATATGTTACTGTCCATCCTCTCCATCTTAACTGTCACTGCCCTGGCTCAAAGTACCACTGTCACCTCACATGTCCTTTTGCTCCCCTCTGCAGAATGATCTGAAGAATTAAAATAAGATTCTATTTAACACTCTAAAACCCTAACTATCCTTTTGGGATACTGACTTATGAGGATAAAGTGGCTTTTGAGCCCAAGAATAATCCAATTCTAGCAAGCCTCCTCCGTTGAAGTCACTGTGGTCTAGCCCTTCCTACTCTCTTGTCCAGTGTAGGCCCTTCACTCCTGCTGATCCCTCTGTCTGGAATATTCTGTTACTATTTCCTCACTTGGCCAACCATTGCGTATTCTTCAAATGTGGCCCTATCACTTCCACAAAGCACACATTCTTGGCCTCAGACTCTACTGTACTTCTCATAACCCATGTACTTCTCCTTTTAGCACTTAGCACAATTAAATTTAAAATATATTTGTGGAATAACTAGTTTTATTTATCTTTTTGTTAGACTGTAAACTGCAGGGAGGAAGACTTCATTACTCATGGTTTTGTTTCACACTTAAAACACAATAGGAGTTCAAAACTTATTTGACAAGTGAGGGAATGAATAAAATCAGTTAAGATGGACTTCCCCGGTAGTCCAGTGGCTAAGATTCCATGCTCCCAGTGCAAAGGGGCAACATTTGATGCCTGGTCAGCAAACTAGATCCCACATGCTGCAGCTAAGATCCAGCAAAGCCAAATAAGTAAATAAAATATTTTCTAAAAAATCAGTAAAGTGTGTATGGCTTAATGAGAGCCTCTCTTCATATACTACTAAGCTGGATCACTCAGCATAGAACACAGGATTCTTACTATGGGGTCTCAGGGTGGGTCAGGCACTATTTACACAAAGAAAAGGCAATGCTTCCTGCTTTCCAATAGCTAACTCCAATTTAGCGGGGGGTAGGCAGAAGAAGCAGTAAATGGAGAAGACAGAGTATAATGTAGTTAATGCTAACATGAAGATGTGAACAATGTTGGGTGGACTGCAGAGAAATGAACATGTGCGGAACAAGGAACTAAAGCTCACTCTTCTGTAAGGATGTAAACCGTAGTCACGTCTGAGTTTCAAAAAGAAAATTAACAGAATATTCAATGTTGAAAAGTCAAGTCTCATCAGCCAAAACTGCTATCTCACTTGTTTGTGGCCATTAATGGCTCCTCATCAATATAGAACCAAAGCAAGTGGACCCCTGTGGGAATTGAGGCTATGGTTACCTACTTTAACCCAGGGAACATCACCTCTCATCCTCCCCTCTCACCTCTTCTGTCTTCAGTGAGTTGACTCAACTCCCATCCCATCAACTCCTTCAACAACTCATTCCTAACACTGAGGGCTCTGCTAGGATTGAGCTTTGCTTGAGATTTCCTTCACTCTAAATTATGTTGTGGGGTCTGCTCTCTCCCCCCACACCTGAAAAGTCCATTTTGACAGCATTTTAGAGCTAATGCCTCAGCCAATATATGAGTGAGTAAAGACCTGGAGCTGGGGGAGGAGGTGAGGGGAGACTGAGGGAGCAACTGTTCTTCTTGAATACTTTCCACAATTACACAGTTTTAAAAAAAATAGGTGGTGGTAGTAATATTTATGTTCAAGTGATTGTTTTACAAAAAAGGGTAAAAAGAAGTTACTGGAGGCATTGTAAAACTGAGG
This sequence comes from Muntiacus reevesi, assembly GCF_963930625.1. NCBI lineage: Eukaryota > Metazoa > Chordata > Mammalia > Artiodactyla > Cervidae > Muntiacus > Muntiacus reevesi. The sequence goes on along the minus strand of NC_089265.1, from coordinate 14,984,423 downwards.
CAATGAGATAGAGAAAGCAGTACAATGATGCTCATTTTTTATAAACACTGGCTCCCTCTCTAATCCAATACCAGTACTATTCCCCTCCCACCTCTGGATTAATTCTCTCTATTGATAGTCATTGTCTACATCAGAGGTGGGGTATCCATCTATGCCATTATGCAGTATTCATCCCAGATGGAAATCTTGAGTATAGATACAGTTTTCAGCTTTTGATTCATCAGTCCTGAATTTGCTAGTGGCTATGTATTTCTACTAACAGAGCAACCAAATGTTATTCTACAAAATTAAAGTAAGACTGCACTTCGAAATAAACTATAAACATGATTTTAACTAGGTCACTTCAAGGCTATGGCTAAGGGGAGAAAAAGGCTTCTAATTGCTTGCTATTGTAAATGCTGCACAGTCCAATACTTCACAGTATGAAGAGTAAATTAGAACAACTTTTCATTGACAAAGATTAAACTTTTTCATCATTCCTAAGTTCCTGGAGATTTCCCCCACTGCTTCTACGTGTTTTAAGCTTTTCAATTAAATCTCCTGGGTAGTGGTTGCAAGAATGCCCACTGACAAGGGAATTTTTGTCTCTAGGAGAGTTAAACTATGTTAATACAATTTGTCCTGGCTATTCCTGTATATGCTGAATCTCTCAGTGATCATCCCTTACCAGCACACACTGCTACAAAGCCAAGCACAGCTTATATTACTCAGCCATCGGAACTGAACTAATGATAAATTTAGTTTTGGAAGAGAGTTTGTGAAAAGTCAGGGAGTCAAGAACAGTCAACCTTGATAACTCACTTGTTTTCTCTGGGATAATTTATTTTGACATTTAGGATTATGCGCCAGGAATATAAACCCTGGTGAAAAGCCACTGTAGACTGGTATGACAAATACAAGCCTCTGCTTTCCAATTTTCCGTCAACTTTGCCTCCAACTCACCTTGATCCCTCCCACTGAGTGTTTGGAATGCTTGAGTGGGCTGCCACAGAGACCATGCTGGAATCACAACGGTTTTGCTCTCTCCCTGGGCTGGAGCAGTCAATTAAAATCAGCTTAGATGAAGCCCTGGGAAAGGTTGTATTTTTTTCTATGAAATATTTCTGGTGGGACTAAGGGAAAAGACAGCTTTCAATTTTAAACTACATACATGCTTGAATGAAAGATCCAAACACCCTACCCATGAGACACTGGCAGTGAGGAAGATTGTGGTAGAAATAACAATAATATTTTAAATTCAAGTAGTAATTCTGATCGAAAAGCACAAGTCAGAGAAGGGGACCCCAAGCTTCCAGGAATGAAGTAAAAAAATGAATTCATTTAACGGATCTTTATTTTCTAAAACCCAAATCTGCCTTAAGCAAGAGAATATCTGCAAGGTATTACAGATGGGAGAAGAGGGCAAACAGATCAACAATTTTATTTTAAATATGCTGTATGTGTTTAATTAGTTTCAAAATAAGGATTAATGTGAGAGACTGCAGCTGGAAAGGCAAGGGGTCAATTTTTTTTTTTTTAATGAGCAGCTTAAAAATAAGCTCAGTTTATATTTGACAGACACTTAAAACCCACAGCCTCAGTGATAAATTGGAAATCTAAAACTATAAAGAGGCATACAACTTTGACCCTTTTTTATCTCTCATATGAATGAAAAAACTGTTCACCAGCATGTTTTCTGGGCTTCCCTGGTTGCACAGATGTTTAAGAATTCACCTGCAATGCAGGAGACCCGGGTTAGACCCTTGGGTTGGGAAGATCCCCTGGAGAAGGGAGTGGCTACCCACTCTAATACTCTTGCCTGGAGAATTCCATGGACAGAGGAGCCTGGTGGGCTACAGTCGATGGGGTCACAAAGAATCAGACATGACTGAGCAACTAGTTTTCTAGGCTTTTATTCATAATAGCTTACAGCTATTATGACTACTTTAAAAATGGGATGCAGGAAAACCTAAGGGACACCCTTCTGCGGTAGTCTGCTATTTACCAAAAAACAGATTTGGAAGTTGGCGGACTGTAGAGGCAGTGTGTTTCAGGGTGATCATTCTGAAGATCTCTGCTTGAGATCCTCCAAGGGATCCATAGTGAATTCAAGATACTCCTTTGTTTTGCTATATTTTTCTACTGAGTTCAATTTAAAATATGCTTATATCTAGGCTATTAGCATTCTTCCCAATTTAAATTAGTCATGAGTTCAGGAGAATGTCTTGGTACATATTTCTGTTAACATAGTGTTTGAAAATGAAGTTATGTGATCTATAAAAATAATGTTTAAGATTCCTTGAATTTAAATGGGCAGTTGAAAAACATAATTAAGTTAATAAGTTAAAAAAAGTATCTGTATTTTTGTTCATATGGTTTGTGACAGATTATAAAAATGTTTCTGACTCTTTGCAGCTCCTCTTATCAAGGAGGTGGAATCTTTAGATCTTTATCTCTCAAGTGGGTTGACTTGTGTCTTATTTAGGTCAAAGGAATGTGGTAGAAATGAGGTTGTCTGAGTTCTCAGTCTGGGTCCCAAAATTCTTTGCCTACATCTGCTCTATCTTATAACCCTGAGCCACCATGCCATCAAGCCCAGATTGGCTTCCTGAACGACGAGAAATACTTGGTCAACGTGCTCTCATGCAGCCAATAGCCAACAACCCCAAGAAACAGATATGCCAAACAGATGAACTCTTGGGTCTGCAGTTATCAGAGACACTCTCTAGGAGAGAGATTAAAATTACCTCCTTTATAAATAACTCAAATTCTCTGTCTTAGGTCCTCATTTTTGGTTTGGGGCACAAACTCATCCAAATTGCTCCTCCAGACCTTCTCCTAATGTAGAGCCTACTCAGAGCACTGCCTCAATGAACATCTCATTGACTTTCTTCCTTTTCAATTACAATGTCACTATGATAAGACAGGGCACTCTAGCTTCTCCTTTGTGCTGAAAATAATGACATCATTCTGTAGTTCTGTCTGCTTTCTTTCTGCCTCCTTCCACAGGACTTGTACATTTCTCCCTGAGTTTACTATAATTGAGCTCTGATTCATTTTTGCTACTGTTGTTCTCCCTTCTTTGGTAATGCCAGTCTGATCAACAAATCTCATTCAAAAGAAATGAAAGAAATGTTCTAATTTTATCCTAGAAATATGTTCTTCATAATTAAAAGATAAAATATAGTACAGTGAAAAGAAAGAATTCTTTGTCCCCCCCCCCCAATAAAAAATGAATGTGCTAATAATATATTAACTGCTGGGCTTGCTATATAATTGAAAACATCTTCTTTTAGGCATTGATCAATTTGCTGTATGCATATCCTCTGAGGCATGGGGACCCAGAATTACTCATTTCAACATGATTGCAATTAGAGTGAGGAAGTCAGATTGGCACACTTCATTCTCTGGGTATGCAGTAATGGATATCTAGAGGAAAGGTAAGAATATGCATGAACAGCTGAAGACAAAAATACTCTACGTCTGTTTACCCTCTCAAGAACTGTTCTGAAACACCAGCGGGTGATTTTTCTTGTACTGATGAGAAGTCACATTATTAGGAAGTGTTCAGAAAATGTGCTTGCCAGTGAAGCTCTCATAGAATATAAGCTCTTTTTCTTATTTGGCAAATATTCTCTGGTCTCCTGTTTGTGCCAGGCACTATTCTATACTCTGAGACTATCATGATGAACAGGGCAAAATAGTGTTCTGATGAGGCTTATATTTTAGTCTATGAAGATAAATAATTATAATGAAAACCAAAGACAAATAGACAAATAAGAAAAATACTAAATAATGATTTACAGAAAATTCAATAGGGTGATTAAATAAAGAAAAAATGGAGAGGTGCTTTGGGCTGAATTATGTCTCCCCTAAATTCATGTATCTTAACCCACTAATGTGATTGTTTTGGGAGATAGGCTTTAGAATAAGGTGATTAAGGTTAAAAGAGGTCATAAGGATGTGGCCCTAATCTGATAGGATTGATGTCCTTATAACCACAGTCCCCAAACTTCTTGGCACCAGGGACCAGTTTGGTGGAAGACAATTATTCCATGGACTGGGGTTGGGGGGATGGTTTCAGGATGATTCAAGCCCATTACTACTGTACAGTTTATTTTTAATCTAATGCTGCCGCTGATCTGACAGGGGGCAGAGATGGCCCAGAGGTTGACGACCTCTGAAGAAGAGAAAGAAAGATCTCCATCTCTCCCTCTCAGCCCCCCACCATGTGCACAAACTGGGGAATGGCGCTGCCTGTGAGGTTGGAAGCTTCTTCATGGACTTCAAACCTCAAGGACTGTGGGAAAATAAATTTCTGTTGTTTGAGCCACCCAGTCTATGGTACTGGTTTTCCAGTTTTATTGAGATAAAATTGATATCTCAGTCAACATTATGATGCAACATTGTGTAATTTTATTATTTTTTTTTTGTGGTGGTTTTTGCCATACATTGACATGAATCAGCCATGGGTGTACATGTGTTCCCCATCCTGAACCCCCCTCCCACCTCCCTCCCCACCCCATCTCTCAGGGTCATCCCAGTGCACCAGTCCTGAGCACACTGCCTCATGCATCAAACCTGGACTGGCGATCTATTTCATATATGATAATATACATATTTCAATGCTATTCTCTCAAATCATCGCACCCTCGCCTTCTCCCACAGAGTCCAACAGTCTGTTCTTTACATCTGTGTCTCTTTTGTTGTCTCACATATAGGGTCATTGTCACCTTCTTTCTAAATTCCATATATATGTGTCAATATTGGTGTTTTTCTTTCTGACTTCAAACCTCAAGAACTGTGGGAAAAATAAATTTGTTGCTTGAGCCACCCAGTCTATGGTACTGTTTTTCAGTTTTATTGAGATAAAATTGATATCTAAGTCAACATTATGGTGCAACATTGTGTAATTTTAAGGTGCATGATATGTTGATTTGATATACTTCTATATTGCAAAATGATGACCATCAGAGTATTACTTAGCAACTACCTCCATCAGGTCATATAATTAGCATGTCTATTTTTTTCTTCTGGTGAGAAGACAGAAAACCTACTCTTAACCTTCAAGCATATAATACAGTATGAGTAATCACAATCACCATGCTTGGGATGTACATTACATCCCAAGAACTTACTCATATTACAACTAGAGTTTCTACACTTTGACCACTATCTCCTCCACCTTTCCCCATCTTCTCCACCTTTCCCCATCTCCTCCACCCCTAGTCCCTGGTAACCACAATTCTAGCCTTTATTTCTAAGAGTCAGGCCTTTTTAGATTCAACTGGTGATATTTTGTTATGGCAACTCAAGCAGACTGAGACAAGAGCAAAGCTCACACAATTTTAAAGAGATTGCTTATAAATCTTGTCTTATTTTTTTCTAAGTTGACACAAAGACACACAAAGTATTCACAGCCTGGCAATTGCTCTTACTATAAATTTCGAAATGCTTAATTGTCTTCTCCTGGCCCAGTGCATGCCACCCTTCCTCAAATGAATACTGTGAGAGAATACAGAAGTCTGAATAGACAGACAACTCCTTATTGCATCTCACTTCTGACCAAGAATATACTGTAGAGGCTACATGACTATTGAGTGATGTGTGTACTCCTGATTCACATCCACATTCCCAATTCATTGCTCACATTTAACTTGCTTCTTCTTTCATCTCTTCCCAGCTTGCTCACTCTCTTCCCCTCCCCATCCCCAGAGGAACCACAATGTAATCTGAAATTCGACAGTGAAATAGTTCTGTTCACTATCTGCGAAGCCTTTGCCAGTTATTTAAATTGCACAGATCTTAGTTCCTTTATAAATTGGGGAAAGAATAGTTAGATCACAGAGGAATAGATAATATGATACAAATAAAAGTGCCTTGCCCATGGAAAAATAAGTGCTATTTTATTTACTGCTATTTCTCCTTTCCTATCTTAGTCTAGTATCTCACGCTTGTGCAACTAGTCCTACACAAGCAGAAGAGTCTAGGCTTTCTCACGATGTTAGCAAAAGGTGTTTCTTTATCTGGGATATTCCATGTACCTCTCCTCCATTCCCTAATTCCTCTGCCTCATGAATTCTACTTCTATGTGGTTCTTCTGATCTCACTTGACTCCTCTGTTGCAGGATCTCCTAACACCATGTACCTCTCACGTATAGCACTTATCACAGTTCTGGTCACACTTGTTTGATTGTTCAGTATCTGTCACCCAAGAGTCAAATTTTTATGAAGGCCAGAATTATATTTGCTTTGTTCCGTATTATATCCATAGCACATATCACTGTTATTAGTATAGAAAAGTGACAAAAAAATTTAAAAGCTTCATTTTAATAATTGTCTTCAAAATTGCCTGTTCAAACATCATGTTTAAGAATATAATGTGACTTTGGGAAAGTTACTTAACTTTATATCTTGATTATTTTTAGTCTGTAAATCATGGGGTTGGGTTAATAACAACTAGAGTTTCTTCTGAAGCTACAAATCTATGAATATATTTACTTTGCATATTTCTGAGCCATCCCATCTTATTTGTTTCAATAATTCCTTCTATTTTACTCCCAGTGCTTGCCCACTTACCCCCAATAGTTACAGGACAGAGTGTTCCTTAATAGTAGTAATTTGAAAGCCTAAACCTTTTCCCAGCCACCTAGAGAACAAAGCAAGAAGGACCAGTGCTAATTCTCCAAGAGAGCCTTAGATGTAAACTTCAGTCAGTGGGTTTGCTCAACCTTATTCCTGCTTCATTTTTAGGGGCAATACGTGCATTTTTCCCCCTAGATATGAAACATCCCATATGCTTGACCACTTTTGAAAACAGGCGAGTCATAAAAGTCTAAAATTCAAAGCTACTGCAACCTTCCCTACACTCAGCCCTTTGCAGAAAAAGGAATCCATTTTAGAAACCCACTTCATGTTTCAGGACACAGAACTGAAGAGCCTAAAGTCGAGTCTGTGAGAGTTGCTCTAAAAGGAACACAGATATGAGAATAACAGCAGTGCAAATCCACTGATGCTCAGACACAAATGCGAGCCAAAAGCCAGTGGCACTGCCAGAGCCTTGTTCAAATGGGTGCAGATAGAAGCCTTAAAGCTTCCCCTGAATGAGCCTTCCCTTCGCCCGCGACTCTGAAAGCTCTCTTGCGGATACAATACCCAGCTACTCAATACCAAATGCCATCTTTGAAAGGGAACACAGACTCCGAGGTCCCTTTAAAGTTGTAATTAGGCTGTTTCCCTTATGAAAAGGCTGGAGGAAAGGGGTATGTAAGCCAACTCTCTCTTCTCACATAAAATTACCTTTGAAGAGTCTCAGGCAGCCAAGTGTGCCCCCACTATTAAACAGCATGTCACACCTGATGCAATGATTTAATGCTCTGATACACTCCCACGTAAGGAGGGCACAGTGGAAAATTCCTTTCTCCATGCACTGGCCCTGAGCTTTTATACACACTTCGTGGCACCTTCATCTCATTTAGAAATGTCTGCTAGTCATGTCAACCCAGCCAAGAGGGAAGGGAGAGAAAGAAGCATCAGATTCACTTAGGAGTCTAAGTTTTTGGAACCATAGGCTTCTCAGTGCTGCCCAAGTTACTTCTCCTGTTAGGTTTGTTAGGAATGGAAAAAAAAAAAAAAAAGACAATAAATAGTATAGATTGCTACCTGGGACTGTTAGCTTCTGGCAGCAAGAGTCTCAAAGGATGAAAACTAATAGTCCTTGAATACTTGCTAAGTGTCAAGAGCATTCTAAGCACTTTATTGGGTTTTCCCATTTAATGCATCAACCCTGTGAGATAGCTACTTTACCTATTTTTTTTAAATAGAGACTAGGAAACTGAGTCATAGCAAGATATACTAATGTGCTAAGGATCACACTTGGGGATCAGCTTCAAAGTCATCCCATCTTAAGCCAATGCTTTGTCTCCCACTCTATGCTGTTTTAAAAAAAAAAAACAAAAACCAGAAAAGAGGGCCAGGATCATGAATTTCTCCTTCTGTAAGCTCACATGAATCACAAGGGGAAAAAATGACTCTAGGGAACTTTTAACTCTGACCAGCTGTCTCATTAATTTATAATCATATTTTAGGAAGGGAATAATTAGAATGAATATAGCTAGTTCAGAGTAATTGTCCTTCTAATTATTCATTTATTCATTCAACAAATATTTGTCCCCTTCCTCAAGGAGCTTAAAATCTACTAGAACTGGGGGAGATTGGAAAAAGATAATTATAGTGCAATCAACATAATTTAATAAGGTAACATGTAAAGGGCTTCCATGTTAATTGTTCAATGAAGTGTAGCTATCTCTCATTTTCAAAAATAGGAAAGAATGCTGCAATAGAGATATTCAGGGATTTTTAGAAGTGCATAGAGGGGAGGGATAAATAATTTCTGGGGAAGTCATTATACATGAAGGTGATATTTAAGCCACATCTTATAGGACTAATAAGTGTTTACTAGTAAGACCAGGCTGAAAAGTATAACAATAACAACACACGGGAACTATAAGAATAAAGGTGTGAAGAATGAAAGTGTTAAGAGAATGAATGAGTGTAGGCTGAGTGTGGAGGACTAGCAGGGAAATACTGCAGGTCTTACTTTTCTAAACGAAGAGCAGATTTTACTTAGAGTGATTGAACCTACTTGAATGTCATATAATACATACAATACAAAGTATTAAATTGTCTCAATTTTCAGAAACCTTGAAAGTGAAACTCATTCAGTCCTGTCCAACTCTTTGCAACCCCATGGACTATACAGTCCATGGAATTCTCCAGGCCAGAATACTGGAATGGGTAGCCTTTCCCTTCTCCAGGGGATCTTCCCAACTCAGGGATCGAACCCAGGTCTCCCGCATTGCAGCCGGATTCTTTACCAGCTCAGCCACACAGGAAGCCCAAGAATATTGGAGTGGGTAGCCTATCCCTTCTCCAGAGACCTTAATGATGTTTTTCCATCAAAAATTAAATTAAAATTAGAATGCTAGTTTAATAAAGATAAGGCAGTGCTTTTAACAGTATAGTACCACTCAATAAGCTACCCAGTTTGGGGGGTGGCAAATAGATACAGTGTGGGTGTAAGGAATCAGAGAGTTTGACAGTGGGCATGATGAGAACAGGGCTTCGCAGGCGGCACTCCTGCCTGCCAATGCAGGAGATGTAAGAGACATGGCTTTGATCTCTGGATCAGGAAAATTCCCTGGAGAAGGGCATAGATGCTCACTCCAGTGTTCTTGCCTAGAGAATCCTGTGGACAGAAAAGCCTGACAGGCTACAGTCCACGGGGTCACAAAGAGTAGGACATGACTGAAGTGACTTAGCATGCACACACGCATGATGAGAAGATGTTTCATTGTGATTTTTGGAAGGTTTAATAATCAAGATATTATCTTCATGGAAAACCAAAATAGGCATAAGTTCTAATTGCATTATACATACACAGTTAATTTTTATAGTACTATTAAAGATATACACACCTACATAAGTATTCATTATTTTTGTGCTGAGTTTTTGAAGATTTAACTCAAATGTATCATGTGAAGCTCTTACCAAAATATATGGAGTATACATTAAGTACAGCACAAATTACAAATGTATGATGAATGTTTTGCAAGACAGAAACCATCCTTGTCATGAGTCTGGGATCTTAACAGGAAAAGAATCTTCTATTTAGCAACCTAAGGCAAAAAGTTCTGAATTATTTGCCATCTTATATAAAACATATGTTTTATATAAAACATAATGTTACATATTTATGGTGAGGGCTTTGAAATTAATTTGAAAATAATTTACCCTTGTTCCTTGAATTTTTACTACCCTGAGTTAAAGAAAATCTTGCCTAAAGCATTTCACTTTTGGCAATCAAGTAGAAAATTGTGTGTGTGTGTGTGTGTGTGTGTGTGTGTGTATTTAAGAGGCTTATTTCTTCCGTGAGCCCGTGAAAACAGAACATACTTTGAATAAATTCTAGCAAAATCTGAGTTTTGAAAAGGAACCACAACTCAATCAAAAGATTTCAGAACCTAGGACAGCAACCTCAAAACCTGATAACCTAGTCAGGGTTGCTAACCTAGAAAACTCTGAATCATAGAGCACTAGAACCAGAGGCTGTTGGAAAAAGAAGTCAGAAAATCTCATTATAGATGAGAAAACCGGTCCATAACATAACATAAGCTCAGTTCAGTTCAGTTCAGATCAGTTGCCCAGTCACCTTTGACTCCTTGTGACCCTATGAACCACAGCATGACAGGCCTCCCTGTCCATCACCAACCCCTGGAGCTTATCCAAACCCATGTCCATTGAGTTGGTGATACCATTCAACCATCTCATCCTCTGTCGTCCCCTTCTCCTCCTGCCCTCAATCTTTCCCAGCATCAGAGTCTTTTCAAATGAGTTTGTGTTTTGCATCAGGTGGCCAAAGTACTGGAGTTTCAGCTTCAGCATCAGTCCTTCCAATGAACACCCAGGACTGATCTCCTTTAGGATGGACTGGTTGAGTCTCCTTGCAGTTCAAGGGACTCTCAAGAGTCTTCTCCAGCACCACAGTTCAAAAGCATCAATTCTTTGGTGCTCAGCTTTCTTTATAATCCAACTTTCACATCCATACATGACTACTGGAAAAACCATAGCCTTGACTAGATGGACCTTTGTTGGCAAAGTAATGTCTCTGCTTTTTAATATGCTGTCTAGGTTGCTCATAACTTTCCTTCCAAGGAGTAAACGTCTTTTAATTACATGGCTGCAATCACCATCTGCAGCAATTTTGGAGCCCAGAAAAATAGTCTGACACTGTTTCCCACTGTTTCCCCATCTGTTTGGCATGAAGTGATGGGATTGGATGCCATGATGTTAGTTTTCTGAATGTTGAGCTTTAAGCCAACTTTTTCACTTTCCTCTTTCACTTTCATCAAGAAGCTGTTTAGTTCTTCTTTTTCTGTCTTTCATATAGCGTTATCGTTACCATCTTTCTAAATTCCATATATATGTGTTAGTATACTGTATTGATGTTTATCTTTCTGGCTTACTTCACTCTGTATAATGGGCTCCAGTTTTATCCGTCTCATTAGAACTGATTCAAATGTATTCTTTTTAATGGCTGAGTAATATTCCATTGTGTATATGTCCCACAGCTTTCTTATCCATTCATCTGCTGATGGGCATCTAGGTTGCTTCCTTTTGCCAAAAGGGTTGTATCATCTGCATATCTGAGGTTATTGATATTTCTCCCGGCAGTCTTGATTCCAGCTTGTGCATCCTCCAGCCCAGCATTTCTCATGGTGTACTCTGCATATAAATTAAATAAGCAGCATGACAATATACAGCCTTGTTGCACTCCTTTTCCTATTTGGAACCAGTCTGTTGTTCCATGTCCAGTTCTAACTATTGCTTTCTGACCTGCATACAGGTTTCTCAAGAGGTAGGTCAGGTCGTCTGTTATTCCCATCTCATTCAGAATTTTCCACAGTTTATTGTGAATGCAGGGTTCCAAAGAACAGCAAGGAGAGATAAGAAAGCTTTCCTCAGTGGTCAATGCAAAGAAATAGAGGAAAACAATAGAACGGGAAAGACCAGAGATCTCTTCAAGAAAATTAGAGATACCAAAGGAACATTTCATGCAAAGATGGGCTCAATAAAGGACAGAAATGGTATGGACATAACAAAAGCAGAAGATATTAAGAAGAGGTGGCAAGAATACACAGAAGAACTGTACAAAAAAGATCTTCACGGCCCAGATAATCACGATGGTGTGATCATTCACACTCACCTAGAGCCAGACACCCTGGAATGTGAAGTCAAGTGGGCCTTAGGAAGCATCACTATGAACAAAGCTAGTGGAGGTGATGGAATTCCAGTTGAGCTATTTCAGATCCTGAAAGTTGATGCTGTGAAAGTGCTACACTCAATATGCCAGCAAATTTGGAAAACTCAGCAGTGGCCACAGGACTGGAAAAGGTCCGTTTTCATTCCAATCCCTAAGAAAGGCAATCCCAAAGAATGTTCAAACTACCGCACAATTGCATTCATCTCACATGCTAGTAAAGTAACATAAGCTCACCCAGGTAGTTAGTAGCCAAGATAGAGTTAACTTCCACCCAGCTGTCCTTATTTCTACTTCAGTTTTTTCCCCCTGTATTCTGTGTCACTCAAAAGTCCTAAGGGTCGGTGCTTCCCTGGTAGCTCAGTGGTAAAGAAACCATTTGCCAATTTAGAGACTTAGTCTGATCCCTCACATGGGAAGACCCTACATGCCACAGAGTAACTCAGCCTGCGCATCACAACTGCTGAACCTGTGCTCTAGAGTCTAGGAGCTGTAATTACTGAACCCGTGTGCTACATTACAGCTACTGAAGCCCACACCCCCTAGAGCCCATGCTCTGCAACAAGAGAAGACACCACAACGAGAAGCCTGCTCACCACAAGGAAGAATAAGCCCTGCTCACAGCAACGACAGGAAATCTGATGCAGCAGGGAAGGCCCGGCACAGTCAAAAATACATACATAAAATTACTGTTTTTTTTTTTTTTTTTTTTTAAAGCTCTAAATGTTGCCCCTTTGAATGCCAGAGCCATATTTGGGCCATTCTAGTATGCCCATAAGTCTAAGTCTTTGTACACATTACAGAATTAGAAATTATTTATTTACTAAACAAATTTGAATTCCTCAGATTGAATGAGCTGAATTCCTATGGAATGAATGCAAATAATTAACTGGAAAATTTTACAGGATTAAGTCCTGGTTCTGTTTATCAGTCAATCCCTCTGGACCTGCCTTGGCATTCCAAGGTGAATGCATTAGTCATTGTCTGTATAAAATGCAGTACTGTGTTGGCTCAGGGAATTAGAGACTCCTGTTGAAAAATGTGGGGTTAGGGGTTCAAATTATACACAAGTTGCTCATATTAGATTGTTTGAATGCATAAGCTGGTCTCATTCTCAGAAAGAAAACAAGAAAGTATTCACACAGGTTAACTAAAAATATCTCATTTCTTAACTGAAAAATTTCTTAAAAATATAATACTTAGTCATAATGAAGTAGTTAAAAGCATAGGCTCTAGAACTTAACTCTCTGGAATTGAATCATAGCTTTACTACTTAAAATATGCATAATCTTGAGCAGACTTATGCAACCAAAGTGACTATAATAATAATAAATATATGATTTATAAGGATGTGGTGATGATTAAATAAGGTTCTAAGAAAAGTATTTGACATGGTGGCTGACACAGAGTAACACTCAATGAGTAGTAAATTTTATCATACCTTGTACCTGATATTTAATTCTTCCTTCTAAGAACCATGAATTACTTACCCTCTGAGTTTATTAATTTTAGAGGACTGCAGATGTATAGTCTTGCTTTTGAGGGTAAACATAGAGGACTTGATTAATTAAAAGTCTAAAATATATTTCTCAAATTGTCTCTAGTAAAACTTTAAACCAATCACCTCTATTATTTTACTCCTAGAAATATGAGTCAATGAGCTGTAGGAAATAAGCAAAAAAAAACTGTAGATATTTTTTAAAATTCTTTTAAAAAATTAATTTATCTCTTTTAATTGGAGGTTAATTATGTTACAATATTGTGGTGGTTTTGGCCATACATTGACATGAATCAGCCATGGGTGTACATGCATCCTCCCGTCCTGAACCCCCTCCCACCTCCCTCCCCATCCCATCCCTCTGGGTTGTCCCAGTGCACCGACTTTGAGTGGCCTGTTTCATGCTTCGAACTTGGACTGTCATCTAATTCACATATGGTAATACACACATTTCAGTGTTATTCTCTCAAATCATCCCACCCTCATCTTCTCCCACAGAGTCCAAAAGTCTGTTCTTTATATTAGTGTCTCTTTTGCTGTCTTGCATATAGGCTTTAGATTTCTTTGAACAAATATAACCTCAATTCATTTATTTTACAGCTCAAACTCCCAGTTAAAATACTGTGTTTCCTTTCTTCCCATATACATATTGTGGAGAAGAAAAGACAGGGGGGAGGTGGAAGACATTTTTAAAATGCAGCTTAATTTTGAAAGAGTTGGGCTATACTTAAATTTCAGTGGGGAGTGGCTCCTTAAAAGGTAATATGGCAACTTAACAAGTAAATTTCCCCTAAAACAAGCTGGAAGAAAATAGAATTCATGCTAATGGAACTGAGGAGGGAACTAAATACACTATAAAAGCCTAGGCTGCTATCCCAAGGACAAAAAAAAGATGTGGAAAACCAATCTAAGGTAATTCAGTTCATCACAAAAACACATTGTCCAATTGGAGGTACTGTGAATAATACCTTAACGCCTGTCACAATAGATGGTGATGGTCTTTCTCTTATTCTTTTACGCTGAGGCAATCTCTTTGTGCAACTTTATTTGTATAGTTAACAATCTGAATGGGAGAGCTCTTGTGAAGACTTGTGCACTGTTATTGTTGCCAGGGAAACTGGGTCTTAATTTCTCGTGGCTGAGTGCCAAAGAAAACTGGCTACCTAGAGGGGAAAAACTTGGGAACACAGGATTTGTTGGAGCTTTTCAGCATTTGAGGGTCCTGTTTTGGGGCTTGCAATTTAAAGTCAAATTGTAAGCTCCCTCCTTTGCTCCACGGGATTCAAATGCTAAACCAAATAGCAGTTTGATTTTCAGCTGATGCGGTAATACAGTGATTATCAGTCACAGCAATCTGAGATTTAATATGGGAAAAAAAATAATGAGTGTAAGTCTTTGTTCAATTCCACTGGAAGCAACCCATCACTATTTTTCTGACAGCTCAAACCAGCTTATGGGGAAAAGCCCACTCTTCCAATTTAGAAGATTTTCTTGCCCAGAGCAGAGAACTTTATGTAGGTGCTTTTGTGAGGTATTCTTTATGCCTCACAACAGTGAGTATTTTGTGTGCAATGGAAGAAAGTGCAAGAAGCAAACCTGCCTGGATTTTTGAAAAAGAAATCAAACCTCATATCATATATTCAAAAAGATCCACTCTATATCAATTTATTTAGACTGTTTCAACTTGAATTTTTTGTCTTATTTTTCTTAAAATTAAATATTTTAGGTACATTAGCACACAAGTTTGCAGTCCCCTGGCCAAAATAAAATCCAGACTGTAAATTTATGAAAAAAGCATTCTGTAAAATAAACTAAAAAGAAATAAGAATAAAGTGAAAAGAAATAAGGGGATAAAGTGCTAGAAAGAGTGTGTGTACGGGCTATAATCTCAGTGTAGAGACTTTTTTTTTTCTAGGGGCATATAGATTTTTCAATAAATTTACATAGCTGTAACTAAACTGAGAGTAGCTTTTGAATATTAGTAAATGTCTTTGATTTTATTTCACCCACATGGAAGGCAGTAACCCTAAGATGCTCTTTTAGGACTTTTGCTCTTCTCCTGTTCTCACAAAGGAATTTAGCCTCCTCCAAGTTTAAATCCTTTATCTTTGATTACCCTTACTTCCTTCTGTATTTCTGTCTTTTTTGTTGTTGGACTTGGTAGCACTCCCATGGAACCTTCGGGAAAACAAAAGGACCTGGCCTTTTAGTGCTTGGAGCTTCTGCAGCTAGTAGATAGGCAATCTAAATGAAATCAGCTGGGTCTCATGGCAGTAAGCCACAGCGACAATGGGACAATAGAATCCAAAATGTGTCTCTTACAAGAATGGTCCTCAGAGAAATACTCCAAGGTTTATGAAATATATCTTTGAGAAGATTGTTTTATTTAAAGGAGGGGGAAAAAAAAAAAAGCTTGTCTAAAGACTAGTGAATAAAGAAAAACTGGGCACTTAAAAAATCCAATTTCTTGTCATTACTCCACTAGAATATGAACCACTGAAAAGACGCATGAAAACCTCAGAACTACTGAATTATATATATAGCCTTTGTGCTATTAAAAATAAATATCTCAGAAAATGTAATACTTAATGCTCTTTTAAATTCCTACGGACTGAAAAATGCACAGCGTTGCCAAAATAAATGCCACCATTCTCATTTTATATACGAGAGAAGATAAGCTAACAAATGAATGGACTTACCTGGAAAAAAATCACAGCTAGTAAAGGACAGAATTCTTGGTCTCATAAAACTAGGAAATGATACTTCTCTTTACTTACTTTCTTAAAATCAGTATCTTCAAATATCTTGAGATAAGATATGAGAAATCTTAATACAAAAACACTCAGTGGTACGTATGTTTTCTTAAGTTCCAGCTCAGGGGACAGATAACTAGTTTGAAAAACCATTAAAAATAATTGTTAGGGAAGATAAATGCAAGTTCTAATGCATTATTATTAGCACTACAAAAGTTTTTTTGAAAAAAAAATGTGAAGATGTGTTAAGAATTTATATTGAGAGCTATATATACAAACATGAGGATTAAGAGAAGGAAAATAACAAATGTTTAGTGTCTGCTATGTTTCGGATAAATATAAAAACTCACTGAAACATGCATCTTGTAGGGTTGATTTCACCATTATTATTTTATAAAGGAGAAAACAGGGAATCAGAATTTTTCTTTAAGCTACCCAGAGACAGAAAGGCCTAAATGGAGTTAGAATCAAACATTTTTGGTTCCTAAACCCTTATTTTCCCACCATGCTACAGAAGACTGACTTAATGTATTCCATTGTGAAAATTGTGCAATCATTCCTCCTTCTGGACTTCTTGGGAATAAAAAGCAAGCCATCTTGGCCTTCTTCTTGACTTTTCCACTTCCACACCACCATCACAGTATTAACAAAACACAGGTTATGTTTTATAATGTATGCAGCTTATCTCATGTGCTTTTGAGAATTCTATGTGCAACTGTTATAATTCTTTACTCCTGGGAAATTTGTTATGAAGGAGGTGTGGAGAATACTTGCCTTCTGGTGTCTGCTTTCTGATGCTAGGATTAGAAATATTCCATCAGTCAGAATATATATATATATATGGCATATAAGCAATTTATTTTGTTTTTTTAACCCTTTGGATCACACACTTACCATTTAAAAAATACTAAGTTACTCATCAATATTTTCTTTGTTCATTCTGAGCTTGTTTCCTTTTCTTTTTTTTTTTTTTAATTGGAACCAAAGTTGAATCAAATAGTGAAGAGGCTTAAATAACACTGAAGAGAGGGAAGACACCACTTCACAGTTGTTAGGCTGTTTAAAATTGCAACTAAAGAAGAATACTATTTCTCCTAGCTTCAAAGAGGTAATCTTGAAAGTGAAAGAACATGTTAATTGCTCAGTTGTACCCATGGACTGTGGCCCACCAGGTTTCTCTCTCCATGGAGTTCTCCAGTGGAGTGGGTAGCCATTCATTTGTCCAGGGGATCTTGCCGACCCAGGGAGTGAACCGGGATCTCCTGCATTGCAGGCAGATACTTTACCATCTGAGCCACTAGGGAAGCCCAATTGGCAGACCATATTCAGGTTTCAAAAAGGAAATCAATTTAATTAACAAAATATACAGAAGTAAACAGCTTAAAAAAACTGACTATATGGACTCTCCTGGTGGTCCAGTGGCTAAGACTCCATGTTTCCAATGCAGGGGGCCCGGGTTTGATCTCTGATCAGAGAAATAGATCCCATGCGCTGCAACTAAGACTTTGTATGATAAAATTCTGCATACTTCAACGAAGACTGAAGGTCCCACATGACCTGTGACTAAGACTCCACGTAGCCAGATCAATAAACATTTTTTAAATGGAGTATAAACTTAGATTTATTTTGCAGCATTATTCACAATAGCCAAGATATGGAAATAATCTAGCTGTCCATGAATAAATGAATGAAAGAAAGAAGATGTGGGATGGGAAGAAATATTAATTCACAATGCAATATTATTCAGCCATGAGAAAGAAGGAAATCCTGCATTTATATTTCAAATCTGAAAAAAGAAAGTTAAAGTCACAGAAACAGTAGAAAAGTCACTGTCAGAGGCTGGGGAGTGGGGAAGATGGGGGGAAGGTGGTTAAAAACGTACAAACTTTCAGCAATAAGGGCATTAAGATCTGAGGATCTAATGTAAAATATAGTTGATACCAGTGTCTTGTATAATTTAAGTTTGTAAGAGAGTAGAAATTAAATGTTCTCACCAAAACCAGCAAACGATATGTGAGGAGATGGATGTATTGACTGAATGGGAGAATCTTTCCATATACATATATACACCAATTTACTATGCTGTACTTATATATTTTACATCTGTATTTGTCAATTACAGTTCATTAAAGACATTAAAAAGCTTAGGCTTACTTCCATGTGAATATGAGGGCAACATACACTTGGTTCTAGCATTGACTCCACTGATCTGCATGATCTGCAATGTCTCTTCTCTCTATTATCTCTGTTGCAGCCATAGGCTTCCCAAACCTGCATCTTCTGGGAGAAAGGAATACCTTTTGAAGATAAAAGGCCTGTTTTGAGTCAAGAATACACCCACTGATATAGTCCTCAGGGCACAGAGCGTGGTGTCTAGTACACACTTGGCACTCAAAATGCTTTTGTAATTGACCTTGTTACTTAAATTAAACAAACTGTGAACCTTTTTATAAAAGTAGGATAAGTATCCTTTGAGACTCCCCAAATTGACATTTAAAAAAGCTACAATTCTTAGCATGGAAAAGGCACAATAAAATTATGTGATATCTTACGGGATAGGCCTTGTCTTGGTCTACTTCTGGCCATAGAAATTCCCATTATGATGGAGATGTCATTCATAGCTGGCATATTACCGTGAATTCTCTCAAGGCGTGACTTTCCAGTTATCGTTGTTTAGTTGCTAAGTCGTATGTGAGTCTTCTGCTACCACATGAACTGTATTTGTAGACCCCTGGGTTCCTCTGTCCATGGGGTTTCCCAGGTAAGAATACTGTAGTAGGTTGTCATTTCCTTCTCCAAAGGATCTTCCTGACCCAAGGCCCTATTCCTTGAAGCATTTTCTTGCTAAGAGTCTTAAGTCTTATGGCTTGGCAGCCATTAACCTTAGTCATAATTGACAGTTCTTACCCCATCTGGATTCCAAAAATCTGATTCCACGCTATTACTTTAAGAACTATGTTTGAAGTTAGCCTGTTAAAATCATGCACTAAAATTTAGGAATAAGAATTAAGATAAGACTTTGGGAGAACTAGTTTAATTTCTTTTTATAGGCATAGAGGATTGCAGTTCAATTGTTTACCATCCCTGGTAATCTCAGAATCAAACAGTTGCAAGGAAAGAAAGTTTTTCTTGAGCACAGATATATTACATACATAATGGTACACAGTATACCATCTGCACGTTCCTATTAAAAGAGAAGAAAGGACCTTGGGGACAAACTATATTTATCTTGTTCTTTCCTTCTCTTTTGAACAGTTTCACACATATGGTCCAGATATAATTTTGTATTTACCTTTGAGTAAACAGAGCTCAAACTTCTTTCCTCTTATGAGTTAAAATACTAGCCTCATTGGTAATACCCCTTTGGCTACCTGAGAAATGGGATCACTACCTAGGCAGCTGCTAACATGCATTAGCGACGGATGTGCTGGGACACACACCAGCTGTTTTTGAAAGAGGTAGAGCATATGCAGGAAAGGAAAACAGGAGCAATATTGCTCAGCTATTAAAAAGAATGAAGTAACGCCATTTGCGGCAACATATATGGGCCTAGAGATTGTCATACTGAGTGAAGTTAAGTCAGAGAAAGAAATATCATATGATCTCTCTTATGTGTGGAATCTAAAAACAAATGATACAAATTAACCTATTTACAAACCAGAAACAGACTCACAGAGAACAAATTTATGGTTACTGGGGGAAAGGGTGGAGGGGAGGGATAGTTAGGGAGTTTGGGATGGACATGTACAGGCTGCTCTATTTAAAATGGATAACTGATAAGGACCTACTATATAGCCCAGAGAACTCTGCTCGATGTTATGAGGCAGCCTGGGTGGGAGGGAAATTTGGCATAGAATGGACACGTGTATACCTATGTCTGAGTTGCTCTGCTATGCACCTGAACTACCACTACATTGTTAATTAGCTATACTCTGACATAAAAAAGAAAAAAGGAAAAACAAAAGCAAAGCAAACAAATAAACAAACAAAAAAGAACAGAGGAAAATTGCTGCCTTCCTTCTATGGTCCTTACCCTGGCTTTTTATTCAATTCAAGCAATCTGTAGTGAAAAAAATAGAATACCAGTAATATTGCAAGTGACAACTGCTCAAAAGATGATGACATCTTGTGTCATAAAACAGAGGGCTGTGTATTAGTCACACTAGTCCTATAAGATGAGATAGATACCCACAAAGAAGGAGCGTTGGCAGGGAGCAGTCTCTGGAAGGCCATTTCAAATCTCAGTGTCAGAGGGAGTTGTACTTCTGGTAGATCATCCAGAACTCTGAAGCCAGAAGATACAGTCAAGTACATATATACTCTTCAGCAAAAATATTGGAGAGCTTAGTGAAGGAAGAAAAATGTGTATATCCACAGGCTATTTAAGCTTCTTGGTGCCAGAGGAAACTGGGGCAATAAATTCCTTGCTTAATCAGTAAGTCATGTCCAGCTCTTTGTGACCCCATGGACTATAGCCTGCCAGGCTCCTCTGTCCATGGGATTTCCCAGGCAAGAATGCTGGAATGGGTTGCCATTTCCTCCTCCAGGGGATCTTTTTGGACCAGGGATCGAACCCGTGTCTCCTGTATCTCCTGCATTGCCGGCAGATTCTTTACTGGCTTAGCTATCAGGGAAGCCCAATAAATTCCTTAAGACCTTTCAAAAGCCCAAGAAACATGAAAATGCATTGGTTTAAAAGAAAATGTGTGGCATGTGGTTTCTGCCACAACTAAAGATATGTAATAGATGGCTCAGCCCAATAGCTATTTCATATATTTACAAGCATGAGAGGGTACTATAAACAGAGCAACTCAAATGTCACACATATAAAAACTCTCCTTAGCAACTTACATGCTGAATACTACAGTGGCCCTCTGGAAATAGATTACGGTTGAAACGTCTGCCCAAGTGCTGAAGCTGGGTCCATGGTTCCCCTAGTACTTTTTTGGAGCCAAATCACCATATGCTGGTGATTATAGGGCTTTCTCAGAATCTTGTCCCTGGGACAGAAGATGTTTCAGTTACAGATCCCTAAGGTACCCTTAGATTTCCAAGCCCAGGTCTTGGGAAATAAGAAAAGAAATACAGAAGAAGAAACCATGGAGTGACCTGTGTATATTTAAACAAAGAGGATGTTGGCTTGAACCCATGAACCTAAAAGATGACTTAAATGAAAGACAATAATATTGCCTGAGGCTGATCAGTCACTGACCACAGAGCAGCTACTTGCACAGCCACTTTCAGAGGCTCAGCTTTACATTCCCCAAATGTCTCTAATTACCAGCGCGCTTATCCCATCATTTCTGATAAATATTCTCCAGTGAAGACTGAGTACCCACCAAATTATCCCTCTTCTCCATACCAATAGGATCTTAAATTCTAATCATTCAAATTAATCTGAGCATGGCTGACCTAAATGAAGTGCCTTAAGTATTAAGTAGCTCAATAACCTCAAGAAGAAAAATTCTGATGAAAGGCCAGAAGAATCTCTCTCCTCTGCAACAGTATGTGATGTTAATTCCTCTTGTCATTTTTTGTAGCCAAAGTATGTGAAGTTATCATATTACGTGCTGTATCTCAACAAAATGAGCTACGATAAAAATTCATTTCTAAAGATTCAAAATTCTAAATACCTATATTTTATGACCTGTGGCCACCATAAAAATGATGTGGAATGACCACAGAATAGTCCTATCTGTCAGGCTATTTGGAGGAGGTCCAATCAAAAGAACATAGCCAAAAATGATGTCTATAAGAAGAAGCGAAAGACAAGCCTGACTAATCAGGTAGATTCAGGGAAACCACTGTAAGCTCTTTACCATCTTACAGGGAATCTCCATTAAATATGTTTCTGTCCCTTTATTTCCATGTCCATGGGAAAACCACTACTACATGCTATCTTAAATATGAATTATATGTTTGAAATGGTTTGACAAACTACAGGCTCGTAGGCAGAGATTAAGTTCACTTTGGGGTTACCTGGGGGTGCCTCAAAGCAAGAGGCAGTCACACAATGAGAGGCCTGGATGCTCAGTGGCCAGAGACTTGCCATAGGCATTCACAGGTCACAGTCAGAGCAAACAAACATAAATTTTAAATGCAAGTGACAAATCAAAACTCAGAGTATTAGTACTAGATTTTTGGGATTTTAAATTTGCTGGTATGGTTAATTGCTCTTCAACTGGACAACAGTGGTGAAGAATAAGGTATTACTCTCCTTTATAGAAAGGATGCTCAAACTACCGCACAATTGTACTCATCTCACACACTAGTAAAGTAATGCTCAAAGTTCTCCAAGCCAGGCTTCAGCATTACATGAACCGAGAACTTCCAGATGTTCAAGCTGGTTTTAAAAAAGGCAGAAGAACCAGAGATCAAATTGCCAATATCTACTGGATCATCGAAAAAGCAAGAGAGTTCCAGAAAAACATCTGTCTCTGATTTATTGACTATGTCAAAGCCTTCGACTGTGTGGATCACAATAAACTGTGGAAAATTCTGAAGGAGATGGGAATACTAGACCACCTGACCTGCCTCTTGAGAAACCTGTATGCAGGTCAGGAAGCAACAGTTAGAACTGGACATGGAACAACAGACTGGTTCCAAATAGGAAAAGGAGTACGTCAAGGCTGTATATTGTCACCCTGCTTATTTAACTTCTATGCAGAGTACATCATGAGAAACCCTGGCCTGGAAAAAGCACAAGCTGGAATCAAGATTGCTGGGAGAAATATCAATAACCTCAGATATGCAGATGACACCACCCTTATGGCAGAAAGTGAAGAGGAACTAAAAAGCCTCTTGATGAAAGTGAAAGAGGAGAGTGGAAAAGTTGGCTTAAAGATTAACATTCAGAAAACTAACATCATGACATCTGGTCCCATCACCTCATGGGAAATAGATTGGGAAACAGTGGAAACAGTGTCAGACTTTAATTTTGGGGCTCCAAAATCACTGCGGATGGTGATTGCAGCCATGAAATTAAAAGACGCTTACTCCTTGGAAGGAAAGTTATGACCAACCTAGACAGCATATTAAAAAGCAGAGACATTACTTGGCCAACAAAGGTCCATCTAGTCAAGGCTATGGTTTTTCCAGTGGTCATGTATGGATGTGAGAGTTGGACTGTGAAGAAAGCTGAGCACTGAAAAATTGATGCTTTTGAACTGTGGTATTGGAGAAGACTCTTGAGAGTCCCTTGGACTGCAAGGAGATCCATCCAGTCCATCCTAAAGGAGATCAGTCCTGGGTGTTCTTTGGAATGACTGATGCTGAAGCTAAAACTCTAGTACTTTGGCCACCTCATGCGAAGACTTGACTCATTGGAAAAGACCCTGATGCTGGGAGGGATTGGGGGCAGGATGAGAAGGGGGCAACAGAGGATGAGATGGCTGGATGGAATCACCAACTCGATGGGCATGAGTTTGAGTAAACTCTGGGAGTTGGTGACGGACAGGGAGGCCTGGCGTGCTGTGATTCTTGGGGTCGCAAAGAGTCGGACACAACTGATCGACTGAACTGAACTGAACTGAGAAAGGATGCTCTCTACCTTTATTTTGGTTTGTTCTTAGGGGCAGGGTACAAAGAGAAAAGAAAAGATAATAGGTCTTTAGTATTTTTTGGTGAATGAAGTACTGTTTTAGGTACTTCACATGCATCCTTCATATATTAGTCTGTACTATCTTAGTAAAAGCTATTTTTAAGATGATCAGATTGCTTGCTTTTTTCATATTGAAGTGCATTGTTTGCAGTTGTTGTTTTAGTCACTAAGTCATTTCCAGCTCTTCAGTGGCCTCGTTGACTGTAGTCCGCCAGGCTCCTCTGTCCACGGGATTACTGGAGTGAGCTGCCATTTCCTTTTCCAATTGAGCTGCATGAGTTCTTGTATATTTTGGAGATTAATAATTTGTGAGTTGCTTCTTTGGCAAATGTTTTCTGCTAACATACTGAGGGTGGGGGGAGAGAGTGGGATGAACTGAGAGAGTGGCACTGATGTGCATACACGACCATGTGTAAAATAGACCACTAGTGGGAATCTGCGGTATAGCACATGATGGTCAGCTTGATGCTCTGTGACAACCTAGAGGGGTGGGATACAGGAGGTGGAAGGGATTTAAGAGGGAGAAAACATATGTATACTTACAGCTGATTCACATTGCTGTACAGCAGAGACTAACAACATTGTAAAGCAATTATACTCCAAATAAAAAACAATAAAGAGGAAATGGAGACTCACCAAAGGTCCTTAAGTACTAGGTGGGAGAAGTTGAATTGGAGCTCAAGCCTGCCTGATTCTGTCTACAAAGATGGACCACTAACAACTCCTTCCTTCACTCCATGTACCTGCCACAGCTTTGATCTAGAACTGGAGACTCCTGTCCCCTCCCTTGAACGTGGGATGGCTTACTGACAGCTTTGGCCAACAGACTATATATACTTTATAGTATATATATATATATACTTTGGGACTTTAAAGGTCAAGCTTCAAGAGACTGTTTGCTTTTACTCTCAGAAGACAGTCACGATATAAAGTATAATTCTGCTGTTGAAGAGATAATTCCTGGAGATGAGAGACCGCACAGCCCCAGTCAAGCTGCCAGAACCCTTACCATATGAAGCAGAGATAAGCTATTCTCATTAAGCCCTGCCCAGATTGCTGAATTATGGGCAAAAAAGGATGCTGTTGTTCTAAGTTTTGGAGAGATCTGTTATACACTAATAGATAACTGAAAAAGATGACAAAACTCTATTTCTTCTTTTCATCTTTACTTTACTTCTTTTCATCTATACTTTAACTATGAATTCAGTAAGGAAATTTTAGGCTGAGTCAAAGGGATACTCAGCATGTAGCAGTGGAAAAGAACTATCCTAAAGGTTCTTGTCATTTTAAGCAAGAATGCACCGAGTAATTACAAAGTGCCTGGGATCATTTTGAAGCATTTATCCTCATAACGACCCTGTGAGGTGGGTATACTTTTAATTCCTGTTTTACAGGTAAGGAAAGGGAGGCACAGAAATGTGCTTGGCAGCTAGAAAGTTGTACATCCAAGATCAAAACGTTGCATCCAGAGTTCAGAGCCTCATTCTCAATTCTTAAGCTGTATTGTCAGGACTTTCTTGGTAATAATACCGGAATTCAGTCAACTGAGCAAAATAGCTATAGCAAGAGTTCAACTTTTGCAACTGAAAACATAACACCTGATTTTCAAAAGCCACACTATATACTACCCTGAAGAACTTTCCTTGGAGAGGAGATGTAGATAATGCACCAAAGAGTTCTTAATAGTTGCAATTCCAAAAACACAGAGTTAGGGGATAGAGGGAAGATCTGCGGCTAAGTTGCTTCAGTCATGTCCAACTCTTTGTGACCCCATGGACTGTAGCTCGCCAGGCTCCTCTGTCCATGGGATTGTCCAGGCTAGAATACTGGAGTGGGTTGCCATTTCCTTCTCCAGGGGATCTTCCTAACCCATGGATTGAACCCATGTCTCTTATGTCTCCTGCATTAGCCTCTGGGTTCATTACCACCAGTGCCACCTGGGAAGCCCAGAAGGAAAATCAGATAAGAAATCTAAGGATAAGGAATGCAAACTCTGGGATGTGGAGAGCCTTCTAAGGTGGCCTCTCCCCATGTCCTTGACGATATCTAAAAGCCATTCCACAGAATGGAAATAAAACTGGCCTGTACAATAACAGTTTTGCTGTAATTTTTCTGAGTTGCTGCAGAGTTTGGAGTCAGAAAGTCCTGGTCGGAACAGTGATTCACCATTGACTCACTCTGTGACCTTAGAAAGTCCTTTACCTCTCTGACTTCTATGGACAAAACGGAGATAATGATGTCTAACCCGTGGTCTTCTTGGGAAGATTAAAAGAGATTGCCTGTAAGTATATGTGCTGCTGCTGCTGCTAAGTCACTTGAGTCATGTACGACTCTGTGTGACCCCATAGACGGCAGCCCACCAGGCTCCCACCCCTGGGATTCTCCAGGCAAGAATCCTGGAGTGGGTTGCCATTTCCTTCTCCAGTGCATGAAAGTGAAAAGTGAAAGTGAAGTCACTCAGTCGTGTTCAACTCTTCCCAATCCCATGGACTGTAGCCTATCAGGCTCCTCCTCCATGGGATTTCCCAGGCAAGAGCACTGGAGTGGGGTGCCATTGCCTTCTCCAATATGTGCATGTACCTCCACGCTATTGTTACTATTATTGTGTTTTGCTCATGCAACTCTGAACCAAAATTAGAGGTGATAAATTAGGAGCTGAAAGAAGAAAATCCTAGACGGGAAGAGAGTGAAGAAACCTGTATCAGACAATAAGGTTGGAATAAAGAAGAAAGCATGATTCTTCAAAAGTCAAGAGGGGAATTCAGTCATACAGCATTTTCATTGAGGGTCTCCATTTAAACAATCTAATCAGATTTATACTTCCCCTAATCTCCACATGTAAAATCCAACTAGGCAGTGCATTAGTGAACATTCTAGGAAGCTCCACTCAGATGTCAGTCTTGCTTCATGGATTCATAGGGTGATTGATGAAAAAATACCCATGGAGTTTATTTGGCTCAACCCTTTTATTTCACAGGTAAAGGAAGATCAGAAAGGGACAAGAACTTGTACAAGGAGACCCAGCTTGTGAGTGACACATCAGATACCAAGACCAAGGTTTTCTGACTCCTCAGTAAGGGTCTTTTGACCAGAAGTTTTTCTCTGGTGAAAAAGAAACTAACTTGAAACAGCGCTGATTTGTATTGGTGATAAGTACTGCACCCAAATTAAAGTTTATCACCAAACACCACACAGGTTCAAATAAATAAATCAAATTAGCATTTTTCTTGTGTGTATAGGAGGTAAATATCAGCCCCATTATACTTCCCTGCCTTTACTTTGCCTTAATTCTCTAACCTACTATATATAGTACATGGTTCAAAGAGTAGACCTGACTTAAGGAGTAAGTATTATAAATTCTCAGCCAAAGCTGGGCAAGGCTTTTTTTTAGAGTGGCTTAGTGTTCCTAGGATGTGGAGCTTCAAATCTGGCTCTCTTGGACCCATCCTCTACTAGTCTCCGACCTTTGGGCTGGGCCAGTGCTGGCTGTGAACCCTGGTGACATACAGCTCTCACCATCAGCAAGACAAGCCAGATGACGGAATTCCCTTTATGTAGTTTTTGTTCCATTGTGTAACTGAGCCCTCCCAGAAGCTTGGGCTCTGCCTCTCCTCCAAGTGTCCTGATTTCTGGAATGGTGTCCAGGTGCACATCTAATGAGAGATTCCCAAGTGGACACTCTTGGTCAGATGCTTAGAACAGCTAATCCTATCCTCTCCCTCCTAATAGTCCCCCAAATAGGACAGATCCTCCCTAGGTGAACAGATCTAGTCCATTTACCTGACTGTTCCCATATGCACTATACCCATCTTCTGATAGGCTATGACTCAATTGCCTGAACTAAGGCAATATGGGACAAAAGAAAAATTTAAACAGCCAATAAGTTTCTATTAATTGTCCGATTGTAAATTTGGAAATTTTCTTTGATCAAATGTACAGGTATTTGGTGTATAGATATTTCTGGTAATTGAAAAACACACTGCCATAAGTTTGTTATTGTTATTATATTTTTGGTTTATAAAATTGAAAAATGTCTAATACTTGGAAAATAAAAAAGCCGATAAGAGAAAAACGCGCTTTACATTTTATAGAGTGAAAAATAAAAGATTTTTAATTTAATCCAGAACACAGGAACCTTTCCAGTATAAAAACTCACATTCCTTTGGACTTCTATCTTAGTTGACTTTTTTTCCCCTTAAAATGCAAGAAGTCACAGAATAAACTCTTCAGACTCCTTGACATGTTTCAGGGGCCCATAAATATATTTATTGATCTTCAGCTAAACTCTTGGGGATTTTGTCAATTCTAACCTTGATTCCCATGTGCAATAGAGGACTTTTCTAGATTTAGAAAAGTCTCCATTTTAGGTGCTAGTTTGAACTTCAGACCCTCTAAAATAGATCTTAAGACTCCTCATCAGATTTCTGAAATTTGCTGCTTATTTTCTGATTCAACTGTATTTGTTCAGCTGTGACTGTGTTACTTTCGGATTCAAGAAGGTCAACTACCGATAAGTATGCTATTTGATTCTCCCTCTGACTGTGAGACTGTAGAGGGTATTTAAGCCTCCACATGGAGGGCCTATGTTAGGAGGCATTACCAGACTTGCTAAACTTTAGTTCCTTTTCTTCCTGATCCAAATTCAAGTTTTCGTGAATCTCTCCCCTTGTTTCCAGTAACAATAATCTTTTAGAAGTATCTGTAAAAATAGGGTATTGTTCCTACCCCTAGGAGTTTACAGTCTAGATGGAAAAACAGGTCACGTATACATGCTGATAAAACCAACACTTTCAGAAAGTACCTAATAAAAACCATTAAAAAATCATAGTTTGCGTTACTGTATGGAAATTAAAAAATGGAGGGTTATCTTAACAAGAGGAAGAGAATTTTATCTTAAAGCTAATTTAGCTAGTACTTGGGTTAATTCTGCAGAGTAAGACATTCCTGTTGGCAGATAGGCTAGACCAAATGTTCAGAGATGGGAAAAGTTCGGATTCTGAGAAGCAGTCCAGTTTGGCTTCAGGAAAAAGTTTATGCGTATATGTCCCTATGCAATGACTTCCAAAATATGGCCCATACCTATATTTGTTTCGATTCTTTCTTTCCAGTTAGAACCTGTACAATAGTCAACCTGGTATATTTAGAATTCCACAGTATATCTATGCTTTCCTATCTCTACCTTGCTTGATGTTTCTTCCTTATCTTCCTCCATCCTCTGATTGTCCCACCCACCCCCACCTTCCTCCATATCTTTCCTCATAATGAAGATCAAAAAAAGCAAAAGAGTTTTGCTCTCTGTTGCCAACTCTAGTAAATTGACAGAGTTTGGGGAAGTTAATGTATAGGCAAAGATTCTAAAGTCACTTTCAGATTCAGGAAAAAAAAAAAAATCCATGATTGATTAGTGACCAAGGTGTGACCTTGAGAGTAGTGGTCCAGATGCTATTTATTTTGTGCACACTGTTGTTTAAGGTCCAGAGAAAGTAACCATCTGCATTCTTCTTCTTCTGGACATTTTCTCCCTTAAAATCTCTACTGCATTTTCAATTTATTTTATTCACTTAATCTACCGGTTGATATGCTTGCACTTGGCTCATCACAGACTAAATAAACTTATACTTCTTCAAAAGACTATCTCACTCAACATCTCTTATCTCCCCCAAATGCTAGCATAGTAAGTAGAGTAAGTATATGCTTAATAAACATTTCATGAACTGAATATAATATAGGCAAGAAGGAGGATTAGGCTGAAAAAGCAAATGACAGATGGATTATACTTTCAGTTCAGTTCAATTGCTCAGTTGTGTCCAACTCTTTGTGACCCCATGAATCATAGCATGCCCGGCCTCCCTGTCCATCACCAACTCCCAGAGTTTACCCAAACTCTTGTCCATCAAGTCGGTGATGCCATCCAGCCATCTCATCCTCTGCTGTCCCCTTCTCCTCCTGTCCCCAATCCCTCCCAGCATCAGGGTCTTTTCCAATGAGTCAAGTCTTCGCATGAGGTGACCAAAGTATTGGAGTTTCAGCTTCAGCATCAGTCCTTCCAATGAACACCCAGGACTGATCTCTTTTAGGATGGACTGGATGGATCTCCTTGCTGTCCAAGGGACTCTCAAGAGTCTTCTCCAACACCATAGTTCTAAAACATCATTTTTTCAGTGCTCAGCTTTCTTCACAGTCCAACTCTCACATCCATACATGACCACTGGAAAAACCATAGCCTTGACTAGACGGACCTTTGTTGGCCAAGTAATGTCTCTGCTTTTTAATATGCTGTCTAGGTTGGTCATAACTTTCCTTCCAAGGAGTAAGCGTCTTTTAATTTCATGGCTGCAATCACCATCTGCAGTGATTTTGGAGCCCCAAAAAATAAAGTCTGACACTGTTTCCACTGTTTCCCCATCTATTTCCCATGAAGTGATGGGACCGAATGCCATAATCTTAGTTTTCTGAATGTTAATCTTTAAGCCAACTTTTCCACTCTCCTCTTTCACTTTCATCAAGAGGCTTTTTAGTTCCTCTTCACTTTCTGCCATAAGGGTGGTGTCATCTGCATATCTGAGGTTATTGATATTTCTCCCAGCAATCTTGATTCCAGCTTGTGCTTCTTCCAGCCAAGCATTCCTCATGATATACTCTGAATATAAGTTAAATAAGCAGGGTGACAATATACAGCCTTGATGTACTCCTTTTCCTATTTGGAACCAGCCTGTTGTTCCATGTCCAGTTCTAACTGTTGCTTCCTGACCTGCATGTAGGTTTCTCAAGAAGCAGGTCACATATACTTATAGAAGCATAAATAAAAGAGTTCAGCTGGTAATTGTTCTAAAATGGTTTCATATACATTGGTCTGTTCACATAATAATCAGATGCTGGAGGGCAAAAGTCCTTAAACACAACCTCATTCACAGATTCCAATGATAGTAGGTAGATGACCCACCATCTGGTGGATGAGCCCTTCTACTGGAAAGAGTCAAAGGTAACAAAATTTGTTAAGTGTGTGACACCTCCAAGAGACTTCCATGGAAATTTGCATTTGGGGAGTGAAAAAGAACTGATCAAAATAGGAAAGATAGACCTAGGACGAAAACTCCTCAAGACATTGTGAGAGATAAGGCATAGATTTGAGGGATGAAGGCCTGAAATCCAAGATCAGATCTTAGCCCTACTACTGAGCTCTGCCATTCAACTGTTGTGTCCTTGGGCAAATTAGGTAAATTCTCTGAACTTCAGTCTCAACCACTGTAAAAGAAACATGGTTATACTAGAGCCAAAAAGTTCAAAAATAAATAAGCAGTCCAATGTTAGTAACTTATTTACTAATATTAGACTGCAAAGCTAATATTAGATTGCAAATATAACTGTAAAGTTTGCCTGTGTACATATGATCTTTTCCTATGTTATTTATTTACCATCTATGTTTCCACTGACCCTGATTTTGTTTTCTAGTTTATTGATCGAACTATTAAAAAGCATCTCAAAATTATAGCCCAACATAGATGGGCTATAAATATATAAATCGAGTTGTATCTGTTTGTAGAGCTATTGGAAAAAAAAATGGGATAATGTCTTTTTAAAAAAATCTTTCACAGAGTTTAATAAATGTGATTTTCCCAAACTCTATTATATCTTCTCATCAAACGTATGATTTAAACAGACATTCTAAATCAAGAAGACAGATGCCATGGGTTATGGCTGTCAGAGAGGTAACCATCTCATGTACTTCAACTAGACCACTTTCATTTCTGTGGCCAGTTCTTTAGATTTCCTGAAGTTACATAGTAAATTTTCAAGTACAACTTAAATTACCTAGTAACTGCTTTATTCATTTTTATTCCTTTATGTCAAAGTCTATCATTTTAATAAATCAGGTTTTTCACATGTAATAAAAACACAAATGCTTTCAGTTTTTGTGTTTTGACTCAGTGAAAAGACTGAGTTGAAGTCTGTTGTTCCATGAAGGGGAAAGTACTTTTTTTAAGGTCCCAGAGCTTCTCATGCCCTTCCTATGGATGATATGATTTTCAAGGGGAAAACAAAGCTAACCTTGACCCGTTTGCTTGCAGTGGGCACTTTTGTGAATATAAACAGCAGAAACTTGTTCCAAACAGACATCACATCAATGTGAGCAGACACTCCTGTCCATCAGAAGGCAATCTCCACATTCATAAAGAAAAATCAGTGAGCTGTGAGTAAGGCTTTTAGTGCACACATTTTTTTAAGAAACATAAATGCCCTAAGAATAAGCAACTTACAAGTCACAAAATAGAGAGGAAGGCAGAAATAGGCATCTGCCTCAATAAATCAAGCCACAAAGCAGCTGACATTTACTAAGAGGAGGATTATTTGATCAAAATTGTTCAGGTAAGCCAAGACTGTGCTATTCACAAGTAACCTTTGAAGAAATTAAGAAGACAAAGAACAAAAAAGGATATGAAATATTTAATTATGTTATCCTTGAATATGTATAACTATTATGGAAATACCAGATATATAAATAGCACATTATGCAACTATGATTTATTTTTTATTTAGATTGGGGAAGGGATTTACTACTATGGTATATCATCAAAAACTGGAAACTATTTTTCCATAGCAAATGTCTACTCTATAATTATGGAAGTACAAATCCTATTAGACACTCAAGTAGAGCTGTCAATTAGAAGAATGATATATGAGCTCTAAGAAGAATCTGTACTAGATATACGAAATTGAAGTTAACAACATACAGATAGTTTTTGAAATTAAATCTAACATTACTTGTCAGGTAAACCTGCACGCTAAGAATGAATTTCTGAAGAATTAATTACTTTAGATCACGGAAAAGAACAGTAAGTTGACAGACAAGATCAGAGAGCACTGAAGGACAACTTGGAGGCCTGAGTCAGAGAATGCAGGTCTTTTTGAGTGAAATGAGGCTTTCTGTCCGCTTGAATACCACTTCTCAATCTCCTTTGCTGGCTCCTCTGTCTTATTTATTTTTAAATGTTGGTGCCCTTTAGGGTTTGGTTTAGGGAACTTTATAGTCATTAAACTCTCCAAATATGATTCCACCAAATTTTGTATTGAAAATGCCATCCGTAATGTACTGATATTCCAGTTAATGTCTCCAGTCCACAGCTATTATTTAGTTTCAGATTTTCAGGTTTTCCCATTTCTTCTCAGATATCTTAAAATATTAATCAACAGACTAAAGTGGTGCGTCCAAAAAAGACCTTCAATAAACAGCATCACCATCTATCTTAGTCCCTCCAAAACAAAAAAAAGGAGTGTTCCTGGATTACTTTTCTCTTTTACATACCACTCCACTCTACGAAGTCCTATCAGATCTGAAATACAGCTCAAATCCAATGACTTATCTATCACCCAGCTTCCACGCTATTGTCTTAGCCACAGTTATCGTAGCCTGGACTACTGAAGTCATTTCAAATTCTTTTCCTTATTTCTACTCTTGTCTCCCACAATTTATTTTTCACTTGGCAGCCACATGGATCATTAAAAAGAAAGAATGAGAAAGAAAATCAATATAACGTGATTACAGAGCTCATATAGTTACAGTTTACCTAAAAACAACTTATCACTCTTCTTGGAGACCATTAAGCATGAGGAAAACAAAGCAATAGATACACATTAAAAAAAAATTACTCAACTGCTGTTTTTCCAGAAATATGAGGAAATAGAAGCTACAACTCCAAGTAATATTTTATTGCTGCTAAGATCTTGCAGAACCACCTGGGAGTGCAGACAACTGAGTGAAAAGTGTCTAGAGGCTCAGAGGTAACAGATTCCAAAAAGCACAGCACAGATAGACCCCCTAAGTATGAGGAATTTCTTAAAATGTAAAATTTAAAGTTGACATTGGAGCTACAATAAACAGGACTGAACTCTAAGGAGGCCGGCCTTTGCGAGCAGCTCTCGAGGTGACATATCTAATAGTAGTGGCATATCAAAGACTGTGCCTCTGGAAACACATCCTACAATTGAGGATCGCCTTGGAACCCAAAGATGTTTCCTTAGTGCCTCTGAGTGGTGACGGAACAGGGACAAGGGTCTGCAGATCTGGCAGCCGAAACTAATGGATGCCTTAAGCTTTGAGGGCCAAAAAGAAGCTGGCTACACAGGGAAGAAACAGTCTACATCGAGAAGAAGAAGGGGAGCCCTTGGATTATAAAGCTACCTATACCACCAAACAGGAACTGCTCGCAAATAGCTGATTCAATGACAAGTAACAAAACATCACTGAACATAGTTATGAAGCTTAGTGATCCAGACACTCTATGGAGGGACTTCCCAGGTGGGACAGTGGTTAACAGTCCACCTTACAGTCTGGGAGATGTGGGCTCAATCTCTGGTCGGGGAATTAAGATCCCACATGTTGCAGAGCAACCAAGCTCATGTGATGCAACTACTGAGCCCACGTGCTCTACAGCCCGTAAGCCACAACTCGAGAGGCTCAGTGCCACAACTCGAGAGCCAATGCTGCCAAATAAGTAAATATTTTTAAAAAGAGAAAAATAAAGCAGATAACTGAAAAAAAGATACTCTATGAAGAAGGTGGTAAAAAGCAGCAAAATATACCATTTTGGAATATACTCAAAAGATTCACAATGGAGCACATTAAGGAATGTTGTTATTTCACTACACACAAATGTATGAAGTGATTGCCATGAACAGAAGCTCTTAAAGAAGAAATATAAGAACTTGAGGAAAAGATGTTAGAAGAATGAGAAGAGACGAACTATGAATGGGTAGAATTCAAGAGAAAATTCTTTCCCAAGAAAGAAGTAAAATTACTAGAAAAAATAAAAAGGCAGGTTTAAGGGAAGCACATGAGAGAACAGAGACAATGGAAAACAGAAAAAAAGACTCAGGACAAAAGTGGGGAAAGCACAAACAAAATCCTCTTGCGTTATTTCATTTATGAACTATATGGCTCTATTATCTATTCTAAAGTAAAATTCCAAACAACAACAACAACAAAAATCATATCACTGCCATTCTTCAAACCCTCCAATAGCCACTAGTGGATTTTAGAATGAAATTCAAATTTTGTCCCATGGCCTGTCTTGCATCACTGGCTTCTACTCCTACCGATTTCAAGTTTTCCCCTGCTCTCATTCAGCCATACTGATGATTTTTTACTTATATTGTTCCATCAACTTCAAACATGATTCTTCAAAACTTCCTACAGCTGAGTCTTAACATACTGTCACAAAAAGGCTTTAGTCCATGACGTCACTAACACATAAGGTATTCTCTTCCATCTTACTGTTTGTTTCTTCCCTAGCCTATCATAACCATAATTATCTCATTAATTACATTATTTACTTAGATGTTGTTTTCCTCCTTCACAGAAATGTAAGTTCCCCAAGAACAGAGGCCTGTATAGTCAAGCACCTAGCACACAGTTAGCACTTGATCAAGTCTGATGACTAAAGGAAGGAGAAATAATTTATTTCTAGGGTTTCTTCTAGTGCCAATGTGCCAGTACTGACATCTAGTACTTCACTTTGTAGAGGATGACAGAATCCACCAAAAACACACAACAAACTTTAGGTCTTTGCACACTTTGAATTATCAAGTCAGTTATTAACTTTGTACATTTACATATCAATCTATGGGCTTCCCCAATGGCTTAGCAGGTAAAAAATCTGCCTATAATGGAGGAGGAGGAGACATAGGAGACACAGGTGTGATCCCTGGATCTGGAGGATCCCCTGGAGGTGGAACTGGCAACTCATTCCAGTATCCTTGCCCCGAAAATCCCATTGACAGAGGAGCCTGGTGGACGACAATGGGTCGCAATCACAACTAAGCACCCAAGCGCAGCACATCAATCTATATAGCTATATGTATTACATATATTCATTCATTCATCTATCCACCCATCGTGTTGGTTCATGTTTACCTGGAGGACTATGACTAGTGTAGATTTTGGTACTGAGAGTGGTTCTAGAGAACAGAATATTTAGGTTTGTTTTCTGAATTGGTACTAGGATTTCTCGAATTGACTCTAATCTGATTAAAGACATTTCCCATAGTAAAGAGAGCACTGATAATACACAGCGTGATCTGACAACCCGGATGTGCCAAAATTCTCCATTAACCCTCTTTGCTGAGTCACTTTAGTCGTGTCCAACTCTGTGACTCCATGAACTGTAACCTGCCAGGCTCCTCTGTCCCTGGGGATTCTCCAGGCAGGAATACTAGAGCAGGTGGCCATGCCCTCTTCTGGGGGATCTTCCTGATCAAGGGATTGACCCTGCATCTCTTAAGTCTCCTGCATTGGCAGGCAGGTTCTTTACCCCTAGCACCACCTGAGAAGCCCTAGACCCTCTTTATCAACCATTTATTAAGAAATACTGGGCTGAGTTACTGGATACATGATACTTTTGAACATTTTAAGAAGAGCGATGACTTACTGAGATTAGCTTGTTGTCCCAATGTCACTGGACAAAGTGAGAAATAAAAGGATGAGATCAGGGATTTTAACTCCCAATTTAAGCACTGCACACACACACACACACACACACACACACACACACAATCTGGAGCCTTTGATGTGTGACCTTTGTTTCCTATAGCCTTAGGGCTGAAATTCTTGAAAATCAAAAGCAGAATCTCATTTTGTGATTGACTGAATTACAAAAAAACCTGAATTTCCAATCTTTTAGGGTACTTAATAATAGCCTTGATTGAAAAAGGATGGTATCCTGTAAGTTGGTGTCATGTGGGAAGACCCTGATGAAAGTGGAGACATTGAGACTTTCAAGTCTGATGCATCTTCTTTGCCAACGATGCCCTTCCAGGTGCAATAGGAGTAGCCTGCTCACTTCCAGTAGAAGTAGCCTCCCCAACCTCAGGGTAATAAACAGTCTCTGCATTTCCTTTTAATGGGATTAATTTTCATTGGTTGAAGAAACAGTAATGGTCTCCTCTGAGTGAGTTGTCAACCAAGACAATGCTGATTCTCCTCTGGATACACCATCCATTTCTGAATCTAGACTTATACCCAGATTCAAGTCCCAGCAGGCCTCTAAAGGTGAGGTACAAACTACTACAACCATGAGGAGGTGCTCTTCACTCCAAAAGAACTATTTGAGTTTTCAAACTTATAAAGACGGACCTGGGGAACATGTGTTGGAATGTACACTAAGGTTGTGGTATAGTGCTTCAAGAAACAATGTTGAATTAGGCTGAATTTACTGATATGGGCTCATCAAGATGAGATTCTACGTTTAACATTGTAGTTCAAGGAGCCAGAAAGGACTCAAACAGGTTGGGTGGTTGGCTGAAACAGGGACCAAAAAGGTGTTCCTTAGTGAGTAAATGAGAAGTTCCTGATCTGACTTGGTTTAATAGCGAGAGAGAGAGAGGGAGAGAGAGAATGTGTGTGTGTGTGTACATGCTCAGTCCTTTCCAACGTTTTGTGACCCCACAGACTATAGCCCACCAGACTCCTCTGTCCATGGGATTTCCCAGCCAAGGATCCTGGAGTGAGTTGCCATTTCCTTCTCCAAGGGATCTTCCTGACCCAGGGATCAACCTGCATCTCTTGCATCTCCTTTATTATCAGACGGATTCTTTACCACCTGGGAAACCTTACTATAAAGGGAGGGATTCAAAGGTTTATGGAGAGAGACTTATGATTACTGTTTTTTGTAGGTCAGTGGAGAATAGTGAAAATTTCCAAGTACAGTGAAAACTACTGTCACTAACTGGGATATTTAAATTCAATGATAGTAACTGGATCCTGGGGTGGCAGGGACCAATGACAGCACTCAGCTGCCTGAAGAAAGGTGGACATAGTTACTATCATGGACAGCAAAGTCAAAGGAGCAAGCCAGCCTTATAGCATTGGCTGGTGGGTTATCCTCTTCCTAGGAGTGAAATGGATAGAAAACCTATTATAATTCTCAACTGATCTTTATAAGCAGACAGGTTCTATGTCAAGTGAACAAGTCTAACCTGAATCATGAAAACTGAAACTCAAGCCCCCTTGATTTCCAGTATTGAGTCAGTTTGCAGACCCAGAAATCTTTGAGTAAAGGGGAGAATAGATCCCCTTGAGGAAGGATCCAAGTACACTGCCCAAATTTTATACTGTCAGTCTTTTCAGGACCTTCTCCAAAGGGTCCTACGGGTGGCACAGTGAAGAATCCATATGTCAATGAAGGGGAGATAGATTTGATCCCTGGTCTGGGAAGGTTCTACTCGCTGAGGAGCAACTAAGCCCATGCACCAGAACTACTGAGCCCTTGCTCTAGAGCCTGTGAGCTGCAACTACTGAAGTCTGCACATCGAGAGCCTATGCTCTGCAACGGGAGAAGCCGCCACAGTGAGAAGCCTGTATCACAACACAGACTAGCCCCACTCATCATGACCTGCGATACTCCGAGCAAAGCAAGGAAGACTCAACCCAAAATAAAAATAACTAGAATTATTTTTTAAAAGGGGGGATTTACAGCCTTTTTTTCCCCCAGGTAACTATGCACTGGGGAAAAAAAAAAATAATCAGGCCTTTTGGGCACTATTGGAGACTGGCTTTGAACTGACACTGATTCCAGATGACCCGAAACATCATTGTGGTCCATCACATAAGACGCTACTCCATAAGAGTAGAGTCTTATGGAGTTCAGGTGATCAATGATATTTTAGTTTACATCCACTTCATAGTGAGCCCCTCTGGGTCTCCCAAACCATCCTGTGGTTATTTCTCCAGTTCCAGAATGTACAATGGGAACACAGGTATTTAGCAGATAGCAGAATCCCCACATTGGTTCCCTGACCGGTGGAGTGAAGGCTATTGTGTGAAGGTCAAGCAGATTCCACCAGCACTACCTCTAGCTAGGGAAAAAAACAAACCAAAAGCAACACTTTTAGTGTCACTATCAAAAACTTGAAGAATGCACAGGTCGTTATTACCACTACATTCCCATTCACCTCTACTTGGTCTGTGCAGGAGACGGATCTTGGAGACTGATGGTGAGTTATCACAAACTTAACCTGGTGATGACTTCAATGGCAGCCTGGCTATACCAGTTTTTTGCTTGAGAAAATTAGCACATCCCCTGGCAACTGTTATGTAGTTATTGATATGGCAAATGCTTTTTTCTGCCATACCTGTTGATAAGGCCCAACAGAAGCAGCTTGGTTTCAGCTGGTAAAGCCAGCAATATAACTTCATTATCTTATACCATGGATATATTGACTCTTCAACCCCAAGTCATACTTTAGTTCATAGAGAACCCTTCTACAAGATAGCACTCTGGTTCCTTATACTGATGATTGGATCTAGTGAGCAAGAAGCAGCAATTCCTCTAACTTTGTTGATAAGTAATTTGTGTGTCAGAGGATGGAAAATAAAAGCAACAAAAATTCAAGGGACTCCTCTTTGAGTAAAATTTCTAGGGATCTAGGTGCATGGGGATATTGAGATATCCATTTGAAACTGAAAGATAAGTTGTTGTATCTGTCTCTTCCCTCAACCAACAAAAACAAACAAAAAAACCAGGCAAAATACCGGGTGAGCCTTTTTGGATTTTGGAGGCAATATATTCCTCATTTGGATATGTTACTCTGGTACATTTACCAGACCCAAAGAAACTGCTAGTTTTCAGTGGAGATAGAATAAGAAAAGGTTCTACAACAGGTCCGGGATGCTGTGCAAACTCTGTTACTTGAGCTTTGTAACCCAACAGATGCAACGGTAAATGAGGTATAAGTCGCAGACAGGGATGCTGTTTGGAGATTTTGACAGGCCTCTGTAGGTGAATCGCAGTGCAAGCTCTTAGGATTCTGGAATAAAGTCCTGCCATCCATTGCAGAAAACCACTCTCCTTTGAAAAACAGCTCTTGACCTGCTACTGGGCCTTAACAGAAACTGACGTTAACCATGAAAGTGAAAGTGAAGTCGCTTAGTCGTGTCCGACCCTTTGCGACCCCATGGACTGTAGCCCACCAGGCTCCTCTGTCCAAGGGATTCTCCAGGCAAGAATACTGGGACTATTTCCAATATACCATGGGAGCCATCAACTTTCCATGTAACCCGAGCTGTCCATCATGAAATGGATGCTTTCTGATACCCCCAAACCAGAAAGCTGGGTGTGCGTAGCAACATTTCATCATCAAATGGAATCAGTATATAAATGACCAGGCCCAGGAAAGCTCTGAATGCATGAGTAATTTACATAAAGAGGCAGCCCAAATGTTTAGGCCACTCCTGCTTCACTGCCTTCTCTCTCCCCACCAGCATCTATGGCCTCATGGTGAGCTCTCTAAGATCAGCTGGCAGAGGAAGAGAAGACATAGGCCTGGTTTGCAGATGGCTATGCACAATATGAAGGCACCATCCCAAAGTGGACAGTTATAACACTGTAGACCTTTTCTAGGATGTCCCCAAAGGATAGGTGAAGGACAGTCCTCCCAGATGACAGACCTTTGAGCTCTGGTTGTTCGCTTTGCTTGGAATGAGAAATGGCAAGATATGCAATTACATACTAATTCATGGGCTATGGTCAAAGATTTGGCGGGAAGTTCAGGGACTTGAAAAAAAATATGGCTGGAAAATTGATGACAAGGAAATTTAAAGAACACATATGTGGATGGACCTCTTTGAATGGGCAAAGAACATGAAGATACTTGTGTTCCATGTGAATGTTCATCAAAGGCTGACCTCAAAGGAGGAGGCTTTTAATAATCAAGTGAATGACACGCTCTGTGCATACCAGTCAGCTTTTATCCCCAGCCAATCCTATCATCATCCAATAGGTTTATGAGAAAAAATGGCCATGCTTGCAGAGATGGAGGTAATGCACAGGGTTAGCAGCACGAATTTCCATTTCCTAAGGGTGACTTGGTCACACCTATTGCTAAGTGCCCAATCTACCAGCAGCAGAGACCAACACTGTGTCTTCATAGGCACCATTTACTAGGGTAAGGTAATCATCCAGCTACTTGATGGCCAGCTGATTACCACTTCCACCATGGAAGGAGCAGCAGTTTTTTTTTCCTAATGGAATGCACACTCTGGATACAGATTTGCTTCCCCTTCATGCTATACTTCTGTCAAAAGCACCATCTGTAGACTCACAGAACTCACAGAATGCCTTATCTGTCATCAGCAATATTTCACATAGCATTGCTTCTGGTTAAAGAACTCACTTCATAGCAAAAGAAGTATGACAATGGACCTCTGCTCATGAAATTCAGTGGACTTACCACATCCCCCATGATTTGGAAGCAGATAATGTGAAAGAGTGGTAGAATGACCTTTTGGAAACTCAGTAACAGTGACAGCTACTTGGAAATACCTTGCAGGACTAGGACAAGGTTCTCCAGAAGGTGATGCATGCTCTAAAGCAGTGTCCAGCACATGGTGCTGTTTCTCCCACAGCCAAAATTCACAGGTCCATGAATCAAGGGGTAGAAATTGGCACTGCTCACTATTACCTTAGTGACCCGCTAGCAACATTTTGCTTCCTGTTCCTGTGACCTTAAGCTTGCTGGCCTAGAGATTTTAGTTCCCAAACGAGGAATGCTTTCACCAAGAGAAATCACAATTCCATTAAACTGGAAGTTAAGATTTATACCCTGTTACTTTGGACTCTTCATGCCTCTTAATAGGGAAAGAAGGAAGTTACTGTTGGAACTGGGGCAAAGGATCCTGAATCCCAAGGGCAGATTGGCATGCTACTCAACAATGGAGATGAGGAAGACTATGTCTGGAATACAGAAGATCCCATAGTCTCTCAGCACTTCTATGCCCTGCAATTTAGGTCAATGGAAAATTACAACAACCCAACCTAGGCAGGATTACAAATGGCCCAGAATCTTGAGAAATGCACATTTGGATCACCCTACCAGTTAAAGAACAAAGAACGGTTTAGAATCTTGCTCAAGGCAAAGGATATACACAAAGAGTAGTAGAGAGAAATTATAAATACCAGCCATGACCAATTACAGAAACAAAGACTATAAGATGATTTTTTTCCCCCTTATTTTGTTATGAATGTGTATGTGTATATTACATACACTCTTCTGGAAAAGTAGTGTGTTTTGGGTTATATGCAAGGTAGTTATATCATGATAGGCAGAGCTATGATCTTTTTATAGTCTTCATTTAGAGATTAAGTATGATTAAAGATGTATATGGATA
The DNA here is from genome assembly GCF_963930625.1 of Muntiacus reevesi. Lineage (NCBI taxonomy): Eukaryota > Metazoa > Chordata > Mammalia > Artiodactyla > Cervidae > Muntiacus > Muntiacus reevesi. Next base: position 14,942,615 of record NC_089265.1, on the reverse strand, counting down.
TCAAGTCAGAAAGGGGTGGACTTGTGATGGTTAATTTTGTCTGTTAACTTGATTGGGCCATGAAGTGCCCAGATATTTGGTTAAAGATTAAACATTTGGAGTATGTCTGTGAGGGTATTTCTGGATGAGATTTGCCTACTATGGTTCTTGGGACTTCTCACTCTCCATAATTGCATGACCCAACTCCTTATTACTACACACACACACACATACACAGACATCATACTTATACGTATGAAGTCCACAGAGAGATTATATATTTTTACTATATTTTATTGGTTCTGTTTCTTGGAGAACCGTAACACATACTTAACATAATTAAATAAAATTTAATATTATTGTATGCAAGTTGAGTGTCAGTTGCAATATCTAATTAAACATACATTAATATAAGTCTTGAACATATTGGGGAGGAAGCAAAAGTGCTTAATAGTTAAAGTGGTTGCAGAAATCTTGCTAACAACTCTGCTCTTATAGGAATTTTAATTAAAGCCAGCCCTTCAGAATCACCCACCCTAATCTTCTCCCCAGAAAGCTGGTTTATGATTGTTCTTGTATCCTTGTGACTCATATTTAGGGTTTGGAATACTGGGTTTGAATAAGCCAGAGGTCTAGAAGTTTTCTGGTATAATTTAAGCTGCAGCATATATTTTTTCCTGATTTTAAATATATTTTTATGGATATCTTTACCGGAATTTTTTAACATAGAAAACCCAACAATTTTGATGGAAAAACATTTTTCTAAAGTCTTATTTGCTCACTTGCTCTTATAATAAGTGAAAAACTATTATAGTTTTTTTTCTTATAATGATAGACATAGTACCTTTTAAGATTTTAGTCATTTCAAAAGAGATAAAGCTGATATAGCAAACTTTATGTAATGTTAACATTGTTTACTTTTTACTTTTCTTTTTAAAAAATATTCCAGTATATTCCAATATTTTAAAAAAATATTCCAGTATATCTTTTGTTCCACGAGGACAGAAGAAGAGTTTCTAGAGAATTTATGCACTAACACCTGGATAATTAGACAAGCTGAGCAAAAGAAACTCAGTGTGAGAGTATATTTCTGTTCAGTTCAGGAATTACACACTTTCAGGAAATAGAAATAAAATTCCTCTAAGATATATAGCTACTAATAGATTTACTCCTAATTACTTTGTTACCAAGTCTATTCTTATAATACACCCAGAAAGTAGATATAATCCCAATCTTATAGGCAAAGATAATAAATCTCAGAAAAGTATAAATTTGCTAAAGATGACTGTAATACCGAAATCAAAGTCACCAGTGACTAATGTCTGATCTTAGACCTATCTAACTCAAGACTATCTTACTTTTGTGACTTTCTCCAAAGATTAAGGCCAAAAGAAAGAAAGTGAAGTTGCTCAGTCGTGTCTGACTCTTTGCAACCCCAACCCCATAGTATATAGCCTGCCAGGCTCCTCCATCCATGAAATTTTCTAGACAAGAATACTGGAGTTGGTTACCATTTCCTTCTCCAATTTTCAATTAACCCAGAACATGGCTCAGTTTCTCTCCCTGGACTCCTCTGATTTGTTTTTCTTTGGCTTTTAATGCAATAACATCTGTAATAGTTTAGAAATCTCTCTATTAAAATACATAACTGAAGATTATAAAATGTGCTTTGTCTACATGTATACTATATGAGAGACAAAGAAAGATGCCTTTCCAATACAATTAGTCAATGACAGAACTGGGAATTAAATTTTTAGAAATTCTGTTCATCTCATCAAATGTAGAATTGACCTTTTATTTTTTTCACAAGGCCATTTTTCACATTTGAATTCAAGATAAGTGATGCAGTGACATAATGTAATTTTCTTTCATTGCCCTCAGTCTTTGATTAAAGAACTCACAGCCTTGCTTTGAAAAGCAGACTTTTTCAGTGACTCATTAAACTAATCATGAACTTTATTCTGTTTCCTTTTATGATAGTACTTATATCCTTGACCTCTTCTGAGAACATCATATAAAAGGTTAATAATGCCATATTAATGAGCATATAAAATAGGTGTCATAATAATCAATCCTAAAGAATTCATATAAACTAGTATATTCAGGGTCAATTTAACAAATATAAATCAGTAAGTCTGCAAAAGACTGGAATTCCAAAAATGCAAACCTTCTCCTACATTTCATAAATGAAAAATCAAGGGATAAGGAAGGTGAGCAAAGTATTGCCCCATAACCAGTATGAAAGAATCATTATTCGTCCAAGAAAAGAGTGGATTATTTCTCCCCTGAAAGTTTGTCCCTTCAACTATTAAGTGACCCTTAAAAAGGTCTGGCTTCTAGGAGGGAGTGGTCTGGTCAATCATGCCTGAAGCTATTTTTCAGGTTAGTTAGGTATCAACAATCTTGGAATAGCCCTCTTGAGTATATTATTATCTGCTCCCTCAGAGTGAGAGCCGTAATTGTCTAACTCAGTGATGCAGGGTCCAGACCTTAGCAATGACTATATTGGTATCTCAGTTACTACTAAAAAAAAAAGTCACTAGAGTTATAACCTTGGCCATCAGCTTTTGCTCTTGGCAAAAACAATCTTAGCTTCTAACAGCTTTCTGGAGTTGGTTAAAATGCAGGTTATGTACACTTATTTATACTATACACACACACACACACACACACAGTGAGTACATATGCATACAGAATAAGGTCTTAATTCAAATTATGTAAGTGAATATATCCTTTTTAATTTATTCCCTTTTCTTGTTATCCAATTATGACACCAGTCTGGTATATCAGCTACAAAACTGGATATTCACTGGGGCACCAAAGGAGAAAGCAAAACTGATAAGAGGAATGTAGATTTTAATTAAAGGGCAGAAAGTGAAGCGTTCTCCATGGTTAACAATAGAAATGCTTCGATTCTTGACTCTCTTCATTGAATTTTTTTCTTCCTACTGTTAAATTTAATTTAAAACATAAGGGAATTTTACTGCCGGAAAGGTTTCTAGAAATTGCTTACAAAATACATTGAGATGTACATGTTGGAAATTAAGAAAGGTATTATAAAATTAAAAAAAAATGAGAGAAAACACAATGAACATTACAAGCATAAGCATAGAGAAATCTATGCTTTCATTTTGGAGGTAAAAAGCCAAATTGGGTAATTCTGAATAATCCAAAAGTACCACTGAATTCATTTATTAATGAACTTAGATAACATTTCATCTCATGATTATTAATTGAAAATATTTATGTCTTATCTTTCAATTTATCTTACAAGCACTTCTCTTAAATTCCTTGCATAAAATTCTCTTAAATTCCTTGCATATTCCTTGAATAAAAATTATTTTTATATGAGAATGGTGTGCATGCAGATATAGACAATAATTTCAAGGTAACCTTGGTCCCTCAAGCAAAACAGAATCTTAATGTTCCATCTAAGAAAATCTAAATCTTGAAGATCTAAAGAGTTGAACTTAAAAACAAGCAGACATCTCAAGACAAAAGAAAAGAAAACTTCTGGGTTATTGTGAAAAGTTCATGAATATTTTCCATAGACATAGAGCCAAGGGAGGCCAGACAATGAGAAGCACATTTCCCTCCAAATTTCCAAAACATGAAAAGTTTGATCTGTAACACAAACTTAGAGGTGTTTACTGGAAGGTCAGGTATTATATATGATATGCATATGATAGCATGATTTAAAGCCTGCATACTAATTAAATCACTTGTCCCTGACACTTACAATTCCTCAGCAGACATTATATTTACCAAAAAAGAGGAGCCATACTTCTTATCACATAATCTTTGAATGCACACATATCGCTTAAGGGCTTTCTAGGTGGCACCAGTGGTAAAGAACCTGGCAAGAGACACAAAAGATTCAGGTTCGATCACCGGGTTGGGAAGATCCCCTGAAGGAGGAAACGGCAACCTACTCTAGTATTCTTGCCTGAGAAGTCCGGTCAGTTGATGGGTTCATAGTCGGACACAACTGAATAAACACACACCACACACACATAGCTTAAATCTCATTTCCTGCCATTTCTTTCTATTCTATCCTCACTGAGCTACTGCTATGTAATACAGCTGGATCTTTGCCTGTAAAATTCTCACTGCAAACCATTGTCTCTCTGAGAAAATTCTACTGATACCTGAAAGTCAAATTCCTGTTTCTACTGCTCCTTGAATTTTCTCAGCATTTTATACATACATTTTCTATGCTACTTAATAAACTATCTGGTAACCGGTTAATATGCTGTCTTCCATACTAAATTGTATGCTCCACAATGACAGGGCCATTCTCAAACATGAATGTACCTCTGATGCCTATTATATGGCTTGCCATATAGTAGAAAAATCAAGATTTTTTTCCTAAATAACTGAAAAGTGTTCTTTGATCATTTCTTTATTCCATAGTGTACTTAATATAAGCTTTAATCAACAACATAAAATGAAGTTCATGTCAGAAACATACAATTGAGTTCAAACCAATAATGTTCAAATTAACATCTGATTGAGATTCCTAGTGCAAAAAATTGCCTTAGCTATTCAACATGGATGAAAGAAGGAAGCTCTTGTTAGCTGATTGGAGAAGTTATTTCTGTCATGGTATTAGTTGGAGTTGAGATCTAGAACATGTTTTCATTTACCAATATTTCTGAAATAATGGGCCTGGCGTTCGCTATAGAATTTTTAGAAATATGCCCTTTACTACCTACTTGGTTCCTTTCAGTGGTTGTCAACTGGGAGCAGAATCATCAACCCCAGGAAGGATATTTGCAAATGTGGTCCAGGGACATTGGTTGTCACAACATTGGAGAATGCTAGTGGCATTTAGCTGCCAGGAGATTATACCCTGCAATGCCTGGGAAAACCTAAGTTAAAAAAAAAAAATTCCCCCCAAAACAAAAATGCTTCATTATGTAATACTTCAAGTGATACAAGAGTTATTTTGCATAAATCTGTATTACTAACTTCTGCAGATTTTATCACACCATGGGATACATTCCAATCTCATGTTAGTCTATACATGTAATGACATTTCACTGTCACACACAGTTCTTAGAATTGTTAACCAAGTAGAAGCCTTATTGGAAAATTGTAAGAAAAATAAAAAAAGATAACCCTTCTTCAGCACATTTCTAGGTTGCCCTGAAAACAAGAATTTCATGGATGAATTACTAATAGAAACTACTTTTGTTGCCCAATTTTCTTCCTTTGCTTGAATACTTCAAAGACCAGTTTCCTTTGAAATTGATCAAGGTTTACTTCCTCTCTCTGTGGCAATTAAAGTTACATGCCATACATTATTGACGTACATGGCTAATGATGTTTCCAAAAATCCCTAATAATTTTATCCTCTAAGAGTGAAAGCAATAAAGCTAACATCTGAAATCAGATATGTATAGCATGTCCTTAAAATAAGTATATTAAATAGAGAAAGAAATTAGACATGGGCTTATTGATAGATCTGGGTTTGAATCCTAGCTACAACATATTTCATAAATATAACAACGTATCTGGAGAAAAATGGTGGATAAGATGAATAATGTCAAAGAAAACAAACACTTTATCAACAGTTTTAAACATCTGAAGAAAGGCTAGGCTAATGAAATGAAGGGTATCCATTTATTAGTGAAGAGCTAGAATTTATTTGAGGAAAGAAGACTCAAAGCACCTATCCTAAAGATTTTGGTTTAATTGGCAGAAATATCATAAAGTATTAATAATTCCATCTCATGAGTTAAGGACACTTGCCCTTTAGATCACCAATAATCCCATTTATATGGTTCCCTTCTTACTAAGTAAATTTCTATTTTGCCTTTTCATTCTGGTTTTCCTAACTGACCAGATGATCTAAGAACTGTGATTTAGTTGACAGTCTTAATTCTCATTATGGATTAATAACTGTCTATTTTGTTTATACGTAGTTTTGTTACTGAAACTTACTCAAGTAGATTTCAGTTTGACCAATTCCATGTACATGAGCAAGATTGAATTTCTGGAATACTCTCAATTGGCTATTTGTACAGATCCCACCAGATGTCCACTGACCAGTAAGTGACTCCTATTCAGAAATCAACTTGCATTTTCTATAACTGCAGCAACAAACAGAAAATCTGGAGAAAAACCCCTGGGTAATTATATTTGATCCTTTAGCTTTGTACCCCGATAGAATATTCAGTTTTAGTGCCCTAGAGAATCAAAAATGAAACAGCAAAACTGATAAGTCAAACACATATTTTGATGATTGAAAAGTGAAGAGCCAGCCAAACACTTTAGATGGAGAAACGACAAGTGCTATTTTGATTTTGCATAGATTCTTCACATCTTGAAGTTGATAATCCCTTTCATTTGTGCATGCGTGCTAAGTCTCCAGTCATGTCTGACTCTATACAACTCTATGGATTTTAGCCCACCAACCTCTATGGAAGCCCCATAAAATCACACCTCTTTTCACTTTCAAGTAGCAGAGGATCAGGGTTGTAAAATATGTTGGAAAGTGACAGTTGCTCAGTCGTATCCAACTCTTTGGAACCCCATGGAATACTGGAGTAGGTGGACTTTCCCTTCTCCAGAGGATCTTCCCAACCCAGGGATCAAACCCAGGTCTCCCACATTGCAGGTGGATTCTTTACTGGGTCAGCCACCAGGGAAGCCCAATACTGCAGTGGGTGGCCAATCCCCTCTCCAGTGGATCTTCCCAAACCAGGAATCGAACTGGGGTCTCCTGTATTGCAGGCGAATTATCTACCAACTGAGCTATCAGGGAAGCCCAACATATGTTGGAAGGAGCAGGCAAATGAGCCAAAAAAACTTAAAAGGGTTCAGGAATTAGAGAGATAACTAGTGAATCAAGTCGTTCAACATTTTCTGTATGGACTGAGCAATGACTAAGAAGAAAGTTTTCAGTTTAGTTTTAGGTGTGAAAGACAGACATCAAGGGAAAAGAGGAGGTATTTAGCATAGAATGAAAGCACATAAATAGAAGGCTCAGTGACAAGAATGAGAAAATGAAGTTTTGGAATCAATAGCAAGTAAATATTTCTAATCACAAGAACTGCCTAACAAATTACCACTACTACTTTTGTTGTTTGCTGTTTAGTTGCCCAGTTGTGTTTAAATCTTTTCTGGATTCCATGAATTAGGATTTTCCAGGCAAGAATACTGGAGTGGCTTGCCATTTTCTTTCTCTAGGGGGTTGAACCTGAGTCTCCTGCCTGCATCTCCTGCATTGGAGGAGGATTCTTTACTGCTGAGTCAATGGGGACTACTGCTGCTGCTGCTAAGTCGTTATAGTCGTGTCCGACTCTGTGCAACCCCACAGACAGCAGCCCACCAGGCTGCCCCGTCCCTGGGATTCTCCAGGCAAGAACACTGGAGTGGGTTGCCATTTCCTTCTCCAATGCATGAAAGTGAACTTGCTCAGTCGTGTCCAACTCTTAGCGACCCCATGGATTCTTAGCCTACCAGGCTCCTCCATCCATGTGAGATTCCAGGCAAGAGTACTGGAGTGGGGTGCCATTGCCTTCTCTGGGGGATTACTATTACTTCTGTGTAAATCACTCATAGGAGAAGGCAACAAACAACTTGAATTCCCAGGAGATATTTTTAAGAGCTATTTCAATCCAAAGGAAAAATTCAATTAAAGTCAAAGTAATTCTTAAATCTTTTAGGTCAAAGTAGTTTTTATAAAAATTTTGGTTTTGACTTCTTGTTGTAGCATATACTTAACTTAGAAAAGATAAACTATTAGTTCAGGAATGCCTTAAGTTGACAATGTTAGAAATGTAGGATGTAGACAGATAAGTGTTTAGGGAGTCAGATAAAATTATGGAGACAGATGGAAGAGTGAACAGAGAAACAAATGAAAAGATAAAATTAGCTTAAACCCTCTAAAAATTGATTTTTAAAGTTCTTTAATAATTGCATTAAGGGCCTTGTGTTAGAGCAAGATCTGCTATTTCCTCTAAGCTTTATTGTGAATGATATAAAGTATTTTGAATGAGAAGAATACACATTTTTTTCAGGGTTTCCCAGATACAGGCTTATCTTTGCTAGCACAGTGTTTCTCAAACTTGGCTAGAAATCAGTATTCCTGGGATGCTTGTTAAAGGAACAAATTCCCAGGATCTATACCAACTCCCTCACAGGAAGCAGAAGTCTATCAGGGGAGCCTGAGAATAGGAAGTTTTAAAAAGCACCATTGAGATTCGTATGGTTCCAGATTCAGTGTAATTCATAAATACAGGAGCATGAGTTTCAATATGAATGCTTTTTCTAAGAGTCAATCTCAGGTTTGGGGAAACTGGGATAGTAAGCGGTAGACTTTATCTGCTGGGTATATATTCAGTTCAGTTTCCTATGAATGTCCTAAGGCCTAATGACTATGTTTAAACCTCTGCTTAAGTGCTGGAGGATGGGGGCAGGGTAAAAGGTGGTAGAGATACCAAACACCACCACCAAAAGACAAGACTCCCCCCTACAGAGAGCTTATGGTCTGGTTTGGCAAACGTGAATAACAAAGACAAATCGAATCTTAGGCAAGACAGTATATAATAAAGCATTTGGGGATTGAGGAAGTACAATGATAATGTAAGAAGAAACTGTGGAAATTGATGAACAGAAACATCAAGTGACCTATCATTCAAAGTCAACAGAATTACCAACAGAAAGGCAGGTACTTTCCATCTCCAATGGCTACTTTACTACCGAGCAGGAGGTGTTCTCCTCGCCTGGCAACAGACCAGCCAATGAGAGACTGTCGCAGCTTAGCCAGTGAAATGCAAGCTCCTCGTTACTCCACTGGACTCCTTGTTTATAACGGCGTGTCTGAACTCCCCCTTCTCCTCTGTAGCACAGTATTCCTCTCTTTCTTTCTCTAGCCTTGTCTGTGGTCACCACAGACTTGCATGCCCCAAATCACAAATCTTTGCTGTTCTGAAACAAACCCATTTTGCTGGTAAAATAACCAGCTGTTTTATTGGTTGAGGCCAGCATAATGATATCAGTATGGACTTGACTTGAATCACAGGTAAAAAACTGACGGATTCCTGTAGCTAATTTAGTCGAGTGAGGCTATTTTGCAATGCAAACTTTTGAAAAGGTAAGATTGCAACACCCAGGAGTTCAGTCTACTCAGAGAAATGAACACAGTGAAGAACAGAGGCAGGAAGAAGTGTGGGGAGCCATCAACTCATGAAGGAGGCCAATGAAGCAAAACAACACAGAACCTTTGCTTCTCTTCTCTCTTTCCTTCGATGTTTTGTTATAGAGTTCTCCCAATCAGTATTATTAGGCTATAGAAAGAAATGCAGGACTCTGACATGTTTTCAAGGTGGGGGCATATGAGGAATCTCCAGGGATTACTGGAGGATATTGGGGGTGAGTAGGAAAGAAGGTGAAGGTTGAGAGCAGTAGACGACTCAATGATAACTACAGAGAGTTTCTGCCGAGTTACCTAAGTCATGTCCAGCTCTTTAAGACCCTGTGGACTATAACCTGCCAGGATCCTCTCTCCATGGAATTCTCCAGGCACATATACTGGAGTGGATTGCCATGCCCTCTTCCAAGGATCTTCCTGACTCGAGGATTGAACTTGTGTCTCTTATGTCTACTGCATTGGCATGTGGATTTTTTTTTTTTTTTTAACCACTAGTGTCACCTGGGAAGCCCACAGAGAGTTTAATAAACTCAATAAAATTTCAGTCTAAACTAGGAGGTACTAGGGATTTATTTGCAGACTTTGGATATTTTAAGCAACTCTGTAATACTGCAGAGAATGAAGTAACCTAAAAAATTATGTGTTTATACAGTATCCTCTAAGACTGTCAAATTGCTTTCTCAAGACTACCAGACTATCATCTTTAAAATATATATATATTTGATTTATCATAGAGTCAGAACTTGGTATCAGCACTCTAATTTAGTTACAGGATGTGTTTCTGACCTACTGTTGTGAACACTTGGAAAACATTTGCTCCATGTTTGAGCAAACTATGTGTTAATTTCTTTTCTTCCTCCTCCTCCACACATTTCCTCTCTTGCCTCAGCAAATGTGAGATTTGAACAGAAGGTCTTGATGTTCCCAGTTTTATGCATTCTTGAAACAATTTTAAAACACATTTTATATTTAAAAAATTCTTCCCTTTGATGTCAAGAAGTGCCCTGTGGGGCTGCTGTGTATGGAGGCCTTTTTGTCTCCCATTTCCTATAGGAAAGGCCAGGCTCATTGACCTTCTCTGAGTTTCAAAGGGTAGAACAGTTAGTAATCAAGAGAGGAGCAGCCAGGAAACCCCCTGAGGCAAGACTAAAGGAATCAGAGAGGTTAGGAGACCAGACCACCTTAGACCCTGCATGCACCCTAATCTTATTGGCAACCCCACCCTTTTGAAATTTTGCAGAACAACAATGCAAGACTGTTACTGCCTTGATCCTTATCTTATACCCTGCCTGCCTATTTAATCTTTCCCTATTTACAGGAATCCAGGCACTGTCTTGAGCCATTAGCCCATGTGTCCCCACTTTGCCTGACAAAGTAATAAAGCCATTCTTTCTTTCTCCTCTATGGCTCTGTCTCCATATTTCTGTTTGGTGTTGGAGCAAAGAGAGTCAATATTTTGGCAACACCTTCACCCTCCTCCCCCTGTACCTAACAATGAATAGCTACAACTAAAATGGCATTAACGTCATGTTTCTCTCCCAGACTCAATACCTTAAGATTACTTGATTAGAATTCTTCCTAACTAGGGCTCTCTCCACGCCCTCCCCCCCCCAAGCTATCTGGGCCTGAGACCCTTTGGCTGATTTGCTCAGTGCTATGGTTCAGTCTATAAAGAATCTACCTGCCATGCAGAAGATGTGGGTTTGGTCTCTGGGTCGGGAAGGTTCCCTAGAGAAGGAAATGGCAACCCACTCCAGTATTCTTACCTGAGAAATCCCATGGACAGAGGAGCCTGGTTGACTACAGTCCATGGGGTCGGACACGACTCAGCTACTAAACCACCACTACATGTTTAATCCTGATGTCCATGCCTTTGTTGAACAGACATATGCAAAGGGTAAAGTTGGATGGCAGTGCCAAAAATGACTGAATACAATTCCACTTTTGATTTTTAAATAGCATCTTGAGAGCAAGTTTCACCCCCCCACTTAGCCCCCCATATATCAGCAATCACACAGGAGCACACAGTCCTCATCATTTAAGAACTACCAGCTGGTCCACAATCAGTCCCCTTCAGATGTAACCGCCCACAGGTCAAGAGCTAGTAGTGGGTCCTAAACTTCCTCGACAGTCCACAGAGCAGTTGTTCTTGCTGGGTTCCTTTTTACAACAAGCTCTACCTTTGAGGGGAGGGGGACTTCCATGGTGGCTCAGATGGTAAAGCATCTGCCTGCAAAGTGGGAGACCCAGGTTTGATCCCAGAGTTGGAAAGATCCCCTGGAGAAGAAAGAGTTGCTAGTACTCTTGCCTGAAAAATTCCATGGACAGAGGAGTCTGGTAGGTTATAGTTCATGAGTTAGCAAAGAGTCGGACACGACTAAGTGACTTCTCTTTTTCTTTCTACCTTTAGGATGTGTCAGAATTTGGAAGGAGAGACACCAAAGCAGTTCCTACATAATCATCTGACCTGACTGCCACCTACGGTAATCTCAACATTCTCAGAAATGAACACATAAACAGTGCTCACTGCATGTGATGTGCCAGGCCCTCTTCAGAGCACTTTGGCAATACTGACTCACCCAATCCATTTGCTCCTTAGAAGAACCATTGGAGTAGCTGCCACAGTTATGACCAATTTACAGATGAGGACACGGATATATAAAGAAGTTAAACAATTTACTCAAGATCATATAGATAGTAAGATTTCAAGAAGAGGGAAATTAAGTCTTTTACCCAAAAGCACAGGTAATTTGATTTTCAGAAAAACCATGTGCACCAGATCAAATTAATAAATATTCTGGGGATTATTTTCTGTTTTCTATGCTTATAATTTATTCATCTCTAGAATATGAGGTTAGGGCCAAACTATAAGCCAACTCTAGATGACAAGAGGCAGTAGGGTGGATAAGATAGGTACTGAAATTCTGAAAAAGGTCACTGGTGGCAGCCTTTTAGTGAAGTTGTAATACCAGGAGGATCAGACTAATGTTTAGAAAGTTCCCTCTAAAAATCCTTTGTCTTTGCAGTGGATTAAACTGCAACTTTACTAAAGCAACAAGAACTCTTAGCCTTATCTTGTTCTCACCTATTGGCAGGGGGAAGATATGAGATGCTCTCTCCTGAAGACTTGGTGGAAAAGAGAGGAAAGAAAAATTAAAAGCAAGAATAAGTTAGCAGTAAAAACTCTAGAGTTTGTGCTTTAAGAGAAACTAATAAAATTAATAACCATTAGTTAGCCTAATGTAGCAAAGATACAGAAAATACAAATACTGATTGTGTTTTGATAAGGGAAAAGAATCACAGCTATAGAGGAAATTAAATGTTTGAAAATCTAGACAAAACGATTGATTTTCTAGGAAGACAAGCTATGAAAATTGACTTAAGAAGTAATGAAAATCCTAAACAGGTCAATAATCATGGAGGATATTAAGAATGTTTTCAAAGAGCTACTTCTTGAAGTAGTGCCAAACATGGTTTCAAAATTAATTTTTAAAAAATGTAATGCCTATGATAGTTAAGGTAACTCAGAATATAACAAAATACAATAAAATTAAGGAAGATTCCTAATTGTTTTATAAATCCAGAGTAACATTTATACCAAATCATGAGAAAGTTAACACATCCAAGTGACAAAATTACACTAATTTCACTTATTATGATTAACGGGGGAAGGAAAATAAACAAAACCCAGCAGTATATTGAGAATAATTCAGTATGACCAAGTTTAATTTACTGTTGGAAAGCCAAGATATTTCAGCATGAGCATAGTGATAATTGTAAATGATTATTAGAACTGATCAACAGGAAAAGATCACATAATCCCTTTACTAGATGCTTAAGAGGTATTTGACAGAGTCCAAAATTTCCTTAATAAATGAGGATTATGTGATGCTTTATTAACTAAACATGAATTTATATTGATGCATGCACACATGTACCTACATGCACAGTAAATATACATATGATATTTAGACTTTATGGTGACATTCTGGAAGTAGTGCAAATAAAATCAAGATAAAAAAAAAAGTCAAGATCAAATTAAGGGTACCTTTTCATCAAAGCTGTTTATTATTATTCTGGAAGTACTGACAAAGTTGGACACTAGTACTATGAATATTTAAATAAATAAGAAAGTATTATAACCATTAAAACTTGATATGATTTTTAGTACTATAAAAACCCAAATAAAATAATTTTGAACTTAACAAGAGAACTTACTGAAAATGTTTTATATTCTAAACAATGACTCAGAAGAAAATTTAAAGAAAAAAAAATCCTAATTTCTATGACAAATAAAACCACAAACATTGTTGAGAATTAACTTAAGAAATATAGAGGTTGTAGAAATTATGAACTAATGAGGACTTGAACAGAGAAACATAATTTGTTCTTGAACCAGATAATTCAGTGTTGTAAAGCTATCTATATTTCCTACATGCATCTAGAAATGAAACAATGCCCTCCCATTAAAATACCAACAAAATTATTTTAGGATTGATTTGGAAGAATAAATATAGAATGATGCACTGATAAATATTAAGTATAATCAGGACTTAATAAACCTATCAAGTATAAAGACCTAAAATGATCAATAGAGTATGAAAATGACATGAAAGTGTTAGTCGTTTAGTCACATTCAACTATTTTAGACCCAATGGACTGTGGCCTGCCAGACTCTTCTGTCCATGGATTTCTCCAGGCAAGAATACTGGGGTGGGTTGCCATTCTCTTCTCCAGGGGATCTTCTTGGCCCAGGAATTGAACCCAGGTCTGCATTGCAGGCAGATTCTTTATCAGCTGAGCTACCAGAAAAGTCCCCATCGACTAGAAAATAGATTAGTGGAAGAGGAGAGAGAGCTCCAAAATAAGCCCAAGTATATGTAGGAATTTAATGTGTATAAAAATGACATCTTCATTTCATAGCTATTAAGCTTTTAACTGTCAATAGGACGAGTGGGAGCTATTTGAAACAAATACAGTTAGAGCCTTTGTTTCTTACACAAAATTCAGAGTGGATCAAATATTTAAAGATAAAAAATGAAAATACAAAAATTCAAGGGGAAAATTTAAGTGGATATAACTGCTGATAGGAAATGTTTAAAATATGAAAAAAATCACTGATAATTTAAAGAAAAACAAAAATTGCCTATTAGCTTACCTTAAACAACATAAACTGATATGCAACAACTTGAGAAGAAATTGATTTCAATATAACTGATTTCAATAGAAACAAAGGACCAATATCCTTAATATATATATATATTATATATATATACTTATGCATAATATATATAAAATGCCTAAATATCAATGAGGAAAAGGATTATAATGTACAATGCTCAAGATTATTAATAGAGCTATAAAAACTTAATCAGAGAGCTCACTGTGTCATAAGACATTTATTGCTTCTGGGAGTTTAAATTAGCACACTCTCCTACAAGGATATCTGGTAATATCTAGTAAAATAAGAAATATTAATAATTTTGACCTAGCAATTTCACTTAGTAAACATTTGTACCCAATCAGAAAAACATTTCTGCCCCCCACTCCCTTGCCAATTGTCACATTGGAAACAGCCTGAATGCCCATTTGTGAGGGTTGCATATATATGTTATGGTATATCACTACACATGGAGATAGTTTTCCATGTGTGGAAACAGTAATAATTCTAGTATATACTATGCATATTAGAATTACATATTGTATAATTATAGAATATAGGCCTTGTCTAGATTATTTTTGCTATAACCCAGAACATTGATGTTCAGTAAATGTTTGCATGTCAAACTAACAAATGTGCTATATGTTAAAAGTAAATTGTAAATGGCATGCAATGTAAAATATTTGTATAAAAAGTTTCTCATTAAAAGTAGTATAGTAGTCTTCAAGATATTTTCACTTTCTAATTTGTCAACGTCTAAAATTTTCACATTTTAATAGTAAACATGCAATCATCTATGATTAAAATATTAAGAGCCGAGAGTGCTTCCCTATGCCTCTATACTGGAGCTATGCTATTTGGAGCCACCTAAACTTAAATTTGTTGTGATTAAATTAACATCAGATAGCAGGACCCTGTATTAGAGAACAATGTTATATTCTGGGAAGAGAGGAAAAAAAGAGGATGCTTAAGAAATTTTCATTAAAGAAAGCAAATATAATAAAGATAAGATTCCTCGAGTGGACATTTACCAAACACCTTCACACACATTCACATAATTCTCATATTATGACTTGTCTTTTACGGATGAGAAGAATGTTTAAAAAGAATAAAGAACCCATAATCAGTCACAGAAGATTAACCCTTGAAGTTGCTTTAATTACTTCATTCTATTTCTGTGTGCTAAGTCACTTCAGTTGTGTCTGACTCTGTGTGATCCTATGGACTGTGGCCCACCATGCTGCTCTGTCCATGGGATTCTCCAGGCAAGAATACTAGAGTGGGCTGCCATGCCCTCCTCCAGGGGATCTTTCTGATTCAGGGATTGAACCCATGTCTCTTATGTCTCCTGCATTGGCAGGCAGGTTCTTTACCACTAGTACCACCTGGGAAGCCCTAGTGCTATGACAAATACCACTGTGTACCAGGTGCTTCTAGGTGGGGAGATGGATCTTTTTGGTGGAGAAGGAAGAGGGGAAGGCAGAGCACTGGATGGGGAAGTTCAAATTTCTATCTACAACATAGTTGTATAACCTACAAGTTATGACCAGGATTATTTGATTACTTGTAATATTTTTTTTTTTCACCCATAAAGAAAAATTGAGACTTTGGGTCAAACTACTAACGCAATGTTTTTCTACTCAAAATAAAGCTCCACTCCTCTTCCATGGGGCCAAACTTCAATTTGTAAAGGTTATAAATTAAAGATGAACACACCCGGGTCCAAATATAAAGCCATTTCAGGAAAAAATACGGTATTTCCACTTCTGTATTGTTTGGTCTACTTGGATACATGCCTATGAGTGGGTTTTTATTTATAAAGATACGAGATAGATTATTATTTTTCTGTTATGGGGGAAATTCACAGGGTTTATTCATAGAGTATTATATTCCTGGGTGTCAAGATTACTTTCTACCTGTATTAAATCCCTGTGTTTCCATGATGAAAAGAAAGCCTTTGTGCTCTAATGAATGATACCTTGCAATTTATCATCAAAGTTTATGAATTTCCACTTTGCAGCATTCCCTTTTCAAACACCTATAGATTTTCAATGTGTTCCAACTACACTTACAGAGATTAAAATCTCATCCTAATAATGTCCTAATATTGGATTACAAGGAAGAACACAGTATCAGGTTGGAATGAAACACAGATTTTCTCCAAAGAAGAAAATTGAAAAAAACACAAAAATAGAAAACTTAACTTGCTTCATTTCTTACTTTAAAGAGAAGTTTTAGAAATCATTTACTTTATTTTTCATCACTGAATCCCTAGTTGTTAGGAGCAGAAGTGAAAATATATTCTCCTCTGTGAATTCCAATCAGAAATTCTTATTGTGTGTGTGTGTGTGTGTGTGTGAGTTGCTCAGTCATGTCTGATTCTTTGCGGCCCTGTGGACTGTAGCCTGTCAGGCACCTCTGTCCATGGAATTCTCCAGGCAAGAATACTGGAGTGGGTAGCCATTCACTTCTTCAAAGGATCTTCCTGACCCAGGGATCAAATCCAGGTCTCCTGCATTGTAGGCAGATTCTTTACCATCTGAGTCACTAGGGAAGCTTTAAACTTCATTTAAGAAAAATATGTAATCCATGGACATAAAATGGTTTCCAGTTTCAGGGAAACAGATTTACCTTGCTAATACCATAAATTTACTATAAGAATCCATTTGCTCTATGCTTAGATTTCCAGCAAATTCAAAAATCTGGAGGGGAAAATACAGAATAACAGGAAAGAGAAAACTCCCGGAGTTTAACCAAACTCATGCCCATCGAGTCGGTGATGCCATCCAGCCATCTCATCCTCTGTCGTCCCCTTCTCCTTCTGCCCCCAATCTCTCCCAGCATCAGGGTCTTTTCCAATGAGTCAACTCAATGTTGGAGTTGGAGTGGCCAAAGTATTGGAGTTTCAGCTTCAGCATCAGTCCTTCCAATGAACACCCAGGACTGATCTCCTTCAGGATGGACTGGTTGGATCTCCTTGCAGTCCAAGAGACTCTCAAGAGTCTTTTCCAACACCACAGTTCAAAAGCATCAATTTTTCAGCGCTCAGCTTTCTTCATAGTCCAACTCTCACATCCATACATGACAACTGGAAAAACCATAGCCTTGACCAGACGGACCTTTGTTGGCAAAGTAATGTCTCTGTTTTTTAATATGCTATCTAGGTTGGTCATAACTTTCCTTCCAAGGAGTAAGCGTCTTTTAATTTCATGGCTGCAGTCACCATCTGCAGTGATTTTGGAGTCCCCAAAAGTAAAGTCTGATACTGTTTCCCCATCTATTTCCCATGAGGTGATGGGACCAGATGCTGTGACCTTAGTTTTCTGAATGTTAAGCTTTAAGCCAACTTTTTCACTCTCCTCTTTCACTTTCATCAAGAGGCTCTTTAGTTCCTCTTCACTTTCTGCCATAAGAGTGGTGTCACCTGCATATCTGAGGTTATTGATATTTCTCCCAGCAATCTTGATTCCAGCTTGTGCTTTTTCCAGGCCAGGGTTTCTCATGAGGTACTCTGCATAGAAGTTAAATAAGCAGGGTGACAAAATACAGCCTTGACGTACTCCTTTTCCTATTTGGAGCCAGTCTGTTGTCCCATGTCCAGTTCTAAGTGTTGCTTCCTGACCTGCATACAGATTTCTCAAGAGGCAGGTCAGGTGGTCTGGTATTCCCATCTCCTTCAGAATTTTCCACAGTTTATTGTGATCCACACAGTCGAAGGCTTTGGTATAGTCAATAAAGCAGAAATAGATGTTTTTCTGGAACTCTCTTGCTTTTTCGATGATCCAGCGGATATTGACAATTTGATCTCTGGTTCCTCTCCCTTTTCTAAAACCAGCTTGAACATTTGGAAGTTCTTGGTTCATGTATTGCAGAAGCCTGGCTTGGAGAATTTTGAGCATTACCTTACTAGCGTGTGAGATGATGGCAATTATGAGGTAGTTTGCGCATTTTTTGCAATTGCCTTTCTTAGGGATTGGAGTGAAAACTGACCTTTTCCAGTCCTGTGGCAACTGCTGAGTTTTCCAAATTTGCTGGCATATTGAATGCAGCACTTTCACAGCATCATCTTTCAGGATTTGAAATAGCTCAACTGGAATTCCATCACATCCACTAGCTTTTTTGTAGTGATGCTTTCTAAGGCCCACTTGACTTCACATTCTAGGATGTCTGGCTCTAGGTGAGTGATTACACCATTGTGATTATCTGGGTTGTGAAGAACTTTTTTGTACAATTCTTCTGTGTATTCTTGCCACCTCTTCTTAATATCTCTGCTTATGTTAGGTCCATACCATTTCTGTCCTTTATTGATCCCATTTTTGCATGAAATGTTCCCTTGGTAACTCTAATTTTCTTGAAGAGATCTCTAGTCTTTCCCATTCTGTTGTTTTCCTCTATTTCTTTGCATTGCTTGCTGAGGAAGGTTTTCTTATCTCTCCTGGCTATTCCTTGGAACTCTGCATTCAAATGGGAATATCTTTCCTTTTCTCCTTTGCTTTTCGCTTCTTTTCACAGCTATTTGTAAGGCCTCCTCAGACAACCATTTTGCCTTTTTGCATTTGTTTTCCATGGGGATGGTCTTGATCCCTGTCTCCTGTACAGTGTCACGAACATCCGTCCATAGTTCATCAGACTCTCTATCAGATCTAGTCCCTTAAATTTATTTCTCACTTCCACTGTATATTCATAAGGGATTTGATTTATGTCATACCTGAATGGTCTAGTGGTTATCCCTACTTTCTTCAGTTTAAGTCTGAATTTGGCAATAAGGAGTTCATGATCTGAGCCACAGAGAGCTTCTGGTCTTGTTTTTGCTGACTGTATAGAGCTTCTCCATCTTTGGCTGCAAAGAATATAATCAATCTGATTTTGGTGTTGACCATCTGGTGATGTCCATGTGTAGAGTCTTCTCTTGTGTTACACTGTACCCAAATGGAGTGATCTTGTTAGTTTACTAATCACCCAGAGTAAATTTAATTATCTTTGACTGTTATTTCCCTCTGACTCATTACTCTGTGGGCAAATGAAAAAAAATTTTTTTCTGTGACTGTAAAGCTCAGAAAGAGAAACACTGCACTCATATGAATCCCAACAATTTTGGTTGTCTCTTCTTGCAAGTCTTGGCAGTTTATCAACACTGGGTTTTTCACAGTTTGCTGACACAACGGGAAGGCTTCTAATGAAGTGCCCCACACTCCTGCCAAGTTTATTCACAGGAATTTTCTCAGAGTTGTTGTTGCTATTAGAAGCAAAGTCACCAAAGTGCCAATGAAGAGTTCTTGAGTGAGAGAAGAGACACCAAGACAGAGTTAGAGACAGGAGGGCCCTTCAGGTGGGCTAGCGAAGTCAGGAAAGCAGGTCTCGTCTCTCCCCATCCGTTCCCTCCCTCCACCTCAGACACCTTTTCTCCACCTTCTCTGTTTCTTATCTTTCAAAATTGGATTAAAACTACCTCAGGACTCAGCAGACCATGACTAATGAGAAGGCTGGGAGTGGGAGGGAGGCTTCCATTAGGATCCCTCTGGGGGTGACAATGAAGGGCCAACCTGGGCATCAACAAACGGAGATTGCCTCCAACTGCTGTTTCCACTTAGAGCTCCTCAGCATGGGATACAACAATTCCCAAGGATGCCCTGAGCAATGAGTTTCACAGGGGAAATAATCTGACAGTGCAGTTACAGTACAGACAAGGAACCATCCTTCACAAAGTACCCATTAAAGAGGAACTGGCTGGCTCCAATAGTCACTTTCACTGTGAAAACTTATTAAGGGCTAGCATCACAAACATGCCTTCATTTATTTAGATTATTCTGCATTCCTTTATTTTTCTTGCAAAGTTTATACACAATAGAATGCTGTGGTGGTGGTGGTTTAGTTTCTAAGTCGTGTCCGACTCTTGTGACACCATGGACTGTAGCCTGTCAGGTTCCTCTGTCCATGGGATTTCCCAGGCAAGAATACTGGAGTGGGTTGCCATTACCTTCTCCAGGGGATCTTCCTGACCCAGGGATCAAGCCCATGTATCCTGCATTGACAGGTGGATTCTTTACCACTGAGCCACCAACAGAATGCTACAGAAATTAAGAAAAAGCTTGAGTACAGAGAAAAATAAGAGTAAAACAATAAAATATATAAAAGAAAGTCACACATAGGCACACATATGAGGGCAGACTTGAATACTCGCTAAATTCTCAAAAAATTCATTATTTTCATGCTTGATTTAAAGGTATAACAAACTGCTTCACACGCACATAAAAATGGTGATTGTAAATATTTTCTCATTTTGTTACCTGGATTCTAAATTGGCATATAATGGAAAATATTTTACTTGTTTTATGAATTATTTAAAAAGTGATCCACACAGTATGTTCCCATAAGTATTACAAGTGTGTAAATGTCTGAGGTGAATTCATAGAGAGTTAAAATATTGAAATAATGCTGTGGTGCATTTTAAAGTGAAAGTTCCTTTAGCTCAAGAATAACAACAAAAAGGTAACTAATTCTTTGTTTCAGATAAGTTTTTATAAGCATACAGGCAGATTCTCTTATTTCTTAGATAATTAATTTATGAACGGTTTCTCTGCTATAAATTTTGTATATTTTCACATCTGAACACTAGGAAAAAATACTAATTTAAAATACAAATACACTTTTAAATTTCTTTATGACCTTCTAGGATTTCCTGGAATTATTTATAAATCTGAAAAAAAAATTCTGCTTTATCTGACTGTTTAGCTAAATAAAGACAATAAAAATGATTACAGATAAGCTTCAGGAAACTAAAAACATTTGCTGTAACTGATTATATTCCTGTCACCTTATTTTGCTTGCAATGTATATATACATATATATATATATGTATATATACATACACACACATATATTTATGTATGTATGTGTGTGTATGGCCTTACCTGGTGGCTCAGTGGTAAAGAATCCCACTGCCAATTCAGGAGATGCAGGTTCAATCCCTGGGTCAGGAAGATCCCCTAGAGGAAATGGCAACCCACTCCAGTATTCTTGCCTGGAGAATTCCATGGACAGAGGAGCCTGGTGTCCCACAGTCCATGGGTCACAAAGAGTTGGACACAACTTAGTGACTATCATGCACACATCAGTTGTGAAAAGTTAGTAGGCTCACTGTCCATTGTTCTAGGAAGCACAGAAGATATGCCAAATTGAGCATGTCAGCATGTTGCTTCTACTGATTGTAGTCTAGTGGGATCTGACAGAAGTCATCTCCATCTTGTGTCATGTTGTGAGAGAGGATCTGGCTTGCTGTGATTGTCTGAGAGGCCCTCTTGTTAGAAGGAATGCTGACTCCCTCAGACCTATCCTATTAAAAAGTAAATGAAAAAGATGAAGAAAAACTGAAACAAAAAAATTCTGGCTGCCAAATTATTTACTCCCTGATGTACATCCAGTGATATGGAAAACATGTCACCCTAGTTATCTACTACCTTTCTGGGGCTTTATATCAGGCTCCACTCAAACTCACATTTCTAGATTGTCCTGTTCAAGACAAAAGTCAGAATCTCTGTCTTTTCTGTATTATCCTTGCCTCCTCTTCTGCTCAAGCTCTTCCATCTCTGCAACTTGATACTCTGCAAATGTGCATTGTTAATTCGTTCATCCTTCTACAGCCATTCATTTATTCCCTGAATATTTAATGATAAGCTTCTAAAGAGAAGTAAGCTGTTCCTATTTTGTTCATTATTCTGTGTTCAGTTGTAGGAACAGTACTTGACAGTATCACACAGGGGTTACTGAATGAATGAATGAACGACCTGAGTGTCAGGCACCATACTGATTGTTGGCTTTTGGCTGCACATTCCCACTGATCCGCTAGGATTTCACTGTCCTTCTTGATTCCCTGACTAGCATCATGAACATCCCTGTCACTGCACAGTGTTTGATATTATTCAATGTTCAAGTTCCTTTCTTTCTAGTGTCTTTAGGTGGGGACTTCCCCAACCAGCCCTGGACCCTGAAAATCACATTCGTTACATCTATAGCTAGACTAGTGTTCTGGACAAAGACTAAAAACAGAGGGCAATATTAGTAATACAAATACATAATACCTTTATAAAATGAAGTAATTTCTATTAGGTTCTAAGTTGTATAAATATATCTTTGTTTTTATTTATAACAATTAACTGTTGGTAACATTTCTCTAGTAAAGCCAATTGCATCTTAGAATACCAGAACCACTTGAAAAAAAATCGTATAGCAAGTAAGGGAAAAAGGTTGGGGGGCATGATGTTAAGAATATAATTAAGAAGAAAAAAAATGTTGGCAGTGCACTTTAATATTGTTATCTACAGTTATTTTTCCAATTAATGTACAAAGTATATAATAGCTGTAACTATGATTTTTCAACAAGTGACAGAAGTACATATTTTATACACAAACTCATTAAAAATTACTTAGTACCAGTATAAACTAAAAGATATTATTTGCCTCATTTTTGTTGATTAAAAAATAAAAGACACGTTGAATGACCTTCCTAAAGCTAGAAGGGAAACCAGTTATTACAATTTCCCATCTCTATTCATATTGCAAATTGAGTGAGATGGATTTGTATATACAGGAGCCAGCTAGCATAGAGGATAACTTAAATTATCCAGTGAGATGCACTTATATCTTAGTCAAAGTCTGAGAATATTACAAATGATAATTCAGAACTTTTCATCACCAACTATTTTGACCATTTTATTACATTCCTGTAAAGATTTACATTTAAAATTGATTTAATAATACTTAAATCCATTCTTTTCAGTTAACTACTGGACAACAAGTAGTAACGGTTATCCCAACGTGCAATAAAAGTATTTCACTAAAGTATCTTAGAATGTATCATCAAAACAACAAAAGTAGGGTCCCTCAAAATTTAGAAAAATAACTGCTATATGACCCAACAATCTCACTTCTGGATAAACACCGCAAGGTAATTAAATCAGTATTTTGAAGTGGTCTCTGCACTGCCACATTCACTGTGTTATCATTCATAACAGACAAGGTATGGAAACCTCAGTGTCCATCTGTGCATGAATGGATAAAGAAAACGTGTTGTGTAAATGTGCATGTGTGTTTATCCATAGGTATCTATATGTCTACACACACAGTGGGATACTGTTCAGCCTTAATAAAAAGAAAGAAATCTTGGCATGTACAACAGCATGGATGAACCTGGAGAACAGGATGCTAAGTGAAATAAGCCGGACACAGAAAGACAAATATGGTATGGTCTCACTTATACGTGGCATCTACAAAAGTCTAACTTATAAAATCAGAGTACAGTGATGGTTACTAGGGCTAAGGGCAGGGGGAGATGGGGATGTGTTGGCGAAAGGGTACAGTAGATCTGTTAGGCAGGGTCAGTAAGTTCTTGAGATCTACGTACAGCATGGCTACTTTCGTCACCAATAAACTCTATTATAATTAAATTTGCTAGAAGAGTTGCTCTTAAGCATTCTAACCACACACACACATAAAAGAAACTATTACTATGTGAAACAATGTTACTTAGCTTGACTGTGGTAATATCTCAGTGTACATGTACATCCAAATATCTCCTCTATACCTTAAGTGCACACAACTTTTACTTGTCAAGTATACTTTAATACCAGTGGGGTAAAAACATGCTCCAACAACAGCAGCAGCAGCAACTACCCTTAATAGTAATAGAAAAGTAGTAAAGTAGAAGTCATATTCTGAGAAATCTAGGAAGAACTGAGTTATCTGCTATGAATTCAAAATTTCTTTCTAATTTTATCTCTGATCCTACAATTTCAAAAACAGTTTGGATCTAATTCCACAATACATTTATGCTTTTTCCTGCACTTTTTTTGATGACATGATAGAAACTCAGATCAAACTAATTCATACAAAAAGAGGATCTTCATTAATATGAAGTATGAACAAGATGCTTGCATAAACTACATGCCTCCCTTTCCTTCTATGCATTTGTGTGCATAGGTATCTATCAAGTACATTTCAATACCACTGGATGTATTTCATATACCAGTACAGTTGAAAAATCATAAGAAAAGACTCACCTGGCTTAGGTGAGATACATACTAGACCAACCACCTGAAGCTAAAGAGGCAGAAATATAGTGTAATATGGAAGTCTTCTGAGAAACACATTGCTTCCACAAATTTTAAGTCTTTCCCCACTCAAGGAAGAAATGCTAATGAGATCAAAGAGCAATTCTATGACACTATTGAAAGATGTGAAACGTAATCATTTACTGTGGGTTAAAATTTGTGTTTTAGGAATACACTTTGCATTTTTTTCCCTGCATTATTTTATTTTCTTGTGAACTACTCTGTTCTGGAGAAGGCTCAACAGTGGCAGTCTTGATGGGGTTCTAGGATGCCAGCATACAGCAGTAGAGGCTATCCCTTACAGGAGTCTTAATTTTGATATGATTATTCATGCATGTTAGCACAGCCATAATGCAGTAGAGCGTAGTGAAGGCTGGCTTGGGGATATGGGAGTGCACTCTTAAACACTGGTGGGAATGAGAATGGGGGGGCGTTGCTCGTGGGAAACCAAGAGCTGAGAGATGCTCTGAGTAAACAGGTTGAGATGTTTAGATTTTATTCCTTTGGCAAAAGGAACAAGTTAGAAATTTTAAAGCTGCAGAAAGTTACATTCTCACCTGTGTTTTAGTAAATAACTTTTTGAAGGAGTGTGAAAGATCAGTCAAAGGAGCAAGAAACCAGAGGCAGAACAACCACTTCATTAGTCTATTATAAATATGCCAGACAAGAGGGTTGGCTACATCTTGATCTGAGACACTGAAAAGGAGGCATCGACAGAAAGTGGAGTTAAGTGGGGTTGAGTAAGAGGGAACCAAGGTAAGGGAGACAGGACGGGAGCTGCTGGGTTCATGCTAAGAGAATGGGCCACTTGTAGGTACTGCATGGTAATCTGAAATCAATGTGATATAAATGCAAAGGCTCCCTGTCTTTTAATACACTGTAACAATCTTTGAAATAATGCAGTGGTTTGAAACTTCATAAGGGGATTCTAAAATGCACACACAAAATAACATGAATTCAGATGGAAAGATATGGAAAAACGGAATCAGAAGGCCTAAGAGTAATGTGTTATGGTACCATATGCTGTTTCTTTCAATAACTTTCTTACTTGTTCTTAAGCAAAGACAAAAATAAATAAAAATAAGAAAAATACATGTTCAAAGATCTATCAACAACATTAAGATCATGATACCAAGCTACTCTTCCTTCTTGGTGGACTGTAGAGTCTGCCCGCTTCAATAATCACCACCACACACCACATACCTACTGCACAGGTTTCTGCCTCACCAGGCTCCAGCTTGCCTACTTACAATTCACTGGATTTCATTCGAACTCTATTAATGCTTAACGGTACATTTTTCCACGGCAGTCGGAAATTAAGAGGTCTTTTGGCCCTGGCTTGTAACACTAATCAAGATGCAAGTAAGTAGGTCAGCACACACTGGTTCAGGAAATGGTTCTTCCTATACTTTTATCTAAAGTCAAAATGTCAAAATCAGGAAAAACACTTTCTCTAAATATTAGAGATTATCCTTTGTGTAAATGCAGTAAAAAAACATTCCACCAGCCCTATCATAGATTGGAGTAATGCTTAATTTTTTTAAAAAGATAGGGTAGTGCCTATCTGCATTGTTCACTTTCATCCCAACTGGAGGTGACTATTTGGATCTCTGCAGGTACTGTACAAATTTAGGATTCATGATCTTTCATTCACTAATTCACTAGATATTCACAGGTCATGGGAAGTGTGTCAGGCACTATTGTACACACTATTGTAGACATATAAGATGATAATGGATTTATTAATAAAATATAACTTTTAGTGTTAATTTTTCTAAGAATTTTCCACTTATTAAATATTCTTAAAATGTTATGAAGTCTGGAAACATTTATGAACTCTATTTTAGAGATGAGAAAATATAGAAGCATAGAGAAATTCAATAATTCGTTCATAGATACATGGTTAAAAAAGCACTGAAGCTAAGATTTGGAGACAGGTTATCTGTTTCTAGTACCATTCTATGGTAAAAGGTGAATAATACTGAATAACATTGAAACATTATAGACAAAGGTCTTGAAAAGTACAAAAGAAAGCAAAGACCATTTTGGATATTAGGAGATCCAAAAAGCCATTAGAGGCAGCAATGTATGCAAAATATTGTTACTAGTCTATGCCTTTGAGATGGCTGGTCCACTCCCATACACGTGACTAGCAGTGCTTGATATGAGTTTTAGCCCCAAGTCTTGATCTACTCCTTCAGTCCTTGTGCACTCTCCTGGCCAGTTCCTATCTCCTGTCTGCTCTGATCCTGGTCTCCTGTCTGGTGTACTGATAGAAGCTCCCACTCATCACACTGAACTACTGCTGAATATTTCTCCTTCCTTAACAGTTCTCACTTTTCAACTTGACTATGACTCCCACCCAGTCCTTGGGCAAGCTTTGCCTCCAGTCACCCCGGCTCTTTGCTGCAGTGAAACAACAGACTCATCTCTGGGCCACTTTCAGGTTGGGCTCTTCTTCCCAGTGAATCTCTAAAATGTGAAAACTACATGAACAGGCCTCTTAATCTTTAATTGTGTTTCTAATTTTTACAAAGACACTTCAAGTGCAAACTCAGACTTCTAAAATAAGGACAAGAGCAGAATCACAAAATTAACAAGGTCTCTAAAGAACAAGAGTTTTTATGGTTCATTGTACATCATTTGTTCAAACTAGAAGTGGATCAATAGTGTTTTATTGGTCCTCTTCATGTTAAACTTCTGTTAATGGTACACTAAATTGTGTTACTTTGATGCACTTCAATGCACAGACCCTCTGATACACTGGGGAGATTCAGAACCAGAAGTCTGAAGTCTAACTATGGAGGGAGGTGAGGTAGAAAAGGATGCAGGATAATTTATCGCTTTCCTTCCACTACTCACTCGGAGGTTTTACACAAAAGATGCCCAGTTTTCTCTGTTCAAGTTACACAGCTGTTTAACCGAAAATAACTCGCAATTTCAAGTTCATTATTACCATGCCATTCCCCATTTATTTTCAGCTTTAAAATAAGGAAAAATAAATACAAGAAAATGAAATCTGAAAAAGAAAAACCTTTGAGCCTGTTAAACTGTGGTTGTGCCTGTAATTGTCTTCATTTTTTCCCCTCATTCCTCCTAAGTTTTTTTTCCCTCTAAAGTAGCTGAGGGAGGTTTCTCGTCAATGACTTTATTTTCCTCTCGCTCAATTTGCCAAATCTTACTCTATAAAACAATTTCATGTTCAATGATTAGAATATTGATCACTAAATTTGCCAGCTCTGAAAATAATCTATTTCATGTATCAAAAGAGTGCATTGTTTCAAAATCTTAGCACAGAAAATAGATACTCCTTAAAAAATCAAAAACAATTTAACAAAACTGATATTTACCAAACACAAAAGCACCAAAGACATCAATAATATACCACTAACCCTGCAGACATAATTTATACCTAGTACAGATTGCAACATGATCATCTTTCAAAAGATACTTAACATTTCCATGCATGCATTTATTCACTCAACAAATATTTTCCAGTAACCAACTACCAACAACATACTATTAAATATGAAGATAAAAAAGACACAGTTTGTCTACAAGGAGCTTCTAATCAAGAAAAATAGACAAAAGACTTACAGTTTATCTGCAGTGGAGCCGAAGAACTTGTTTTCTGGAGCCAAGCTGCCTGTGTTCAACTCCTGGTTTTGCTACTTACCAGTGCTGTAAGCCTCAACTTCCTCAGTAGAGAAAGGGCTGAGGGGTAATAAGAGCTTCTATCCCATGTGTTTATTGTGAAGGTTAAATGAGATGCGGTTCACCTGTGCTTGGTACAGTAACTATTTCACAGTGAATAAGCAATAGGATTATGGTGAAAAACTACTACTTCATGATACTAAAATACTCTCATTTGCACTCATGAAGGTTTGGAAGCCATGGAACAAGCAAATAAAATGGTTCAAAGAAGGGATGATCCCTTTTTGTTTGGTATTAGAAGGATGCTCAGGAAGACTTCATGGCATTAAGGAGAGCCAGTAAAGGAGGAATTAAAATTGTAATTTATAGAGATGATGCAGGGGGCAGGAAAAGAAGAATACAAATGAAATGTAGAATATTTTTTAAATCTTTAGAAAATGGAAGAAGTGTTACCTTCCAGGACTGTAATATTTGACACTGGACAAATATGTAATGGGGCTTTCTCTAATCCATGGTGTTATCAATTATATGTATAATACACATATATATATATAATATATGTATATATGTATATTTCTCCCCCCACCAAAAAATATAATTCTGGCATCTTGTCCTTGTATCTTGTAGGAAAAAAACAGGCCTGTGAGTCTAGCAACTCCTGTCTAAATTAAGATCAGCCACTACTTCTCCTATGCATATTATTCATGCTAGTTGAATTACCTACTCAGGTGTGACTTGTTTGTGAAAGTGTTAATCACTCAGTCATGTCCAAATCTTTGTGACTCTATGGACTATAGCCTGCCAGGCTCCTTTCTCCAGGCAAGAGTACTGGAGGGGGTTGCCATGTCCTGCTCCAGAGGATCTTCTCGGCCCAGGGATCGAACCTGGGTCTCCCACATTGCAGGCAGATTCTTTACCATCTGTGCCACCAAGGAAGCTTGGGGTCTGCTAAATGCCATGGACAATCAGTGAGGACTCACACCTCCATCCAGCCAGAACTCAACTTCTCTCAATTCTTTGTGAAAATGAGACCTGTCAGTGATAAAGTTTCCTAGTTGGCTTTTCTCTAGCCTGTGGAATCTCAACCTGTGTGTACATAGTGTATCACTCAGGAAGAGATTCAAGGAAATGGTATGCAAATTCTTAGCACTTTTCTTAATATGGCTCCTTCTTCTCCAGTTCTTCATGTTATAAGTTTCAGAAATCTTAGCTCCCTCAACCTCTGATCCACATCTACTCAACGTTTTAAGACCTTAAGGCCCTCCTGGTCTGCTGGGAATGACCAGTTCTGCACCGTGATCTGCAAAGTTCCCCATATCCTGGGTCGTCATAGGACTTATCTGACTTGTTTCTCCTTTGTAAGGAGCACAGTATTTCTCTGATGTTGTCTAACTTCTGAAAACAGTTTTTTTTAATATATATATTTGTCCATTTTTCTATTTGATTATGGTGAGAGGATAAGTCTGGTCCTAGCTCACTGCATTATGACTGAAGCAGTCATTACTCAAATTGGTGTCCTGTGGATGAAAAAGCAGCCCAGGTGATTCTATCCTTAATGGTTGATATCTACATGAAAGCTTGAATATAGGGTTATCCAGGCAAAGAAAGGGGAGAAATACTTTTTAGATAGAGAAAACAGTGTGTACAAAATAATGGATTATAAGAAAGAGCTTGCCACCTGCTGGGAATGGTAAATACCTTAGTATAGCCGAAGCTTAAAGGGGGCTTCCCTGTAGCTCTGACAGTAAAAAAATCCTCCTGCAATGCAGGAGACCTTGTTCGATCCCTGAGTCAGGAAAATCCCCTGGAGAAGGGAATGACAATCCACTCCAGTGTTCTTGCCTGGAGAATTCCATGGACCATGGGATCACAAAGAGTTGGAAAGGACTGAGTGACTAACACTACTACCATAGCTGAAGCGTACAGGGTCTTTGATGATCTCTGAAGACACCGGATGTGATGCAAAGGGCAAGGGAGAATCACTAGAAGGTTTTACACAGGGAATCACAAGATCACACGTGCGGCGTTGGGGAGAATGACAGGAGTGTGGATGTTAGCATCAGTTATCTTTTAGCATTAGATGAT
Organism: Muntiacus reevesi; assembly: GCF_963930625.1. Classification (NCBI taxonomy): domain Eukaryota; kingdom Metazoa; phylum Chordata; class Mammalia; order Artiodactyla; family Cervidae; genus Muntiacus; species Muntiacus reevesi. The sequence continues at coordinate 14,912,470 of NC_089265.1, read as the reverse complement.
GCTGGACTAAACCTACAGAATGGCATTAAGGATGGAAAGAAGCAGATAGGTTTGGAGGTCTGGTGACAGTCAGCGCATGGCCTTCCCCAGGACAGAGCAAGAATCTGTGGTTTAGGAAAGAAGGAACAAAGAATCCTTTCCTACCCTTCAGTGGTCATATATGTTGTTTGCAAAGTTAAAATTAACTCCTGGAAAAATTTCATAGCTGAACCTTTCTATCTGTTTGTCTTTAAGTACCTACAAATTGACACTGCTCCTCAAAAGATCACTGTCTATGTATGGGACTTCAAGGATAACATTGGGGAGGAACCCTAGATCTGTTGTATCAACCATCAGAACCAGCTAAGATATCAGGTGTTGGTCTAAGAAAAAAAAAAAAAATGTCCAGAAAGGCAGGAGACATCTTTAAGGACCTTTGTTCTGTCTTCTCTGAAGACAACAATTCTTATTTTCCCCTTGACGTCACCCAAAAGCACGGTGTTTTTCATTAGGACTGAAATAAAGACTTGTATTCGATTCAATCTATTGTCCTAATTCTTCTACTTTCATCATCTTTTTCTGCTTCTTCTCTTCATGTCTTAATATATATCTCATGCACATGCACGCTGCATGCATACATATACATAGGCATGTGCATATACATTTACACATGCCCTGTCATGCATTGTTTATGCTGGAAGCTCCACCATAATACTGAGTCTGTCCTTCCTGATTCTAAATCTCTGTCACACAACACAAGTTCTACTCTCCAAAAATGTCAGTGAAATAAATGCATGTAGGTTAGGCAGGAAGTGAAGAACAGTGTTTCATATGTATAGGAACAGATCCTGAAATATTTGGAGTTGTAAAAAAATAAAAGAAAAACAGAATAACAGTACCAAGAGGAAGAGAGGGATGCCACTTTTGTAAATTTGTCTTAGACTTCTCTGCCATAACAAAAGTACCATAGACTGGGGATCTTAAATTACAGAAATATATTTGTGCACAGTTCTGAAGGCTGGGTGGTCCAAGATCAAGGTGTTGGCTGATTTGGTTTCTGATAAGGACTTTCTTCCTAGCTTGTAGCCAGTTGCTTCTTCTCCATGTCCTCGTATGGTGGAGAGATAGGGAAATTTGGTATCTCTTCCATTTTTTTTTTTTTTTTTAATAAGGGCACCAGCCTTATTGGGTTAGGGCTCCACCCTTATCATCTGTGCTTTTAGTGGCTTAGTCATGTCAGACTCTTTTGCAACTCCATGGACTGTAGCCCACCAGGTTCTACCTTTATGACTTCATTTAATCTTTATTATAGCCCCACAGGTCTGATCCCTAAAGATAGTCACTTTGGGGGCTAGAGTTTCAACTTATGAATTTTAGGGGGATCAGTTCAGTCTACAGCAATATGCATGCTTAATTGAAACTTTGACAGTGTTCACACATCCAGTGCTTTCAGGTTAAAGTGTTGCCAAACTTTTCATACCCATCACCACCTTCTAGAATATCATACCTTAGAAATGGGGCAGTGCTTTAGAGCCCAGTGTCTTTGCTTGGTTTGTTGCACTAAGAGTCTGCACAATGACTGTCGGGAGCCTCCAGGATGCACCCAGTCCGTGACAAGGTCATGGGACGAAGAGAGGAACCTGCAAGGCAGCTCTTCCTCACATGGGGCTGCCCCGGGGGCCCAATATGTCCCCTCCGGAGCCGCCAGGATGAGAAAGCAATCTGCAAGGCAGCTCTTCCCCTCGAGGTTGTCCTGGGGGCCCAGTATGTCCCTTTCTTCCGTCTTACTGTTGTTGGGCTTTCTATTAATTTTTGGAAATAATGATATATAGTAATAAGCCCTCGCTGGAAAAGTCCAAGCCTTTTTGGAAATGCTCATGATTGCTCTGGCTCAGGACATGACCATAAACATCAAGTCTAAAAAGAAAAGGCCACAGGTATAGTTTGGCTCCTTGCTTAAAAGATTATAATGTTCTAGAATAGAAAAGAGTAGAGGTGTTTAGATTTTGAAGTAGATACACTGCTTTAGTTTACTTGCTCCTTGGTTGAAAGGGTTTTCATTATTGCTATTTCCTTGCTGCTATTTGTTCATTGTTTCCCTTTCTTTAAACAACATGGGATATTATGGGTATTTTTGTAAAATTAGAAAATGGGGTATATAGGATTTTAATAGAAGATCTATATTAACCAGTTTTACTGCCATCATCTTACTATTAATAGAGGTGTTTTGCTGTTTTAGAGGTGTTTTTGCTGTTTAATAGCTAATCGTTGTAAATTGAGATTTTGTGGTTTCAGGTAAAGAAAAATATCAGGTTTTTCTCATGGTACTATTTTCAGAAATGTCAAACATGTTACTGTGACCCTTCCCATGTGTTGTTTTATTGTCCAAAGAATTTATACTATACCTGAGATTTGTGAAACATTGTTTTTGTTAAAGTGAGAATGTTAGGCCATTGAGGCAAGAAGATTATGTACGGGACATTTAAGTATAAACCCTGTAATCGGAAACGTTCTAGATGAATGCTTAGGGGAAAAACATGGGGAAAAAAATATTGACGGAAGCACAAACCAGTATTTGATGTAATATGTGGTGACTTAAGGGGGAGGTAACATTCATTCTATAAAAACCGAGCTATCCTAAACATAAAAAAAAAAAAAGTTACCTCTTCTACACAACGTCTGTGTGTGTCTGTCTGTCTTCTTCCTTGCCAATGCCACTCATCCCTTGGGTATTCCTGGTCCTGCCTGGGCTGGACCTCAGCAAATGACCAAGAAAGAGGCTTCCTGTCCAAGCCAAATGACCTACATTTTGTCATTTGGAATTCTAGCTATGACACTCCCACTTTGGGGCAAGTTATTTACATTCTCTGAGACTCAGTTTTCTCACCTATAAATTGAGATAATAATCCCACCCTGTTGTTATAAAGCCTAAATACATAGGAAAATATTTGAGCCATGAAGATTGGACAATAAGTAAAGGGCTTTTCAACTTCATTCAATCTAGTTATTTGTGTCAACAACAACCATCAAGGTTTCATATCTTATTAGTAGGGTTCATAATAATAGGCATTTGCTTTCTGCCCGATATTGCTATAAGTAACCTTATCCACATAAGTTATCTAAATTAGTACTCACCAAAATTCCCATGAAGTAGTTATTATTATTATCTTCAGGAAATAAAGACAGCTTCTACTGATACATAACAGGAACCTAGGGGTTAGGTTAGAACTCAGAGGTAGAAAAAAGCTTGAAAATGTAAGGCAAGAGATCCCTAAACTTTGAGAAGCTACTTTTGAGTTCTCTGAGGTCTCAGAATCAGAGAGAAGGGGGAGTTTTCCTCTAGCAGCTGATCCTGCTTCCAAAGAGGTCACGTGTTAGCTTTCTATTGTTACTGTAACAAATTATAGCACATTTAGTGGCATAGAACAACACAGGCTTATTCTCTTACAGTTCTGGAGATCAATGTCTAAAATGGGGTCTCAGGGCTGCATTTCTTCTGGAGGTTTTAGAGGAGAATCCATTTCCTTGATTCTCTGGCCCCAAGAGACTTCCTGCCTTCATTGGTTTACAGCTCCACATCACTCCAAAATGTTTTCCTCATCACATCTCCATCTCTGATTCTTACTCTCTTCCCTCCCTCTTTTCCTTTATAAGTATTCTTGTGAGTATATTGACTTGACCTGGATAATCCAGGATAATATTTATATTTTAAGATCTTCACTCTAATGGAATATTCAAAGTCCATTATGCTAGTTAAGGGAACATATTCAGAGATTCTGGGGATTATGAAATGGAATTCCTTGTGTCAGTCACTCAGTCAAGTCTGATTCTTTGTGATCCCATGGACTGTAACCCACCAGGCTCCTCTGTCCATGGAATTCTCCAGGCGAGAATATTAGAGTGGGTAGCCATTCCCTTCTCCAGGGGATCTTCCTTGGGAGGCCACCATTCTATCCCAAAGATACTATCACCTCCATTCCACAACGGCATATAGACTAGAGGGTGGGCAGTCAATCTAAGCCAAGTCAATGAAGCTGTTTCTCATTAAGATACTAGCGTAAGCCATCAGGCCAGACATTAAAACTTCTTACAGAAGAAGGGCCACAGTCTTCACAGTGAACCAAACCAAGTACAACATGAAACTCGAGAGACGGGTTAGGGGTAGAGATGACAAGGAAACAAAAAATCTCAGTCTGCAGGCAGGAGAATGAGCAAACTCATAGAGGGAAACAGAATTTTAGGATATCTTTTCGTTAACAACCTCTTACAAAATCTAGCTTTAAAACTCCTGTTCCTTGCAACTAGACCAGTTAGAGCCATACTTGAGCAGGGTGAATGTTGTACCGAAAGGCCTTCTACCAGTGCTGAAACCCATCACACTGTGGACAGCAGTTACTGCAGGCGTCACAGAGGGTGAGTGGCCCCCAGAAACACTGAAGAGGTAAAGTCTCTTAGGGTATGGACAGAAATCCCCAAATCCAAGACGGTAGGACTTGCATACCATCCAAATATGTATTGGGGTTTTCTTTACTCAATAACTTGTTGTCATTATTTCCCCTCCCAAATCCAACATTGTATTGTGACTGAAGAAATGGACCTCTGGATCCTGGGAAGCCCTCATGGCTGAAATATAATAAAAGCACCACTTCCTAGCTGCTGCTATAGCTAATGCAACAGACGATTCACCAGCACTATACTAGCACTTTCCAGGCATTATCTCACTGGGTCTTTATAAGAACCCTACAAACTGGAAGCATCATCTTCCCTGCAAACATTTCAACATGGGTAATCTTCACTTACATGTTAGATATTTTGTGATTAAAACATATTCATCCTTGAATAGTAAATCCATAATCAAACTCATATGAAGAGTTATATGGAAAATGAGTTTTGAAGGGAAACTCTTAGGGAAGAATGGAAACAGGAATGTTAAGAGTTCTCAGGGCTGAGACTGTATGGTCTGGCTTCCATTCATTGCCATTCAGCAGGATTTCCCTAAAAAATAACCCCAAAGCTCTTTCTTCTAGGTCATTTCTTTTTTTTGGGGGGTGGGGGGGGGCTATTGACAGAATCTTGCACTTTTTGTCTTCTACAAATGAATGTTAAGGAAAAGAATACAGATTGAAATATTGCCTTTTGCCTATGGCCTATTACTTACATGCATGCACAAGTCTTAACCCTCCAGAACTCAGGCTGACCTCCCCCAGAATCCAACACATATAATTATGAACTTATTGAAACTATTCACTTTGGCTGTTACATTCAGCTCCTGGGTGCTCAACTGTTTCAAAATTGTTTAGTCTGAACGCTCCAATTCAACAGAGGCAGTTTCCCCTTCAGAATACTCTCTTTGATTATAGTTTTAAAGACAGCTTAAGGTTTCAAGTGTCTTCTTTCTTGTTCTATAAAAAATGAGATGCTTTAGGATTACTGGAGCTTATCAGTGAATTCGAAGTGGAAAACAACAATTAAGCATCTAATAATACTCTGCCTAAATCCCTGCTTCATTTTCCCCACATCTTGTACCTTCAGTTCCAAAAAGACCTGGCAGATCATTTTCCTTAAAATGCATTTTTATCTGCCATTTGCTCTCTTCTACAGCAGGACTTGATACTATGAGGCAGATAGCTGAATTCTAGGGGAGTGGAAAATCGAAAAGTGAGATAAAACAGGAGAAAAATAATTGAAGAAAAAATTCTTTATTGAGGTTTCTAGGAAAAGAACCTACTTTCTGGGTTACACATGGAAACTGGAAGACTATAAGAGAAGCGATTCATCTACCACTAAATAAACAAGAAGGTGCATTTCCAAGGAAGAGGCTGTCCTACTGGGGTTATGACCATCATCCACTCCAACTTTTGGTGAATATTCTCTTATAGAGAAACCATAAAGTTTCAGTTCAGCTCTAGAAATGCCATACAATATAAGTGTTCTGCCATGTAGTCCCTTTAATCACAGAATGACTATCAGAATGCTTCAGTTTTACTGAATGTATAACGAATGAAAAAATATTTTCATTGATTTATTTAGCCTGTGTGCTATACTTGGTCGCTCAATCGTGTCCAACTCTTTGCAGCCCCATGGGCAGACTCCTCTGTCCATGGGAGTTTCCTGGCAAGAATGCAGGAGTGCGTTGCCATTTTCTTCTCCAGGGAATCTTCCGGACCCAGGGATCGAGCCTGTGTCTCCAGTATCTCTTGCATTGGCAGGCAGATTCTTTACCACTGAGATACCTGGGAAGCCCTTATTTAGCCCCTATCAACCTAGAGTCTGATATATACTGTACTGGATACATTTTATCTCATTTAGCCACTGGGTAAATTTCTGTATAATGGAGAATATAAATTATTCATTTAAAGTCAGAAAACATTAACTTCCTTATCCGCCTACTTTTTCAATGGTTAAAATATGAACATGGTATTGGAAGTAGCTGGTTACTGCCAACTCTGCTTAAGATTCGGTTAACTTTTTTTTTAATTGATAAAAAAGTGTTCTTTATTTTTTAAATGTTTTTATTGAAGTAAATTTGACTGAATTTTATTCTTTATAATCTACATAGCTGAGGAAATGATATTCAAATTGAAGAAATCTATACTATATAAATGGAGAAGGGAATGACTATCCACTCCAGTATTTTTGCCTGGAAATTCCATGGACAGAAGTGCCTGGTGGGCTACAGTCTAAGGGGTCTCAAAGAATCAGACATGACTAAAGTAACTTAACATGCACACATGCATACTATACAAAGTTGAGATCTTTTCAGATAGAAGATAATAAAATAAATACCTGCTGAGGTATCACTGTGGACGCATTAAGCAAGGACTTACCAGGGCTGACTTTTTGCAGGGGAACAGAACAATGAAAACTCTGTACAAACCATATTTCTATTAAGCTATTCCAAAGACTGCTTGCTCAGTCGAGGATTTGGCTTAGTGAGGGTGACAGCTGCTTGGTGTGATCCATGACATTTCCAAAATGAGATCCCCATCAGAATTATAAGAAGTCACTCTTTGCATTCATTGTAAATGTGCATTAAAAGAAACATTTCCCTCTTGAAGATGGAGATGGAAACCACAAAATCAACATATCATGGGTCAGAACAGTGCTATGTGAAAATACTCACTTTCAGTTTATAAAATACCCACTTTCTCATGACACTTTGTTCATGTTGTTTCATTTTCCTCCAGAAAATCTCTCTTGCTTTCTCTGTCTCTCTCTCACACACACTCTACATAAACATACGTACTTCTTCCAACTAGTCGTTGCTCAACTTTCATATTTCAGTTTAGACATAACCTATTATAGGGAGATGGCAAGGACACGAGTCTATCATGTGCTTCTCCTAGCTTCTATCATTGCATCCTCTACTCCCATCACAACACACATCACACTTGTGGCAATCATCTGAACACTTTTTTATATCTCCTGATAGATGATCAACTCTGAGAGTAGGAACAATATCTATTATACTCCTAAATTCAGTTGCTGCTCCATGAAAGGTATTCAATAAATGTTTAATGAAATTAATGCTTCAGTGAAAGAGCTTGCAAAGAATGACTTGTAGTCTATAATGGAGCTTATTGAATTGATGAACGTTATTTAATGACACCATGTGCCAGTCAGTCAAGGGTATGTTGGTCAATGATAGAAAGATGACTGTCATAGAGACAAAGGGTAGTAGTGACCTTGCAACTGCTTTTAGAAGAAGCACCCTTAGCAAGGCTCCAGTTCTGCTGGTCTGACAGAAGATGCATGTTCATTACTGAAATAAGTGTGTCAGACTACCTAAGCCTGATGTTACTAGATATTTGAATCATGTATAAAAACAAATAAACAAACCAAAAAACACAGCTCTTTTGAATCTGTTTCCCAGGTGCCCCAAAGCAAACTTCTGAATATAAATCTAGTATGGGGTGTTATGATGAGTAACTGTCCCAGAAGAGACAGAGAGAGAGAGAGAGAGAGAGAGAGAAAGAAAGCAAACACACCTCACCCCTACTTTCTATACATTTATGAATCAGATTCCTGGGCCTGCAAAATAGACAGCAAGACCTAGAAAGACCTAGGGTGAGTTCATGAAAGTAATGTCTATAATGGTCTGCCCATCTGTGTTTTCTGCTGGGAATTCTGACAATGCAACCTTCTGTCTTGTCATTCAAACTTCTATATTAACAGCTGAACAAATGAGAAGCACTCCAAACAGTAGCTTCTGAAATGGAAAGCCAAATAGAAATATATAAGCTGTCCTACATGTTCTGCTATTGTTAGAAATCTAAAAGGTTTTATTGAGCACAGAATATGCCCAATTCTTAACTATGCCACATGAGGGATATATATGATGCACTACACAATATTTTCCAAATTCAGAATTTTTTTAAGGAAAAAATATTATGCAGTCTAAATTACATCAATTTATACCATTACCTACTCAGAGTGTTCATTTTTAATGTTTGAAGTCCTTATACCACAAAAAGAAAAGTAAATTTAAAAATTAAATGCAAATAAGACTGAAAAATTAGAATTAACAAATAAGTATAATGAATGATATTGCTTTTTTGAAAGCACGACTACCATTGGTACCTAGAACATGGAAGTCATGGCTAGGGAAGATGCTTTCAGTTTTTGATCTGCATGTACTCTATGTCTTATGTAATGTAAACTCAGGGAGAAAAAGAGACAGCGAGAGTGCGGGGAGGGGAAGGGAAAGAGGGAGGGAAGACGGGAGGGGAGAGAGAGAGAGACTGTCTGTTTTGTTAATCACTCTGTCCTCAATGGAAGATGCCTACACATGGTAAGGGCTTGATAAAAATTTATATGATTAATAAAGAAATAAATTTTGTGACTGCTTTCCTCTTTAAATTTCTGTGTAGTTGCTGTGGAGGCAGCGATATCATTTGACATTTACTCAGTGATAGTGATGCACTTTCCTACTGAGTAACTTTCTGTCCTTGACTCATTAGTCAGGACAATAAAATTAGTACCATTTGGCATTATTGTAAATTCAAACATGGTCATCAAAAGCAAGCACTGCGACTTTGTTATAATGTGGTCGTTAAGACGATCTGATGTATACTTCATTCTTTCTGGAGTTAATTCTCCACTGATCTCCAGTAGCATATTGGGCACCTACCGACCTGGAAGTTCATCTTTCAGTGTCCTATCTTTTTGTCTTTTCATAAAGTTCATGTGGTTCTCAAGGCAAGAATACTGAAGTGGATTGCCATTCCATTCTCCAGTGGACCATATTTTGTCAGAACTTTCCACCAAGACCCGTCCATCTTGGGTGGCCCTACATGGCATGGCTCCTAGTTTTGTTGAGTTAGACAAGGCTGTGGTCCATGTGACCAGATTGGTTAGTTTTCTGTGATTGTGGTTTTCAGTCTGCCCTATGATGGAGAATGCCAAAGAATGCTCAGACTACTACATAATTGCACTCATCTCACATGCTAGCAAAGCAATGCTCAAAATTCTCCAAGCCAGGCTTCAACAATATGTAAACCGTGAACTTCCAGATGTTCAAGTTGGCTTTGGAAAAGGCAGAGGAACCAGAGATCAAATTGCCAACATCCACTGGATCATAGAAAAAGCAAGAGAATTTCAGAAAAATGTCTATTTCTGCTTTATTGACTATGCCAAAGGCTTTGACTGTGTGGATCATAATAAACTGTGGAAAATTCTGAAAGAGATGGGAATACCAGACCTCCTGACCTACCTCTTGAGAAATCTGTATGCAGGTCAAGAAGCAACAGTTAGAACTGGACATAGAACAACAGACTGGTTCCAAATAGGAAAACGAGTACGTCAAGGCTGTGTATTGTCACCCTGCTTATTTAACTTATATGCAGACTACATCATGAGAAATGCTGGGCTGGATAAAACACAAGCTGGAATCAAGATTGCTGGGGAAAAGGAGTACGTCAAGGCTGTATATTGTCACTCTGCTTATTTAACTTATATGCAGAGTACATCATGAGAAATGATGGAGTGGATAAACCACAAACTGGAATCAAGATTGATGGGAGAAATATTAATAACCTCAGATTCACAGATGACATCACCCTTATGGCAGAAAGTGAAGAAGAACTAAAGAGCCTCTTGATAAAAGTGAAAGAGGAGAGTGAAAAAAGTTGGCTTAAAGCTCAATATTCAGAAAACAAAGATCAGGCATCAGGTCCCATCACTTCATGGAAAACAGATGGAGAAACAGTGGAAACTGTTGCAGATTTTATCTTTGGGGGCTCCAAAATCACTGCAGATGGTGACTGCAGCCATGAAATTAAAAGACACTTTCTCTTTGGAAGAAAAATTATGACCAAGCTAGACAGTGTATTAAAATGCAAAGAAATTACTTTGCCAACAAAGGTCTGTCTAATCAAAGCTAAAGTTTTTCCAGTGGTCATGTATGGATGTGAGAGTGGACTATAAAGAAAGCTAAGCACCAAAGAATTGATGCTTTTGAACTATGGTGTTGGAGAAGACTCTTGAGAATTCCTTGGACAGCAAGGAGATCCAACCAGTCCATCTAAGGAAATTAGTACTGAATATTCATTGGAAGGACTGATGCTTAAGCTGAAACTTCAATACTTTGGCCACCTGATGCGAAGAACTCACTCATTAGAAATGACCCTGATGCTGGGAAAGATTGAAGGCAGGAGGAGAAGGGGACACAGAGGATGAGATGGTTGGAGGGCATCACTGACTCAATGGACATGAGTTTGAGTAAACACCAGGAGTTGGTGATGGACAGGGAGACCTGCTGTGCTGCAGTTCATGGGGTCGCAAAGATTCGGACACGACTGAAAGTGAACTGAACTGAACTACCTGAACTGATGTATACTTACATTTTTATTTTCAAACCATAAAGACAAAAACGTAATTCTGGATTTGACCTTGGAACAGAAAAAGGACATTAATGAAAAAACAAGTGGAAAGCAGGCTGGAGTTTAGTTAATAGTATTAAACAGATGTTCGCGGATCTCCTGAGGCATAAACTGATTTTGTTATGTATACATACCTCAGAGTATGTAAGGGGCCAACATGAAATAACAGGAAGATGCAACAGGGTAAGGAAGGATATGGGAGCAGAGATGAAGACATGAGGACAATAAAAGAACTGATTAAACCTGGGCAGAGAGGGAGGATTGAGGAAGAATGAGGTCTAAGACTGGATAAAGGAACTTGAGGTTTGATAGTGGTGGGTATGGCTGATTAGCCTTGAAGAGCAGTGAATTACATCTGACTGAGTTTGAGATATGAAGACAGAAAATGAGTCTTATTTATCTTTGTCCCAAGAGGCTAGCACAACACTGAACCAAAAGAGAGTATTTATTAATGTGTGGCAAATAACTTTGCATACTTTTTCCATTATATCATTGGGATAAATTGTTAGAAGCAGGATTTCTTGGTCAGAGCATACACACACACACACACACACACACATACACACATATAGGGCTTCCCATGTGGTGCGCGCGCGCACGCGCGCACACACACACACACACACACACACACACACACACACACACACACACACACACACACACATATAGGGTTTCCCAGGTGGCTCTAGTGGTAAAAAATCAGCCTGCCAATACAGTAGACATAAGAGACACGGGTTTGATCTCTAAGCCAGGAAGATCCTCTGGAGGAGGAAATGGCAACCCAGTATTCAGGCAACCACTCCAGTTTTCTTGCCTGGTGAATCCCATGGACATAGGAGCCTGGAGGGCTACAGTCCATAGGGTCGCAAAGAATCGGACATGACCAAAGCGACTTAGCATGAGATTTTAGTGAACTTTTAAAATGATTTCTAATATGTATAACCAATATTGCCAATATTGCCAGTATATATATATATATATATACTGGCAAGTTGTTTTCTACCAGGTAAGTATTGTATATGACCACACCTGAATCAGTCAGTGTTGATGGAGAAAAATTCAGTCTACTTTATGTATTCCATACATAAAAGATTTTAACACAGGGAAAGGGAAGGATGCTGGCTTCCATAATCACTGGCATTACCAGGAAAGCAAAGTTGAGGACAACCTTTACCCAGAATTTCAGCTTGCAGCAACAAAACCCATGGTTCTCAGTGGGACACCCCAAGAACCTCCGGAGGCACCCAGCAACCATCTCAGTCTGTAGCCTCATACAGACGATCTTCAAGATGCACCTGGAAACCACTTCCAACTCTCCACCTGCTCAGGGGACTAACCACAGCTCCAGAGAAGGCTGCCCCCCACCTTTTCTCTTCCTCCTTCTAAAGCTCATAAATTTCCCTCATTTTCAGACACTGACCTGGAACCATGGGAGAGGGAGGCTCTCAGAACTGTAGTTTTAACCTCTCTGTGAGTCAGACAATTGAATACATCATCTTCAGTGAAACACTGGTAACCTAATGAGTGATGTCTCACTGTTAGAATTTTGTTCTTATTCACATAATATAGTGATACATCAAATATGCATGCATGCAAGTAAGTTGTTTTAGTCGTGTTCGACTCTGTGCAACCCCAAGGACTATAGCCTGCCAGGCTCCTCTGCATATGAGATTCTCCAGGCAAGAATACTGGAGTGGTTTAGCAAGCCCTCCTTCAGGGGATCTTCCTGACCCAGGGATCAAACCTGTTTCTCTTATTTACGTCTCCTGCATTGGCAGGTGGGTTCTTTACCACTAAGCACCACTTGGAAAGCCCATACAAAATATTTGGAACTCTGTTCTAGAATGGTGTGACTATGAGATATAATTCTTGTCCAGAAATAGACTCAGTGCCCCCGCCCACCCAGGAGTGCAATTCTGGACCACATGTGGTAAGTCATTAGGGCCAGTACTCAGTTATGCCTGGTCAGCAAGATAACAAAGCGTCTAGGTCTAGTTCACTCTTATTAAGGTGTTCGTTCTCGAACCTCCCAAACACCATGAGATATTTGGTTTGCGGCTGACCTGTGAGCTTCCCTGGTGGAACAAACATAAAGAACATGCCTGCAATTCAGGAGACCCAGGTTCAATTCCTGGGTAAGGAAGAGCCCCTGGAGAAGGGAACAGCAACCCACTCCAGTATTCTTGCTGAGAATCCCATGGACAGAGGAGTCTGGTGGGCTACAGTCCCCGGGGTTGCAAAGAGTCGGACACAGCTTAGTGACTAACACGCACAGAGATGACCTGTATTAGCTCCAGCAACTCTACGCTATACTGGATGACACGCTTATTCTGGTCCCAGCCGAGGTTCTGCTCCTAATGGTGAAGTTTAAGGGACTGACAGGCCTGTGTATACACTGATAAGACCTCTTTAGTCCAGAAGAAACATCTTAAGGGCAGGGATTACATCACTTTCACTCTTACCTCTCTTCCAAAAACAAAAAAATTGATCTATGTTACATCCCTCCTGAAAATAGTTCTACCCGCAGCATCTCATGTTATTCAAGATAAAACTCTAGCTCTTAAGCGCTGCATTCTAAAGTCTTTACCCACACCCTTCCAATCTATCTTTTGAATTCATCTTCTCATATGTTTTTGTCAGAGACTATTTTGTGATGCTTTTGTACAGATGCTCACACAGTCCCTTCTACCTGGGATGTTCTTACCTAGAATATTTTTGTCCTTAAAAATTCCCTTCACAGAGCCCAGTCTGGCACTCCGTGATGGCTTGGAGGAACCGGGTGCAGGGAGGAGAGGGAGATTCAGGCGAGAAGGGATATTTGCATAACTATGGCTGATTTGCATTGTATGGCAGAAATCAACACAATATTACAAAAATTTAAAAACAAAAAATAATATGCATTTTTCCCAATCCAAAAAAAAAAAAAAAGAAAACCAAAACACTCCCCTCACAGAGAAAGCACAGAACACTCCCCTTTCAGAGAAAGCACAATATATCACTCTAGCCTGAAAATTCTCTAAAATACGACCTCTTTGCCCTGAATTAATTGTGATCCTTATTTCTACAACACCAGTGTGCACTGTCTGTACATTTTAGTAGCAGTTTTCACACTGAATTTTAATTGTGTAGATAAGATACATATCCTATTAGATAGTTATGTCCTTGAGAGTAAAATAACCTACAATTCAGTCTTTAGATTTTTATCACCAAGTGGATTACGCTCAATAAAGTTTTAATTGTCTGAAATGAATAAAAATCTGACACATGTAATACTGTAGTTTACAAAATACTTCCACATGCATTATTTCACTTAATCCTTATAACAACCCAATGAGGCAGATATCTTTATTATTGCTATATTCTAGATGAGGAAATTAAAGCAGCAGGTTATTTAGTATCTGCTCAGCACAGCAAACACTCACCATAAATACTCTTTGATGGATGGCTCAATGGAGACAATTGCTCACAGCTCCCTGTGCTTTTAAAGAAAACAAAAACTCATGCAGTCTTCATTGCTGAAGTTGGTGTCAGCAGCCTGTACTTTCTATATGTGGTTCAATCATTCAAAACTCAAGAATCATATTTTCAATTTTTCATTACAACTTCCTACACAAATACGACTTAATCTATGCTTCTGATCTCATCTTGGTTACCTTTCCTGTAAAGTTTAGTGTCATAACACTGATGCACTTGTCAAGCCTCCTGAATTCTGATACGATTGAAATAGCATTTACCAAGTTTTAGGCAGCCCTTAAAATTTAGGGGCTGTATAAATGCAAATGTCATTGTAAAAAGATGGGGATGCAGCTCTAGAATGTATTTCTTATTTCAACATGAAAGATTCCCTCTGTTGTCATCTGATAAGATTTTCCTATTTTGCTGTTTATTTAGATAAAATTATAGGCAACTTTGGTAAAGGATGGGATATTTGCGTATACATATGAATAGAGACAGGCCAGAAAACCTTGAGAATGACTGTTTTGCTGAAATGTGGCATACAAAAAGGTTGTGAATAGAAACTGGCCAAAATTCTAAAAGACTGTCACTCTGCAGCCCAGACACGTTGAATATTCCTAGAGGAATTAGAATTTATGTCTTCTAGTTTCCCAAGTCAGTTGCTTCAGGAACTTCTTGATCAATGGCATGCGTTCTGCGTGTTAACTTGCCTCCGTTGTGTCCAGCTCTTTGCAACCTTATGGATTGTAGCCCACCAGGCTTTTCTGTCCATGGGATTCTCCAGGCAAGAATACTGGGGTGGATTGCCATGCCCTCTTCCAGGGGATCTTCTCAACCCAGGAACTGAAACCAGGTCTTCTACCACTCCGGTACTGCAGGCAGATTCTTTGCTGCTAAGCCACCAGGGAAGCCCTTCTTGATTAATGGACACATGTCCAAATCTCCAGTCCACTACTGATCTTTATGCACCTCCCTGAGCATTGGCATCTTCCTCTGTAAAGCGGGAATAAAGGGAGTACCCTTCTCCTAGGGTTCTTTCATGAATGCCGTATGATAGAGAAGGTAAAGCTTAGCACAGTGCCTGAAACATATTCAATGTCCAATTAATGCTGTTATGATTCCTTGTGGTGGGAATAAAATAATAGAAGCAGCATAAAGAGAATGGGTTCAGAATGCCAAGGAACCAGGCACCCTGCTTGACATTTCATCTCTTTCTTACAAAAACTCTGAAGTCAGTTTCTATAGCATCTCCACGTTATAGACAAGGACACTCCAGTCTAAACAGTGGGTGATTTGGAGGTCTTTCCTGTTGTTCAGTCTCTAAGTTGTGTCTGACTCTTTGTGAGCCTATGGATTATATCTGCAGACTTCTCTGTTTATGGGGGTTTCCAGGCAAGAATACTGGAGTGGGTTGCCATTTCCAGGGATTCCTTCCCAGGGATTGAATCCACATCTCCTGCAGCTCCTGCATTGGCAGGTGGGTTCTTTACCACTGAGCCAACTGGGAAACCCCAACTTGGAGGTCTTACTCAGGTACTATCTCATAGGTGACACTGCCAATAATTCACTATTGTGCAGTCAACCACTTACTCTTTGCCTTTTTAGTCTTCTTTACATGGGGCATCTGTTTTAGACTTCCCACTCTCCACCTGTTATTTTGAAGTCATGCAAAAAACTATGCAAATGGAGATTTTTTTCCTTGTAATGCCCTCTGGATGGATCCTGAAGTCCTAAGAGCTACGAAGCCCACTTGTAAATCATCGTCAACAATCAGCTTTCCATCACTTTATCTCTGCCTTACTCCCTGAGCTTTACTGGGTGGAAACTGATTGGCACGGCATTGTCTATCAGCCTGACACTTCAGGGTATTAAACCATGGGGTGAAATCAAGCTGCAGATACTAGTGGCTCCTACAGTGTTGTGATAAAACTTAAATTACAATTCAGAGAAGACACTGTATACACTGTATAAAAATGCCTGGGCTCTTACATACAGTGAGAGGAAACTTGAAACCATGCTTACAGTCTCACTGAACTTGCAGGGCAAACCACTTCACAGGAATGAAATATGCGTTCAAAATATATAACAAAATGGCAATAGATGCTTCTGCAAAAACTCGCAAAATATTAAATATGGATAAAGGATCTCAGTTAATTTAGATACCACAGGTGTTTGGGTTTTAAAGTGCTACAAGCATTAATATTCATTACGGAAATACGATTTGATAACCAGAGAAGGAACAGGAACAAAGCTTGGGTGATAAGAGGAAATTATCTTCTCAGTGTTCAGGGAACATTTTGCTCTTCATTTTCACAAGTCAGAGTTGACACTAAAAGTTATGTTCCCTTTAGACTGATTTTTCTTCTATAAAAGTGCTCTTTTCATAGCTCGATTCTTGTGTTTTTATTTTAGCTATTACAATATAATTGATTCTAGTCAAATGCATATCATAGACATTATCATTGATAGCTGGAGGGTGTTCAATTCAAGAAACTTTCCAATGGGAAAGAGGAGTCAAGTGAACAGAACAGCAAAATAACTTCTATTAGCTTCTTTTTAAGTTGGAAATGATACACACTCCATTTTCAGTTTTCTGAATCCATGCTCCATTGAGCCATAACAGTTTTCACCTTTAACATCAGCCAAACAGATTTGAAAGGAGATAAATTGAGATTCAAAGGATAATATCATTTTTGAGGATATAATAAAGCCCACTGAAATGAATTGAATAGCAGCTTGGAGCAATGTTAATTTTTTTTTTTTTTAATACATGGAATTGGTGTCTCTTAGAGCCACTTATTTAAAGGTCTTCCATATTTTATTGGAAACTGATACTTGAAAGGATTTATAGCATTGCCAGTAGAATCTTAGCGCTAGACTACTGTGTTTGGGGAAGTATTCAGTTTTAACTCATTTTCTTTTATATCATATAAGAAATGCATGGTATTTTTCCTTAAATACTCACTACAGAAACACACAGAATCCTAAGGTTACAATGTCTTAAAAATTCTGTTTTCTCTTTCTTACTTTTCTCCTTACTAGAAAAGCATGTGGCTTCTAAGAGTAATTATCTGACAGGCATTCATAGCTAGGACTCTTTGGTACATTAAATTTGGAAAAAAAAAAAAAAGAATCAAATAACTCCTAGAATAAACCTTTGAAGTGAATCAGCTATTTTCTTCTTCTAGGTGCAACTAAGATAATTGTGGTATCCAAAGTTCATAACGACATTAGCCCTCATATCTCTATTTTCTGTCCATGTCATTGATCTGCCACTCACTCTGTGACCTTGGGCAAGGAATATTCTTTTGGTGCTTCAGTGTGGATTAGGGAACTGAGAACAGATAATTTTTGTGTAACCACAGACAGCACTTCAAAGGAGGAAAAGCACTGGGAAAGCAGGGCAGAGTCTGTTTTATCAGCGGCCACTCTGGGCCTCCATCCCATGTCCTGACTCCCTCTGGGGAACTTTATTTCAGTGGCTTTGTGTCCAGGTGTATCTTCAGAGATAAGGAAGATCCCCAATGAACTCTGCAACATTTTGCTGGAGTGTCTGCCCTGTACACTGGTGTGAACCTATCTATTTTTGTGGATTTTAAATTTCCAAGTGTCTATTATATGGTTGGAGAAGGCAATGGCACCCCACTCCAGTACTCTTGCCTGGAAAATCCCATGGATGGAGGAGCTTGATGGGCTGCCGTCTATGGGGTCGCACAGAGTCGGACACAATGGAAGCGACTTAGCATCAGCAGAAGCAGCATTATATGGTTGGAGTTGTTGTTACTGTTTAGTCAATAAGTCGTGTCTGACTCTTTTGCAACCCCATGTGCTATAGCCTGCCAGGCTCCTCTGTCTATGGGACTTCCCAGGCAAGAACACTGGAGAGGGCTGCCATTTCCTTCTCCATGGGATCTTCCCAACCCAGGGCTCGAACACTCATTGTAGGCGGATTCTTTACCATCTGAACCACTAGGGAAGCCCCAGGTATAGATGATTGCTAACAGCTTAAAAGTCTGCTTTTCCAGACAAAAAACATGGCAATAAAGACAAGATTCAGGCAATAGCTGGTGAGCAAAAGCTTTTTTGGAGGAAACAAGGATGGCTACCAATTCCACTTATTTGATAAACATCACTTTCATTCTTTCCTCTCCCAAGAAAGAGAACCCCAGGAGTGTCCCATATATACACATATACATGCACACACACACACACACACACACACACACACACAAACAGGAAATGGATAAGCAATGGATTGTTCACTATTTGCACAGGAAATGGATAAGCAATTGATTGTTCACTAGTCTAGTTAGTGTGGTCAAATTGGAGGGTATATGCTGATGCAGTCTCCTATGTATTTTCATGGAAACAAAATCACACAGGAAATTAAGCTCATCTTAATAGGTGGGGAGATCTACTGTTTGATTTTTATCAGATTCAGGGAGAAACTCACTTGCCTAAACCTCTGCTCTGGAGGCTAAGTAAGTTGTCACCACTGGCCAGCAGAGATACTGGGTCTTCAGGAAGGCAACTGGCACAGGAAGGGAGCCTGGTAGTCTGGGGCTCCTCTGAGCTACAGTTCTTACCACCAACCAGCACATCCATGGACCTCGGGTTATATTTTCTGGGCTGCCTGCAATAGGCAGGTAACTTGCCAACAGGAAGCATATATTAGTTAATCAAGTAGAGATGTTGTGCGATAAGTTTTCTACAATCAGGAACTGGAGGGCGAACCAAATCCACCGCAGCTTGAGTAATGTTATCTCATCATTGAGTACCTTAGGCAAAAGGGATAGCCTAGGCCATTCATTCTCAAAGTATGATTCCCCAAGCCATTTGCATCCACATGCATATTAGAAATGTAAATTTTTAGAAATGTAAATTTTTAGAAATGTAAATTATCAGGCCATACCCCAGACCTAGTGGACTATTACATAAATGCTAATGGCAGTGCCAGCAATTTATGGGCTGGATCTCTAGATGATTCTAATGTACATTCAAGTTTGAGAATCATCAGCATAGGCAGTTTTATGAAGTTCAGTGAAAATTCTGAAACTAATATCCAGGGCCAAGTCCCACTTATAGCTCATTGCAAGTCACAGAACATAAGGTCTGTTCAGATTTATTGAGTGCCAGCAGCAGGGCCAATTCTTGTGTCTCAGTGTCTAGAATCACTGGTGAGTAGTGTACACAGAAATGTAGCTTTTACACAGGGCTCAGCAACCATGATTCATGGGTGATATTGAGTTCACCATATGTTTTTGTAAATAAAGTTTTATTGAACACAACCATTTATTTATTATACTTAGTGTCTACAGAGCAATGGCAGAGATGAGAAGCTGTGGCAGAGACCTTGTAACAGGTGACGAGAGTTGCATAACGTGACTTGAGAAAACTTGCAAGAACGCTGCATGAAATTTCACTATTAGATTTATACCTAGTCTAAAAATATGTTCAGTGTCCCTACAATGATTATACAGAGTACCATCAGCCAAAACTATTGTCTTTTTGGGAATGAACATATATAAAATTGGGCTATTTTAGAAGGCAATAGCAAAAGCCCAAGAAGATGGGGCTAGCCTGGTAAAAACTGGTTGGGAAAGAAAAGAGAAGAAACAGGTTTGGAATAGGACT
Source organism: Muntiacus reevesi (assembly GCF_963930625.1). Taxonomy (NCBI): domain Eukaryota; kingdom Metazoa; phylum Chordata; class Mammalia; order Artiodactyla; family Cervidae; genus Muntiacus; species Muntiacus reevesi. Next base: position 14,892,521 of record NC_089265.1, on the reverse strand, counting down.
GGCAAATACATATGTTGCAACTTAACTTCTCATGCAAAAGACAGACATAACCAACCAATCTTAATGCTCCTATTCTCAGAGCCCTAACTGGCCCTTATGACTGTTCTCTACACAGTTCTCTAGGCAGCCACTATGGATCTTCTGGAGCTGGTGCTTTAGAGGAACTTATTGCCTGGATTCCTGTTCTTGGATTAAAGGATAAAATTGGTAAGGGCTGCCATGAAGTGCTCTCTAGACCTCATGTGAGGAAATTTTGGGTAAACCAGGAAGATTAACAGGGAGGAGAGATCACCTATGAAGAGTATTAATGAGAAAAGAAGAGATATAAAGGAAAGCAAATTCCAGGCACTTTCATATACACTGTTTCAACAATCCTCTCTCTATGCTCCCACAACTTAGATACCGCCCTCTTTCAGGCTACCCATAACTCTTGAGTAACTTGCTGGAGGGAGGTAACACAGCCAGTCAGTAATATAATGAAGCACATCCAATCTGACATTAAAGCCCATATTTTTCTGCTACAACTTCTACCACTATAGTGGTTTGCCTAAGGCTGCACTATTCTTAAATTTCACATCTGAAAATGAACTTGACAGTATGGTATATCTGAATTAAGGACTCAGAGAGACAGAGACAGATAGATACTAAAAGCAGACCGACAGAGACAGAGAAAGGTAGAGAGAGACTGGCTGGGAACATAATTCAGAAAGTATATGCATATTTCTTCTAAAAGGAGAAAGTAAACAACAACAAAGACCTTTAACATCAACCTTTCACTAAGTAAGCAAGATGGATAAGGCCCAAAATAAACATAGCCTCATACACAGCGCGAGAAAACATCTGCTGCCTCATCGTACCCAGGAGACAAGACAAATATTCATGTACAAATCCTTCATTCTCTGGAGAGCATACTAACTGTGTGGTGGCTGATGATAGACAGGAGGAGTTAAAAAATAAACTCTCCCAAAACTCTGGAGAGACAGGATCAGAGGTAGATTTTATGGAGATGTAAGAACTGTCAGGAAGGCCCAGCTACTCTGAACTAGCACCCATCGTAGGTACCAGTTTTCCTGAAACAGAATCTTTTGAAAATTATTCCTTTGATGTAAGCATTGCCCTCTACTGGACTGCTTTAAGGTAAGTAAATTAAAAAAAAAAAATCTCCAGTGATTGAATGACAAAGGGTGAGCCGTAATGTCTTGCCACATAAATTTTAATTTTTTCAGTATTATACCCAATGCAAAACACCTGAACCATCCTTACTTGCCTTTACAATTGTACTAAATTCTGTCTTATAGATACCATAAAACTATGCCAGTGTTAAGCAGATGTGTTAATCAGATGTGTTTCCCAGAATACTCATTGATTAACAGGTATAATGGTAAAAAAAAAAAGTAAGTGTAGAAAATGTTGCCAATTTTATTCCCTTCATAAATATATGGCAATCAGTAACCAATCATCGATGGCTCTGTGAAGCCCTACAGTGATAGGATTTAACCAATTTTTGCCCAAACATATATGTCCAAGAGTCTGACTCCCACTCCCCACTATCAGCATGCATTAGAAAACTGGGACACAGTCCTGGAAGTTGGACTCTCATAATATAATCCCTAGCTCTTCTTTCTGTTTACAGATTTTTTTTTCTTAATCCGAAGCTCTGATGGCTACAAGCGTGCCTATGACTTTATTTCCCATTAGAATTCCCCGTGTGTGCATGCTTACTCACTCAGTCATGTCTGACTCTTTGAGACCCTTTGAACTGTAGCGCCCCCCCCCCCCCCCCCCCGCCCCAGGCTCCTCTGTCCATGGGATTTTTTAATTACCTGGGAGACTTTTACAAAACAGTTTTGTCGACATTGCTCTGGATTGGTTATTCTAAGGACTGGTGAGGAATCTAGAGTTTTATATCTTACAGTTTGAAAATTAACTTAAGAATTGTTTCTAAGATTATATTTTGTGCTATAAGGGGAATGAAAAGCTATCTGCCTTAGAAAGCCCGAGTTTTGATCACAAAATGACCTTATCTTGGTGGATTTGATGAAATCAGAGAACAGAACATCACAAACGTTAGATTCTTTGGGACTTGCTAGATGTTAGATTCTTTGCAGTGCAATGCAGTGCTTGTTCTTAGTCGTGTCCGACTCTTTGCAACCTCATGGATTGTAGCCCGCCAGGCTCCTCTGTCCATGGAATTTTCCAGGCAAGAATAGTGGAGTGGGTGGCCATTTCCTCCTCCAGGGGATTTTCCCAAGCAGGGATGGGGATCAAACCCACATCTCTTGCATCTCCTGCATTGGCAGCTGGATTCTTTCCCACTGTGCCAACCTGCGAAGCCTATAACAAGATACAACAAATAGAGCTACTAGTGTCTGTCTATCTTCTATCAGGAACTCCTGATGGTTAAAGAGAGAAGAGAAACAGAATTCAGAGATGACTCCAAAGTTTGGGGCTGGTACGTTAGATGGGGAGGACTGTCATTAACCAAGAAGGGAAAGAGTGGAGGAAGAATAAATTGAAGGGGAGGTGGTGAAGATCTGGAGATCAGATTCTGACATTTTAGGTCTGCAATGCTTACTTTATCCTAGAGTTCATGGTAAAGATCTGAGGTGGGTGTAACTGTTTTAAAAGTAAAGAGAGAAAAGGAGTTATTTATTTTTTGTGTTCCACAAATACATGCATACTTACTAATTTTCACAATGTTGCATAACTGAATACTCCTTAACACACGTGATAGCACTATCTCCAAGGCTTTTCCATAGTATAAAATTCTGATTTAATTTTATGCTAAAACTAGTAAAAAATATACTAAGACCTCAAGACCTATAAGTATTCAGTGTGTGTGTGTGTGTGTGTGTGTGTGTGTGTGTGTGTTAGTAGCTCAGTCATGTCCGACTCTGTGATCCCATGAACCGCAGCCCACCAGGCTCCTCTGTCCATGGAACTCTCCAGGCAAGAATACTGGAATGGGTTGCCATTTCCTTCTCCATAGTACTCAGTAATTGCCTTATAATTCTAAACTGTGAGTTGCTTCCTTATCTTTTCCCTTGTACTAGTCACCTAAGACACTTTCATAGCTTCCAGTCTCAGCTAGCCAAGCTTGTAATTAGTTGCTCTTTAAAATGTGTTCATTAATCCTTTTTAATTTTTCTCTGCTATTTGCTACTGACTTTAAATGTTTCTAATTGGCCCTGTGTCAGGTCAAATGGTTTCTTCTACTGCTGAGAGCTTGAAACTTTTGTGTGGAAATGAATGCCTGAAGGGCTTTTCTACTGACCTAGGTTAACTCACTGCTGATTTTTACCTGGTCACTCAGAGCTTCTCTCTGTGTGACCAAACATCCGACTGTTTCTTTCATTATTCAGATAATTCCTTCTAATAATAAATGACATATGGCATGTCTTTTAAAAGAGAAGTTGTTTCCTTCTCTCGGGGGCATCGTCTCCTGACTTGTCAACATCAAATTTATAAACAGCCCCTTTTGTTTGTGGCCACACTCTCTCACCACCAGCTCCTAGAGGAGAAGCACTGTAGTGTGAGGGGTGATGGGGCCAGAGGCAAGAGATTTGAGGCTACCATGTTTCCTATAAATTTGCCTGGAAAAACTCTGCTCCAGGAAAGCAAAATTTACTATTGTCTTCTTCTCTATAACCAAAACTTGGGAGGAGTGATTTTTTTTTTTCCTACCACTTTTAAGATGACAGGAATTTCCTAGACATTCTGATGTCTGGAAGAGGGGAGAAACCAAGGAAAATGCAGCAAGAGTCAGCATTTCAATAGCATATGATTCTCTATTCCTAGTGTTCAGAAATAATGTCAAAGGGGTCTTCTAGGCTGGAAAGGTGCCACTATTATTTAGGTATGCTTACCATGACAAAATATGTGCCAAGCTTCAAACAAAGGACTTTCAAACTGATTTTTGGAACACAATCCATCCTTAGTTGCTTATAAGGAAAAAAAAATATGTCTTAAGAAATTGTTTAAGATTGGGAAAGGGGAATAGGAAAAGATTTTTAAAAGTGGGTCTGAAGGTTTGTATCAGTTAAACAGAGTATCATGGCAAAGATTAGAGGCTTTGTCCTAGAAAGTTCACATTCTGAGGCCAATTTTTGTATTAGCTGTAGGCTGTCCTACAGGTTAAGAACAAATTTCCTGAGATTACTTTTATGTATTTTCCCAAGCCACACAAAGTGAAAGATTACCAGAGTACCAGTCATTTTTCTAATGTTAATTAGGAGTAAAAGAAGCAAAAGTTAAGAGGTGATTAAATTTTAATGCCTCAACGAGTGTCTAACATTCCATGGATAACAGAAAGCTTAAAAGGTGTTGTGATCAAGTCAGCCATTCTTTTTTTTTTTTTTTTTGGATGGATTTTTTTTTTTTTTTAATTAGTTGGAGGCCAATCACTTCACAACATTTCAGTGGGTTTTGTCATACATTGACATGAATCAGCCATAGAGTTACACGTATTCCCCATCCCGATCACCCCTCCCACCTCCCTCTCCACCCGACTCCTCAGGGTCCTCCCAGTGCACCAGACCCGAGCACTTGACTCATGCACCCCACCTGGGCTGGTGGTCTGTTTCACCATAGATAATATACATGCCGTTCTTTCAAAACATCCCACCCTCACGTTCTACCCCAGAGTTCAAAAGTCTGTTCTGTACTTCTGTGTCTCTTTTTCTGTTTTGCATATAGGGTTATCACTACCATCTATCTAAACAAGTCAGCCATTCTTGTTGAGTGGTGTGTATGAAAAGGGTGGTGGGTAGTCATGAGGGAAAAACAGAGTGAAGAGTTGAGGAAAAGAAAAGAAGTGAAACAGTATTTTCTATTATTAAGAAAGGCCTGCTTAGAAAGGGTGCTGTGAACCAAAGCTCTCTTAGTCTACTGTCCATGGACCCCTTAAGCAGTGTCTCAGACTGTACCATTACAAATTTTCCACATCTTTAACGAACTTAGAAATTCTGATTCAGTATGGGCAAGGAAACCATGTTTTCAATCGCCTCAAGTCCACAATGAATATTATGTTATGTTATATGTTGCCTATACCTTCAGAATTTCTGAGCTGATATGTCTATAGTGTTAATAAACAGTCCAGACTATAAAATTTAGGAAGTATATGCCTTTTCCTTAGGAGGAAATCCATAGCTTATGCAGAGTCTCATGGGGTTCCACAAGCTCCCTAACATGCTAAAAAAAAAAAAAAAAAAATCTGAGTGAAGGAAATCAAAGTTGCTGGTGTTTGCAGTTTTTCTATTAATTCAATCTGTGGGTGAAGGGAAGCCATTTATCACAAGGAGTTGGGGAAGGGCAAACCAAATAAGGACAACTTGACTGATAACACACACTTATGCTAAAGAAGTATCCAAATAGTTATAGAATGATACTAAAAACTGTGAGAATTTAATAACTAAAGTACCAAACAGATATCTGCTCTTGCTCTTTAACTCTGCATTGACCAAATAATATGCAGTTGCATAAGTAGATGGACTGAATTATCTTGCTCTTTGCCAGCCAGGTGCCAACTAGCATCTGAAGGCAGCCTGTCTCAAGCATCAAAGCAGCTGCTCAATCTTTCTTTCTTTCTTAATTTCTTTAAAATAATTGGCCAGTCTCCAATCACAGCCCCCTGAACAAAGGTTAAGAGAACACAGGAGAAAGGTCCACGGCTAACTTGCTGTAGGCATGCAAGGCTGGGCTTTCTGCCAAGGAGACATCTCTGTGTAAAAATAGATAAATGAATGAAATAACACCTGAGCATTGTGGTAAAGGAAGGAGGTGTTCTAAAATCAAGCGTGCAGACTTCCACTTTTTTCAAAACGTCTGACTATTTATAGGAAAGCTATATAAACTTACACTTATAGTTCATAAAGCAAAAGTACTGATCTGTTGCTAAACTAGGATTGCTCACCCCTGCTGCTAAGTGACCTCACCCTATGCCTGCTACCTTTGATTTCATTCCCCAGCCAACATCTCACAAAATCAAATATCAGTTTTTGCCTAGGCAAGAAAAATATATTTATCATTTTCAGGTTATTTCCTTCCTTATTTTTCTCTATCTTTCCTCCTTCCTTCTCTGCCTCTCTCCATGTCTTTCTTTTTCTTTCCTTCCCCTACACAAATATTTAATGAGCATTTATTATATACATGCTCAATGGCAAAAACATGATATAAGCTTAGGAAAACAATATGGAATGCACAAATGTCATTAATAATCTATATGATGAATCCAGTTCATCTAATAGATGAATCCAATCTATATAGAATGAATCCAATCTATATCTTCATCTTTCTTGACCCTCTCAGCAGCATTGAAAGATTTTATTTAACTACTACCTCTTTTGTGAAACAGCATTGTCTTCTGACTTTCATAAAATTACAATGACCTGATTTTCCTCTAATTCACTAGCTCCTTTTAAATTAATTTTCTGGGTCTTCATCCCCTACCTGACCACTAAGTATTGTTCAAGTGCACGTCCTAGGGCACCTTCTGTCTTCTATCCAGCTATCTCCTCTACTCCTTGGGCTTTATATACCATCTGATAGCTCAAATTTTCATATGTATCCTTGGACTCTCCACTGAGTACTAGATTTGTCCATCTGACTGCCTAATTGATATCTGAATATATCTAAAAGTGAAGAAGGAATTCATAGGGCCTGGACTCCATCTCAGGCCTGTCCATGCTGGTCGTGCGCGGCCACCTCTCCAGTGGACTCTGAACTCTGTGCTTAGCGCCTATGGGAATGACAATGGAAGGATAAGACCCCCTCTGGGCAGGGGAATCTTGAGGATCACATCCAGGTTACTCATTGCCTAAGAGGAAACATACCATAATCACCCCTGCCTCCGGACAGGTCATAACTTTTTTCCGTATCTATCGGGATGTAATCACAGGCTTATCGATTATTAACTGGTTGGAACATGACCACAGGCTTATTGATTATTAACTGCTTGGAATGTAACTGCAGGCTTATTGATTATTAACTGTTTGAACACATAACATGTGAATGATGGGATTATTGTAGTTGTATTTACCGTTCCTTTGTTTATGTAAATTTCAAGGAATTTGGGGTGGTGGGTTTGGACACGTACACATGACAAATGCTGGTCGGGGTCCTTGGCTAAGAGGAGACTCTGCCTTGGACCCGCCGGTGTAACAAACTGCACTCCACTATCTGCGTTGTCCTGAGTGAGTTTGTTTCCCGGAACGCGTGGCTATAACAAAAGGAACCTCAGTTTTAATATGATCAAACCTAAACTCCTATTGCCTCTTTCTCATTCTTCCTCATCATAATAAATAGCACCACCATTTTCCAATTGTTTAAGTTTGGAATGTAGAAGTTATCTCTCAAATGGATGTGTATTTGTGCATGTGTCTTGCTAAGTCACTTCGGTCATGTTTGATTCTGTGCAACCCCATGGACTGTAGCCCTCCAGGCTCCTCTGTCCATGGGATTCTCCAGGCAAGTATACTGGAGTTGGGCTGCCATGCTCTCCTCCAGGGCATCTTCCCAACCCAGGGATCGAACCAGTGCCTCTTACATCTCCTGCACTGGCAGGTGGGTTCTTTACTACTAATGCCAGCTGGGAAGCCCCGTATATGTTTATATGTGTATTCATGTATGGGGCTTCCCAGGTGGCTCAGTGGGCAAAGGATCCGCCTGCCAATGCAGGAGATGCAGGTTTAATCTCTGGATCAGGAAGATCTCCTGGAGGAGGGCATCACAACCCACTTCAATATTCTTACCTGGAGAATCCCATGGACAGAGAAGCTACAGTCCATAGTGTCTCAAAGAGTCAGACACCACTGGAGTGACTGAATGCACATATTCATATAAATATATATATATATATACACACACATACATGTGTGTATATATATATACATGTATGTATGTATATATATGTGTATATACATGTAGCATATATGCTACACAGATGTGTATATTACATGTATATATATAATACATATACATATATATAAATAGAGCTAATATTTTAGTATTTTTTTCATATTTCCCAAGTATATAAAATAGGAACTCAGCAAATGTACATTGAAATAATTACTTAATAAGTCTTGAGCATAAACAACCTTCTTCAGAATAAATTCCAAATCACTGGGACCTTTCCTTTGTAGATATTTGCCTACATGACTCCTGGCTTATCAGTGGTCATGGTTCCTGCCTGTTTCCTTGGAGCCTCCTGGACACCCTCTGTTTTTTTGTCTCTGGTATGGTATGCCATCATTCTTGAACTGGCTTACGGTGACCTGTCTCTTCTACATATAGATGAGAATCTAAAGTCAATCTGTTTCTACATAACTACTTTTAAATGTTACCATTGCAAGAATCTATGGGTCAAAAAACTTTAAAACACTAAATGTTTATGCATATTACTGGTTTTACTTCCGATTAATCAGTTTACAAGAGTGGCCAAAATGGGTTCTCTTTTGACACAATTCATATGAAACAACATTTTATATATGCTCTTGGTTGTATCATTTTGAAAATGTGCTTTTCTATTATACAGTTTGTCTTTGAAGCTGTTGCTTCCTTCCCATGTGGTATTAAAAAAGAAAAAAAAAAAAAAACTATTTCAACTGTACCCATTGAGCCACATACTAAATACATTAAGGGCAAGAGATAATTAGGAGACAGAAAAGAATCTAACTAGTTGTCATAATATATGCTGCTGAATTGTTCACATTTGATGATTACTGACTTAGTAGAAATTTAATTTATTCCTAGAGGAATCAAGATGCAAAGATAGATTACCCTGATACTCTCAAAAATTTATGCTGGAAGTTCAAATGGCTTGTGAAATTTTTTTATGCTACGACTAACAATATTATTATAAATATGGTTTCTACCCCATTGCTTTTTCTCAGAGTAGTCCCATTCATTTTTAATATGATAGCTAGATTTACAGATATCAAGGCTATCTTCCATTTACTATGCTATTTTAATGCAAAATATGATTAATTAGAAATTTCTAGTTCAAACTCACCGTGTCACTATTCAATTTTCTTAGCTAAGTTACTTGAAATGTATGAAAAATGAATTAATGTCTCCTAAGATTTCTTAAATATTAAAAGTATATGAAGACAAAAGACAAATTTACTTGAATGATTAGACACTCAAAATATATTTTAAGTAGACAATGCTGTCTTTAATGTTCACTGCTATAGATAGAAAAATTTTTTTGAAAAACATTTTACTTACATGATCTCTACTTTTCAACTTTTCAGCAATGAAGTAGTTTATTAACAAGACATATATATATAATGAGCAGGTGGTTAAAGAACCATGATTTAGCAAGTAAAGGTAGTTTAATACCCTACAAGCACACTTCACAAAGTGGTACCACACTTTGTGGTATAATAGGGTTAAGAGACATTTAAGGAAATATCAAAAGAGAAAAATGCAAAGAGTTTGAACTTTATAAAGTAAGCACTAAGTAAATATATGTTCTATAATTGGACAATGAAGGAAGGGAAAGTGGAAATATATTAATTACATCAAGATTCATAAAGGGCCAATAGCTACTGCTTCAGGAAATATAAAACTAAAATTATTATATAAAATTATTATTCTAGATGTAACCACTAGAACTAAAATACAAATCATTTGTTCTGGTAAGTTATTGCTGTGTAACAAATCATTCTGAAATTCATTGGCTTACAACAGTAACAACCATTTTACCATTTCTGTTCTGTGGGTGGGGTATTTGGAAATGACTCGCCAGCATAAAACAGAGGCATCTGTTCAAAGTCCCTTACATTATTCCTATCATATGGAAGCTGAGTTTGAAGAATGAAGGGCTAGAGTGAATAGGGATTGCACAGGTGTCCAGTTCTCTCTGCATGGATTCTATATGCTAGCTGGTTTCCATTACACCATGGCAGTCTCAGGGCAGCCAGACTTTCTATGACAGTTGCCTTTTTCCAGAGTGAACAGCCCAAGAGAGTAGAGTGGAAGTGTGTGGAATTTTTATGACTTTGCTTTGGGAATTGTATAGCATCTTTTTTACATTAATTTATCGATCAAGGTAAACAAAGCCCACTCCAGGCTTAAAGGAAGTAGACATGGAGGTACTCCATCTTCCCAAATGGGACTGTCAAAGTCCAGTTGTAAGAAGATCATATGGAATGAAAGATATTGTTGTGGCCGTTGTTAGATAAGACAATCTGTCATACTTTCTATTTTATCAGAAGACATAATAACAAAAGAGATGGAATACAGACTATGAAATTTGACTTAAAATATAGTAATAGTAGCCAACACTAAATGCCAAGCATGTATCTAAATTCTTTACAAATATTAACCTAATTAATTCTCACAAAATCCTAGGAAAGATGCCAGTAATATCACAATTTTATAGATGAAAGAATTGAGGCAAGAGAGATAAAATAAATTGCCAATGTCTCTACAACTAATTGATTGTTGAACTGGGATCTGAAGACAGGAGTCCCACTCCAGAGTGTATTCTCTCAATGTTTTAATCATAATTGTCTCTTAAGAACAGAAGTAAGACCTAATGTAATAAAAAGTGGCTATACTCACTAGTTAGGAGGAAAATCTCCCATATTCATAAAAAAGTAAACTTCAACTAAATGTACCTGAAAAATATATGTAAAATAAAGTGACACTATAATTAAGGAATGAAAAAAAAGGGTAAAACATATCTGCCAATACAAACAGCTACAATGAACCTTTAACAATGTTTAATTCAATGCAAAAAACTCAAACAAAAGCGAAACCATGATGAGGGTGGAATCCTCAGAGATCTAACAATTGCTCATATCTATGCACCAAATAACATAACATTTATGTTCATAAAGCAAACTATAGAAGTATATGAAGTAATCAACTGAAACACACTTATAGCAGAATTACTGCTCATCCTTAAAACACTATTTATTCCTCTTTTCATCCTTGACAGAGAAAATGAACTGAAATAAAACAAGTAGAGATCATTAATACTAGGGAAAAGTAAACAAAAACATAAATATTTGCTTTCAGGAAATAAAGAGAAAAAACATATTATCTTACATAACTTTTGAGGCAAAATGTAAATGAATGACAGAATATTTAGAAAACAATACCGAACACACTACAAATCAAATGTATGGGTACCAATTAACACAAAGATTCCAGAAAAATACATGACATTTGATAGCTATCAGTTGGATGTACCTTAAATAATCATGATGATTAGGTCCTCTCTATTCCTGTTTATTTTTTTCCATCTTAATATATTATGAAGTTAGTAAAAAATTTGAGAAATATATTTTTGGATAAAAATATTGTTAGCGACAAAATAGGTAGACCACTATAATCTAGTTCTAGAAAAATAGAAAATAAGTATAATTCTTTGGGAAATATAAGAAATGATAATAGAAAAATAGCAAAAGAAACATGATGTTGAAAGACACTGAAAATACTACTTTTATCAACTCTAGACAAATAAAACTGAGAGTTTGGATGAAATAGATAATTCTCTAGCAAAATAACCTTACCAGGATATATGAATTATTGTAGTAAACAGACTAGTTTACTGCGATGGTGGCTCAGAGGGTAAAGAGTCTGCCTGCAATATGGGAGATCTGAGTTTGAACCCCCTGGGTTGGGAAGATCCCCTGGAGAAGAAAATGGCAATCCACTCCAGTATTCTTGCCTGGAAAATCCCATGGACAGAGGAGGAGCCTGGTGGGCTACAGTCCATAGGGTCACAAAGAGTTGGACATGACTGAGCGACTTCACTTTTTTTCAGACAGAACTGATCTCAAAAACTTGCACTAATATCTCCCCTCTCCAAAAACAAATGAATAAACTATTTTAAATAAATAATTAGTTTAGAGTTGTGAAAGCTTTTATAAGTATTATACAACACTGAAACTATTAAAAGGAGAAAATGTATAAATTCAATATATAAATATTCAAGGGAATCTGCATGGCATAAAAATTGTCAAAAAATAAATGTCAAGCCACAAAAAACATACACTAAGTCTTCCACATATGAACCTTTAGCTGCAAACTGTCAAAGATATGAACATGCATGCCAGACCCTATATGTCGGCTGCTGCACTGTACTACTGTACTTTTCAAGGTACTGTACTGTAAGATTATATGTTTCATTTTTTGTATTTTTTATGTATGTATTATTTGTGTGAAAAGTATTGTAAACCCATTACAGTATAGCACAGTACAGTATTATATAGCCAATTGTGTTAGTTCGGTGTCTAGGCTAACTTTGTTGAACTTATTGGACTTATGACACACTCTTGGAATGGAACTTGTATGAAGGGGACTTAACTGTAATTGGAATTCAGTCCACAAGGGCTAATTACCTTAAAGACCTCTTTCAAATTTTCCAGAAACAGATAATTGTCATAAAAGAAAGCACAATAGGCTATTGATCATCCTCATTCATTACAAGAGAAATGAAAAGTAAACCTACAGTGAGACACAGTGTTTTTGCTTAATATACTGGGGAAAAATGAGAAAAGTTTAACAATATACTATCATGATAAAAGTGTTGGTAGACGTGTAAATGGGAAGGGAATTGATTAAAATTTTGGGATGGCAATTTGGCATGCCTATCAAAATTACATGTAGACAGACTTTCACTCGAGCATTTTACTTCTTAAGAGTTTATCCCTCAGATTTATATTTGAGGAATAACACAGAGAAATAAGGGGGGAAATCTAACTATCTATCAATAGTGGCTTCTCAAAATAAATTAGTATATTTTATTTAAAATAAAGTGTGGGTTCTACATGGAGGGACCTAGAGATTGCTGTACTGAGTGAACTAAGTCAGAGAAAGAGAAATATCATATGATACCGCTTATGTCATACACCTGGGGCTTCCCAAGTGGCTTAGTAGTAAAGAATCCCCTTGCTAAGCAGGAGACGTGGGTTCGATCCCTTGGTTGGGAAGATCCCTGGAGAAGGAAATGGCAACCCACTTCAGTATTTGGCCAGGGAAATCCCATGGTCAGAAGAGCCTGGCGGGCTACAGTCCATGGGATCATAAAGAGTCGGATGTCACTTAGCGACTAAACAACAATGACAACAATTGCAAATATGCAGTGTCTAAAAAATGACACAAATGCACTTATTTACAAAACAGAAACAGATTCACAGACTTTGAGAAGGAGCTGATGGTTACCAAGGGGGAAGGTGGGGCTGAGGGATAGTTAGAGAGTTTGAAATTGACAAGCACATAGTGGTAACATTTAAAATAGATAAACAATAAAGACCTACTGCATAGCACAGGGGAGGTCTGCTCAATATTGTGTAACAAACTAACTGGGGAAAATTTTTGAAAAAGAATAGATTCATGTATAGGTATAACTGAATCAATTTTGTACAACTGAAACTAACAAAACATTGTTAATCAACTATACTTCAGATTTTAAAAAGTGAATATATATATATTCACTTTTTGTATATATACAAAATGTACAAAGATTTTTGAAAGTATATTACAGAAAGATGTGTATAGTATTTTACCACTTGTGTTAGATATAAATGTGTATGTATATCCTTAGCACATGCTTGGATATGTATAAACTGTCTTTGGATGATATACAAGAAATTGATAACATAAGTTGCCTTCTACTTAAGAGTAGCAATAGAGACAGAAGTGAATTTACTTTTCACTAGCCATGTATTTGTGCTTTTCAAAATTTTTACTATGCAAATGAATATCCATGTAAAAATGGAGAAAATATTCCTATTTTCAACTCATTTTACCATTTCTTCCTTTTTTTTTTATATGTCAATTGTGTGTTTTTTTTTTTTTAATTTTATTTTATTAGTTGGAGGCCAATTACTTCACAACATTTCAGTGGGTTTTGTCATACATTGACACGAATCAGCCATTGAGTTACACGTTGTGTTTTTAAACTGAAAATGTCTTGAGAAACTTCTAGTTGCTAAGAGATCTTAATCACCAATAAAAATAATCATTATTATTTTCCATTATACTTTTTTTTTTCCTGATAAAAACTGTCAAGGAGACATTTTATACTCTTGGAAGACAGGAGCTAACAAAAATAATGACCCTGTTGTTTGGTGCATTTCCAAATCCCAGCTTAGTAAATTTAGGGCCAGTTTGTCATTATGTCAGATATAATCTCATCATTTCATAGGATCTCAGATCAAAATGGACCTTAAATGTCATGTCTAATGCTGTCTCTTTAATGATTTCCTGACAAGTGGCTCAGCTTCGGTCAAAAAACATGGAAGTTTTGCAATTTTCTTTGTCATATTTAAAAATTTTATTAAAAGATTTCATCAGAATATTATGAAGATATACTAGATAATTTCTTTTCCATGTACAGTTTAAAAAAAATAGTCACCATATACAATCTTGCCTCTCTGGGAAGCTCAATTTTGTTAGAACACTACCCCTGTGTATACACATACCATATCTCATATTTCATAACACTGCAAACTCCTACTTATTTATCCAACATCCCTCCAAGACTGTTACATATATTTATTCCCATGCCTACTTAGTACATTGCCTGGAACATAATAGGTGGCTAATGAATACTTCATGATGAAGGCATGTTAGTCAATAAATCTAGAGGTTAATTTTTTCAATATGTTTAGTACTTTGGAAGATGGTGAGCTATCTTTGTTCCTTTTGAGGTAATTCAGTTTGATTCTCACAATTTAAAAGAATGTCTCTCTTCCTGTCAATATCTGTCCCAGCTAATCTGAATTAACCGATGTCTGGTAAATTTCCTATTCTCAAACTGACATTATGCCAATGATAATAGCAGTAACAATTACATAGTTATGACTTCCAGAAGTACAGACAAAAAGATAACCAAGCAAAGACTTCGTGGTTATTTTGTGTGAGTTGAAATTCAATTTTAAGTATCAGGTGAATGGAAGTTAGGGAAAAAGAAGATTTCCTGTGTAAAATGAAATTTATTTATAAAATAAGCAAATAACAATCACAATAAAATGCTCTCTCCAAAAGAAAAACATTCTTTCACAAGTAACACAGAGCTATTATGGGATATATGATACAATAAATATCTAAGCTATTGTAGTTCCTGCCAATAATGGTTTTAAGTGGTAAAGCAGTGACTAAGATAGATAACTTTTCCTCTAGAGTTATCTTAAGCAAAACGATAGTGCTCATGTCTTGGTTTGAGTTGGACTCAAATGACTTCTCAACCTTTCAGTTTTATGGCATCTGGTCCCATCACTTCATGGCAAATAGATGTGGAAACAATGGAAACAGTGACAGACTTTATTTTCTTGGGCTCCAAAATCAATGCAGATGGTGACTGCAGCCATGAAATTAAAATATGCTTGCTCCTTGGGAGAAAAGCTACGACAAACCTAAACAGTGTATTAAAAAGCAGAGACATTTCTTTGCCGACAAAGATCCATATAGTCAAAGCTATGTGTGAATGTGTGGATGTGAGAGTTATACCATAAAGAAGGCTGAGCACCACAGAATTGATGCTTTTGAACTGTGGTGTTGGAGAAGACTCCTGAGAGTCCCTTGGACTGCAAGGAGATCAAACCAGTCCATCCTGAAGGAAACCAATCCTGAATAGTCATTGGAAGGGCTGATGCTGAAGCTGAAGCTTCAACACTTTGGCCACCTGATGCGAATAGCTGACTCATTAGAAAAGGCCCTGATTGTGGGAACAATTGAAGGCAGGAGAAGGGGATGACAGAGGATGAGATTATTGGGTGGCATCACCGATTCAATGGAGATGAGTTTGAGGCGGCTCTGGGAGATGGTGAAGGACAGGGAGGCCTGGCGTGCTGCAGTCTTTGGGGTTGTAGAGTCGGACACAACTGGGTGAGTGAACGACAACCACTTCTCAAACCTCCTTTCAGTTTTGTGAGTTGATTGCTTTATGAAAGATTTTAAAAAGACCTCCAAATCTAGAAGAAATTTCTTTTTGCTTCTGAGAGGAAACACACTGACTTTATTCTCATTGAATAAAAGAGAACTAGGTCATGGAGGCTAGAGCAATGATTTTACCAAAGTAGAGACAGTTTTCTTAGAGAAAAATCAAACATTTACATATAGCTTCAAAAATACAATTGCTTCTAAAAATTCAGGATTTAGTCAGAATACACTGTCAACAAAGATATGATTCACATTGTGAAAGATGTTCTTGATAAAAAAATCAGCATGTACGTTTAGTTGTTCTGTGAAGTCAAATTTAATTGCAGTAGATCTATTTAATATAGAAAGGATAGAAATGATACATAAGTAAATACCCTCCAAGTATTTATTTTGTACTACAAATTTCTGCATGCTGAATAATATCAGCAGTTAAAAATTCCCATGGTAAAATGTCAAAAAATAACATGAAAGTTATTCAAAGTGACTTTGGTTAAAAATAATGGATTAATTTTGATGTATTTAAATACTAAATATAGTCTCCATATATATATATATTCTCCAGATATATATATTTATATATAAAATAAATAAGTCACTGTGTGAAAAACCTGCCCTGGTTACCAGCTTTAATTATTGGGCTAGAAGATTCAGGTTTTGAGGGTTTTTTTTCCCCCTATTACTTCCTGAATTCCAAATCATGCTACTATCATTGAGATTCTGAAGTCTCTGTTGTCATTTTTTTCTTTCCTAAGGAGGAAATTGTGCCACAAGAGCCAAGTTGCCTTCTAATGGTGTGCTCCTCCCCACCCTACGACCCTTTTTTCCTTCCTCATCCCTAGTCTTCTCCTATTCCTCATCGTCCTCTTTCAAAATTCTCCCATTACTTAGGGAAAGCCATAGAAGCCCTGGAAATTACTGCTACCCCCACGGTCCTCCTGTCTGTCTCTGGGGTTGGTACTAGTTCTTCACTTCTCAGACTTGAGAGTTCAGCAGAATCATCTGGGATACTCCCTTTAAAATGCACGTGCCCCTACAGTTCAGTTTTCTAGGGTCATGTAGCAAAGAACCTTGGAGTGAATGGTTTAAAACCCAGAGATTTATTGTCTTACAAGTTTGGAGGCTGAATGTACAAAATCAAGATGTTCACAGGGTTGGTTGCTTCTGAAGTCTGTGAGAGAGGATCTGTTCCCCATTTCCCTCATAGCTTCTGCTGCTTTGCATGTTCCTTGGCTTGTGGATAACTGCCTTCATTTTCACAAGGCATTATTTCCATGTGTGAGTGTTAAAATTCTCCTTTTTATAAGGACACCGTTCATACACTCTATTACAATGACTTCATCTTAGCTTGACTAATTACATCTGCAATGATCCCATTTCTAAGACGGATCACATTTTGAGTCATGTATGGATGTGAGAGTTGGATCATAAAGAAGCCTGAGCACTGAAGAATTGATGCTTTTGAACTGTGGTGCTGGAGAGGACTCTTGAGTCTCTTGGACTTCAAGGAGATCAAACCGGTCCATCCTAAAGGAAATCAACCCTGAATATTCATTGGCAGGACTTATGTTGAAGCTGAAGCTCCAATACTTTGGCTACCTGACAGAAAGAATGGACTCATTGGAAAAGACTCTGATGCTGGGAAAGATTGAGGACAAAAGGAGAAGGGGGTGACAGAAGACAAGATAGTTGGATGGCATCACCTACTCAATGGACATCACTTTAAGCAAACTCAGGGAGACAGTGAAGGACAGAGAAGCCTGGTGTGCTGCAGTTAGTGAGATCACAGAGTTGGACGTGACTTAGTGACTGAACAAAAACAACAAGATTTACATCTGCAATGATCCCATTTCTAAGATGGATCACATCCTGAGATACAGAGGACTAGAACTTCAAAACATGAATTTGGGGCAGGGGAACTCAATTCTATCCATAACTCCCCTTTTGAAAGTTTGACTCAGTAAGTCTGAGGTGACAACCAGCAGACTATATCTTTAACAAATACATCTGGAAATTTGGATGCAAGAGGTAATAGACAATCATTTTTTGAAAATCGCTGAAAAGACTCAGAAGCAAAAGTTCACTTATTCATTTCTAGAGTAGTGATTCTCTCCTGGAAGTGGTAGCAATGTTTCTTCTGACTTTGTCCACTTGAAAAGCTTTGCACTAACATTTCCTTTAGAGTCATATATATCGTTTAGAAGCAAAAGAAAGGAGGAACTTTCAATGTAGAAATTCCTGACTCAAGTGCTGTTCCTGTGACTTCCTCATTCATTAGTATATCATCTTGGGCAAGTAACCTAATTTTTGTGAGACTCTATTTTCACAAATGCATAATAGGGATAATCTGAGTTGGGAGAAATATAGTAAAAGTGTCTGGCACAAAGTAAATTCTCAATAAATGGTAGCTATCACTCTTCACCCTAAGCTTGGGTCATAGCATGGCACAGAATAATATTCTTGGAGTACCTACAGGAATAGACACTTCACAGATAAATAGTCTCCATCTAAACATTTAGTTAACAGAAGATGAGAAAAGTCATCCAAAAGGATTCTTACTTTGGGGAATTTCCTGATGGACCAGTGTCTAAGACTCTATACTGCCAAAGCAGGGGGCCTGGGTTCAATTCCTGGTCAGGGAACTAGATCCCACATGCCACAACTAAGTGTTTGCACGCTGGAACTAGAAGAATCCACATACTGCGATGAATATTGAATATCCAGGATGCTACAACTAAGACCTGGGGCAGCCAAAAAAACAAATAAAAATAAATATTAAAAAATTAATAATTCTTAGTTGATTTTATTGCACAAAACAGTGCATGTTGTGTACTAGAAAATAAACTGTAAATTGGGGGCTTGGTTTTGACCATTGCTGTCACCTTAGCATATACTGCAGCATTATTTAGTAGGGGCTCAGTAAATAATTGAATACATCTAGGTAATTAGTGAAACAAAAATCAGGGCATAATTCTATTCTTCAAATTACAAAAAAAGTATAACATCCCATGTACAATGATTAAGGCTATATTTTATAAAATAATACGGAGTGAAAAAATTACATGACATTGCTGCTGCTGCTGCTAAGTCACTTCAGTCGTGTCCGACTCTGTGCGACCCCATAGACGGCAGCCCACCAGGCTCCTCTGTCCATGGGATTTTCCAGGCAAGAGTACTGTAGTGCGGTGCCACTGCCTTCTCCGACATGACATTAGGTATTCTCATAAAAGATAATTTTAAATGACAGCATAGTATTTCAATGTATTCAGGTACCATCATTTATTTAATCATTTTTTTGGGGGGTGGTGCGGATTTTGGTTTCTCTGTAATATTCACTCTTTTGAGCAATGCGTTGGTATTGTTGGTAAGCATTATTTTCTTGCGATAAACCCCTTGGAGTTGGTTTGGATAGCATATAGATGGATCCCAAGTACAACAGTCCTAGCAGTGCCCCCTCTTGTGGGCTGTTACAGGGAGAGGTATCCCTCTGGCGTAGGCTCTGAAGAGGGGAAGGTAGTGAGTCAGGTAAAGAGTGAGGAAACTGGAATGATACATGGAAGATTTCTGAAAATCAAAAAGTCAAGGGCTGAATTGTGATAACTGGAAACCTTTATTAAGGTTTCTATAAAGAATGAATGGACTCACAAGAAATATATACTAAAAAAATAAGACAATGATAAAACAATAAATAGAATCAGGAAAAAAATACCACGTCATACAAAGTATTAGCATCAATGGAACAAATAAAATAGATAACACCTGCATCACAAAATATTATAGTTAGGACACTTGTTATATGAACTTCCTGAAAGCAAACAGCACAAAGACTGAATTCCAGACTATTCAGTGGAACACTATTTCATGGGGATATAATGGGTGTAAAATGAAGCAAACATAGGAAAAGGGATTATGTGACCAAAACATTTGGGAAAGAATGGGCTAAAAATCTCCACAATTTTATTTTCCTGTGGTTCATCAGAGCCTATACTATTCTGGTCTGCACTCCAAATCTCCAGAAAGGGTTATGGAATGTATGTACTATATAACCTTTTCAAACTTACTTGATACCAAACATTTTTATTCAGTGAATGTCATGAGGGACTAGCGCACCATGGAACACCTTTTAATATTGGTTGCCAGGATATTCAAAGCCAGGTTACAATGTCACTGTAGCAACTCTTTTTCACTCAATTGTATTTTTCAATACACATTCACATCTTCATTCACATCTCTATCTATATATCTATATTTATATCTTTTGGGCATACATATGTATATCTCTACATACTTTTTTTGGTATATGCATACATAAATATATGTGTCGCAAAACACATACACATCTTATTTTATTGTGTTTATTTCCTATAAGACATTATGAATCTTCCATGGAATTCTTTGTGGAAAGAATTTATTAGTTATCTAAATAAATAATGCTTATTAGTTTTACATTTGTGCTGTAACTAAAGGACTCATTCAGACAAATTGTGAAACAGTAATGCTCTTTCTCCATTTGTGTTCTTAGCAAATATGCTTTCCTTTGTTTTTGTATCATCTTTTCCATTATAGCTCTATGGTCACTTTATTCACAGCATCCTATGAAGTTGTTACTAAACTCTTCCTTACACAAGCTTGTGTCCCAGCTGCCATACTACATGTGGCCAGTATACGAGGGCAACACTAAATGACCATCCCTAAGCTCCAAAACCTGGACTGACATTTTCTTCATCAAATATTATTTAGACTAATTGAATTACTTAAAATGAAATTGCGCTCAGGAAAATCAATATATTTAATGTTTAACCACAGGACCTAAGTTCTCTGCCTTACATATTAACAGTTATTGATGACATATTTTTCACTCTGCTTAGATGCAGTTCTTTTAAATATGATCCCATGTAAATAAACATATATTCATAAAGGTACTCTCAGGTTAGACTGAATTTCATGTCAAATGCAGTATATTTACCAATTTTCCACTGTAAATACATCAATTGGAGTAATCAAATCCTGTTAATAAGATTAAAGACTATTTAATATCATTTAGGATTCTTAAAAAGCAATTTCATAATTTTTAGTTACTTTACATAAATTGTAAAGGATTTATAAGGATTTCAGACAAGCTGACTAATGCCTTTAAAAAAATCTTCCCTCAAATTTTATTCCTTTCTTAAGAATCTGTTTGATTACTTGTGATGAAGAGGCATTTGTCATAAAAATAAAATATATCTGACTAATAAATTCCTCATTAGGAGAATAAACCCTTTCCTCTCACTTCCAATATCTAAAAACACAAAAGATCTCCTACATTCTATACCATCTTTCTTATTCTCAATCCTCAACCTGATTCATTAAAAGATGTTCTCATATGAGTTATAGGGACCCAAGAGAAAAGTCCAGAAAGAAATTTTGGAAACTGCTGAATCTGAAGACATGAGTTTTTGGTGCCATGCCTAAAAATAATTAGCTATGTTTAATTCCAAAAATAGAATTACACTGTCTGCCAACATTCTGAGACCTGAAGGAGAAACTAGAATTTTTTGTTTTTTAAATGAAACTTGGCTGTTCCTTCTGTTCACACGGAGCCTGAGTAAGTAGGTTGGAAATTTATAAAGTCTGCCTTTTGGCTTAAGTGAATATTATCAGTTGGATTTAGTTTCCAAGCCCATCTCAGAATACAATTCCTTTTACACCGAATATTGGACTTGTGTCCATTATTTTGGGCTTCCCTGGTTGCTCAGATAGTAAAGAATCTGCCTGCAAGGCAGGAGACCTGGGTTCGATCCCTGGGTCAGGAAAATCCCCTGGAGAAAGGAATGGCTACCCATTCCAGTATTGCTGCCTGGAGAATCCCAAGGACAGAGGAGCCTGGTGGGCTACACTCTATGGGGTCGCAAAGAATCAGACACGACGGAGCCATTATTTAGACACTGGCTTACTTTTTATTAAAACTGACATAAGAATCCTTACAGTTGTTCCTAAAATGTTTAGTGTTTATAAATATATAATTGCCCATTTATATCCTAATGTAATTAAAAGAGACTTATATTTAGAACTTTGAGTTTAAAAATCCTCACAAATCTTAGAGCCAAAAACAACAGACCTCTACTACTACAGCTCCTGGGGTGGAGGGGGGCTCATATGCAACTCTTCACATTTTCTTCACATTTTGATACAGACAACACTCTGTTAAGCCTGTTTAAAGTATTTTATGATGATATATCTTGTGGTGAATCTTCTTTATCCAATGTGTGCATTTCTCCACAGAAAGGAGGTAAGAGGAGCCTGGAATCATGAGCCTTCTATTGCAAAGTTCTGGCAGCCAGGGCATAGACTCATGTGTAGAGGTGGGGAGATTCACAGCTAATTCTCATTTCCTGTGTACAGAATTGTACCTATTTTCTTCCCCATTTATTTTATCCGGTTTCTTGGAGAACTTTTATAATTTAATTTCTAGAGAATATAAAGCTCCTATCTATTACAGTTGAGTGAAGAGAAGGGGGCTTCTGGCTGCTTTTTGTACAGGTTTTCAAATGATATGGCAGTTTTTATACTCATTCACTGAAGTCTCCAGAGGCACATGATGTCTATAATTCCCGAGCATTTGGGTAGCCTTGAGTCAGTTCACTTCACATTTGTGTCACCTCCTGCCTCCTGCAGGTATTTGGGCTGTTCCTCTGTTCTACTGTCTTTAGCACTTGGTCATCTACTTTCCATTTCCTACCATTTTATTGATGATCACTTTTCTGCTGTTATATTCTCTTTTCTTTGTCCTTTCTGGGTTTGCTCCTGTATAGCTAAATTAATGAAGTTTTAAGAGGGAGGAAAGATAAATGGATGTGTTCCATATGCCAACTTTCTTCTTAATCCATTTATCGCAGAGTGCAAAACTCTTAATAAGCTTATGTAAGCTCGAAAGCAGTTATGAAATTGTGCTGCCAATCTCCACACGCTATACTGACTTTTTTTTAAAGCTTCCTCTCATAGATCTTATTTATCCACCTTCTAAACATTTCATGATGATATTGATTTTAGTTTTAATACATTAGAGATTTTCATATATCAAACATACATTGACTACCTGATATATGTGATACACGGTTTGGTGCTGGAAACATTGTTAGACTCATTGTATATCTTATTTTTTTCTGTCTCGCTCTGTTTGTTGGTGTCATCTGTCTGGAGCATATAAATCTAAAGAATTCTTTCCAGTAGCTCTTAGCTTCAGCTTCCCTTGGGAATTTCTGTTCATACTGCAATTGGTCTCATGACATTGTTGGTATTTCCTGGTTATAGTGCCCATATTTTCTGAACTAAAAGTCAGGATCTATTACCTGATGGTCTTACAAAGAATTTTTGTGTCCTGACTTGTGGATTTATTTTAAAGTATAAAAATCAAATCACTGTTAGTAATAGTTCAGTTTAATAAAACTTTTGAATTATGGGCCAACAGTAAGTTAAAATGAAAAAGTAAAGATATCTTTGTCTTGAAGAAACTTAAGGTATAAGTTCATAGTTAATAAATTTACTGTTCAGAAAGAGTACATTTATAGGAAATCAGAACTATTCTAGAACACTTCAGGAGTATGGTGAAATAATGGTGTGGCTTGATTAATAAGTAATGGAAATAATTTAGTAAATGAACACCTTGCTGTATTTTATATTTTACTTCAACTGATAAGAAAACAGATTCACCCTCCCAGGCTTATAATCATGGGAAGACAAGCTATGAAGCTATTCATATTAAAAATAAAAAAATTCCACCAACTTATCTACTTAGCTTTAGGTCTGCATAAATAATTCAAAAGAACTTCCAGTGAGCTTACTCTAAAGCTATTTTAATCAAACAAAAAGAAATCCTGAATGAATTTTGTTCCTTCTATAAAGTCAGAAACAATCCACGTTCTGTATGGCATGAGTAAATCACATTAACTTGTTTATACTAAACTCAAGGCCCAAATATTTCAATGTTTTTTCAAGTTCTAATGGCTTTGGGTTCTTGGTTGTGGCTACATCTCCAGCTGTGTTTCTCAGTGACTTTAGACATTGAATCAATAGGTTATAAATAAACAAAAAAAGCTGAAGACAACAATTTGAACAATTTCCCTACACTTTAGTAGTCACTGGACCACAGATTTCTAAAGTAAAACTCAATAGAGTAAGTGGGAATTGTATTATTTTCTATCCTTGAATTGTATCAATTTAATGGGATATTGTTAATTCTTGGAAATTAGTTGAAAGAATTTTAAAAATTGGTTTTCTTTATTATAGATGTTATCCATATGAGCTAATAAGCTGAGAGACACAATAAATGTTTTCTGATACTATAATCAACAACAAGTTTTGTAAAACTCTTCTAAAGAAAAAAATAAAGACTCATAGTACTTTAGGTGGAAGGACTGTATGTATGTCCTTAATAAAATTGAATTCAAGCTTCCACACTTCTGTAAAATTTGAGTAGAAAAGAGAATCAATAGCTCTAGAATTGGTAGGGTTTTATGAACTCATCCCTGTGTTATAGATACTGTTTCTGTGACTATTTTGTGGTATTAGAGCAAATTTTTTAAAAATTTCATTTCTTTATGAGATTTCTATCCAGTTAGAGAGTTTAAATGCAAGAGTAAATATCATATAACCAAGAAAGAAGCATCATTCCCAGAAGGTCTCGAGAAGGCCATATGGAGCCAGGAACTGAGCTCAAGTCTGGTATTCCATTATTTTTAAGACAGACTTTAAATAATGTGGATTCTCCCATGATGCCACTGCTTGTATTTCTCCAATGGTGGTTGAGAAAATGCGTAATTTCACAAGCACTCTGAATTTCCTGTTTAAAATCAATCTAACTTTGCAATTAAACCACGTCTGTATATTTTTAAACATTGCAATAGGTATATGCAGCTCATATAATATTTATTTATTCTGTCTACCAATCAAGTCTCTACAAACATAAATTAATCAATGGGTTATTGCAATTAATTACTATAGCCCAGCAGGAGTCAGTTACTTAGCAGTTAGGAATCACGACCTAGATTACTTGGATTTACCAGGAAAATGTCAATTCCATCTCTGCTTTTTTTTTTTTTTTTTTAGTTTGAAGGCAGTTGTATTTCCTGGCATTGAGTCATAACATAAATCTCCCTCACCTCTAGGGAGCATCTATCAAAGGGTCTACCACTCAGGTAGTAGAATAATTTTGAAGGTGTGCTTTCAAAGTCTTTCTGCCATACTTAAATATAGGGAAAGGGAACTGTTGGCCTCTTTTGCAGTCAGGCTTTTGTCTCCCAATCTCTGCTCCAACAAAGAAAATGTTGTCAATTTGATTAGTCTAAGCCTGATAAAATGATGGTAATGAACAGATCAGGAAGAGTTATGTTTTCTGAAAGGTGGGAACCAATATTTTATGAAACTTTTCTTGCATTTATTGTTTGAAATAGGTACCAGGTAGGGCTTGAACCCTAAGGACAAGTCATTCACATTTGTGTGATGTATATTCTCTTTTTCTCTGTGCCATCCACCTTCTTTCAGAAGGTAGGAAATGTATACTCTTCAAATATAGGTTCAGGGAGAGTTACTCCCCCATATTTGTTTGTTGTTTGTTTTAGTCTTTTCTTCTTTTTTTGCTTCCTTTCTTATCCTATTTTAAAGGTTGAGGTCAACAGCCTCCTTAGTATTCTCATCCCTAAATGTGACTTAGATCATCTTCAGAGTGACAAACCTGTAGTTCAGAATAAAAGTTTAGACTTTTGGCTGGAGGTCTAATTGGAAAAGATACTTGCTCCTTGGAAGAAAAGCTATGACAAACCTAGATAGTATGTTAAAAAGCAGAGACATTACTTTGCCCACAAAGGTCCATCTAGTCAAAGCTATCGTTTTTCCAGTAGTCATGTATGGATGTGAGAGTTGGACTATAAAGAAAGCTGAGTGCTGAAGAATTGATGCTTTTGAACTGTTGGTACTGGAGAAGACTCTTGAGAGTCCCTTGGATTGCAAGGAGATCAAATTAGTCAATCCAAAAGGAAACCAGTCCTGAAAATTCATTGGAAGGACTGTTACTAAAGCTGAAGCTCCAATACTTTGACCACCTTATGGGAAGAACTGACTCACTGGAAAAGACCCTGATGCTGGGAAAGATTGAAAGCAGGAAGGGAAGGGGATAACAGAGGATGAGATGGCTGGATGGCATCACCGACTCGATAGACATGAGGTTGAGCAAGCTCTGGGAGTTGGTGATGGACAGGGAAGCCTGGAGTGCTGCAGTCCATGGGGTTGCAAAGAGTCAGACATGATTGAGTGACTGAACTGAACTAAAAAGAAGTGGTAGAATGAGGTCTTTAGAATTAGACTTATAATTTAAATTTTGGATTAGTTAAGTGATTTTGAATATAGTGACTTTGAGTTTTAGTTTTCGCATCTGAGAAATGTAGATGTGTTTTAATAGAAGTAATAGGATTAAATAAGTCTGAATGCATGAAGATGACATTATCATGCACAGGATCATCTTTACCATCATCACTTCTCTGTGTTGAGTGTTAAGTTTTGTACAGACATGATTTCATTATTATTAGTCCCAATTATAACTTAGAAAATGGAAGCTCAGAGACCTTTAAATGTTTTCTCTAAGATAATACGGTAAGTGCAGGTCAGAGACAGGGTTTGAACTCAAGTCTGTCATATTCTAAAGTGCGTACTCTGAGCTACTCTCTGGTATGGTCTCCTGCATGTTCCCTTTGTTAATATAACTAGCTTCATTCTGTTCATGCACAATATGTGCATGAACTGGATTTAGGGGAAAAATCGTGTATCCTCTTTAAGCTCCAAGTTGCTGAAGGTACTTGACTACATGTATACTCTGAACAAAATAATGATTTAATCATGTCAAGTTGAATTCATATATCAACTAGCTCTGTGTTGTCCAAAACAATAGCTACCTTTATAAGTGGCTATTTAAATTTAACTCAGTTAAATAAAATTTAAAAATACAGATCTTCAGTCACACTAGTCACAAGCCACGTGCAAAAGTCACATGGAGCTAGTGGCTACTGCATTGAACAGTACAAATATAGAATAATTCCATCACTGCAGAAAGGTCTATTGGGCAGCACTGAACTAAATGAATTTTAGTGGGAATATGAAGAAATTTGTTTATCAGAGAGTTTGTCTACCACAAATCACAGAAGACACTTAACTAGAAAACTCTTGTGTCACATCCTAACATATACACATACATATTTGTAGTCTCATGGCTATGCAAACCAAATACAGAAGCTGAACATTCATTCCACAATATTTTTCTTCATGGTTAACCTGAATCTGATGCTGCATGAAAAGCTTTGCCTGTGCAACAACATGTTTAAACAAAGTACAGAAGATACACTTCTATGTTATTAGTTATCCACGTCAACAGATTCTTATTTTGAACATTCCAAGATACAGACAGTCCTGTGAAACTGCAGAAACATTTAGTCATCCTCATTTTTCAAAGTTCCTAGAGAGTTCAATTTGTTGGATAAGCTTCAATAAAGGGGGAAGGGAAGTTATTTAAGAACTATGTTTTTCTGGAGGAAACTTAACAAGGCAGGAGAGATAGCATTCTGATATATTGAGCCAATCTTCAGAAATAGTCCATACAGCCATAAAGATATGGAAAATGAAAAGCCAGAGTGATCAAACAACTTCAGGAAAATAAGGAGATAAGCAAAAAAAATGAAATGAATCAGCATGCCTTTATTCTGCCTGGTTTCCTGAGAATCTATATAGCAGCTAGTGACAGAAAAGTGACTTATTAAGAAACACATATATTGTTTGTTCCTGGGTCCTACTTGTTGTTGCTGTATTTTTGCTTTTTTCTGTTTAAAGGCAGCAGAGGCTATTCGTGTAACAAACACAAACTTCCTCTTCTTTCTGTTTGTCAATAAAAGTAAAATTATTACCTCAGTTTAGAAACAGCCACTTTTCAATTACTTAATAAAAATTAACATCTCTAGGAACCAGTATATATTAAGTATCTTCTAGAGTTGTATATTTATTTTAAGCACTGCATGCATGTATTTATTATCTGTGTAGCACTGGATTCATTTACCTCTAGATAACGACTTAAATAATCTTACCATCAACACTGTAGGGTGAGTGTGTGGAAACAATATCCCCATTATGTTATTGCTGTTTAGTCACTAAGTCGTGTCCAATCCTTTTGCAACCCCCATGGACTGTAGCCTACCATGTTCCTCTGTCCATGACATTCTTCAGGCGAGAATACTGGAGTTGATTGCCATTTCCTTCTCCAGGAGATCTTCCCAACCCAGAGATTAAACCCACATCTCCTGCATTGGCAGGCAGATTCTTTACCCTTGAGTCACCAGGGAAGCCTTAATGGAAAAATAGATATCCTCTAGCTTGCATTTTGTGATTATCAAAAACATTCTAAATATGCAACATTTCCTAATTCAATCTTTAATGCCTATACTTAAAAAAAAAAAAAAAAGACAACATTTTACTATTTGTTATAGGTATACACTTAAAATGTGCTTATGAGAGATTGAAAGATTATGCTTGACATTTATATTCAGAAAAGCAAAATGAACAAAAAGAAAACAATAAATATTTTTCCTAATTTCAACAGAACTTTGAGATATTAGACAGGAGAATACAAATGTTAGTTTAGAGAAGCAAGAGCTAAAGATAGAAGTTTAAGAAAAATATGTTGGCATCCTTGCATGCTTGTGTGCTAAGTCACTTCACTCATGTCCGACTCTTTGTAATCATATGGACTGTAGCCTGCCAGGCTTCTGTGTCCATGGGTTTCTTCAGGCAAGAATTCTGGAGTGGGTTGCCATGCCCTCCTCCAGGGGATCTTCCTGACCAAGGGATTGAATCCATGTCTTCTTACATCTCCTGCATTGGCAGGTGGGTTCTTCTGAAGTGGGAGCGCCACTTCAGAAGCTCATTGGTATCCATAGTAGCAAATAAAATAAACTCATATTGATTAAGGTTTCCTTTATACTCACATGCATAAAATCAATGGATTAAAAAATGCTAATGGATTATGACATTCCCTTTGTCTAGAAATCTACTCTTGAGACATCTGACAATTGTTGAAGTTTTGCAGGTATTCAAGGAAGTCATGGACAATCAAAGGTCACAAAGAGAAGACTCAGCACAGAAAATAAATAAATTAAATTAAATTAAAAATGTGAGCACCAGAGGGATCCAGTGTGCATCCCTACTGTGCCTTTTGTGGAGAATTTTCTAAGCAAAAAATTTTTAAAGCAAAAATTTTCTTGCTTCTTCAGGAAATGCCAAATTCTTATCATGGTTGTTTGACTTTAAGGAAGTCAGGACACCTTAAGTGTGGCTACTATGGCTGCTTCTCCATTACAAAGGTCAGGATGTTACTAGAAAAACTCACAGAAGACAATTTCAGAGGTGGGTTGTCTGGCTTTGGTATTCAGTATTAAGGTCCTTTTTAGAATTCATACACACGTTTTCTACAGGAAAACAAGACACAGAGAGGTCATCACCCCACTTCATTCCACACCTGCAAGATTTCAAAGTTTGCGTTTGAGAGATTGGGACATGGTAGAAGGGCAAAGTGCTAGAAAAAGCTCACCTAATGAATTAGTGTAGGCAAATATGGGCAGTCAAGTACGGTCAAGAAGGTTTCAGGAGTCAACAATGCTTAGAAGTCTAGGGGGGGAAAATGTCATGCAAATAGCATCATAAATTGAAATGCATGCTCATTTGCACATCTGAATTAATACTTTTTTAGTGAAAGCAGAAAATGTTCACTGTGGTGCTTGAATCACATTTTTGACCTGGAAGAACGAATATATCTCTTCTTTTTATGTATTGAATGGTTCAGTCTAATCAAACAACTGGCAGGCCAAGAGCTGAACAATAAATTCATTCTAAAAGAAATGTTACCAAGCATTGTGCTAGTGTGTGTGTGTGTGTGTGTGTGTGTGTGTGTGTGTGTGTGTATGTGTGTGTGTGTGTGTGTGTGTGTGTGTGTAGGGGAGGGGGTGGTGTGGACTGAATTGATGGAAATGTCTAATCCATTATATCATCATGGTTATGGCAGCATATAAAACACACAGGACCAGAACTCATCATTGAAACACTCTTCAAAGTCATGGTATTGATTTCAATTATGATATCTTTCTTGCTAATGCATTCTGTGTTCCTGTTGGTGGGCAGAGAGAGCAGGATTAAATCAAAGTGAAAGCCATACCTAAAGTGAAAAAAGCCTTCATGTAGCCCAAAGAGAGAGAAAAGAAGCAAAAGCTGTGAGCTAGAAGAGCCATTCAGAGAAATGTGCTCAATGGCATGAAGTTTAAAGTCGCCATAAATATGAATACATTATCCATCTTTTTCTCTCTTGGCACTTCTGCAGTTGACATTACCACTGTCTGCTATGTTAAGATTGGGAGAACTAAGCTGGAAAATGTGATAGCAAATCCTTAACTCAAGCAGCAGTATATGGAGCAGGCTGTTAAACTGCCATGTTAGCAGAATGCATAAATGTCAACATTACTTTAGAATGATTTATTGTATCCATAACAGTCAAAATAAATAAATGTGGCCCCATAGTCCACAACCCATGGATGGCTTCTCTAATTCAGGATTCTGCAGATGACATTTTCTATTAGGATGACATTTCAGACCTTTAAAAATAAAATTTGGAATTTTGCTGGGGATTTCTAATGTTCTTGGCATATTATTTCAATTATTCTAGAAGGAGGGGCTTAGTAGAAAAGTGCTATCAAGTAGTTAAATGAAGAAAGGAAAGAAAAAAAGAATGTGACATAATTCGCTTAGATAGCCATCACTGCAGAAATGGCAATTGCAAAGGTGATTGCATTGTAAAATGTCTTTCTTCAATCTGATTGCTGCGTTGACAACATAAACACTCCTACAGATGAACTTCTCCTGAACAGAAATTGAAGAGCGAGGATAGCTATGTGGGTTCAGAATGCAAAAATAAAAAAAAAGGAGTACCTGCATATATACTTAAAAATTCATTTTTTTAGTTTTTATGGAATACAGCATATTTTCTATGGGGATTTTAAAATTAAACCACAATAAAGTATTCCACTGGCAGCAATATTTGTAGAACTCAAATGGCTCAATTATGATCATTATGAAAGTTGCTATATTTCATAGTTTGCCACCTTTAAAATAACACACCATTCATTCTGAACAGGTGGATCAAAAAATGAGAACATTTCCAAAATATGAAAGAGAAAAAGATATTTGGAAGAATTCATATGATTTTTTTTTGCATTTTATAAACAAAAAATCGTATTAAAAATACAATATGATTGTTATGGGCTTCCCTAGTGGCTCAGATACTAAAGAATTTGCCTGCAATGCAGGAGACCCAGGTTTGATCCCTGGCTTGGTTAATGAGAAGGGGAAATAAATAGATATTAATACAGTTACACAAATCATTGGTGCTAATGTCCTTAAATTTATCATATACATATATAGTACATATAATACATATCTACTATATATAGTACATAATAAAAATGAACTGAGTGATGTATTGTTTTTATACAATTATTTTTAAAACAACAACACCTTATTTTGGGTAAACTTCTGAAATAGGAAATCCCAGTAAAATTGATAACACTAAGTTAACACTAAATGAAATTGGTCCTATGTCTATCTGGAGTAATACTGGGGTATACTATTAAAGAATTTTAAAAGAAAATTTGAGATTTTAAAAAAAGGCAAATGAAAGGTGAAAATGTTTGTGCACATTTTCCAAATGTAGCAGTTTGGTTCATACACTTTTGCACAGAATACTTTTCACATTTTTCATCTGTATGAGTGAACACCATCATAGAAAAATCAGTATTTTAAAACAAAGCCCTGGGGACAATTTTTCTTGAGATATTTTCCTTGTATTTTTCTTCTTTTAGTGTCCTTATTTTCTCAAACTACATTTTATAGTCTCCTTTATTGCCCTGACGTCCAAAGTTGCCTTCACATTTTGAATCCTAAAATATATTTGGTGATTATAATGGATCTTGGACCAAAAGACCTCCTTCTAACATTTCAGCTCTCAGATACTGAGAAAAATACATGACTACGTGAAACAGGAACTTCTTTTTAATGTGTGAGATTAACAAGACAAAAAGCATATGTGACCACTGAAAGATGGGTTATCTTATTTTGTGCTGGTCTTTTTGTTACTTTTTGTATAAGGTACACATGTGAAAAAAATAAGATAATTATCTATTTATTATGAGACTGAGGTGATGAGTAAATTACATATCCTAATGAAATGGTGTGGAAAAAGAGGGAGAAGATCTATTCTTAAAGCAGTCTAAAATACAGACTATACATAAGAGCTAATGTGGAAAGCGACAAAGGTGAAGGCAGAGTTATAAGTATGCATATCTATATCCGAAGAGTAGAGTCTTGGCTCTGGTTCTGATATATGATATCTAACCCTATGGGAAGTTAATAATTTAATCTGGAATTTTCAGTTTTTTCCATTATATTAAAGTGGGTCAGGCTGACTCAAAGAAAATTGAAGTACCAAAGCTGATTAGGTATGCACTTACAATGCAGACTGAATCTTCCCAGAACCCAACCTGACAATCGGGGCCAATCTGCTTCCCAGCTGGAAAATCTGCTCTCCCAAGGTCATCAAAACGAAGGCTGTTCTGAACTGAGTCACACATTCTCCACCATGAAGAACAGAGATAAATAAGAATGTCCTCTAGTTCTCTGCGATCATTTCATACCCGGATACCTTTGGTCACAACTCTACCTCCTCCAGCTGGATTTTTCCCTCCTGGACCTTAGGTGAGGACTATAAGATTCTGATATGTTAATGTCCTCTCTTCCCCTCTTGCAGGCCGAAGTCTTCCTTGAGTCTCCATCACTTCACAGGTAGATCATTTATCATTACAGACACAGGATCAGGTTTCTATTATGACTGTTACTTATTTCAAATATACTTTGACCACACTTTGCACATTGGCTTGGACAACCTGAAACTTTTCTTCACTGGTGACCATTTACCAGAGTTCTAATCATTTACCTCTTTGAATGTCATTGGAGTCAGGCAGGCAGACACTCAGGTCTCCTGGTGGCATCTACGATGGATTGGCTTTGCAGAGTTAAGATGACCAGACCCAAGGGCTACTGGCGAGTCAGTGGCCACATCTTATTAAGTATCCCAGGACAATTCTTGGAATTCCACTGAAGTAGAAAAGTAATATTTTGGATGACTTTATGCACCAGGCACCCTCATAGACCCTGGGCATATAGAAGGGAAGTAGAAAATAAATAATCTGTGCTTTCAAGAAGCTTAATACTCAGAACCACTAGTTGTTTTCCTCATACTTCCTCTTTCTTCAGCCTACATAAAGAATGGATGTTTAACTTGGGGCTCAGGTTATATTCCTTTATATTTCAAAATGATAGATAGGCTTGCCTTATTCCTTATTTTAGAGTTTCTTTTTTTAAGGTCTTATAATAGGAAAAATAGTGCCAAGTAAAATTTCATATTATCACTGTCAAATTGTCAATATATTTATCTTTCTTGTTGGAGGCAATACAAAAACATATTCCTTAAATTAAAATTTTCCTAGAGGAACCCTGTCACATAGACCTTTTATCAAGATTATATTATGGTTCTGTTTTGGCAAATAAGTTTAACATCCTTCAAAAAGTTACCATGAAACATAGCCTAGATATGTGGCTTTTCTTGTGAATTTTGTATTTATACCCTCTATAGTCTTAAAGAGATGATATTACCAGACCACCTTACCTGTCTCCTGAGAAACTGTATGTGGGTCAAAAAGCAACACTTAGAGCTGGACACGGAACAATGGACTGGATCAAAATTGGGAAAGGAGTACTGTAACGCTGTGTATTGTCACCCTGTTGATTTAACTTCTATGCAGAGCATATCATGTGAAATGTTGGGCTTGATGAAGCACAAGCTGGAATCAAGGTTCAGTTCAGTTCAGTCACTCAGTCGTGTCCAGCTCTTTGTGACCCCATGGACTGTAGCACACCAGGCTTCCCTGTCCATCACCAACTCCTGGAGCTTGCTCAAACTCATGTCCATTGAGTTGGTGATGCCATCCAACCATCTTATCCTCTGTCATCCCTTTCTTCTCCTGCCTTCAATCTTTCCTAGCATCAGGGTCTTTTCCAATGAGTCAGTTCTTCTCATCAGGGGCCAAAGTATTGGAGTTTCAGCTTCAGCATCAGTCCTTCCAATGACTAGTCAGGACTTATTTCCTTTAGGATGGACTGGTTGGATCTCCTTGCAGTACCAGGGACTCTCAAGAGTCTGATTGGTGGGAGAAATATCAACAACCTCAGATACGCAGATGATACCACTCTAATGGCAGAAAGTGAAGAGAAGCTAAGGAGCCTCTTGACAAGGGTAGAAGGGGACAGTGAGAAGCCTGGCTTAAAATTTGACATTTAAAAAACTAAGATCACAGCATCTGGTCCCATCACTTCATGGCAAGTAGAAGGGGAAAAAGTAGAGGCAGTGACAGATTTATTTCCTTGGGCTCCAGAATCTCTGTGGAGAGTGACTACAGCCATGAAATTAAAAGATGCTTGCTCCTGGGAAGGAAAGCTACGACAAAAACCTAGACAGCATATTAAAAAGCACAGACATCACTTTGCCGACAAAGGCCCATATAGTCAAAGCTATGGTTTTTCCAGTAGTCATGTATGAATGTGAGATTTGGACAGTAAAGAAGGTTGAGCACTGAAGAATCGATGCTTTTGAATTGTGGTGTCGGAGAATACTCTTGAGAGTCCCTTGGACTGCAAGGAGATCAAACCAGTCAATTCTAAAGGAAATCAACCCTGAATATTTACTGGAAGCACTGATGCTGAAGCTGAAGCTCCAATACTTTGGCCCCCTGATATGAAGAACCAACTCATTGGAAAAGACCTTGATCCTGGGAAAGATTGAAGGCAAAAGGTGAAGGAGTCGGTAGAAGATGAGATGGTTAGGCAGCATCACTAACTCAATGGATATGAGTTTGGGAGATAGTGGAGGACAGAGGAGCCTGGGGTGCTGCACTACATGGGGCAGCAAGAGTAGGACACGACTTAGTGAATGAATAACAACAACAATGCTTCATAGTTACTTATGCATATTATAGACAATCAGTCTCAAAGTATATTCTACAGAACAAATGGAGCTGATACCTACTGTGTACAAAGTTTTCATAGACTAATTAGATTACGAAATGCCACACACCATATTTGCCTCTAATAGATTCACAATGCAGATTAAAATATTAGGGACTTCCCTGGCAGACCAGTGGTTAAGACTCAGTGCTCCCAATGTACTGAGAGTTCCATTCCTGGTGAGAGAACTAGATTCCATGTGCCCCAACTAAGACCCAAAAGCCAGATAAGTTAAAAAAAAATTACAAAAATAAAATGAAGATGTTTAACAAAAAAAAAAGATTAAAATGTTAAAATATAAGTACTCTTGTAAGGAAGGAAAAAAAAAAAGAAGCCTGATTGAATGTTAACACAGTTTTCCAGACTTATTTAGCTATGTAATACTTATAAAAAAAAGTAATACTGTTTTTCAGAATAGGTTAACCATGTGAAATCATTTTGCTATTTATTTGTCTTCTACTACACAAAAAGAAATTCCCTGAGACAGGGCACTCTTGGCATCAGTATTACAAAGCAGGTACTCATCTCAATAGGTACAAATTAGTGAATAAAATACAACTCTGAATATTTTAAAAATATTAGTGTTATTTGGAGTTGTATTCAGAAGTGGTTTTGACTAGAGCCTCTGAACATGGCCTAAAAAGAGTTGAAGCTTTTACTTTTAAACCAACTTGATATTTTTATTGTTTGTTCACCCATTTGTTTTGTTGGTTATAAGTTCAGTTGCCACATGGATTGGTTAGATTGCTCCTATCTATAAGGTACCTAAATCCTAGATTTCCAACCCATAAAATCACCATCACATACCTCATAAACACCCACAACTGATCGCTAGGAAAATAGAGGTGAATGCCACTGCTTCCTTGCTAAATCTGTACCTCTATTGCAGAACAAATAAGACAAACAAGTATGCTGCCACTTCAAAGGAAAAAGACCTCCCAGAAACAAACAAAAATTATGCATTATGACACATTTGTTTCTCCTAATTGGTGTGTGTGTGCCTGCGAAGTTGCTTCAGTCGTCTCTGACTGGGGGTGGGTGGAAAGGTGGGGATCAGAGACACCTTCTATGAAGAAAGCATATTATTTTGTGGTTTGCAGTCAAGTGAGAAATACTCAGGGAATTTAAAAAATTACCAGTAATAAAGGGGGATATTAAAATTCTTAATTATTGATCTGAATTAAAAAATGCAGGCAATGTGAACTGCAGCTATTTCTGAACAAAGGGTGAAACTAACAAATTTAATACTTGCTCTCACAACATAAAAAAACAAATACATGCTGAAAATTAATCCCTGATCATTCTCACAGAGTCAGGAGGCACTTTGATTATCTCAATTTTATTTTACATTCACCACTGTACCCAGTTATCCACTATTTTAAATGATTGCTTATTTCCTCCCGAATACACTAAGGCACACCCACCTCTGAATATTCTAGTTTATATCCATTTTGGAAAAATACCTTTCACATTCATCAGAAAATTGTATCTATATTACCTTCTGTAAAATGTGCTATGGGTTTAGTTTTGAGCTATGTTATGAATCCCACTTCAAAAGGGAAAATCCAGGGCATGAATATATTCATTTCAAAAATAAAAATGAAATTCTCAGAACAAAGAAAGACAAAACCATATACCTGAACACATTTCTTGTTTGATTAATTATTCGGCAGTAACATTTTTGTGGCAGAATTGCTTCCCCATTCAGTAACTTTAAACCCAGTTCTACTCTGATAAAAAAAGTGGTAAATGTAAGGAAGCACCAAATATTACTTTTTAAATGTTGCTGTAACTTGGTATAAGTGTAATTTAAATACAGCATGAAAATAAATGACATTTTCAGGTATAATATGACATTGTTCCTATAAAATTCCAGTCTAAGTCATAAATCACAGCTTTTAAATCAAATACCTAGGTGCAATGATGCATTTCTAGCAAATAACTCATTTTAACAATGAAAAACCCATTGACATGCAGGATTTTGTAATCAGAGGTTCTCAGCTGCTCACCTTAGAATTAAAATTTGAGTCAGGTAAGGGCAAAATGAAGAAATCAGCATTACCTCAGGTTTTATTTTAACCAAGGCACCTTCTGAATCTAAAAAAAATTAGGTATTTGTTTCTTTGTCTGAACCACCGCCAATTCCTATGATAATCGGGGTCCATTTAATTTGTTTTAATAAATATTTAGAGAACTCTATACGTGCACAAAAGACTGAGTAGAATGAAAAATGAGTAAGATCAATCCCTGCAGTTAGGGAGCTGAAAAATCTAGAAAAGAAGAAAAGTCATGTACACAAACAGCATAATATTCCTGCTATACCATGACAAGTTTCCAAAATTAAGGTATGAGGTGAGAGAGATATCATATGCTTTTAAAATAGGTAGGCTTCAGTAGGTAGAGCTGACCAAGAAGGTATTCAGGGGAGCAGCTGCAGGATGACCAATTTGGACAGATGAATAAAGTGATCAGGTATGTCGAGAGAAGTGAACAGTCCAGTTGCAGGATAGTGTAAAGGCTTGAAGACTAGAATCACCTGAAAGGGAGAATGCAAAGGAAATTGGAGTAAGAGGGGCTTAAGTTCTAAGTTGAGGAACTTGTACCGAGTTAGGCAAGGGGCCACTGTGGACCATCTCAGCATCCTGACCGCAGGACAGACTGAAATGATGCAGTGCCATAGAAAGAAGATCAGGATGGTTATCAGGCTAGATGTGATGCCAGGAAGGAAGATGGAAACAAAAAGAAAGGTTTATAGGTTAAAGCAATAATCCAGACAAGATTTCAGGAGAGCGTGAACTCTTGCAGTGGTTATGACAATGGAAACAAGGGGATGGATGCTGGAAACTTCATAGAACTTAAAGCATAAAGACCTGGCAACAGATTGTATATAGAAAAAGAGAGAGAGAGAGAGAAGCTGGCTCTAATACTCTGAATTTGGATACATACTGTAATACTAGTACCAAAATATGGAATTCAAATGTATGAATTTATCCTCAGAAATAAGATAATGAGTGTGGTTCTGGATATTTTGAGTTTGGGAGTGCTAATGGTACCTGGTAGAGAAGGCTACAGGCAATTATAGACATAGATTGGGTTAATGTATAAATATAGACATAGATTGGGTTAATGTATAAATGTGGAAGTCATCTATGTACAGGGGGTAGTTGCAATCATTGGGAAGGATGAGACAGCACAATTAGGGTACTATACTTAGGGTTTTATAAGATAAAAGTGTTTTAACATCTACTTTTGATGGGACAGGGAGAAGATCAAGAAAAGAGAAGGGCCAATAAATGAGAAAGAAACTAGCAAAGAAAAAGAAAATACCTACAAATTGATTTAAGAAGGACTATGTTAGATCTAAACATATACTGAAGGATAGAAAATATTATTGGGAAATACTTTAAAAAACAACATAATTACAGGGATATATTGCACTCGTGTGATGAGACTGAATATTTAAACAATAACTACAGATGTCAAATTTCTTCAAACTACAGTGTATGTTAAAATGCAATGCAGATCAAATACCAACAGGAATTTTCTAGAAATTTGATAAAATTATGAGGATAGTTTAACTTGCTAAACATAACACCAGATAAAGGAAAATACTGACAGTTTAAATGCAGTGAAAATGAAAATTTCTTAGTAAGAGAAAGCAAAATAGGCAGCCATAGAAAGAGGAATGATGGAGGAGACTAAACCTAAGGATCAGAATTAAACCAAATGACCCAGGAACAGTACGGTGAATTAATTTATTGGTGGTTTTCACCAGAAACAGAGAATTCAATATGTAATTGACATTAGTTAGTCCAAGACCAATTTCTCACAAAATTTCAGACCTAGATTTGGTTTTTAAGATTTATACTGTTTTCAGGTATATAGATTTGCTGTCTGGCAGACCAATGTTCTAATGGTAGTATCAGCTGGGTCACATCTCTGACATGTGGGTTGTTGTGAAGATTAAATGAAATAATACATATAACGTGCTTAGCACAATGTGTGGCACATAGCAAGTACTCAGTATAGCAGTGGGCATTATTATTACATGGAATAGCCCCTCCAATTTCAGATAAGGAATTTGAAGCTCTGGTAATTGACAAAGATCTAACAGGAGCTGGCAGAACAAGAACTAAAATCCAGAAATTCTCTGAGGTCACCAGGCTATATTTAAATGCTAGTAAGCTTTTGGTCCTGCTTTACTAATACCGTGAACTATGATCCCCCTACTGTGCAGGGGAGATAGATCAGGAGCCCATGTAAAGCATAAAACAGAAGTTCAGCTTTTCTTTGTTGTTTTTCTCTAAGTTCTTTCACGTTACCTGGTTCAGCTATAAGTTAAGTGGGAATGGTACGTTACACATTTAGGGACAGTTTTCTAAAATGGAAATTCAGAATCTATATACTTGTTCTGTTCTTCCTTTCTATGTAGTTGGTATGTGTTGTTTAACAATAAAAGCGGTGTTCTTTTTCGTTATGTTAACATTAAATATTTAGACTACCCACCCAAGTGATATCCGGAACTCAGCAATTTAAAAAAAGCATAAAAAGGCCCCTAAAAGAACTATTTAGAATCCCTCTAGCTAACAGTCACATACTATGTAACAGAGTTACAAACAGATCTTCCACTAGAGGGCTTTTGCTCTGGTTACAATCCTTTCGCGGACTTCAGAGTGAGCAGTATGGATGCTTAGTTTAGCATCTGTCTGGTATTCAAAGGAGGGCCACGGAAAGAGGGCAGGAAAGGAGCCACGTCTACTGAATACCTGAAATGAAAGCCACACCGCCCCAAGCCACGCCCCCTCCACCATCCATCATGCAGCAAAAGCCTTGGACACTCTGATGGCAACAGGCTATTAATTACCCAAAGTAACCAAGGCTTTATTATTTTTCTCAAAAATAAGCAAATAAATGCACAATTTCTGTAAAGTCTCATCTTAATAGTTCCATCTATTTACAGTTCACTACACAGTGTATCAGCCTTGATAAAAGGGATGGATCCTCTAGTTTTGAGGCAGATACCTACCTAAGGGAAAGTTCCCTACTCTTAAAACAATCTAGTATCAATTCCCTCTGCACAATACCTTAAGAAGGAGGCACGAAGTCACTGGAGGAAAACTTGTACTCCATTTTATGACTTTGTAAGGCAGCTCTGCCTCTATCTTTGGAACACTGTGTTAAAGAGATCAACTTTTTACTCAACCAACTTTCTGTATAGCTTCTACCTTTGATCTTGGTTTTGCCCTGTGGAATTACACAGACTCACTCTGATCCCTTTAGCACACAACAATATCATGACTTCATTCCACACATATAATCCTTCTTTTGGTTTAAATATCTCTTATTCCTCAGGGGAAAACGTTGGGATTTAAAACTTTATACCGAGGCCGTTATTGTTTCTATTAACAAGCAACACAGTGATATTCACAGAAAAAGTCAAAGTTCAGAAAATATTAAGTCTATGTGTCATTCTTTAAAATATTATCTGAATCTATGTTTAAGTAGCTTGATATTTAAATTTAAAGAGTGGGGAGCTATGTTGCAAACTTATTTATGATAAATATCAAAATTACTTAGTTATAAAGTTAAATCTAAAAAAATAGCTGAAGATGTGTTGACAGCGTTAAAAGTGTGAAAAATTATTCTTAAACTAGAATAAGATTTAGAATAGAATATGATTTTAAAATATTTTGGAGTTCTACATACACATATTTAAAAAGAAAAGAATGGGGAAAATAAAAATAAGCAAAATTCCTCCTCATAACTCTGGAGAAAGTTAAAACATATCATTTTGTTCTTATTTCATTAAAGAGGTGATTTTTAAAAAGTGGCAAAGTTCAAACAGTGTACACATATTTCCCAGAATGTTGAAAATTAAATTAAATAATCGGGTTATAGAAATAAATACATGGTACAATTCCCAGTAAAAAGTCTCCGATAACTTTAGAAAGAAAAAAAAAATTCTAATATATATGGTTTACAAGAAAATCACTTAAAATAAAAGTAGAAACAAATATTAGAGTAACAAAGAAGAACAAAAATTCCAGGAAGGAGAGTACTAATTTTAAACAGAAAATCAGATACATTGTGAACACACACACAAAAGAGTATCTGAATAAACATAAAATATCCAGTAACAGAGTCACAAAACTTGGGAACGGAATAACTTAATATCAAAGTGTACACAACAAAACTGTGAAAAACACACTGATGATCAAACAGAAACAAGTCATTAGTAGGAAAATTCAACACATTTTCTCAGTTTTTTAATAGACAAAGTAAAAAAAAAAATAAAAAATTAAGTCATAGGAATTTAAACAAGATTAATAAACATTGAACCACATACCACCCTAATAGATAATTCACCTCTTTTCATGTGTTCATAGTTCTTTAATAAAAACTGATAAGAGAAATAATTATAATTTAATTTACTTCCATAAAAGAACATCTTGTACAGACCAATGATCAAAAAAAGGCAATCAAAGAAAAATAACAAAAATTCCAAAAACGGACAAAAATAACTTCTCAATTCTTTTAGGTTTAAAGAGAAAATCAAAACTACAGTTGCACAACTGTAGATTGTATTAGAAGTGAAAACAATTAAAATATCTCTTAGAAAAACATGAGATATTAACCAAATATACTCAACTTCACATTTATACATTTAAAAGCTTTTTAAACAGACAATATCATAAAAGGAATAAAGGAAACTAAACTTTATATTAGAGAATTTGCAAACAATTTATTCAACAGATTCAATGAAAGAAGATGAAAAATTATTTATATTTATATATATACAGAAATCAATTAATTTAAATGTGAAAAAGGTTGAATTCATAAATTAATTAAAAATTGACTCTTCAAAAAAATAAAAATAAAATGGGTAATCTCCACTAGGGAAGCTACTCAAAAATTAAAAGTGTAGATAGGTTTCTAACATTAGAAAGGAAAAGGGAATAGATCTCATCTCTGTCATATATGAAATTATTAGTTCTATTTCTGAGGTCTAATGTCTTTTATAACCTAATATCTCATGTTTCAATTACAGTAGTTTTATAATATGATTTGATATTTGATAGGGTAAATCCCTGGGCTTCCCTGGTGGCTCAGTGGTAAAGAAGCTGCCTGCCAATGCAGGAGACATGGGTTTGATCCTGGGTCCAGAAGATCCCTTGGAGAAGGAAATGGCAACCCACTCCAGCACCCTTGCCAGAGAAATCCCATGGACAGAAGAGCCTGGCGGGCTATAGTCTATGGGGTCACAAAATGGTCAGCCATGACTTAGTGACCAAACAGTAGGGTAAATCCTCACCTAATAACTTAAAATATATTGAATATGACCACCCAGACTTTATTTTTAGTAAATTTTCATTTTAAATTATGGAAAACCTCAATATTTATTAAGAGTTTAACTGTGCAATAAATATACAAAATAATTTACATTTGCAAAGTTTTATCTTTCCACAAAGGAAATGAATTTGAGTGCCAACTTATTTCCACCTTCTTGTATGTTTAACAAGAGAAAAATGGTTAAGGTATGCCAGGATATCATCGAATTAGAGGGTGAAGGGGGCCTGCAAGTTGATGGACTTCAGAAAATGTGCTTAAAAGTAGTATGTGTAGGAGAGAAACTTTCCCTGTATAGAAGTCATTCACTGATAAACCATTTCCAAGTAAAACTGAACTCTTACAGGAATGGTGTGGGAAAATTAATTTTTCTATTGAAATTAAAAATTATAAATATGTAGATTTTTTGAAATGTTAAAGGGATTTTAGATATTTTCATGAAAATGAAGTGAGAAATTATTCTCACTTACAAAATTAAAGAGCAAATAAGATTAATATTTCCAGTAATGTCATACATTTGGAAACCCGCATAAAGTAGTATCCTCAGTTCTAAGACATAGTACTCTTCCTTAATGTGTTTCAAAGGACATATTCCCACATAGATATAGTAAAACTTTCTATTTGTGTAATGATTTTCCGAGGCTACTTGCAAAGTTCTATTATCTTTCACCATATTCTGTGAGATAAGTAGGAAAAAGGGTCCATTAACTCCATTTTACAGATGATACCATCAAGACAGTCAGTTCCAATGACCCTTAACATGCTTATGATGAAAAGGCCCAAAATATTCTGAATTCTAGGCATCTTGTCAAGAGGATGCTTCTCTTGCTTTAGTTATATGTCTAGCACTATCCTTTATACTAAAATGTTCTCTAATATTTTCAGTGTTAGTATTTAAGGTTTATATTTCATGAAAAATATTTAGTACAAAAACATCCTTACACTGTCAAATTCAAATCCCATGCTAACAACGTCTATGAAACTATCTCTTACATATGGCACCTTTTTCATGGAACTCGGCATGGAAAGAAGTTGCTTTATTATCTTGTATGTTTAACAAGCCTCCTATTTCAATGGAAAATACCTTAGGGTCATCCAAATCTGGAATGATCTCTTTAGTCTTTTAGGAGAACAAATTAAGGGCTAGGGCTTCCCCGATGGCTCATACGGTAAAGAATTCGCTGGCAATGCAGGAAACCTGGGTCAATCCCTGGGTTGGAAGGATCCCCTAGAGGAAGGCATGGCAGCCCACTCCAGTATTCTTGCCTGGAGAATCCCCACGGACAGAGGAGCCTGGTGGGCTACAGTCCATGGGGTTGCAAAGAGTTGGAGATGACTGAGCAATTAGGCAACAGCATACTTCTCTTAAGACAGATGGTATGACAGCTTAAGTATATATGTTTCATATCTCCATTAATATAAATGACATGTATACTATAAACAACATATATATCTTTGTCCTCTACTTCATCCTTTGTTGAGAAAAAAATGATAGACAACCTAACTAACTGAACAAACTTGAGCTACAGTGAGTTTGGGCAGCTAAACATATTCTACTTCCTATTTGAAGAATTTCTATATTACAGAGGCCATTAGAGTCTTAAGTCAAATTATCAGAAGTTTAAGTATATCTGGGGCAGAGGAAAGGCACTCTCTAAAACACCCAACATACAATCCTATGGGGAACAGAGCTGCCAATGGCCTGTGGAGCAGCATCCCTGTCTTATTGTGACTACTGTGATACATTCCTCACCCACGATTCTGCATCTGTGAGAAAGACACACTGCAGTGTAGGAAGCACAAAGAGGATGTGAAAGATTACTATCAGAAATAGATAGAAGGGCAGGCTCAGAGCCTGCCTGATAAAGCAGCTGCTATTTCAACAAGGACAGGTACCTTCTCCTCCACTCTCTGCTCCTCCTCCTGCAGGGGCAATGATCCCACCTCCCCCCAGGACCTCCTTGCCCAGGGATGAAGCTAGCACCCACATGGGGGGTCCTCCCATGATGCCAATGATGGGCCCTCCTACTCCAGGGATCGTGCCAGTGGGACCTGCTCCTAGAATGAGGCTGCCTATGCAAGGCCACATACCAATGATGCCCATACCAATGGGCCCCCAATGATGAGACCTTCCTTCTGCCTGTCCCATGATGGTGCCCACCCGGCGAGGAATGACCCGACCAGAAAGATAAAGAGATTGGGGAGCCTCTTCATATCAGTTTTACATTACTTGTTTTACTTCATCAGAAGATCATGGTGCTGTGACTTGGGGTGTTTTCTAAGAGGATAACAAGGAAAACTTGTTCCCCCTTCCTATCAAAGCGAGAGTAGTTTTGGAG
The DNA here is from genome assembly GCF_963930625.1 of Muntiacus reevesi. Classification (NCBI taxonomy): domain Eukaryota; kingdom Metazoa; phylum Chordata; class Mammalia; order Artiodactyla; family Cervidae; genus Muntiacus; species Muntiacus reevesi. The sequence continues at coordinate 14,847,768 of NC_089265.1, read as the reverse complement.
GGAAGTAATGGGACCCCCCCAAAAAAATAAAGGCAATTTTCATTTGTATTGTGAAATGTGAAAATAAAATTTTCAACTCTTTAAAAACAGTCTTGTGGGAAATCATGTAATCAACACATATATAAAAGCCTGACTTGATTAAAAAGGAAAACTAAAGTGATAGGTATCATTATAGAATAATCAGGTAAGTATAAGTTTGACCTGCAGGGTTACTTCCATTTAATGCATATTAAAAGTTCCTGTGCTGATTCAGTCAGTGAAGGTAGGTTTCTTATTCAACAATGTTAGTGTTGAGAAATAGCAATTTTTATAAACAAACTAGAATTAGAGATCAGGCCTCAATCAACTTTGGAATACCAAGCTGGGAGATAGTTATTAATCATCTAAAAGGAAAAGCCAAATAATAAACTTTCTAGAGCTACTCTAGATCATGGTGTTACTTAGAACACCTCCTCCCAAAATATTTGTTGTTCAGCAGTTCAGTTGTGTCCAACTCTTTGTGACCCCATGGACTCTAACACACCAGGTTTCCCTTTTCTTCACCATGTTCCAGAGCTTTCTCAAACTCACGTCCATTGAGTTGGTGGTGCCATCCAACAATCTTGTCCTCTGTCGTCCCCTTCTTATCTTGCCTTCAATCTTTCCCAGTATCAGGGTCTTTTCTAATGAGTCAGTCCTTTGTAATAGGTGGCCAAAATATTGGAGGTTCATCTTCAGCATCATTCCTTCCAATGAATATTCTGGACTGATTTCCTTTAGGATTGACTGGTTTGATCTCCTTGCAGTCCAAGGGACTCTCAAGAGTCTTCTCCAACACCACAGTTCAAAAACTTCAATTCTTTAGTGTTCATTCTTCTTATGGTCCAACTCTCACATCCATACATGACCACTGGAAAAACCATAGCTTTGACTAAATGGACCTTTGTTGGCAAAGTAATATCTCTGCTTTTTAATATGCTGTCTAGGTTGCTCATAGCATTTCTTCCAAGAAGCAAGCGTCTTTTAATTTCATGGCTACAGTCATCATCTGCAGTGATTTTGGAGCCCGATAAAATAAAGTCTGTCACTGTTGCCATTGTTTTCCCATCTATGTTCCATGAAGTGATGGGACCAGAGCCCCAAAAAGAAAATCTGTCATAGCTTCCACTTTTTCCCTTTCTATTTGCCTTGAAGTGAGGAGACCAGATGCTATGATCTTAGTTTTTTGAATGTTGAGTTTTTAGCCAGCTTTTTCACTCTCCTCTTTTGCCTTCATCAAGAGGCTCTTTAGTTCTTCTCCCTTTTCTGCCATAAAGGTGGTGTCATCTGCATGTCTGGGGTTATTGATATTTCTCCTGGCAATCTTGATTCCAGCTTGTGCTTCATCCAGCCTGGCATTTTGCATGATGTGCTCTGAATATAAGTTAAATAAGCAGGGTGACAATATACAGCCTTGAGTTGCTGCTTTCCCAATTTGGAACCAGTCTGTTGTTCCATGTCTGGTTCTAACTATTGCTTCAGCATGTACACATACAAATGTACACAATTACATATACAAACTAATATGATTTGTGGGAAGATATTTTTTAGGAAAAATAAGGTGCAGAGTACATTTTACTTTAGAAAATACCTTTTCAACATTGTACCTATCTACCTATCTTCCTAAACTCAATTTGATTCATTTGGCTATTTATTCATAGGAAAAATCTTTGAAGTTTTACCAAAAGTTTTACCCAAAACCTTCTAGAGTAATTAGACCTAAAAATGTATACTTCTTCTGGTGTAAGTATATTTTCCTATGCTGAAAAGGAAGTTTAATGTATTTGATATACTCAGACCAGTGATTGAGTTTGGATCAGGATATTAATCTTTATTTTTCAAGTTTCTTAGAATAACTGTGGCTATAAATGTGTTTAATAGCCTTATTACACATGAACTGCAACAAGAATGATTTAAAACTAATAATAAAAGAAGAAGGAAAGTAATAGGATAGTCTTTCCTTTCTTCTTCTTCTTTTTTTTTTTTTTTTTCCCACAATCATGTGCTTTACAAAAGAAGGTTCCTTAACATAATGGGCCATAAGAGATTTTTCTAGATTGAAGTAGGTTGATTGAATAATCAAATTCCACAGCCTAATGGAAATAATAAATCTGCTAAATCCCAACTTTGCAAAAAAAAAAAAAACCCACTTGTGTTTATTGGAGAGAATTTTGTAGCAATGCTAAATGAGATAGCAAGCATGCAAGAATGATTATTTTTACTTACTGTTCTCATTAAAGAAAAAAATGAGTTATCATTCTTTTAGTCAGAAATAAAAATTCTTTCCCTATCATTACCATTAACTTGACTTGTTTTATAATTTAAAGAAGAAATCTTTTAAAATTCTTTCTTGAAGTAAAAGAAGGAATAGGCAATTTTAATCAAACAAAAGGGGGCACTTTTTCTTTGATCTAACAATTATCTTAAGCTTTTGACAAAAGTGCTTCAAGTACTCTGATGGGAAGGGCAATGTTTGGGTGCCATGACTATTATGCTTCAATTTAACATTCACTTTCAGACATGAAAAAACCTGACTATGAAGATAAGAGGGAAAAAAAAAGTTCTGTTTTCTCGCTGTGGGAAGAAAGTGAAAGTTGACTAAAAGTGAGTAATACTTGATGCCCCTGTGCTCATGGACCTTACAAGTTTGTGGTGAGGAAAGTAAAGGGTCTGGCAGGTTGGTAACAACTCTTTGAGTTCTCATGACACAGTGACTTCCATGCCACTATTTTCAAAATATGCAGAGAGACGTCTGTTTCTGGGAAGATGGAATGGGCATCATAACAAAGCCAACACCCTCCGCAGAGTGGGGTCAGAGAGGGAGCTGAGGTTTCCATCTATCAGTCAGTGAGGAGAGGCCAGCGGGGACCCTGTGAGGAGCTGGTCCTTCCACCCCCACTGGGCAGTCACGAGGTGCGGCTCTCCTTTGGGGGGCTGTCAGAGGAGGACAGGTGGAGAGTCAGGACATCTACCCTTACCCAGTGGTGGCGAAGCCATGCCTACTGCGGTGTCTTGGGGAACACGTGGGGAACAGGAACGCCCATCTCCATCTAGCAGGAGAGGAACCTCCCCAACCAGTCAATATAGGCCTCGAGGTCACCTCCACCTTGAAGTAATAAGGTGCCTTCTCCCTCTTTCTAAGGGTAACACAGATTCAAAAAAGAGAATTTTCCCTAGTGCAAAAAGGGAGACTTTTCCATTCCCCTCCCTTTGCTTAGAGAATTTACTTTAGAAAACTTTTATTTGTGATTCTTTTCCTGCCCCTTTGAGCAACATGTACATCTTTTTGAAAGCTAAATAAGCCTCTTGCCAGTGTTGAAGAACCTAGGAACTTTTTTTCGCAAGGACCTGGCTGCTCTCTCTTTGAAACTAAATCATCAAAGAAGATAACGCCTCTATCCCCAGTTTCCACGGAAGGACGGAAGCCTGAATTTCTCAGGATAGTGCAAAGCTACCTCCTGTCCTATAAATATGAGAAGTTTAATTCTCATTTGGATAAAGGCACTTAGGAAACACAGATTGTCACCCTAGTTATCAGGCCGATTTAGGATGAACACTGTGTGACAGATATTAAGTCCTCTTATGTGAGAATTAGTTATCATTTATCCTGAAAACATGCAGGCTATGGATTGCATCTCCAGGTTATACAAAAGGCTGAGATTTCTTTCTGTTTTTGCAGTCTCAGAAGATTGCCTGTGATACACATCACAGTCTGGTTTCAATTATTCAGTGACAAAACTGTTCTCTCGTCTCTCTTTGGGGAGAATTTTTTCTGGGTTGGCAGAATATTTTATTTTTGATTATATTTTACTAAGAGTTAAAGTAAAAATGATGATACTAACATACTGATGTTGAAGGGGCTCAGAGCAATCCTCCTCCCAAGTGTCACTTTTGTATATGAATTACATTGACCTGAAGTTCAGGGCCAAAGACTCGGGGGAAAAAGATGTTTTGTTTTTTACCTCCGCCTTAACTGGCTAAAATAATTTAGATAGGTGACCTGGTACACGGAGAAAACCATCACAAGAGATTAAAAAAACACAGGCCAGGTGTGGTAAACTAGGGGGAAGCGGGCAGGGCCTATTTGTTCAGTCCTGTCTGTGTCTACTGTCTCTGAATGGCAAGGCGAGCATTTGTTTACCAAATATTTGCTCTTCCCATCTTTTTGTGAATTGTCTTCCTTTCTCTTGAAACTGCACACTCCCATCTCTTTTTCCTTAGCTCAGAATAGCATATGAGCCTCAACTGCTTGCCTGTTAGGGAACGTCTCATCGTCTATGGATTTCCTGCACACACATCGTTTTTTCATTACTCTTAGGTCAATTTAACTAACAGACCACCCAAAAGAACCTAGAAGGTTAGAGGAAAATTTTCCTCCCCTACAATAAATAAGTTAATGTATTATCTATTTATCAGTTCAGTTCAGTCGCTCAGTTGTGTCTGACTCTTTGCGACCCCATGAATTGCAGCACGCCAGGCCTCCCTGTCCATCACCAACTCCCAGAGTTTATTCAAACTAATGTCCAGCGAGTTGGTGATGCTACTCAGCCATCTCATCCTCTGTCGTCCACTTCTCCTCCCACCCCCAATCCCTCCCAGCATCTATTTATATCTGATATATAAAATACAGTAATATAACAGATAGCACACTAATATATATTAATAACAGGGAAAATACATCTCAAAATTTAAAAACAAATCAGAGACAGAGAGGGTAATATATAATGATAAAAGGGTCAGTTCTTCAAGAAGGTATAGCAATCTGAAAAGTGCCTACGTATGTGTGCATGCTCATTCGTGTCTGACTCTTTGCAACCCTATGGACTGTAGCCTACCAGGATCCTTTGTCCATGGCATTTTCCAGGCAAGGATACTGGAGTGGGTTGTCATTCCCTTTCCCAGGGGAGCCTCCCAACCCAGGGACTGAACCCGAATCTCCTGCATCTCCTGCATTGGCAGGCAGATTCTTCACCACTGAGCCACCTGGGAAGCCCTATAGCAAACAACACAACTGCAGAATAGCACAGAGATTTTGGATGAGATTAGATATCTGAAGTTGATCTCACTAGAGAAATATAGAGCAGAGAGAAGAGTGGGAGAGAGGATGGAATATTAAAGCAGGAGAAGATCTTGATTCATAGGCAAGTTCTATCTCTAAATAGCTATGTGACCTTGGACAATTCGCTTAATCTTTCTGAGCCTCAGTTTCTGCATTTTTTTTGTAAAATCTACAGTTACATAGATGACTCACAAGTTTCTTTCCAGTCTAAAATTTTAGATCTCTCTGAGATCATGTAATTTTGTGTGTTCTGGAAATGGATAATTTTGAGAACAAGCACAAATACTTATAATGAGAGTTTTTAAAGTAGATTTTTTTTATATTCTCAAAAGAATTTTGGAAATGGTTTATACAGAGATAATAATATAGATGGAGTGGAGGTTAAGAAATCATAGTCAACAAATTTTGAAACAAACCACATTGTAAGCATCTTACTCTGAAAATAGCATACCACTTTTGAAATGGTCTTAGCATATACTAAAGAACATCCTGGGCATAAATGCCAAAATTCACAAATGAATAGTAAATTATTTTAAAATGGGAACTATGGTTGAGAGAACTCAGCAGATTGTACTTCCATTCTAAGCCAACATTATTCTGACCTTGAATCACGAGTCATATTTCAAGACAAAATCCAGTCAAATTAGAGTAATCAGGGAAAATATAAGTTCTATTTCACTACACATAGCATTATATATAGTACATATGTACTCATAGATGTATATTATGCCACAATATATATATTATAGTAGATATGTATTTTGCAATATAGTAGTATCAGAAAATATTACTCTATTAAAACCTTAGAGGGACTTCCCTGCTGGTCCAGTGGTTAAGACTTAGTGCTTCTGCTGCAGGGGGAACAAGTTCAATCCCTGGTTGGGAAATAAGATTCCACATGCTCCATGGCCAAAAAGTTAAATAAATAAATGGGCCAAAATATTTAAAGAAACTTATAAATAATTTCCTTCAACACCTACTTTATACCAGTGAGGAGATTAATAACAGCATTTGAGTGACATAGTGAGCAATATACAAAATGAGGGGATCCTGGTATTTCACTACATCCATATCAGTTCAGTTCAGTTGCTCAGCCGTGTCCAACTCTTTGTGACCCCATGAACCTCAACACACCAGTCCTCCCTGTCCAATACCAACTCCTGGAGTTTACCCAAACCCATGTCCATTAAGTCGGTGATGCCATCCAACCATCTCATCCTCTGTCATCCCCTTCTCCTTCCACCTTCAATCTTTCCCAGTAACAGGGTCTTTTCAAATGAGTCAGTTCTCTGCATCAGGTGACCAAAGTATTGGAGTTTCAGGTTCAGCATCAGTCCTTCCAATGAACACCCAGGACTGATTTCCTTTAGGATGGACTGGTTGGATCTCCTTGCAGTCTGGGGACTCTAAAGAGTCTCCTCCAACACCACAGTTCAAAAGCATCAATTCTTTGGTGCTCAGCTTTCTTTATAGTCCAGCTCTCACAACCATACATAACTACTGGAAAAACCATGACTTTGACTAAGACGGACCTTTGTTGGCAAAGTAATGTCTCTGCTTTTTAAGATGCTGTCTAGGTTGGTCATAACTTTCCTTCCAAGGAGCAAGTGTCTTTTAATTTCATGGCTGCAGTCATCATCTGCAGTGATTTTGGAGCCCCCCAAAATAAAGTCTGTCACTGTTTCCATTGTTTCTCTGTGAATTTGCCATGAAGTGATGGGACCAGATGCCATGATCTTAGTTTCCTGAATGTTGAGTTTTAAGCCAGCTTTTTCACTCTCGTCTTTCACTTTCATCCAGACTCTGTCAGGAATACGGTCAAGTCAAGATGTAGATGCTGCTATGATGCGCTCAGTCATTTCTGACTTGACTATATGGATTGGGGCCCATTAGGCACCTCTGTTCATGGGATTTTCCAGGCAAGAATACTGGAATGGGTTCCCGTTTCCTCCAGGGAATCTTCCCGACTCAGGGATTGAACCTGCACCTCCTGGCTCTCCTGCACTGCAGGCAGGAGCCCTCAAGATGTAGAATGGGTGTTAGCTTAGAGTACCTTGAATAAATGGTGCCACGTTCCCTGTATTCAGAATAACTAAACAAAAGAAGCTAGCATTTAAAAATACAAGTTCTATAAGCTACATGTTAACATGAAAAGTAAGTAACAAGTAAGTATTTTCAGAACAACTATCAAGCCTAACTTCCTCATGTTTCAACTTGCTAAAAAACAACAACAACAAAAAGAATACATAGTTATTATTTCCCTCTATAAACAGGTGGGAAAAGTAAAGCAGAAAAAAAAAATAAATGGATGCTTTCAAGTCATTATAGTACATATATTGATTTTCATGGGACATTAGAACAGAATCACATTTCTTTCTTTGAGAGTACAGTTTCATTAAATCCTAAAAGTACACTGTAGGATATTGACAGATGCCCAATGAGAAATTCTGTCAACAAGCGTTTTTTGACCACTTAACTCTGCAGGGGACTATACTAAACACAATGAGACGTCACAAAAGAGATGCAAGGCATGGCCCTTGGCTTTATGGAAATTAAAAACAAAGACTGCGCATATTTTAGAATTTATGATAATCTGTTGTAGTAGGTGAGCAAAGAAACATTCTTATTTCCTTCACTCAGTCAAGAGATAAATATATTCCTAGCTATTCTCAGCAGTAAGTTACACAATTCCTCTTACTTGTATTATATTCTTGTAGCATGTTTTAGTAGTTCTTCCTGGAAATTAAATTAAGTGTTAAATGAAGAAAATCTCTTCTCAAATTCAAACAACAGAATTCATTAAGATGGCAGGAGTTAAAAATCCCAGGGTTTGGAAGCAGTCCAACTTGGGGCCAAATGCCATTTTCACCACTTTAACCATATAGCCTGGGGAACTTAACATCCCCTCCGATCTCAGATCTCATTTTCCTCATTTCTTAAACCAGGCTCATAAAAGGCCAACCTAAGAGCATAACTGTAAAAAGTAAATTATACATAATTACATATTAAAGTGTTTATTATACTACCTAGTACATAATAGTTGCTTAGTAAATTTTAGGCATCATTAATAATAATAATACTATTGTTATTTCTAAAATTTGGCAGAATATAATAAGGAACATTTATATTTAGGTATGGTTTCCACTGTACTGTTGGAATATGACAATAATATGGGATTAAAAAAAACTAAAATGTACAGAAAGGTTTCCCTAACTATTCTCTCAGCACCTTCTTAATATACTATATCCAGTTTTTCAGAATAAAGAGACTACTTTCAGGTCCCTTGTTTTATCTGCCTAGATGAAATATAGACACATGTATTTATTTCACATCTAGTACAAAGAATATATCATCATGACACTCAATGAAGAAAAATCATAGAGTTTGTAGCAATTGATGACTTTTAGCAACACTTTAAATCCCATGAAAGGGCTCACTTCCAACATATCCATCTTGTAACTTATTTATAAAGGCTCCAGGAAACCCGTCCTCTTACTGAAGGACAATTTTACTTTTGGCTGGAAGATAAAGTTTCCCGAAGGCTGCCATTCAAACAACCACTTTACAAACAACCAATAGGAACACCAAGTCTAATACATACATTCATGAAGAACCTAACTGTTCTACAGTTTGTCATTTACTACACTCCATTATTTGTCCTGGAAAATGATACTTCTTCTTCTCAATTTCATGTCAAAATCGTTGTGAAAATAGATTTATATACAGCCCAAGGAAGCTAATGCATTTTTTTGGTCTTGTTTTAGAGGCATTCGAGATTACTTAGCTATTTCTAGATTTCAAGTGACATCTGTACAGGGGTTACAGATAGGGATCTGTCGCCTCCTTTAAGCAAGGTAGAGTTTTAGGACCTGGGAACTTAAAGTAGGCAAGCTTTCTCATGCAGATTTCTTTAGTAATGTAATAGGCTGAAATTAACAAATAAATAGACTAAATAATAGGTTAATAATGTAATTTCAGGTAGTATCATGAAGAAAAGGAAGCACAATAATGGGATAAGAATGATGAAATATGGGGGAGGGGGCTGTACATTCCATAGGGTACTTTTGGAAAATTTCACTGAGGAAATGATGGTTGAGCATAAACATAAAATGATATAAAGCAGCCAGTCACAAGAATAAGAAAAGAACATTCCAGACAGAAGGAAGAACAAGCATCAAAGAACAAGATTGATAAACTTGAGAAACTAAAACAATTCATTAAAATGAAACTAATAGAGTAAAAATCTTAATTCTTTTAGGTTAATTAAGGCAATATGAAATTCTTATTGTAGAAAATTTTGAACATACAGAAAAGTATAAGAATAAACATTTTACATAAACTATTGTAAAAGTTTTGGTATTTGGGCATATATCTTTCCAGAATTTTTAGATACTTACATAGAAAAGGGAAAAGCATAAAATACCCTACTATGTATAGTTTTTATTGTACCTTTTTAGAAAACTTAATTGATTAGGAGGACCTAATCCATTCAGTCATTGAAGTAATTCATAGACATAGTTTATATGGGCTGCCTATTATTCCCTCATATAAAAGTAGTTTCGTTTTATGTAATCAACTTCCCATGTTGGATCTTTAGGTTGTTTTTATTTTATTTTTCTATTTATTTATTTGCTTCAAAGAAATTCTGTAATCAGTATTTTTATGAAAATATCTTTGACACAATTTTGCATAGTTTCTTGGAAGTTGGAAGTAGGATTCATTTGGTCTTTAACATCTAAATAGTAAAGAGCATGTCTTCATCTCATTAGACTCAATACACATTTAATATAAAACAAAATCTTGTAAAGAGACTTTTAAAAATTTATTATTTTGTCTATCTCTCATGTTTATACATTTGTATACCCACTGGTCTTTTAAAAGAATTCATCAACACAGAAGACCATTCTAATCTGCAGGAGAGTGGTCATTAAAGAAGAAAGGATTCTGTAATTTACAAGATATCACTAGTAAAATGACCTTCCAGAGACTCACAAAAATTATGACTACCAAAAGTCTTTGACTCAGGATTTAGAAAAATATCTGTCTCTTTACACTTCAGTAACAAAAAATAATTCTAAAGGTAAGATAACATTTTAGCAATGATGGATCTATTGAAATTTGTACTTACAGCTTTATTTTGAGCTACCTTGATCTCCACATGTGTTTCACCAACTCTTTCTGATCCACATGCTTATTTATTGTCTTTCTAACTTATCCTAGAGCTATTTCTGCCCAATGGAGAAACAACATCAATAAACTGCAAGATTTTATTAGGTTTAGCCAACAAATGTTGATTTTTCCTGTTGGGTTTAATTTGTTGGTCAGCTATCATGGTGGTTCTAATATATCATTTAGTGACCTTTTCTTCTCTATATTCTAGAGCCCATGTAATATTAATCCTTTTATGTACTTACATTGGAGGATGAATTATTGATGTGTAATTGTCATTCCTGATAATTATGGTGCTACTGATTAATGTATGAAAACAGACACATAGCTAAGCAACCAAGGCAGTATACTAGAAGTTAAAGAATACCAGATTTTATCCCTTGTCTTCCATTGACTTGGAATACCAACTTGAATAGGCAACCCAGCCTCCTTCCTAAGAAATATACTCTTATGGTGATGCATCTATGTTATCTGTCAAGTGGGAATGATGCCTTGTATTGATTTTTTCCTTAGATGATGAAGTATGTGTCTAATCAAGCTCATTTTAAAGCACTTCACAAATACAAAGGCTGTAAAAATACTGAGTAAGGCTGCTATGCTCACTGGAATAAAAATGTTCCTGAAAAATATATTTCTAACTAAGGGTTGTAAGAGAAAAATATCTCACTTCCACCCTAAGAGAGAACTACTTCTGTGACTCTGCCCTTGTTTTTTGCCACGGGTGAGAGCTGAGCAAGAAACATACAGGTACTAGGATAAATATATCTGAAGATAAACTAGACACCTTATTTTCATATAAACATATTAAAAGACCATTATAGAAAACTGTGTGGGCCTAAAAATCATTGAAAACACCCCCCCCCCCCAAGAATCTTCCTTTAATATTCTGTTCAACTTGGGCTTCTTATGCATGCTTCATTAAAAATATCTTCTAGGAATTTCTTCCCAGTCTGTTGAGATTAACAACTATCCCACCAGAGAACTCTCTCAGAGATGTTTAGAAATAAATCTGAATTCTATAGCATGGTGGAAGCTGTGAACTATACCATAGAACATCTTTGACAGTCATTGGGGTATTTATTTTTCCTCCTGTCATCTGTACGTTCTCTGACTTGCCAATCACACCAAAGCTTATACAATGTGTATAAGTCATATCCAAGAGGAATTACTTTTTTCCTCTGAAGCCTGGAAGTTTAGGCATACATGGCTTTAACTTTTCAAACAAGGCAGTGAATATTTCATAAGTTAAGAAATTTTACGAAAATCTCAGGGGGATTGGTCCCGGATCACCTTTATTTGTCTTTTGGGTATATATATATATATGGGTTTTGTTTTCATTTTATTATTTAAAATGCTTGTGCTTCTTTAGAATTTGTCTGCATGCATGTGCAAAGCACAGCATGCCCTGATGAGAAAAGGCTTTGTTCAGGTACCAGCCTGTGAGTGTTGTTTCCTGGTCCCCCTAGTCTTGGTAGCAGGATTCTGATATTTAACAGACTCTGCCATTGAGAATACGCACAATTTCTCCTTTATAATGTCCACCGATGGGCATTATAAATATTGACAATCCATGTACACACTGCCCTCTTCAAAATGTAAAACCAGCAAGGACCTGTTGTATAGCACATGGAACTCTACTCAATGTTACGGGGCAGCCTGGATGGAAGTGGGGTTTGGGGGAGAATGGATTCATGTATATGTCTGGTTGAATTCCTTCACTGCTCATGTGAAACTACCACAACATTGTTAACTGGCTATGAAAGTGAAACTGAAAGTCGCTCAGTCATGTCCGACTCTTTGGGAACCCAGAGACGATACAGTCCATGGAATTCTCCAGGCCAGAATACTGGAGTGGGTAGCCTTTCCCTTCTCCAGGGGGTCTTCCCAACCCAGGGATTGAACCCAGGTCTCCCACATTGCAGGCAGATTCTTTACCAGTTTGGCCATAAGGGAAGCCCAAGAATACTGGAGTGGGTAGCCTATGCCTTCTCCAGGGGATTGTCCTGACCCAGGAATCAAACTGGGGTCTCCTGCATTGCAGGTGGATTCTTTACCAACTGAACTATCTACCCCAATACAAAATAAAAAGTTTAAAATTTGAAGAAAAGAGACAAATATGTGACAATCAGAATAAAATGAGACTTTGCTGAGACTAATTTACCCAAAATACATGATTGTGGTAGGATATACATATACATTCAGACTCATAATTCAATTTTCTTTTTCTTCTTTTTTATGTCATACAGAAAGGAAGGTGCTGGAGGTAGAAATATTTTTCTTCACATTCTGGAAAGGTTTGGGGATGAATTTCTCCCAGCTCTATGTTAGAAGGAATGATAATTTTGCTTGCTAATACTTCAGAATCTGGATTTACAGGTCATATAAGGTCTACGAGAAAACAGAAGGTTTGTGAGAAGGAAGGAAGAGATAGAAGGAAGGAGAGAGAAGGAGAAGAAAAAGGGGAAGAGAGAGAGAGAAGAAGATGGTGAAAAGAGAAAAGGAGTGGGGAGAGGGGAACGAGAGACTCATTGAAAGAAAAACAAACGCTTTTTTCCTCAGATTAAAAGGAAACCATCTGAAGTTGATGGGGTAGGAAAGGATATAAACTGGCCCCAGAGATCCCAGAGGAATTGTTTAAGAAGGAAAAAAGGAAGACTGGTGAGTGAAGTTCAAAGAAGATTGAAAGAGACATTATCTGAAGGTCTAGAAACCACACAGTACCTCGTCAAGTATGTATCCACCTCCGACCCTGATTAGAGCTGGACTCTCCCTTTCCTGATCCCAAAGCCTTGGACAGTTAACACATCTGCACCTGGAACTAACATCTCACAACCTGACTATCCAGCAAAAATGATGGTTATCTTTGCTACAGAGTTTAGCAGCATATCAGCAATATCATCTGACACGGGCATTATATTTTTAAGACACCGCAGACATTTGTAAGAGCAAGATTGAGCAGGGGGCCTTCACACCCACTGATACTAAATCTGGGATGGACCAGACCTGAAAAAACTCCAGGATTCATAAACTAGAGCAGATGATGACAAACTCAACGGATAATGAATATGTTAACTGTCCTAAAGAGTGAATGCATGTATGATCATACACACAAAGATGACATATACTATTCAGAGTGGGTCAGATGGCAACTTAAAAATAAATTGTTCCTACTTGGAAACTGGTAAAACAGGCTGAACTGCCTATGGGGAATAATTCTCTTCTTGAAACTTCTCTGTATCATCAGCTAAATCTTTCCTCTCTTCCATCTTGCTTCAAATCCTATCCTGCTCTGGGTCTTAATGGTGACTAAATTATAACTTTTCACACTAACTTCAGAGATCTCTTAGCCTCTAAGGCACACAATGAAACTATGAGCCATGCTGTATAGGGACACCCAAGATGGATGGGTCATGGAGAGTTCTGACAGAATGTGGTCCACTGGAAAAAGGAATGGCAAGCCACTTCAGTATTGTTGCCTTGAGAACCTCATGTACAGTAAGAAAAGGCAAAAAGATAGGACACTGAAAGATGAACTCCCCGGGTCAGTAGGTGCCGAATATGCTACTGGAGATCAATGGAGAAATAACTTCAGAAAGAATGAAAAGACAGAGCCAAAGCAAAAACAACACCCAGTTGTGGATGGAACTGGTGATAGAAGAAAGGTCTGATGTTGTAAAGAGCAATATTGCATAGGAACCTGGAATGTTAGGTCCATGAATCAAGGCAAATTGGATGTGATCTAACAGGAGATGGCAAGAGTGAACGTCAACATTTTAGGAATCAGCAAACTAAAATGAACTGGAATGGGTGAATTTAATTCAGAACCATTATATCTACTACTGTGGGCAAGAGTCCCTTAGAAGAAATGGAGCAGCCATCATAGTCCACAAAAGAGTCTGAAATAGGGTACTTGGATGCAATCTCAAAAATGACAGAATGATCTCTGTTCATTTTCAAGGCAAACCATTCAATATCATGGTAATCCAAGTCTATATCCTGATCAGTAATGCTGAAGAAGCTAAGTTGAATGAACTTAGCTATGAACTTAGTCTATGAACACCTAAAAGACTTTCTAGAACTAACACCTAAAAATATGTCCTTTTCATTATAGGGGACTGGAATGCAAAAGTAGGAAATCAAGAAGCACCTGGAGCAACAGGGAAATTTGGCCTTGGAGTACAGAATAAAGCAGGCCAAAGGCTAACAAAGTTTTGCCAAGAGAACGCACTGGTCATAACAAACACAAACTCTCTCCCAACAACACAAGAGAAGACTCTACACATTAACATCCCCAGATGGTCAATACTGAAATCAGATTGATTATGTTCTTTGCAGCCAAAGATGGAGAAGCTCTATACCATCAGCCAAACAAGACCAGAAGCTGACTGTGGCTCATATCATAAGGTCCTTATTGCCTAATTCAGACTTAAATTGAAGAAAGTAGGGAAAACCACCAAACCATTCAGGTATGACATAAATCAAATCCCTTACAATTATACAGTGCAAGTGAGAAACAGATTTAAGGGATTAGATCTGATAGACAGAATGCCTGATGAACTATGGATGGAGGTTCATGACATTCTACAGGAGACAGGGATCACAAAAATTCCCAAGAAAAATAAAAGCAAAAAAGCAAAATGGCTGTTTGAGGAGGACTTACAAATAGCTGTGAAAGAAGAGAAGTGAAAAGCAAAGGAGAAAAGGAAAGATATTCCCATTTGAATGTGGAGTTCCAAAGAATAGCAAGGAGAGATAAGAAAGCTTTCCTTAGTGATCAGCGCAAAGAAATAGAGGAAAGCAATAGAATGGAAAATACTAGAGATCTCTTCAAGAAAATTAGAGATACCAATGGAACATTTCATGGAAAGATGGGATCAATAAAGGACAGAAATGGTATGGACCTAACAGAAGCAGAAGATATTAAGAGGTACCAAGAATACACAGAAGAACTGTACAAAAAAGATCTTCAGTAGCCAGAAAATCACGATGGTGTGATCACTCACCTAGAGCCAGACATCCTAGAATGTGAAGTCAAGCGGGCCTTAGGAAGCATCATTATTAACAAAGCTAGTGGAGGTGATGGAATTCCAGTTGAGCTATATCAAATCCTAAAAGATGATGTTGTGAAAGTGCTGCACTCAATATGCCAGCAAATCTGGAAAACTCAGCAGTGGCCACAGGACTGGAAAAGGTCCGTTTTCATTCCAATCCCAAAGAAAGGCAATGCCAAAGAATGCTCAAACTACTGCACAATTGCACTCATCTCACATGCTAATAAAGTAATGCTCAAAATTCCCCAAGCCAGGCTTCAACAATACTTGAACCATGAAATTCCGGATGTTCAAGCTGGTTTTAGAAAGGGCAGAGGAACTAGAGATCAAATTGCCAATATTCTCTGGATCATTGAAAAACCAACAAAGTTCCAGAAAAACATCTATTTCTGCTTTATTGACTATGCCAACGCCTTTGACTGTGTGGATTACAATAAACTGTGGAAAATCTTCAAGAGATGAGAATACGAGACTACCTGACCTGCCTCTTGAGAAATCTGTATGCAGGTCAGGAAGCAACAGTTAGAACTGGATCTGGAATAACAGACTGGTCGCAAATCGGGAAAGGAGTACATCAAGGCTGTATATTGTCACCCTGCTTATTTAACTTATATGCAGAGTACACCATGAGAAATGCTTGACTGGATGAAGCACAAGCTGGAATCAAGATCGCCAAGAGAAATATCAATAACCTCATATATGCAGATGACATTACCCTTATGGCAGAAAGTGAAGAAGAACTAAAGAGCCTCTTGTTGAAAGTGAAGGGGGAGAGTTAAAAATTTGGCTTAAAGCTCAACATTCAGAATGCTAAGATCATGGCATCTGGTCCCATCACTTCATGGCAAATAGATGGAGAAACAGTGAAAACAGTGGCAGACTTTATTATTTTGGGCTCTGAAATCACTGCAGATGGTGATTGTAGCCATGAAATTAAAAGAAACTTACCCCTTGGAAGGAAAGTTACGGCCAACGTAGACAGCATATTAAAAAGCAGAGACATTACTTTGCCAACAAAGGTCCATTTAGTCAATGCTTTGGTTTTTCCAGTAGTCATGCTGGATGTGAGAGTTGGACTATAAAGAAAGCTGAATGCCAAAGAATTGATGCTTTTGAACTGTGGTGTTGAAGAAAACTCTTGAGAGTCCCTTGGACTGCAATGAGATCCAGCCAGGCCATCCTAAAGGAGATCAGATCTGAGCGTCCATTGGAAGGACTGATATTGAAGCTGAAATTCTAATACCTGGGCCACCTGATGTGAAGAGCTGACTCATTTGAAAAGACCCTGATGCTGGGAAAGTTTGAAGACAGGAAAAGAAGGGGATGACAGAGGATGAGATGGCTGGATGGCATCACCGACTCAATGGACATGAGTCTGAGTAAACTCTGGGAGTTGGTGATGGACAGGGAGGCCTGGCCTGCTGCAGTTCATGGGGTCGCAAAGAGTCGGACACGACTGAGTGACTGAACTGAACTGAAAACACTCTGATCCACTTTAAGAGCAAAGTCTTATCACAGGTGAACAGGGACATTCGGTCTTGTGAGACAGACTCCTTGAAGTCACAGTGCTTTGCAAATCATCAGGACTTCCATGTCCTCACACCGGAATGCAAGCCTGAGAGAAGTATGCAGGTTTAGATCCTGGTGGTGGAAACCTCCATTCAACAGATCTGCATCACAGTCCTCTCTTTCGCTGCTATCTACCCACAGGTTGTGACATAGGTGGATTTATTTCTTGAGTTTCTCTCCTCTAGTGACTTCTCTGAAAGCAACTGACACCTTATCTCAGGGCAGCTTCTCTCTTAGTCTTATGTTCTGTTTTCTCTATAATGTTGTTGATGTCTGGGGTTTCATAAGCCAACTGGGAGTTTAACTTTCAAAAATAGATTCCACATTGAATGCTGCCTAAACAGAATTTAGTAATACTCTTGTGGCACCACCAAAAATCCTATGTCACCATTGGAAACCCTAGGTCTGTTTGTTTACGGATTTAATGCACCCATCTCAGCATCACATGTAAATATGCAACATGATGCCCTAGAACAGACTGCTTTATCAGTGGCACTTTATTTAACACTCTATTATGTATAACTTGACAACTATGAGATTAGAATTTCATACAATTTGATGCTCATGTTAATTTAGGAAATGCAAGTAATTTAGGAAATGCAAGTTATACTTGTTCACAATGGTAAATGTGATGAGGGGAGTCTTCTATATTACTTAAAAATGAAAATTAGCATTTAAAATTATCTAAATTGGGAGAGATTTTTAAAGTCTTCTAGGCAAAGATAAATCCAATTTCACTTTTTCCAGCCATGCTTAAATCCTACAAAGAACAGTGACATCACAAGTCAATAAGAAAGCTCACAATATTTCTATTATATTTACAATTATATTTGAGTCATTACATCTATCTTTGGATTTGAATACAATGGGACTTTCCTCTACTGTGTAGATTTGTATCCATAAAATCTCACTATAGCTAATTCTGGAAAAAAAAATCTGGATGGTCCTTTCCACGTTCCCCAAAGGATTCCTTTAGATTTCAGTTATTTCAGACTAAGGAATTGCCATTCATTTCTTACCAAGTGAAAAACAGAGAAAAAAATAACCTGCCTTAAAATTGAATGACACCATGTTACGGAAGCAAAGAACCAGGCCACTGCCCTGTGATGGTGATTATAGACTGTTACATAGAAAATTAGTATTTGTTAAAAAGTGGAATATTTGATATGTTAAGCTGTCATTAACAGTGGGTTTTATTATGAGAAGACGTAGTTTAATGGGCAAACTTTGGACCCTAAAAGGTATAAATTAATTTTCTAATTTGGCAAACATTTTGCTAGTGATCAAGGGCAAGACATTTAATTACTTTGTTTCTTCATATGTTGAAATATATACACTCAGATTTTTAAAGTGCAGTAGGAACTATATATAAGACAAATCCATTTGTGTGATGATACCAACAAAATCAGAAAACAAAATATCCACTTGTACATCATCTGGGTAGGATCTTAGTTTTAGGACTATTTCATCTTCCTGTGCTTGCTCCATTTTCTTAAAATGGATACAGTTATAATATGTACTTCTTTGAGTTGTTAAGAGGAATAACCAGATATGTTTATAAATCACTTAGAAAAGTATCTGATACCTAATAATGCTTAGTGATTACTAGTATGATTATCATGTATTACTTAAAATGCCCTACAAAGGATGATACTTTTTTCTAATATTGAGTATAATTGTTTAGAAAAACCATGGGATTTGATTCCAATTTTACAGTAAAGTAAAAAAGAAAAAGAAAAAATGAGCCATGAAGTCATCCTTGGAATAAGAGTATAAGGAAACAAATGGCTTATTGAAATATATAGAGTTACATATTTTTTAAAGTTATATTTACATAAAAGTTCTTTACAACTGCTTTCTAACTGTACAGCTTTTCTCTGAAGTCTCATATTTTTCTCAGTGACCTCTTAACAAATCTGCCAAATAGTAGAATTAGTTTGAAATGATGTTTTGAAAACTAGAAATAATGTAGGCTCCAGGGGGAACAAAGAAGGGTACAATTTACCTGTCTGTTCTGATTAGAGCTACTAATTGAATGTGAAGGTATATGTGCATAAAAATGCTATGCTCCAATAAGAAGGGAAAAACCCTAAAATACATTTTAAAAAACTTGATATAGATTCATAATGACCAACGAAGTTTTAAAAACCATCCAGTAGAGGCTTTTATTTAAGGTTTGAGTCATTTCTGGAACATTCTTGCTAGCTGGCCATTCAGATTATATTTTTACACCATCATATGAAATTGGAAATTTGCATGTGTGCTAAGTCGCTTCAGTCATGTCCAGCTCTTTGCGACCCTATGGACTGTAGCCTGACTGGCTCCTCTATCCAAGGGATTCCCCAGGCAAGAATATTGGAGTGGGTTTCCATGCCCTCCTCCAGGAGATCTTCCTGACCCAGGGATCAAATCTGCATCTCCCACAACTCAACGAAGATTCTTAACCACTGGACTACTGGGGAAGTACTAACTGAAAATTTACCATTTCCCAAATCACCTCAGGCTAAAGTTAGGCATGAAGAATGCTGTGGAAGAAGCACAGGTTTGGGGCATAGGACACCCTGGGTTTATATTCTGGCTCAGTCATACACATTGGGTGTCCTCCATAAAAACAGTGGTGCTAAGCCTTAGATTCCCCCCATGTAAAACATGAGTTGTAATCTCCACCTCTGGTAGTTCTCTGTGTTAACACAGTTAAGCCAGATATTTGATTAAACACAACACAGATGTTGATATGAAGGTATTTTGCAGATGTAGCTAGCATCTGTAGTCAGTTGCTTTTGAGTGAAAATGAAGTCGCTTAGTGGTGTCCGACTCTTTGTGACCCCATGGACTGTAGCCTACCAGGCTCATCCGTCCATGGGCTTTTCCAGGCAAGAGTACTGGAGTGGGTTGTCATTTCCTTCTCCAGGGGATATTTCCAGCCCAGGGATCAAACCTGGGTCTCCCGCATTGCAGGCAGACGCTATAACCTCTGAGCCACCATGGAAGTCCTGGCTTCAAGTAGATTACCTTAAAAATGTGTGTTGATGTTTGAGACCACAGCATCAGCTCCTGCTGAGTAGCAAGCCTACTGGCTTATTCTAAAATTTCAGACAGACTCAAGACTACAATAAACTTCCAGCAAAGTTTCCTTTGCTGGAAACTAGTAGGGCTGAGCTGCCCTACTGGTTTTGAACTTACCTGCCACTAACTCATTCACTCTCTCTCTCTTTCTGTATCCATCCATATAATTATTTGTATATGTATATATGTATAATATATATACACACACACATATATACTTACATACACATATATATGGGGCTTCCCTGGTGGCTCAGATGATAAAGAATCCATCTTCAATGCAGGAGACCCAGGTTGACCTCTCATTGGGAAGATCCCCTGGAGAAGGGAATGGCAACCCACCCCAGTATTCTAGACTGGAGAATTCCAAGGACAGAGGATCCTGGCAGGCTTATAATCCATGGGGTCACAGAGAGTTGGACACCACTGAGTGACTATATACATTTATATAATGGGATTTTAAAATGTGAGCAAAAATATACCATTTTCTTGTCAATTGTGCTTAAATGCCATTGGGAAGAGTGACCTCATAAGTTTCTATGAAAGCTCATGAGGTTTTCACTGTTTATAATAATATTTGAATTGTTACTGTTCTCTCTCTCTTCTAAGGGATGATATGTTGGTGTTGTCTTCCTGGAGAACCGTGATTGATAGACTGTCTCACAGGAATAGCTCTTCTAAGGATACAAAGGTACTCAATAGATCTGACTCCTTGATGGCCCCTTCCCAAACATTATCTGAAAATTATCTCCCTGTAGCCCCCCTTCTAGTCAAAGTTCTAATACAATAAAAACAATATCTGATCCTAGCTTGGATCTGGTTCTGTAAATAGTATGATTAAGTTAACTGACAAATTTGATATGGAATGTAGATTAGGTAAAAGTAGGTAAAAGTATCACCCTTAATAAATGCACTGCATTTATATAAGAGAATATTCTAACTTTTAGGAAATACACACTGAAGTACATAAAGGGAAATGGGGCATGACATATGAAACCTACTCTCAAATGGATCTGGAAAACTTGTAAAAAGTAGATAATCATAAAGCAAGTATGGAAAATGTTAATGATTGCTGCTGATTCTGGGTAAAGACGACAGAGAAACTCTGTTTTATTCTTATATTTTTCTGTATGTCTAAATAATGTTAAAATAAAAACTTTGAAAATGCAAAAAAAGGAAAATGGCATAGATGGACCCAAACTAAAACCTTGGCCTGATTAGCACCCCTTTCAGGGCACCTGAACTAATTGGTAGCTGACAACATATTTGTGTGTGCTCAGTCATGTCTGACTCTTTGTGACCCCACAGACTTTAGCCCACCAGCTTCCTCTGTCCATGGGATTCTCCAGATAAGAATACTGGAGTGGGTTGCCATGCCCTCCTGCAGAGGATCTTCTTGACTCAGGAACTGAACCCATGTCTCTTCTGCATTGGCAGGCAGGTTGTTTACCACTAGCGCTACTCGGGAATCCCCAGTTGACAATACCCTTTGGCTAAGTTTAAAGGTTTGAGCCTGTCGGGCTCACCAACACTTCTGTTCCTCCAACACTGGCTGAGCCAGAGTCACATTCCAAGCGGAAAGAGGGGGTGAGCATACGGGATGACCATAATGGAGGTTGAAGATGAAGAAGCATGTGGTCATTCTTCCATCACTAGCTTATGTTCTCATAGGTGAATGATTTCATACTGGGTTTAAGACTGGATATAGTTTATTAAAAAAATGTCTTTTTTCTTTAACATACTTGCCCATTTATGTATCACTTCAAGATACTTCTTAAGGTCTAGCTCGTTAAAACTTTGTCTTGAATGAAACGAGGCACCAAGATTACCCAAAAGGACTGGTTTGATGGAATAACCCCCTGGGGCCATTTACTTTGGGGCACTGTAAAGAGTTTGTCATAAATGCAGTACATCACTTGAACTGCAACATGTTTCATGAAGGATGAACTTTACTCAGAGGACTACTACAAAGAGCTTTACGACTTCCAGATGAGCTGTCCTGTTGTTTTCTCTGATGCAACTAACTGGGACCCACCTAGTGGAAAGAGTCAATGATATTAATTTGAGCAAACTCCAAGAGACAGAGGGGGCCAGAGGGGCCTGACAGGGTGCAGTCCATGGGGTCGCCAAAGAGCAGGACATGACTTAGCGACTGAACAACAACAGTGGAAGGGCAATGCTACGCAGACCCGGCTGTTTCCAGAGCTAACCTGGAATCGTCAAGATCTTTCAAAACTCAGCTTCCTAGGAAACATGCATTTGGTTACACACCCTACAATTTCAAGTCCAGTTAACAAAGCTAACAGGGATTTGCCTTATCTCTTGTTTACTTCAGAATTCCGTCTGGCTGTCCATCCATCTCACGGGTTCTTACTTCTCTTTTTCTTGATATCTGAGGGCTGTGTCCTTATAAGGCACAGGTAGTCCGGCCGGAAAGATAAAACCCAAATGAGGTTCAGAGCGTCACTTTATTATGCTGCTTCAGAAACTCCAGGAGCTTGGGGAGGAACGTCTGTAACTGGCCGAACGCCTCTCCCTGCCCAGTCACCCCTGGTTCCTGTGTCCTGAGTGAGCTGTGACCCTTATTAATGCCCACCTCAGACCAGCGTACACATCACTGCTCCACACCCAGGACAGCCACGGACCTCTGAGTGTGAAGTACTTACTGTGTCCCCTGAACATCTATACCGGGCGAACCTTTCACCGAAGTACAGAGGAAAAGTCAAAGACGGTGTTACTCGTGGCTTCAGAGTACAGGGAGGCGGTAAAGAATGAATTCTTCTTCCAGAGCTCCAGATGGTGGAAAAAGTCCTGTCTGCGTGAGAAGTCAAGATGACTTCATAACCACACCTTTCTGCTGTAACAAAGCTCCTCCTTGTCTCAGTTTCCACTTCAGAGTTAAGATGCTTAAGTCTCTGTTTTTGTTTAATTTTGTTTTTGTTGTTCTTGCAAAAGGGTTTATCCATTAGAATACTAATCATTTCTCCTTTTAAATCTTTCTCATTCTTTGTCTGGCACTTCACAGGTGGTTCAGTGGTTAAAAAAAAAAATCTGCCTACCAATTCAGGAGATGCAAGAGAGATGGTCAACCCCTGGGCCAGGAAGATCCCCTGGACGAGGGCATGGCAACCCTCTCTAGTATTCTGACCTGGAGAATCCCAGGCACAGAGAAGCCTGGCAGGTTACAGTCCATGGGGTCGCAAAGAGTTGGACATGACTGAGCACTCATGCATGCATTCTCTGTCTAATCAATTTTACATAAAACTGCTTAATTCATCTTCCTTCATTTTACTCCTTTGTTTTAAAAAATAACTAAATAATAATGATAAAAACACAGACCTTCACATACAGAAGACATTTCGAACTTTTATCTGGGCTTTAAACTTCTCTAGAGAGATGAATGGATAAGAAAACTGTGGTACATATACACAATGGAATATTACTCAGCCATTAAAAAGAATGCATTTGAGTCAGTACTAATGAGGTGGATGAAACTGGAGCCCATTATACAGAGTGAAGTAAGCCAGAAAGAAAAACACCAATACAGTATACTAACACATATATATGGAATTTAGAAACATGGTAACGATAACCCTGTATGTGAGACAGCAACAGAGACACAGATGTATAGAACAGTCTTCTGGACTCTGTGGGAGAGGGCGAGGGTGGGGTGATACAGGAGAATGGCATTGAAACATGTAAATTATCATATGTGAAATGAATCGCCAGTCCAGGTTCAATGCATGATACGGGGTGCTCAGGGCTGGTGCACTGGGATGACCCAGAGGGATGGGGTGGGGAGGGAGTTGGGAGAGGGGTTCAGGATGGGGAACACATGTACACCCATGGCGGATTCAAGTCAATGTATGGCAAAACCAAGACAATGTTGTAAAGTAAAATAAAGAAATAATTTAAACATGTATATTATCTAGGGTGAAACAGATCACCAGCCCAGGTTGGATGCATGAGACAAGTGCTCGGGCCTGGTGCACTGGGAAGACCCAGAGGAATCGGGTGGAGAGGGAGGTGGGAGGGGGGATCGGGATGGGGAATACATGTAAATCCATGGCTGATTCATGTCAATGTATGACAAAAACCACTACAATATTGTAAAGTAATTAGCCTCCAACTAATAAAAATAAATGAAAAAAAACTTCTCTAGAAATTGCTGTAACTTTCCTTCTAATAACTTTCCTCCTGTCCTTTTCCATGACTCTCCACTCCACTCCTGACACACTGCCTCACATGTTCTCTTCCAAACACACCGTGTACTCTTCCATCTTGCTATCTTTGCTGATGGCAATTGCGGCCTGCAGTGTCATTTAAACATCCACCTGAGGAAAGCCCACGAACCCTCAGGCTCAGTTTCAATGTCTCTCCTTTCATGAACACTTCATGATTACCCCAGGCATACACTTTTCTCCTATTCTGTATCTCAGAAGTAGTTTTCACATGACTATGTGCCCTTTCTTCCCATCATGGGCAAGGGGATCCTAGTTTCCTTCCAGGACCTGGAATCTAGAGCCAGATAGTACAAGTCCAATTCTTGACTCCTCCATTTCCTGGCTCACGATCTGAGCAAGTTACTTATTAATCTCTGTGAACCTCAGCTTTCTCATCTATAAAACAGGTATTTAAAAAAGTACCCACCTTATATAAACAAAAAGTAAATGTGTTGATATTATAAAAAGCACCTGGACTCATGCTTTGCGGCACAGTATCTGCCATGTATCTGCCAATATGAGTATTACTGGGATGTACTCCTCCACACCAGCAAATACATAGTGTTTTGAATATTGGTACTCTAAAAATATAGGTCAAATAAATATGAAATGCATCAAGGTAGATTTTGGAGATGTGTTCTTGACTTTATACAGAAATTCTTCTAAAGAAGCAACAGATTGGGGTAAACGGATTTTTAAGTGGATGATTTCCAGTTAATGAGTTTTGGGGGTGGGTAAAGATAAATAAAAGTTTAAACTGCAAAAAGATCAATCTGTGAAGCTATCTGAGTTAAGGAATGCAAAATCTCATATTCATAAGATATTCAAAGTCATGCAGGAGAAGTTGATGACATACAACCCTCAAAAAGAGTTTGCATGACATAGCAAAGAAGATAAACCACCACCTTCCAGCTTAGAAGGCTATTGCATTTATTGAGCTGGGTGGTCTCATATGAAAGCCAGTGTGCAAGAAAACAGAGGTCCTCGATTTTATCTCTGATCTTATCAGTGAATCCATTTTGAGTACAAAAAAATTTCCTTTGTTGCCTAAAATAAAACCATGGTGATATTTTATTCCAGGATGCTTTTTTACAGTTTGTAAAATAATACATATCAAATTGACACAAGGGTATAAAGTTAAATCAGATTATTATGTTTTTCATCAATTGCCTTTACCAAAAGAATGAAAAATATGAGGTCAGGACTACATAAACACATAACACACATTTTTCCCAGCTGTCAAAATAGAATGACAAAGGACTCTTTGGGTATTCTACCTCAGTATTTGGAAAAGTAACACTGATTACTATATTCTTCAGTTACGCATAATCTCCAGGGAACAATAAATTCTGAATCCAGAGTTTGGTGTACAAGTCCTTTCGGTTTTCTCACTTGTCTTTCTGATCTCAACTACTCACTTCCCTCACCCACAGGGCAATGTAGTGGTCACACAGAAGACCTGCAGTCCTCAGAATGTTCCTGCTCTTCCTGGCCCTTCTATCTCCGCACAGGTAAAATTTCTTTTTCCCTTCTGCCATAGTCAACTCTCACACATCCTTCAAATTTCAATTCAGGTATACCGTTATCTCCTCTCTAGATTTTTTGGAGCAAAGTTGACCATGTCCATCTCTTGACAGTGCCACGATCATACAACTGTTTTCCTCCTACTATAATTACTGAGTTACATGGTCTTTTCTTGATCTATGAAGCCCCAGAAGACTGAGTCATGGACCAATTCATCCCTTAATCCCTTGTGTGTAGGACAAAGTAGGTCTTTAATAAATATTGTTTCAGTGAATTCGTGGATAAATTCCTATCACTTTTTATCAATGGAATTTTAAGTTCTGTGTGTATGTAAATTCCCTACATATTCAAACTATTTTACCTTTACATAAACCAGATCTGTCTTATGCCCATTTAGAAAGTCACAAATGTTCATATATATTTTTGAAGATGCTTTGTTTTTTTCATTCTAAATTCTCCCCAAAATTACCCTAAAAATAATTTAGGGATAAAGTAACAGTTCTCAAACTTAATATTATGACCTGAAGTTTGACTGCAAAGCAGGTTTTCTGAACTTGAGAACTGTCTCTAATCAACAATTCCTCCCGCCAAATAGCTGATAGCCAAAGTGTATTTCCATATGCACCGCCATCTATGGTACTTGAATTTTTATTTTTTCCTTTTCCCATTCATCCTTTCATGAACCCATTCACCAATCCATCTATCCACGTAGCCAACAACTACTAGGTAAACACAGTCTACCAGGCACTTCACTCAGGACTGGAGATCCAACGATTAAAAAGGCAGAGGACCTGTCTTTACATAGCACACAGCACGCAGCAGAGAGGCAGGCCCATAAAAAGCGCCACAGCAAAAGATTTCACAATGAGGTAAGTGCTACTGGAGAAGTGTGCCAGGTACAGTGGGTGAAATGCAGGAAAAGCAGAGGCTGGGAGACTTTAAAGAAAAATTTGAAACCATTTCATAAGCCATACCTCTCCGGGTCTGAAGAAACCCTGGTGTCATGCCAAATCATCCTTTCCCCTGATTTCAGCCAAGGACCACGAACCGCATCCTAACTTTTCCACCGTCTCTCTCAGTTGTTCTCAGTGATCGCTGGGGAGCACTTTATTTGCAAACCTGAGAGCCCTTTCCCCTCCAGCCAGCCTGCAGGGTGATGGCAACATGAGAGCTGAGCCTATCAGGGCTCCTATCAAGCTGCTGAAAAAGTTGTAGCCCGTGAGTCATGGCTCTTTTCATGTGCTTCCAGGTCTGTGGGAGGAGAGGCCTTTGGCTGGCAGCACTGGCAATCTAGCACCTATGCTGATCACTTGGGGAAAGAAAGATGCTAACACCACCAGAAGAGCTACAGAATCCTCCTACCTCTCTCAAGAGTGCCTCTCTCCAATGCCATGGGGAGGCCATGCCTCAAAATAGCGTGAGAGCCAAAACCCACATTTTCAGAAAAAAAAAAAAAAAAAAAAAATGGAACAAATAAATTAAGCTTCTGCCACCCACCTCCCTTCTGTGCAGCTCAGGAAAACCTAGTGAAATAAACAAGCAAATTAGAGGCTGGTACGTGAGCGTCAGATCACGAATATGTTTTGAAGGCTCTGCCAACCGTTTCTTCCTGAATTGGGTTTGTTCTGGTGGAGAAGATAATAATTAGTGATCATACTACTAATATTGATGCCTAATGTCTATTGAAAACTTACCACGTACCAGACACTAGGCTTACAATTTACATGCATACCTATTTAATGATACAAACAGAAAGTACTATGATAATCTAGACTTTTATCTGAGGGGTCTGGGGCTCGGAAGGGTCAAACCAATTTGCCAAATTTCACAGGTGTTGTAGGTAGCTGAGCAGAGCCTGTGACCAGTAATATCTTAAATCTGTTGCTTTTAAACAATATGTGAGTGTGTGCTAAGTCACTTCAATCGTGTCTGACTCTTTACAAGCTATGGACTGCAGCCCGCCAGGGTCCTCTGTCCATGGGGTTCTTCAGGCAAGAATCCTGGAGTGGGTTGCCATGCCCTCCTCCAGGGATCTTCTTGACCCAGGGGTCAAACCTGTATCTCTTATGTCTCCTGCATTGGCAGGAGGGTTCTTTACCACTAGATTCACCGGGGAAGCCCTTAAACAATATGCTTTCCTTAAAATGAAGGAAAATATTAAGGTAAGATTGTCAGAAGCATAGATATTATTCCCTATCATAAAGTACTAAGCAACCTATACATCTGTGTGATGTTTTTGCAATTCAACAGCATAATGTTCTTGACCTAGAGTCATTCCCCCTTACTTTGTATTTGCAGGAGAGAACAAAAAATACTTAGGACTTCTAAGATAATTAAGCACAGAGGAATAACATTTTCCCAGTTGCTGCTAGCTTGCTTAGGCAGTGTTTTAGTCAAATTACCACTTTTACATACATGCACTTGCAAATACACTTTTTTCCCACTAAGAAATCATTTTGAAATTATTTAGCAAAATTTAGAATTCCCCATGCCTAATGGGGGACAAATACTCTCAATGTCTGTAGTCTGCAGTCGAACGGGCTCCCAAGTGGAGAAAAGCACAGCTCTATAAGTAAATAAGAAATTGGGTATTTTTCATTTAACGATTATTACTCTGAGGAACAATGTTCCTCAGAGACAACATAGAATGTGTAAGTATTGTATGATAGAATAACTTCAAAAAATTAACATACCTGAAGGGAAGGTGATTTAACTAGCTTTTACCATTGTTTTTCTATTTGAATTGGAAATCTAACAAAAACCAGCTCTCTAAGGAGACAGCAGGAGTGGCAAGTGGGCTAATAGACCGAGGAAAAGGCTTCCCTTGGTACTGTGAATGGTAAAGAAAAAAGAAACTCAAACCAGGATGCACTCTTTCTGATGCTTTAAGTACCGGAGGGAGTTGGAGAGGAGAGAGGGTCTCCACGAAGCCCCTGAAACCTTTCTACTCAGGGTGCTCAAGCATCATCAGCATGACCCAGGAGTTCATTAGACAAGAGAATCACAGGCCCTATTTCAGGGCTTTGGGGTTAGAATCTGCATTTTAACCTAATGGGGGCTTCCCTGCCACCTGCAAACTCAGGAAACGCAAGAGATGCAGGTTCAATCCCTGGATTGGGAAGATCTCCTGGAGAAGGAAATGGCAACCTCCTCCAGTATTCTTGCCTGGAGAATCCATGGACAGAGCAGTCTGATGGGCTACAGTCCATTGGGTCACAAAGAGTCAGACACAAATGGGCACCCAAATGATTTCTAAGCACAGTGATGTTTGAGAAGCACCACTCCAAACACGCCAAGAGTCCACTCTAAGCACCTGCCAGAGGCAGCGAGGGCTGGTGCCAGCTCAGAACAACTGCAACCAGGTATGAACTTCCCTGCAACCCTACTTCTCCTCCCCACCCGCCATGTCATCAAATACCAAAGCCTGCCCTCCAAACCCGCTAGCTGGGCCTTGTCTCCCGTAGCTCTCTGTTCTTTCTTCTCTGCGAACATTCTCAGCCTGCTTTCCAGCCTCTATAGTTGCCAAACCTCCCATCTTTCATGGCTTTCTCCTTCTCACAGGTCAAGTTTCAACTTGAATGTCTCCTTCTAACAACTCTCTTTCATACTTTTCTGCATTTACTTTCTTGATTCAACTTACAAACACTGAAGACATTTTATTTATTAGTATACTTTCTGCCATTGGAAGGACTGATGCTGAAGCTGAAGCTCCAATACTTAGGCCACCTGATGTGAAGAAATGACTCATTGGAAAAGACCCTGATGCTGGGAAAGATTCAAGGCAGGAGGAGAAGGGGACAACAGAGGGTGAGATTGTTGGATGGCCTCACTGACTCAGTGGGCATGAGTTTGAGCAAACTCTGAAAGATAGTGAAGGGCAGGGAAGACTGGCATGCTACAGTCCATGGGGTCACAAAGGGTCAGACATAAGTTAGAAACTTGAACAACAAATACTTTGTGTAAAAAGTATGAGGACAGCCTTTGACAATTGCCTCTCTCGCTTTTTATTCTCTTTCTCCTTTGTGTTCCTATGGCCCCTGCCCCTGAACCTTGACTGACAACAAATCACAAAGTTTACAAAAACAGGTTTCAGAAGAAATGTTCTGGCCATTTTTTGGCCAGAACCAAAAATTTTTGGCCCAAGGACCAAAAAACCCTCCTGTTATTCCAACAAGAGTTACAGCAACTGAAGATGGGAAGTGTACTTGAGTCAGACCATTCGGATTGGTACCCTCTCCTTTTCTCATCCTGTAGCATCCCAACCCTGCTTCAGCCAGGGGAGTCACCTAGTCTTCAGGTGCTACCTGAACACATCACTTGAATATAGCCTTTAACCTCTCTTTGAGTTGCTTAAATTAGCTTCTTTTGACGTTTCGTTAGATGCGTTCTCCTATTAGAATTATGGCCCTTTTCATTACTCTTGATCTTTCCAGTTCTCCACCCTCATCAGAACTTAGGATAATGCCTCTTACATGGTAGTGGCTCAATACATATTTGTGGGCTCACTTTTATTTCAAAAGGGATACCAACTCGTCCCGAACTTCCAGTATCACTGGTTTTTGTCTGTCATGTGAGCTGACCACATGTCCTCTTGCTCTTTGACGTCCTTCCTTGGATTTATTTCATACCCACTAGTTATCTTGCTCTTGAATGCAGCCCTAGTAAGTGACGTTCTTCATGATACTATTTGCACTGGTTTAATGGTCTTAATTATCACCTAATACTGTCAGTGGAAAAAGCAGAGTGGCTCTTTTGTATAGACAAATGAAAGTGGGCTAAAATTTACCATACCTGAAAAAGAGAAGCCACACAATTCTCTGGAGTCTTTCATCCAAGGAGAAAAAGATTGCTTTGTGTATTTAAAACTAAACTACTAACAGTGAGCAGTATTTCACAAGCCCCCAAATACACCAGAATGCAGGGAATTCAGAGAACCCCAACACAAAAATTTCTAAGCTACCCATCAGACAGAGCACCTCAGCCTGAATTCTGCCATATCATGTCTATTTTGCTTTGCTCTCTACTATTTCATCTAATTAATTATTTCTCTACAAGAAGAGGTTGGGGTTGTTATGACTTTGGGCAACCTAGGTCCAGGGAAGGGAGGAAACAGAAATGCCAACACTAGGACTTAATTCCTTAGCAGCAGCTGCACCTCAGGGAGTAGTTCCTGGCATCCCTATTAAGGGAGTAAGCCTGACAGAAAACTGTGCCCTTCTGACCTGGTAATATTTAGACTAATAAACCAAGACACCAGGGTTAGAGCTAATTTCCTTAGCAAACGTACCAGGCATAGCTATTAACCACCCACGTAGAGAGCAATGGAAAAAAGGTGAAGTCCACTTTCCTTCAGATACTAAACCCCATCTGATGGCAAACAGACCGAGCAGGGCCCAGACCTGAGCTACAGAGAACAGTTAAGAATCCATGACGTCAAATCAGGGGCAGAAAAGATGGGGAGAACTGGATAAATTTGAGAGCTATAATGGAGTCACAGTTAATACTTATTGCAAATGATGGAATACATGAACATACCTATAGAATTCATGTTGCAATATAACTTCAGTTACCTAAGTATAAAATTGTAAATATAAAATATTGTTTCTGGGAGACTCATTTATTTTCAATCATTCCTCTGTTCTACCACTGTACCTTATCAAATCTCTATTGAGTTATTCCAAAGGCCATTTCTGAAAGGGCATTTAAAAGAAGAACTAACTTCTCATTTATGAGGATTTATTTTTCTTCTGGAGATCTGAAAATGCATGACTAATGTTTGGGTTAAAACTGACATCAAAGTATATTTGATACCGTAGTCTAATTTTTTCACTGATCCCATAAATAACTTGGAAAATTTCCCCCATTTTCTATTAGGAGAAGACCACATCATGTTTAATTTGCTATCCAAACTGTAGAACTTGAAGATTTTCTTTCATTTACCTCTTAAAATTGTATTTAATAATTATTTCAATTCCCTCACACAAATTCATACACATTTTTATTAGAATGTGATTTCTTTGGGGGCTAGTCTTGCTAAGTCAAACTGATTCAGGAAGATGAAGTGAAGTTAAATTTATGTTTTACATGAAGCAGTGAGAAGGGGCAGCAACAAGCTTGCTTTTTCATAAGTGCCTCCCTTTAACAACCCCCAACACAGACAGGTGCTTCTGTCTTCCAACCAACCTCAGGAATAAGACTTTCCCCATTACTACTGTGATCCTTCCTCTGTTTGGGTCATTACAACAGCAGCTTATGCCCTTGGCACTTTTCCACTGTCTTCACGGTAACTTTAACAGACTCTCTGAAACTAATTAAGTTAGGTGCTCACAAGTATTTAGACTAGAAAGAAGATTCCTCCTCTTTCAGTCGTAGAGAAAACCTTTATGGATTTCCTGTCACGGGGGTACCTTCACCTCTTAAGCCCCAAGTCATGTCGATTCCCAGTCCAGGAGGCTGGTCTTGTCTACCCTGAAGTCCATTTTCTAAGTAAACGAAGTCAAGCCTAATCACCCCAATCTCACCTGCCATCAGAACTTCCTTTGCCAGCCTCATCCTCTTTATAAAGCCTATTTCCTTTCTCCCTTCTTATCTCCTTAACACTTAAACTCCCAGGTCACAGAACGCACAAGGATGTGTCATTTGTTAAAGTACACTGCCCGTCGTCTCCCATAG
Source organism: Muntiacus reevesi (assembly GCF_963930625.1). NCBI lineage: Eukaryota > Metazoa > Chordata > Mammalia > Artiodactyla > Cervidae > Muntiacus > Muntiacus reevesi. The sequence goes on along the minus strand of NC_089265.1, from coordinate 14,815,417 downwards.
CATTAACACAGAACGGTGAACCATGCAAGTGTATATGATATTGGCAGATTCACCAAAAGCTAACAAAATAAGAAAGAAAAAACAGAAAATTCCAGGCCAGGGTCTTCAAAAATATAAAGGTAAAGTGAATATCATTAAAAGAACTCATTTTGAGAAGTGAGAGATCACCATTATTCTATAACATTATTCATAATGTTCTATCTTTATTTAATATGAAACCACCATTATTTTATCCAAGGAAATAGACAAGACAGGGGAAAATACAATGGCAACCTGACCCCGCTGTGATCAGGCCACTGACTAAAGCAAACTTAGAAAATGTGGAGTGTTGTACTAGTTTGTGAACCCCACACATCTAGTCTGAAGTCCCAGCTCAACTGTTACTGAGTCACGTCAGGCAAGTCACTTAAACTCTGAGTCTCAATCTTGATTTAAGGAAAATAAACATAATAATACTTCTTCACAGAGCTTTTTGAAATTAAAAATACCCAAAGTGCTTACAGCATGGTTATGGGTCACGGGGTTATTACTATCTGAAAAATTCTGAAATCTTCACATCAGGAGCCTGCTATTTTCAGATTTTTGAGATGATGGAGATACGGGTTTCTTCAATTTTGACCCCAGTATCCATTTATAGCCCATCTGTTCACTATCCCCTAATGTAAACAGAGCTATAGTCAGTCACAGTGCTATGTTCGTGGTCTCCCAAGAACCACAGACCAGAGATATTTCTTCTTTGTCTTTGCTCATCTTCATCTTTCAGTCCTGCCATTCCCCAGTACCTTCCTTCCTTCTATGTCTATATCTAGTGCTTCCTGCTTCATGAAGAATTCCCAGATTATACTGCAGTTCAGTTAACTCACCTTCCTGTGAATATCTGGAAAGGTACCCTGGAGAAGGAAATGGCAACTCACTCCAGTGTTCTTGCCTGGGAAATCCCATGGACATAGGAACCTGGCAGGTTACAGTCCACAGGGTCAAAAAAGAGCTGGACATAAGTTAGCGACTAAACAACAGAAACAAACCTGTCACTTGCTATACCTGTGCTGAGTCTTTCTCCAGGTACTTTGTGGAGCAGGAAATGGCAGCCCACGCCAGTATTCCTGCCTGGAGAATCCCATGGAAAGAGGAGCCTGGTGGGCTACACAGTCCACGGGGTCGCAAAGAGTCAGACACACATGCATTGAGTATATCAAGTATCACCAAAGGGAATCAACATGGAGTCAAAATTATGTCTGGCCACTACTATCATCTTCTGTTCCTCCTTCCTCTTTGTTAATAACACGGAGAGTTCAATTAGCAATGCCTACCTCCACTGGTTACTGATGCCACTGTAAGACACCTGTGATGCTTCCAGGTAAGCATCTAGGTATCATATTATCCAGTGGCTATGCAAGCATCTGGGTATCATATTACCCAGTGGTTAACTGCACCCTTCAGCTCCCACACTCAATATTATTCCCAAGGCAGAGTCAAAGACAAGGCTTCCATCCTTTTTCTTATCTTCTATTAAAGGATAAAGGGCTTCTCTGGTGGCACTAGTGGTAAAGAACCTGCCAATGCAGGTAGATGTAAGGGACACAGGTTCCATCCCTGGGTTGGGAAGATTCCCTGGAGGAGGGCATAGCAACCCACTCCAGGATTCTTGCCTGGACAATCCCATGGACAGAGGAGCCTCATGGGTTAATGTCCACAGGGTCGCAAAGAGTCAGACATGACTGAAGCAACTTACCACACACATTAAAGGATGAAAGCTTTTGCCCAATAACTTACAGGATTGACATCTCATGAATATTAATATCTCACACAGTAATTTCAGTTCCATGTCACTGTTCTTTGTTTCTCCCTAAAATTCTCATATGAGTCAGTGGTGAAAGGAAATGCTATGTTAGGGATTCATTCAAGTTACTCATCACATCATGCCTCACCTCTGATGACTAAGACTGACTGACTGGGTCAGATTTCTCTACTGATTCTCTTTGTTTAAATTGTATCCTTCCAGGAGGCCCCTCAATCCTTCAAAACCACCAACTCTGGCTGCTGCCCTCAAAGAATCTCATATTTTCAGGTATGAATCTGCTGAATGGCTCTGAGTTAGGCATGATCTTAAAACACACTATGTTCATATCATTTATGAAATTAATAATTTACTCCTTCATTTTGTAATTTAACCTTTGGATGTGGTTTTTATCTCCTCTCTGCATCTAGACTATAAGTCCTGTCAGGACAGTGAAGGGAGTATTAAAAGCCCTTGGAAGCAAAGAACTATGTCATGACATAGTAGATATTAATACATGCCTTTGTGAATTTTGAAGAAATGCTTCATGGAGTAATAGAATCTCAAAGTTACTTCAAGATGTAGATGAAAGTCAAAGAAAAAATATTTGAAGATGATGCAGAAAACTCTCATTACCTAATTCAGCATTTATTGAGGAGCTACTAAATATTCAGCACTTCAGCAGCACTGGACTGCAATGTACATAAGATACGCCGGCACTCTAAGGAACCCTCCATCTAAAGGTAGGAGTTGTTGCTGTTTAATCACTAAGTCATGTCCAAGTCTTCTGCGACCCCATGGACTGTAGCCCACCAGACTTCTCTGTCTATGGGATTTCCCAGGCAAGAATACTGGAGTTAGTTGCCATTTCCTTCTCCAATGAAGGAGTTAAATATGTTCCAAAGTATAACACTGCTTTGGTGATTATAACAGATACTAATTTAGGGTAATATGAGAATATAAACATGCAAAGAAGCCCAAGAATGTTAGAAGTTAGTGAAATTTGATTCTTACAAATAAACACTGGGAACTACTGATTAACTCAGATCACCTGATATATGATCATCTATGTGTGATTTCTGTTTCAAGTTTAGTTCCAATAAAGACAAACTTCCTTTTCTCTGCTTCCAGGCAGAGGGTTCAGAGTGGAAATAAAACTTCAGGAAGCTATTTAGATAACAGAATGAACTCAGGGGTTGGCAATGCTTCGGGGGCAGGTCCTAATGTACCCAGCAGTAACTATGCATTGCGATCTCGCCCACATCACAGAGAATGACAGAACTGGGTCCTTGTCCCTGCACAGGTCAAGCAGTGGTGAGTAGTTAGATGCAATGTCCCAGGTCAGTTCCCAGTTTTACAAAGTGACTCTTCTATCAAACAACCATGACATATGCTTCTCTAAAAGTCACTGATTCTTCTCAGGATAGAATCTGAGTTGACTCAGATTAGTTATAATTGATTCAGATTATAATTGACTCAGTTATAATTGACTCAGATTGTTATAATTGTTTGTGGGCTTCCCAGGTCACCACCTGGGTGGTAAAGAACCCTGCCAAGGCAGGAGATGTGAGAGATGCAGATTCAATCCCTGGGTCAGGAAGATCCTCTGGAGAAGGAAATGGCAACCCACTCCAGTATTATTGCCTGGAAAATCTCATGGACAGAGGAGCCTGGTGGGCTACAGTCCATGGGATCCCAAAGAGTTGGACATGATTGAGCATGTGGGCAAAGGGAAGGAATACATATCTGCCATAGTCCTTTTTAAGAATTTCATTTCAAAACAAAAACATCTGATCTGACCTGCCACCTCTGAGGAGTAGCTGCCTAAATTTATTATCAGACATGGGGAGACTTACTAGAAAAAGAACATAAAGTTAATGTAGACACAAGAGCACGACTGGGGAAAATGTACAAACAGCCAAAGGACATGACAAATGTCACTTATTACCAGAAAGAAGATAATATTATTTAAAAAATAATAGAGTGTTTAAGTTAAAAATATAGGAATTTTACCCTGATGTTTGAAATATAATTTCAAATTTGAATTTTCAGTTTGATTTCTATAATAGAGATGGTATTCCCATCTTAAAGAGATGGGGGTACTAGGCCACCTTGCTTCTCTGCTGAGAAACCTATATGCTGGTCAAGAAACCACAGTTAGGATTGGACATGAAACAGCTGACTGGTTCAAAACTGGGAAAGGAGTATGTCAATGCTGTATATTGTCACCTTGCTTATTTACCTTCTGTGCAGAGTACATTATGTGAAATGCCAGGCTGGATGAATCACAAGCTGGAATCAGGATGCAGGGAGAAACATCAACAATCTTATATACACAGATAATACCACTCTAAAGGCAGAAAGTGAAGAGGAACTAAAGAGTCTCTTCATGAGGGTGAAAGAGGAGAGTAAAAATGCTAGTTTGAAACTCAATATTCAAAAAACTAAGTTCACGGCATCTGGCCTCCTCACTTCATGGCAAATAGAAGGGGAAAAAGTGGAAGCTATGACATTTTCTTTTCTTAGGCTCCAGAATCACTGTGAATGGTGACTGCAGCCATGAAATTAAAAGATGCTTGCTCCTTGGAAGGAAAGGTATAACAAACCTAGACAGCATATTAAAAAGCAGAGACTTTATTTTGTCAACAAAGGTCCATGTAGTCAAACCTATGGTTTTTCCAGTAGTCATTTACAGATGTGAGAGTTGGATCATAAAGAAGGTTGAGTGACAAAGAACTGATGCTTTTGAACTGTGGTGTTGGAGAAGACTCTTGAGAGTCCTTGGATTACAAGGAGATCAAACCAGTAAACCCTAAAGGAAATCAACGCTGAATATTCATTGGAAGGACTAATGCTAAGGCTGAAGTTTCAATTCCTTGGCCACATAATGCGAAGAGCTGACTCACTCGGAAAGACCCTAATGCAGAGAAAGATTGAAGGCATAAGGAGGAGGAGGTGGTGGAGAATGATATGGTTAGAAAGCATCAATCACTGACTCCATGTACCCAAATCTGAACAAAATCTGGATATAGTGTAGGAAAGAGAAGCCTGGCACGCTGCAGTCCACGGGGTCACAAAGAATTGGACAAGACTTAGTGACTGAACAACCACAATAGTAAACGAGAGACTGCATATCTTTTTGTTTTAACCATTGAAAGCCTATAGTGACCACTAAAAATTTTCAGTGTAATAAAATGCCATATGCGTGTTATTTTCTCAGTTTATCAAATCATTCATTTATAAATACACTATACACATTAAGGGACTATTAGATACTAGATTGTTTTTTTTGTTTTTGTTTTCATGAGTGAATTTACTACAATAGAAAAGACCAGTGCCCAACCTAGGTTGTATATAGTCTGGTGAAGATGGGCAAAAAGATGTGGACAGCCTTTAATACCAAGAAAGTAACATCAAAAAGATGCTCTGTTACTAAGTGAACCACACCATCTGAAGCCAGATCTGCATGACTTGATTTTGATTTGTGACAGACACACTTGCTTCTAGACCTAAACTGTAAGTGCCTTGCTAGCCTATTCAAACCACAGTTACTGGATTTCTGAGATTTAAAAAAAAAAATGTACATTTGAACCTATAACTGCTTCTAAACAGGAAACAAATGCCTTGTGGAAAAGGCAAGCTGAATTTCTTCTTGATCTTTAAAATCCAAACATTTGGGAGAACATCAATGTCTCACAGGGTTCCACTTTAAGCATGCCCCTGATTTAATTTCAGAAAGCATCTCAGATCGAGAGGCCAGTCACAAACCCACCTGGGTGGAATATGATTAGACTTGGCAACTAGAACGGTACTTAATGCAATTACCTTCCAATTAATTAGAGACCATAGTTTGAAACAGTCAAGCTATTTCTAAGATATGAATCTTTTAGTAGTAAATACATCATATTGATGAAAATAAGTTATGGGACACATCTCACCAGGGTGAGAGAAGTATAACTCATAGATGAATGACATACAGAATTTAGGACAAATGAGATCAAACTGTAATTTACCATCCTTTCAGGACAGGTTTTTTTGGAAGGTCTCCAAATCATGTATTTCAGAAGGTTCCAGCTTGATTAAGAATTCTATTTGATGAAAGATCAGATGGAGAAAACACTACCCTTTCTGCTGGTAAAGCATGTTTTCATTCTACTACAAACTCATGCCAGGAAACAAATGTTATTTTTCAAATAAAAATTATTATAAGTTAGCTTAGATACTGTACTATAATAACTGTACTTCTTTGGTTTATATCGAATCTGATTTGATAATCAGATTTGCATTAGCTATGTCCAGGAGATGCTTGGAAATAGAGTAGGAGACTTTCTATTATGTACAGATTTAAGAATTTAAAAAGTTGGGATTTGGGGCTAGGAAATTCTCTGATGCCTCTTGCAGTGTTTCTCATTTACCAGCCACCAGTTATAAAAATCTAAGTGCAATGCATTCCCTTTTGCATACCCATAGTGACATGCATCATTTTCAATTTATAAAATCTAACTCCTAGTAACTCAAAGAATATATGTACTCATTTGTACCTCAGTTATTGCATATAGATTGCTTTTGTTCTTCTTGTGATTCCATTTATTATAGTTTCTTATTTGCATTGCAGGAGTAGATAAATTATGTAATAGGGAAGAAAAATGTTGAAATCCAAGATTTCAGGTACACTTTACTTAATGCATGAAATGTAGAGAACAAAAGTGTTCATAGGTATATCTAACATTTTGAAGTGTGTAGGATGTACAGAGGGAAGTTTACTGAGATTTAGAGCCTAGGTGAATTCCAATAAAGTAGAATCATAAAAAGCATTTAAACTCTTAAAATTTTTCTATCAAAGTTAGTTTTCAACCTACTTTGAGCTGCTCATGTAAATACGATCACTTCTATGAAATCTCATTTTCAAGTAACATCTCAATACCACCTGTAATATTTCCAGTGCTGGAGGTAGAATTGTTGTTTTCAATCCCGATGATTTACATCATATTTGTCAGCCCACATCGTTTTTACTAGATATTCTAGAACTCGCTGTTCTTATTAACCATGCCATAATGGCATTTCAGCAAAATAAAGGCAAAGGGGAGTCTAGAGTGTGATTTCCAGTCTTCAAAATTGACAAAGAATTGAGTTAGTCCTGATATAATTGATAAGAAAAGGCAAATGTTCATGTCTACATGTCACCACTGTGAGATAAAGACATTCTGAGAAAACAAAGATGATGCATAAGAACTGGTCTCTGCCTTAGAGAACTTACATTCTAGTGAGAGAAACAGGTGTCATAGCAGTATGTTCTAGGAGTCAAGATATACCCAACAGGGGATGAAAACTAGTGCACTCAGCTGTGAGGCCAAATAAGGAAGGAAGTGTGATAGATACGAAGTGTGAGTCTCGCTAGGTAAGTCTGATCATGGAGAACTTCTCAGTATACGATAAAGGGTATGGGAAAAACACGTTGATGCTTTCTTTTGCTTTTCTTTTTTTCAGGAGGCCAAATACCAGAGAGATTTTTAATTGGTGAACCACCTACGCTTTATTGCTTAGATGCCCCTTCCTCATCTGGCTGACACAAATCATGTGCATCTTTATTTATTTATTTATCTATTTTTGACCTCATCACATGTGGGATCTTAGTTTCTTGACCAGGGATTGAACCCACACCCCTTGCATTAGAAGCACAGAGTCTTAACCCTGGGCTGCCAGGGAAGTCCCTGCTTTTGCTTTTGCTGTTGTTCAGACTCCATGAACTGCAGCACACCAGGTTTCTCTGTCCTTCACTATCTCCCTGAATTTGCTCAAACTCATGTTCATCGAGTCAGTGATGTCATCCAATCATCTCATTTTCTGTCTTGCCCTCAATCTTTCCCAGGTCAGGGTCTTCCAAAGTACTGGAGCTTCCAGCTTTGCTTTTAGTAAGAGAATTCCTACTCTTTCTTTGAGGCTCAGCTCTGGTTCATCTCCTTCATGAAGCTTCCCTGAGGTTTCAGGTCCACCATGACTTTCTTCCTCTGAATCTCTGTGGTTCTTCTCATCTACCCAAGTTCCTGCCTGACACTTAAAAGTACTGCCTTCTTCCTTTTTTGATAATATTGCATATCTGCTCTGCTTGTCACTGGCATCATAAACTCCTTGAAGACAAAGCTAACATTTAAGAGTAGAGATTTACAACATGGCATTTAGTTTCAGATGTATAGCGAAGTGATTCAGTTATATATATATATACATATATATATGTATATATATATGTATCTCTGTATAACCTATAATGGAAAATAATCTAAAAACGCATATGTTGTTGTTGTTGTTGTTTTTCAGTCGTTCAATCAAGTCCACCTCTTTGCAACCCCATGAACTTTAGCCTGCCAGGCTCCTCTCTTCAGGGGATTCTCCAAGCAAGAATGCTGGACTGGGTTGCCATTTCTTTCTCCAGGGGATCTTCCCAAACCAGGGATCAAACCTAGGTCCCCTGCATTGCAGGCAGATTCTTTACCATCTGAGCTACCAGGGAAACCCATATATATCATGTGTGTGTATATATATGTGTGTGTATATATATATAAGTTTTCAGATTATTTTCCATTATAGAGTATTACAAGGTACTAAAGGAAGTTGAGGCTGTAAGTCACTAAGCTATCACATTTAGAAACTGGGTAGAGACAGTCTGTAACATATGTGGAAAGGAAAGCAACTGAAATTGAGACTGCTTCACCAGGCCCAGTGCCCCTGCAAAAAAGACTAGCAAAAATCTCCTACTGATGGTGCCAATAATGGAGTCTGACAATAACTGCCTTTGGCTTCATAATTAGGCTGCATTTTGAATGTGTAAAATGTAGCCTGTGCCTGGAATTCTATCTACTACCAAGAATGTGAAAGTGAGGTTACCCTAGAAAAAGTAATTTCCTGGTAAAAAGCACTCTGTCTATAGGAGATGCCTTAAAATTATGTCTCTCTTATCATTAGCAAGGAGAGGGAGAACTTGTCCAGGTTTTGCTTGAACGGATGAAAAAAAATGATAACTTCAATGATGGGAGTAACAGGTCTAGGCTTCCCTTGTGACTCAGATGGTAAAGAATCCACCTGCAATGCAGGAGACCTGGGTTTGATCCCTGGGTTGGGAAGATCTCCTGGAAGAGGGCATGGCAAACCATTCCAGTATTCTTGCCTGGAGAATCCCATGGACAGAGAAGTCTACAGTGGGCTACAGTCCACGGGGTCACATAGAGTCAGACACGACTGAGTGACTCACACACACACACAGAGAAGGGATATGTCACTGGACATAATGATATGTTTTAATTGAAATGTGGAGAAACCCAAAGAAAGAAATGTTAGCACGTTCTTCAGGCAAGGAGGATAGAGAGGAGATAAGTGAATATGAGAATATGAGGAGGGGAGGAGGAGAAGAGGAGAAAGGAAAAGAAAGAGAAAGTGGAAGGAGAGAGGAAAGGGGGGGAAAGGAAGAGGAAAAGAAAAGAAAAAAGAGGAAGAGAAAGAGATAGAGAATGAGCATTTATCTGTCCAAGGTCTGTGTTCCTAACACCAGAATTGTCATCTGGGGGAAAAGGTGGCTCAAAACCATTCATTTTCTTCTGCTTATCAATAATCCTCCATTCAAGAAAAAATGTGGCCCATGTGGTAGGCAAACCTAAACTCCTTCTTTTCGAGCCAGGTCTTATCACAAATAAGACACCTGCAGATGCATTTGGCTACAAAACTCTTCACGCAAGGAACACATACCTCCAGGCCTGTTTTCCATAGAATACATGTTAGAAAACAATCCATTTAAATTAACCCATGTAAATGCTCTGTTAGGGGAAAGAAAATCTTATACAGATGAAGAACAAAATATTATTCAAATGATTTTAATTTGGTCATTCAATAAGTTATAGGTATATGACTTTATATATACAACATCTATGCCAAGAAATATATATGAAGTGTGTACATATATTCATCTTTGTAGATAAGGGAAACCAGTTTGATACTGACATTATCATCAGCAAATATTTGTTCAGAATCAGGGCCTATCATAGCACCAGTAGTAATAGGCCCTCTGTAAAATGAAACACTATGGGTTCTACCTCTCAAATCACTTTCAAATTCATGGAAAAGCAAAATACACACACATGTAACAAGAAGGAAATTACATAATATTATAAAAATTTCTTATACACTAGAGCAAATTCGCACCTATGTATAAAGGCACAGGGACTGGAGTGTTAGTTTAAGAACTGAAAATTAGGATAATAATATAATGAAAAACTCATGTTTATATCGAGATCTTGGGAGAAAAACACACCCTGACACACATTAGCTGTGTGAGCTTGGGTAAATTACTAACCTTCCTAAGTCTTAGTTTTTTCATCTTGAATATATATGTCATTTTGTCTATACTGCAGAGTTACTGATATAAACAACTTGTATTGATCCAAACATTCAACTTAGAGTGGTTGTCATTATTATTTCATTGCTGTTGTCACTGCTGGATTCAACAGGAAGAGACATGACATATCTGAGTCTTGGTTATCCCTCCATTCCCATTTCTGCAGAAGGGACTTTGCAAAGATTGTCTCCAGCAGTATCTTCATTTCATGCTAAATCTTATCCTCAGGATGAATAAATCCTTTCTAAGGAAATGACTCCCCCGCCACCCAACTCAGGGGTTTCCTACCACTCAGTCCAAACCCTCTTGCACACACCTTGTCAAGCTGTTAACTCCTGGCAGGACTCTCCTCACGGTCCATCACTTCATTGCCACTTCCGTCACCACAGTGCCTCCCCAAATTCCTTCTCCTTCACCATGGACATCCTCTGCCCCTCACTGAGGGCAACAGCGAGCTGCTGATGGAAAATGAGCCGCTCTTCAGTCCTGGCTCACTGCCAACACCCACGATCCAATCTTAAAAAGCTCTTCTGCCAAAGCCTGGTTTTATTTGCCCTTGGTTGATCCATTTTCCACGTCCCACTGCTACTTTCTCATCTACACTGTCTTCCTTCATGCCTCAGCTGATGATCTGGATTCTGCCTTTTACTGACAAGGCCAGGGCCACTCAAAACCAACAGGAAATTCAAGAAATTGCCTAGCATTTATCCCCACTAATCGCCAAGTCTGGTTGTAAGATTAATTGTGATAATTAAGCTTTGAAGTATTATTGTACTCTGTAAAATGTAGTTTTAATTCTAAATTTTCATTTCAAAATTCATGGCTGTCTCTTTTATAAAACTCATGTAATAAAGAAGAGGTTAAAGGCATAATTATATATACCACTTGATTAATGGCAGGGTCCTCTAAAGACAGTCTCTATGAGTGTGTATTAAAGAAGTATTCCCAAATAGAGAGTCATGTCAACAGATACGGAGGATCAGTTTGATATTGTAGGATACAATAGACCTTCCACATTTGTGGATCCAAGCAGTAGTAGATGACAGTTCACTGTACTATGCCACTTTATACAAAGGACTTTGTGTGTTAGTTGCTCAGGCGTGTTTGACTCTTTGTAACCCCCTGGACTGTAGCCCGCCATGTTCCTCTGTCCATGGAATTCTCCAGGCAAGAATACTGGAGTGGGTTGCTGTTTCTTTCTCTACAGTACCTTCCTAACCCAGGGGTTGAACCCAGGTCTTCTGAATTGCAGGAAGACTCTTTACCGTCTGAGTCATCAGCAAAGCCCAAAGGACATTTAGCATCTGTGAATGTTTTTATCTGTTGGGAGTAGACAGTGTCCTTGTTTTCAATGTGTTTTTTTTTTTTTTAAAGACTATAATTTGGTATGGAAAATCACTTTGGTGATCTTTGGTTAAAAAGAAAATGATATTTACTTCAATATCAGCAACATGTTTACGACATGACCAATAACAGAATGATAAACAGGATTTTATCTCAAACACTAACCACACTCATAGACCTGTCATCATTCTAAGAAGGACCTTGTTGCTATAATTAGACCAAGATCTCTTCAAAAAGCCTAAGGAAGAGAAATGCATATATAAATAAATAATAAAGACCACCACCACCACAATACTTATTGAGTGCTTATAGGTATCAGGTGTTCTGCTAAGTACCTCTACAACTCATTTACGTCTGGGAAAACTGGGTAAAATATTCTGACATTTTGCTGAAAACAAGTGGATTTCTAGACAGAACTGCTACACATATAGATCAGAAATAATAGTAATAATAATTAGAACAATAGTGATAAAATAATTAGAACATCGTGTGCTAAGTCACTTCAGTCGTGTCCAACTCTGTGCAACCCTATGGACTACAGCCCAATAGGCTCCTCTGTCCATGGGATTCTCCAGGCAAGAATACTGCAGTGGGTTGCCATGCCCTTCTCCAGGGGATCTTCCCAACTTAGGGATCGAAGCCTCGTCTCTTGCATCTCCAGAGTTGGCAGGCAGGTTCTTTATCACTAGCGCCATGTGGGAATATCCTCAATTAGAGCAATAGCATTATTAGCACATTTATAATGTATCAAATATTCTGCTGAGTGTCTTAGAGCATGATCTCATTTAATCCTCATGATAGCCCATGGAACCCCTACTGATAACTTTATACTTCCTATTGGAAATCAAAGCTCTGAGATAATAAATAACCTGTCCAGGATCAGGTAACTGGTGTCAGAGTTCAGATTCAAACCCAGCTCTTAATTAAAGCCAATGTCAATAACTATGATAGTATATTTACAGCCACAATTTGTTATAATCTGCCTCCTCAAAGAAGAAGAGGGTAGCTTGCTAGCGTGGTAGTTTTTCAGGGATTTCTACCCAGAGACGTCCACACCCAAGAGCACAGAAAGAGCTTACTTCTTTCTCTCTAGCATTTGAAATCCATAAAAATAAAAATGCAAAGTCTGTGATAACTTGTAAAAGAGAACCATACTTCATTTATAAAGGCAATGAGATATTTAGTAAATGTTTTTCTCTTTTTTTCTTGCTTCTTACTGTCAGACTAAAGCCTCCAGACCCCTAGACCTTGGGTACTATTATATGTCATTGTGTGATTGAAAAAGATCTGTTACTAAATAATGGCAGTACTAAAAACATGAAACACTGAGATGCCCTTGATGTAACAGTGGACAAAAAAAAAAAAAAAAAAATCAAATACCAATGGTCCCACTAACGAGAGAGAGAGATTTTCAACTCTTAAAGACACTGAAGTTACGAATTTGATTTGAAGCCCATGTTTTGATATTTGCTCATTCACTCAGCAGATAAGTTTATTGAGTGAGTATGTGGCTCTGGAAATAAGATCCCAGAGGAGAAAGACAAAGACCCTAGTAACAAGAATATAACGTCTTAGTGAATCATATCTCCATTTCCTTAAGTAGGCATATTTTTCTTTTTTCTTTTTTTTTTTTTACCACCAGACCGTAAGAGAACTTCTTTGAAAGATAGATAAATCATCATACAAAATATACTGAATTCGGTGTATGACTGGGGAGCTGTACAACAATGGTAATGTTATGTAAAATAATTGGCGTGAAAGTGACGCTGTGAGTTAGGGTTTCCTACAGCGGAGGTGTTAATGCACCCAGGCTCATTAAAGGGCTGTGTCAAAGACTTGGGTTGCAGCTTCTTTTCACTCGCTTTGTGTCTTATTCAGGCTCCCTTCCCCAGTTATTTTCCATAGCTTTAAAGTGTTCCCTATTATTTTGACCAAATGTGCCCTCTGATGGAAGGGACGTGATACTTTCAGCAGAATTACTTAATTAGGTTTAAATAAGCAGTCTGGGCCAAGTAGGGTAGGTTTGCTTTCTAGCCATAAAAATGTGCCTGCCATGCATGCTGTGTTCCCAAGGAGTGAAACAGTGATTGATGTGATGATAAAACGATGAAGGGAGGGATAAAGCCTGAGAGATAAAAGTCTCAAAAGGGAAATAAAAGAGGGAAGCAGCTGCCCCCATCTTAACTGAAGCATAAATTTCAGGAACAGGATCTGAGGTTTAATTTCAAGCACATATTGGGGGAGAGAGAGAGTGTGTGTGTGAGAGAGTGTGTGTGTGTACTCTTGTATGTGATGAAAGCCATGTAAGTTAAGTTATTTTCATTCTTTTATGAAGAGTTCTCATACCATTTTTAAAGCAGGAAAAATTGTAAAGTTAGAGGTTTATGGATTATCATCGAGAGGTGTTCATTTAGTCAGCATTTGAGACTAACAGAATCAATGAAGGGCAGGAACTTAGGCACTGGTGATACAGCAGACTTGAAACCATAACTTTTTACACTCAGGGAGCTCAATGGTTTCAGTTTATCTCTTTTCTCTGCACATACTTTCCCAGCTTGTTCCCCTACCCTCTATCAGAATTCTTTTCTTATAGATTACATTATACATTACTTTAATATTTTTATCCAAGATAGCCATGCATGCAAAACACTACAGTCCAGCTCCAAACTCTTTTTGGAGTTTGTCCTACCTCTTTTTGCATTCACCCCTGTCCTCCAGTATCCAACTTCCATTCTCCAAGCATAACATTTATTTTTACACCGTGACTTTGCCATATTTGCCCCTAGAATGCCTTCATACACATTTCCTATCAATTAAAATTCTCCTCACTTTTCGACTATGTGGCTGAAGTATCTCTTAAGCCTCGAAGACCTTTTAATACTCCTACCAGTTTTAACAATCCTTCATTTCAGTGTCTAGAGAATTTTGCTTGAAATGCATCATTAAACTTTTTAGTTCATTTTGCCTGGAGTGAGCCGTTTAGTGTCTGCTTTACTTTGTGTGAACTATTTGAGGACAGGGCTGGGAGGATCACTGATTTGTTTCTGGCCATATACTGTTTTACATGTGGTTGAGGTTCAAAGGGCTTCCAGGTGGCTTAGACTGTAAAGAATCTTCCTGCAATGCAGGAGACCTGGGTTCAATCCCTGGGCTGGGATGATCCCCTGGAGAAGGGAATGGCTACCCACTCCAGTATTCTTGCCTGGAGAATTCCATGGACAGAGGAGCCTGGTGGGCTACAGTCCATGGGGTCGAAAAGATTCAGACATGACTGAGTGCCTAACATTTTCACTCGACATTCAAAACATGCTTGGAGAGGAAGTAAACTTATAGCAAAAAATATTTAACATTCATATGAGGCTTTTCATGATGGAAACAGCTGCTGCCCTGAATTCTTAAAATTTTATTTTCAGACCTCAGAATAACAATGGTGGCACAGGTAAGAATGGCCATGCTCTCTGCAGAGGGTAAAGGACACACTAGTCCTAGTCCTACACAGGTCGGACTTAAATGTTTTCCATGAACCACCTTGGAGACTACAAATTCCATTACAGGGGGCACGCTATTATCAGAAGTGCTTTGCAAAATCTGACCTTTTACAGCCTGTCTTTATAGCTTCATATTTCTTCTCTGTACAATCATTCAGTAATGTAACATTGAGATTAGATAAACTTTTACTTTAAAAATGCTTTAAGAAAGAAAAATTCCTTTTAGGCTAAGGAACAGTGCAAATTTTTATGATTTTTTTTACAAACTTCCGAGAACAGAATTCACAAGCCTTGACATTCTAACTTTATGGAGAAGCTGACATGCATCACCATTAAAAAAAAAAAAAATTCAACTGGCATTCTTACAACAGAGAACGAAAACAAATTTCAAACTAAATAAGTATAAATCCATAACATAAACAATTTCTGTTCATTTTAAAAGAGTCAACCTTTAACTGGGAAAATATTTGAATTCACTGTCAAATCTTTTATGTCCAGAGGGCCCTTCCAAAGTTTTCATTTTTATATAAAACAGTTGAATTTATTATCTCTGTATATCCTAATCAACAGGACTTACTTTAAATGACCCTGTAAGAGAAGTTATGTTTCTTTATGATTCTTAGATCAAAAGTATTGCTATACAATTTTTGCTATATATTGATGACTTGTTTCAAAAAATATTCTAAATAATAAAAACACTTGTCTCACAAACAGGAAGAGCTCTTTCTTTAATAATTACATTAACACATGATTATTGCCCTTAAATATAGATTTAATTGTATCCCTCCCCTTTGTGTCTTTCTTCTAAGTCTGATGTTTTAACATTCAACCCAGTTTTAATGAAGATATTGAAATAAACATAATTAGGATCAAATTTACTTTGGACTAATAAGCTTAAGAATATGGAAGCCTATCATGAAGTGTTCTTGCTGTCATTTTTTGCTAGATAACAATGCAATGAAGCATGGAACTAGCTGAGGTTTATCCCACAAAGGCATCCTGCTGTTGATGCCTCTTTTATTTATAGGCGTGCAGAACTCTTCCAGATATGGCTAACCCAATTTGCCACAAAACAGGACAAATAGTGACCCACGAACCCAGTTCATCAAATAAGGATTTGTGCCATGAGTTTGGTGATCTATACTATTTCTAACAAAATCAAAAGCCATGACTAATTTGAATCTTAGGCTCTCAGGATATCATCTTATAGACAAATAAGTTACTAGGAGATTGAGAAGACATATGTATTAAACTTTAGAAAATCAATTATTTTCAAGCAGTATCAAAGTTCTTGTATCCAGATAATTATCTTAGCCTATAATTTATTAACTGAGTTCCATTTGCTTTATTTTCAGAAAACAAAAAAAAGCTGTATTTTTAAAAAACAAATAAACAAAAACCACCAACTTAAGGAGCCCAAGTTTTCTAAATGATTAAATTTTATATATATTTTCTGTTTTGATAATTGAACTTAAAGGAAATCTTGATTTGGGATTCATAAAATTTTGATGTAAGAGCTCTGATAGTCTTAAAATCAGAAGATAGGAATAACGTAGTTGCCCCAAGTAATTGTTACTAACAAATTTTAATTACGTTATAGAGGAGGAAGAGAGTTAAAGAGAAAGATAAGATCTGCTAATTGAAAAGAAGTTCCAGAATGAAACAGACAAAAGTCCCCGAGACTGCTTGAATATGTGTTACATTTTAAATTCCAGAAGCCACAATGGACTAGGTCATTATGCTACCATATCAAATAATACTTAGATGAACAGAATTTAGAATGATAAATACTTTCAAGAAATAAAAGGCAAAATAATGGTATACTTTCTAAACTGGAATAACTTTGAAGCATATATGTAAGATCATATGCGATGAACTGCAACACTTTCCCTACTTAACCTTCAAAAAGTACAACTGCTTATTCTATTATAATTCAGAGTAGTTCCTTAAAGAGGAAACTGCCTTAGCTTGCAATTTGGGGGTATTGCATTAAACTATCATCCATAGTATCTTGTGTCTGCTTTGTGTATCTTAAAATAACTCCTCCCCTCCTCTTGAGAAAAAGGAACTCAATCATTACTATATCCATTCTCCTGAATTCAATGGAGCACCATTCTTCAACAACCTGTTGAGTGGACTTAGAAAGCAAACAGAGAAGTTATACATTATTTAATACACCTTGGCAGCACTCCAAAGCCCTTAGAAGTGCCTAAACAAATGATAAATGATCAGATGACTCCCTCAAATCTTACCTGGTTTACTCTTTTTAAAAATCCAACCCTTGCTGTCTACCATGCAAAGCTCTTGACCACTGGGTGAAATCCACACTGGGTAGAAGATCATGATAATTCCAACACGTCATGGGCGGCAGCATCTCTCAGAATCCCACATGTCATCTCCTTGAAACAAACCTGCAACAAACAAGGCATTTTTTTTTTTCATTCTAACTGAAAAATAGGGAACCATGTCCTTGGTCCAGGAGGCATCACTACTTGATCAATAAGGGAAGCATAAAGGAGTGTATGAGGAGCAATAAATGCCTCTCAAGATGCTGATAAACATTAAAGCCAATAGGCTGACATTTATGTGCTACAGAAGGTGTTTTGGCAGAGCGCATGTTCCTCTTCATGTTTTTAATAGATTTAAGCTTTCAGTGTAAATAAATATTATTGACATTAAAACTCATACATTTTATAGTGCATAACCCTTCTTCTTCATGTAGGTGACCACTTGGAGTACTCAAAAGCATTTTTATGACTCTATTCATAATATTCTCAGGGTAACTGGTAATGAGATTCAACAGAAAAAAACCCATCAGCAGCTAGAAGAAAATCCACATAATGACCTAGATCAAGGACAGTTACATCTGTGAGTTCTGACATTCCACTTCAATATCCCAACTTAGAAATTAAAACATGTCCGTATGATAGCATATGAGGAACACCTCTGATGAACATATATAAGGGGCTTCAAATTCAGCAGCCTCCATGATCCAAATCAAGATACAGACCACACCAGACAGTCATCAACACAAACGTGTGGTATCCAGAGTCTGTACACAAAGGAAAGACCAGAAACCAGGAAAGTAATTAGATAACTAATATTGGGGCAATCTATCACACATTTAATGCTTAAACTATTTATACTCATATGAGTAAATGTGGTATTTAATCTTTATAAGCAAGTTTAGCTTCCATTCAAGGAGATAAAACTCCATGTATAATTAACACATCCTGATTGTACGATTGCACGGATACCTGCCACACAAAGAACTGTGCTCAATAGAAATTCAGAAGGATTCTAATGGATAGATTCCTTTAGTGGTCTTCTCAGGGTAGGCTTTAAGATTGACTAGATTTTTTTTTTAGCTGCCACAACCATATTTAGCTATGTATATACAGAAAAGCATTTATTATTATTATATTTTCTAAGTGGTGCAGCAGAAATGGTTGAGAGGTTGTTCTAAGCCGGTAAGGGGCCTCATGTGAATGGTTATGTGTGGCAGATTCATGAACACAGGTGCAAAGGCTGGCTTTAACAAGCCACAGAATGATATATCCTCATGGATTTGTGAATAGAACTTCAACTACTATTCCCAGAAGTCCATGTGGAAACTTCACTAGAAGACACAGAGTGAGATATCCTATATTTGTGCCATTTCAGCAAGAATGGTAAGATAGCAAGGGGCTGAAGTCAAACGCATACAACAGAATAAAATGCAACACTTCAAAGCAAGTCCTTAAAAATCAAGACATGTGTACCTGGACACTAAGTGAACACTGTGCAATTCAAAATTCAAGTGTTGTGTTGATGCTATTCATGTCAAACATAAATATCCATACACCCAGATACACACACATACGCATAACAGTTGAAATTGCCAAAGCTATTGATCCAAGTTCTGGTATCCATGAAGCTAAAATTTTAGTTAACTTCTGGACACAAATGCTCCTATTCATTCTCTAAATTATTTTACTTTTCTTCTTAGAGCGTACTCTAAGAGTTATCAAATCAAGTCTTTTATAAAACCAATCGGTTTCCATGAGTAGTAATCCTTTCCTGTCTCTTGGGGGACAAGCAGGGTATTAGGAGAAGTCATATACAGGTAGGCTAAATGTCAGGCAAGTGGAAATTAAACATAATCTTCAAGCTACCAAACTGACTTTGAAGTGAGGGATCTTTGAAAGCTAGTTGGTTTGGAAGGACCCACCTGTGACCTAATGTGATTCCTAAAACTTCAGTTCTACCACTTGCTATATAAGAGTGAAACTAAGTAAATCAGCATACCTATTTGCTTTCTAAAATGGCTTTATTTCACCACACATAAATGATGTTATTGATCTCTTCTTTGAATGGATAGGTTTTCTGTGTATATTTTAAGTAATGAATGAAAAGATTTTCTACTGACCATTGAACTCTAATTCATTCATTAACCCCCTTATTCATTCCACAGATTTTAACTGAGCACCTCAGTTGTGCCACCTAAGGGGTTAGGTACCCAAATACACAATGAAAACACACTTATTCTTCCCATAAAAAATGTACTATTTATTCTATTCTGATTTGCTGACATATACTGGTACCCAAGAAAGGCAGCAACATTAGACTACATTAAAATAATTGGCTTTATTTTATAACCCAGTCACCATATCATCAGAAAAAGGGGTTATTAAGTTTGCCAGTGAGCAAACCATTATAGACCAAGGGCTACAGCACAAAACGACTGACTTACCCAGTCAACTTGTCTTCAGTTTGTACCGGATGTGATGGTTCTGTCTCTCTCTCAAGCCCACTAACTGAGTGAGTCATGATGATTCAAAAAATCCAACCAACTAGGTTCTGACAGTACGTTGACATTTCTGGCATCCAACACAGAGTCAGTGCCTCCCACATGTATGTATTAGGCATTGCAGTACAATCTTACGTGTCCTATGTCACAAGTCAACAGATTTTGGTGCAGGTAGTTATACAACAAATTGCTTCACATAATTTTTGTATTATTATTCCATTTATTTTTCTCAAAGAGGATATATAACATTAAATGCATGTATGTTCCTTAAAGAGAAGTTCATGAGATGTTCAAAAGAAACACTAATTCCACAACATTGGTTTGAATTTTCAAGACCAATTTTTAGAGTGAAAAAAAAAAACAATACACAACTTTTCACTTCCCTCCCTTCAGATATGATACTGAATAGGAATATGGAAACAAAAGACATAGATTATACTTCTAAAAATACTCTTTAGAACTTAAGGAACGCAATAAAGACATTTTAATAAAATCAATATGGCTTCCAAATGGTTCCATTTTCTTCTATTTTCTCTTTTATTTTTTGGATCTCTGCATATACTGAAACTAATCTGAAAACAAGCCTTTTAAAAATAAATGTTATTCTTATTTTTGAGAGATTTGTATTCTTTAAAAATGATTTTGAATGAGAACATTATATCATATGTAATTTATACCTCAATAACGTTGATTTACAATTTTTAAGTGCATTTTTGATCATGTTCAAAGAGGTTCTAGATAGGGGCATGAGATACAGAACCTATTGATAAAATACTGTTGTATGTGAATCTAAAATAAAACAAGTCTGCAATAAACTTTTTATAAAGTAGAAGAAATTCAACATCCACAGACCCTACTTTCTTGTTTCTTGGTCTGGCCTTAAGTGATCTGTAATTGAATTTTGTCTCCTTTGTCTTTCTTTATGCATACTACTACTGTCCTTTTAGTTTATCTTACTGCTTGGAAGAAAGCTTTCCCAAGGATCCCTCTAGCACTGAGGCACATATTTCATAAGACATTGATTTGTACTTGTTGATATGATGCTTTTTAAACTTTATCTCAGGGATGCACTTCATGATACCCATGGGCACGTTACAAAGTCCTCTGGTAGCCAACAAAACCATAGGAATGCTCAGCATTCTATGAGCTCTGTGCATTTGTTAAATGACTGGTACATTTTGCAAGCCTTGTATTTAAGTTACTCATTTTTCTACATAAACCTCAAGAATACAAACATCAAGAATAGAGGAATAGGTAGGTTATCGGTGATTAAAGTTATGAAGCTTTTGGCCTTACATATTTCAAATCTGTACCCTTTGATCAGTGATAATGTAAAAGGAAAGATGCCACTATGTTTTAAGTAACAGATTTATTGCTTCTAGCTTATTTTCGTTTTCTTCATTTAGTCAAATGTAAACATTATAGATTATTTTCCAGTAGGCAGGGGTGGGTAATTAACAAAGATCACTGTTAACTGCTATCTGCCTTATATATAGTTTCTCATTTAATTGTCTCAAAAGTCATGTGAAGTAAGTATTACAATAATGTCCAATTTATGGTGGTGAAAATAAAGATCAGAGATTTTAAATGATTGCCCCAGGGCATTTAGCTTTTGAAAAAGAGAGGTGGGTGTGCAGTTAATTGATAGTGTGGTACTGCCAGTTTTAAATTCTTATAAACTGAATTTGAGAGATTTGCTCAATCTACTGATGAAAATCTGAGTTTCTGGGAAATGAAGTGACATCTCAGAGATCATAAGATCATAGCAGGTCTGGATGAACACCCAAACTCATGATGTCCCTGTCTTTCTAATACACCACTCTCTTAGCCAGCTTTCTACACATGGTGTCTAAACAACTTTATAGATCTCCAATTCATTTGTTTTTAAAGAACCATGTTTGGGGTAGGTTTTATTTTAGAAAGAAGATGCCAAAGCCAACAAACAAAATAACAGGATTTCTGAGTACTCAGTTTTAAAGGAGTTTAATTTTCTGAAAGCAACAAATGATATTGTTCTCTCTCTCTTGAGCCAATTTATTTCCCAATGGAAAAAAAAAATATAGACACCAGGAGAAGAGTGTGTTGATGGATTGTGACAAAGTGTATGATTAGATTGAACTTTAAGTAGCACAGTGGTGTTTTGCTGATGCCCATTTGGTATGTTTAGTTCTGTTATTAGTAATTGCATGCTTAAAAAAATATTCTAAGACATCCAGTTAATGTTTTTATTTCAGAAACCCAGCAGGCAGCCTCTTAAGTGACATAAAACAAAATCTAGGGTAATTCAATCTACATCTGAGAAACCAGTGCCTGATACTCAAATACAAACAGTTCTTCGTGTCTGCTCAAAGACACCTAATTCTGAATTAATTATGACCTAGAAAATGCCAATTAAGACAGTCCACATTTTTCCTTGATTTTTTTTAAAGGAGGGATTCTATTACACTCCCAAATTCTCCACAAATGAAACATGTCTCCAGTCTTTTTCATTCCTTTCCTGTTCTCACTTTTCTCCATTCCTTCCTTCCCCTCTTCTCCTCTTCCGTTCCTTCACTATCTTCTCTTCCTTTTTTTCTTCCTTACTTCCTTCAACCTTCCCTTTGTTTCCTCCCTCTTTGTCTTTTCAGCTCAACAGAATTTTAAGAATCCATTAAGTTCTATGTAATGTGCCAGGCTCTGAGGATAAGACAAGGACAGATTCAGTTCAAGAGAGAGGGGACACGTGTATACCTACGGCTGATTCATGGTGATGTATGGCACTGGTCAATACAATATTGTGAAGCAATTTTCCTTCAATCAAAAGTAAATAAGATTGGAAAAATAAATTAATTAATTTAAATTTAAAAAAAAGAAAGCATAAAAAAAATAAAAGATTCAGGTACTGCCCAGGTATTGCCCATAGTCCACTAGGATGGACAGAGAAGTAAGCTGATGCATTATGGAAGAGGGGCAGGGGTCGAGCCTGTATTAACTCTTCCAGAATATGTCAGCCTAGAGTAGAAAAACAGTGCATATCTTGACTCGAGTTGGCATGGTCTGGTCAAGTGAGAACTTACAAACAAAACTGAATCATCACCCGAAAGTTCCCAAATACCTCACATTCTGTTTTCTGTACTTTCCTGGTGGCTCAGATGGTAAAGAGTCTTCCTGCAGTGTGAGAGATCCTAGTTTGATTCATGGGTCAGGAAGATCCCCTGGAGAAGGAAATGGCAACACACTCCAGTATTCTTGCCTGGAAAATCCCATGGACAGAGGAACCTGGCAGGCTATAGTCCCTGGTATCACAAAGAGTCAGACAAGACTGAGCAACTAATGCACTGAGCTTTCTGTGACTTAGGGAGGGATCCTATGAATATTCAGGACTCACAGTCAAATGTCTCAGGGTCAGTCACCTTACTCAAAGATGAACACAGCTTGGCTGACTACAACCAGAAGCCAAATGGACAGTCAGTGGTGAAGTGAAGAAAGCAAGCTTAACCTAAGAGCATTATAAACATATTAAACACCACTTTTCCAGAGAGAATACTCTTTTAACAGGTTTTGGTCACTTGTCACCAGTTTAAGATACTGCTTTACAACTGTTGAAGAGTCACTGCCCATTGCTATGTACATGTTGGTCCCATTTCTCCAACTGCTGGCAAAATACATGGTAGGTAAGATTTCTCAAGAAATCTTTCTAGTGGAGGAAAAAAGTCCTTTGTATTAGCTTGTCAAAACCATCAAAAACTGTATTTCATATTGTAGATTCTTGGGCACCACTCCAGAATGAAACTCCATTTTTGGAGTGAAATTGGAAATTCTGCAAATGACAGTTCCCTAGATTGTACAAAGATACATTAGTGTTTAAGAATCACTATTCTAGAACAAAGCCTGTTTTTGACATTTCTAAGTATGGTCCCACAAGTTTTAATTTATAACATCTATTTCTTTTTTATTTTCAAATAAATATATCTATTTTGGAAAAAATATTCTTCCTTGAATTGAATAAATTGAGAAATTTCCTTTAAAGGTCCACCCTTTTTCTTCAAATATTTAAAAAATGTATTTTAATGTTCAATATGTATGCAATCTTCATCACTCTTCTTATTTAATATAACTTTAATTTTTGATAACTAAAAAGACTTCCTAAGGATAAAAAGAAACCATTATCGGCATCTGAAATCATTGTGGATAGTAGAGATTAGTCATAATAAGAAAGAAGGAATCAAGTTCTCTTTGGTATAAGGCAGCACTGTACCTACAGTGGGAAATAAGAAATGAAGGGAGCATAGTTATCTCATGACAACTTCCCTTTCATGGAGGAGAAGTTTATGTCTCTCTACATGACCACCCTCAATAACAGTCCACAGATGGCAGGAGTCTGACAGCAATTACTGATGGGATCACATTCACTTCCTGATGGGATGTACTCAGCATTTTTGAGATGCCACAGCTCCTTTCAGAGGAGTGATAGTGGTGGTTGTAGGGTATTTCAGGAGTTAGAGAGCATTTGAGAAAGAAGGGTTAAGAAAAGAACACGTAATTGGCAGGTAACCACTGTGAATTAATGTGTTGTGGTGGATGTTTTACACACGTGTTCATTTGGTCACTACAGCAAACCTAGGAGACAGATGTGATTATTCCTACTTGGTGACCGAGAAAACCTAGTATCACTGAGGATAAACAGCTTGCCTCGGGTCAAAAAGCCAAGAGGGAGAAGCAGAATTTAAACTTCTGACTTCTTAGTGGCATAGGCCATGTTTTTTTCTAATAGAATATATTACAGATTGTCCTATCAACTTGCTTTTACAATCACTTCAAGAAAAAACCCAGGTAGACCATTTCTCTCTTTTATTAGTATTTCTAGACTTTCCCCTTTCTGAACACTTTCCCCAACCAATTTTCCCCAACATCAGGTAAACACAGATAAAATATGAGAGAGATAATGCCATGTTTGTTTGTTTGTTTTTGGCTGTTCCGGAACCAATACATTCCTCTTCCAATTAGGTCCCTGATTTTTGTTAGGAAAGTAGGACAGAGCTTGAATGTTGCATTATTATTGCATTCTGCATTATTAACATAAGGATAATCTTGAATGGAAGGGAAAGCCTTCTTTCTATTGCTGCTGGGGAATGAGGGGAGCACAGATGTGACATAAACTTGGATGCTTAAGGAAATGATACATAAATAAATATATGACATATATACACATATTATATATATAGCTACAAATATATTATATATATGTGTGTGTGTGTGTGTGTGTGTGTGTGTGTGTATACATGTGTCTCAGTGGTAAAGAATCTGCCTGCCAATGCAGGAGACACAGGAGATGAGGGCTGGATCCCTGGGTCAGGAAGATCCCTTGGAGAAGGAAATGGCAACTCACTCTAGCATTCTTGCCTGGGAAGTCTCATGAGCAGAGGATCCTGGCAGGCTACAGTCCATGGGGTGACAAAGAGTTAGACATGACTAAGCAATTGTACACACACATATTTATATATATATACATATAGAATAGTTTGTATAAATAACATATATGGTGAAGTCGCTCAGTCGTGTCCAACTCTTTGCGACACCATGGACTGTAGCCTACCAGGTTTCTCCGTCCTTGGGATTTTCCAGGCAAGAATACCAGAGAGGGCTGCCATTTCCTTCTCCAGGAGATCTTCCCAACCCAGGGATTGAACCCGGGTCTCCCACATCATAGGCAGACGCTTTACCATTTGAGCCACCAGGGAAGCCCCAAATAATATATATATTATATATATATAGTGTGTATAAATGATATATATATTTATATAATATATATAAGTATATATAAAAACAGTGACTAAAAGAGTAGGTTTTCCTGCAATGTGATGCTGTTTATTTTTTCAGCTCCTAGCTTCCCTTCCACTTTCTTGTCCACATCCCTATTTTGTAAGGTCTGAATCTCCTTCTTCTAAGTTCATTTCAATGTTTAAGAGAGCCAGCGTTATTTCCCAATACTTGTAACTAAAAATCCTGACTGACACAGAATTTAGCTTTTCAAAATTGATAGAAAATCTACTAAGACTCAGCTAGGAGACTGACCCAAAGTAATATGAAGTATATCAAAAAGAATAACAAAGAGGAAAGAAAATCAGGAAAAAAAAAATTGAATAGAGAGACTGTGACTGAAGTTATGATGTATTCAGAAAAATTACCAAAAACAAGTACAAAAACAAAAGCCAGAAAGACTGTGTCTGGTAAATTTCAAAACAATGTTTTAAGGAGAATGTTGAGAATGACTTCCAGACACAATTAGATAACTACCACAACTGTTCAATAAAGATACATTAAATTTAAAGTGATTTGCTTCACAAACAAATGGGAAATGAAATTTAAATAATGATGGTACTGATGATCCTGTCTGCAGGGCAGCAATGGAGACGCAGACATACAGAACAGACTTTTGGACACAGTGAGGGAGAGAGAAGGTGGGATTCTTTGTGAGAGTCACGATGAAAACACACACATTGCCATATGTAAAGCACATAGCTAGCCCGGGGCTCTGTGACAACCTAGAGGGATGGGATGGGGAGGCAAGAGGGAAGGAGGTTTAAGAAGGAGGTGAGATATGTACACATATGACTGATTCATGTTGATGTATTGCTGAAACATCACAATACTGTAAACTAATCATCCTCCAATTAAAAATAAAATTTAAAAAGAACATATTATTGTATCACAAAATATAGTACTTAAATTCGTCAAAAAAATGTGTGTAATCAGGCAAAATTCTAACCCAACCTCCATGGTTTATGCCTCTTGCGGGTAAATGTCCATACGGTCCCCTCCCTTTGAATGTGGGAGAGACCTGTGAAAATGAGTTGTTGCTTATGATTAGATTACTAGTCAGTTGCCATTGAGTTAAGCAAAAGGAAGATCATCCTGGTTGGGCCTGACCTAGTCAGGTAAGCCTTTAAAAGAAGGTGCAGTTTCAGAGAGATGCCTTTAGTCGGCCTTGAAGGCATAGCATCCATGAGTTCTACAGTCCATGGAAATTAATTCTGCCAGTAGCCACTTGAGCTGGAGGGGGAAAAAAATAAAAAACCTGAGTTTCAGAAGAGATCTCAGACATGTCTGATACATGATTTCTAAGCTGTGAGAACTTAAGCAAAGGACTCAACTACACTAAGTCTAGACTCCTGACCTATAGAAATTGTGAGATATTAAATGGATGCTGCTTTAAGCCATTCAATTTGTGGTGATTTTTAAAACATCAGTAGAAAACTAATACAACCTATAATGTCCCTACACTGAAAACAACAAAATATTGTAAGACAATTAAAGATAATTTAAATAAACAGAGAGATACACCATGTTTATGCATTAGAAGACTCAACGTTTTTAAGACACTAAGACCCTTTGAGCTGATTTATAAAGTCAATACAATATAATCACAATCCCGGTAGGCTTGTAAAAAAAAATAGCAATTGTGAAGCTAATTATTTAATTTATACAAAAATATAAAAGAGCTAGGCAAAGTCAAAATAAATAAAAAGGAATTAAAATTAGGTAATTTTCTGCATTTGGCTTCAAAGATTCCTATAAAGTCACAGTAATTAAGAAGGTGGGTTACTGATACAATGATACACAAATGGATCAACTGATATGAATAGAAAATCTAGAAATGCATCCGCAATGATACCATCAATAATTTCAACAAAGCATATAGCGTAAAAATGCAGACATAAGAGATACACAGCAAATGTAGGTCACTGTTTATATGAGAAGCAGGAAGCAGAAATGGCTGCAAAGGAAGTTCAGCATCATCTATAAAGATATGCTTCTGACACAACAAAAATGAAAACAACAAAACTGAACTAAGTATGACAAAATGACAAAAATTGTTAAACTGGGTAGAGGTGGATTTACAGGCTATGTTTCACTATTTAGATTTTTTATGTTTGTTTGAAATCTTTCTTTCAAAAAATACTCTTTCCTTATGACTCACGATTTCCACAATGTGAGCTCACACAAACGATCTATATTGACTTAAAAAAATTTTTTTTGTATCTTTCTATTTGATATCTTTCCTACATAAGAGGAGAAGTATGATTTCTATATAATAACTGATTATCAAAATGAGATAGCTTCTCTGTGAAGTTCCAAGTTTTCTTGGCATTTGTCATTCTGCACAAAGGATCTATACCTACATATTACCAACAGTCGATGACGGCTGCCACACAGGGATGTTTAATGTTTATCTCACAGGGAGCGATCAATCACTGCACTTCTGATCTTATCCACATTGACACTACTCTGCTTCAGTTATGGCCTTTACTTGAATGTACATTCAGATCTGCAGAGCTGTGTGAAGCAGCGATATTTGTGATTGGATCTGATACACTTTAAATATTCTCCCAACTCAGATACAGCATTGGTAATTCACAGATCTGTAACTCTGGACATCCAATCCCCTTTGGACTTAAGACCTTTACTTCTGCCCGCCTATCCTTCATGTTCCCTGGCTATGAGACAAGCACTTCGGCTTCAGGCGATTCACAATTAAACCAAATAACTCCCTTAATGAGATGTCTCTTCTGTTTTATATTTTTAGGTCAATGAATGGTGTTGCTACCCACACAGATGCAGAAACCAACAAAACAGGTAAGAACAAAAAACAACACTGAGAAACACATGAAATAATGGAAATTACCTTTTGTTCCTCCTCTTTCCTTATCCCCATATCTAGTCAGCAATAGGTCGTATTTACTCTCTTAAATTATCTTTGAACTCATCCCCTTGTCTCTTTAGACTGTTAAAACTACTTCCAAAGTGGTATCCCAGCCCAAATCCAGCTTTCTCTAAGCAATTGCTCTTTGAAATATAAATCTCACCTTCATCACTAATAGGATAAAATCAAAATTTCTTGACTATGACATACCATCCTTTATTTGATGAAATCCGCTCATCATCTAACATACCCTGGTAATTTCCAAAACATGACATGCTGTCCTTTGTTTACTTGATTTTGATAGGCTACTTCCTCTTTGAAAAGTTTCCTTGCTTGGTTTATCTGGCAAACTAGTCTTAACTCCAGCATTACATCTTTCACTAAAGGAATTCCTGGGGCTTCCCAGGCAGTGCTAGTGTTAAAGAATTTGCCTGCCAGTGCAGGAGATGCAGAGACACAGGTTTGATCAGAGGATCTCTGGGAAGATCCTCTGGAGTAGGAAATGGCAACCCACTCCCATATTCTTGCCTGGAAAATTCAATGGACGGAGGAACCTGGCAGGCGACAGTCCAAGGGATCCCGAAGTCAGACACGACTGAGAAGACACACACACACACACACACACACACACACACACACACACACAAGAATTCCTGTAGTAACCTATCATATTCAGTTACCAGGTTGAACCTGAATCACTTGTAATATGTCCATTTCTTTCCAGTAGACTAAGCCTCCTTAATATCAAGGATTCTAGGCAATGTTCATCTTTAAAAAGAGCACTGAGATTGTCAATAATAAGTACACAATTATTGTGGTGTGGAAGAAATAAATAGCTATAAGAATTAGGGGGAGGAGAAGACAGAGAAAATGAGAGTGAGAGAGGTAGTCCCATAATTAAATAAAAAAAAGAGGAAATAACTATCCTATTTAATATGATAGAATTTGAAACAGAAGACAATCTGTTTCAGACCTGATTGGGACAGAAATCTGGGAAACAGCATAATTCACATCCAAAATTTTAGCAAATCAAATAAAAAACATATAAGAACATATAAATACATATGCTTAGGTTAGGTTAGGCTATGACAGAACAGAAATTTGTTAATTGATGGTGGGAATGCTGGATGGTACAGTCACTTTGGAAGGTAGTTTGGCAGTTTCTTGCCAACTAAACATAGTCTTCCCATATGATCTAGCAGTTGATTTCTTTGTTATTTACCAAATTCAGTGAAGACTTATATTCCCACAAATTCCTGCATGTGAATATTTATAGCATATCTTGGTTTATATTTGCCAAAATATGGAAGCAACAAAGAGGTTCTTCATTAGGTGAATGCATAAATACACTGTGACATATTTATTCAATGGAAGATGATACATCATTGAAATGAAGTCCTATGGCTCAGCACTACAAAACAAAAACAAAATTATCAAGCATTAAAAAGACATGAACGAAACTTAAATGCATATTTCTAAGTGAGAGAAGGCAATTTTAAAAGGTTATATCCTGTATGATCCCAACTATATGACATTCTGAAAAGGTGAAACCATAGAAGCAGTAAGAAGATCAGTGGTCACCAGGAAGGAAAGAAGGAAGGAATACATGGAGCACAGTTGATTTTCAGGGCAGTGAAACAGCTCTGCATGATTACATAATGGTGGGTACAGGTCATTATACATTTGTCCGAACCCAGAGATTGTACAACATCAAGAGTGAACTTTAATGTAAACTATGGACTTTGGGTGATTATGATGTCAATGGATGTCATCATTTGTAACAAATGTACCATATAATAGGGGGTGTTGATGGTGAGAGAGGCTATGAAAATGTAGAGGCAGGACATATATGCAAAATATCAGTACTTTCTACTCATTTCTGCTGTAAACTTGAAACTACTCTAAAAATAAAATACTAAACATATACACAGAGGATGAGATGGTTGGATGGCATCACCAACTCGAAGAACATGAGTCTGAGTAAGCTCTGGGAGTTGGTGATAGACAAGGAAGCCTGGCATGCTGCAGTCCATGGGGTAGCAAAGAGTCAGACACAACTGAGCACCTGAACTGATTGACTGATTACATATAATATATGTAAAAACATCAATATTAAGTCAGGTTTATCTCCCCAAGTTCTACACACTAAGAAGAAAACATCTGGAAAAGAAATAAAGGAAATAATCACAATCACATCAAATACAATAGGTTGTTTCATAATAGTGCTGCAATGAATGATGAGATACAGGTGTCTTTTTCAATTTCAGTTTCCTCAGGGTATATGCCTAGCAGTGGGATTGCTGGGTCATATGGTAGTTGTATTCCTAGTTTCTTAAGGAATCTTCATACTGTCTTCCACAGTGGCTGTATCAATTTACATTCCCACCAACAGTGCAAGAGGGTTCCCTTTCCTCCACACCCTCTCCAGCATTTATTGTTTGTAGACTTTTTGAAAATGATCATTCTGACCGGTGTGAGGTGATATCTCATTGCAGTTTTGATTTGCATTTCTCTAATAATGAGTGATGTTGAGCATCTCTTCATGTGTTTGTTAGTCATCTGTATGTCTTCTTTGGAGAAATGTCTGTTTAGATCTTTTCCCCACGTTTTGATTGGGTTGTTTGTTTTTCTGGCATTGAGTTGTATGAACTGCTTGTATATTGTGGAAATTAATTCTTTGTCAGTGGTTTCATTTGTTATTATTTTCTCCCATTCTGTGGGTTGTGTTTTCACCTTGCTTATAATTTTCTGTGCTGTACAAAAGCTTTTAAGTTTAATCAGGTCCCACTTGTTTACTTTTGTTTTTATTTCTGTTACTCTGGGGGGTGGGTCATAGAGGATCTTGCTTTGATTTATGTCATTGAGTGTTCTGCCCAGGTTTTCCTCTAAGAGTTTTACAGTTTCTGGGCTCACATGAAGGTCTTTAATCCATTTTGAGTTTATCTTTTTTTTTTTTTTTTCATTTTGAGTTTATCTTTGTGCATGGTGTAGGAAGTGTTCTAATTTCATTCTTTTACATGTAGCTGTGCAGTTTTCCCAGCATCATTTATTGAAGAGGCTGTCTTTGCCCCATTGTATATTTTTGCCTCCTTTGTCAAATATAAGGTACCCATAGGTGCATGGGTTTATTTCTGGGCTTCCTATCTTTTGCCACTGGTCTATGTTTCTGTTTTTGTGCCAGTAACATACTGTCTTGATGACTGTGGCTTTGTAGTATAATCTGAAGTCAGGAAGGTTGATTTCTCCAGCTCCATTCTTCTTTCTCAGGACTGCTTTGGCTATTCAGGGTCTTTTGTGTTTCCATACGAATTGTGAAATTTTTTGTTCTAGTTCTGTGAAAAATGTCTGTGATGTTGGTAATTTTATAGGGGTCGCATTGAATTTGTAGATTGCATTTGGTAGTATAGTCATTTTCACAATATTGATGCTTTCTACCCAGGAACATGGAATATCTCTCCATCTGTTTATGTTGTCTTTGATTTCTTTCATCAGTGTCTCATAATTTTCTGTGTACAGTTCTTTTGTCTCCTTAGGTAAGTTTATTCCTAGATATTTAATTCTTTTTGTTGCAAAGGTTAATGGGATTGATTCCTTAATTTCTCTTTCTGATTTTTCATTGTTAGTATATAGAAATGCAAGTGATTTCTGTGTATTGATTTTGCATCCTGAAACTTTGCTAAATTCATTGATTAGCTCTAGTAATTTTCTGATACTATCTTTAGGGTTTTCTACATACAATAAGGCCTCTTTTGAAATTAAGTAGCCAGCTCACTGGCTATCAATCAGGTGTATAATGCTCTTTATCTGGATATTCTTTTTCTTTATATCCATATAGTGATGATTACCTAATCAATTATTTTACTATAAAAGTATATTTTCCTAGAATGACTATTCTTTACTTGGTCAGTATTGTCCCATCCCTTTGCAGCTTTTGAAATAAAACTGTGATATAAGGCCTTAACAAATTTGGTTAATTTGTTTTTATTTTTAAGTTTTGAATCATGAAAATAAAAATGATAAGGAGGGAAGGAGGTGGACGGGAGTGTGGAGGAGAAGCTTGTCCAAGAGAATGGGAAAATGATGAGTGGAAACAATAAAATTTGAAGGAGAAATTTTCAGCTATGAAATTAAAGTGTATGATCATGAATTAGATTTTGAAGTTGATAGTAAACTTGAAGAGTATCTGCATAAGTGGCTTACAGGGATAAATTTATTAACACACATAGGGTACTGTGTAGTATTATAATATTCTATTCTGATTAGGGGACTTTGTATTATTTTTAAAATTATTAGGTTAGATTCCTATAAATCCTTCTCTCCTTTCCACCAAAAACATATTTCTGCCTTCATACAAGACTGAATACAATTACTGTAGTTCCAAGAAAACGTTGATTGTTTTCTTAACATGTGCTAATGTGAAATAAGCTCACATGTGGCTTATTGCTGTTGCTGTTTCCACCTGAAATAATCACTTACATTACTCTCATCCCATAGGAAGTT
Organism: Muntiacus reevesi; assembly: GCF_963930625.1. NCBI lineage: Eukaryota > Metazoa > Chordata > Mammalia > Artiodactyla > Cervidae > Muntiacus > Muntiacus reevesi. Next base: position 14,782,453 of record NC_089265.1, on the reverse strand, counting down.
TCAAAGTGGAAGATATCACCTTGTGCCTTTACAGTTAATCAGAGCTCTGCTGTGTCAGGAAAACGGAAAACCTGACCTTCTTGTTTTTAATGACCCAAAGGGAGTTATCCATTACATTAAATGCCAAAGAAACTCACAAAATGTAAAGGATTTAAGGCAGAGACAATATATCATCCCAACTTTTCATACAAATAGATTAATAGTCCAGGTACCAAGCAAAATGCCAATAGAGAATAATCCTGACACCTGTTCCAAGGACTAATGAAGAAACTACACTGAATGGAAGTTTAATCACTGATTTCCTATGGCACGGCCAGTTTCCTAATGAGAACACATGATTACAAGTGAGAGGATTCATATCCTTGGCTAATACATAATTACATCTGGAAGCATAACTACTAAACTAGGAAACAATCATTTCAAGAGGATGCTTTTCACACACAAAATATATATTTAGCAAGGGGGACTCTGGGTTCCTATTTACAGATTAAAAATCATAGATACAGTTTAGGAAATATCCAAAAGTCCCAATAAAATATTTTACTTTACGTAAGAATAATTTTTTAAAATTTATTTTATACTGGAGTATAGTTGATTTGGGCTTCCCAGGTGATGCTTCTGGTAAAGAACTGCCTGCCAATGCAGGAGACATAAGATACACGAGTTTGATCCCTGGGTTGGGAATATCTGCTGGAGGAGGGCATAGCAACTCACTCTAGTATTCACGCCTGGAGAATCCCATGGAGAGAGGAGCTTGGTGGGCTACAGTCCATAGGGTCACACAGAGTCAGACACAACTTTAATGGCTTAGCAAGCATGCACATAGTTGATTGACAATGTTTGTTGGTTTAAGGCGTGACTCAGTTATACATGTACATGTGTCTATTCTTATATAAATTCTTTTCCCATTTAGATTACTGCAGAATATTGAGCAGAGTTCCCTGTGCTATATAGTAGATCCTTGTTGGTCATCTATTTTAAAAATTAGCAATGTGTATATGTCAATCTCAAACACCCAAGCTATCCCTCCCACACTTACTCCCTTGTGCTAACCGTAAGTTTCATTCTCTGAGAGTCTGTTTCTGATTTGTAAGTAAAAGATCATTGTATTTTTTTTTAAGAGTCGACATATAAGCAGTATCATATGATATCTGTCTTTGTCTGACTTACTTCACTTATGATAATCTTCAGGTCCATGCATGGTGCTACAAATGGCATTATTTCATTCATTTTTAATGACAGAGTAATATTCCACTGTAGTGTATATATGTACCACACCTTCTTTATCCATTTGTCTGCTGATGGACATTTAGGTTGCTCTGCTCCCATCTCTTGCCTATTATAAACAGTACTGCCATGAACACTGGGGTGCATACATCCTTTCAAACTATGTTTTCCTCTGGCTATATACCCAGGATTGAGATTGCTGGATCATACGGTAGCTCTATTTTTAGTTTTATAAGGAACCTCCATACTGCTCTCCATAGTAGCTCTATCAATTTACATTCCCATCTACAGCATAGGAGGGATCCTTTTTCTCTATACTTTCTCCAACATTTATTGTTTGTAGACTTTTTGATGATGGCCATTCTGATCTCATTGTAGTTTTGATTTGCATTTTTGGATAATTAGCAATGTTGGGCATCTTTTCATGTGTCCCTTGGCCATCTGTCTATTTTGGAGAAATGTCTCTTTAGGTCTTCTGTTCAATTTTTGATTGGATTTTTTTTTTATACTGAGCCATATCTCAACATTCAAGAAATGAAGATCATGGCATCCAGGCTCAACACTTCCAGTCCCATGGCAAATAGATGGGGAAACAATGAAAATAGTCACAGACTTTACTTTTTGGGCTTCAAAATCACTGCAGATGGTGACTGCAGCCATGAAATTAAAAGACATTTGCTCCTTGGAAGAAAAGCTATGACCAACCTAGACAGCTTATTAAAAAGCAGATACATTACTTTGCCTACAAAGGTCCATCTAGTCAAAGTCATGGTTTTTCCAGTAGTCATGTATAGATCTGAGAGTTGGAGTATGAAGAAAGCTGAGCACTGAAGAATTGATGCTTTTGAACTGTGATGTTGGAGAAGACTCTTGAGAGTCCCTTGGGCTGCAAGAAGATCAAACCAGTCCATCCTAAAGGAAATCAGTCCTTAATATTCATTGGAAGAACAGCTACTAGAGCTGAAGCTCCAATACTTTGGACACCTGATGCAAACAAAGAGCTGACTCATTGGAAAAGATCCTGATGCTGGAAAAGACTGAAGGCAGGAGGAGAAGAGGATGACAGAGGATGAGACAGTTGGATGGCATCACTTACTCTATGGACATGAGTTTGAGCAAGCTCTGGGAGTTGGTGATGGACAGGGAAGCCTGGTGTGCTGCAACCCATGGGGTCACAAAGAGTCAGACAAGAGTGAGTGACTGAACTGACTGATATGAAGTGTGCCTCCGTAGGGAGGTTTATTCCTAGGTATTTTATCCTTTTTGCATGTGGTGTGTGTGTGCATGCTCAGGTTTGTTGAAATCTTTGTGAAACTTGGGACTCTAGCCCACCAGACTCCTCTGTTCATGGGATTCCCCAAGCAAAAATACTGGAGTGGGTTGCCATTTCCTTCTCCAGGGTTCTCTTCCTGACCTACAGATCAAACCCGCATCTCCTGCATTGGCAGGTGGATTCTTTTGCCACTGAGCCACCTGGAAAGCTGTTATTCTTTTTGATGCAATGGCAAATGGAATTAAAAAATTTTTTTTCTGTCTGATCTTTAGTTATTAGTGTATAGAAATGCAACAAATTTTCTGTGTATTAATTTTGATGAACCTTTAGCCAGACTCATCAAAAAAAAAAAGAAAGAAAAAGAGGAGGCAAGGGCTCAAATTAATATACTTATCAATATAAAAGGAGAAGTTACAATGGACTCCACAGAAATATAAAGGATTATAAGAGACTACTATAAGAAATTATATGCTAATAAAATGAACAACCTAGGAGAAATCGATAGATTCTTAGAAAGGTAAATCTCCTAAGTATGAACCAGGAAGAAAGAGAAAATATGAACAGATCAACCATGAGTACTGAAATTGAATATGATTTTAAAACCCCCAACAAACAAAAGTCCAGGACCACATGGCTTCATAGAAAAATTCTATCATACATTTAGAAAAGAGTGAATTCCTATCTTTCTGAAACTACCTATCTTTTTGAAATTATTCCAAAAAATTTCAGAGGAAGGATTACTCCCAAACTCATTCTATAAGGCCATCATCACCCTGATACGAAAACCTAACAGATACAACAAAAAAATAAATTATAGGCCAATATCACTGATGAACACTGTTGATGAAAGTAATAGAAACAGTCCTGTTCAGGCTTTAGAGGCAACAATAGGCCTGTGACTGAACAGAGACCCTGAAAGAAGTTACATGCTAAGCTGCTGGCCAGCAAAGATGGGAAAAGTAGGTCTTGGGAACCAACACACAAGGAAGGAAGTCACAGGGAAGGGATTAAGTCATGGAGCTTTCTGGACCTTGGGAATTTGGCTAGTTTCTGAGGATTAGCAAACATTCTGAGACTTTGAACTAGAGATACAAGCATTTAGCATAATAGCCAGAGCTGCATCTTTGCATGTAAGCCGATGATTATCAGCTTGCAGTTTGGCAATTAAAAATTGATTCCTCTGGATGGTACTCTGGGTCTCACCTGTGGGATGGAGGCACTGTCTGGGATTTTCTAATTGGGAACTCCATGTTGCTATTCGAGGGATCTCCTAGCATTTCTTAAATCTGAATGGATGTAAGTGTTCCTCCAATTTGGTGACGTGCCTTTGATTTCTTGGTGTATTGTTTATATATCTTTTAATTGGAAACTCCAGTTTGAATCTGTATGTGTTTCCCCAGTTTGGTGATATATAAACTCGTTTATTGATATTCTAGTTGCATATTGGGAACTATTTTTTCAAATTTGGTAATGTGTGTAAATATATCTATAGTGTCTATATATGTGTGTGTGTGTGTATGTGTATGTATATATATATGTGTATATATATATACATACACATAAATTTGTTGTTGTTCAGTCACTCAATCATGTCTGACTCTTTGTGACCCCATGGAATGCAGCATGCCAGGCTTCCCTGTCTTTCACCATCTCCCAGAGCTTGCTCAAACTGATGTCCATGAAGTCAGTGATGCCATACAACCATCTCATTCTCTGTCATCCCCTTCTCTTCCTGTCTTCAGTCTTTCCCAGCATCAGGGTCTTTCCTAATGAATCAGTTCATCACATCGGGTGGCTAAAATATTGGAGCTTCAGCTTCAGCATCAGTCCTTCCAATGAATACTGAGGGCTGATTTCCTTTAGGATGGACTGGTTGGATTTCCTTGCAGTCCAAGGGACTCTCAAGAGTCTTCTCCAACACCACAGTGCAAAAGCATCAATTCTTTGGTGCTCAGGCTTCTTTGTGGTCCAACTCTCTGGAAAAACCATAGTTTGACTATATGAACCATTGTTGGCAGTTTTTTAATACACTGACTAAGTTTGTCATAGCTTTTCTTCCCAGGGGCAAGTGTCTTTTAATGTCATGACTGTACTCACCATCCACAGTGATTTCAGAGCCCCCCAAAATAAAGTCTTTCACTGTTTCCACCGTTTTCCCCTCTGTTTGCCATGAAATGATGTGACCAGTTGCCATGATCTTAGTTTTGAATGCTGAGTTTTAAGCCAGCTTTTTTACTATCCTCTTTCACCTTCATCAAGAGGCTCTTTAGTTCCTCTTCACTTTCTGCCATAAGGGTGGTGTCATCTGCATATATTAGATTACTGATATTTCTCCCAGCATTCTTGATTCTAGATTGTGCTTCATCCAGCCTGGCATTTCACATAATGTACTCTGCATGTAAGTTAAATAAACAGGGTGGCAATATACAGCCTTGATGTACTTCTTTCCCAATTTGGAACCAATCTGTTGTTCCATGTTCAATTCTAACTGTTGCTTCTTGACCTGCATACAGATTTCTCAAGAGGCAGGTAAGGTGGTCTGGTATTCCCATCTCTTTAAGATTTTCCACAGTTTGTTGTGATCCACACAGTCAAAGGCTTTAGCATAGTTAATGAAGCATAAGTAGATGTTTTTCTGGAATTCTCCTGCTCTTTGTATGTTCCAAAGGATGTTGACAATTTGATCACCCATTCCTCTGCATATATATATATACACAATTTGATCACTGGTTCCTCTGCTGTAGGACTTACTATATTATTTGTCCTCATACTGTACTATACTGTATATATGAGTATTATATATACTCTTAATATACTACTTGTCCTCAAAATGTAACTTACTTTTAACAGAATAAACTTCTTTATTTCTCACTTACTAAATTGTAAAGTTATTTTGCTAGTGAATCCCCTGAACTTGAAAATGAAAATCTTTCAGCAGATCATGAATCTTTCAGCAGAACAAATGTAAACACAAAAGTACTCAACAAAATACTAGGAAACCAAACTCAATAACACATCAAAAGGGTCATACCCCATGGTCAAGTTGAATTTACCCCAGGGATACAAGGATTTTTCAATACCTGCAAATCAATCAGTGTGATATACCACATCAAAAAATTAAAGAATAGAAACCATATTATCATATCAACAGATGCAGAAAAGGCTTCTGACAAAATCCAACATCCATTTGTGATAAAATTCTCTAGAAAGTGGACATAGAGGAAACATAGCTCAACAAAATAAAGGCCACACATGACAAACTGATAGCTAACATCATACCAACTGTGAAAAACTAAAGGCATTTTCCCTAAGATCAGGAACAAGACAAGGATACCCACTCTTGCCACTTTTATTCAATACAGTTTTGGAAGTCCTAGCCATGGCAGTCAGAGAAGAAAAGTAAATAAAAAGAATCCAAATTGGAAAAGAAGATACAAAACTGTCACTATTTGCAGACGACGTGATACTATACATAGACAATCCTAAAGATGACACCAGAAAACTACTAGAGCTCATCAATGAATTCAGTAAAGTTGCAGATACAAAATTCATACACAGAAACCTGTTGTATTTCTATACACTGACAATGGAAAAGTAAAGTCAGTCAAAAAAGACAATCTATGCAATGCTTTGTGAAGAAAGCATTTGCTAAGCTTTGACTCTAAAAGGCTTATTAAATTTTGGAAAAAGTAGACAATATTAATTTTCTAAGGATGATTCAAATTCCTAATGTTGCACATGTAAAGACTAGAAGACACTGAAATCTGTCAATCATTGCTATCATCAACTTTAAGGCAGTTCATTCTTAGACTGTCGAGTTCAGAAGCTGCACACTCTTGGAAACACTTTCAAACATTTTTGATCTCAAATCCTATTTTGAGGAAAGTTGCTTCTCAAATTCATGCTTTTAAATAAAATCATTGTCAAGTAATATATATCTTCTCAAATGCAAATTGAGAATTAGGAGAATGTAAGGCATGCCAATGCATATTTAACTAGAAGTTCTATCTGTAATATCAGTCAGCTTGATGGGATTTTGTATGTGCATGTGAATGGGTCTTTGAAGAAGACCTTATAAAACAGATAGAGAGACTTAGATGCTAGATAACATGAGAATTTTAAACAGTGTGACCAGTGAGCAATCACTTTTAATCTTAAATCCTATAAGATTCCAGGAGGGAACTCTACATTTGAATGCAGCAAGAGCTATGGTTTACAGTGAGCAAAAAGTTGATTTCAACCTTCCAACTTGAACCTCAAAACAAAATTTTAGACATCAGAGTCACTGGATTTTAGAACAGCTAAGAACCCTAACCATATACTTTAACTCCTCCCTTCCACCTTTCTCCTGTTCCTTTTTTAAGAAGTAATTTAGTACATTCTATATTCAAGGCACTGACTTCATTTTACAGCTAAAGAAACTGATATTGAAAAAGATAAAATTGTTCCCCCAAAGTAATTTATCTGAGCCGGGCATTTCTTTATGACCATCACAAAATTTAGTTTGACAGTCTATTGTTCTTTGGATATGTCACATTGCTGTTTAATCGCCGCTATGTCCAACCCTTGGCAACCCCATGACTCCTCTGTCCTCCACATCTCCTAAAGTTGACTCAAATTTATGTCCATTGAGTCAGTGATACTATATAATCATCTCATCCTCTGTTACATTACATTAAAAATTAGAATTTATGAACCTCAATACAAAACAGTGACAAAGATTAAAATATAGAAAAATGTCAGGAAAGAAAAGAATAGGTTATGACATTCAAATAATTCCCAAACAGCCGGTGACAGTGCAACCTGAGGCAGATCAATAGAGGTACACTTTTGATCTGATGTATGTCATATAGTTTTGGTGTATAACTTTTCATAGAACAAACATTTATATTCTAAATTTATTTCCTGTGCCTCTTTTATTTCTCGAACATTCCTGACTGGCCAGCTGTTTTCGTTGTTGTTGTTTTTTTTTTCCCCCTGAAAGGGTGTAAACTATCTTTATCACTTGATAAGATATATTTATAATGTCTAGGTTTTAACAAAAAGAAAATAGAATGCTTAATTTAAGCATTAAGAGAACTAAGCTAGTGTTGTGTGATTGTTTACAGGTTTATATCATCTTATCAGTACTATCAAACTGGACTGTGTCACTCCCCAGAGTGTATGAGAATGCTTACTGGAGATCAGCAAGAAGATTTTAGAACTTCATTTATAAATTTGATCCTTTTCTAATTTCTATTTTATGTATATGTGTTAGCTTCAAAGTCCCTAATTCTCTTTATAGGGTGTAATAAAGGTAAATGAGTCATAAAATGTAGAGTAGTTTATGGGTTAAGTGTAAAGTTGCCAGGGCCAGGATGAATCTAAAGTTTAAAATAGCTCTATCACTTACCACTTGCCTGTGTGATACTTGGCCAAATTTATAAACCTTTCTTTGCCTCAAAGTCCTCATCTGAAAATACTGGTGATAATAAATAATGGCATCTCTCACTTGATAGAAACACCATAAACTTTAAGTGAGCAAATATGTATGAATTATGTAGTACAGCACTTGGCAAGTAATAGATATCTGATAAATGTTAGTTACCAAGAGCAATAACTACTATGCATACATACTTTGTAAATAGTATAAAAACTTTTATAAATGTAAACAATATATATGGAGATGTAAACAGATAAGTGAAAGTGAAAGTGTTAGTGGCTCAGCCATGTCTGACACTTTGTGACCCCATGGACTCTATTCCTTCAGGCTCCTCTATCCATGGAATTCTCCAGGCAATACTAGAGTGGACAGTCATTTCCTTCTCCAGGGGATTATCTCGATTCAGGGATCAAACTCGTGTCTCCTGCATTGCAGACAGATTCTTTGCATTGCAGTTTGAGTAACCAGTCTGCAAGCCCACACAGGTAAGACAATATGCATTTATGTTAAAACTGAACATCTATTGAATTAAATTCTATGCTAGAACTGAAGGGAATTAACAATTAGTAGGACACAAATTTTGTCTTTTAGGGGTTTAAGGTCTTACGGAAGTTGACAATAGAGTCCTAGGAAGACTTAAAAGTGGCTGAGAAATGTTTCCACATTAGATTACACATGTTGTTTTGCAACTTTATTTTATTAGTAAAATTTTTGCAGACCATTGTGCGGGTGTGTTCAGTTGCTAAGCTGTGTCTGACTCTTTGTCACCCCATGGACTGTAGCCCGCCAGGTTCCACTCCTTTGTCCATGGAATTTTCCAGGCAAGAATACTGGAATGGGTAGTCATTCCCTTCTCCAGGAGATCCTCTCAATTCAGGGATCAAACCTGGGTTTCCTGCAACACAGGCAGATTCTTTACTGTCTGAGCCAGGAGGGAAGGCAAAAGATCCACCAAGGTAAAATCCATCAAATAGTTAAAAGTAGGACTATTCTAGGTGAGATAAGGTTGAGGTAGCCCATGAGAGTTCTATGAAACATAATTTCTAATCTTAATATTGTGAGGTTGAAATGTTAATGGATTGAACTACCATTTCATTACTCTAAAAAACAGAACATTTGAAAAAGAAATATTTTCAACAGGCACTAATAATATTTGCCTTTTCCCTCTCTGCTGTCCTAATTCACATAAAAACGGGTTGATGGTAGAGATGAAATACTATCTTAATGCACACACAGTATAAGAACAACTAGCTGTATTAGCAGTTACTAACTTTCAAAAAGCTCCCAGTCTACCTACTGAAGTCACATTTTTCTCTGCCACATAGAGTATGGGCAAACTTTCAGAGTCTCAATAATGCAGCCCCATCAAATCGAACTCCAGCCTTTGTAGGCCTAAGCATATCAAAACAAGAAGAGATAAAGAGGCAGCTTGAATGGTCAGGCTCTCAGACATCTGTGCACTGAGTCACATTAAAAGCCCATCAGCAAGTAATGCACATATGCTGCAGTCATATAAGAAGCAACAAGAGTTGAAACAGATACATGGCCCTTCATCCCACCAAGATTCTCATGTCCTTTCAAGGTTCAGTGAATTAATACCCAGCTACAACTAGACTAATTTGATTTACAATCAGAACAACAAAGTCTCAAAGCATTTTGACCCTCATAAAACTCCTAACAGATGCAAAGGAAAAAAAATTATTTAATATCCCTACCCTCAGGACATCATAAATTGAGTCAGAATTCTGCAATGCAAATTAGCACTTGAAAAAAGTTAGTCACAGAGTATGAACATCAAATCATACACATATTTCTATTTATGCTATTGATTTATTCATGACCATGTAACACATTGTTGTCTAAATCTCAAAATTTCTTCTTTGGAGGAGAAAATAAATATTTGCAAAATATGTACCATGTTCGTCTTGGTAGAAGCCTCACAATAACTTTGGGAGCCAAAGATTATTTTCACCAAGTTCAGAGAGGTTAAATGACATGCCCAAAGTCATGTGACTTGCAACAATCAGCAGTAGATGATGACAATTGTTTGGCTGGAGCTAAAGCTCAGGCTTTTCTACAAGTACAGTCAAAATTACCTGTTTAGTTAGAAGATTCAAAGGGCAAAAGCTTAACTGTTTTAGTGATGAGACTCTGTCTGGCATTATCATTATTGTGGTGTTTAATTAGTAGGTGTATCCCACAAGAGAGCCTAATATTAGAGAACATGAGGTCATAAAAATCTACCTTTGGAAATGTTCATGTTACTAAAAAGTGTAATAAAAATAAAACCATCAATTCTTGAATGCTTTTTCTAAACCAGGCACTGTTTCAAATAAACAGTTAAGAATATATGAATTCACTTAACCTTCATAAGAAGCTTATTATTTTTCACATTCTACAAATTAAAAGAGTACCAAAGAATAGCAAGGAGAGACAAGAAACCCTTCCTCAGCTATGAATGCAAAGCAAGAGAGGAAAACAATAGAATGGGAAAGGCTAGAGATCTCTTCAAGAAAATTAGAGATACCAAGGGAACATTTCATGCAAAGATGGGCTCAATAAAGGACAGAAATGGTAGGGACCTAACAGAAGCAGAAGATATTAAGAAGAGGTGGCAAGAATACACAGAACTGTACAAAAAAGATCTTCACGACCCAGATAATAATGATGGTGTGATTACTCACCTAGAGCCAGACATCCTGGAATGTGAAGTCAACTGGGCCTTAGGAAGCATCACTATGAACAAAGCTAGTGGAGGTGATGGAATTCCAGTGAGCTATTTCAAATCCTGAAAGATGATGCTGTGAAAGTGCTGCACTCAATATGCCAGCAAATTTGGAAAACTCAGCAGTGGCCACAGGACTGGAAAAGGTCAGTTTTCATTCCAATCCCTAAGAAAGGCAATGCCAAAGAATGCTCAAACTACCTCACAATTGCACTCATCTCACATGCTAGTAAAGTAATGCTCAACCTTCTCCAAGCCAGGCTTCAGCAATACGTGAACTGTGAATTTCCAGATGTTTAAGCTGGGTTTAGAAAAGGCAGAGGAACCAGAGATCAAATTGCCAACATCTGATGGATCATCAAAAAAGCAAGAGAGTTCCAGAAAAAGATCTATTTCTGATCTATTGACTATGCCAAAGCCTTTGACTGTGTAGAGCACAATAAACTGTGGAAAATTCTTCAAGAGATGGGCATACCAGACCACCTGACCTGCCTCTTGAGAAACCTGTATGGAGGTCAGGAAGCAACAGTTAGAACTGGACATGGAACAACAGACTGGTTCCAAATAGGAAAAGGAGTACCTCAAGGCTGTATATTGTCACCCTGCTTATTTAACTTATATGCAGAGTATATCATGAGAAATGCTGGGCTGGAGGAGCCCAAGAAGCTGGAATCAAGGTTGCCAGGAGAAATATCAATAACCTCTGATATGCAGATGACACCACTCTCATGAAAGAAAGTAAAGAAGAGCTAAAGAGCCTCCTGATGAAAGTGAAAAGGGAGAGTGAAAAAGTTGGCTTAAAGCTCAACATTCAGAAAACTAAAAGCATGGCATCTGGTCCCATCACTTCGTGGCAAATAGATAGGGAAACAGTAGAAACAGTGTCAGACTTTATTTTTCTGGGCTCCAAAATCACTGCAGATGGTGACTGCAGCCCTGAAATTAAAAGACGCTTACTCCTTTGAAGGAAAGTTATGTCCAAGCTAGACAGCACATTAAAACCGGAGACACTACTTTCTCAACAAAGATCCATCTAGTCAAGGCTATGGTTTTTCCAGTGGTCATGTATGGATGTGAGAGTTGGACTACAAAGAAAGCTGAGCACCAAAGAATTGATGCTTTTGAACTGTGGTGTTGGAGAAGACTCTTGAGAGTCCCTTGGACTGCAAGGAGATCCATCCAGTCCATCCTAAAGGAGATCAGTCCTGGGTGTTCATTGGAAGGACTGATGTTGAAGCTGAAACTCCAATACTTTGGCCACCTCATGCAAAGAGCTGACTCATTTGGAAACGACCCTGATCCTGGGAAAGATTGAGGGTAGGAGAAGAAGGGGACGACGGAGGATGAGATGGTTGGATGGCATCACCGACTCAATGGACATGGGTTTGGGTGGATTCTAGGAGCTGGTGATGGACAGGGAGGCCTGGCGTGCTGTGGTTCATGGGGTTGCAAAGAGTTGGACACGACTGAGCGACTGAACTGAACTGAACTGAACAAATTAAACACAGAAGTTGAACAACTTGCCACATTCGTATGGCCAGTGAATGACAGAAACAGCCTTAATAGTAAAGACTTAGAAGCACAATCCTTTAGTGAAAAAAATTAAAATTCCTTACAGTGAGTGACAACTTACCTTTTGTATTTATTAAGGTTGATTAGAAAGTATTAACTGATGAAGAGACAGAGGCTAGGGCTTTTCTCTGTTGTCTCAGTGGTAAAGAAACCATCTGCAAATATAGGAGATGTGGGTCTGATCCCTTGGTCAGGAAGATCCCCTGGAGAAGAGAATGGCAACCCACTCTAGTATTCTTGACTTGAGAATTCCATGGACAGAGGAGCCTGGTGGGCTGCATGTCAGTATGCTGCTGCTGATAAGTCGCTTCAGTCGTGTCTGACTCTGTGAGACCCCATAGACAGAAGCCCACCAGCCTCCCCTGCCCTTGGGATTCTCAAGGCAAGAACACTGGAGTGGGTTGCCATTTCCTTCTCCAATGCATGAAAGTGAAAAGTGAAAGTGAAATCACCCAGTCGTGTCCGACTCTTAGGGACCTCATGGGCTCCTCCGTCCCCAGGCTCCTCCAACCATGGGATTTTCCAGGCAAGAGTACCGGAGTGGGTTGCCATTGCCTTCTCCAACATATGACTAAGTAACTAAGTCAGGCATAAACACAACAATGACATGGAGACTAATAAACATTTTGAAGCCAGAGACACAGATGAATTCAAATTTAACATAATATGATGTATAACTGGTAAACTGTGACTTCTATGTAGATTTTGAAAGAACAGGGATGGCCAACCACCTTCCTTGGGTCCTCTTCGCCTCTGACCTCAGATCCAGCAGTGGTGGATTGAGTCTATCTTGTGTTTCTAATCTCTCCTCCTTCCTCACCTCATCTCCCTGCTATAGCTGGGGGAAGGATAATATCTCATCTCAAGGCTTGTAATCTTAAACATATTAGCAAAATTGCTATGCCATATAAGGTAAAATATTCACGGGTTTCAGGGATTAGGGTGTGGAAATCTCTGGGGCATAGAAGGGTGTGTATTTTTCTGCCTATCACATGCCTATGCTGATACAGCACAGATGAATCTCAAATTATTACCATAAATGAAAATGCAACATATCGCATGATTCCATTTACATGATATGTGGAAAACGCAAAAGTATAGATGCAGAAAACAAATCAGTGGTTTCCAGGGACTGAGGATGAGAGGAGAAGATTCACTATAAAGGAACTTGAGTGACCTTTCTGGAGCGATGGAAACATTTTAGATCGTTCTTGTGGTGATACTTATACTCTAAACACATTTGTCAAAATTCACAGAACTGAACTCTAAAATTTCACTGTGTGTAAATCATACTGCACTAAACATGATTCAAAAAACTTAAGAAAAGAAAAGTACACTATTGCTTCACCAAGACATTTTAAATATCAAGATACTAGAATTTTAGAATTATAGGGTAATCTTATTAATACAATAAGACCAGGTCCCTAATTTTCAGAGATTTTCCTGATCCCAAACATTCTCCTGAATATTTTCTAATTTCAAACACTGGTCCCATGGACTTCAAATATGTCAATATTTTAGTGGGCAAAATATACTTCTTATACCCAGAAAAAAAAATCCCATCATATTATCAGTTGTTTCAATCTGGGATTCGATATATAACTGTCATCATTCTCAAAGGTCACATAGCCTATTCCCATAATTTTTAAAGAAGAAAAAGCCAGTGAGATTGAGTAATATGCTTGAGGTCACATATCTCATTAGTTTGAGATCCAGAAGTAGAATTCAGGTCTCCTGGCTCCAGTCTAATACTCTTTCAGTGAACTGAAGCAGGCATACAGGCTTAAGAGAAACTTAATTGTTTCTGTCAATTCCTATATTTAAGCATTAATGAGACACCCGTGCAACTATACACGTGGTGAACGGCATTGGAGGTAGCACACGCAATTGGAACAATTTTAGCAGTTACCTTTACTTCTTAAGATCTGTGTACTGCTCTTGGGGCTTCCCTGGTGGCTCAGTTGGTGAAGAATCTGCCTGCAGTGCAAGAGACCTGTGTTGGATCCCTTGGTTGGAAAGGTCCCCTGCAGAAGGAAGTGGCAAACCACTCCAGTACCGTTGCCTGGAAAATGCCATGGACAGAGGAGCCTGGTGGGCTGTAGTCCATGGGATCACAAAGAGTCGGGCATGACTGAGTGGCTAACACTTTCACTCCTCTTGGACCTTGGTGGAATAACGTTAGCATTAGACTTAGGACTTGGTCAAACTTTTGGTGTTGGCTTTACCAAAGTGTTTTAGGAATATGTTGGGGACAGTAGCTTTGGCACAGGAATGGAAAGGCAGAGATAGTGCTATATTGCATAGTTTAATGATGAGAGTCAGATCATTGCATGAATGGCAGTTCATTGTCTTTAACATATCTCTTCTCAAAGATGCAATTCAACAGTGGACTCTCAATCCAGACTGAGAATACGGTTTGTTTACCTGCCGAATCCTTCAAACATCTGTTCCCCTTCTGTTTCTTGTGGTTAAAAACCCTGTTTCATCATGGCAGGACATTGAAACTCAGGGAGTACGTTCAGCTAGCTTCAAGTAATAAACAGATTTTTACAGTACGGAATTACAGAATGATCTGATTGACAGCATCAATAATGGAATGTACTTTGTCTTGCAGCTGCCAATCCGTGGCATAAAAGCTCATTTAATCACATTTCTTAGGATGAATGAGTTTAGGTTGCTTTAATTTTTGCTACTTTAAAGCCAATTTTAATAATTTAAAAAATCCATGCATTTGCACTCATTCACACCCTTCTCCCACTCAAACTAAAACATTCACTTTGATTACAGAAATGCTTAACCAAGAGTTGAACATGAATTATTCCATGTGTTTGTTTATATCTGTCCTGACAAAATACCCAAACAAATTGCCTACTGAAATTTTAGAATAAAAAATCTGAGATTTGCTTGGGAAGTGAAACATTTGGCAAATGTTGTCATAGTAAGCAATAGCGGGCTTCCTTTGTGGTTCAGATGGTAAAGAATCCACTTGTAATGCAGGAGACCTGGGCTCAATCCCTGGGTTGAGAAGATCCCCTGGAGAAGGGCATGGCAACCCACTCCAGTATTCTTGTGTGGAGAATCTCCATGGATGGAGGAGCCTGGGCTATAGTCCATGGGGTCTCAAAGAGTCGGACACAAACAAGCAATTAAGCGCGTACAACACAAAAAGCCTAATGTGTTCTAGGTAGAGAAAACTAACTGCTGATAGCCAAGCAGAAACAACCTAAAAGACAAAGGAGCTAGTATGATAGAGATCGAAAGTTAGGAAGCCTGAATTCAAGTTTAGTCTACCATCGGTCACAACATTCCATACCATATGTAACAAATTTGTGTGCTGTATTAATTAACACTCTGGTTGAAAGCAACCTGAAAAGTCAACTGTCCAATGGGTAAAGAAAATGTATTAGAAATATATTAGGAGATTACAAACCAAATGGAAATGATGGAGATGCAGATCTCAAAAATAGGAACACTATGGGTAGGGCCAGGATAGAAACAGTAGCAAGTGTCTACTCAATATGATCAGATACCAAACATCATCAATTCCATTATTAGTCTGCTTCATATTCAATCCGCATATTGGATACATATGCTCAGTTTCTGTCAGGACATCTACCAGTTAAGTAGGGAAGATTAGCCTCACTCAAACACATCCACCAAGAAGAGAGAACTTTCCCAAAGGAATTTCAGTTGATGTTAGGATGAGAAATGAAATGCTAGATGAGGGAAACAAAAACAAAACTGAAAACAGTTCTTTAATTCAATGTATGATCCTTCAAATATCCACTCTATAAGATTTATTTAGTAAATAAAGTTAAAGAACATCTCTCTGATGACTTTTTCTACTTCAGTTCAGTTCAATCACTCAGTTCTGTCTGATTCTTTGTGACCCCATGGACTGTAGCATGTCAGGCCTCCCTGTCCATCACCAACTCCCGGAGTTTACCCAAACTCATGTCCATTGAGTCGGTGATGCCATCCAACCATCTCATCTTCTGTCGTCCCCTTTTCCTCCTGCCCTCAATCTTTCGCAGCATCAGGGTCTTTTCCAATGAGTCAGTTCTTCACATCAGGTGGCCAAAGTATTGGAGTTTCAGCTTCAAAATTAGTCTTTCCAATGAACACTCAGGACTGATTTTCTTTAGGATGAACTGATTGGAACTCCTTGCAGTCCAAGGGACTCTCAAGAGTCTTCTCCAACACCACAGTTCAAAAGCATCAATTCTTTGGCGCTCAGCCTTCTTTATAGTCCAACTCTCACATCCATATGTGACCACTGGAAAAACCATAGCCTTGACTAGACAGACATTTGTTGACAAAGTAATGTCTCTGCTTTTTAATATGCTGTCTAGGTTGGTCATAACTGTCCTTCCCACAGATAAGTGTCTTTTAACCTCATGGCGGCAATCACAATCTGCAGTGATTTTGGAGGCCCCCAAAATAAAGTCTGTCACTGTTTCCCCATCTATTTGCCGTGAAGTGATGGGACCAGATACCATGATGTTAGTTTTCTGAATGTTGAGCTTTAAGCCAGCTCTTTCACTCTCCTCTTTCATTTTCAACAAGAGGCTCTTTAGTTCTTCTTCACTTTCTGCCATAAGGGTGGTGTCATCTGCATATCTGAGGTTATTGATATTTCTGCCAGCAATCTTGATTCCAGCTGGTGCTTCATCCAGCCCAGCATTTCTCATGATGTACTCTGCATATAAGTTAAATAAGCAGGGTGACAATAGACAGCCTTGACGTACTCCTTTTCCTATTTGGAATCAGACTGTTGTTCCATGTCCAGTTCTAACTGTTGCTTCCTGACCCGCATACAAATTTCGCAAGAGGCATGTCAGGTGATTTGGTATTCCCATCTCTTGAAGAATTTTCCACAGTTTATTGGGGTCCACATAGTCAAAGGCTTTGGCATAGTCAATAGATCAGAAATAGATCTTTTTCTGGAACTCTCTTGCTTTTTCAATGATCCAGTGGATGTTGGCAATTTGATTTCTGGTTCCTCTGCCTTTCCTAAAACCAGCTGAAACATCTGGAAGTTCATGCAATTGTTGAAGCCTGGCTTGGAGAATTTTGAGCATTACTTTACTAGTGTGTGAGATGAATGCAATTGTGAGGTAGTCTGAGCATTCTTTGGCATTGCCTTTCTTTGGGATTGGAATGAAAACTGACCTTTTCCAGTCCTGTGGCCACTGCTGAGTTTTCAAAATTTGCTGGCATATTGAGTGTAGCACTTTCACAGCATCATCTTTTAGGATTTGAAATAGCTCAACTGGAATTCCATCACCTCCACTAGCTTTGTTGTGATGCTTCCTAAGGCCCAATTGACTTCACATTCCAGGATGTCTGGCTCTAGGTGAGTAATCACACCATCATGATCATCTAGGTCATGTAGATCTTTTTTGTACAGTTCTTCTGTGTATTCTTGCCACCTCTTCTTAATATTTTCTGCTTCTGTTAGGTCCATACCATTTCCGTCCTTTATTGAGCTCATCTTTGCATGAAATATTCCCTTGGTATCTCTAATTTTCTTGAAGAGATCTCTCATCTTTTCAATTCTATTGTTTTCCTCTATATCTTTGCACTGATCACTGAGGAAGGCTTTCTTATCTCTTCTGCTATTCTCTGGAACTGTGCATTCAAATGGGTATATCTTTTCTATTCTCCTTTGTTTTTTGCTTTTCTTCTTTGTACAGCTATTTGTAAGGCCTCCTCAGTGAGCCATTTTGTATTTTTGCATTTCTTTTCCTTGGGGATGTTCTTGATATCTGTTTCCTATAAAGTGTCATGAACCTCCATCCATAGTTCATCAGGCACTCTGTCTATTAGATCCAGTCCCTTAAATCTATTTCCCACTTCCACTGGATAATCATAAGGGATTTTATTTAGGTCATACCTGAATGGTCCAGTGGTTTTCCTTACTTCCTTACATTTAAGTCTGAATTTGGCAATAAGGGGTTCATGATCTGAGCCACAGTCAGCTCTCAGTGTTGATTTGTTGATTGTGTAGAGCTTCTCCATCTTTGGCTGCAAAGAATAGAATCAATCTGATTTTGGTATTGACCATCTGGTGATGTCCATGTGTAGAGTCTTCTCTTGTGTTGTTGGAAGAGGGTGTTTGCTATAACCAGTGCATTCTCTTGGCAAAACTATGAGCCTTTGCCCTGCTTCATTCTGTACTCCAAGGTCATATTTGCCTGTTACTCCAGGTGTTTCTTGATTCCCTACTTTTGCATTCCAGCCCCCTGTAATGAAAAGGACATCTTTTTTGGGTGCTAGTTCTAGAAGGTCTTGTAGGTCTTCACAGAACCGTTGAACTTCAGCTTCTTCAGCATCACTGATCGGGGCATAAACTTGGATTACCATAATATTGAATGGTTTGCCTTGGAAATGAACAGAGATCATTCTGTCATTTTTAAGATTGCATCCAAGTTCCCTATTTTGGACTCTTTTGTTGACTATGAGGGCTACTCCATTTCTTCTAAGGGATTCTTGCCCACTGTAGTAGATACGATGGTCATCTGAGTTCAATTCACCCATTTCAGCCCACTTTAGTTCAGTGATTCCTGAAATGTCAGCATTGACTCTTGCCATAATCTGTTTGACCACTTCATTCTACTTAGAGTAATCCAACTTACTTCCATTGGTTTACCAAGCTCCTCTCCTATTTTGGCTTGTAGTAGTCTCTTTTTCATCACTAATCTTGAAAAACACTGGCCTTTTTTCTCTTCTTTAGAAACACCAGGCTCGTTCTATTCTTGGGCCTATCAACTGTACCATTTGCCTGGAATGTTTTCCCCCCTTTACTTTTCATGGGTGAATCCTTCTTGTGTTTTGGACCTCAGCTCAAATACCTTCTCCTCAGAGAAGTCTTCCCTGACTATCCAACTTAAAATTAATCAGTAACTTTCTATCATACCACACTATTTTTACTCACTACTTTAAAATATAGAATTTTTGTTTGCTTCCAACTAAATCATAAGAGTCCATGAGAACAAGAAACCTCTTTGCATCCTGGATGGTTTCTATATCTATTAGGCACTCAGAATATATTTACTATATGAATAGTTCTCACAATAAATATATGCAATAGGCCTTAGTATGTTTACTCTATAGAAGAGGACATGAAATTTATAAAAGATGAGAAATTTGCATGCCATAAATTTATGTACAGCATCATTGAAAGTCAGATCCATCTATCTAGATCCAAGGCCAGGCTCTTAAATGCTGGTGTATATTGATTCTGTACCATTAGCTGTGTGACTTGAGGTGAGTCACTGGACAGAAAAATAATTTCCCAATTCTCTAGCACCATAATCTTTTATTTTTCTTCTCTAAATGAAATCATGTGTACAACCTTAATCAATTGCTCCTTTCCTATGTTCAAAGATATAATATTAACTTATTATGAAGTCAACCAGTGGAAATCATAAGGTTGTCCTGTGAAACACATTTTAAAGACTTATTCTGGTTGCATATGTTGAGAAAAATCCCAGTGTATGCATATATAGCGGCAAATGGTGAACTTTCAAAAACTGACCTCCTTGAAATCTCCGGATATTCATCAATTAGTGATATGAGAGGAAATGCTTTAACTGTGTCCAGAAGGAGGTTAACCTGGAAGCATGTGCTTATGTATTGTTGGGCCCCAATCTATTAAAATTTGATGCATAGTAGTAATCTAAGAGTGGGTTATTAATTGTTATAACCTCCAAAATGTAATTTTTATATGCTATATATGTAGAGAAAAATTAGTGGAATTCTGGAAACATCCTAAAGGAATTTATAATTTAAAATGGTATTCAACATTGTCTGTAAATCTCATATTCTGTAAGCAAATACTATGTCTTTTGATAGAACTATATTCACTCTGACAAAAAATATATAGGAAGCAAGCCCCAAAGACCCAAAACTTGGGTCTTGAAATAAGCTGTAAATCCTCAAGAGCAGCATCAAAGCAAATATGCTTTCAGAGAACTATGGCAGAGAACTTCAGGTTCACAGGTGCAGGGCAGTGACCAGTCACAATGAATCACCATTACTGCTTGAAAAAACAGAAGGGTAATATCACCATATATCAAAATAAAAGGAAGAGAAGGAATAATTGGACACATACTTTGTGAAGAAACTGATAGAAATAATCCATGGCATTATTTGAAAAACATGTGTGTGTATGTGCATGTGTACATACTACTAAAATACTAACTGGTGGTGAAAGCAGACAGACAGGTTAATGAAGTGAACCAGAAAGCTGAATGAAACAGATATGTTTTCAAGTATTTTCCTTTCTTTGTATATTGTATAAAAAGCCATGAGCACTTATGTAATCAAAAGCACTGGTGTGATATACTGCAGAAACATTAAAAAGAAAACTTTAGATGGAGACAAATAATTAGGAGCAGAAGGATATTAACTACCAAACTAAGGAAATTTAAGGTTCTAAGCCTTTCACTATCATGGGGCCCTGTCAAGGTGAATTCCTAATTTTGTATTAGTAATTTTTCATGAATTTTCTTGTTAATAGCACCACCACTGCTACCTCTGCACATCTTATAAACTTCAGGCCCCATAAAATCTGAATCTGCCTCTGGTTTCAGTACTGAGTTTCTAATCATGACAGAATCTGGCATAATTATTAGTATCAGTATGAGTATGAAGGGGTAGTTGAATTTCATATGTCTCTCACACTTCTGATCAATATCTTTCTCCCCATTCTATTTTCTCCCTAAACACTGTATTTCCTGTCCCCCTCAAATCTCTCTCTCATGATTTTTCTTTCTCTTTCCCTCCCACTCTCTTTCTTAGTTCTTTTTCCATTTCTCTCACATTCTTTCAAGCTCTTGCCTCTTCTGACATTTTTTTCTCTCTCAATCTTCCTCCTGTCTTTGCTTCTCACTCTATGCCTTCCCTCTCTTGGTCTCTCTCATACTTACCAAGGCAGCCTTACATTTCCCCTCTGCTTCACTAAACTTCATACAGTCAATGTTTTCCTGACTATAGATCCCTGACCCCTCTTTTCCTACAGCATTTACTTTAGAAAAATTGTAAATTCCTTCTCTGCTGCAATGAGATGTAAATCTTCTCCCAGCCTCTTGTCAGTTTTATAACTCAGTAAAGTCTTTCACTAGGACCTGGAAGTTACCATTTGAAATGTAATCATCAAGGAAGATTCTGCCCCTAGCTCCCAGTCTACATGGGAGGGTGGAAGGCTAATAAGCACCAGTGAGCAAACACAGACAGCCTGATTACTCAGACCAGCAACCAGCATGTCCTCCAGAACTTTTCCACCAGCTTACCTTCAGTTCAGTTGCTGAGTCGTGTCCGACTCTTTGCAACCCCATGAACCACAGCATGCCAGGCCTCCCTGTCCATCACCAACTCCCGGAGTCCACCCAAACCCATGTCCATTGAGTCGGTGATGCCATCCAACCATCTCATCCTCTATCGTCCACTTCATCTCCTGCCCTCAATCTTTCCCAGCATCAGGGTCTTTTCAGCTGAGTCAGCTCTTCTCATCAGGTGGCCAAAGTATTGGAGTTTCAGCTTCAGCATCAGTCCTTCCAATGAACACTCAGGACCAAACTCCTTTAGAATGGACTGGTTGGATCTCCTTGCAGTCCAAGAGACTCTCAAGAGTCTTCTCCAACACCACAGTTCAAAAGCATCAATTCTTCAGTGCTCAGCCTTCTTTATAGTCCAACTCTCACATCCATACATGACCACTGGAAAAACCATAGCCTTGACTAGATGGACCTTTGTTGGCAAAGTAATGTCTCTGCTTTTTAATATGCTATCTAGGTTGGTCATAACTTTCCTTCCAAGGAGTAAGCATCTTTTAATTTCATGGCTGCAATCACCATCTTCAGTGATTTTGGAGCCCAGAAAATTAAAGTCAACCACTGTTTCCACTCTTTCCCCATCTATTAGACGTGAAGTGATGGGACCAGATGCCATGATCTTAGTTTTCTGAACGTTGAGCTTTAAGCCAACTTTTTCACTTTCCTCTTTCACTTTCCTCAAGAGATTCTTTAGTTCCTCTTCACTTTCTGCCATAAGGGTGGTGTCATCTGCATATCTGAGGTTATTGATATTTCTCCTGGCAATCTTGATTCCAGATTGTGCTTCCTCCAGTCCAGCATTTCTCATGATGTACTCTGCATAGAAGTTAAATAAGCAGGGTGACAATATACAGCCTTGACGTACTCCTTTTCCTATTTGGAAGCAGTCTGTTGCTCCATGTCCAGTTCTAACTGTTGCTTCCTGACCTGCATACAGATTTCTCAAGAGGCAGGTCAGGTGGTCTGGTATGCCCATCTCTTGAAGAATTTTCCACAGTTTATTGTGCTCTACACAGTCAAAGGCTTTGGCATAGTCAATAGATCAGAAATAGATCTTTTTCTGGAACTCTCTTGCTTTTTCAATGATCCAGTGGATGTTGGCAATTTCATCTCCCGTTCCTCTGCCTTTTTAAAATGCAGCTTCAATATCTGAGAGTTCACGGTCCACGTATTGCTGAAGTCTGGCTTGGAAAATTTTGAGCATTACTTTACTAGTGTGTGAGATGAGTGCAATTGTGCGGCAGTTTGAGCATTCTTTGGCATTGCCTTTCTTTGGGATTGGAATGAAAACTGACCTTTTCCAGTCCTGTGGCCACTGCTGAGTTTTCCAAAGTTGCTGGCATATTGAGTGTAGCACTTTCACAGCATCATCTTTCAGGATTTGAAATCGCTCAACTGGAATTCCATCACCTCCACTAGCTTTGTTCGTTGTGATTCTTCCTAAGGCCCACTTGACTTCACATTCCAGGATGTCTGACTCTAGGTGAGTGATCACACCATCATGATCATCTGGGTCGTGAAGATCTTTTTTGTACAGTTCTTCTGTGTATTCTTGCCACCTCTTCTTAATATCTTCTGCTTCTTTTAGGTCCCTACCATTTCTGTCCTTTATTGTGCACATCTTTGAATGAAATGTTCCCTTGGTATCTCTAATTTTCTTGAAGAGATCTCTAGCCTTTCCCATTCTATTGTTTTCCTCTGTTGCTTTGCATTCATTGCTGAGGAAGGCTTTCTTATCTCTCTTTGCTATTCTTTGGAACTCTGCATTCAAATGAATATATCTCTCCTTTTCTCCTTTGCTTTTCGCTTCCCTTCTTTTCACAGCTATTTGTAAGGCCTCTTCAGACAGCCATTTTGCTTTTTTGCATTTCTTTTTCTTGGGGATGGTCTTGATTCCTGTCTCCTGTACAATGTCATGAACCTCCATCCATAGTTCATCAGGCACTCTGTCTATCAGATTTAGTCCCTTAAATCTATTTCTCACTTACACTGTATACTCATAAGGGATTTTATTTAGGTCATCCCTGAATGGTCTAGTGGTTTTCTCCACTTTCTTCAATATCAGTCTGAATTTGCCAATAAGGAGTTCATGATCTGAGCCACAGTCAGCTCCCGGTCTTGTTTTTGCCAACTGTATAGAGCTTCTCCATCTTTGGCTGTAAATAATATAATCAATCTGACTTTGGTGTTGACCATCTGGTGATGTCCATGTGTAGCTCACCTTAGGGCTTAAAAAATCCTACACCTTTTGTTTCAATGAGTTGAGTTCAGTCTCCCTCCTCTATTGCAATAGTTTGGAATAAATCATCCCTGCCAGTTTGGCTCCATCCAGTGCAACTTTTCTTTGACAGCTGTTGCTGTTGTTGTTCAATTGCCAAGTCATGTCTGGCTCCTTGCAACCCTATGAACTGCAGCATGCCAGGCTTCCCTGTCCTTCACTATCTTCTGAGTTTGCTCAAATGCATGTCTGATACATACATAAAAATGATTTGTATGATGTGGCAGATAAAGCATTTAGTTCTAGTGCATACTAATGTCTTTCCTTCCTCAGACTCTTTAGCTTTGCTGTTCTAACTTCCCCAGTTCATTTCCCTTCTGTGTTCATTAAAATCTGACTTTCATTGATATTCTTATCTATAAACATTTACCTTTCTGTATCACTTTATGTTGTTTGTTTCTTATACAACTTTTGACTACAATTAGTAATCACTTTATTTGTTGTTGTTTATCTATTTATTGCCAGGTTCTGGCATTAGACTGTACATTCCATGTGATCAGGAGCCATATTTGAATTGTTCATTTTTTTTTTTAATCCTCAGAGCTTCATCATGACATCCTAACACATAGTGCACACTCAATAAATGTGTTTTAAAAAATGACTGAGGACTTCCCTAGCCGTCCAGTGGTTATGACTCCATGCTTCCACTGCAGGGGGCAAAAGTTTGATCCCTGGTCAGGAAAGTAAGTTTCTGCATGCAGTGTGGTGTGGCAAAAAAATAAGTAAACAAACACTGGACATTTTAAAAAACTGACTGAATAAAATATATCAACAATATATTTTCAAATCCTAGGTTACAGTCTCTTTGGCTTAGAAATATTAGGAAGGTTTAACGTTCCTTTGGGGATCATATTCACAAGCATATTGACATAATATGTAACATACATGATGATTTTGACATGATGGTTGCATATTTCATCCCTGGGCACACAGATGCCAATACTGAGACGGGCACCAGGGAAGGACCTCATTTAGCTCTCCACACTCCTTAGCCCACTGCCTCCATTCCCACTCACAGCCGTAACTAAGTGAGCAGAAAGCTCAGGACCTGCACACAATGCTGTGCTTTCAGGCCTGTTGTTGTCTAGTCACTAAGTCATGTCCAACTCTTTTGTGACCCCATAAACTGCAGCCCTCCAGGCTCACTGGCCATGGGATTTCCCAGACAAGAATACTAGAGTAGGTTGTCATTTCCTTTTCCAGAGGGTCTTCCCAGCCCAGCGATCAAATTCAGCATTTCAGGCAGATTCTTTACCACTGACCCACCTTGGAAGCCCACTTTCAGGCCTGAGGAAGTGCTTTTCCAAGCTCATTTTGTGAGTTAAGATGGAAAATCACTCTCATTTTTGTCTCCTGTCTAGCATAGTCTAATATCACTTCTCACTCAGAGAAAGGTCCTGAGGCTGGAAGATTTTTTCCCTAGAGTTTAATAACAACAGGCCGTAATTCCCTTTATAGTCAAACTAGCAAGCTTTCTCTCAGAATTTTATGTCTACTTTTCAAAAATAGCAGAAAAAAGCACTCCTGCTTCTTCCATCCTTATGTTAATTCTTCACTGATATTAGACAGGTACAGGGTTTGTTTTATAATAAAAAAAATTAGTTACTTTTAATTACATCTGATAAAATGTACCAGAATGTGTTCTTTTAAAACATGATGACAATGCCAAGATCACTTGTAAAGAGAGTTAGATAAATATACAACATATACTCTCTAGGGTCCTAGCTATTCCTTTCAAACTTTCTGATTCTATTCATATGTGCATCAAAAAGTTCTTACTGGGAGAATAATAGAAAATGTGAATTAGGAATTATCACAATGGAAGATCTTGAAGAAAGTGGAAAATTATGTTGGGGATCCAGGAGAAATCACTGAGAAAAGGCTCTAGAGTTCATAAGATGAGCAACAGGAGCAAGACAATAGTTCTCAGGCAAGCATGAAATGAAAGTTTGAAGAAAGCAGTTACTTGCCTTTTGATAGGTAGAGAATGAATATTAACCACACAGCATCAAGAAAGGAAAAGGCTGTCAGTGATACTATGTAAGCCAATTAGTATGGAAAAATCTAATGTGTTCTGATAACTAGATAAGAGTTAGTTGTGAAGCAAGGACAACACTAAATGAATAACAAAGGACATGATGAGATACTTTCGCAACCAAACACAGGCCTTCAGAATTCTCATGAAATACGTGACTTTTATCACTAAGGAGCTAGCTATTATTTTGAGACCCATGGAGGGAAGAAGACACTTCCAGAGATTAAAAAAGGACAAAAAGTTATCTTTGGAAATGAAAAAAAATGGCATAGTGATAACAGTTATTTAGAATTCTAACCTTAACTTCAGTCATGGGAATGGCATTAAAACAAATCATTAAGAACTTAAGGCACTAAGGACAACATTAGGAAAATCATATTATGCCAGATCCCTTTAATTTTCTTCATTAAGGAAGTAATGCACTGCACATAAAAAACACCATATGTAATCTTTCAGAACTCAAATACATTGCAGCATTCTATTACCTTTTTAGCAAGCTAAGAATATCATCTTAATATCACACATTGATCAGGTTACTAAGTGATAGGTAAGTCATGGCTCAGGGTTTGTTGTCAGACTACAAAACAATGGTGAACAATGTCCCCCTGGGATCAACACTGGTGCCATTTGACAAAACAAAATATCTAATACACATCCTTTACTTTGTTGACCTAGGTAGCCTGATTTCACCAGTTAGTGAATACTAACAGAATGAAATTAATGGTCTAGTAGTCATTTATGGATGTGAGTGTTCAACCATAAAGAAGGCTGAATGCCTAGGAAGAATTGATGTCTTTGAATTGTGGTGCTGGCGAAGACTCTTGAGAGTCCCCTGGACTGCAAGGAGATCAAATCAGTTAATCCTAAAGGAAATCAACCCTGAATATTCATTGGAAGGACTGAGGCTGAAGCTGAAGCTGAAATACTTTGGCCACCTGATGTGAATGGCCATCTCATTGGAAAAGAAACTGATGTTGGGAAAGATTGAAGGCAAAAGGGGAAGAGAGTGGCAGAGGATGAGATGGTCAGACAGCATCATGGACTCAATGGACATGAATCTGAGCAAACTCCAGAGATAGCGAAGGACTGGGGAGCCTGATGTGCTATAGTCCATGGGGTCGCAAAGAGCTGGACATGACTTAGCAACTGAACAACAACACTGGTCTTGCCTGAAACGTCTCAGGCTCTAGTTCCCAGCAATTTACTAGGCCTTAACCTTACAAAATCATTCCACAAATATTCCTCTGGTGTTTCACTCATGCCCACTCATGAATATTTTCCTATATTTATTTTCTCTAGGCACTTGCTAAGTTACAAAAAGGGCTCCCAAATTTAAAGCAAGTCCCCACTTGCCAAAGAATTCCAAATTTCCTTATGGTTTCATTTGTGCGCAAGTCATTTTGGTTCTCTCCAAAAGTAAGGACAGCCCTCTTCTCCTCTTATGAGAATTCTGCCTGATGGTCCAAAGCAATTTCTTACTTCCCTATGTGTCATAAAAACCCTCTTGAAGACAGTCCCTTTTGCTTCTTACTGAACCCCTTTCTCTTCACTGGGCTCAGACTTGAGGGAATGGGGCTGAGTTAGGGGCATGTATCATTCTGTCTCTTCAGCTGATTCGTTATTTCTGACATCTAAATTTTGGCTCTTTTTCAACCCTAACCCCTCATTCTCTGATGTAGTACCTATGTACAGACACGTCAGAGGCAGTTCTTGGGTTCAAGCCTGGATGTGCTGGCATACACACAAAGGCTCTGTACCATTGTTATTGCTATCCTTTCTTTTTGAAATAGCCCCTTTCCCCGCCCTCCTTTCTTCTCCCTCACTTACTACTGCCCCCACTAACACTCAACACATCCTTTGGCTAAATGTAGCTTATCCTTCAAGACTTCATAGACTCATGGCATTTTCCAAAATTAGATATACTGACTCTGTGATCATATAACATCCTATGTATATCTCTACTGTTATTATTATCTATTTATATATTTAGCTTTTCCAATAGATAATCATATTTTATCATTTTTATATATTTTTAAATAGACTTTACTTTTAGTATTCCATGCACTGAATTGTGTCTACTCCAAAAATATATGTTGAATCCTTAACTTTCCATGTAATGGTTTTGGAGATGATATCTTTGGGAGGTAATTAGGGTTAGACAAAGCCATGAGAGTGAAGTCCTGGTTATGGGATTAGTGCTCTTTTAAGATGACATATGAGAGAACTTGCTCTCCTCCTCTCTCTGTCTCTCCACACACACACACACACACACACACACACACACACACACACGAGGTCATGTGACCACACAGTGGGATGACAGTCACTTTCAAGCCAAGAGAAGAGACCTCAGAATGAAACTTAGCACCTTGATCTTAAGATTTCCCAGCCTCCAGAACTGTGGAAGATAAATTTCTTTTGTTTAAACCACCTAGTGTGGTATTTTGTTAAGGCAACCAGGGCTGACTAAGATAGAGAAATTTTAGATTTATAGAAAAATTCAGCAGAAAGTATAGACTTCCTAAATACCCTCTCATCACTCCCCTACAAGTTTTTCTATTTAAAACACCATATATTAGATACATTTGTCACCATCGATGAGCTAATAGTAATTAGTTGCAGATGGTAATTTTTTTAATCTCTATATCTAGGTCCTAAGGTTGTGCTTGATACATTGTAGGTGCCAATTTTCATTAAAATAATGAAAAACTAAAAGAATGAATGGCTCTGATACATATGACTTAGCCAAAATGTGATCTGTCATTGTGAACTGCTGATTATCTTGCCTCTGTCACCATCCTGGATGTGGTGGGCAGACAGACCTACACTGGCGCCTGACTTCACAGCATCACTAACGTCCTCTGTTAGCCCATGCCTTGCAGTATGCTCCTCTCCCATCATCACCATGAAAGACAAGTAGTACTTAAATTTCACTAATCATTGCAATATTGAGAACAAATTTGGTACTAGAAAGTAATTTAGGTAAGCTTTAGATATGAATTCTCATAATGAAGTCTACCTCATTCAAAAAAATGAGACAGATTTTTCAAGGAGCACCCAGATCGGGTAGGCGCCTGTTCTTACCTCCAATCCTGTTTTACGTTTCTCTCCTCTTAGCATCCCCTGCTTAAGACTTAAACTGATTTTGTTTTTCTTCTGTTCCCTTTTTTCCCCACTGCTCCCCAAATCATTGCATCATGGGCCCAGGGATAGCTTAGAGGGTATCTTCTTCTTTGTCACAGACAGCAAACCAAGACTGACTTGTAAACACAAGATTAAGAGTGATGAGAAGCATTACAGACCACTACAGACAGTTACTTCTGGAAGGTTCTGGAAGAATGCCTGTTAACATGCTCATGACTCTACCGTAGCATTTTACTTTTAGCTCTGGAATATGAGAAAAGCACAGAGCCTTGAACAAAGTAAGCAACTCTTACACAATTATTGTTGACTGGATCATTAGGAAACAGAATCTGAGTAGCACAATGGCCCTCTTTTTCAGAAAGGCTCTTCTTGGAAGAAGGTAGGATATATAATGGGCTTCCCAGGTTGCTCTAGTGGTAAAGAATTTGCCTGCCAATGCAGGAGATGGAAAAGAAGCAGATCCCCTTGGGTCCGGGAAGATCCCCTGGAGGAGGAATAGCAGCCCACTCTAGTATTCTTGCCCAGAGAATCCCATGGAGAGAGGAATCTGGTAGGCTAAAGTCCATGGAACTGAAGTCCATGGAGTTGCAAAAGAGTTGAACACAGCTGAGCACAGAGTGTATAATAATCTGAACGTTTAGTGAGTATGTCAATAATGTGGGTTTTACCAGTGATAAAATATTTCTTACCATTTAAGGAGCCATTAAATGAGATGGCTTTTTGAAATTGCATCAACACAATTAAACGAATATTGCAATTTTAACAGTCTTCCATGAGGTCTAATGAAGTACATCTTTAAAATGAGTCTTCCACAATATAACTGACTAAATAATCTAGTTCTTTCTTGACACTGAAATGGTGTAGGATTCAGAGCCACACTGTCTGACATACTACATTTTCTTTCTTTAACTCAGGTTAGGTTTTCCGTGTCAGTATTTACAATTTCAGGGAAGATTAAAAATGCTGAGAAACAAATGAAAGCTGATACATTAAGTAAGATGAAGTAGATTTTATTATTGTAGGTCTTTCCAGAGCTTGTAAAGTCTAACGTGAACTCAAATATCTGAACGGGGCTATATGACATTCTGAAAAAGGCAAA
Organism: Muntiacus reevesi; assembly: GCF_963930625.1. Lineage (NCBI taxonomy): Eukaryota > Metazoa > Chordata > Mammalia > Artiodactyla > Cervidae > Muntiacus > Muntiacus reevesi. The sequence goes on along the minus strand of NC_089265.1, from coordinate 14,752,340 downwards.
ACTAAGGAGATGGTAAAAAGATGAGTGATTTCCAAGAGGTAGGGAAGGAGAAAAAGAGATTAATAGGTAAAGCAGAAAGGATTTTTAGGACAATGAAACTGTTTATGACATTATAATGGTAGATACATGCCATTATACATTTTTCTAAAGTCACAGATGTACAACATCAAAGAGTGAATCCTACACTAATGCATGAACTGGAGTGATGATAACGTGTCAATGTAGGTGTATAAATTGTAACGAAGGTGCCACACTTGGTGAGACTACTAATAACTGGGGAGGCTATGTATATGTGGCATTGTGCGTGAAAGTTGTTCAGTCACATACAACTCTTTGCAACCCCACGGACTTTACAGTCCATGGAATTCTCCAGGCCAGAATACTGGAGTGGGTAGCCTTTCCCTTCTCCAGGGGTCCTTCCCAACCCAGGGATTAAACCCAGGTCTCCTGCATTGCAGGCAGATTCTTTACCAACGGAGCTATTAGGGAAGCCCTGTATATGTGGAGGAAAGGGCATATGGGAAATCTCCATACCTGCCACCTCAATTTTGCTGTGAACCTAAAACTAAAGAATAAAGTCTTTAAAAAGCACTAACAAATACATTTTGGAAATGTTCATAAAATATTACATTAAAAAAGCAATGAATCACATACAGCATTTTTGTTTTGAGGAAACAGAGATTTAGACCTTAAGAACTTGTCTGTAACTACATGGTCAGTAGGCTGCAAACTGGCTTTGGTTAATAGTTTAAGTTTAAGCCAATACACTGAGCTTCCTCTTCAAACCTCCCCTGAACTGAGACTCACATTTGGGATTCTCTAGACGTGAAAATAGACCACATTGTTAGTGGTAGAAATCTCTTAAAGGGGCACTTCTCATACCATCCTATCATGGTATTATCTAAGTTGGCACTCTTAAAATGGGATAAAAATTAAGTACCGCAAGGAAAGGAGATGGGGAACATGCATGGTAACTGCCGATCTCAATATCAAGACATGTTCTTATAAAAATCTCACTGGTTTCTTCCATCCAAGGAGCATAAAACAAAAGGAAATTGCATGAATTTTGACTGAAGCAAGAACCTTGCTTAGTCAAAAGGAAGTGCATCATACCGGAAGGAATATTTAAATCCCTAAATGAATTTCCAAGAGAAATCTGGGTAATTCTGGCCCAAGAAAGTCCATAGGAAGTAAACTGTGAAAACACATATTAGCCTGGGGCAGGGCTGACTCACAGACCTCTTGCCTTGTTTCTGAGCTCTGTGGTCTGATGACCAAATATAATCATAAGGGGGAAATGAGGATCAGGTAGATGTTCTCACCCCTGATGTTTAAAGCTAGCTTTTTTAGCAGGAAAATGATAATGTTATGATACAGAGATACTTATCTTTAATTTGTGCAGTTTTACTGATTAGAATCCAGCTGGTCTCTTAATCAGCCAGTGAGAAGTGGAAGCCTGTCTATAGGAAATAATTAAATATGAGCTTTCTTTTTATTTTCATTGAAGTAGAGTTAATCTACAATATTATGTTAGTTTCAGGTGCACTGCTGAGTGATTTGTCATTTTTATACATTACGAAATACTTTACCACAGTAAGTCTAGTGACCATCTGCCCCCGATACAAATTTATTATAATATTATTGACCACATTCTTACACTGTATATTATATCCCTGAGAAGTATTTATTTTACAGCTGGAGATTTGTACCTCTTAATCTCCTACACTTATTTCACCCAACCCCCTTCCCTCTGGCAACTGTTCTCTTGTCTATGAGTCTGCTTTCACTTTTTTTTTTAATATGGCATTTCTTTTCTCTGTTTGACTTATTCCACTTGGCATAATATCCTCTAGCTCCATCCATAATATTTCATTCTTATTTATGGCTGAGTAATATTCCATGACGTGTGTGTGTGTGTGTGTGTGTGTGTGTGTGTATACCACTTGTTCTTTATCCATTCATATGGAAGGTCTGTTTTGAGTTTTTGAGGAACTTTCATACAGTTTTCCACAGTGATGCTGAATTTACAATCTCACCAACAATGTACCATGATTCCCTTCTATCCACACTCTTGCTAACACCTGATGTTTATTATCTTGTTGATGACAGCCATTCTGATAGGTATGAAGTAGTATCTGACTGTGGTTTTGATTTGCATTTCCCTGATGATTAGTGATGTTGTGCATCTCTTTGTGTGTTTGCTGGCCATCTATATGCCTTCTTTGGAAAAAAATTTCTATTCCAATTCTCTGTCCATTTGTTAATTGGGTTGTTTTTTGATGTTGTGTCATATTAATTATTTATATATTAACCCTTAATTAGATATATCATTTGTATATATCTTTTCCCATTCAGTGGGCTGACTATGCTTTATTGATGGTTTTGTTTGATATAGTCCCCATTTGTTTGTTTTTCTTGTTTCCTTTGCCTGAGGAGAAAGATAAAAAAAAAAAAAAAAACAATTGATGTCAAAGAGCATCATACTTAATCTGCTTATACTTTTCTCCAGAAGTTTTATGGTTACAGGTATTTATGTCTTTAATCTATTTATTTGCATATGATGTGAAAAAAATTAGTCCAAATTCTTTATTTTGTATGCAGCTGTTCAGTTTCCCAACACCATTTATTAAAGAGGCTGTCTTTGCTTCATTGTATATGATTGTCTATTTGATAATAGATTAATTAACCATGTGAGTGTGGGTTTACTTCTGGACTCTCTTTTCTGCCCCATTGATCTATGTGTCTGTTTTTGTGCCAGTTCCATATTGTTCTGAATACTGTAGCTTTCTAGAGTAGTTTTGGAATTAGAGACAGTGATACCTCTACTTTTGTTCTTAACTCTCAAGATTTCTTTGGCTATTTGGGATTGTGTGTGTTTCTTCGCATATTTTAGATTCATTTGTCCCAATTCTCTGAAAACTGCCATTGCTATCTTGACAGGGATTGTACTGAATATGTAGATTGCCTTGGATATTATGGTCATTTTAAGGACATTAACTGTTACAATCCATGAGCACTGTATACCTTTCCATCTGTTTGTGTCATCTTCAGTTTCTTTCATCAGTATATTTCTCTAAGTAAAATTCTTTTACCTCCTCAGTTAGATTTATTCCAAGGTGTAGTATTGGAGGTAGAGACCCTTGAATACTCTAACTTGCCAAGTAAAGTATTCTTGGCTGTAGATTCTCTTCTTTTTATCACTTTGAATATACCATGCCAGTCCCTTCTAGCTTGCAGGGTTTCTGCTGAAAAGTCAGCTGATTGTCTTTTGGGATCCACTTGTACATAACTAGTTGTTTTTCTCTTGTTATTTTTAAGATTCTCTCTTTACCTCCCCCCCCCCTTTTTTGGGGGTGCCATTTTAGTTATAGTTTGTTGTCATCTTAAAGATGACCTCTTTAAGTTCATCTTTGGGTTTCATGTTTGGGATTTACTGTTTCCTGGACCTAGATGTCTGTTTCTTTACCTAGGTTGGTAAAGATTTTAGCTTTTATTTCTTCAAGTATGTTCTCTGTCTCTCCCTTTTCTTCTGTTTATGAGACTCCTATAATACAAATATTAGTATTCTTGGTGCTGCTCCAGAGGTCTCTTAAATTGTCCTTAATTTTAAGACTTCTTTGTTCTTTTTTCTAGTCTGTTTGGGCGATTTCCACTATTCCAAACCATTCAGCCATTCCTCTGCATGATCTAATCTGCTTATTCCTTCTAGTGAACTTTTTGAAATAAAACTATTGTGTTTCAGCTCTGCTGGGTTCTTCTTTATATTTTCTAGCTCTTTGTTGAAATCCTCACCATGTTCATTCATTCTCCTCCTGAATTTGGTGAGCATCTTTATGACCATTACCTTGAACTCATTATCAGGTAGACTGCTTATCCCCAGCTCATTTAGTCCTTTTTCTGAGGTCCTGTCTTATTCCTCTGTTTCTCTTTATTTCATGTGTTACGTTGGGTGGTCACGTTTCCCAGTCTTAGAGAACCGGCCTTATGGAGGAGGCGGCCTAAGGGCCCAGCACCACACTCTCCTCTCACCCTATGAGTGTTCTATGAGTGCACCCTCCTCAAGTGGTAGGGACAGACGCTCCGGGCATGCCAGCGGTAGAACTGGTCGGTGAGGCTGGCCTCCAGCCTGCTCAGCTCTGAGGCCCACCTTGGGCACTGTGTGGGCCTCACAGAGGATTGGGCAGGCTTCCAATGTGGTTTGCTGTTTGGCCTGCTGGTAGAGGCTGTTGTGTCCCCAAAAGACTGGCTACATGGCCCAGGGGACATACAGCTGCTGTAGGCCCACTTGTGGGTGGGACAAGCTCTAGTCTAAGAGCCTAGAGAAAGGATTTCAAACTGGCACTTGCCAGAGCCGGTGTCATTGTGATAAAATGAGCTCTGCCAAAGGGCTGCCATCAGTGTCTCCACCCACAGAGGAGCCCCACTTGCCTCTCCAAGATGCTCCAAAATCAGCAAGTGGGTCTGACTCAGGTTCCTTTCAAGCTGCTGCCTCTGTGCAAGAACTTGGAGCATTATGAGATCTTTTAAATGCTCTTTATCAGAAAAATTACTGTTGTTTCCTATAGCCATCTGGCTCTTCTGAATGTCAAAGCTAAATGTTCGGGGGCCTTATCTTCCCTGTGCAGGGCCCCAAGGCTGAGGAGCCCAATGTGGGGCTTGGCTCCTTGCTCCTTGGGGAAAATCTCTGTGGTTATGATATCACCATTCATGAGTTTCTGGCCCAGCAATATGGTCCCTGGTTACACCTCCTTTTTGTCCCTCCTACATGCTTTATCATAGCTCCTTCTGTATAATTTTACTTAAGAAGAATCTTTTCCACTACGCTTTAGGTCATTCTCATAGATAGTTGCTTCATAAGTTGTTGTAATTTCAGCATGCCCCTGGGAGGTGAGTTTGGGGTCTTCCTACTTTACCACCTCGGTCACCCCTTATACTGTGGGGTTTCTAACAAGTCAGGAGTCACAGGAAAATAAGAGTGATTAACTTAGGTAAAAACATCATGACCAGGCCTTTGTATTTTAACCATTGAAAGCAAGGACTTCTATTTTGGAACACAAATGATTAAACAGGAAGACTCTTCGATTCAATAGAAAAAAAAATACAGCTGCTGCATAGTTTCTTTAAAAGAAAGAGACCTTTCAGAGTAAGGGTAATCTAGGTCAATCAGCAATTCTACAAGGACACAAGAGAGATTTTTAAAGGGCAGTTTTGTATAAGGTTAATCTATGTGGGAGTCTAAGGTACATTCAAATGTAAAACACTAAGACATTTAGGATAGCTGCCTGGAAAAGTCAAGCCACAATGGTAATCTGATAGAGCAGATAAGAGACTTCTTTCTTTCCAGTCCAATGCTAACATACTCTTAGTTTTCAAAGTACATCAAATGAAAAATATACACTGCTCTCCAGGAAATTAAACTAAATTGAAAACCAGCCAATTCTCAAGTGTGCATATTAAGGCTATGATGTACTCTAAGGATATTGCTAATTAACTTTCAAAATGTTGTCATTTCAGGGTCTTGCCATATCCTTTGGTTTATGTATACATAGCTCTTTAAAACCCATACAAATGCTATGTAAGACACTGTAAAAGGATGTTATTCTCACTGCAAATTGTTTAAAAAGTGTACATGAGCAGACATCCTCTCAGTGCATTAAACCTAACATTATATCCATTTGGAAAAAGCAAAGGAAATGAAAATATTGCTTAGAAATGACCTCATTATATAATTTTGTCAGCTCACTGTTTCATAAAAGAAAGAGCCATAATACTGGAGCACAGCAACATTAGAAAAATTATCAAGGATTTATGTAATGTTGATTTATATTTCAGGTTTGAAGATTTGAAGAAATGATTATAGGCTTCCTCTTGTGCTATGGAATTTGCTTCCTTGCAAAAGCAGGAGCTGTTTTTTTCCCCTGAAGCCTTTTCTGAACACAAAGTATTTGCTCTGGCAGATGGATGTTGTGGATACACATGTATGTTAAGTACTTCAAGAAATTAAATAGAGCATAAGAAATAGAATCACCTAAGTACCTTCAATCTTATTAGGAAAATAAGATGCCTAAGCTAAAAAATCATCGTATGACTGAACAACCTCTACTTTTACAACCTAAATCCATATTTCTATTTCTTTTGATAATTAACAAACTAAACCAACTATAAAATAAATACTATTTGACCAATTAAAATGTACATTTCTCAAACATAACTGGAAAATTATCCATAAGATATCATTCAATGAAATAGTATAAGTTTCTCTATCTAAAATTATATACTTGACCTCTGTCTGTGCTTGCTTTCTAATCTAGGAAATAGGATAATAATGGTATCTACTACATAGAATTTCGGTGACTTAACTACTTCTAAGGCACTTATATATAATATCTGGTATACAGTATATTTTAAATGAGTATTTTCCTTAGAGAATGGGCTTAGGCTGGGGTTGTGAGGTACAGGGGTTGAGTGGGAACTGTCTGGGGAATCCTTTGCCTGGCTTTCTGAAAGCATGAAGCTGTTGTGAATCTCAAAGGAAATGAAATAAAGGGCCCCAAGGAGCTGGGCTTGCTCCTTCCATGCCCAGGGCAGGTAAAGGGGCACCGGGGCTATAAAAGGATCCTGAACATCAGTACAGTGGACACAATGATAATGTCCAGCTATGAAGGAAGGACCTCCTCGAGGCCTTCTTGTTGTTCAGTCACGAAGTTGTGTCTGACTCTTTGCGATCCATGGGCTGCAGCACGCCACGCTCCCCTACACTTTGCTATCTCCGGGAGTTTGCTCAAATTCACATCTACTGAGTCGGTGATGCTATCATCAACTTGAGGCTTTGACACTATTTAAAACAGCAGAATTCAGGTACCAAGACAGAATAGGAGTGGTGTTAGTAGGTTTATAGGGACCTTGGTGGAGGAACTCCAGAAATGACTGCATCAAAATTGCCTATCAAGCCAGTGAGACAAAGGCCAGGAGCAGAAGTTATTTAGAGATAGTAAAGAAACATATATTTTGTGCCTATCTCTGTTGGTAGAGTGTTTCGGATCTACTAAAATTATTATTATTTTTATTATCTTTCTTTTCCTCTAGCTAGTCACCAACTCTGATCTGTGCTCACAAGGAATTTCAAGGCAGAGGACTTATGCTAAGGTCTAGGAGGCAGAGCTGGTATCACATCACAATGCATGCCAAATGCCAGAGAGACACCACAGAAGTCTAGCGTTTAAGGCAGCGTTACGTTCTACACAGGAGTTTTTAAATTTTTTTCCTACGTCTTCTTACCTGAGAGAAGACTGAACACAGAAGTGTACAAAAACCCCGCAGAGATCTGGGCATGTAGCTCTGAGGGACTTTAAGCAAGACAGCTCTTTAATCATTAATCATGTGCCATAAAATATATATGAATCTTATATTCTACTACACAAAATATTCATGCCTGTTTAATGTGAAAATTAAGCTCCTCCCACATACCTACTATCCCAGATTCTCCAGTTAAACTGATTTCCAGGAAAGCATGCTTATCCTGTAGGCTTGTCTGCTGCTTGGCACACGGTGATGGGGTTCCCTTAATGGCAATCTTACTTCAGTCTGAGAAGCATGTTCTTTGTTCTTCTCTTAAAAATACTCATTAATGATTTTTAAGATTGTAGAAACAGTACATGCTAACAGATAACAAGCTGAAAAGCATAAACAAAATATTCCAAACAGGAAAAAATAAACAGAAACTCAAATGATAAGTCATGGTTGATCTTCAGAAAGGCATTTCCTTGAGTTTTGTGGGACAAAAGTTGTGAAGGCCTGATATTTATGAGAGGTTCTAAACTAAGAGGGTCCTTCACCGTAAATTCAGAGTGATAGTTTTCCTTTTCAATTTTTTTTTAGGAATTGAAGATAAGTATTTAAAACTACACTGGAAGAAAACCATTGAAAGGACAAGTGGAGACTACATTTTCGTATGTAGCCATTAGTATCTGAATGTGGCTGTTAACAAATCATTTAGAAAATACTGAAGTTCAACAATCATATTATTTTCTGTTAAGCCTCTATTCATGATAACTCTTAAGTGTTTGAATGTCTCTGTTAGCTAGTGACTGTATCTACCCTCCATGAAACAGTAAAAACATGTTAATCAAATTAACACTAATTCATAAGTTTTAATTGATGACTAACCTAATAAGAAATATTTTCCCATGTATTACATTTCAATTATATACTTTCAGTTCCCATGACTTTAATTTTGATAGACACTTCCTCCCTACCCCCACATACATACACAAACAAAACCATTAAAAAAAACCATTAAAATGATGCCAGACAGGAATAAACAGGTCTTGAAGCCTGACCTAAAACATACTCTATAAGTGTTAAACTCCATTCAAGTCTTTTGCTTTTTTCTAAAATCTATATAATGATATTCCATTTACTCTCTTGATAACAAAAAGATGTCCCATTAATAAGATGTCCTATTTTGACCTTTTGCTAACTTAACCTCTTTTTTGGAATAATAAAGTATACATTATCAATCAATTTTACAAAAAAAAATTAATGGATTTTGACTTCAATGAAACTAGTGTTAGTAATAAACCACCATATAGTATTAATAACAAATCATTGTTATAACTACCAATAAAAATCAGTTAACATTATTGCCTTAGACTTAGTCTGTGCTATTTTTAATTTATTTTCCATTTTAATTTACTGAAAACTCTTTATGGTAGGTAGTATTCAGAAATTGGAAACTGCGTCAGTTTCTACATCTGAAAAATGGGACAATAGTAGAACTCACCATATAGATCATTATGAGGTTAAATGAAGTTATGCATTTAAAGTGTTTATGAAATGACAGGCAAAATAGTAAGCCCTCAGTAAGTATTCATGGCTGCGTAAGGACAGAAGTGCTGTTGCTGCAAACTTGTTGACTGTGAGAACACATTTTAATATTAACACATTTTCTGAACCTAATTCTAGTTAGGCCCATTAAATAACAATTTTAGCATCTATCAACTGAGAAACTATTTCAAGGCAAAGCTCTGAATTCAATGATGCTTTAAAATAAATTTGCCTTTTAATTACTATAATAAAATCTGCAAGCACCTGAAAAATGGTAGTGAATATTTATTGTTTCTAGGCAATGGTTGGAACAATGTAAGAACTGAACACAAGAACCTCATCTCCCTACTTGTCAGAGATGGGAAGCTCTGCTCACTGCAGTGAAAGGTTCCACACTGGGCAACTCTGTTGAGTGGAGCCACTGGACCTAAGCTCTCCCCTCAGTTCCTACAGCCTGTCTAGCCTCAGGTCCCTACAGGCTCTCCTTTGCCTCAAACAGCCTCCCAAAGCCTGGCCATTTGAGCTCAATCAGCCTTTTCCCTGGCTGGACTCTGCTTCAAAACAGACATGGTCTGTAACTCTGCAGCTCAGAAAAACACGAAAACACCAGCGCCGCACACTGATTTACACCAGACAAAGCAGCATGCTAGTGACGAGCACAAATCCTGATGACAGGGAGAGCTAGGGCTGAATTCTGACACTCACTCTGTTTCTGTGACCACGGGGACACACGCAGGAAGCCATCTGAGCCTCAGCTCCTTTATGAATATAAGGCGGATAATTCCTCACTCATAGGGTTAGTGTGAAGATCCAATGGGACAAATTATGCAAAGCTCTCAAACACAATGTCTGGGCTGTAATAAGCCCTCAATCGTAGTAGCTGATTTTATACTCATAAAAACAGGAAGAAACTCAGCAGGACATATGCTTCATGAATTGCACAATACTTGAAAACACATTATATACTCCCTGAATGGAGTATAAAGTATTTATAAATATACGAAAATTGATTTGAAGTCAGAATGGTATTATTCCAACATACATCACACTGAAAGAAATAGAGCAATGGTTATTTTGGAATTCTATTGAGTGGAAAGAGGAAACCAGTGAAGAAAAGACATCTTTTTTTTTTACTATCTTTCTTTACAAACTTTCTGAACAGGAGTGACCTAGTAAATGGTTTTGCTTTGTTGGCTTATTTAAACTCAAATAGTGGATATAGCTGAGAAGAATGTGGCTAATTTCTAAGCAGTGTAAAATAATTCAAGGAAAAAAAATACTCTATGGAATAGCAACTTGTCTTCAGAACATAAAGAAGAGTCATGGGCTTCTGATGCTCATTATAGAAAATAGGTGAAGTAGTGAGAACATTTTAATCAAAAAATTTGTTATTAGGTCACTTAGTACTGTAATAGATGAAGTAATCAGAAGGATATTTTAGTAATGGAATCATTCCATCATGCCATTTTGCTTTTTAGAGACTCTAGCTACAAGTTCAACAGAAACATGAAGGCTTTTTCTTCTCTCTTTAAAGGGCAAATATAATGCACAGCAATAAAATAACCTAATGAGTCCCTACAGGAAAATACATTGGGAATTAAAAAACTAAGGGGAGCAAAGACTAATTTCTCATTACCTACTGTTATCTAGATTGTGTAATGAACAAAGAAAGTTCATAAAGTAGAACAAGCAAATTTTCAACTGAGATAAATCTTTACCCACTACAATAGATATGCCTAGGGTATTTAAAATTCATCTGTATCACATACACGAAACTAAAATTGCAACTTTACTTTTGTAAAATATGCTGACAACAGATATAACTAGAAAAAGTGTTGGCAACCTAATAGAAAGCAGTGGGTATTTATTTCTATCTCCTACATTACCCATTATTTCTCTCAAATGTTACTGCTATATATGTTACCAATCATTTTCAGCATGTGTTGCTGCTATAATTTGCTATCCAGACTCACTTAAATCAACCCTTTATTGTTGCAATAATATTGTTCCGTGAAATATTAGTGACACTGACTTCTAGAACACAGTGCAGACAGAACATTAGCTGAGAAAAGACACACTCCATAGTGTGGAGGAGTCACTTCTCCATGGAGAGTAGCTAATAAAACAGTTGGAAAAATACAACAACAATGAAAAAATGTTGAAAATAAATATACTCAAGAAAGATGTGACTGCATAGCATTTGCTGTTTTCTGAAAAGCTATCTGTCATCTAAAAGGTTAATAATTATGAGGTATATAATGCTTTACACTTTACAAAACTCTTTTCAAAATATAACCATATTTAAACAATGTGCAAACCCTATAGTGTTTGTAGCTTCCTCTCAGGCTCATATAGTAGACAAATACCTCAGACTGGTTTCCCAACCATAAATCTTTACCATTCTCCACCCTACAATCAAATTCACAGAAATGGGTCAACTTAAGTATCCCATCACTGCTAAATGGTAGAACGTGTCCCATACACCCACGATGGAATGACACCTTAAGTTTTTGCCCACCTCAGACTCTCTCTGTGATATACATTCATCGTTCTCACTCTCTCTCTTTTTCTTCCCTGTGGGATAGAGTCAGGATAATCACAAACAAGCACAAAAACCACAAGTCTCCTCTACAACACAGCTCCAACTACCCCGAAAGGAAGGAAGGATGTTCCTTAAAACTAAAAGGAAAAACTCTATCTCACCTGAGAAATGGAATATTAATTCCTTCCCTCTGAAAAATGCTAATTATAGAAATAATGAGCCTTCCATTTCTAAATTTCAAGGCTCTAAAAGGCAAAATCTGCCACACAACTGTCTCTTTACATGGCTGGCTTGTCTACGCTCTCTTGCCGGTTTTAACTTCATCTTCTGATCCACAGTTTCACTTGTCCTTTACCTTTTAATGTTTATATTCCCCTTGGCAAAAAGGCATTTCTACTGTAAGTTCTTGACTCTTACATAGATGTATAAATCTTCCCTATATAGTACAGCAAGCATGAAAACATCAGTGCTGTGTGCTGCTCCCCCCATCCCATGCCCACCCCGACCATAGATACAGAACTCTGACCTCAGCTACGCAACAGTGACCATCACCAATTGGTGGCACTAGAATCTGAAATCTGCAGTCAGGTCCCCTCTTGGCTGCTTTTGTTTTTTTTTACTTTCCCAGCCAATAGATGGCAAAATTTGGATTTAATGCAATGGCTCTCAGCCTTGGGTGCATATTGAAATCACTGGTAGAGCTCAAACAATGATACCTGAGTCCCACCCTCAGACATTCAGGGGTAATTAGTTTAGGGAGTGGCCCAGGCATAAGGATTTTTTAAAGCTTCCTGTTGAGTCCAATACAGGATTTCTCAGTCTCAACACTCTGGGCATTTGAGGATAATTCTTTGGTGAGGAGGGCCGTTCTGTGCATTGTAGGGTATTTAGCAGTGTCTAGATGTTAATGGTATCTCTCCAGCTGGGAGAACTCAGTGTCTCTGGACATGGCCATACAGCCATATATTCCCTGGGAGGTAGGATCACCTAGCTGAGAAGTACAAAGTTATGAGTGGATTATTGACAGATAGCTACATCGGCAGCAGCAACTGTCTTGGCTGCTTTTGAATTTTAAGCTTTTGGTAAAATTCCTTCCTTTCTCTCTGTTTGACTTCTCAGTTAAAACTTTAGAGTTCAATTCTATGATATCAAAAAGGTTTTTCCATTAGAAAACAACTTCAGGTAAATATTATATACCAGGAGAAAAAAAACTGTTACTAATTAAAGCATATCCTCCAGAGGCTGTGAGAATAAACGACTCACAAAAGTAGTTTAAATAGAATTAATTTCATTTGCAAAGGATCCTGCATGGTTAAACATGATTCTATTTGTTTTAAACAAACTTTTTTTTTAAAGAGAAGGGACTAGAAAAGAGCCCCTTGAGTGAGCATTTTCTCCTCATTAAAACCAGAAAGATTTCCCCTACCCCCAACACCCCACAAAAAAACAAAACCAAAAAACTAGCTAGAACTGATCTTGCTATTCCAGGCTATCAAATCCTTCCATTTGTTTCAGGCAAGTGGTTTTATTAAGGACGCTGGATGACAGCAAAAGGCTTTTGCTGGGTGGATGAAAATTTCCAAGGGATTATTTCCAAGGGATTGCAGAATGGATTTAATGTTGTGCTCAACTCGCAACACAGAATCTCCATATGGTCATTTTATAAATCACAGGGCAATCACTTCCATCAGAGCTTCCCACAGAAAGCGAAAGCTGCTCAGTCATGTCCGGCTCTTTGCAATCCCATGGGCTGTAGTCCATGAAATTCACCAGGCCAGAATACTGTAGTAGGTAGCCTTTCCCTTCTCCAAAGTGTCTTCCCAACCCAGAGCTTGAACCCAGGACTTAGGAAATAAGGAAGCATGAAGTCAAGCATGAGATAAAACAGATAAATATTGTCTGTTTGGAAATTCAGAACACCATTCGGGATAGTCTGTGTAACAGGGCATGTAATGAAGGTATATAATGAGATAATGACAAGTTAGATCCATTTTACTTATAGTCAGTAGACAAAGTGCCAATAACAGCAAATACTGTTAATGGAACACACACACACACGCCCCAAACAAAGAAAAACCGGGTACATCTCTTCCATTTCTTGGACTGCAGAGCTCTAGTTCTGCTTGCTGTGTAATGGAAATAGTATAGAGTAGGGTTGACAAGAAGGTCTGAGATAAAAAATTTTGAGGGCTCTGGCAAATTAAAAAAACTGAAGAAATATAAATTGTCTTGTACACATATTTATAAGCAAGATGCCAAAAAAAAAAAAAAAAAAACCTTGGGGGTGACATGAGGATTTAAACTCACATTTGAGACTTAGGATATCCTAAACTCTGTCCAGTTTCTCATTAGAATGATTCCATCAATACAATAAACAATATACCTTCTGAAAACCAGGTAAAGATCTTTCTTATGTACCTTTCTTCTTGAGACGTTATGAGACGTTAGATAAGAAACGGTGCAGGCGAGAAACAAGTGGAGGGGTTTGGACCTCGGCCTCCCACTGATTCTGCAGAACATAAGGAGCTTCCACCTCCTGCCATTACCTGGGGGGGCGGGAGGCTCCCAGAGGCTCCCAGTCAATACGGAGTCTGTAGGCTGTAAGAACTGTCTGGCAAACTAACCAGGAGATACTATAAACAAAATGTGTCCATCAGGCCTCAAGAAGGAATAAGCATTTCTGACTCAAGTGTCTTAAGGTAGACAGCACTAAAAATTTCAAATTTTCCAAAACTGTCAGCCAAGGATGAAAATTTCGAAGAGAAATTTTCCCTGGAGGAAAAAAGTTCTCTAACAATTGCTAATATCTCTTCCTGCCAATAGTCCTGTTCTCAGCTCTGTAAACTACTGGGCACCAGTACTACCGGTGCGACTCATTTAAGACCGGGAAAGGAAAAAGTGTGATTCATTTGAGAGGGAAAGGAAGGCATTTTCAGATCGACAGCATTCAGATGATGTATTCCTCATGTGTCCTTTTGATGACAATCAAACCCACTTGGGAAGGTATTCTGATCAACCAGTCAGTGAAAGCAAGGTGCAGGAAAGGGAAGATATCACATACAATGATGAGAAAACAAAACCAATAACAATTAGAAATGTCTATTGCCTGGTACATAGAAAACACTCAATACATAATACTTAAATCCATAAAGCATGGACACACAGTTACTAACATGGTGTTTGAAACTAATGTGCATATAAAGACATAATTCCTGAAGGAGATGGGTATGTAAAAAAGAGCAAAAGAACAACATTTTCAGGTTATTTCAGTGTACATGGGAAGATGAGAAGGTGTTAGCTTGCTAAAATATTCATCTTACAAAGAAAGAATCCCCTGATAACATTTTCTTTTTGGAAGTTAATAAAGGAATATGCATATATATATATATAAACATTTAAAATTAATGGTATAAAGAATAGAATTAGAATGTAAAATCTCCAAGTCATGGGGCCAGCAGGATAATAGTTGGAGGTCATTAAAGACCAAGAATACTTGACCATCATAGGAAAAGTTAGGATATCAAAAGAAGAAAACTCTAAGAAATCATAAAAATAAATAACATTAAACTAGATTAAAAGAATGAGATCAGAAAATCAGTTATCCCAATACAGGTTGACTAGCTTAAATTTTCCTTTAAAAGACAAATTTAGTTTATGATCAAAAGAAAATGTTAGCTATTTGATATTAGCAAGAATCATACTAAAACAAATTTGAAAAGAGTAAGAGTAAAGATGTAGATATATGTGTTAGTCATATGCAAAGCAAAAAGTGAACAGTATTAATATCTGAAAACAGAACCCACAACTAAGATTTTACATTCTATTGTAAACTCTATACACAAGAATACAAATGCAAGCCATGGACCTTTATGCACATGACAAAACATATAAAATGTTAAAAATTATTTAGAAGATATCTAGAAAAACATAAAATTAAAAATTGTAAGGGGAGTTTAACACAGAATTTTAAGACAAACAATTATTCAAAACATAAACTGGGATACACAGTATCCAACAAGCTTGATTTAGTACTATATATTAAAACAAGGACCCTATAAACAATGACTATATACTTTGTTCCATATATATATATACACACACACACATACATGTATATATATACATATATATGTATAGTATATTTGTAAAATTATTAATTGTATTAGGCCTAAAAGTAAAAAAAAATAATAAAATAAAATTTAATATCATTGGTAACACATGAAAGCAATTAGTAATACTTTAAAAAGAGGACAAAAAATAGGGCACTGAAAGATGAGCTCTCCAGGTCAGCAGGTGCCCAGTATGCTACTGGAGATCAGTGAAGAAATGACTCCAGAAAGAATGAAGGGATGGAGCCAAAGCAAAAACAACACCCAGCTGTGGATGTGACGTGATAGAAGCAAATTCTGATGCCATAAAGACTAATATTGCATAGGAACCTGGAAAGTTAGGTCCATGAGTCAAGGCAAATTGGAAGTGATCCAACAGAAGATGGCAAGAGTGAACATCAACATTTTAGAAATCAGCAAACTAAAATGGAGTGGAATGGGTGAATTTAACTCAGATGACCATTATATCTACTACTGTGGGGAGGAATCCCTTAGAAGAAATGGAGTAGCCATCATAGTCAACAAAAGAGTTCAAAATGCAGTCCTTGGACGCAATCTTAAAAATGACACAATGATCTCTGTTCATTTCCAAGACAAACCATTCAATATCACAGTAATCCAAGTCTATGCCCCAACTGGTAATGCTGAAGAAGCTGAAGTTAAACGGTTCTGTGAAGACCTACAAGACCTTCTAGAACTAACACCCAAAAAGGATGTCCTTTTCATTAAAGGGGACTGGAATGCAAAAGTAGGAAGTCAAGAAACACCTGGAGTAACAGGCAAATTTGGCCTTAGAGTACAGAATGAAGCAGGGCAAAGGCCCATAGATCTTTGCCAAGAGAACGCACTGGTCATAGCAAACACCCTCTTCCAACAACACAAGAGAAGACTCTACACATGGACATCACCAGATAGTCAACACCGAAATCAGATTGATTATATTCTTTGCAGCCAAAGATGGAGAAGCTCTATACAGTCAGCAAAAACAAGACCAGGAGCTGACTGTGGCTCAGATCATGAACTCCTTATTGCCAAATTCAGACTTACACTGAAGAAAGTAGGGAAATCCACAAGACCATTCAGGTATTACCAAAGTCAAATCCCTTATGATTATCCAGTAGAAGTGGGAAATAGATTTAAGAGACTAGATCTGATAGAGTTCCTGATGAACTATGGATGAATGTCATGACATTGTACAGGAGACAGGGAGCAAGACCATCCCCAAGGGGAAAAAAAATGCAAAAAGACAAAATGACTCTCTGAGGAGGACTTACAAATAGCTGTGAAAAGAAGAGAAGCAAATAGATGTTTTTCTGGAACTGTCTTGCTTTCTTCATGATTCAACAAATGTTGGCAATTTGATTCCTGGTTCCTCTGCCTTTTCTAAACCCAGCTTGTACCTATGGAAGTTCTCAGTTCACGTACTGCTGAAGCTTAGCTTGAAGGATTTTGAACATAACCTTGTTAGGATGTGAAACGAGAACAGTTATACAGTAGTTTGAACATTCTTTGGCAGAAGAACATCTCTGCTATGCTAAAGCTTTTGACTGTGTGGGTCACAACAAACTGGAAAATTCTCAAAGAGATGGGAATACCAGACCACTTTATCTGTCTCCTGAGAAATCTGTATGTGGGTGAAGGAGCAACAGTTAGAACTGGACATGGAATAATGGACTGGTTCAAAATTGGGAAAGGAGTAAAACAAGGATGTATATTGTCACTTTGCTTATTTAACTTACATGCAAAGTATCTCATGCAAAACACTAGGCTGGGATCACAGCTGGAATCAAGATTTCTGGGAGAAATATCAACAACCTCAGATATGCAGATGGTACCACTCTAATGACAGAAATTGAAGAGGAACGAAAGAGCCTCTTGATGAGGGTGAAAGAGGAGAGTGAAAAAGTTGGTGTAAAATTCAACATTCAAAAAACTAAGTTCATGGTATTCAGTTCCATCACTTCATGGCAAATAGAGGGGGAACAAGTGGAAGCAGTGACAGATTTTATTTTCTTGGATTCCAAAATCACTGTGGACAGTGACTGCAGTCATGAAATTAAAAGACACTTTGTCCTTGAAAAGAAAGCTATGTCAGACCTAGACAGGGTGTTAAAAAGCTGAGACATCATTTGGCTGACAAAGGTCCATATAGTCAACTGTTGCTGTTAAGTTGTTTCAGTCATGTCTAACTCTTAGCGACCCCATGGACTGCAGCCTACGAGGCTTCTCTATCCATGGGATTTTCCAGGCAAGAGTACTGGAGTGGGTTGCCATTGCCTTCTCTGCCATATAGTCAAAGCTATGGTTTTTCTAGTAGTCATGTATGGATGTAAGAGTTGGACCATAAAGACGGCTGAGCACTGAAAAATTGATGCTTTTGAACTGCAGTGCTGGAGAAGACTCTCGAGAGTCCCTTGGTCTGAAAAGAGATCAAACCAGTCAGTCCTAAAAGAAATTAATGATGAATATTCATTGAAAGGACTGATGCTGAAGCTGAAACTCCAATACTTTGGCCACCTGATGTGAAGAGCCAACTTATTGGAAAAGACCCTGATGGTGGGAAAGATTGAACGCAGGAGGAGAAAGGTATGACAGAGGATGAGATGATTGGATGACATCACTGACTCAATGGACATGAATTTGAGCAAACTCAGGGAGATAGTGGAGGGCACAGGAGCCTGATGTCCTGTAGTTCATGGGATCACAGAGGCGTACATGACTTAGTGACTGAACAACAACAACAACAAAAGCTTATCACAATGAAAATGGGATAATTCAAAGTGGTACTTGAAAAAGTTATATATAACCTTAAATGCTTAAATAAGAAAAATTTTAAGCCCTCAATTAATCATTTACTAAACTTAAGAAATTCAAAAAATGACAATGAATTACTTTAATAATGTAAAAATGTATTTAAGAAGGAATTAATAAAGTATAATTATATAAATAGATTAAACATAGATAAAATAGACAAAAGTAGACTTGATAGTCAACAAAATTGTTTTTCTTAAAGGACAACAAAATAGACACTCTCCATAATATTGAATAAAAAAATAAAAGAATATTTAAATATGTATCATTCAAAAAGGAAGAAGCAAAATATAAAAAATAAAGCTTTATTAGAATACATTCAATCTTCACTAATTAATATTAAAATCTGGAAAATTGTGTCAGACATGAAAAATTTGAATTATAAAATGTCAAGAAGTTCCAGTTAAAATGTCAATGAGATAAATAAACATTACAAAAAAGAATGAACACTCTCACAAGACAATTAGGTAAAGGCCCAGTTAATTTTTTTGTAAAACTTTCAAAGGATGGAGAAGTCCTGGGCAACTTCAATTATACTAAAGCAGCTTTTTCTGTAAAAGTTCAGATAATAAATTACAGTAGCTATGAGGACCAGGAATTCTCTGTTGCAATTACTGAACTCCACTGCCACAGGTTAAATGCAAGCCTAAACAGATAACATGCAATTCAATGAGCATGACTGTGTTTTAATATAACTTTATTTACATAGCAGATGGTAGGCAGATGTTGTCCTGTAGGTTATAATTTGCCAATTCTTGCCCTAGCATAAAGAGAGAGATAATTCTGCTCAGTATTTTGTAATAAGCTAAACGGGAAAAGAATTAAAAAAAGAATAGATACATGTATAGGTATAACTGAATCACTTTGCTGGACACATAAAACTAACAACTTTGCTAACAGACTATGCCCCAATATAAAAAAATTTTTAAGTTAAAAAAAGAGATAGAGATTGCCTAATTCATTTTATAAAGGTTATATAAAATCAGGAACTAAAATTTGATCATGATAAATCACAAAGGCAATAATATTAATCTCATTTGGGATTACATATGCAAAAATCTTAATTGAAAATTAACAAGTATAATCCAGTAATATACTAAAAGAATAACACATTGATTAGTAGGATAAATCCTAGCAAGACAAAGACAATTTCTCTTAAAAGATCTATTACATTAGTAACTCTTCATATTAAAAAGGCAAAGAGATAAACATAATTTTTATTGATATTCCTAGAACAAAAGGCTCAATATCCTTTAAGTAACTAATAAAATTTGAAAACTTTAATAACATAAATAGAAACTTTAATTAAATTGAAAAGTATTTATCTAAAATCGACTGCTGAAGTACTTTTAATAATGAAATATACATTTCAGAATAAGACAAGGACTCTTGATACTAGTTTTATTATTTAGTATGCATTATGATAATAAATAAGAGGTTTAAGTGCTGAAACAGCAGTCTAGCAAGATAAATTGTTTAAAAGTTTTTAAATAGATTTTTCCATACATTAATTTTATCTAGGTATGCTTTAAAGTATATTTAAAAATCATCTTCAAAATAAAAATACAAACACTTTATTAAATTTAATAGGATATATACATTTAAAAATGGTAAAGGGAACATCAAAATAAGAAAATAAGTGAACATACTTCAGAACTTTCTGTGAATGAGCACTCCATTTTGCACACCTGTCTCTCCCAAGATTAATACATAAATGCTATTCAATTGCAACTAAGATCCTAAAAGTATTTTAATGAGGGCCAAATACATGATAGATGAAATTAGTCAAGAATATAATAATAAAATGACTTGGGGGATTAGTTGGATCTACTATATATTGAAATATGTCTTAAAGGAGAAATAATGAAATGGTCATAGTACTGAATTCATCATAGACGAAGAGATTCCTGGAAAATAATACAAAATTCAAAGAACTAAATAAATATAAACTATATATAATATGGTAAAAGTAACATCTCAAACAAGTGAGGAAAGATTGAATTATTAATAAATATTCTTGGGACCACTTGCTAACAAACTTTATAAAATTTTTCTGGAAGAAAATTGGCAATATATAGTTTCTAATACATGTATTCCTTAAAGTAGGTTGACTTTAAGAATCTTTCCCAGGAAAATATCAGATAATTGCTTGGTTACACTGCCCTTTATTACATAGTGAGTTGTAGTAGGAAAAATGAAAAGTAATCCAATGTCTAACAATTAAAATTGATTAAATAAAACATAGTACAACCCAAGAGTAGAATATTTTTGCAGCTGTTAATGATTTTTCTCAGTTTTTATTTCATATTCGCATATAGCTGATTAACAATACTGTGATCATTTCAGGTGACCAGAGAAGGGACTCAGCCACACACATGCTCATGTATCTATTCTTCTCCAAACTCCCCTCCCATCCAGGCTGCAACATAACATTGAGCAGGAAGAGGTGCCTATAGACTTTCCCAAGAAATGCTGAAGTTACCTCTAACAGAGAAATTCATTCTAACTTTAGCCTAGAGGATGCTGACCTTTTAAACACAAACAGTCTAATGGGTAGACATCTACTATTCTACTTGCCTGTCTTTATATTTCATCTATTTTTCTCTCATTATTCTAGGATTCAGTAGAAAACCCAAACCTCAAATGATTCTGTGTGTCTATGTATGTGGGTGTGTGTTGTTTTGGAAAAGTTATCATTTCCAACATAAAACTTTGGCCCCTAAATAAACTGCTAAATATTTTTGCATTTTCTTCCTAGGTGTACTAGATACCAGCTGAAACATACATCCATTTCTACTTCTGAAGCAACAAAAGGTTTCTTGAGGAGAGTTAAGTGAAGACAGATCTGAAAAATTACATATGAACCCTTTCTCTCCACACAGATGGGTGGAGGTCCCTAGAGAGCTCTGTGGACTCCTCTGGAACTTAGTTCTGCATGCCGATCAGCCAGCTTTAGAAGGGTCAGTGAAGGATCGAAACTGTAGGCTAAGAAAGACTAGTTTTGTGCAGTTTCAGTATGTAAGACTCACATTATACTCTTTGAGGAATGTGGCCTCCATAATGGCATGTGTGCATGTGCGTGAAGAGAAAACATCTATTACCAATGCTTTGATGTACTGCCACAAGTCTAAGTACCATTATGTAACACAAATTTGCAAGAAAGTCTTTACTGGTCAGGTGAACTTGGCCTGGCAGAGAGTGATAAATATGAACTCAGAGATTATGTGATAGAAAGCAGATTTACAGGAAACAGCAGTTCTAATGTTTAGTTAGATGTTCACTTTTAGAATCTATATCTTTATATAGATTATTATATAATTATTATATAATTCCATCCATCATCCCTGACTACATTCATACTAGCCAGGGATGATGGATGGAATTATCTCTGAAAAAAAGCAAACACTTATAAACCCCTCATCCTTGTAGTGGTGAAAGTGTCTTAACTATAACACATCGGTCACACAAATATTTGTTTCCGGCTTCCCTGGTAGCTCAGAGGATAAAGCGTCTGCCTGCAATGTGGGAGACCGGGGTTCAATCCCTGGGTCAGGAAGATCCACTGGAGAAGGAAATGGCACCCCACTCCAGTATTCTTGCCTGGGAAATCCCATGGACAGAGAAGCCGGGTGGCTTACAATTCATGGGGTCACAAAGAGTCAGACATGCCTGAGCGATTTCACTTTCACTTTTCACTATAAACTAAATATGCATCAAAGTGGTCCAGTGATACTACAGATTTATGGGTTAACACAAACTATGGAATATCATACTTATTTCCCTAGTTCCCATCAGAGTTCATTTCTCAATCGTTTCTCTCTAGGTCCTTTGAAAGACATAGCTTCCCAGGTCCTGAGACCCAGAACTAAGGCACATTAGAAACACTTGATACACACGAGGTCCTTTAACAGGCATGCCCTCAGTCCGTACCAGTCACTGATTAGAGCTGGTTCTTCTTCTGCAGCTACACAAACTGTTCATGAGAGAGTTGGATAAGCTGAATAAGTTACATGGCTTGGTTGTTGGCGCAAATACCAAATCCCAGGTCTATCTGTTTTATCATAAAATTGATGCTTTTTATCTACTACAATAAGCAACTGTTTCAAGGAAAATACTTTAAAGCTAGACAAGAACTTTCACATTTAAAAGCAAATTTCTAGAGTTGTAAGACAATTTAGAAATCACTTAATCAAATGGCCTACCATTAGAGTTATCCCTTGTGCCACATCCCTAAGTAATGATCATCCAGCCTCTGCCTGAATGATCCCGGTGACAGGTGGTCATTACTCCACCTGTCATTACTCCACCATTGGTCATTTTTTTCTTTTTTTTTTTTTGCTGTTGTTTTGGTGGGGCATACCATGTCCATTCATGAGAAAACATTTTCCAAAACAACAACAAGAAGTCCTCCAAATTTTACTATTGGTATTTCCAAATTTGACCTATAGTTCAGTTCAGTTCAGTGGCTGAGTTGTGTCCGACTACTTGTGACCCCATGGACTGCAGCACGCCAGGCCTCCCTGTCCATCATCAAGGGTTGGAGTTTACTCAAACTGATGTCCATTGAGTCGGTGATGCCATCCAACCATCTCATCCTCTGTCGTCCCCTTCTCCTCCTGCCTTCAATCTTTCTCAGCATCAGGGTCTTTTCAAATGAGTCAGTTCTTCGCATCAGGTGGCCAAAGTATTGGAGTTTCAGCTTCAACATCAGTCCTTTCAATGAATATTCAGGACTGATTTCCTTTAGGATGGACTAGTTGGATATCCTTGCAGTCCAAGGGACTCTCAAGTCTTCTCCAACACCACAGTTCAAAAGCATCAATTTTTCTGCGCTCAGTTTTCTTTATAGTCCAACTCTCACATCCATACATGACTACTGGAAAAACCATAGCTTTGACTAGACAGACCTTTGTTAACAAAGTAATGTCTCTGCTTTTTAATATGCTGTCTAGTTTGGTCATAGCTTTTCTTCCAAGGAGCAAGCCTCTTTTAATTTCATGGCTGCAGTCACCATCTGCAGTGATTTTGGAGCCCTCCAAAATAAAATCTGCCACTGTTTCCCCATCTGTTTTGCCATGAAGTTTTGGGAAGTTTTGGGATGTTTTGCCATCCCACTGTTTTGCCATGAAGTGATGGGACCAGAATGCCATGATCTTAGTTTTCTGAATGTTAAGCTTTAAGCCAACTTTATCACTCTCCTCTTTCACTTTCATCAAGAGACTCTTTAGTTCTTCACTTTCTGCCATAAGGATGATGTCATCTGCATATCTGAGGTTATTGATATTTCTCCCGGCAATCTTGATTCCAGCTTGAGCTTTATCCAGTCCAGCGTTTCTCATGATGTACTCTGCATATAAGTTAAATAAGCAGGGTGACAATATACAGCCTTGACGTACTCCTTTTACTATTTGGAACCAGTCTGTTGTTCCATGTCCAGTTCTAACTGTTGCTTCCTGACCTGCATACAGGTTTCTCAAGAGGCAGGTCAGGTGGTCTGGTATTCCCATTTCTTTAAGAAGTTTCCAGAATTTGTTGTGTCCACACAGTCAAAGTCTTTGGCATAGTCAATAAAGCAGAAGTAGATAATAACAGTTAATGTGCCAACATATAATTTGGATAACAAAAACAATTTTATAGTTGATTTCGGAATATAGTGAAACAGGAACAGCTTAGGACAATGGTAGATTTTTTTTAAATGACTGAAGAATTTCCTCAACCAGATTTTAAACAACAATATCTTGGGCTCTGTGACAAAAATTCCCCCAAAATAAAATGCATTCTGATTACATATAATACTAGAATGTACTTAGAGACAGCTTTAATGATTAGAAAGCTCATTCTTCTATTGACCTGAAATCTTTCTCCCAGAAGCTCTTAGTATTCAACCGTATCTCTAACCTCTGAAGAAACAACAGATACGTTTACTTTCTCTTCAGCGGAGCGAAGACATTACTTATTGAAACAGAAATAGAGAAGGAGGGGATAAAAACTACTCCAAGATTTTTAAAACTGCTATAAGCTAACTTCAAAGACAAACTGTTCATTAATTTTTAAAATATCCATAGGCTCCTATGTAATTAGTTTCCCTTAGCATTGCGTTGGCCAAAAAGTTTGTTTGAGCTTTTTCCATAAAATGCTACAAAAAAAAAAAAAAAACCTGAACGAACTTTTGGCTAACCCAATAGTTAAAACAGATGAAGTATATTAAGCCTCTTTCAAGCTTGTAAAGTGAGTTAAACTTACTTATCTTACAGGCTTTAAATTAATAGTGTGTAAAATGGGGCCAATTAGAAAACACAGATTTTTACTGCTGAAAAATCTAGAAGTCCTTAAGCTACAGAAGTAAAGCAAAACAGATCAATAAATCAATATTTTACAGCTATTCTTTGGTCTTCTCCATGATATCACTTCATTACATGGTGTGCACTGCGGTGAATTTAAAGAGCAAACATTAAGTATCAGAAGCTTTATGTGCAACATTGATCACAGACAGGTTGGTTTTTATGTATAAAAAGTATTCACTCTCAAATAGCATCTTAGATGTGCTTTGTCTTTGCAGTGAGACATCTCTTTGATTATAAATATTATAAAGCATTTAATATAGGCAAGAATTGGGATACAGATAACCATATAGCAACATCTTCATTTTAGATGATCTTTTTACTCAACAAATATATTTCAATCAATAATACCGTACCATTTGTTTTGTATTTTACAGCATCACTCAAACATAGGTTCGGTGCTAATTAAAATTTCACATAATATTTTTAAAAAGATATCAAGTGGAAAA
Source organism: Muntiacus reevesi (assembly GCF_963930625.1). NCBI lineage: Eukaryota > Metazoa > Chordata > Mammalia > Artiodactyla > Cervidae > Muntiacus > Muntiacus reevesi. The sequence goes on along the minus strand of NC_089265.1, from coordinate 14,727,262 downwards.
GAGTGGGAAATGATGCATGGAGCAAGGATTCTACAAATTCTGTGCAAAAGTTTTTCACCAACTATTCCCAACATCTATTAAGGAATCAATATATGTTAGCTATACTGATTAGATTATGTGTATCAAGTAAATAAATAAGAAATTATATTATCTATACATTTCTTGGATGAAAAAGAGTAACTTAATTAAAGCCTTTAACATTTGGAGATATTTTTATTAGTGCTTTAAAATCTCAACTAATTTCATTAAAAGGATAGATTCAGAGTAATTAATTTCTCTCTCCATTTAGACTATTAAAACTACATCAAAACCATTTTCTTCTTTTTAGCTTGAAAAACAGAATAATGTTATAATAACTGCAACAATAAAAGTTCTTCAGCTCTTTGTGCCAGGCACTGTTTTAATTGATTTGCATTAATTAACTCATTTAGTTGCCACAACAGCCCTTCAAGGGAGGTATTATTATTATCTTCAATTGTAGATGAGAAAACCAAGCATATGAAGTTAAATCACTTTTCCAGAGTCACAACTAGGAAGTGGATTTTAATCCAGGAAGTCGATCCCCAGGTTTACTTAGGTCACAAAACAATGTCTTCTGTCATATAGGCTAGCACCTAGCTCATGGTAGATTCTAAATCATTATTTTTCAACTGCTCAGTCATGCCTGGAAAGAATAGTTCACCAGACACTATGGCAATGTGTGATGAAATGTAACCAAGCCCTTTCCCACGGGTTTCAGGATGAAAGCCCTTCAGCGAAGCAACTCAGAATTCAAAGATGAGGCTTGCAGTTCATACCCTGACATGAGAGAGATACAGCAGGGGGAACCGTAACACTGGAGCAGGGACATGGGCCACAGGGAGAAAATGTAATTTCCCTGCCCTTTAGTTTCCTAATTTGTAACTGAGGAAGATGCTGACCAAGGTGGTGGTGGTGGTGATGGCCGTGCCACTGGACTGATGTGCAGAAGAAGACATGTCTGGTACAAAAGTACACACTCTATGGATCCGAGGTACAGTGGGTCTCCTGTGAACGTGCATCTGGTTCCAGCAAGGAACCAGGACCTGTGCCATCAGCGTCAGGCGTGAATGAAGCTGCAGCTTGCCCTCCATCTCCTGTTGCCGATGATCCGTCTGCTCCACCATCTCCCACCTCCACTCCCTCCTCTGGTCAGTAGGTCTTCTTGCCTGTCCCCTTGATGCCAGATCCTGTGTGCCAGCTGGTGTACTTTACTACAGTACTTTCCAAGCTACTGTAAAGTTAAACGTTTTCTTTATTTTTGTTGTTTGATTTTTTAATTTATTATTTGTGTGAAGGTATAAACCTATTAGAATACAGTACTATATAACTGATTGTTAGTTGCATACCTAAGTTCATTGGACTTAACCAATGTGCTCTCAGAACAGAAATCGCTTGTATGCATGTAGAGGACTTACTGTATTATCATCACTACTATATCCCAGCTTTTTTAGCTGACTCTCTTCTGAGTACACAACTGCTCAAGGCTAGGAAATTTTTTTATCCATCCGAAAAAGAGGTTATTTGGGCAGATTTGCCTGTCTTGTAAGAGACTGAATCCAATACTGTAAAAGGGGAATCTGTGTAAGTCTGTTCATATTCATCAGCTGTTGTCAAGGCTTGCTAATTCCAGATTGTTCTGAGACACTAGGGAGAGAACGGTGGATCACAGAATGCACATTTTCATATGCTAAATGCCCTTGAACACCAGTAATTTTGTTGCCTGTGAAAGTGTTAGTCACTCAGTCATGTATGACTCTTTGTGACCCCAGTGAACTGTAGTCCGCCAGGCTCCTCTCTCCATGGAATTCTCCAGGCAAGAGGAGTGGGTAGCTATTCCCTTCTCCAGGGGATCTTCCCAACCTAGGGAGTGAACCCAGGTCTGCTGAATTGCAGGCAGATTCTTTACAGTCTGAGCCACCAGGGAAGCCCTTCTGTTCTCCACACTCTCTACCAAAGCCCAGTCTCCATTTCCAGAAACAGGGCCTCAGAGAGGCTGTCTCCTGCACCTTTCTGGGTTTTGAATAGGGGGCGAGCAATTGTCCTCTCCTGTGCACTGCCAGGGAGAATTGGTGAGCAAGTCCTTCAGATTCTTGCAGTTTTGAAAGCCACTCACAGCTGCCTCATTCTTTCATCTCAGCTCTCACAAGGCATAAGCTGTCCATAGGAAACTAGTCTCTCTCCAAAAGATCCCTCCTTCCACGTTGTATAATTTCTGGATCCAATTAACATCAGCCCTCATGATTGCCAAATACAAAACAAACAGACAACACACTGATCTGAATAACACCTCCTTCCCTCGACTCACCCACACCTGCCCTAACCCTGGCTCTGAGATTCCAAAAATACATGGAACAATTCATTTTCTAACTATATTCCCTATAGAATCAGAAATACATCTTTAGCACGATACTCTTTTCATCTCAATCACTGCCATGTGAGTGACAGAATGCAAACAGATTGACGGGACATGCTGCAAAATTAATGTCTAAAACAGAAATAATATGCAGTTGTCCCCCCCCCCCCCCAAGTCCCTTTAGGATCTACAAAGCAAAAGCCATAATGCATTTACAATGCATGTAGTTATAAAATGAAGATATAGAGACACTGAGACTTTTTGGCAAAGGCTGAGAGGGTAATGTACAACACTGGTTTAGCCTCATCGCTTGACTTCACAGACACACTTGCTATTCAGAATCAATGTTCTCTACGGTGATGACCTCCCAAAACTAGCCCATAAGCGTTGGTTCACTCTAGGAACTGAGCTGGTGAGGTGCATGACTGTAGGTACTTAGGTATGAATTCTGCTTCTGTTATTTGCTACTCGTGTGGGTTAAGATTAATTATTTAATTCCTCTAATCTTCAGTAGGATCATCTATAAAGCGTACATACTAAAAAATTTCTCCTAGAGGAGGAGCCAAGATGGCGGAGGAGTAGGACGGGGAGACCACTTTCTCTCCTAGAAATTCATCAAAAAAATAACTGAACGCAGAGCAAACTTCACAAAACAACTTCTGATCGCTAGCTGAGGTCATCAGGCGCCCAGAAAAGCAGCCCATTGTCTTCGAAAGGAGGTAGGACAAAATATAAAAGATAAAAAGCGAAACAAAAGAGCTAAGGACGGAGATCCGTCCCGGGAAGGGACTTAATAGAGGACGTTCCCAGACACCGGGAAACCCTCGCACTGGTGGGCCTGGGGGAAGTGTTGGAATCTCAAGAGTTTGAATCTGACTGGGAGGGATAGAATAAATAAAACCCACAGATTACGAGCCTAAAAGCAACTCCCAGCAGAAAAGTACCCCAGACGCCCGCATCCGCCACCAGCAAGTGGGGGTGGAACGGAGAGGAGCGGGCGGCATTGCTTGGGGCAGGGTCCGGGCCTGAGCGCCCTGAGGACAATCGGAGGGAGCTTTTGTGAGTTCCCAGCTTGAACTGTGGGAGAGCGAAAGAGAGAGAAAATTAACCGGCCCGAACACACTGCCGGCCGTTCGCAGAACAAAGGGACCGAGATTCTGGGCGACCGAAGTCCGCCGGGAGGGTCGCGGCGAGACGGAGGGCGCGGGCGCCCGACCGGCGCGGGCGGGACTGGGGCTGGGGACGCGGAGGGCAGAGGGCGCGCACGCCCGACTGGCGCCGGCGGGGACTGAGACTGGGACCGCGCGGGGCAGAAGATGCGCCGCACCCGGGGAGAGAGCGCCCGTCAAGCGCCTGGCTGCCTGGGCCGCTCGGGCGGCGTGAGGCCGGAGCGCGGGCCCAGCTTTGTGTGCTGCGCTTTTGTGAACCGCCCGAGGGCTGGAGCCGCGCGCAGCGTGGCGCGCGCTTCAGACAGAACAGCCCGGAGCCTGAGCAGCGCAGACCGAGAAAAGAGCGCAAGCCCCTCCCTGGAGCGCCGGCCCCTCCCGGCACAGCCCCTCCCCGCACGGCCCCTCCCCGCACAGCCCCTCCCCGCAGCGCGACGGAGCTAGCTACCTGAATAAGAATCCACCACCGCCCCCTGTGTCAGGGCGGAAATTAGGCGCGGAAGAGAGACCGGCAACAGAACCCAAATAAAGGGAACCGCTTCAGAAGGGACCGGTGCAACAGATTAAAATCCCTGAAGAAACCACCGACTGACTACACCGGAAGGGCCTGTAGATATCGAGAAGTGTAAGCTGGAACGAGGAGCTATCTGAAGCTGAGCCGAACCCACACTGACCGCAACAGCTCCAGAGAAATTCCTAGATATATTTTTTCTTTTTCTTTTCTTTTTTCTTTTCTTTTTTTTTTTTTTTTTTTTTTTTAAGTAAGGAAAAAAAAAAATTTTTTTTTTTCTTTTTTCTTGGTTCTCTTTTATTTTCCTTTAAAAATTCCTTATTACTCCCCCATTACTCCTTAACTTTCATAGATTTTTATGATTTTTTTTAATTAGGCAAAACAATTTTTTTTTCTCTTTCTTTTTTCTTTTTTTTTCTTTTTCTTCTTTTTCTTCTTTTTTTCTGTTCTTTTTTCTTCTTCTCTTCTATTTTCTTTTTCTTTTTCTCTTATTTCTTTTAAAGCCCTCTAGCACTCCTTTTACTGCGCCTTAATTTTCATTTTCAATCCACTATAACCTTACAGAAGAAAGGGAAAAAAAAAAAAAAAAAAAAGAAGAGAAGCCCTATTTTTATACCAAACTTCATATATATTTCTAAAATTTCTTTTCTGTGTTTTGGTTTTTGTTTTTAATATAGTATTTTTAAGAGTCTAACCTCTACCCTAGATTTTTAATTTTTGTTTTTCAGTATATGATATAAATTGTGAACATTTAAGAATCCAATATTCAGCTCCCATTTTTATTCACGAATGTGTTGATTATTCTCTCCCAATCTTGACTCTGTTTTCTACCTCAGAACACCTCTATTTCCTCCTTTCCCCTTCTCTTCCCAATCCAATTCTGTGAATCTTTGTGGGTGTCTGGGCTACGGAGAACACTCTGGGATCAGACAACTTCGTAGATCTGTCTCTCTCCTCTTGAGTCCCCCTCTTTCTCCTCCTGCCCATCTCTATCTCCCTCCTCCCTCTCCTCTTCTCCATGTAACTCGGTGAACCTCTCTGGGTATTCCTAACGGGGGAGAAACTTTCCACCATTAACATAGAAGTTTTATTATCAGTGCTGTATAGTTGGAGAAGTCCTGAGACTACAGGAAGAATAAAACTGAAATCCAGAAGCAGGAGACTTAAGCCCAAAACCTGAGAACACCAGAAAACTCCTGACTACATGAATCTTTAAGTAATAAGTGACCGTACAAAAGCCTCCATACCTGCACCGAAACCAACCACCACCCAAGAGCCAATAAGTTTTAGAGCACGACATACCACGCAAATTCTCCAGCAACGCAGGAACATTGCCCTGAACGTCAACATACAGACAGCCCAAGGTCACACCTAACACATAGACCCATCTCAAAACTCATTACTGGGCACTCCATTGCTATCCAAAGAGAAGAAATCAAGATCCGCACACCAGAACACTGATGCAAGCTTCGCTAATCAGGAAACCTTGACAAGCCAATCGTCTAACCCCACCCACTGGGTAAAACCTCCACAATAAAAGGAACCACAGACCTGCAGAATACAGAAAGCCCACTCCAGACACAGCAATCTAAACAAGATGAAAAGGCAGAGAAATACCCAACAGGTAAAGGAACATGAAAAAAGCCCACCAAGTCAAACAAAAGAGGAGGAGATAGGGAATCTACCTGAAAAAGAATTTAGAATAATGATAATAAAAATGATCCAAAATCTTGAAAGCAAAATGGAGGTACAGATAAATAGCCTGGAGACAAAGATTGAAAAGATGCAAGAAATGTTTAATAAAGATCTAGAAGAAATAAAAAAGAGTCAATTAAAAATGAATAATGCAATGAATGAGATCAAAAACACTCTGGAGGGAACCAAGAGTAGAATAACGGAGACAGAAGATAGGATAAGTGAGGTAGAAGATAAAATGGTGGAAATAAATGAAGCAGAGAGGAAAAAAGAAAAAAGGATCAAAAGAAATGAGGACAACCTCAGGGACCTCTGGGACAATGTGAAACGCCCCAACATTCGAATCATAGGAGTCCCAGAAGAAGAAGACAAAAAGAAAGGCCATGAGAAAATACTCGAGGAGATAATAGCTGAGAACTTCCCTAAAATGGGGAAGGAAATAGCCACCCAAGTCCAAGAAACCCAGAGAGTCCCAAACAGGATAAACCCAAGGCGAAACACCCCAAGACACATATTAATCAAATTAACAAAGATCAAACACAAAGAACAAATACTAAAAGCAGCAAGGGAGAAACAACAAATAACACACAAAGGGATTCCTATAAGGATAACAGCTGATCTATCAATAGAAACCCTCCAGGCCAGAAGGGAATGGCAGGACATACTGAAAGTAATGAAAGAGAATAACCTACAACCTAGATTACTGTACCCAGCAAGGATCTGATTCAGATATGAAGGAGAATTCAAAAGCTTTACAGACAAGCAAAAGCTGAGAGAATTCAGCACCACCAAACCAGCTCTTCAACAAATGCTAAAGGATCTTCTCTAGACAGGAAATGCAGAAAGGTTGTATAAACGTGAACCCAAAACAACAAAGTAAATGACAACGGGACCACACCTATCAATAATTACCTTAAATGTAAATGGGTTGAATGCCCCAACCAAAAGACAAAGATTGGCTGAATGGATACAAAAACAAGACCCCTATATATGCTGTCTACAAGAGACCCACCTCAAAACAAGGGACACATACAGACTGAAAGTGAAGGGCTGGAAAAAAATATTTCACGCAAACGGAGACCAAAAGAAAGCAGGAGTCGCAATACTCATATCAGATAAAATAGACTTCCAAATAAAGGATGTGAAAAGAGACAAAGAAGGACACTACATAATGATCAAAGGATCAATCCAAGAAGAAGATATAACAATTATAAATATATATGCACCCAACATAGGAGCACCGCAATATGTACGGCAAACACTAACGAGTATGAAAGAGGAAATTAATAGTAACACAATAATAGTGGGAGACTTTAATACCCCACTCACAACCATGGATAGATCAACTAAACAGAAAATCAACAAGGAAACACAAACCTTAAATGATACAATGGACCAGCTAGACCTAATTGATATCTATAGGACATTTCACCCCAAAACAATCAACTTCACCTTTTTCTCAAGTGCACACGGAACCTTCTCCAGAATAGATCACATCCTGGGCCATAAATCTGGTCTTGGAAAATTCAAAAAAATTGAAATCATTCCAGTCATCTTTTCTGACCACAGTGCAGTAAGATTAGATCTCAATTACAGGAAAAAAATTGTTAAAAATTCTAACATATGGAGGCTAAATAACACGCTTCTGAATAACCAACAAATCATAGAAGAAATCAAAAAAGAAATCAAAGTATGTATAGAAATAAATGAAAATGAGGGGAGGAGCCAAGATGGCGGAGGAGTAGGACGGAGAGACCACTTTCTCTCCTAGAAATTCATCAAAAAAATAACTGAACGCAGAGCAAACTTCACAAAACAACTTCTGATCGCTAGCTGAGGTCATCAGGCGCCCAGAAAAGCAGCCCATTGTCTTCGAAAGGAGGTAGGACAAAATATAAAAGATAAAAAGCGAAACAAAAGAGCTAAGGACGGAGATCCGTCCCGGGAAGGGACTTAATAGAGGACGTTCCCAGACACCGGGAAACCCTCGCTCTGGCGGGCCTGGGGGAAGTGTTGGAATCTCAAGAGTTTGAATCTGACTGGGAGGGATACAATAAATAAAACCCACAGATTAAGAGCCTAAAAGCAACTCCCAGCAGAAAAGTACCCCAGACGCCCGCATCCGCCACCAGCAAGTGGGGACGGAACGGAGAGGAGCGGGCGGCATTACTTGGGGCTGGATCCGGGCCTGAGCACCCTGAGGACAATCAGAGGGAGCTTTTGTGAGTTGCCAACTTGAACTGTGGGACAGCAAAAGAGACAGAAAATTAACCGGCCCGAACACACTGCCGGCCGTTCGCAGAACAAAGGGACCGAGATTCTGGGCGGCCGAAGCCCGCCAGGAGGGTCGTGGCGAGACGGAGGGCGCGGGCGCCCGACCGGCGCGGGCGGGAACTGCGGCTGGGGACACGGAGGGCAGAGGGCGCGCGCTCCCGACTGGCGCCGGCGGGGACTGAGACTGGGACCGCGCGGGGCAGAGGACGCGCCGCACCCGGGGAGAGAGCGCCCGTCAAGCGCCTGGCTGCCTGGGCCGCTCGGGCGGCGTGGGGACGGAGCGCGGGCCCAGCTTTGTGTGCCGCGCTTTTGTGAATCGCCCGAGGGCTGGAGCCGCGCGCAGCGTGGCGCGCGCTTCAGACGGAGCAGCCTGGAGCCTGAGCAGCGCAGATCGAGAAAAGAGCGCAAGCCTCTCCCGGGAGCGCCGGTCCCTCCCCGCACAGCCCCTCGCCGCAGCGCGACGGAACTAGCTACCTGAATAAGAATCCACCTCCGCCCCGTGTGTCAGGGCGGAAATTAGGCGCGGAAGAGAGACCGGCAACAGAACCCAAATAAACAAAGGGACCGGTGTAACAGATTAAAATCCCCGAAGAAACCACGGACTGACTACACCGGAAGGGCCTGTAGATATCGAGAAGTGTAAGCTGGAACGAGGAGCTATCTGAAGCTGAGCCGAACCCACACTGACCGCAACAGCTCCAGGGAAACTCCTAGATATATTTTTTCTTTTTCTTTTTTTTTTTTTTTTTTTTTTTCTTTTTTTTTTTTTTTTTTTAAGTAAGGAAAAAAAAAAATTTTTTTTTTCTTTCTTTTTTCTTGGTTCTCTTTTATTTTCCTTTAAAAATTCCTTATTACTCCCCCATTACTCCTTAACTTTCATTTTCATAGATTTTTATGATTTTTTTTAATTACGCAAAACAATTTTTTTTCTCATTCTTTTTTCTTTTTTTTTTTTTCTTTCTTCTTTTTTTCTTTTCTTTTTTCTTCTCTTCTATTTTCTTTTTCTTTTTCTCTTATTTCTTTTAAAGCCCTCTAGCACTCCTTTTACTACGCCTTAATTTTCATTTTCAATCCACTATAACCTTACAGAAGAAAGAGAAAGGGAAGAAAAAAAAAAAAAAAAAGAAGAGAAGCCCTATTTTTATACCAAACTTCATATATATTTCTAAAATTTCTTTTGTGTGTTTTGGTTTTTGTTTTTAATATAGTATTTTTAAGAGTCTAACCTCTACTCTAGATTTTTAATTTTTGTTTTTCAGTATATGATATAAATTGTGAACATTTAAGAATCCAATATTCAGCTCCCATTTTTATTCACGAGTGTGTTGATTATTCTCTCCCAATCTTGACTCTGTTTTCTACCTCAGAACACCTCTATTTCCTCCTTCCCCCTTCTCTTCCCAATCCAATTCTGTGAATCTTTGTGGGTGTCTGGGCTACGGAGAACACTCTGGGATCAGACAACTTCGTAGATCTGTCTCTCTCCTCTTGAGTCCCCCTCTTTCTCCTCCTGCCCATCTCTATCTCCCTCCTCCCTCTCCTCTTCTCCATGTAACTCGGTGAACCTCTCTGGGTATCCCTAACGGGGGAGAAACTTTCCACCATTAACATAGAAGTTTTATTATCAGTGCTGTATAGTTGGAGAAGTCCTGAGACTATAGGAAGAATAAAACTGAAATCCAGAAGCAGGAGACTTAAGCCCAAAACCTGAGAACACCAGAAAACTCCTGACTACATGAATCGTTAAGTAATAAGTGACCCTACAAAAGCCTCCATACCTGCAACGAAACCAACCACCACCCAAGAGCCAATAAGTTTTAGAGCACGACATACCACGCAAATTCTCCAGCAACGCAGGAACATTGCCCTGAACGTCAACATACAGACTGCCCAAGGTCACACCTAACACATAGACCCATCTCAAAACTCATTACTGGGCACTACATTGCTATCCAAAGAGAAGAAATCAAGATCCGCACACCAGAACACTGACGCAAGCTTCGCTAATCAGGAAACCTTGACAAGCCAATCGTCTAACCCCACCCACTGGGTAAAACCTCCACAATAAAAAGGAACCACAGACCTCCAGAATACAGAAAGCCCACTCCAGACACAGCAATCTAAACAAGATGAAAAGGCAGAGAAATACCCAACAGGTAAAGGAACATGAAAAGGGCCCACCAAGTCAAACAAAAGAGGAGGAGATAGGGAATCTACCTGAAAAAGAATTTAGAATAATGATAATAAAAATGATCCAAAATCTTGAAAGCAAAATGGAGGTACAGATAAATAGCCTGGAGACAAAGATTGAAAAGATGCAAGAAATGTTTAATAAAGATCTAGAAGAAATAAAAAAGAGTCAATTGAAAATGAATAATGCAATGAATGAGATCAAAAACACTCTGGAGGGAACCAAGAGTAGAATAACGGAGACAGAAGATAGAATAAGTGAGGTAGAAGATAAAATGGTGGAAATAAATGAAGCAGAGAGGAAAAAAGAAAAAAGGATCAAAAGAAATGAGGACAACCTCAGGGACCTCTGGGACAATGTGAAACGCCCCAACATTCGAATCATAGGAGTCCCAGAAGAAGAAGACAAAAAGAAAGGCCATGAGAAAATACTCGAGGAGATAATAGCTGAAAACTTCCCTAAAATGGGGAAGGAAATAGCCACCCAAGTCCAAGAAACCCAGAGAGTCCCAAACAGGATAAACCCAAGGCGAAACACCCCAAGACACATATTAATCAAATTAACAAAGATCAAACACAAAGAACAAATACTAAAAGCAGCAAGGGAGAAACAACAAATAACACACAAAGGGATTCCTATAAGGATAACAGCTGATCTATCAATAGAAACCCTCCAGGCCAGAAGGGAATGGCAGGACATACTGAAAGTAATGAAAGAGAATAACCTACAACCTAGATTACTGTACCCAGCAAGGATCTCATTCAGATATGAAGGAGAATTCAAAAGCTTTACAGACAAGCAAAAGCTGAGAGAATTCAGCACCACCAAACCAGCTCTTCAACAAATGCTAAAGGATCTTCTCTAGACAGGAAATGCAGAAAGGTTGTATAAACGTGAACCCAAAACAACAAAGTAAATGACAACGGGACCACACCTATCAATAATTACCTTAAATGTAAATGGGTTGAATGCCCCAACCAAAAGACAAAGATTGGCTGAATGGATACAAAAACAAGACCCCTATATATGCTGTCTACAAGAGACCCACCTCAAAACAAGGGACACATACAGACTCAAAGTGAAGGGCTGGAAAAAAATATTTCACGCAAACGGAGACCAAAAGAAAGCAGGAGTCGCAATACTCATATCAGATAAAATAGACTTTCAAATAAAGGATGTGAAAAGAGACAAAGAAGGTCACTACATAATGATCAAAGGATCAATCCAAGAAGAAGATATAACAATTATAAATATATATGCACCCAACATAGGAGCACCGCAATATGTACGGCAAACACTAACGAGTATGAAAGAGGAAATTAATAGTAACACAATAATAGTGGGAGACTTTAATACCCCACTCACAACCATGGATAGATCAACTAAACAGAAAATCAACAAGGAAACACAAACCTTAAATGATACAATGGACCAGCTAGACCTAATTGATATCTATAGGACATTTCACCCCAAAACAATCAACTTCACCTTTTTCTCAAGTGCACACGGAACCTTCTCCAGAATAGATCACATCCTGGGCCATAAATCTGGTCTTGGAAAATTCAAAAAAATTGAAATCATTCCAGTCATCTTTTCTGACCACAGTGCAGTAAGATTAGATCTCAATTACAGGAAAAAAATTGTTAAAAATTCCAACATATGGAGGCTAAATAACACGCTTCTGAATAACCAACAAATCATAGAAGAAATCAAAAAAGAAATCAAAGTATGTATAGAAATAAATGAAAATGAAAACACAACAACCCAAAACCTATGGGACACTGTAAAAGCAGTGCTAAGGGGAAGGTTCATAGCATTACAGGCACACATCAAGAAACAAGAAAAAAGCCAAATAAATAACCTAACTCTACACCTAAAACAATTAGAGAAGGAAGAAATGAAGAACCCCAGGGTTAGCAGAAGGAAAGAAATCTTAAAAATTAGGGCAGAAATAAATGCAAAAGAAACTAAAGAGACCATAGCAAAAATCAACAAAGCTAAAAGCTGGTTTTTTGAAAAAATAAACAAAATTGACAAACCATTAGCAAGACTCATTAAGAAACAAAGAGAGAAGAACCAAATTAACAAAATAAGAAATGAAAAGGGTGAGATCACAACAGACAACACTGAAATACAAAGGATCATAAGAGACTACTACCAGCAGCTCTATGCCAATAAAATGGACAACTTGGATGAAATGGACAAATTCTTAGAAAAGTATAACTTTCCAAAACTGAACCAGGAAGAAATAGAAGATCTTAACAGAGCCATCACAAGCAAGGAAATCGAAACTGTAATCAGAAATCTTCCAGCAAACAAAAGCCCAGGACCAGATGGCTTCACAGCTGAATTCTACCAAAAATTTAGAGAAGAGCTAACACCTATCTTACTCAAACTCTTCCAGAAAATTGCAGAAGAAGGTAAACTTCCAAACTCATTCTATGAGGCCACCATCACCCTAATTCCAAAACCAGACAAAGATGCCACAAAAAAAGAAAACTACAGGCCAATATCACTGATGAACATAGATGCAAAAATCCTTAACAAAATTCTAGCAAACAGAATCCAACAACATATTAAAAAAATCATACACCATGACCAAGTGGGCTTTATCCCAGGAATGCAAGGATTCTTTAATATCCGCAAATCGATCAACGTAATACACCACATTAACAAATTGAAAGATAAAAAACATATGATTATCTCAATAGATGCAGAGAAAGCCTTTGACAAAATTCAACACTCATTTATGATTAAAACTCTCCAGAAAGCAGGAATAGAAGGAACATACCTCAACATAATAAAAGCTATATATGACAAACCCACAGCAAGCATCACCCTCAATGGTGAAAAATTGAAAGCATTTCCTCTGAAATCAGGAACAAGACAAGGATGCCCACTCTCACCACTACTATTCAACATAGTGTTGGAAGTTTTGGCCACAGCAATCAGAGCAGAAAAAGACATAAAAGGAATCCAGATAGGAAAAGAAGAAGTGAAACTCTCGCTGTTTGCAGATGACATGATCCTCTACATAGAAAACCCTAAAGACTCTACCAGAAAATTACTAGAGCTAATTAATGAATATAGTAAAGTTGCAGGATATAAAATTAACACACAGAAATCCCTTGCATTCCTATACACTAACAATGAAAAAACAGAAAGAGAAATTAAGGAAACAATACCATTCACCATTGCAACAAAAAGAATAAAATACTTAGGAGTATATCTACCTAAAGAAACAAAAGACCTATACATAGAAAACTATAAAACACTGATGAAAGAAATCAAAGAGGACACAAACAGTTGGAGAAACATACCGTGTTCATGGATTGGAAGAATCAATATTGTCAAAATGGCTATTCTACCCAAAGCAATCTATAGATTCAATGCAATCCCTATCAAGCTACCAACGGTATTTTTCACAGAATTAGAACAAATAATCTCACAATTTGTATGGAAATACAAAAAACCTCGAATAGCCAAAGTAATCTTGAGAAAGAAGAATGGAACTGGAGGAATCAACCTGCCTGACTTCAGACTCTACTACAAAGCCACAGTCATCAAGACAGTATGGTACTGGCACAAAGACAGAAATATAGATCAATGGAACAGAATAGAAAGCCCAGAGATAAATCCACGAACCTATGGACAGCTTATCTTTGACAAAGGAGGCAAGGATATACAATGGAAAAAAGACAATCTCTTTAACAAGTGGTGCTGGGAAAACTGGTTAACCACTTGTAAAAGAATGAAACTAGAACACTTCCTAACACCATACACAAAAATAAACTCAAAATGGATTAAAGATCTAAATGTAAGACCAGAAACTATAAAACTCCTAGAGGAGAACATAGGCAAAACACTCTCCGACATAAATCACAGCAAGATCTTCTATGACCCACCTCCCAGAATATTGGAAATAAAAGCAAAAATAAACAAATGGGACTTAATGAAAATTAAAAGCTTTTGCACAACAAAGGAAACTATAAGTAAGGTGAAAAGACAGCCATCAGATTGGGAGAAAATAATAACAAATGAGGAAACAGACAAAGGATTAATCTCAAAAATATACAAGCAACTCCTGAAGCTCAATTCCAGAAAAATAAACGACCCAATCAAAAAATGGGCCAAAGAACTAAACAGACATTTCTCCAAAGAAGACATACAGATGGCTAACAAACACATGAAAAGATGCTCAACATCACTCATCATCAGAGAAATGCAAATCAAAACCACAATGAGGTACCATTACACGCCAGTCAGGATGGCTGCTATCCAAAAGTCTACAAGCAATAAATGCTGGAGAGGGTGTGGAGAAAAGGGAACCCTCTTACACTGTTGGTGGGAATGCAAACTAGTACAGCCACTATGGAAAACAGTGTGGAGATTTCTTAAAAAACTGGAAATAGAACTGCCATATGACCCAGCAATACCACTTCTGGGCATACACACTGAGGAATCCAGATCTGAAAGAGACACGTGCACCCCAATGTTCATCGCAGCACTGTTTATAATAGCCAGGACATGGAAGCAACCTAGATGCCCATCAGCAGATGAATGGATAAGGAAGCTGTGGTACATATACACCATGGAATATTACTCAGCCGTTAAAAAGAATTCATTTGAATCAGTTCTAATGAGATGGATGAAACTGGAGCCCATTATACAGAGTGAAGTAAGTCAGAAAGATAAAGAACATTACAGTATACTAACACATATATACGGAATTTAGATAGATGGTGGCGATAACCCTATATGCAAAACAGAAAAAGAGACACAGAAATACAGAACAGACTTTTGAACTCTGGGGGAGAACGTGAGGGTGGGATGTTTTGAAAGAACAGCATGTATATTATCTATGGTGAAACGGACCACCAGCCCAGGTGGGATACATGAGTCAGGTGCTCGGGCCTGGTGCACTGGGAGGACCCTGAGGAGTCGGGTGGGGAGGGAGGTGGGAGGGGGGATCGGGATGGGGAATACGTGTAACTATATGGCTGATTCATGTCAATGTATGACAAAACCCACTGAAATGTTGTAAAGTGATTGGCCTCCAACGAATAAAATAATATTAAAAAAAAAAAAAAAAAAAAAAAAAAAAAAAAAGAAATAAATGAAAATGAAAACACAACAACCCAAAACCTATGGGACACTGTAAAAGCAGTGCTAAGGGGAAGGTTCATAGCATTACAGGCACACATCAAGAAACAAGAAAAAAGCCAAATAAATAACCTAACTCTACACCTAAAGCAATTAGAGAAGGAAGAAATGAAGAACTCCAGGGTTAGCAGAAGGAAAGAAATCTTAAAAATTAGGGCAGAAATAAATGCGAAAGAAACTAAAGAGACCATAGCAAAAATCAACAAAGCTAAAAGCTGGTTTTTTGAAAAAATAAACAAAATTGACAAACCATTAGCAAGACTCATTAAGAAACAAAGAGAGAAGAACCAAATTAACAAAATAAGAAATGAAAAGGGTGAGATCACAACAGACAACACTGAAATACAAAGGATCATAAGAGACTACTACCAGCAGCTCTATGCCAATAAAATGGACAACTTGGATGAAATGGACAAATTCTTAGAAAAGTATAACTTTCCAAAACTGAACCAGGAAGAAATAGAAGATCTTAACAGAGTCATCACAAGCAAGGAAATCGAAACTGTAATCAGAAATCTTCCAGCAAACAAAAGCCCAGGACCAGATGGCTTCACAGCTGAATTCTACCAAAAATTTAGAGAAGAGCTAACACCTATCTTACTCAAACTCTTCCAGAAAATTGCAGAAGAAGGTAAACTTCCAAACTCATTCTATGAGGCCACCATCACCCTAATTCCAAAACCAGACAAAGATGCCACAAAAAAAGAAAACTACAGGCCAATATCACTGATGAACATAGATGCAAAAATCCTTAACAAAATTCTAGCAAACAGAATCCAACAACATATTAAAAAAATCATACACCATGACCAAGTGGGGTTTATCCCAGGAATGCAAGGATTCTTTAATATCCGCAAATCAATCAACGTAATACACCACATTAACAAATTGAAAGATAAAAACCATATGATTATCTCAATAGATGCAGAGAAAGCCTTTGACAAAATTCAACACTCATTTATGATTAAAACTCTCCAGAAAGCAGGAATAGAAGGAACATACCTCAACATAATAAAAGCTATATATGACAAACCCACAGCAAGCATCACCCTCAATGGTGAAAAATTGAAAGCATTTCCTCTGAAATCAGGAACAAGACAAGGATGCCCACTCTCACCACTACTATTCAACATAGTGTTGGAAGTTTTGGCCACAGCAATCAGAGCAGAAAAAGACATAAAAGGAATCCAGATAGGAAAAGAAGAAGTGAAACTCTCGCTGTTTGCAGATGACATGATCCTCTACATAGAAAACCCTAAAGACTCTTCCAGAAAATTACTAGAGCTAATCAATGAATATAGTAAAGTTGCAGGATATAAAATTAACACACAGAAATCCCTTGCATTCCTATACACTAACAATGAAAAAACAGAAAGAGAAATTAAGGAAACAATACCATTCACCATTGCAACAAAAAGAATAAAATACTTAGGAGTATATCTACCTAAAGAAACAAAAGACCTATACATAGAAAACTATAAAACACTGATGAAAGAAATCAAAGAGGACACAAACAGATGGAGAAACATACCGTGTTCATGGATTGGAAGAATCAATATTGTCAAAATGGCTATTCTACCCAAAGCAATCTATAGATTCAATGCAATCCCTATCAAGCTACCAACGGTATTTTTCACAGAACTAGAACAAATAATTTCACAATTTGTATGGAAATACAAAAAACCTCGAATAGCCAAAGTAATCTTGAGAAAGAAGAAAGGAACTGGAGGAATCAACCTGCCTGACTTCAGACTCTACTACAAAGCCACAGTCATCAAGACAGTATGGTACTGGCACAAAGACAGAAATATAGATCAATGGAACAGAATAGAAAGCCCAGAGATAAATCCACGAACCTATGGACACCTCATCTTTGACAAAGGAGGCAAGGATATACAATGGAAAAAAGACAATCTCTTTAACAAGTGGTGCTGGGAAAACTGGTCAACCACTTGTAAAAGAATGAAACTAGAACACTTTCTAACACCATACACAAAAATAAACTCAAAATGGATTAAAGATCTAAATGTAAGACCAGAAACTATAAAACTCCTAGAGGAGAACATAGGCAAAACACTCTCCGACATAAATCACAGCAAGATCTTCTATGACCCACCTCCCAGAATATTGGAAATAAAAGCAAAAATAAACAAATGGGACCTAATGAAAATTAAAAGCTTTTGCACAACAAAGGAAACTATAAGTAAGGTGAAAAGACAGCCCTCAGATTGGGAGAAAATAATAACAAATGAGGAAACAGACAAAGGATTAATCTCAAAAATATACAAGCAACTCCTGAAGCTCAATTCCAGAAAAATAAACGACCCAATCAAAAAATGGGCCAAAGAACTAAACAGACATTTCTCCAAAGAAGACATACAGATGGCTAACAAACACATGAAAAGATGCTCAACATCACTCATCATCAGAGAAATGCAAATCAAAACCACAATGAGGTACCACTACACGCCAGTCAGGATGGCTGCTATCCAAAAGTCTACAAGCAATAAATGCTGGAGAGGGTGTGGAGAAAAGGGAACCCTCTTACACTGTTGGTGGGAATGCAAACTAGTACAGCCACTATGGAAAACAGTGTGGAGATTTCTTAAAAAACTGGAAATAGAACTGCCATATGACCCAGCAATACCACTTCTAGGCATACACACTGAGGAATCCAGATCTGAAAGAGACACGTGCACCCCAATGTTCATTGCAGCACTGTTTATAATAGCCAGGACATGGAAGCAACCCAGATGCCCATCAACAGATGAATGGATAAGGAAGCTGTGGTACATATACACCATGGAATATTACTCAGCCGTTAAAAAGAATTCATTTGAATCAGTTCTAATGAGATGGATGAAACTGGAGCCCATTATACAGAGTGAAGTAAGCCAGAAAGATAAAGAACATTACAGTATACTAACACATATATACGGAATTTAGATAGATGGTGGCGATAACCCTATATGCAAAACAGAAAAAGAGACACAGAAGTACAGAACAGACTTTTGAACTCTGGGGGAGAACGTGAGGGTGGGATGTTTTGAAAGAACAGCATGTATACTATCTATGGTGAAACGGCCCACCAGCCCAGGTGGGATGCATGAGTCAGGTGCTCGGGCCTGGTGCACTGGGAGGACCCTGAGGAGTCGGGTGGGGAGGGAGGTGGGAGGGGGGATCGGGATGGGGA
Source organism: Muntiacus reevesi (assembly GCF_963930625.1). Classification (NCBI taxonomy): domain Eukaryota; kingdom Metazoa; phylum Chordata; class Mammalia; order Artiodactyla; family Cervidae; genus Muntiacus; species Muntiacus reevesi. The sequence goes on along the minus strand of NC_089265.1, from coordinate 14,708,695 downwards.
ATACGTGTAACTATATGGCTGATTCATGTCAATGTATGACAAAACCCACTGAAATGTTGTAAAGTGATTGGCCTCCAACTAATAAAATAATATTAAAAAAAAAAAAATAAATAAAAAAAAAAAAAATAAAAAATTTCTCCTAGAGCACTAGAAGAGAACGTCATTGTAATCTACTTAGCACAAAATTTAGCACATGGTATGAGCTGACAAAATGGTGATCATTAACGGAACCACTAAACAGTGGGTATAACCTATGATTTTAACTATAACTAGCTACTAAGTAGGGCAATATGTGCATGCTAAGTTGCTTCAGTCATGTCCTACTCGTTGCAACCCAATGGGACCTTAGCCCACCAGGCTCCTCTGTCCATGGGATTCTCCAGGCAAGAATACTGGAGTGGGTTGCTGTGCCCTCCTGCAGGGGATTTTCCCAGCCCAGGGATCAAACCCAAGTCTCTTATGTCTCCTGCATTGGCAGGTGGGTTCTTTACCACTGGCACCACCGGGGGAGCCCAAGTATGGCAATGTTTTTTGTTAAAATGGGAAAACACGAATTTCAAGGTTCACTTTCAGATGTTAGAGCATCACTTCTTTAACCCAGCAGTCAGAAAAGGGCTTTATCTTTTATTACAACCCTAGAACTTGGGTGCAGTAGAGGTAGTTGGGAAATAGAAAAGTAGGGGTACAGCAAAGAATAAGTAACTCTGCAAAGAACTATCTTTCTTTTGAGTGTGGTCTGTAGTTTACAAAGCTTGCCTATACAAAATAGTTGCTTATCTCCACTGACTTTCTAGAATCATAGTTTATAAAAAATTCCAATGAAGCTGGAATTTCTACAGACATTCTTTCTACATGATCTGAGAAGCAGAGTATCTTCTACAAGGTTTTTGAGGGTATTTGAGGTGCAGATATTCTCCTATCCTCCCCTCTGTGTTTCCTAAGCCCCCACACAGCATCGCCCAAGGATGCTGCCTGCTTGCTATCTTGCTTCTCCTTCTGTCTCCCCATGCTTGTGACTGCCTCATCTTCTTCATTCCTACATATGATTTCCAAACACAATCAGAAATATATAGGGATACACTGGCAGGGCATTGGAGGCAGAGATGTAGGATAGCATGAAAACCATCAGATGCAAATATTAGACAACTTATTTTAAATTCTTTTTTCCTATGAGCGATGTGCTGTGGTATTTTCTATCCAGTAGTCTGTCCTATCTTATCCTATCCTACCTTATCCTGCTCTGCCCTGTCCTGTCTTATCCTATCATTTCCATTCTAGTCAGGATGGCTAATATTACAAAGAACACAAATGGAGAAAAGGGACCCCTCATACATTGTTGGTGGGAATGTAAATTGGTAAAGCCACTGCAGAAAACAGTACGGAGGTGTCTCAAAAAACTAAAAACAGAACTATCACATGACCCAGCATTTGTATCATTGCATATATTTCTGAAAAAACTGAAAACACTAATTAAAAAAATATATATATGCCTCCACCCTGGCAATGTTCATAGCAGCATTATTTACATTTGCCAAGATATAGAAGCAACTTGAGGGTCCATCAACAGATGAATGGATAAGTAAGGTGTCACACACACAGAGTGGGATAGTTCTCAGCTATTAAAAAGAATGAAATTTTGCCCTTTGCAGTAACATATGGATTTGGAGGGCATTATGCTAAGTGAATGAGATAAAGAAAAATTCTGTATGATATCACTTACATGTGGAGTCTAAAAAATATAGCAAATTAGTGAATGTAAGAATAAACAAGCAGACTCACAAATATGGAGAGCAAACTAGTGGTTACCAGTGGGGAGACTGGGTGGGAAGGAACATAGGAGTGAGGAGCGGAAGGTACAAAGTACTGGATGTAAGAAAGACTTAAGGATGTGTTGTACAACATGGGGGGAGAGATATTCTGTAATGACTGCAAATGGAAAGCAATATTTAAATATTCCATCATTTTTTAAATTTAAAAAATAAAAAAATGCTGCAGCTATCACTAAACTGATTTCATAATCCTATAATGAATCATGAGCCATGATTAAGGCACTGTTAGCTAGATCCCCTGTATCTATTCTACTTGGAGCAGTCAGAGGTCACAGCTTAGGGCCTTGATTTTTCAAATCAGAAAAAGCTATCTGCTTCAGCAAAGCTCTTTTGCTCCTTTCCTAGACTGTGAAACTAGATGGTTACTTAACCATTTTACAAAACTTTTTCTTTCTGTTGCACACATTATTTCGTGCATTTTTAACACTAACTTTATGAGTTCAGTAAAACAGACTTTTATAGACTTCCATATCTTGTAAAGATGAAGAAACTGAATCCTAGGTTGAGTGATTTTCGAAGGTTACTCATCTAGTGATTGGCTCTGCTTTAGAATCCAGACTCATGTTCATGTCTTCTCTATTTGCTTCTCCAAAAGCAGTAGAGTATCATTTAAATCTCAATTTCCTAAGTAAATACTATTTGCTAAAAATACAGATAATCTGGTTCCCCTTTGTACAGAAGCAGAATCTCTAGAGCTGGGTATGCGAATATGTGATTTCAAAATGGTCCAGAACTGGTATAGATCAAACTAAGTGTATATTCTCACTACAGGGAGAGAGAGCGAGAGCGAGAAAGAGAGAGAGAGGAGAGAGAGACAGGGACAGAGAACTTCTTGGGGCTTTAGTAAGGATTTTGTTATTTTGCTTCAAAAGGATGTGAGGGAACACAGCTCTAATACTTTGGCCAGGTGATACCAAGAGCTGACTCACTGGAATAGACGCTGATGGGAAAGAATGAGAGCAAGAGGAGAAGGGGTGACAGATAAGATGCTTGGATAGCATCATTGACTCAATGGACATGAGTTTGAGCAAATTCAGAGAGATAGTGAAGGACAGGGAAGCCTGGCACGCTGCAGTTCATGGAGTTGCAAACAGTCAGACACAAATTAAAGACTGACAACAAGAAGTCAAACACAACTGAACACCATGCAAATTATAAATAAACCAAGTCTGGACTGACTAACAAGAACCAGAACATAAAAACCAAGCCTGTCAGAAAAGTCACTTGGCTTTGAATTGGACTCTAATTCTTCTAGCAGCTAAGATAAATTAAAAGTGCTTTAAAAAGATATATACGTGTGTGTGTGTGTGTGTGTGTGTGTGTATTTTATTTTGACAGTATCATTTTGGTTCTAATTCTTCCAGCATCTGAGCAAAAGAAAAGATGTCTGCTACATTTCATTTTCTAAGTCAGAACTGAAGGAAAGTGCTTAAACATATGGCTGCTGAGGAAGTCTACAAGTTTGGACCCTACTTTCAGATCTCTTATCCCATCCCAGCATTAACATAATTGTAGTATCAATACCAACTGAGTATCTATGCACAATAAGAATGATAAATAGATTTTTCTATTTCATATTCATAAAATTGTTAGGATGCATTTTCAACTCTTTGGATAACGAAATTAAAGTTTAGAGATTTTAATCAATTTATCCAAAGACACACAGAGTAAGTGAAAAAACTGGGATTCAACCCCAGATACTTCATCTCTAGAGTTTATATTCTGTTGACGCTCAGAAAAACGCTAAGTGAAATAACCAGGACAAATATGCATCAGTTCTTTGAGAAGGAGAATGAAAGCAAAGATGAGAAAATAGAGAAAAGGAACAGTGTATGAAAAATCAGAAAATCAGGCTGAACCAACCATTATTTACCAGGAGGGGGCAGTGCATAGTCCGTGCGTGCGTGCGCACTCCTGCGTGCGTGCAGGCTAAGTCACTTTAGTCGTGCTCCACTCTTTGCAATCACATGGACTGTACATGGGATTCTCCAGGCAAGAATACCAGGGTGGGTTGCCATGCGCTCCTCCAAGTGATCTTCCGGACCCAGGGATCGAACTTGAGTCTCTTATGTCTCCTGCATTGCAGGCAGATTCTTTACCACTGGTGCCACCTGAGAACCTGTGCTGGGGTATAATCTGATTTGAGCCAATACAGGACATGTAGACATGTCTTCCAAATCCTGGATTATCTCTGGCTCCCAATGACAAGTGTTTAAGTAACACCCATACTAACAGAGGTCTGAGTTTCTTGAGAAATATGAAAAAACTCAGTTTAATCAGTTCTAAAATGTAGAATGCAGGGAATTATTTTTATTTGTCCTTTCATTGGATCACATATTAATCATCCCCATTCGATTCACTAGCATTAGCTAGTTAGACGAGACTATGGGGTATGTTCCCTTGAAAAAATTCTTTATTTCAGACAAACTATTTAAAAAAACAATTCTACTACTTTCTTCATGATTAATTTCTGAAACTTCTGTTCTATATGCATTAGATATCTTTAGACTGACAATGATTTTTGTGTAGATTTAAGCATAACATTTAAAGATATTTTGTTATATGATAAATAACATGATTGAAATATGGCATGCAATTATATACATTTCATACTATATATCTATATCTATATGTATATCTTGAAGGCTAAGGAGTTTTGCACCCTTTGTAAACTCAGCTTCCTTTGCTATAAAGAATTGGACTCCTGGACTTGGCTCCCATGTCTAAGACCTGAAAATATGTCCAAAATTATATGATGTGCTGTTTGAGTTTCTTGGGTATAAACTGAAAAAACTCTTCTACATATATTAATGCTTTATATATAAGATCAGTTTTTCCTACAATAACCTTCTATACTATATACCCTGATGTGTTGTTACCTTTGTATTATGTCCACTAGACAAAGGTACATGAAGATATATTCTTTTCAAAGCACTTAGCACAATGCTCAGTACTTAGTAAGTGCTAAGAAATGTTTCTCTCCTTTCTTCCTTTCTAAACCCAACCCCTTCTCCACTGCATGAGCTGTATCTGTCTCTTTGCTTTGTTCTTCTTTTGAGCCCATATTCACACTATATTTCCAGCCCTGCCTTTATCCCCAAACAGGAGATTGTTTTGAAATTGTCTTTTTGTTACAGAAAGCTTAGAAGAGGAAATATGTGTTGTAATTATGTTCATTAGATACAAAAATGTATTTTCTCTATTTGCTCTTGGTCATGTGAGTCACCAGGAGAAATATTATCACTTTACTTCTCTTCTATCTTAAAATAGTAGTCATTCTAAGCTTCCTGAGAGACTGAAATATACTGTGAACTATAGAATGCAGTCCCCCTAGACTCCCTCTGACTCACTGAGATGCTTTGCATGATTAGATGTTATAGTCTATTCTATGAGAGCAAAGGATGTACCATCCATGACTGAGTAGAAATATTTTTTCCATTCTTTTGTGCAAGAGTTTGGTTTTTTTCAGATACTGTCTCTCTGTTCTGAGAACCATCTACTGCTGTTTGTTTTATTTTTCCTCTATATTGTTTTCAAACTGGGATACTAGGTAAGATGAACACCACAGTCAAAATGGCACCATGCTGCTGAAGCTGACATCGAGCACTTTCGGTGGTCCACAGGAAAGAGCATCACTTTATTCCGTGTTTAATGTCTGAGACGGGGAATCGGCCGAGGCACCTGCCATTTTATACAACTCTCTAATCTTCCTCTTTATTAGCTGTCTGGCAACATCATTACACTGACTGCATGGTTTAAATCTTGTTCAGTCTTGTAATATAAAAAGACAAGGGAATGTCTCTGAAGAGATGAACTCAGTCTCTTCTACTGTAGACAGTTTTTTTTTTTTCAATGTAATTTTACTTGAAACAAAAATGCTTTTATATTTTCACAGGAAAAGAGACCATCTCTTTGCCTTCTGAGTAAGTATTTTGCATTACAATTGTCCAGATGTTCAAGATGCCTACTGAAGCTTTCTCTGTTTAACAGCTAATTCTCTAGATCAGTTGTTTAAAAAGGCACATATTATAGTATATATCCTCATTCATTTACTTATTTATTTCATTCATTCAAATAACATCTATCGAGTTCTTGCTATGAATCACACACTAGGCTAGGTACTGTGAATACCAAAAAGAAAAAGAATACTTTTATTTGAGCAAACAAATAGGGAAGATAAATTTACAAAAAGATAAATTGTAACACAACACGTCAAGTGTTACAATGTGAGTATGAGCCTAATGTCCTAGGTACACACAAGGATTCCTATTCAAGTTTGAATAGGAAAGTAGGAGATTTCACAGAGGAGGAAGAGTTATTTGAGTTCCACATAGCCAGTGTGTGTCTGTGAGAAGATAAGGGAGAAGGGCATTCTTAACAGATTAGTGTAGCTTGGTAGGAGAACAGGACAGAAGGCTGGAATGCCACTTGGATCACAATGTGGAAAATTAATTGGAATTAATCAATTGGAATCAATCACCTAAAGAAGGGATGGCCAATGTAAATATGACTAAAAGGTAAGAATTGAATCTGGGCTACAGAGGTGAACCGTATATTCAAACAGTGCACTAAAAGTCACTTCAGTCATGTCTGACTCTCTGTGGCCGCACGGAAGTTTTAGTGCACCAGGCTCCTCTGTCCATGGGATTCTCCAGGCGAGAATACTGGAGTAAGCTGCCATTCCCTCCGCCAGAGGATCTTCCCAACCCAGGGATCGAACCTTTGTCTCTTATGTCTCCTGTACTGGCAGGCAGGTTCTTCATCACTAGCACTACTTGGGAAGTTCCATCTTGAAACAGGCTTCATAGCAAAACAAGAAGGGCCATTGCTACTGCTGCTGCTAAGTCACTTCAGTCGTGTCTGACTCTGTGCGACCCCACAGATGGCAGCCCACCAGGCTCCCCCGTCCCTGGGATTCTCCAGGCAAGAACACTGGAGTGGGTTGCCATTTCCTTCTCCAGCGCATGAAAGTGAAAAGCAAAAGTGAAGTCACTCAGTTGTGTCTAACTCTCAGCGACCTCATGGACTGCAGCCTCCCAGGCTCCTCCGTCTATGGGATTCTCCAGGCAAGAGTACTGGAGTGGGGTGCCATTGCCTTCTAGACGGCAAATCTGCAACATCCTCTGACACAAGAGCCTGGAGCCACACTGCTGTCCTCAAAGGGGGCTCTGGCTGGCCTGAGTGAGGGGAGAAACAGCAATGGCACGGAAATAGCAGGAGGGCACCGAAGGAAATTGGGAGAAAGCTAAGCCAGAAAAAGACGAGGCCACAGGAAGCCAAGAGTGGTTTGGGGTAGGGTTTTTCCACCTGTGTGGGAGTTTAACCTTCCCTTTCAGTGTTAAAGAATCAGAACAAGAGCTAAGAGCAAAGTTCCCAGCAGTCAGGAGCCCAGTTTCCCCTCCTCTTCAGCCTATGGAAAGTGTACCTAGTTTGAGACTAACCCAGGAGCCTTAGAGCGCTTCCCAGGTGGCGCTAGTGGTAAAGAACCCACCTGCCAATGCAGGAGACTTCAGAGACGCAGGTTCGATCCCTGGATCAGGAAGATCCCCTGAAGACAGGCAGGAGCCTGGAGAATCCCATGGACAGGGGAGCCTGGTGGGCTGCAGTCCCTAGGGTCACACAGGGTCGAACACGGCTGAAGCGACTTAGCATGCACGCAGAAGCCTTACAGCAGAGATAGGAGAGAAAAGAAGGGTGTGTCCAGGTGGAGGAATTAAACAAATCAGTTTCTGCTTGTGTATGTGATGAGGGAAGCGTGGATTCCATAGCAAATGAGCACTGGGTCTGTCCTTTCCCAAGAGAGCTGCACTGCTTTCAAATGAGATGTTAGAAGTCTGCCCTTGAAGTTTATGGGAGTCTTCAAACTTTTTCACAGTGTAAAATCTAGGGTTACATTTGGCTGAGACGGTTGCAATTCTGCTTTTTTTTTTTTTTTTTACATTTTTCTTACTGCTGAAAGCAGTCAAAGCCTATTGCTTTCTCTTAAATCTCTGTAGCCACTGTCCTAAAAGAGCTATGCCCCACCTCCCTGCTGGTCTCTGCATTTGTGGAGGAGACACAGGTCCATAGGAAAGAATGGAGAACATTAACTGGTTGATGCGCTAGTGTTAGCATTTCCTCTATATTTCACCCCTGTTCGCGATCCTCAGGCTATGTTGGAAACACCACCATGGAGGAACTCACAGGTTACCCGTGCCTTGGGCACAACATATTTTATAGTAATGTTCCTCCTTATATTGAGCTGGATATGTTTCCATGAACCTTCTGGCCTCTCACTTTATCACTTGGTACCATAGGCTTAATCACATCTCTCTTCCACCTGAGACCCCTTCATAGATTTGAAAACAGCTAACACACTTCTCAGTTCCTCCAAGAAGGGAATGAAAATGAATGGTGGAGGACTCACTGCTTTCTGTCACATATTAAACTGGGATCATTCACCTGACTTGGCTCCTTTATGAAGAAGATCAACATGGAAATCAATAAATAAGCAAACAAACCAGGAAAAAATAAGAAAAGAGAAATTAATCCCAAGGTAAGACCAAGATTTTATGCTAGAGTAAATTACACAATTAGTTGTTCAAAAATATATTTAAATTTAGCAGTGCTATAATAATATAGTAGTATTATACTAATAATACCTCACCAGTGGATTCAATTAGAAGTGGATCCATTTCTCTGCCCACTACACATGGTTCCTCTGCCTAACTGCTACTAATAGTGTAATTATGAGTCTATCACCATCCTCGTTACTGTACCTGCATATAAGTATACATGCACTTATGTGTATATAAATGTATACTAATATACAGAATATAAATGGCTGAGACAAGATTTACTAACATGTGACTACCCTTAGTATTTCCAGAGTCTGTCTTGATTTTACTCTCTCTCACTGAAAAATCTGGATAATGTGCCAAGATAAAATCAGACTGATGGGAGAGACAGACGGAAGGTTTAGGCAGAGAATCCAGGTTGAATTACATACTAAAATGTTGGAAGAGGGGAAAGAGATATACACAGCAAAACTGTGAGAACTGGGGCATAAGAGGAGTTTAATATTTTGATTTGTGAGAATTCAAAATATTAATTCAAATATTATTGCCTGTTGTAAATAAAGGAGAGATGGGGAAAAGGAGTTATTAATTTGATCATCTTAAATGATCTATGAAAGAATCAAGTGAATATCAGAATTCTCTTTAATTAATAATTACTATCTAATCTGTGCTTTTTGAATGACACTCTAGAAGCAAGGAAAAATAGTTGTTTTTTTTTTAATAGCCGCCTAAATTTGTGGTACTCAAATCTAAACACAATGCTCTTGGTGTGAAAGAATCTCAGTACTAAAGAGTCCAGACATGGAAATAAGACCTACATCCTATTTTCACATACACAGGAAGGACAAATGGAAATTAGATTTAGACTCTGTAATAAAAAGGAATTTTCTTTTTTTGCAATCTTTCTTCCATATTTAAAAAATATGGAGACTTTTCATTCTAATAATATTCAGTCTCTGGACTCTTCTTTGGAGAAGGAAATGGCAGCATACTTCAGTGTTTTTGCCTGGGAAATCCCATGGACAGAAGAGTCTGGTGGGTTACAGTCTATGGGGTCGCAAAGAGTCAGACACGACTGAGTGACTAAACATGCATGAACCCTTCTTGCTATCTGCTCAAAAGTACATTCACATTTTCCAAAGGCCTTCTTTATCTTTACCATTCTCTCTAATGATTCAGCTTGTAAGTCACTAAGCCCAAGTAATTTCAGCTCAATGGAATGGACTAAACATTTCTTTTTGACTACCTTCCCTATGCTTATGTCCTAAAATATACATTTATGCAAGTGCAGACTAGTTCAATGAGTTAATTTTTTGATATGTTTATTCTTTCTCTAATCCCATAGTAAAATGGGAAAACAAACCAACCCCCAAACAACCCCAAAGCAAAAACAAAAATCTAATCATATGTGTTTGTTTTTTGTCACCTTCAGTGGGTAGGGTCTTCTACAAGTGATGTAAATGGAACTCACTGAGATGGAAGAGGTAAGGGTTCAGTGCTCTTGACAAGGCTTGGATCAAAATAAGCTGTACAATATTTACTGATTCAGAACTTTCTAAATATGGTAAAAATGTGCAGAAAATGTAGCGATGAGCTCTACCCTTATGGAACTCTTGACATAGTCAGGGAAGTAAGACCCTTTGAGAAGGGCTTAACAACAGAAGATGAATGACAATTTCAGGCCACAGGATGGTACAGAATGCAGTGCTTCAGAAACAGTTTCCATTCCAAGCAAGACCTCCCTATCTTGGTGGAGGACTGCTTGGTGGTCCAGATTCGGGAGTGAGTAAGGCGATGTGATTGTGGTCCTTATTTGGACACTAGAGTACTCCATAACTTAGGACAGTTAACTTAACTTCTGTGGGTCTGAATTTCATTATTTGAGGGGGAAAAAAAAGGCTAAGATGAATATTAGTTTAAAGTACCTTTTAGATATACAAGTCTGTAACTGATTCCCTTTCATGAGAAGGGCATGAGCAGACCTCCAGGGGGTCACACAAGTCATCACACATGACCGTGTGTATAAGTGACAGAGTGCTCAGTGGTAATGTAGGGACAGACTAGATGTCACAGGCAGGTTCAATCAAAATGTCAGTATTTCCTGGAGGTGGGTCTGGGACCACCAAGATTTTTTTCTTCCAATTCTTCCTTGACCACTGTAGCTTTCACAGGATTAGAGATAATTGTTTTATCATGTACGGTGGAGTCAGTGTGAAAACCGTAACTGTGAGTGACCCAGTGATGTTTCAGACACTGATGGATGAGACTACTTTGACACTAGAGAACTGTGCTGCCCCTTTATCCATGTGTGTTTATAAATTAGGTTTTGAGTCTTGCTAACTCAGAGGCCAGATAAAGACATTTCAGTACTATCCTGCTTTACTTGGATTATGAAATACCTGGCAATTTCTATGACACTGAATTAGAAGTGCCATTTTTTCCTGTTGGATCAAAGGGGGCTCTTTTCCTATAAAAGGTCAAAGTTTAACCTGTATACATACTTGCCAGAACATGTGTCAAGATGAATCCAAGGACTTGTGTGGGAAGCTGACAAATCTCTCCTCCTTATGCCATCAGTCTGGTGGACCCTGGGGCGTCTGTTGCCTCACCAAGAGAGGCTGAACAAAGTAGGATCTGTTCACTCCAACCCCTTGCATTTGGGCTTACCCTGAGCCCCGGCACCAAGAGGCTCATGTTGGATGGCCTTTGCATATTGGTGACACGGTCTGGGGTCAGTGACCCATCTCCTCTGAGGGAGGGATGGATTTCCTCTAATACGCATGGATGATAGCTACGTAAAACACTCTGTAGGTCTCACCAAGAGAAAGGGGCTCTAGCTGCATTCTTTTACATGGTTCTTCTACTTTGTCATTTTTATTGCCATGGACTAATAACTTCCAACCTTTCCTGCAGGTTTCCTCTCTTTCACCAATCTTCATCAGCCTCCCATCCATCTATCAGGCCTCCCATCACCATGAATGAAGGGGCTTTCTGCACACAAAGGCACAGACAATGCTAGTTTCTGTCCGAGTGAGATTTGGAAGTTGGCACCAAATCTCTCCTTCCAATGACTTCCTTCTTGCTATCACTCATTCTCTTCTCCACTCCCACCCCACCCCCAGCAATCACTCAAATTGCTTACTTCTCTTCACCTTGGTGATGTTTATCAAAATCTTGTATTTAGAAAAAAAAATAGATACTGTTTGCTACCAGAAGATATCCTAACTTGATAGACAGTCCCAGGTAATCTATAATTTCACAGGCAACCAAATGTGATCATAGGGTGAATATATACATCTCTGATGGGGAAAATGAAAGATCATGTCCATAGAGAAGTTTATTTCAGAGAAGTGAAGATGCTGTCTGCCACTAATAATAAGGCTTTATAATAACAGTAATCATAGAAAAGTAATAATAATGGCAACAATCATTTACTATATTCTTACAATATGTCAAAGTGATTTGTAAACACACAATCTCATTTATTCTCTAACAACCTTATGAAGAATGTAATCTCATTTCTTTCATTTTACAACCGAAGAAAGCAGGGACTAGAGATGTTAATAAGCTGGCCCAACATGCAAAAAATATATGGGTAAATAACATTCAAACTCAGGCACTCTGATTTGAGAGCCCAACTTCTCAACCACTACTCAGCACTTCCCAGTAAGTATTATAATTACATAGATTGGTGGTTGAGATAATTTAGACTTCTTTAGGTTAAATGAGTTAAATTAGATTGGCAGATAGTCACTAGAGTCCCTTCCAATTATGCAAGTTATGTTTCTAAAAATGCCTCTGGCAGCAGAATTTTCCGTTGAGGACCTCAAGACTTCAGTTGTTGTTGTTGTTGTTGTTTTAATGCTTTACAGGAAGTCAATTTTAGTAAGGAAAACTAGAAAGCCTCCTTTAGGTAAGTATAATAATGCTCATGGAAAAAAATAGGAAAATTCCCTCAAAATTAATTAAAACAATATTTAGAGTATGAGTTTACAAATTTCTATTCACTAGTCATTGCTTAGCAGAAAAATTTCAGTCTCTGTTTTCCATGAAGTTTGGTTCAATCTACCACTGCCATTCTTACAAAGAGCCATTTCATGTGTATTTAGAATGCTTGGCTTGTTTTAAAATACAATGTAATAACATACTTGTTCTTGAGTGTCTTAAGATTGCTTAAGTTGTATAGTGAAAGAAGGCCTATAGCCAGACTTTTGAGAAAAGATAACTGATTTTATAGATTACAATAAATAGATTACTACTAAACTGTGTTTTAGTAATCTCTAAATAGCAATGCATCTCCCACAATAGTAAAAAACATCATACAGTCTATTAGTATGCAGAGAGGAGTCATTTGCTCATTGTCACACGAATGGTTTCCTCTCCACCTCAATTATTTGGGACATATCTGAGTGCATAACTGAGCAATGTGCTGGAAACACTGCTCGTGCATCAGATATAGCAAGTTAAATTGAAGACCTGTGATAATAGGTGAAGGTTTATTGTCAAAGATATCAAGGAGCACTGGAAAAATGTGTGGGATTGGGAATATGGTGAAGGCCAGTCAAACAAGGTATGAATAGAGGAAAATCAGACCACAGGGTCTTGTATGCAGTATGTATGTAATAAGTATTCACTGAAAAAAATATATATGAATGGTGGATGGATGGCATGATGAATGGATAGAGTAGAAAACCATTGAATATTTCAAATTTCACAATTTTGTCAGAGATTTTATCAGATCAATTTCAATTGCTACATTGTACTTTGTAACAATTTATGTTGTACCTCTCCATCCATGAGTGAGAAAAATAAAAGCATAATGTCTTCTAATCACTACCTGTGAGAAACTAAGGACATATTTCACTCTGTTTCTTTCATACTGTTTCATGTTAATAAGAGGTGTTAAAACATCATGAAAAGTACTAACCTTGAAAGCTGCATTCTGTTTTTCTCATATCACCTGCAAAAAATAAAAAAGACAGTGGAAAAAAAAAAGTAAATTTAAGTGAAAACCAATTAAGGCAACAGCAGTAAAAAGAGCATTAAAAAAAAAAAAAAAACTTTTAGTATTTTTCCCTTGACAAAGGAGACACATTTAACTATGAAGAGAGAAACACTCTGATGAAATTTTTTCTCCCCTTAAACTATTTTTTTAAATATTTTGTGCTTTTTGCATTTTGTTAGTTTGCTTTTTAAAATTTCTTAGGGGCATAGCAATCATGAATGACAATGAGGAAAGATACAGGGAGGATGCTTACTAAGAATGATTAGATATAAGGGAAAATTATACAGGCAGGACTTAATCAACCTGTGGAATTCTGCATCATGAGAAGACTGTTTAATAAATTCAGACAAGAGTATTTTAAGAGGCTATTACAACTTATTCTCAGGTTCTGTGTTTCTACTCTTGAATGCTGATTAGAACACAGGCTCCTGCTACTTCTCTCTCCTCACTCCCCCGATAATCTGTTCTCCCTTATGGACCAAGTGATCATTGTATTGTTTATAATAACTGTTCTACATTCCTTATGGAAATTGTAATTGTGACGCTGAATATTCAAACTGCAAGCCACTTTTCTCAGGGAAATTGTAATTATGATAATGCAATATTTACCCAACCAATGTTTTCTAGTCATTGTTCTCTTTGAGGAATGAGGAGGTGAGGGAAAAACACTGAAATAAAACATCCTGTTGGGCTCTCAGATATGTGTTTTGGGAAAGCATAATAATAATAACATTTGTTATATGGTAGATATGATGCAATCAGGTTGCATGCATATGACATAGGGGATATTATGTACAGTTATATGTGAATTACACACATTTCTCATTTACCCTACCTACCAACCCCATGAGGTAACTGATATTTTTATTAAAATTTTCTAGGGTCCAGAACTATTGAGGAATTTACCTAACATCACAGAGCTAGTAAATCAAGAACATCCCAAAGTTAACACAAAAATTATACTATTTCAAAAAACAAACAAAATTCATGGCCAATCACTGAATCTGATTACGTGAGCTCCTAGGAACATGGGAAGTGGATCTCTACTAACTCATCTTATTTCTCTGACTTACTTCTACTTTGCCAGATCTCTACAACGAGTGCTCCAAACAAAGAGGGGAGGCATATCATTTCCTTCTTAGGAATTCAGCAGTAGATATTTAGAACTTTTTCAAAATTAACAAGAAGTGACTGAGGACCTACCATGCACAGTACTTTGTAGATATGCTTTTATATTCCATAACTCTTGAGGCAAATATTTTCACTTCGATTTTATTAATAAGGAAAACGAATTACACCAGAAGTGATAAATTTGCCCAAATTTTCCAAGTTGGTCTCTGTTCTTTTAACTTGGAAAATGAACTAGTCCACCAAAAAGTAAGGAAGATGAAACGGAACCACAGAAATTAAGGGCAAACAAAACAGGAAATTAAAAAAGAAAGAATAATAAGTACATAAATTAGTGAGATTTTAGTAGACCACATTCTAGCCACTGGCTTACCACCATCTTATGCAGCTTAAGCAATTCTGGGATCTAGTCTTGGTCCTTCTCTTAACTTCTGATTCCTGTTTCTGATCCTTGCCCAAGAAGTTCCATTCTCCTTTTACATTTCTTTTTTAGGCCTTAGAATAACCTTCCCTTTGCTCTCTTGGTGGAGGCCATCTATTTGATTCAGGTCACACAATATATATTTCTGTTTCCCCACAGCCTCATAAAGGCTGATGAGCTGCCCATCTTGGCAGTAACAGGGATCCGTGCTGAGCTTCAATTTCAGCACTAACCATAGGGAGACCAACCAGCCACGTGATAGAAAGCTGATTATGACATTGGACTCCTGCCACTTTAAGAACAGTGATTCATTTTGACCTGACCTAAAACCAGTTCTAAATAAGGGTTTGCTTATCTGCCAGCAGAGCCTTTTTCATCACCGTTGTCCGAGGGCCTATAGAGTACCTGATTCATTAGCACATGACATGGCATAATATTACCTCTGACCAATGGAAATGCAGTGGAAGTCAGCAGTGTATATATAATCAAGGGATCCACTCATCCTGATACACACTATATGAGTTAGAAACTGCTGGCCTGACAGTCATATGGGGCAGCTGTAGCACCAGCTTGGAAATCACATCCTGTGATGATGGGTGCCATGGAAAGGATGTGGGAAACACACTAAACCCATGACCATTCTTCGGTACTTCATCTCAATAGACAGGGCTTCCCAGTTGACGCAGTGGTAAAGAATCTGCCTGCCAATGTGGGAGATGCAGAAGACCAATCCCTGCATTGGGGAGATGCTCTGAAATGGGGAGTGGCAAGCACTCCAAGTATTTTTGTCTGGAAAATTTCATGGACAGAGGAACCTAGCAGGTTATAGTCATGGGTTCGAAAAAGTTGGACATGACTGAGCACACATGCATGCACACACTCCAATAGACAGATTACATGGGTCTAGGAAACAAGGGGAGGAAGTAGAAGTAGTCAAAACTGACATCACTCCCAGTGGCCTAAATGGGGAATCTGTGCTTTCTAACCCACAAATTTAGACTCTGTGCATCTAGAGATCCTGGTTTTCAGAGGGAGTATGCTTCATGAGGGGCTTTCCTCGTAGCTCAGTCAGTAAAGGGTCTGCCTGCAATGCAGGAGATCCGGGTTTGTTTTCTGGGTTGGGAAGATCCCCTGGGGAAGGAAATGACAACCCATTCCAGTATTCTTTCCCGGAGTATGCCATAGACAGAGAAGCCTGGAGGGCTACAGTCTATGGGGTTGCAAGAGTCAGACATGACTGAGTGACTAAGCACATACACATGCTTCATGAGCAGACACAGTAGGAATCTCACTGAAATTTAGGATATACCTTATATCCAATTACTGTGGGTTCCTGTCCTAGGAGACTGGCACAGAGAGAGGAGTCATCACAATAGTCATCCCCTATTAGGGATAAGTGATCATCATCAGTGGGAGGGGCTACTGTCAGGTAACAAGGCCGGGGAAGAATTTGTAGTATTCAGGTGATTCACTGGGAATTTCTTGGTATTTCCTTGCTTTTGATAATAAATGGACAAATGCAGCAGCCACAGCCTAAGAAGGGACTGGAAGAGGTGTTCAGACCCCTCAATAATGGCCTGTTCCACTCCTATGGTAAGCCATATGGATCAATAGGAGTGCTGGTTAAGGATATTCTAGAACAGCTAGTAGAAGAGAGAAAAGAATAAAGGGAGTAGTTATCAGCTGTGTCCTTGAAACTAGCTGTACTGGCAGGGGCTGGAGTTCCAACCTTCCTCTTAGAGGCTTTGCCAGGAAAGGAGACTTACCAGAATGCTGAAGGAGCTGTTCCAAGATGCAATAAATGTAACACATGAAGCATGAAGAGCCAAGGGTCACAGTATGGACGTGGCGGATGCTGCAGGACTGAACCCAGATCTCCCTCAGGACAAGGCACTCACCCCCCAGCTGCCAGAGTACTGGTCCCGGCGCTCACAGCGACTCTTTCTCCGGGGAGTTTCCTCGTCCCCCCGAAGGGCGGTGCTTGACCCAAGGTCATTCACCTTCCCACAGGCAGCTGACGTCTAATGACTGATCTTATAGACACAAGGGCTTCCCTGGTGGCTCAATGGTAAAGAATCTCCTGCGATGCAGGAGACCCAGCTTTGGTTTCTGGGCCAGGAAGATCCCCTGGAGAAGGGCATGGCAACTCACGTCACTATTCTTGCCTGGAGAATTCCATGGACAGAGGAGCCTGGTGGGCTCCAGTCCATAGGGTCGCAAAGTGACCAGCTGAGTGCTCTGACTGAGCGACTAACGCTTTCACTTTCTTTCACTCACATGCGTAGAAAGACCAGGCCCCTCTTTTGCCTCTGGGACACCTATAATTAAACACAAATGCACTCTTCAACAAACTTCCTGCATCAAAACCTCCATCTCAGAGTCCATTTCTCTGGAAAGCTGACCTGAAGCAAGAATACAAGCTCAGAATACATGGAACTGAAACTGAACACAGATATGACTGGATCTAAAGTCCACATGGCCTGGCGTGCTGCGATTCATGGGGTTGCAAAGAGTCGGACACGACTGAGCGACTGAACTGAACTGAAAGTCCATATCCTATTCATCTGATCTTCCCATCTTCCATAGAGAACAGTTTAATCTGATTTTCAACAAATTTTTGTCTAGGCAGTAAACACAGTTGATAATGACACGTTTAAACCTGTAAATTAGAAAGCACGCTTCAGTGTTACCAATGACTACAATTATACTGCTGTAGGAATGTTAATCTATTTATGTATCTTAAATTCCAGACTGAGATAAATTAGTAGATACAGAAATCTCTATCTATATGTCTACATTTATGAGTTTATAACATTATATTAAATATGTATGCACATATATGTATATATCTGTGTATATATAGGGATTCCCTGGTAGTTCAGACGGTACATCTGCCCGCAATGCAGGAGACCCAGGTTCAATCCCTGGGTCAGGAAAATCCCCTGGAGAAGGAAATGGCAAGCCATTCCAGTCGTCTTGCCTAGAAAACCTACAAAATATAGTTCAAGACTAATCTCAAAGATAATTTGAGAAAAATTCCTAATTATGCTAGTCTATTTTTGAAGAACAGTATTCTTTTAGTCATGCCATTTTCTGGGAAAAAAAAAATCCAAAATTGCTCTGTTTTGGAAAACTTAAAAGATTAGTTACAGAACAAAGGCTTAAATTTTGTACCATGAACGTAAGGATTTTATCAGGCATGAAATGTAGTCTGAACAATTTATGGTCCAGTAAAGTATTACTTCAGGCAGGCTTTACAATCAGAACACAGAATTCTGTTACCTAATTCTGTGTAATTTTGAGAGACTGCAGTTAGGATTTTACAACCAGCGAACAGTGCAACTCAGCGGTCATCATCTTTCTGTAATCTCTTGTACTTGCCTGGTGGCTAAGACGGTAAAGCGTTTGCCTATAATGCGGGAGACCTGGGTTCAATTCCTGGGTCGGGATGATCTCCTGGAGAAGGAAATGGTAACCCACTCCAGTATTCTTGCCTGGAGAATCCCATGGACGGAGAAGCCTGGTAGGCTACAGGCCACGGGGTCGCTAAGAGTCGGACACAACTGAGCGACTTCACTTTCACTAAGCTGTTCCTAAAGAAATTCCAGATCACTAATTCCTTTATTTCATTTGCCCACTCTTAACTCTGGGTGACATTATTGTACTCTTCTATTTAAACATACGTGGTATTCTTGGTTTACTCATGATTCCATGGCAATACTGCACTAAGGGCTTAGCATGATAAATAAACACAAGACAAAATCTGATAAACTGAGACAAGAAAGAAACTTGCCACAGTGAAGCAGAAAATAGTTGTTATACGTTGAGGACGAGCCTACCAGGCCCCGTGCCGGCACTCTAACCAGCACACAGTAACACTTGATAAATATCTTGGTGTGAGCAACTGAATACATACGTGGGAAGATAAAATAAAAGGGAGAGAACAGATGGGACAAAGATCACAAGTGACTGAGTGATGAAATAAAGGTAACACAATGCATTTGGTGAGAATCATTTTCTAATGGTAAAGAACCCGCTTGCCAATGCGAAGACTAAGAGACCCAGTTTCAATCCCTGGGTTGGGAAGATCCCCTGGAGGAGGGAATGGCAACCCATTCCAGTATTCTTGCCTGGAGAGTCCCATGGACAGAGGAGCCTGGAAAGCTATGGTCCATAGGGTTGCAAAGAGTTGGACACAACCTAAGTGACTTAGCAAATGAGATTATAGATATTTATAAACTAGTCCTTCATATCACGCTTTTGAAATAAGAAAGCCAGATAGTAAAAATATGAGACTCTCTATTCAGTCTCCAGTCCTCTCTACCCCCAAATGCTACATAATATAGAATGGTTTAGAGTTCAGAAGCCTCCAACTTTTTTGGTCACAGGGGAAAATTTCATGGAGGACAATTTTTTCATGGATCAGAGAGGTGGGGATGGTTTTGGAATGATTCAAGTGCATTACATTTATTGTGAATTTTATTTCTGTTATTACTACACCTCAGATCACCAGGCATGGGATCTGAGAGGTGGAGAACCCATAGTTTAGATAAGAGTATAGAACTGCACTATGAGCTGCACTATGAGAGTTCTGAACTAGCTACAGTATAAGTTCTCTCCCACAAATGCCATGGCAAATTTTATTATTACATCTGTTCCACCTAGAGTAAGGTAGGGAATGAGCTTGAATTGCTTTTCAGTAGTCATATCAATATGGAGTACTGCTTTTTGTTTTGAAAAATCCACAAACAAATGGGATACAATATAGGAGAAAGGCTAAGTTAGTAAAGAAAATCAAAATAACATTAATATAAGAAATCACTGAAAGAATTCAACGTGAGCACAGGAATATGTGAGCTGTTTTGGAACATCAGAGAAAACATTATAAAATTTTACCTAGAGATATTTGAAGTAACTAGGGAAGAATACTAAAATCTGTTTAGAGACGGTTTGTGATGTAAGACAGAAATTGGTGAATTACAGACTGCCAAATCTGGCCACAAATTCTATGCTCTTTATTTAGAAACATTAAAAACATATTGTTTTTGTCTGCTTTACTGCTACAGTAGCAGATGTGAGGAGTTGTGACAGAGATTGTATACCCCACAAAGCCAAATACATTTACTACGTGACCACTTATAGGAAATGTTTGCTGGCATCTGCCTCAAGAGTCACTCATTCATTTATTCATTCATTTAGCAAACATATTTCAAGAAAATACACTGTTTCTAAAATGGATCAGACACTGACAATACACAGATAAGACACAGTTTTAGCCCTGATACCAGTTTCCCTGCCACCAGACATAAATTATGTGACCGTTAACAAAGCATATTTTGGAGAGGAGCAAATCACAAAGCGTATTATTGAACCCAGTGCCTTCAAAGGTTCCTTTCAACTGTGAAATTCTTTAAAAGGGGATTCGTCATGGAGGAAAAGGTCTTGAACAGCAGGTAAATGAAAACAGATGATGAAATAGGGGGCTTGGGGTTCCTTTAGTTATGCGGAAGAGTCAAGGTAAATGATCAGAGAATAAAAACCAGTAAAGTTATATCAGTATATGGGGTAGAGTGAGTACAGAGGACATGTGTCTGGATAGACCAAACCACTGTATGTGAAAGATATTATTTGTCAGGCTTGACAATTTTTCAGCTTATTTCAGACAACAGGAAGCTAGGAAGTCTTTTTGTAAAGGGGTAGTATAAACACAGTGAAATTCTGGGAAGATCAATTTGACACAGATATGTAGGATGCACTGGAGGTGAAATATAGAACAGTTGTAGTACAGGTTTAAAATAAACACAAAATACTAAAAACTAGATGGGAAGAAAGAAGCAGGAATTCATGTGTATTTCACATGAATGGAGCATGTTGGGTCCACAGCAACTCAGGCTCATTAGGAAAAAAAGTGCAGGAGCTGGATGTGACTAGGGTTCTGCACCTGGACGTGTATTACTTCTTTCCCAGAGCCAGAAAAGTCCTCTGTCCATGGCCCAAAGGAACATGGTAAACTCTACTGTGCCTTGAGTCAATATCCAAGAAAGTCCAGCATGACGAGTAGAAAGTAATGCTGCTCAGAACAGGATCCCTGACAGTGATGATGACTGTACAAAATGTGTTTGGACTTTCAGAGAGGAAGCCATCATCTCTTCCAGGGCCCTAGTTAATGAACAACTTAGAAGTGGATTGCATCAAGTCTGAAAACAAAACACAGAGCAAACAAACAAAACTGTCCCCTAAAACCCCCAAAACAAAAACTCCAAACCAAAAAAAGAGAAGCTAGAAATTCGACTATAGAGTTTTAATTAACAGGATAGAAATAGGGAAAAGATGTGTCTCTGGATATTTGTGTGCCAAGGGCAGTGAGAATAATTCCAGGCCCCACTGGTTGGTGAGTTTGAGGTTGTTGATATGATATGTAATGTGGAGCTGGGCGTGCCTCTGCATATAGGTAGCAAATCTCAGGAAATATAGGCACTTCTCAGGGAATAATTATAACTGGGTTCATCCAGTTTGGACTTGACAGTACATGCATATACACTGAATATACAAGACCATGCTTAAGGTCTAAATGGGTATCATCAAGAAGGAAAAAAAAAAAAGGCAATGATCTTTTCAAAGAAGGTCAGCTACTTTAAGGTCCTCATTAGTCTTAGACTATAACCTTGACTTTAAAAGAAAATCTTTACCTTCCGCCTAGAGTCCACTCAATTGTGTCTGATGAAAGTGTTTAGCTTAGAGAAAGTTGGCCATGTACTGACAACTGAGGAAATCATCCGGATGGCCATTTATATTGCATTTCTAACCTAACCATCCTATTGTACTGAGAAGAAGCCCAGAGTTACCAGTTTGGGGAAGACTATTGGCCAAATCATTAGAATGTTGCCTTGTGGATCAACAGACTCAGACCATCATTAAAATTTTGTATCTTAAGTGGTTGTTTTTTTCTTTTTCTGTTGGATATGTCTCGTAGACATATCCAAAAATGTCTACCTACTTTTAATGTACATAGTGATCATGTATTGAGTGAGTGAAAGTGAAGTCACTCAGTTGTGCCTGACTCTTTGTGACCCCATGGACTAATGTAGCCCACCAGGCTCCTCCGTCCATTGGATTCTCCAGGCAAGAACATTGGAGTGGGTTGCCATTTCCTTCTCCAGGGGATCTTCCCAACCTAGGGATCGAACCCAGGTCTCCCGCATGGCAGGCAGATGCTTTAACCTCTGAGCCACCAGGGAAGTCACAGTAAAAACAGCAGAATCTTTGGGGTCAGACACACCTAGGTTGGATCCCAGCATCACTACATATTTACAAGGAAATACTGAGCAAGTTCCATAACTTCTCTGAACCTCAGCTTCCTTATCTATAAAATGGAAATAATTAAAAGATGCTTGTCCTTTGGAAGAAAAGCTATGACAAACCAAGACAGCACATTAAAAAGCAGAGACATCACTTTGCCAACAAAGGCTCGTATAGTCAAAGCTATGTTATTTTTTGTCCCAATAGTCACCTAAGGATGTGAGAGTTGGACCTTAAAGGAGGCTGAGAACTGAAGAATTGATGCTTTCAAACTGTGGTGTTGGAGAAGACTCTTGAGAGTCCTTGTACAGCAAGGAGATCAAATCAGTCAATCCTTAAGGAAATTAGTCCTGAATATTCACTGGAAGGACTGATGCTGAAGCTGAAGTTCCAATATTTCGGCTACTTAATGCAAAGAGCTGACTCATTGGAAAAGACCCTGATGCTGGGAAAGATTGAAGGCAGGAGGAGAAGGGGATGACAGAGGATGAGATGGTTGGATGGCATCACCATCCAATTGACATGAGTTTGAGCAAACTCTGGGAGATGGTGAAAGACAAGGAAGCCTGGTGTGCTGCAGTCCATGGGGTCGCAAAGGGTCAGACAGGACTGAGTGATTTACCTACCTCAAGCTTTGTTTTGAGAACTAGTGAGATGCTATACAGATAGCAAGCTTCCCTGGTAGCTCAGTCGGTAAAGAATCCACCGGCAATGTGAGAGACCTCGGTTTGATCCCTGGGTTGGGAAGATCACCTGGAGAAGAGGATGGCAACCCGCTCCAGGATTCTTGCCTGGAGAAGCCTCTAGGACAGAGGAGCCTGGTGGGCTGCAGCTCATGGAGTAGCAAGAGTTGGACACGACTGAGCAACTAAGCAGAGCACATACAGATAGCGCCCATCATTTATTAGACATAAAATAAGTATTAGCTCCTTTTCTACTTTAATAATATTATTAAAGTATTAAACTATCAGTTAATTGTATTTATTATCTGTGTTATTCAAAATATAAAAGTATTATTACAACACCTCAAATGTCTAGAATCCAGATATTCTCACATGATATGACTCACATGCAAAGATTCACATGAAAAACTCTTTATATATGTCTCTGTAAAACAATCACATCAATAAATTGTATATTAAATGAGTTTAGCTAACTACCTAGAACACAGTGTAGACCTCTAATAGGTGTTCATTTATATTAAGGACAGAAACAGTGTTCATAGAGAGAGTTAGTTGAAAGCCAAGTAAACACATTTAATATTTCCTTTGCTGTTCATCAGCAGTATTCAGAGCAAAGCCCTGAATCTCACAGGGCTCATTCATGTGCAATCTCTGGTTCCTCAAGGGCTGAAAACCTCATATAGGAATATTATAATTAAGTTTTGCAAGCCACCCTGCACATTTCAATGGGAAGCGCTAAAGCGTAGTGGCTAATAACACTTGCTTTGCTTTGAGACAGCCTCCTCATGATCTTCAACTTGCTGTGTGATCTTTGACAAGTTACTTAATTCCCATGCTTGTGTTCCTGATCTGTAAAATGGGGGTGGTAATAAAAGGGCATCTATCTCACCGGACTCTAGTAAAGATTAAATGAGAAACAGCAATTAATGTGTCTGATACTTCAGAATCACCAAATAAATACTATCATGGTTTCTTTCATACTTTTTTCCCCAAATAAGGTTTGTGGAGATTTATATCATACATAACAAATAGAAGAAAGACAAAAAAGAAAAAAAAGAAAAGGAATTCTATGGTAAAAGTTCATCGTTGTAGAGGTAGGCTTTTCTACCCTTCCTCAAGCCCAATCTAGAACCAAGTCTCCTGGTTAAAAATCTTAATTTTGCACCTGCCTGGTGGCTTAGATAGTAGAGAATCTGCCTGCAGTGTGGGGGACTAAAGTTCAGTCTCTGGGATGAGAAGATCCCCTGAAGGAGGAAATGGCTACCCACTCCAGTATTTTTGCCTGGAGAATTCCACGGACAGAGGAGCCTGGCGGGCTGCAGTCCATGGAGTCGCAAAGAGTCAGACATGACTGAGCGACTGACACTTTCACACACACCTGCCCTGTAAGATGAAGACTATTCACCCCCAGTGTGCACTTCAGGTCGTTGGTGGGTGGTCTCTGTCCATCTTACAGGAAGTACTCAGCCTTTAAGCTGAAGTACTATAGGCCTTCAGTCTTTTCTTTGCATAAGAGCAGAGATTTCTGGGCTTCCTCTTATCTTTCTGTATATCCCCTTTTCTAACTGGAATGCTTTTTCTTCCCTTCCTTAATCTCCCCAAGATGACCATAGAGTGTGGGAAAGGCTTATTAGGAAAGGAAGTATGTGGACTCCTTGAAGAAGGCTTTCAGAAAAGGACAACATATTCAAAACAGTAGAAACTGGTGGGAAGGCCTGTGGCTTCCAGACGGTGGGAAGGCAAGCTCCTCAGGGGTCCTCACTTGGAAGGAGGCAGTCCCTACTGAGAGTCTCCCAGTGAGTGAAGCCATTAACATAGACAGGAATTCGGAGTTGAGGGAATAAAACGGGGTTGTCAGCTCTAAGCCCCAGCCATTAAATTAATGTTGAATCTTGATTTATGCTAATGACATTTAGCAATGTAATTCTCTGTAAGAGCATCTGTACAATAGCTCAGATATTCCCAGAGGTGTTTAGAGAGAGGGAGTAAGTCAACCAGATAATATTGTGTGAAATTAATTAAACAGGGACTTTAATATAAGGATGCTCTGAATTGGAAAATACATCTGTTTTGTATAAACATTTTCTTTCACCTCACCTGTGGTGTTTAGGTTTACCTAGAATTCTCATGGGAGAAGAATTTGGGGTAGAAAATTCTATGATCTTATGCTAATGCAGAAAATTTTATAAGTCTTGAGAGCAGGACTGCATCTATGAAATCCTTCTCATATATTTCATATTCACTAAAACATAATACAATATGACATGTGGAAATTTACAAATATTAAATTAGTAGTAATGGACATGAGTTTGAGTACGCTCTGAGAGTTGGTGATGGACAGGGAAGCCTGGCGTGCTGAAGTCCATGAGGTCACAAAGAGTCAGACACGACTGAGCAACTGAACTGAACTGAGAGTACTGAACTACTGATTTCTACTGCAAATGGTAGTTAGATAATTCAAAAGCTATATTTAGGTATTAATAGTCATTTTTAATAATACAATAAGCAAACCTCCTATCAACACAAAAACTAGAAAATTGACAGTATGCTCTTCCTAAACCCCAAACATATGAACCCATCTCTTCAGGCAATCAGCATTTTGAAGTTCAGATTTATTATTATCTTTCTTTCCTATTTTACAGTTTGATTGCATCTATAATTATTTATCTAAAAAGGTGTTTATATATGTGTATGTTTATGATGTTTTTAACTTAAAACATGTTGCATTTAATCATTTTATCTTGTTTTTTTTAGTTAAATTTTTATGATAGTTATTGATATGTTTGAACCTGCTGCCACATATCATTTCAACTTGATCTTCTTTTCTATACTTTAAAAACTAATTATCCTCTCCATTTATTTTTTTCCCATTATTTTCAAAAAAAACACTTCAGTACATATCACATTCACTGACCTTTACTCCCCAAACATGTCTGATATTATCATTCTGGACTTTTAATTTTAGTGTTATTATGGTATTTTCATAACCAGAATTTTAATTTTGTATCAGCTTACATATGTTCATGATTGTTTACTCTTGGTAAGTTTTAAAACTATAATTTTTAACAAAGAATAAAAACTTTTAAAATACCATATATTTCTTAAAACATCACCTAAGATTTATCTACTTTCTTATTTAAATATTTATGCAAGCTGTTCCTGGCATGGGTCTTTAGCAAAGTTTCAGAGGCTTTGTATGATAGAGCATATCATCCTCTCATTTAAATAACAGCTGGCTATGATACGAGGTCTTCTGTGCTTTTAATACTTTAAATGCACTCCACGGTTTTCAGGCATCAAATGTTGCATATGAAAAATCTGATGTTGCTCTGATTTTTGTTTCTTTTATTCATTCTTTCTTCATTTAGCTAATATT
Source organism: Muntiacus reevesi (assembly GCF_963930625.1). Classification (NCBI taxonomy): domain Eukaryota; kingdom Metazoa; phylum Chordata; class Mammalia; order Artiodactyla; family Cervidae; genus Muntiacus; species Muntiacus reevesi. The sequence goes on along the minus strand of NC_089265.1, from coordinate 14,682,397 downwards.
TACTAAGTAGTTACTATGTGATGTACTAAGTTTGGCACCAGGGTCCAAGAGTATACAGAGAGGCCCATCTACAATAATCCTGGGAGGTTGTCCTCTACTGAAACACAAAAACATATATATATATATATATATATATATATATATATATATACACACACATATATATATATATATTTTTTTTTTTTACTTTTTAAAAACTTTATTTTTAATTGAAGGATAATTGCTTTACCCTATTGTGTTGGTTTCTGCCAAACAATAAGCATAAAACTTGTCTACATTCCAGTAGTCATTTTATATTTGATATTCTTTGCCATTTAAAAAGAGCCATTAAGTGTTTGTAGAATAGAAACATGGGATGTATCTGGGTTTTACTTTTCCCTGGCCACCTAATTCTTACTCTGAATCTACTTACTACTATTTTATAGTCAATTCTAATAAGCAAAGCTGATTTCTCATCCCACAAAAGAGATGCTTTGGAAAATCACAAGTGAGTGGAGGACTCCTACTGACCAGCAAGTGAAAACGGGGGTGATGGGGATAAACCAGTGGTGATGGAAAAAATTGAACAAAGGGAGACCACAGCAAGCAGAGAAACTAAAGACTCAAAACTCTGATACCCAAGGCCCCTGAGTAAAGGAATAGAGAGTTGTAAACATTTTGACAGCTCCTTTGGGCATCACGGACTTACAGGACAGCATAGTGACAGACACAAAATCTTAGAATTGACTTTACTGTCATCTACCGTTTCTCATAACTTGACAAACAGGAGGTGGCTTAGATCAGTTCCACCACATCACAGCTATTACGGAAGTCTGTATAAGACGCTAACATTGCTTTTTCCTCAAATATGTTATTAAAGACATTGGCATTGTAAGGTAAACATGAGTATTAAGTAGACCTATGGGAGGAGACCTCCTTAACATTTCTTGAATTATGTGATAAAGATGGAGGAAAGTGCTTGGGTACAAAGATAAAAAAGAAAGAAAGAAAGAAGCTTGTGTCTTGGTGTTTAAGCTACTAATACAAAAATACCATAGACGGGATGACTTGAACAACCAGCATTGATATCTCACATTTTAGAAGGCCGGGAAGTCCAAGATCATGTCACTGGCAGCCGCGATGGCTGTTGAGGCCCTCTTCCTGTTTCAGAGATCGTGGTTGTCCCAGTGTGTCCTCACATGGTAGAAGGGGTGAAGGAGCTCTTTGGGGGCTCTTTTCTTTTCTTTTTTGAAATTTATTTATTTTTAATTGAAGGACAATTGCTTTACAATATCGTGTTGGTTTCTGTCAAGCATCACCATGAATCAGCCTTAGCTACACATATGTCCCATTCCTCTTGGATCTCCCTCTCACTTCCCTCCCCATCTCACTGCTCTAGATTGTTCCAGAGCTCCAGTGTGAGTTCCCTGATTCATCCAGCACATCCCCATGGCTCTCTAATTCACATGTGGTAATTAAGTTCCATGTCACTCTCTCCATACATCCCCCCCCTTTCCTCCCCACCCCCCACATCCATAGGTCTGTTCTCTATGTCTGTGTCTCCATTGCTGCCCTGCAAATAATTTCATCAGTACCCTCTTTTTAGATTCCATACATATGCATTAGTATATGATATTTGTTTCTCTCTTTCGGACTTACTTCACTCTGTATAATAGCAAATGAAACAACTGACAAAGTATTGATTTTCAAAATGTACAAGCAGCTCATACAATCAACACCAGAAAAACAAACAACCCAATCCAAAAGTGGGAAAAAGACCTAAACAGACATTTCTCCAAAGAAGACATACAGATGGCTAACACATGAAAAGATGCTCAACATCACTAATTATTAAAGAAATGCAAGTCAAAACAGCCATGAGATATCACCCCCCACTGATCAGACTGGCCATCATCAAAAAGTCCACAAACAATAAATGCTGGCGAGGGTGTGGAGAAAAGGGAACCTTCTTGCACTGCCGGTGGGAATGCAAATTGATTCAGCCACTATGGAAGATGGTATGGACATTCCTTAAAAAACTAGGAATAAAATCACCATATGACCCAGCAATCCCACTACTAGGCATATACCCTGAGGAAACCAAACTGAAAAAGACACAAGTAATCCAGTTTTCACTGAAGCAATCTGGATGTCCAACAATAGATGAATGAACTATAGGTTCTCCACAGTTTAAAATTTTTAAAAAAAAAGTATTAAATATATAGTAACAAATATCATATAGTAACACAAGTACATGGAATATAGGAAAATGGTATAGATGTTCTTATTTGTAAAACATAAATAGAGACATAGATGTAGAGGACAAATGTTTGGACATCAAGGGGGGAAGGGGGAGTGAGTTGAATTGGGAGGTTGGGATTGACATATATACACTGTTGATATGTACAAAATAGATAACTAATGAGAAGCTACTTTATAGCTCAGGGAATCCTACTCAATGATCTATGGTGACCTAAATGGGAAGGAAATTAAAAATAAAGAGGGGAATCTATCTAACCATCTATAACTGATTCACTTTGCAGTACAGCAGAAACTAATATAATATGGTAAAGCAATTATATTCCTATAAAATGAATTAAAAATAATGTTTATAAACAGTATTAGAAATAAAAATTTATAATTTAATAAAAGGACTGTGTACCTACCACCCAGTATAAGCAGTATTCCTCTCACATGTGCATCACTGATACCAGTTACTGTCCTTCCTGACCACAAAGGTAACGGCAAACACCAAACTTATGTTTTGCTATTCCCTCGCTCTTTACAGTTTTCCATACTGCTTAATATCGCTAAACATAGAATCCTGGTTTTCATGGTTTTCAAGTTTTTGAAACTAGACTTGATTCCCTCCCCCCCTGAGGATTATGTTCCTAAGATTGATTCATGTTGTGCAGCTTATTTTATTCACTCTTATTGCTGGAGAGGATTATATTATGTGAATATACCACATTTCCCCTTCTGCCCACTGTTGAGGGGCATTTGGGATTTTCCCAGCATTTTGCTGTTAAAAACATTTCCACTTTTAACATTCATGCATGAATATCAGGTTTGGGAGTCCTGGGACACATAAAGAAGTTTCTTTTAGGTTTATAGCTAGGAGTAGAGTTGCCAAACAATAGGAAGGCGTGTGTTCACATTTACTATGATACGCCAGATTGTTTTCTAAATCTGTTAACCAGAACCATGGACTTTTAAATATTCTGTTTGTTCCATGCCTTTTAGTGTTTGCCAATCATGTATCTTACTCTTGATTTTAATGTATATTTTTTGGCTACTAATGAGGTTGATGATACACGACTTCTCATCTATAAATGCCTATTCAAGGTATTTCTTGTGTGTTTTGTGATTTTTTTTAAACTCTAATCTCACATTCCTTGAGTAATTCTTTGATGTAGTAGTCTCTTGATGCCTGAGCCAAATGCGGATTCACCCAAATATAATTTGCATTTCTTTCCTTCCATTCACATAAAAGCTTCATCAAACTCAGCAACTTGAAGCTAAAGACTAGGTTTGAGGGCTTGTTTGGAACCTCCAAGAAGAATGAATTCAGGCAGCGAACCACACATGAGGACCTGCTTATGGTTATCAAATTTCTTGGGGATTTTTTTTCCTACACTGAATGTCAAGCTTCAAAGATAGCTATTATTCTTGCTACTGTCTGGAGTGTAGATAATCTATTAGTAACTTACATGAAAGCAAGGGCATAGCCCTTTAAGTTACCAGATTCCTGGGCATGACAACCATGGCACAGAGGAATCATTTTCATTTACTCTGGACTTCCAGACCTCAGCACCCCAAAACTTTTAATCCACCTCCTAGAAAATTTCACAGTCAACTCTACTCAATGATGTATGCTTCAATAAGGAGCCTATTCATCTTTCTAGATAACAAGCATCTCAACTCCAACAAACAAACAAACAAAAAACAACCCTGTGATCAATTCATTAAGAACTTTGCAACTAGAAACGTCTAGAAACTGCTTCAAATTTAACAGAAATCTAAGATTTCATCATACAGTGGAATAAAAATTTTATTTTGAATTACCTATGGAGGGCACTAGATGTTTCTGGGTTGAGATGAAATAAAGTCTTAATCTATCCCTGGCATCATGTTCCTCATTTCATATTCCCCTATCTCTTTCCCTTTGTCAGGATTTGGAACAGTGCTAAAAGACCCTGAGTTAATTTGATCAGTTAATCAAAATATTTTAGGGATCTGGACAAATTTGCATCTCTTGTAGCCGAGCAATCTATTTTTATTAGAATCAAGCCCAGGTTTTATAGCTTGATAAACCACTTGACTAATATTAGCTACCAATTTTTTTGAGTGTTTTCTATCTGCCAGACAATATGTTAGTGTTTTACATACATTTTAACCATTATAGCTTTCCATGATGGCCCAAGATCGCTTAGGTTAGTAAATGCCTGAGTTGTATTCTTTCACAGTCTCTGCCTTATCCTCTACCACCTGCCACACACCACGAGAAAATAATACGCCCATTGTTCAAATCCAGCAGGTGACTACAAAATTAAATTATATTTTTCAGCACAAACAGGTTTCAAGTTGTTTGGCAAATAACAATGGAAGAACCTTTTTACTATGAAATCTTAATTCATATCCATACATAATAGGTATTTATTCTGAAGCTGTATATTATTAAATAATTATCTAGTTAATTCAGTTTATATATTAATCTACCAAGTATGGAGTAAAAAATGGCACAGCAGATTTTTCCAGCTTTGGCGTTCATGAACAGCTTCCATTGGTCTCCTGCTATTAAAAGATTGATATATGCACAACAAAACAGAAAAAGATTTTTTTTGAATGCCATATTTAAAAAAAAAACTTCACAAAGGAGCTTATGACCATAGCCTGGTAGACCTTGATATATATCTGCTATCTCCTAATGTTCCTGTGCCCCAGTTATCTGTAAAGGGGGGATATGCATGCTTGAATTCTCTCAGGTAGAGAGGAATTAATGAAGACACGAATGCAAAGCAATTTAACTCTTCAGAGCTAAGAATTTTATAAACAAAAGGCATTATCATTGATGCTCATGCTCTTATTCACTCATGGTATTAAAAAACCTACCAAATGCAGCTAAAGTATAAAACTGATGCATCCTAGCACATCAGTGAAAAGGATTTTTTTCTTTGCTCTTCTATCTTAGCAGCATTAGTTTAAAAGATGCTTGAATTACTTGACAAGTCAGAAAGAACTATTGTTACAGACAGAAAAGTAATCTATATGCAGGTACGGGTCCAACAATATACTACTCTAAGACATGTAAAACCACTAAAACACAGATATGGGTAATTGTCAGAGTAATTTTAATTCTTTCGTTTGCTTGCTTATTGACCCATTAACTTAAATCCAGTTTTATTTTAAAATCAACTTTATATTGGTAGAATGTATGTGTAACACAATTCACACAGTTTGACTGTGAAAATTAATGAGCTGTGACAAATTTAGAAATTCAAATAATAACTACCACACTGATCAAGACAAAAGATGTTTCCATCTCCTCAGAAATCTCTCTCATGCTTCTTTGCATAGACCCAGTTTTAAATCATTAGAAATCAGATCTATGCTGAAATAGATGCTATTATCTTGGATTAAAAAAACAAATCCAGATTCTGGATTTCTGCCTGGAGGATGAGGATTAGGGCAGTAGGGGATCATATCTGTTATCCTATTATTTATGAGTTATCATTTCCTCAGAAAGACCTTCCCTACTCTATCAGTCTTATTTTTCTCTCCTATTGCACCTTGTTTTTTCCTTTATGCTTTTTATTACAATTCATAACTCTCTATTTATTTGTGTATGTATGTAAGAGTGTGTGGTGTGTTTATTTAATGTCTCTACCACTCACTGGACTTGAAACCTTCCAAAATTAAGAATCATGTTTTCTTCTTTTTCTATTGTTGATATGTTCTTAATGATGCCCGACACTTTCCTGGCAAAAGATTGTGCTCAAAAATGATCTTTGAATGTACTAATAGACAGCTAATTCATTTAAACAACATTTACTAAGTACCTACCATAGGCAGTTGGATTGCATTGTACTGGAGATCTAAGGATGAAAAAGGATTTTAATAAGCAGATCTTAACTTATGTGGAATTCATAATTATGTGGCTATTTAAAAAAAAACCTCAGCTTTTAGCATCTTATTCATTACTATCATTAAGTTTCTACTGTATGCATGGTACTAGGTGAGTTACTTGATGCATATTAATTTGAGAATATTTCAAAAGTAGCTACAGATAAGCCTAATCTAATAAATTTTTAATTATTTGAAGCTTTGTTCCAAAAATGTAAATTTAGGAATCAAATACAAAATTCTATAATGAGTTATTTTCTATTAATTCAGAGCAGAATATCAACATAATAGAATGACTGCAACTGTTTTCAATGATAAAATGTGGATCTGACTATTAGAATTTAAATGAGTTGTTTAACAAGTTATGGGTTTTTGTTTTTTTTCCCAGCTCTAGCTGGAGGGTATATTCACCCCAAGGGTGAAATTGTGAATCTTATTGAGGGAGAATCTATCATTAGGGCCAATCTTAATTAAGACAACCTTATGAGAAAGCTATCTGAGTGGTGAGTTTCAGAAAAAGAAAGTCTCTTAGATAAAACTTTGCCTGAAATCAAGCAGCCAGCAAATAGATGACTTTACGTTTGGATTCAAGACAATCTACTCCAGTGTTTACCTTCTTTAAATGAGTATTTCTAATAGCTGCACTGCACCATCTACTGTGTACTTTCCAGGCACTGGGAACACAATAGTGAACAAAGCATGAACACGGCCCTCACACAGCTCACATCCTAGAGCATGTGATAAGAAAATGATGTTTACTAGCATCTGGTAGAGGACACTTTCTGTTAGCTCATCATGTCCTTACAGCACCCTGAAAGTTCAGCTTGCAAATGACATCATTTTCTTTTCATAGACATGGGAACTGAAGCTCAACAGCTAAGACTGGAGCCTACATCTTCTGGCTCAAACCTGATGTTTTGCTGATTGCCAAAGGAATGAAACCTTCAAATTTCATCTGTAAGGTAGTAGATGTGGTGATCACACTAACACCAATAGAGTGAAATACAAGGCAAGACCATTTATCAGGAAGACAGGAGTGGGTGGTGGTCAGTAACAAAAGACAGATGTTAGTAAACAGTTATAGAATGGAATGCAAAGCAAGATCGACTGTCACATGCTAACATAGAGCCTTACTGTGTAGAACACAACAGCCTGACTTCCACCTTCCAGCAGCTTCCATCCCTCAGTGGCTTTGTATGGAGATTGCAGGGCCCCAGTGTAGCAGGAAGCCCAGAGATACCAGAGAATTCACACTAATACCCTTCTTTCAAGAAAATGTAGGATAATGACTAACAGGAGTTGGTAAATGTGTATTCTTTGCTCCTTAGGTGGGTAACTCGGAGGAAAAAAACCTTCCTACGCTGGCTGCCAGAGTCCAGCTCATCGAATTGGGCTCCAGTTACAGGAGAGCTGAGCTTCCCTGGTGGCTCAGATGGTAAAGAATCTAAAGGCAGATTCTTCTTTACCAAAGGAGGCTCGGGTTCATTCCCTGGGTCCGGAACCCCTGGAGAAGGCAATGGCTACCCACTCCAGTATTCTTGTCTGGAAAATCTCATGGACAGAGGAACCTGGCGGGCTCCAGTCCATGGGGTCACAAAGACTCGGACACGCCTGAGTGACGAACACTACAGGAGGGCTAAGTTGATTGCGGTCACATCCTTTACTGGCTCCTTTTTATTCCTGGTCTCACTCCCCACCAACGATTCTTAGGATTAACTCCTGAATACATTCCCTTTGTACCAGACACTCTGCTTGGGGGAACCAAGGCAAGTCTATCAATTGATTCACAAAAGTGAGGGCACCCAGCCAGTAGCCCTAGAATTAATGGATGAGTATCAAAGCCATTCTGATAAATCCAAAAATCTCTTGGAGTGTTTCAGTCTGCACAGAATCGATGAATTTTCCCTTTGAGGAATTCACTGCAATATTCTCTAATTCTGAATGCTGTCAGGGATATGAAATGTGGTTTTGCTTACAAATCAAATAGCAATTGATTCCTCCATCACCAAAACAGAATCATCACAGTGAAGAATGCCCACCCTCCCCTTTTCTCCCCACTGCCCCCCACCAATGTTTTCCTCTCTCTCCTCCACCTCTTTCTGCCTCCTTCCATCACTTCCTCCCTAATTTTATAATTTCCTTCCTTTCTTCCTACAGAATATATAATCTTACCTAAATCATAGCTTTTTTGAAAAGAGACGCTTCTCTAGTTAAAAAAGTAGGGAGATAGAAAGTAACTGTTATTATCTTTCCTCCCTTGATACCTTTTGTTTTCTAAAACTCTCTGAAGATTTATGGAGGTAGGTAGAGGTACTAAGTAAGAAAAAAATATTATTAATCTTGAGCTGTACCTGGAGCTCTTTTTTATTACCCAATACAATACACATAGATTCTTATTAAGAAAGAAAATCCTCTGTGAAGGAAATAATCCATTTCATTTTCCAAATGAGCACAGCACAGCTAAGAGAAAGAACAGAATTAGCAATAGAATTCTCAGCCTAAACCCCTTGCCATTTCCTTTAGTAAAATGAACACAGGTAGAGAATGTATTAATTTCATTATAAGATAGAAGAACTAAATTCACCTTATCTTTTTGTATTTAACTCCTGTTTGGCGTGAAGCTGTTGCTATCTCATTTATTAAATTATCAGAGCTCAAACAACTATCTATCTTGGCACTTGGGAAGAGAAAGACTTCCTTATTTTACTAAAACACATAGAATCATTGACACAGGAAATAATATTAACATGTCCTTCATAAAGGTCCTGCTGGTAAGTCAGTCCCAACTCATCATCACAACCGGTAACTGTCCACACTTGAAGCCAACAGATGAAAGCCCTTCATTCTATTCCCTAAAGTGAGCTCAATAATCACAAACTAACCTTGGTCAATTATGTGCTTACAAGAAATAAAGGTGATAAAAGAAAACTATGTAAGTAATTTATTAATAATCAACTTTATTCAAGAAATTCAAGGTGAGGTGTGTTGGAAAATGTCACTTTCTTAATTGTGGTATTACTTCAAATTGGCATTCTCTCTTTTTCAATGCCAACATATTAGATGTTTACAAGAAAGAATAGATGTTCATTGCCAAGAATGTGGATATTGTGTCAAGTATATTTCAAAGGCATTTCAACTGTGATATTGAAGTAAAAGCCAAAGACATAGAAGCAAAGCCACTTCTACAATAATAGAAGTGAAATGATATTTAGGTTCATGCTGCTCAGAGCGGGAAGCCTGGCCTCCTTGTGCTCATCAGGATGGCAGGATTCATACCAAGTCAATGGACAAAACTGGCATACCACACAGCTCCAGGTCAGGGGTAGGTAAATCAGAGTACTGTTTATATAAAAAAACAAACTGACACATATTATGGCACACTCTACTTCTGATTCAAATTTATTGTTATGGTAAACCAGGCTGCAGAAAAAAAAAAGCTGTTATAATGAACTCAATACAATTAAATTTTTCTTATGCAAAAAAAAAATTACATAGATACAGGGTAAAGTTGAATACAAAAACTGACTGTACAACTTCTTGAAATAAAAAACATTCATTTAAGTCTTTTGATTGCAGATGGTCCATTTAGTTTGTTGCCCAAACCTCTGTAGGGCAAGTTCAAGGTCTGGCATTGAGGATACTTTTATGGAAAATTCTGAAAAGCACTTATTAAGTTTGGTTATTAGTAGGAATTCCAGCAAACCTTCCCTCTTGGCACATAAAAATTTAATATTAGATCTTAAATTTGGCTCTTTGGTCTTTGATGTTTAGATTCATTTGGTAAAGCCAGAAATGTGCCCTACACCACATTCCTATCAGTTTGTCTCAGTTAAAAAACATACTAAAACTTAGAATGTTCATTGGGCGAGAGGAGACTAAGGGAAGGGTTAGTTCACTACCACAGTTCACAATGAGCCCTTGGTAACATAACAGAAAACGGACGATCCCATCCAGCTAGGGATGTGGCACTTCACTTCTGACTTTCCATTTCCTCTCTGCAAAATGTGGTAGATTATTTATTCAAAAGGCACATAGAAATTACTGCAGGCCAAGCGCTACTCTAAACAGTTTGCACGAATTGACTCATTTAATCTTATGGCAAATGTCTGAGTATTAAGTGCCATGAATAATGTGCAAAGTAAATCCACGGAAGGAAAGAGAGATAGGAGTAAACCATCCGAGAGAGTCTGGTCAGGATATGTTATTATCTTACTTAATATTTTATATGATATATTTGGAATTGACTACATAAAAAAGTGACATTTGAATAGTCCTGACTAAATTAAAGGACCATCCATGTAACTTTATGGGAGAACATGTTTCAAGCAGACAGATCAGCAAGTGCAGAGGCTCTGAGATGAAAACTATGCTTGAGCTGTAGAGAACTAGTAAGCTGGCCAGCTTTCCAGAGGGAAGTTAGTGAAGAGACCAGCGAGCAGAGACTACAGGAGTAGGCGATGAGATCAGAGAGGAAAACAGTTTGGGTTTACTTTATTTTGGTGGAAACAGAATGATTCACCATCCTTCCAAACTGATTTTGCAAGTATACTTCCAGTCTAGCCCGCTCTTGGATGCATATCGTATGAACTTACATATACACACATACATTTGAAACAGTGTACAGACAGCCACTCCTCAGCTGGGCAAAATAAATCATGATGCAGTAGTGGGAAACACAGTAGTAGGGGAAAGGAGGAGGAAGAAGGGAAAGAGTACCACTCTGATTATTTTACTACCTTACTTAAAATTCTTTCAACAGCTCTGTGGCCTAAAAAGGGAGGCAGTGCTGAGTGACTGTTGGGTAAGACCAGCGGAGGTCAGACTACTGAATCTATAGCATATTAGGGACATGTGGTATATCCAGGGACTGAGTTATCTAGCTCACTAGTACTTGGATTTAGAAGGTGTTTAATAAATGGGCTGATTTTATCAGTTGTCAAGTGCTAATGGCACTTTAATACCCAAATCCATTCATTTTACTTTCTAGTACAAGTTTAACAGAAATCCTTTTCTTAATTTCATTATGAAGAAATCTGTAGTCATTTCCTTGCTTTGGTTCTTTTTTCTAAAAATTGGCTTAGATGATTGGGAGTAAGAACTGTCTTAGATATAGTTTGACTAAAAGGAAAAGTAAGATAATTTGCTAATAGGGATTAAAATCTATCAGAAAAGAGTTAAGCTATACAGGTAGAAAGAAAGTGAAGTGTTTTCAATATGCAAATAGGGCCAATAGACTATTATAAAGCCACAGAACAAGCTGAGAGGCAGAAATCCATAGTTCGTTTGTTAAAACAGGTAAGAAGGTGAGTGAGGACCAGACATAGAGAGAAGGCCTAAGGAGAGGCTATGCACCTTGCATAATCCTCTGCTTCTACAACCTGAGTTTTCTTTATATCTTTATTCATTTAGGAAATTTCTTTCTTGAAGAAGGCATGCAAATGGTATCTAGGAGATTGATTAAGTTAAATATCTCAAGAACTGTCACTTCCAATGTTCTGATGATCAGATCATGGTGCTATTACTTGTAAAACTCCTATCTCAAATTCAATTTCCCTAAAACACAAAATTCAAAACTCTAATTCCATCTCAGTTCTTTCAGTCATGGTCCAGCATTCAAAGTAGTAATCACAGAGATATTTCTACCCTTGGACAAGAAATGGGATAGTTATTGTTCAAAGTCATTTGCCTGGACTCTAGAGAGTTTGGTAGCATCTTTTCTCACCTCCTTCATTGTCAACAGGATTAGGTCATTTAGATATGCTCCCCAAGAAGAATCTCTGTCAAAGTGAAGTTCCCAAGACTGGGCCCAAAACAGTGACTACATATATATTCTTCTTCAAAGATGACGAGCCCAAGAAAGTGGACACAAAAGTTGGAAACTTGTGCAATATAAAGCAATAGCCTTAGATGTTTATACAGAATTTGACCCAAGTAAAATTCTAGGAATTTATCCTGGAGAAATAATAAAATAAATGTGCACATTTTTAAATCACAGCATTAACTGTGAAAGTGACCAACTGGAAAGATTATAAATATTGACAGTGATAAACTGGTTAAATAAGTCATGGCTGACTTACAGACTTTCATTATGAAATGTGTGTGTGTGTTAATTGCTCAGTTGTGTCCAACTCTTTGCGACCCCATGCACTATAGCCCCCTAGGCTCCTCTGTCCATGGAATTTTCCAGCCAAGAATACTGGAATGGGTAGCCATTTCCTTCTCCAAGGGAAATGAAATATAATGCAATCAATAAAAGAAAAATTCCCATAACCACTGAGAACAATTACAAATAGAAATATGGGGTAAAATATAATTTGGAAACTTTATTAAAGAAGAAAAATACCAATGAGCAGAAAATAATGTGCCTGAAATGTACATTTAAACTAAAAGTGATATCACTTCCATCCCAATATAGACTATATGATACCAAAGGGTTAGTGTGTCCTGTGATGGTCAGGAAAGTTTTCTGATTAGAACTGGCCTGGAACGTTAGAAGAATTTCCAGGAAGGCAGAGTGGGGAATTATGCTAATTAGTACATTAAATTATGGAATTTGACCTAAAGGCACTTGAAGATTCACTATGTTTCCAGAATTCTAAAAGACTTCTTTAGATATATTTGCTGTGGAATGTTTTAAAAATACTATCTAATGAACATATTAATAGTGTTTATTGAAGAATCATTATTATAGGTAATGATTAGTCAATACCATATCTGGATTAGAATTTAGTTTATAAAATGGAAACAAATGGTCTATGGCTCAACAAAAAGTTGTTCATTTAATCATGCAGCCTTATTCTGCTGGAAGTGAGTAGCAGTGGCAGGTCCATCCATGTGGACATAACAGCTAGACTTCAGAATGCCATGGGGGGAGCTAAAACAGACTGGCTCTATGTGACCCTCTGGCAGCAGAAAGACCAACCTAAGATACAATCATATCTTTGAATGGCAGTCTATTTTGAGGAAGAGAATTTATTTGGATTCAGAAGACCTGGATCCAAAGGTCAGCTCTGCCATTTATCATCTGCGAGAGCTTACAAAACTCATGAATTTTCCTGAATTTCAGCTCCAGTGGTGTGCAGAAACGGACTCACATGGGCTTGTGGGAGACAGTCGTGAATACCTCCTCCCAGTTCAGTGTTCAGTGATGTTACATTAGAAGTCTGAAATTAAGCATGATGGGTGTGCTTGTATCATGGAACTAGCAAAAATCATAAATCAAGTTCCTCCCACCCAAACGAGTTGGTTTTAAGACATTGCCAGTACATCACTGGTTTAAGAAATGAGTTTTTGAATAATTATGAATGGTCACTCTGGTCTTTGTATTTACATGCTTGTTTAGTTTGTCCATTTATTTTGTTTATTCATTTTTTTTTTATATTCCACACATAAATGAAATCATATGTGTCTTTCTCAGCCTCACTTAGCATCATATCCTCAAGATTTGTTGGCACAAATGGCCAGGGCAATGGTTACCAGAGAGGAAAGGGGTGGGTGAGAGCAAAATGGGTAAAGAGGTCAATTATATGGTGACTGATAGAAACAAACTTTTTGATGGTGAGTATAGTGCAGTGAATACAGATGTAGAAATATAATATTATATGCTTAAAACCAATATAATACTATACACCAGTTACCTCAATAAAAGTTATTTTAAAATAATATGACTGAGGGATTTAAAAGCACCTTGTAAAACAGCAAGCATTGGGAATTTTTGTTAATAATATTCCTCTATGCATCGTGCTTTGATAGCTTAAATCCAGAACAAAGAGTTAACAACAACATCCATTACTTCTAACGGGAAAAAAAAAGAATAATCGAGAGAAGGTAACTAATGACACTGAAGTAGGCTTTCTAAAACTTAAAGCTTTGTGGGGGTTCAGGAAAACATGAACAGAAGATGAAAGGTAAAAGAACAATCTGAATTCTGAATTAGATAAAGGGAATGTTCTGAAAAAGAAATCAGGCCAAACTATGATAGTAATTAAATTTTAGGCAGAACTGCAAGCAATATAAAAGATATATTATTTAATGTTCTAGAAAGGTCAGATGAGATCTCTTGAAATAATTTTTTCCTTTCTATTTCTTTCACTGATATTGAATCAAAGTGACTGCTCTTACCAATAAAATAAATACACAGAAATATGTTTACACTATGAACAAAAATGTACACATTGTTTAGACATGAAAAGATAAAATATACTATTGGGCTATTGTATTAATAATTCTGCATATAAAGGGAATGTAGTGACAAATGTAGGACTGTAAAGTGTTCTTTGAACTAAGAAAAAATATAGTGAAGTTTGAAGGGGAAGACAAGATTTTTTGCAATTGAGGGATCAAAGGCCTCACTAGAGCATAGTGTTAGTAGCTCAGTCATGTCCACTCTTTGTAACCCCGTGAACTGTAGCCTGTTAGGCTCCTCTGTCCATGGGATTCCCCAGGCAAGAATACTGGAATGGGTAGCCATTTCCTTCTCCAGGGGATCTTCTGGACCCAAGGATTGAACCTGGGTCTCCTGCATTGCAGGCAGATTCTTTACCATCAGAGCTACCAGGCATAAGTAACTCTAAAATCCCACCCACACGGATGGAGTCAGTGTCACATCACCTCGTCTATTTTCTCATTTTATGAGCACCTTCCAGAAAAACATCTATTTCTGCTTTATTGACTTGCTAAAGCCTTTGACTGTGTGGATCACAACAAACTGGAAAATTCTGAAAGAGATGGGCATACCAGACCACCTGACCTGCCTCTTGAGAAATCTGTATTCAGGTCAGGAAGCAACAGTTAGAACTGGACATGGAACAACAGACTGGTTCCAAATAGGAAAAAGAGTACGTCAAGGCTGTATATTGTCACCCTGCTTATTTAACTTAAATGCAGAGTACATCATGAGAAATGCTGGACTGGAAGAAGTACAAGCTGGAATCAAGATTGCCAGGAGAAATATCAATAACCTCGGATACGCAGATGCCACCACTCTTATGGCAGAAAGTGAAGAAGATCTAAAGAGCCTCTTGATGAAAGTGAAAGAGGAGAAGTGAAAAAGCTGGCTTAAAACTCAACATTCAGAAAATTAAGATGATGGCATCCGATCCCATCACTTCAAGGCAAATAGATTGGGAAACAGTGGAACAGTGGCTGACTTTATTTTCTGGGCTCCAAAATCACTGCAGATGGTGACTGCAGCCATGAAATTAAAAGATGCTTACTCCTTAGAAGGAAATAAATGACCAACCTCGACAGCATATTAAAAAGCAGAGACATTACTTTGCCAACAAAAGTCCGTCTAGTCAAGGCTATGCTTTTTCCAGTGGTCATGTATGGATGTGAGAGTTGGACTGTAAAGAAAGCTGAGTGCTGAAGAATTGATGCTTTTGAACTGTGGTGTTGGACAAGATTCTTGAGAGTCCCTTGGACTGCAAGGAGATACAACAAGCCCATCCTAAAGGAGATCAGTCCTGAGTGTTCATTGGAAGGACTGATGTTGAAACTGAAACTCCAATACTTTGTCCACCTGATGCAAAGAGCTGACTCATTTGAAAAGACCCTGCTGCTGGCAAAGATTGAAGGCGGGAGGAGATGGTTGGATGGCATCACCAACTCAATGGACATGAGTTTGGGCAACCTGCAGGAGTTGGTGATGAACATTGAAGCCTGATGTGCTACAGTCCATAGGGTCACAAGGAGCTGGATATGACTGAGCAACTGAACTGAACTGATAACCATACAACCAAAATAAAAATAAAAACTTGACAGCAGCATCATAAAACCATGTCCAAATTCTATTATTTTTATTTATAATTCTTTCTCCCCCTACTATTTATTGGGGAAAAAAAGTTATAAAATATGTGAAAAGAGGGATAGTAGCTCTTGTCCTACCAGGATTCTGACTGATAACAGTAATAATGAAGGTGTTGGTTTGGCCTAAAATGTTGTTGTGGTTTAGTCACTCAGTCATGTTCAACTCTTGCAACCCCATGGACTATAGCCTGCCAGGCTCCTCTGTCCATAGAATTCTCCAGGCAAGAATACTGGAGTGGGTTGCCATTTCCTTTTCCAGGGCATCTTCCTGACCCATGAATCAAACCTGGGTCTCCTGCATTGCAGGTAGATTCTTTATCAACTGAGCTATGTGGGAAGCCTAAAATGCCATCATTTAAACTCTCCAAACTGAGGCCCTACCTTATCTTTAAAAAAAATGAAATGGCAGAAATTTTGAGGAATTATTCCAAAACTGCCACTGCTTTATAAAAAGAAAAAAGAGTGACCTTAAAAATTCTTCTCCTGAAATCCCAAAGCAATATGCTTGTATTTTAATCTATTTTGGCAAGTAGCAGAGTTTGCATAATAGTGATGAGATTCCTGCCTATAAAATTGTGAGCCTGTTGGAGATGAGGGACTAGGCATTACTCAATTTTACACCCTCTAAGCACATGGCACAGTGATTTACACACAGAGTGTGAAGGTAAGACTTTATAAATTAAATTGAATATTTTTCTGGACATGAGCTCTTTTCTCCCCCTAGCTTTGTATGCAGAGGTTAATTTACCCTTCCTGCTTTCTCCAGTTGCCTGATGATCTTTTTACCTAGATTTGGATGGATAGATGGACAGATACATATAGATACAGATGGATAAAGGAGATTGCAGAAGCTGATCCGATGGGCCAGCATCTTTCCCCCTTAAAGAAAAAGTGAATATGGGCAATATTCATGTAGGAATAACTTTTTCTTTCTGGTGAACATTCATAATTATGCCTACTGCATTTCTAAAGAAGTGCTCATATTACTCTATATTACTCAGTATCATTTCCTGCATCATATTTTTCTTTCTTCTTTCAGACCACAATAATAACTGGACTTTCTTTCACAAAAGAATATTCATTCACAAAAATGAATATTCATTTTAACTTTTTATATTAAATAAATAATACATTACTCTTTTGTCTCACAAAGAAATACATATATTCTCCAAACAATTTGTGATAGGAATTTAAAGGACAAATCACCTCACTTATTATTTTTTTCTTTTTTTAAAATATAGTAAGCCTAATATGAACTCTATTTCAAATATTTCAAAACTAAGAATGTCATAGGGGATTCCCCAATGGCTCAGGGGTAAAGAATCTGCCTCTTAATGCAGGAGATGCAGGTTCAATTCCTACCTTAGGAAGATCCCCCTGGAGTTGGAAACAGCAACCCACTCCAGTATTCATATCTGTAAACTCCCATGGACAGAGGAGATTGGTTGGCTACAGTCCTAAAGGGTCACAAAGAGTTGGACATGACTGAGCATGCAGGGATAGTCCAGATTTTATTGATATTTCCTTTAAACTGTGTTACTGAAAAGACTATTCAAAGTGTCAAGAACAAATTCCTACAACAGATTATTTTACATTTGTTTGTTACAATGAAATGAATGAAACTACATTTAAAGGGAAAAAATAGATATTAAGTATAAGAACAAATGATGCTACCATGTTGAGTTATTTCAAACTTGGTTTGAGAAGCTAAATGTTGCCATCTTGGGATGCATAATTAGAAAGGATCTGATTCTTTTGAAATAATCCAGGGGATTTTGTTCCATTTGAGTGCCTGCATTCAGGCTAAACTTTGACAATCAGCTGTTTATCATCATCTCACTTTGTGTATTGACATTCTGCCACTGTACATATGACAAGGCTGAATCGTTTCATCCACAGTGACTTTCAGTGACCTCTGGAGGAGGAAGTTATAGCTGTTGAAATGTATGCAGGAGTATAACTGTTAACACAAGAAACCGAGCTGCCCTAGTTTTCACTGCAAAATTCCAGGAGGACCACACCTTTCAATTTGGCAGAGGAACCCTTGAACTGAGCATGTCATATGGAGCAGGTCAGAGGAGACTGAATTTTCATTTAGATTAAGAAATTAACTCAACCAGGAGGAATGTGCCTTTCTCTTCAGGAGGCATAAAAAGGTTCTTCGAAACAAATCCCTGCCTAGGAGAACTTGGTTAATACAATATTTGGTTAATACAGAAGCTCTTGGTTAAGTTTGTTGATATTTTAGTATTGTACAGGCTTAAACCTTTGTAAGAACATCAATGCATATTAAAGTAACTTGTAATTTAATTTAAACTATTTTATTTTTATTCTCCCTGGGGCTTTCGAAACACTGCATTATGATTCAACATTGCTATATAAGTAGGTGTCTCCTTAATTGAAATACAATCAGGTTCTTCAAAAAGAGTTATCCTTTTGAAATACCTATTGTATTTAACTCTAAAGCTGTGTCTTCATTCTTGTTTTTTTCCCTGGGGAATTCAGAGCTATTACCTCCACCTCAATTTAGCTTGTTATTTCTAGTACCATGCTCACCAGGTCCTTCATTGAACAGATTTTCCCCAATTCTTAATTGAAAATCTATTAATTTTATCTTTATCAGAGTCCCTTGGACTGCAAAGAGATCAAACCAGTCAATCCTAAAGGAAATCAACCCTGAATATTCATTGGAGGGACTGATACTGAAGCTGAAGTTCCAATACTTTGGCACCTGATGCAAAGAGCTGACTCATTGGAAAAGACCCTGATGCTGGGGAAGACGGAAGGGAGGATAAGGGGATGACAGAGGATGAGATGGTTGGATGGCAGCTTCGACTCAATGGACAGGAGCCTGAGCAAACTTCAGGAGATGGTGAAGGACAAGGAATCCTGGTGTATTGCTGTCCGTGGGGTTGCAAAGAGTCAGACACAGTTTAGCCACTGAATAACAAACAACTATTACAATTAGCTTTATAGCATTGATGACAGTAGAAACATAAACTCATTCAAGAGGGTAAAGATAAAGAACAATTACTGCATCATTGTTCAGTTCAATTCAGTCACTCAGTTGTGTCCAACTCTTTGTGACCCCATGAACTGCAGCACGCCAGGCCTCCCTGTCCATCACCAACTCTCAAAGTTTACCCAAACTTATGTCCACTGAGTTGGTGATGCCATCCAACAATCTCATCCTCTGTCATCCCCTTCTCCTCCTGCCTTCAATCTTTGCCAGCATCAGGGTTTTTTCAAATGAGTCAGCTCTTTGCATCAGGTGGTCAAAGTATTGGAGTCTCAGCTTCAACATCAGTCCTTCCAACGAACACTCAGGACTGATCTCCTTTAGGGTGGGCTGGTTGGATCTCCTTGTAGTCCAAGGGACTCTCAAGAGTCTTCTCCAACACCATAGTTCAAAAGCATCAATTCTTTGGCATTCAGCTTTCTTTATAGTCCAACTCTCACATCCATACATGACCACTGGAAAAAACATAGCCTTGAGTAGATGGAACTTTGTTGGCAAAGCAATTGTGCTTGTTTTAATTATCCATGGAAAACAGCTTTAGAGACAATTGTTTTTGGAATACAAGCTATTTCTTTCTATTAAGTTTTCAGCCATTGAATTCTAGGCTATTTCAGACTCCTCCTTTTCTCTTCCCACATCCCTATCAATATTTAAATCTCCCTCATTTGGTTATATGATCTCTCTTCCTTCCATTTTATTTTTTATTTCACCAACAATGTGGAGATTAAAGGCTAGTTCATTCCTTTACTCATTTTACCTAAAAGAATCTATTAAGTGATTGCTATTGGCAAGGCACTGTGGTACTTTAATTTCTAATATGCCAACAGCTTTCTAATTATTCTCTGTGGCTCTACTTCCTCCTGCACTAGCAATGCATTAAAATCCTTCTTATCTTTTTAATCTCTTTGTTTCCAAAATTTCAATGATGTACCATGATTGCCCATCAGTTTTGATTTACATTCAAGATTTCTCATATGTAAATTAGACTGCTACTAGCTACCTGTCCAACTTTGCCTTCCACGACTGCCAACTATACTTAATCTATGATCATTTCTAGCCAGGTATATTAGCTTGCGATTCTCTGCATACATTCTTTATCTTCTTGCCTCTGAACAATAAAACCATATTTTTCAAATCAATTAAAACTACAGGTGAAAACAACATTCTGTAATCTAACTTCACTCAGATTCTTACTCTCTTTATACTTTAGAAAATTTGCTTTATCATTTCTCAAAAAACAGGAGGCTATCTGCAACATATCCTAAGCAAACTGTTCTTCTTTTAATGTCCTAGTTATTCTTTAAGGTCTGAATTAGTCAACCAGGATAAACGTGCTTTCAGAAGAAAAGGAATTGAGAAGGAGCTATTTTAATCCTTTCTTTCCAACAATGACAGTCTTGGTGAAAGATACCAGACTGGTCAGAATAATGAATCTCCAACTGCATTGTCCTATTGAAACTTGTCTTCTAGAGTTCATGATGACTCTATAGTCCAAACAATTAGAATTGCCACTAGCAAAAACCTTATCTAATCTCTTCATCTCTGCATCGAGAGCAGGTTACTCAATTAATCTCTGGCTACAGGGGCTAAGTATTACAAGAGAATATGGTACTTCTTACCTTGTTTTGTTTGTTTGTTTATTTCTAGGGACGTGTATGTGTGTACATGCGCGCGCGCGCGCACACACACACACACACGCACATATTCTAAAATGTATTTGTGATGGTTTTGTGGAATGGAATATCTCCTGCCATATCAATAAACAAAGATGTAACAGCCATCAGTGACTTGGGTCCTCCAAACGTGAATAAGGACCCTCAAAAGGGAAAACAAAGCCTGTGATCCAGCAGATGCCACCCCCACCCCACCCCCAGCAATAGCTGAGGAGCTCTTAGAAGGTCCAGAGAATGTGAAAAATCCAAAAAACCCAGGATGCTGCCCTTGGATAGCTGAAATGCATATGAAAGGAATGACTTCAATAATCCCAGACTCTTGTATCTTCCCATACATAGAAGAGCACTAAATTCCTTCACTTGAGATGTCTGATTTTCCTTAATTAACAGTAATCCTTGATGTTCCCATTGCTTGCTCCCCTTTGTTACAGACTCCTATATATCCTGACTCCATCCTCTGCCTCCTCAAAGCAGTTTCTCAGGGCTACCTGAGATGCTGCTTCCTGGGCTTGAAGTCCTAACATTTCTGGCAAATAAAACACCCTCTACTTTCAGGTTGTGACTAATTTTTTAGATGACAGTTAGTAATGGTTTATAAACTATCAGGATTAGACAAATGGTAAAGAAAGAAGGAAAAAGAGAATAAAAGAGAAGGAAAAAGAAAGAAAAAATAAAGAGGAGGAGTGATAAAAGGAATAAAAATTGAGGCAAATATTTAAAAAAAAGATAGAAAAGAGCAATAGCCAAAGTGAGGTTTTAAAACTAATCATTTATGATATAGAAAATCAATTTTCTTGCAACTCAGCAAGTGGTTGCAGAAAGGAGAAGCAACCCTGCATAAAGGTGCTATTCAAAAGCTATGATTATTCCTTAATGAATGCCTCCATCTGGGGACAGACGGTTAAACAGAATTAAAGAGAAGGACTCAGGTTCTGCAGCTCACCCAGTTTCCTATGCTGGGACGGGCTCAACAGAGAGGAGAGGTTTCTAAGGCCACAGCACAGCGAACAACTTGAGAAATGAAACTTGGATTTGGTGCCAATACTTGCAAATTTTCTTAAGGGTTCCTGCTAATTTGCAGCAGATAACAAAACAAGTGTGAAAGTGTGAAATGACACATGCTAGTGGGAAGGCTGGAAGCTGGGAGAGAGGAAGTAGAGGAAGGTTCTATTTTAAGAGGATGCTTCAGTTCTTTATAATTAACTGCTAGCCTTTTTCCTTACATTATTGTTTACTACTCAGTTCAGTTAGTTGAGATGCTCAGTCGTGTCCAACTCTTTGACCCCACAGACTGCAGCACACTAGGCTTCACTGTCCATCACCAACTTCAGGAGCTTGCTCAAACTCATGTCCATTGAGTCAGTGATGCCATCCAACCATCTCATCCTCTATCATCCCCTTCTCCTCCTGCCTTCTATCTTTCCCAGTATCAGGGCCTTTTCCAATGAGTCAGCTCTTCACATCAGGTGGCCAAAGTAATGGAGTTTCAGCTTCAGCATCAGTCCCTCCAATGAACACCCAGGACTGATCTCCTTCAGGAAGGACTGGTTGGATCTCCTTGTAGTCCAAGGGACTCTCAAGAGTCTTCTCCAACACCACAGTTCAAAAGCATCAATTCTTCAGTGCTTAGCTTTCTATATAGTCCAACTCTCACATCCATACATGACTACTGGAAAAACCACAGCTTTGACTAGATGGACCTTTGTCAGCAAAGTAATGTCTTGCTTTCTAATAAGCTGTCTAGGTTGATCACAGCTTTTCTTCCAAGGAGCAAGCGTCTTTTAATTTCATGGCTGCAGTCACCATCCGTGGTGATTTTGGAGCCCCCAAAAATAACTCTTTAATTTTACTTCTTTTTAATGTTTACTTCTGGGTTGCCCAAATGGTTTGTTCCAGTTTTTCCATAAGCTCTTGTGGAAAAACCAGAGTGAACTTTTTGGTCAACCCAACAAATAAATGTGTGTCTGAGTTTCAGCCATAAACCCCCATGGAAGCAAGAAGACCATAAGATTCACTCTAAAGAAGGCTTCTTAGCTGGCCAAGGCATCCTAACAGAACAACAACTTGGAAAACAATGTGCATTTGACTAGTGTAGAGGCAGCCTATCCTCTACATTATAAAAACTTTATTTATAAATAAAATAATTTATTTGGCAAAATAATCAGGATGAAGTAGTGGGAGACACAAAAGTAGGGGAGAAAGGAGAGAAAGACAGGAAAGAGAAGCAACCTGATTATTTCATTACCATGCTTAAAATTCTTTCAGCAGCTCTGTGGTACATAAAGGGAAGCAGAGTTGAGTGACTTTTGGTAAGGCATTCATCTTAGGAACTATACAGCCTGGGTTCAGGTCTGGTTAGTAACTCATGGGGAAACCTTGGATACATGATTTATTCCCTTTTAGTTTATTTGTGTATAAAGCAAGGAAATATTATTACTATTTACCTATGGTCAGTGAGATCACTTTATCAAGCATTTTGTATAGTGTTAAAGTGTGTGCTTGAACATCTGGAGCACATACTTTAACACTGTACAAAATGCTTGATAAAGAAATCACTGCAGATGGTGATTGCAGTCATGACATTAAAAGACACTTACTCCTTGGAAGGAAAGCTATGACCAACCTAGACAGCATATTAAAAAGCAGAGACATTACTTGGCCAACAAAGGTCCATCTAGTCAAGGCTATGGTTTTTCCAGTGGTCATGTATAGATGTGAGAGTTGGACTGTGAAGAAACCTGAGCGCCGAAAAATTGATGCTTTTGAACTATGGTGTTGGAGAAGAGTCTTGAGAGTCCCTTGGACTGTAAGGAGACCCAACCAGTCCATCCTAAAGGAGATCAGTCCTGGGTGCTCATTGGAAGGACTAATGCTAAAGCTGAAACTCCAGTACTTTGGCTACCTCATGCAAAGAGTTGACTCTTTGGAAAAGACCCTGATGCTGGGAGGGATTGGGGGCAGGAGGAGGAGGGGATGACAGAGGATGAGATGGCTGGATGGCATCACTGGCATGATGGGCATGAGTTTAAGTAAACCCCGGGAGTTGGTGATGGACAGAGAGGCCTGGCGTGCTACAATTCATGGGGTCGCAAAGAGTAGGACACAACTGAGAGACTGAACTGAACTGAACTGAAAGTGTGTGTTCAGTTGCTCAGTTGTGTCCTACTCGTTGTGACCCCATGGACTATAGCCCACCAGGCTCCTCTGTCCATGGAATTTTCCTGGCAAAAATACTGGAGTGGGTTGCCATTTCTTCCTCCAAGGGATCTTCTTAACCCAGAGATTGAACTCTGCAGCTCCTGTATAACAAATCAGAAACTCTCAAAATATCTTGAGTATCATCATTATTATTACTTGGAACATAGATTGGAAGATTTGCAAAAACCTTCATTATAGATGCGGGGACTTGGGCTCAGAGTTGTTTTTCAACTTTCTGAAAGTCATCCAAATAGGAAGATGGCTTTTCATTCCACAGCCCATAGCCCTTGTATGTGACAAAAAAATGCCTGCTTTGAAACTCATAAATAATATAGAATTTAGAGCATTTGCATCATAGGTGGTGGCCGAATTTCTAACATTTTCTCCAAAAGATTCTGTAAACATTATCAGAAGTTGATTTCATTGTCTTTAATGTCATATCTTCCTCATTACTGAATGACATGAGGAACACAAGACAGATTTCCAATAACCAGCCCCTGCCTGATATGACCTTAACTCCCATTGGGTACCTGTTTACAAAATTCTTTTCATGTTCCCATTTTTCTAGAAATCATGGTTCATGTGTTCAAATTAACACTTTCTGAGAACAAATAGGAAAACTTTATGTTGTGTGTGCAGTTACTAATGGTACTTATTTTCTGTGCTTCTGCTATAAGATAATTTCCTTGTCTAAGTTCTCACTCAAAGGACTTACACAGAGTTCAGCCAATTTCATCTTTCAGAAAAAGAGGCCAACATAATTTTTAATACCCCTATCAACTTTCCTTTTGGGAAGAAAATATCAGACCCATCCCATTCACTTCTTATTGATGTATTCATATTGAACTTTGCTGTTGATCGTAGAGTTCCTGAATGACTTGAATTGAAATTGATGTGACTTTCTTCAACAGTGTTAAATGATTAAATATATTTCCTAATTGAGATTCTGAAATACAGCATTCAGATTTTGATGAAGGCTTAAAATTCAGATTTCTTATTTCAAAACTGACTTGACAGATATGCAAGTGTGTGTGTGTGTGTGTGTGTGTGTGTGTGTGTGTGCGCGCGCGCGCGCGCGCATGCGTAGGTATATGGTATTTTAAAGCCATTGTAAACAGAAACAGCACCAATGATCACATGGAAAGACTGCCCAAGATACTATGAAAAAGAGCATGCTGGTACAGTTGTTACCCTACTCCTAAAGGCCACTAGAAACAGACTCGTCACATGCCAGAGTGGAATGGATGTCAGATTTCATCTGGTCCATTAGTGTTATTCCACTAATGGTGAAACACACTGAGGGAAATGAAAAACATACATTTTGCTACTGAGAGAAGGGGATAGAGAGACAGAAAGAAGAGGAGGATGAGGAGAGGAAGGGTAAGGAGGAGGGGCAGGAAGAGTGGGAGGGAAGGGAGCGAGGAAGGAAAGGAGAAAGAATATAGAACACAAAAAGGGTTAAAATTTGCTTCAGCTGTCTTAAAAATTTACTCTTCATTTTATTTTATAACATGGATATAATCAAATTACTAAGCAGATAAGCTGGGAGCTACAAGGACCACTCAGAGTTGAATAGTTTGTTGTTTTATGGCATTACTGATAAAAAAATAACAAGATACTGCTTGTATTAAAAGTGCTAAGAGTCATTAGCAGGACTGCACAGGCCTAAAGATAAGAATATCCCCCCAAACCAGCTGAAAGGCTACTTATATTTTTTTGTTCAACTAAGAAAACAAGCACACTATAAAAAACAAAGCAAAGAGTGTCAGAGCTAAGAGTCCCATGAGATCATCTATGACTTAAGCCCTGGCATTAATGAGAGCATGAGGCTGCTACTTCAGGACTGCCAGTGGCTCATTATTTCCAAGATGAAGACCCAAAAAATATAGTAAGGGGAAGTTTGATTAGAATTTATTCTAGAAAATTCTGAACAACAAGCACGGTAAGTGGGAAATGTGTGGTATGTATTTTATTTGCTTTTTCTCACAACATAAGCTCTGACAGTTTACTCGGATAGCTTGAAACTCCAATTATTTTTTCTTCTGATATCAATCTGAAAAGTCAATTGTTGGGCAACAGTTTCAACATGTGTCTTAGAACACTTCTGAAAATGAAGTAAATGTCCACTGCTTCACAGTAATTAATTGCTGAAACAGGCCTGGTGCTCCTACAAATAGCTTTCCCCTCAGTGTCACACTCAGGGGATCCAAACACTGGCCGAGATTCAGGAAGCTGCTAAGAGTTCACAGGCAAACACCTCTGAAGGCTGCTAGCTGCAAGAACAAATTCTCAATGCAAGCTGTTCATATCTAGGAATTTTCTTTATTCCTTAAATATGCCAGAACATTATTATGAATCAGGTGTTTGGGGAGAGCATTTTAAAAAAAAAAGTAAGAATTTATAATGGCTATATAAAAACATGCTCAAATCAGTAATTTAAAGACCAGATTCTCCTGAAAAAAAAAATGAGATTTAATGAACTACATATTCCGTTTTAGGCTTTATGGCAAAAATCTAACAACGATCCAAAGGGGCCAAAGAATTTTCTCCTTGGCTTTCTTTTGCCCCAGTTTTTAACTGTGATAGAAATCATATAACATAAAATTGACTATCATAGGCATTTTTAAAACCACTAGAGATATGATTGATATGTAAAGTGCTGTATATATTTAATGTAAACAACAACTCAGTGAGTTGTTATATGCCCATTAAACCATCACTATGGTCCTTTGACCATTTTGGAATCAGGTTGATTTTTTGTTGTTGAGTTTTAGGAATACTCTCTATATATATTTGGTATAATAATCCCTTATAGGACATGTGATTTACAAATATTTTCCCCCATTCTGTGGCTTGCCTTAGTAGCCTTGGTGGGCACAATTTGTTTTTAAATTCTCCTGAAATTCAATTTATATATATATATATATTTTTTTTTCCTCTTGTTACCTATGCTTTTATTGGTCACATCCAAGAAATCATTGTCAAATTCAACGTTGTGAAGCTTTTAATCTTATGTTTTCTTCTATGAGTTTTGCTTTAGGTCTTACATTTAGGTTTCTGATTCAACTTTAGTTAATTTTTTCAAATGGTGTTTGGTAAGGGTCCAACTTCATTCCTCTATATATGGATACACAATTTTATCAACACCCCTTGTGGAAAAGATTGTCCTTTCCCTCTTGATTGGTCTTAGCATCTTTGTCAAAAATCATTTGGCCATATATGCCAGGGGTTATTTCTGTAGTCTCTATTCTATTCCATCTGTATATACGTCTGTCTTTATGCCAGCACCACAGTTTGGATTACTACAGTTGCAGTAAGTTTGAAATGAGGAAGTATGAGTCCTCCAAATTTGTTCTCGTTTCTCAACATTGTTTGGGCTATTTGAAGTTCCTTAAAATTACATATGAATTTTAGGATGAATTTTTAAATTTCTGCAAAATGTGCTATTGGGATAATTCTTGCAATCCATGAACATGGAATACCTTTACATTTATTTGCTTTTTAAAAAACTTTTTTATTTTGATAAAATATATCAATATTTATATAAATATTTAACATAACAGTTATCATTTTATCATTTTTGAGAGCACAGTTCGGTGGCAATAAGCACAGTCACATGGTTGTGCAACTATCATCACTGTTCATCCCCACATATTTTCATCTTTCCAAATGGAGAGTCAGTACCCTTTAAATATTTTTGTCTTCCTTACTTTAGAAATGCTTTGCAATTCTTTTTTTTTTTTTAAGTTTTTTGGCCGCACCATGTGGTACATGAGGGATCTTAAATCTCTGACCAAGGATCAAGCCTGTGCCCCTTACAGTGGAAGTATGGAGTCCTAACCACTTCAGAAGGAAAAACAGGTTACAATAATTTCAACTGTTGCAGAAAAAGCATCTGACATGTTTAATACCCTTTCAAGTAAAAAACATCCAACACAGTAAGTAAAGGAGAAACTCCCTCAATATAATAAAGGTTATATATAAGAAAACCACAGCAAATAACCTATTCAATGATGATTACTGAATGCTATTCTTCTAAGATCATGAAAAAGGAAAGGATGCTCAATTTAGCTACTTATTTTCACCAGAGTATTGATGTCTTAGCCAGAGCAATCAGACAAAAAAGAAAAGAAAAAAAATATCCAAATTCAAAAGGAAGAAGTAAAATTATCTCTACTTATCATTTTATGATGATACTTTATATGTAGAAAATCTTAGAGACACCACAAAAACTCTTAGAACTAATACGTGAATTCAGCAAAGCTGCAGGATACAAAGTAAACATATCAAAAAATCAGTTATATTTCTATATTACAACGATGAACACGCTGAAAAGGAAATTAGGAAAATAACATCTTGGCCTTTTAAAAATTCACATAAAAGGTATGTTGTTGTTTAGTCGCTAAGTCATCTCTGACTTTTTGTGACCCCATGGACTAGCTCATCAGGCTCCTCTGTCCATGGGGTTCTCTAGGCAAGAACACTATATTTGGAGGCAAAAATGAGGAAATAATATCAACCTATGCATTAGAACATTTGAATTGTCACTTAAAATATAACCTTCATAATAAAATTTTAATTCATTTTTGTCTTTTTCTTAAAATGATAAATATGATAATTTAATTTTAGATATGTTGGGGTTTTCTCTGCAATTTAAGCTTCTATTGTACAATTGGAAAGCAGCTTGCCCAAGTCTTCACAGCTAGGGTTTTATTCATATTCTATGCTACCTGCTTCCCTTCACATAATATTTACATATACAACTGCATATAAATGTAACTGAGGAAGAGTAGAAAAAGAACTCAGTTAGGCTAAAACCTCTTTCCTTTTAGCCCTCCTTCTCACAGCTCTATGGTAACGGATAAATCACTGCTCTCCCTGGGTTTGATTTTCCTTATGCAGAGAAAACACAGGGGGGACTCTCTTTATGTCATCTGGCCTACAGATTGCTACAGTGCTTTTCTAGTGATGCAACACTGTGGAATGGTTCAGAAGATACTTGAGGGACAATAATTGAGAACTGGGGGCTCAAATATGAGTAAGTTTGGGGTGGCAGTTGCTCTGCAGGTAGAGAGTGGACCAGCCGCTCTTATTTCCATGTACTTCATTGTAGAGTCTAAGCTTATGTCTGTATTATAATTGATACTCAATTATAAGATTCATTTGAAGTCAGGATTATGCCACTGTTGATTATTATGATGATCAAAAGGACTAGCACTTTGAAAAGAGGCTTTTAAAAATGTAAGAGGTATTAATATTATAATTTAATCAGTATTTACTTAATAATAATTTGAATCCAATATTAAAAGAGTCTCTTAATAAAGTGAATTATAAAACTGCCTTTCCAAGACATATATTAGCATGGGATCAGAGTCACACATAAGCTAAGCAGCAACTTGTCTTCTTTCTTACAAGTATTTTTGACAAGTGAAGGGAACAGACTTCACAAATTTTACCCTATGGTTTCCCGTTCTAGACTTCCAGCTATCAAGTATAAAAATAATGTCTTTAAAAACTATGTTTTGCTTTTGTTTTGGGGGTGGAGAGAGTCCCTAAATTTTTCCAGAATTTTATTAATGTCTAAAGTCCATAAGATTGTTTGATTCACCCCTATTTATTCTGATCCAGCCCTTGAAGGAGATAGAAACACACAAAACTACTGATGAGCTGAAAAATCTCATATACATAATATATGTGTATGCATGTATATGCTTATTTAAACACACATGCATATACAGATAGGCTTCCCAGGTAGCTCAGTGCTAAAGAATCCATCTGCCAATGCAGGAGACACAAGAGACGCTAGCTTGATCCCTAGGTCAGGAAGATCCCTTGGAGAAGGAAATGGCAACCCAGACCAGTATTCTTGCCTGAAAATCCCATGGACAGAGGAGCCTGTCCATGGGGTTGCTAAGAGTCAGACATGATTTAGCAGCTGAGCATGCATGCATGAATATAAAGATAAATATATAAAAATGTTTCAGAATAGTTTCCCTTACCAAATGCTTCCTAGCTTTTAAAATCTGCTGCAATTATCTTAGACAGTTTGGTTTACTATAACCATTTACTAGAGATTGGGTGGCTTAAAAACAAATATTTCTCATAGTTCTTTAAGGTAGAAATCCAAGATCAGGGTGCCAACTTGGTCAGTTCAGTTCAGTTGCTCAGTCGTGTCCAACTCTTTGCGACCCCATGAATCATAGCACGCCAGGCCTCCCTGTCCGTCACCAACTCCCAGTGTCTACCCAAACCCATGCCCATCGAGTCGGTGATGCCATCCAACCATCTCATCCTCTGTCATCCCCTTCTCCTTCTGCCCCCAATCCTTCCCAGCATTAGGGTCTTTTCCAATGAGTCAACTTTTTGCATCAGGTGGCCAAAGTATTGGAGTTTCAGCTTCAGCATCAGTCCTTCCAATGAACACCCAGGACTGATCTCCTTTAGGATGGACTGGTTGGATCTCCTTGCAGTTAATGACCAATATCTATTTTATAGAGGACTGTCTCCTTGCTGTGTCCTTATATGGTGCAAAGAGTGCTAGTAAGCTCTCTGGGTTCTTCTTACACAGACACTAATGCTATTCATGAGGGTACCATCCTCATGATCGAATTACTCCCCCCAAAATCCCACTTCCAAATAGTATCCTATTGTGATCTATTGTGATTAGTGTTTCAACATATGAATTTTTCAGAGGATATAACATTCATTGAATTGCAACAAATTGAAGGGGCTGGTATTTGGTAATGGTTTTCCAAACCATGAGCTGGTATAGAATAAGGAGACTAAAGAAAGTATACTTTAAAAATTGTGGACTTAATATTTACAGTTATATTTGCTAAAAACCCTGCAAGTGTCTGACAAGTAATAATCTATTAAACTGTTGATTTTGAGTCATTTTCTGATGGAGGGATAAGGGGGGGGGGGCATTCCTGATACAGGGCAATGAATCATTTACTAAAGAGTGAACCATGCTGACTTACTATAGCTTCATCGCTGCTCAGCTTCACTGTTTTGTGGGTTTTGCCACAGAAGTGATGAATGCTTGTCTCTGAGAAAGTGATGGTTTTACAACAACAATATATCTTTAGAAAGTCATTAAAGATATGTATTAAGATTTGCAAGCACAGAATTATCGAAAAGTTATTTATTACACAATAGCTTTGAAAATAACTCTGGAGTCCAAAAATAAGGAACTATTTAAATAAATGCATAGCATGTCTAAATAGTG
This sequence comes from Muntiacus reevesi, assembly GCF_963930625.1. Classification (NCBI taxonomy): domain Eukaryota; kingdom Metazoa; phylum Chordata; class Mammalia; order Artiodactyla; family Cervidae; genus Muntiacus; species Muntiacus reevesi. The sequence continues at coordinate 14,651,370 of NC_089265.1, read as the reverse complement.
AAATTCTGCATTTTAAATATGACACTGTAGGATACCATTTAATGATATGGGAGGTTAGACATTAATTATATTCTAAAGTGTCAACAGCACACTATATTATCAGGAAGGAGTGATAAACATTAGAACAGAAGAAAATATTGATATGTACCAAAATCCCTCATAATAGTAAATTCTTCAAAATTCATTTAGAATATAAATCAACTCAAATGCTAATTCTTTCTGTTTTTTAGCCCCCAGCCTGTTTCCACTTGGACATACTAAAAACTTTTTTTGTAGACAGCCAGCCAGGATAATGCATTTAAACTGAAATTTGAATGTTAACACTTCCCAGAATGGCATCCCATTCCATTGATGGTAAATCCCATCAAATCTAATGTGGCCTGCAAGGCCCTGCATGAAACACCTCTGCGCCTGCCTGCTCTCTCATTTCATGATGTTCTCCCTGGAACTCACTCAACTACTGTCACATTAACACTCTTCCAAGATTGCCTCCAAATCAGGGTCTCTGAATATGATGTCCTTTTCCTTGTAATATTCTCTAGTTTCTAATTTTTCAAGTTCCAGCTTAAATGATATTTCTTCAAATACACTCACAATCTCAGCTAAAGTAGGCCATTCTATAGCCTACATCACTTTCTACAGCAACAATTTTATTAGTTTTATTTATTTGTCTGTCTAGCCTTTGGAGAAAAAGTATTAGACAATAAACTCTGTGAGAGTTGCAGTCTTACCTGTTTTACACTTTCCATGGTTGGCACATAGTAGGTGCTCAAAATAACTGCTACACAAATGCACAAAAACCTTATCATTTTTGGTAAAGTCACATAAATTGTGGTTATGACCTCTATTACAATCAGAAAGATCAGCCATAGTTTAAGACACTGTTCAGGTTTTAATTTTTGTAGAATACAATACATTAGAATAAGTCAAAGTCTTGAAGAAAATTAGCTCCATTTATCCGTATAGCTTTTACTTTATCCAAAAAAGTGATTTTAAATATTGAGGATTTTCCACATTATTCAATGAGAGTATCCAAGTCTTAGGCCAAATGCTTATCACAGTGATCTCAGGAGATACAGCAGATACATAAACAATCTTGCTTCTCTGTTTGCAAAACTAAAGCCATAAAATTATATTCGTTTTAGTAAAATTAAACATTTCCTGTTAAATAAATATGCATCATCATTATCTACTTTAATTAAAGATTCCAGATTAATAAGCTTGGGTAGGAGTTATCACTATAATCAACAGCATTCCTGAAAAAGAACAGAATTACTATGGTTACTCTGCTTTGTGGTTGTTCCTCAAATTAAAACATTCACACACACACATACAAACACACACGGCATCCTATTTCTCAGAATATTTTGAACATGAACTTTTGAACATGAATATTTTGAACACTTACTAAAGTATGTCATCTCCTATCACTTAAAACAGATTTTTAAATTAAATTTGCTTCAAGAGATATTACCTTTTGTGAAGTATTAATTATTTTTAAAGAGAGATAGGGAAACTCAAGATTATAAAGTGCTCCAGATGAACTACAACGAATGGTTGTCTGTCATCCCAGCATATGCAACTCCGAATCCCATATGCGAGACCCTCAAAATGTCTGTCAAGAAAAAAAGCTTTGACATTATCTCTTCACATCAAGTATTTTAGACAAGGTCAGACCCTATCTGGAAAGCAATGGACTGTGGGGTGGTTTTGCTGAGACTGCAGTCAAGAAGTTGCTTTTATTCGACTATATTTAAGCTGTGAACATTAAGATAAATGCAAGTAGTATACCATAAAGTTTTGTAACTTTAACTTTTCCTACTATACATTCAGAGATTAGGATTATATGTACATACTCAATTATATGCATGCACTCAATTAGTTGTACTCAATTAGATAAAAGAAATACATGGGTATACACATATGGATTTATTATATACCCCCAACTCTTTACAAATTTATTTCAAGTATCAAGTACATAAATGTGTTGGTTGCAACTATATCTCTGACCTAGCAGGGGAAGTAATCATTGCTGAAAGAAATTTTCTTTTGCAATATAGAAGGTTCATACAAACAGATTGTTTCAGTTATGTACTGATGTAAGATTTCTAGAAAAGAGTCAGTTGAGAAAATGGTCAGTCTATGAAGGACTTTTTGGCAAAGCCAAATTGTCCTTCATTTTCCAAGGCAAGGAATGGTTAGGGAAGGAAATTTCAGGTCAATGGAGTGGGCTAAACTAAGCTCTATTAGGAATGGCTGTAGCTCCATGGAGTTTGGTTCGACTCCATTAAAACACAAACCACGAAAATCAACATGGTCCTAGGCTCTGGTATATAGAGACACGTAAGTGAACAATCCTGGTCTGTATGAATTTCCAATCTCACAGGAAGAGTTGTAAGTAAGAAAAGATTATTATAATGCAGGGCACCACACAATGAGGTAGTGAATTGGAATCTGGAATTTAGTCTGGAAAGATGAATTCCAGGGATAAATTTAGAACTAAAAAGAAAGTTATCAACACTTAAAGAGACAAAAGAGTTAATTTGTTCCCATGGGGTTGCTCTGCATAAAGTTATTTATGTAAGGTCCTTAAAGGGACAAATGGTATTAGTTGAGGTGATAGAATAAGTGTATCCATGCAATTACACACTTGGTGAAGAAATGCTTCCACTTTCTCAGCATTCATTCCAAGGAAGGAAGAAAGTTACTGAAGAAGGACTGGGATGCTACTCCTTTTCAGTGATTCCAAGAATGACAGAGAAAAAAATAAAATTTCTGATATGATGCTCTTGTATCTTTCCTCTTTGAATGTCACCATTAGTGAAGAAATTTAAAATTTTTAAAATAGCTCACTCTCATGGTCCTGGAGCTCACAGAATTGTCACAGCATTCTCACTGACATCTTCAAGACCTGACCGTGGTTTATGAATGAATGACAGGTAGCTAACACTCAACTCAGTTATTTTGGAGTTTGGTACAATATGAGATAACAAATAAAATATAGCTGGTATTTTTAAGACTTTGACTCTAAATTACAAATTTCAGATATAAAGTTCCCATATTGATCTAAGAAGTAGCTGAATCATCAACATGCAGAGATTTCTGGCATTCATGCTTTTCATGTATTGTCCTTCCCCTCTCCTTTTTTTTATTTCCCAAGAAGAAGATGGGGTCAATTGACGAAAAGAGATAAAAACAAATGGGGGAGAATAAATATTCAGATTAATTTGAAAATTAGCCAGAAGAGAAATTGAAAAAGAAAATAGTACTTCTTTCAAGTTCCACATGGAAGAAAGCATGAGTAATGTTCTGATAGTGGATTAGTTCATTTGCGGACTAGACAGAAAGAAAAAAAAAGAAATAAAATGGAAGGCTCCAGAGACACAGTCTTCCTCACCATCCTTTTAATGACTATTTATTATGTATAATAAATGGCTCACTGCCTTCAAACAGAAATGTGCAACAGAGAATTTGATACAATTGCAGTTACATACAGACTACACAAGGAAACTAAAGAAAATGAAGATTTCAAAGAAAGATATATGCCAATGATTCTGTAGAGATTAAATCCTCAGGTTCCCTTCTAAAAGTTATTATTAAGTGGGCCCTGAGTAGGACGGACATCAGCTCACATGATTCTTATGCAGTGGTCCACAGATCACACTTAAACACTGCTACCTTCCTTCACTTAGATTTTCTAAGTGTAATAGTTTGGTGGCAAACACTGGTAAGGGGAAAGTCATCTGTACTATTACAGACTATCTGTCACATTTGTAGCTTGCTAAATATTCCCTCCTTAACATAAAATTATAAAGTACTGAAGCATTAATTGCACATCAGTTCAATTCACTTCAGTCATGTCCGACTCTTTGCAACCCCATGGACTGCAGCACGCCAGGCCTTCCTGTCCATCACCAACTACTGCAGTTTACTCAAACTCATGTCCATTGGGTTGGTGATGCCATCCAACCATCTCATCCTCTGTCGTCCCCTTCTCCTCCTGCCCTCAATCCCTCCCAGCATCAGGGTCTTTTCAAATGAGTCAGTTCTTCGCATCAGATAGACAAAGTATTGGAGTTTCAGCTTCAGCATCAGCCCTTCCAATGAACGTTCAGGACTGATTTCCTTTAGGATGGACTGGTTGGATCTCCTTGCAGTCCAAGGACTATTAATCACATATATATGTATTTTAAAAGCAATCTACATCATTTTCTTGTTGGATTGTGTTTTTATAATATTCTTATATATTATAATCCTAAATTTTAAAAAATATAATAGCCAGGGTGAGGTATTATGGAAGAAGATAAGGAAGAGATTAAAAGGAAAAAGAAGATTTAACTTCAAGTTCCTCTGCTTATCTGTTGATTGAATGACCTTTAGCAACTTCTTATCTACCCATAATCAAGGAAATCAATGACATCTTTCTATATCCCTTACAAATCTTAATTTCAATAATTATATTCAATGGCAATTGAACATATATAGTTATCTAGTTATTTATATATAATACAGTAGAACATGTTTTTATTTTAAATGTCGTGCTATAGTTAAATGTCATAATGAATAAAATAAAAGCTCTTTAACACATTTTATTTGTGTTTTAGAGCAGTGATAATTAATGACATCCAAAATGTGGCCTGAAAAATGATTATTTAATAATATAGAAATGTATATATTACAGAATTATTAAGGGATGATGATTCTGTAAAGTAAGAAAAAAAATTCCTTAATTATGTAATTTATGACTTGTAATTCCCTGAAAACAATGGTAAGCTATTTCAAGTTTCATGGTGAACTCTAACCTACCTCTCAAAGCCCTACGCCAAAGTCAACTTCAAGATTTCCTTAAAGTAGCCAATGTATACCCTCACTTTTAGATGCTTTATCAATCTTTGTGATATTGTGTGTCATATATGATTTCCACTGTCACATGGATCATACTGTGTATTGGTTACAGTCCTATCTAGCCCTCTAAACTATGAGTATCCTAAAGAGAAGAGGCTCAGTTGTATCTGCCTCTGTATCCCTCATCCTGAAGAAAACAGGTAACATAAGGTAGATTCTGAATGGATGTCTGTGAATGAACACATATGAATTTATATTTGTCTTCTTAGATAATTGTACTTGCTAATATTTAGAGCAGGAGCAAGGGGACTGAATTATAACCTTTGACTTAAAGCACTGAAAACTATACTGAACCATCATTCTGAGAATGTCTAAGAGATTTCCCACTTTTCCCTCATTATGCTTACTATTTTAAACCGGCAAATACCAAATTCTTTCAACAATGTATTTGATGCTCCTAAACATCCATTAGTGCCCTAAACATCCATTTTCTAGTGCTATAAACATCCATCGAGTGTTCTTGTTGGGTATGAAAGCACTGAACATTGAAGAGAATGGTCTTAAATTTAGGACTTGAGTCCTAACTTTCCCATTTATTAACTACATAATGTTAGGAAATTTATTTTAGTTCTCTAAGACATACTTGCCTCATTTTCTCATCTGCAAAACAGGGACAGAAACAGTACTTACCCTTCCAAAGTATGTGAGAGGCTTAAAACAGAGTACTTAGGTTCAGTACTTAGCATATAGAAAATATTTAATAAATGTAAATAATTAGAGTCTACAAACTTAGATTTTAATGAAAGTGTCTTAATTACAAAGGAATCTTTGTAAGAGAAAATGCCTGTACTGTTCCATCATACAAACCTTTTTCTGTCATGTTAAGTGCTAAATTGTCTTTTTAAAGTCTAGAATGAATATTGTTGATTTCAACAAATGCATTCTTAGCACCAATACAAATATTCATATGCATTTTTTCCTTTGATCTACAAATGCGATGAATTTATTCAAGTTATTTTCTAATTTTAATCAACTCTTAACATTTACAGAGTAAATTCTTCATGATTAAAGTGTATTATTGTTTTACAAAATTGCTGAATTAATATTTTTGCATTATTACTTTACTGTCTCCTTTTGTGTTATTTTTATAGGTTAGGTTGTTTGAGTATCAGGGTTACAGAAATGAGATTCCATCTTTGTCTCTGATTAGCCAATAGTATAAAAACTATTTGCTCCTCATATTTTGCTTATTTTAAAAACCTTATTCATGACTTCTTATTTTTTCCAAATTTATTTATTTCCAAAGACATACATATTTATTAAACATTTATTGACTGATAGACCTTTCATATATATTATTTCATTTTTGTAATACTCATTTGTAGTTAGTAAGTGTATTATATTTAGTGTCACTAGCCTCATTTCTTACATGTGGAAACATACTCAGAGGGATTATTGGCCTAAACTGGACTGTTGAAAAGATATTAATATAGGCCAATCTAACTCCATTAAGACATCCTATAGCTAATCACACAATGCAAAATAGAATGAGACTGACAATATATTTTAATGTCCTTTAAAAACAAAAATTAAAATGTGGAGATAGATGGGAAAGAAATATCAGTTTACAATCTTATACTTCTGAAATAAATGAAATTTAGCAAAAAGGATAAATGCAGAAATTTTAAAATGATATTCAGGAAATAATTTTAGCAGTTTTAAAGTTTATATTCTAAAGAAACTAAATTTGCAACATTGCTAATCAAATCAATATTATAAGAGAACAAAATTAAATAAACAAATGTCATATATATACACATAAAATTCCTTTCAAAATTTATTGAAATACGGGATGAAAAAGGAAATGAATAATAAAAAGTGATAAGTGGGCCATCAATATATAATAAGTTCACAAGTCACACTTTAAATATATATATAAAGTAATTACATTGCAGAAAAACTATAAAGGAAAAATTTTAAATATCATCAACAGCAAATGATACATTTGCAAGTTTGGCAATGGTAGCAGCAAAAGTTAGGGAGTCCCTGGCCTCAAACTGGGAGGGGTATATAGTTCAGTCCTTTGGTCATTTACTATAGTTCTCATATTTCCATATTTGTAACCTCACAAAGAAACCTCAGACATGCAGATGGTACCACTCTACTGGCAGAAAGTCGAGGAACTAAAGAGTCTCTTGATGAAGGTGAAAGAAAAGAATGAAAAAGCTGGATTAAAACTCAACATTCAGAAAACCGAGATTATGGCATCCAGTCCCGTCACTTCATGGCAAACAGATGGGGGGGAAAATGGGAACAATGTCAGACTGTATTTTTTTGGGCTCCAAAATCATTGCAAACGGTGACTGCAGCCACAAAATTATAAGATGTTTGTTCCTTAGAAGAAAAGTTATGACAAACCTAGAGAGCATATTAAAAAGCAGAGACATCATTTTGCTGACAAAGGTCCGTATAGTCAAAACCATGTTTTTTCCAGTCGTCATGTACAGATGTGAGATTTGGGCCATAAAGAAGGCTGAGCACCGAAAAATTGATGCTTTTGATTTGTGGTGCTGGAGAAGACTCTTGAGCATCCTGAGAGCAGGAGATAAAACCAGTCAATCCTAAAGGAAAGCATCAGTCTTACATTGGAAGGACTGATGCTGAAGGTGAAACTCCAATACTTTGGCCACTTGATGTGAACAGCCAACTCATTGGAAAAGACCCTGATGCTGGGGAAGATTGAAGGTAGAAGGAGGAGAGGACAACAGAGGATGAGATGGCTGTATGGCGTCACCGACTCAATGGACATGAGTCTGAGTCAACTCTGGGAGACAGTGAAAGAGAGAGGAGCCTGGCATGTTGCAGTCCATGGGGGTCACAAGGAGCCAGACGTGACTTAGCAACTGAATAATAACACGAAGAAAATCTCACTGACCAAGTAAAATTATAGCTCCAAAATATCCAAATAAAATGACATGAAAATACAAATCAGACATTGGCCAAATACTCTAGAAGTAATCCTCCATTCTTAAAAACTGTCAAACTTATTTAGGCCTACTCACTAATAGGGCTCTTTTTCATTACAAAGTCCATCTTAGGAAGCATAGGTGACATTTTCTTCTTGATAATCAGCAACACTATTGTATAGTTACAATAGGACTATTCCATCATGGTTAAACAATTTTCAATTTAAACTTATTAGCTAGCTATAAAGCCTTGCTTCATCTATTAGACAATGATGTGTTTTTCTACATATTGATTCCTGCTTCACACAAGTGTGTCACTGTTTGTAGGGGAGACAGAATGAGGGACAGCAAGGGGACTATTCACATTCACTGCCGTTGTGGGGGCTGGGGCAGGAATTACTGATGGGCTATGGGTCACAGTACTGGACCATAGTGTCCTTGTTCTCTGTGAAAGTCAAAGCCGCTCAGTCATGTCCGACTCTTTGTGACCCCATGGACCATACAGTTCATGTAATTCTCCAGGCCAGGATACTGGAGTGGGTAGCCTATCCCTTCTCCAGGGGATCTTCCCAACCCAGAGACTGAACCCATGTCTCCCACATTGCAGGAGGATTCTTTACCAGCTGACCCACCAGGGAAGCCCAAGAATACTGGAGTGGATAGCCTATCCCTTCTCCAGAAGACCTTCCCAACCCAGGGATCAAACCAGGGTCTCCTGCACTGTAGGAGGATTCTTTACCATCTGAACACAGGGAAGCCTGACATGTTCTCTCTGAAGGACATATAAACCATATCAAAGGGAGTAGTATAAAACTTTACTTCATTGTTTTTGTTCAGTTGCTAAGTTGCTGTTTAGTTTTTTATGTCCAACTCTTGCAACCCCAGGGACTGTAGCCCACCAGGCTCCTCTTTTTTTTTTTTTTTTTTTTTTGTAGTAAAGGTTCTTCTTTTTTTTTTTTAATTTTTTTTATTTTTCAGTGGGTTTTGTCATACATTGATATGAATCAGCCATTCATGGGATTTCCCAGGCAAGAATACTGGAGTGGGTTGCCATTTCCTTCTCCAGGGGATCTTCCTGATCCAGAGATCAGTCTCCTGCATTGGCACGCAAATTCTTTACCACTGAGTCATTCAGGAAGCCCTTAAAACTTTACTAGAGTTCAGGAAATTTTACCCTTACCCCTTTGCTGTCTTCGTGTTAAACTCATAGCTTGGTTGCCAAGTACAATAGCCCTACAGTGTGATATTTATGGGTAATTGATTTGGACTATCTTTTCCTGTATTCATCTTTATTTTATGGCCATATTGAAAAGGATTGAATTTTTCCATCTGGTATATAAAGCCTCTGTGACTTAAGATTTTGAGATATGAATGCTAGAAAATGACTAAAAACACTAAGTGTATTTTAAAGGTTCTGTAATGATTGAAGATGATATAGTTGGTGGTGATATGCATCAACAAATTAAAATTTAAGATTTCTCAGGGTAAATACCAAACATCCTTTCTCCTGCTCCAATTTTCCTGATCACTATGGAGTAAAGGTAATTACAGTTATAGAAAAGTGCAGACTTTAAAGAAAATTTGGAGATGATATAGCAATCCATAAAATCTTTGTAAAACTTCTCCTTTCTGAGTACAGTAGTGTTAAGATTGTTATCATGGACTCATGCTATTAATTTTCATCAACTATTTTCTTTTTCACATTGCCTGTCATGCTAACTTCTAAGGAAATTAAGTCACTTGGTATCATCACTTCCATATAATCCTAATCCATGGTCAGATGGCAAAAAGAATGACAATATTTTATACAGCTCCTCTTATCTAGAAGAGGAATATCTCATTCTCCCATTGAAATTGGCCTGGCTTTGAAACTTACTTTGTCTAAAAGACAGTGAAGAAAGTGAGGCTGTGCAAATCCTTACCCTAGTCCTCAACAGCCTTTTCTTAGATTACTGCCGCCATGTGAATAAGCCCAAGTTAGATGATAGAAAAGAGATCAAGGGGAAGAGAACCAAGGCCCCCCAGCCAACAGCCAGTTAACTGTCACCCATAAGAATAAGAATGATAAGCCCCCGTTTACCACACTGATTGACTATACACAAGATCAGCAGAGCCCAGCCAACATGAAAAGAACCACACAGAAGAATTGCAAACTACATTAATGGCAGTTGCTGTTAAGCCAGAAGATTTTGGAGTAATATTTTATGGAGCAACAAATGATCCTTAACTTCATGACATGTTAGCACTACTAGTGCACTAGTTATTTGTATTTTTATAACATAACTAGTATCTCTGTAATTACAATCAGGCTAGCTTTCTTTTTCATATGCTTTGTAAAATATGGGGCTAATATACCTATACTCATGTTACTGTGTTCCACATGTAAAGACTGGGGTGACACAAGAGGCAGCCTCAAACAGTAGTTAAGTGGCCAGGTCCTAGCCCTACACAGATTTTCTTGGAGCCCTTCCCACCACACACTGATTCTTTGATTTTAGACAAATGGATAAATTTCTCCATGTTTTCTTATAAAATAAATATAACATCTCCCTTATAAAGCTGTAGAAGGGAGAAAATAACTTACTTAATGTCTCATGTGTAGTAGGTATTCAATGGATATTTATTTTTAAAATTTGTAGCACATTGCAGTAACTTTGATGTTTTTCATTAATATATCATTCCAACTCCTTTAATTCCCATAGCTTATCTTTTAATGTCTTTATACTCTGTAACTTTGTAATGAAAAAGAAATGTGTGAGGCATATTAGAAATCAGATAGGTGACAGTTTTGGAATCCAAGAATATAGTCTATTTTCTTTATATTTCTGGAGGATAAGTAATTGCCTAGTTTACTAGAAAAATGCTGTCATTTGAAATATACAGGGGATTTATACTACTAGAACTGATCTCAAATATCCAAAAAAATAAGTATTTAATTGATGTTTTTAAATAAAATAGTAAGTTCAGTGAATCAAAGCTTGTATTTACAGCCATATTAATTTGGAAAGTGGGAAAGATGGCAAATACTTTATATGGAATATCACAATTCTACTACCATCGAGAGAAGAACAGTTTCATAAAACATTTGGCTTTGTATAGTTCTGTGTTAAGCTTTGGAGAAACATTATCAATAGAGGTTTTAAAATATATAGTATATTGCTGGAACTTCCCTGGGGGTCCAGTGGTTAAAACTTCAGCTTTCAATGCAGGAGGTGGGGACTTGATGTCTGGTTAGGGAGGTAAGAACCTGTATGTCTCGGGACCAAAACACCAAAACATAAAACAAAAGCAATGTTTTCACAGAGTCAAAAAAAAAAAAAAAAACCTGAAAAAATAGCCATTAAAAATGATCATTCATTAAAAATGGTCCACATAAAAATAAATCTTTAAAAAAATAGAATATATAGTATATTGTAATGATGTTCTTATATCCCTTGCCAGATTTATAAAGGATGAGAGCGGAGATGCTGCTCCTGAGAAGTAGAGGACTTAAAATAGAGGTTTAAGGTCCATTGGAAAGGATGAGGCTCAACAGATATTGTCTGAACATGTTTGAATGAGAGGAAAATGTCCCAAGCATCTTTTTGTTTTCATTCCTGCACTGTTTCTGTTAATCGCAGCAAGAAGCACACAAACAATCACCAAAGATCCATCAGAAAGGATGAGGCTCAATACATACTGTCTAAAGGTGTTTGAATGAGAGGAAGACGTCCCAAGCATCTTCTTGCTTTCATTCCTGCACTGTTTCTGTTAATTGCAGCAAAAAGCACACAGACTATCATCAACTCATCAAACTCTTCTTTAACAATCAAGATCCAGTCCAGATGTTACTTCTGCTCTCTCCTCTATGACCTAATGGTATGAGGTTCAGATTTTTATTGTGACTCATTATATTTCACTATAATTTTCTTTTCTTTTAAAAGGTGTCCACTCTTGCTCTCACTCCCTCTGCCTTATCGGTAACCTTTCAAAGGGCAAGGTCATTAAATTTTCATCTCATTGATTCATCCATTTATTCAGCAAATAGCTGAGTACCTAATATAAGCCAGATGTGATACCAATGACTAATTATACAAAAAAAAATTAAGATACCAGTCACAATTTCTACTATCAAGAGCCACTGTATCTGGGTGGGAACACGGAGCAATACATACATGATTACCGTATTACCTTATGTAAGCTATGAGAAATAAAGTGCTATGAGGTCATGCAGGGAGAACCCTTAAAATAAAGCTAGGGAGTTCAACAAAGGTTTCTTAGAGGACAGGACACTTCACGTGAGATTAATGAGATGAATGGGAGGAAAAAGTGTGCTTATAGGCTTGTTGGTGATCTAGAGCAAATTAGAATATAGGAAAAAAAATCACCATGACTAAAATGCTGAGTGAATGCCATAACTATTATTTTTACACAGGTATTGAGGTAGTAGGACCTCAATAAATGCTGAATAAAGACTGAATAAAGCTCTGAGGAAAATGATGCATGGCTGACAGATCTACAGAATGGAACATCAGTTTACATGATCCTAGGAGGTGGAGACAGGGAATAACAGCAAGTGAGTGTAAAGGCTTCCTCTCACCATCGTTCAGCCCAACAATGTTAACTGGCAAAGACTCTCAGTGACATGTCGATGTGTGCTCTGTCTGCAGGGGAGGGGAGTCAGGAATAGCCTATCAGCAATCTTTTGAACTGTCAAATACCGTGATAAGTAACCAAAGGCTGGGACACAGGGGCATTTTAGAAAACATACTCAGTGATTCCTTATGTCTTACATGCTTTGGATTTCAAAGAAATCTTCTTTCGTTTTTCTACTTATTTTTCTTTCATTTAAAAAAAACATAAAAGATGCATATATGTAGAATTTAGGAAAAGAATAGCCCAGATGAACCTATTTGCAAAGCAGAAATAGAGACACAGATATAGAGAACAAATCTATGGACATCAAAGAGGGAAAGAGGGGCATAAATTGGAAGACTAGGATTAACATATGCACACTACTATGTATAAAATAGACAACCAATGAGAACCTACTGTATAGCACGGTGGGGGGGGGGTGTTGGAAAGAAGGTACAGTCTGTTTGCAGGATATATTAACCTTAAAAATGCATTCCAGTATACAGTAGGTGCAGACAAATACTGTGATTCCACTTATATGAGGTGTCTAGAGCAGTCAAATTCAGTCAGAAAGTACATTGGTAGATGCCAGGGGCTGGGGGCATGGGGAGGGAGAATGGGGAGTTAGTGTTTAATAAGGACAGAGTTCAAGTTTAGGAAGGTGAAAAATTTAGGAGACAGATGATGGTGAGAGTTGCACAGCAACGTGTATGTACTTAGCGCCACTGAAATGCACAGTTAAATATTGGTGAGATTGTATGTTTTACATTACGTGACTTTTACCATAATTGTGTGCACATGGGTAATTGCTCAGTCATGTCCAGCTCTTTGCAACACTTTGGACTCTAGCCCGCCAGGCTCCTCTGTTCATAAGATTTCCCATGCAAGAATACAGGAGTGGCTTGCTGTATCTTACTCCAGGGGATTCTTCCTGCCCCAGGTATCACACTGGCTTCACCTGCATCTCCTGCATTGGCAGGGGAATTCTTTACCCACTGAACCACCGGGGAAGCCCCTGACACAATTAAAAGCACATTAAAAACACTACAGAAGGATCCTTCACGTATGCCAGACACTGTGCTAGATACTGATGATACCAACAGACGTAGACCAGAGAAGACAAACTCACCAAGTACTCTCTTCCTCTCAGGGCTCTGCTGTAGATGAATAGCAGGAAACTTGCGTGGGTTTCTTACAAGTCAGAGAACCCAGCTGCTACTCTTAAGTGTTCCTTCTTCGGAAATACGTAAGCTGATATGTGTGAATGAGATCTCTTCACCACTCAGGCACAGAGTTACTAATGTTTATTGAACGCCCATTATATCCTTTGCATTTGATGCAGATCCTCTTCTTAATCCTCAACATAACCCTATGAAGTAATAACCTTCATTTTGCCTCTTAGGAAACAGAGACTGCTTATTTATGAAGGTTAAATCATTTGCACAAATTCATGTAAGTGATAAGTGACAGAGATTGATTCTGCAAATGTTTGTTTCATTCTAAAAGCCTCAATTGTGAGCTTCTACCCTAAAAATGCTTTCTTGCCAAGCATATCATGATTCTATTCCATAGATTGCTTTATGTGAATGTAAAATCAGGCCAAGACAAGTATCTTAATAATACATTCTAGACTATATTCTACACACCCCCAAACAGTATCACTTCTATGCTCCCTCTGCACTGACTCTGAGGATGTAATACAATCAGGCACACCCAGGAAAGGAACAGCGTGAAATGTATATGTTCGTTTCCCCAGGATCTTCTAACATGGTGAAATATTCCTTAATCATAAAAAGGTAACGGGTTGAAACCAGTTATAGCCATGCATCACTTCCTAATTTAAAATGATGCCTCTCCTAATAATGTAATTTCACAGAACAATAAACAAAACAGCCATCTATTTGGTTTTTATATTTCATCTGTGGATCAGATATGTGAAAGGATTCTTTGGGCAATCTTTGAGAAAAGTGTTTAAGGAAGTCACAATGTGAATAATAAGCAAGGGCAGAATGGGGATCTTGTCTGCCTTCACCCTCTGCTGGATAAAGCAGCATGGCTGCTTCTCTATAGAAGAAGGAAGCTATGGGGCTGTTTTAGTGTTCTCATTTCCCCAAAGAAGGTTATTTTCATGTCTAATCAATTCTCTGGTTCAGCCGAATGGTTAATTGCTGAGAAAGTCATCTGATCAAAGCGACTGGACCTTATCAACTTCTTGACAGTGCAGTGGGGTTTTCCATTATCAACCTCAATTGACTCAAAAAATGGATGATTATTTAGCTTTAATCAGAGCAGTGAGGCTATTACAAAGCTTGACTCTGCTTTTCATTGGGGTTACAGTGGACTCAAATGGAGTTGCCATGGATTATAGTAGAAGGAACACAATCTTTGGAATAAGATGTGAATTTGAAACTACCTCTGTCATCTATGAAGGCTTCTCTGACGGTTCAGTGGTAAAGAACTGGCCAGCAATCCAGGAGATGCAGAGATGCAGGTTCAAACCCTGGGTTGGAAAGATTCCCTGGAGAAGGAAATGGCAACTTGTTCCAATATTCTTGTCTAGAAAATCCCATGGACAGAGGAGCCTGTCAGGCTACAGTCCATGGGGTCACAAAGAGTCAGACATGACTGAGCATCCACGCACACCTGTCATCTATGAATGATTTCTGACAACTGACTTGACTTTTTCAAGGATATGTACCCTCATCTATACACTAGTGAAATTAATATCTACTGAATGTAGGGAGAACATAAAGTAGTATTAAATAGTTAACTATTAGTACATCCTAGTTCTGTTCTATTATCTTTGCAATCAAAAGGCAATCCTAGCAATATGAACAGGTAGCTAGAGTGAACATGACTCTTTATCTTGCCTTAACTTCCGTCTAACTTGTTGAATAACTTTGGTGGAAATAAAGCACACTATTTACTAACATACTTTTCTGACAATTGTATCACAGCAGTGGAAAATGGAAACAGTACTATTCTAATAAATCATATTAACAGCTCAGTAAGTTTTTAATGTTGGCTTAGCACTTTTATCTGCTTAAAGAAAAATGAGATAGAAATAGAGTATTCTGCTATTATTCTACCTCTGCAAGCTTGCAGGACACACTGCAAGGGCACTGTGCATTAAGAATCTACTGTGCACCCTGGACTTTTTCTTCCCAAAATCTCACAAAAAATTTACATGTTAGACCAAAAAAGTGATAGTTATAATAAAGCCTTTTCTTCCCACCATGGCCTAAAGGCTACATATTAGTTCCAAAGATATGACTTTGGGTTACAAATCAGATTAAAAAGTTGCATCAAGAAACATTCTTAAGTGGATGAGGTCCACTTTCCCTTAACTATTCCATAATATGCAGTGGCAAACTAATACTATGGAGCTCTGCATAACTGATAACATTATTTGGAGATGTTCAGTAAGCCAATGTCCCCTACCTTTTGCAACTGGGAGTTGTGAAATGCTAGAAATTTGCAACAACCCAAGGATTCTTGCCTGGAAAATTTCATGGACAGAGGAGCCTGGCAGGCTACAGTCCATAGGATTACAAAGACCAGAACACAACGGAGCACACATACACAGACACACGCAAGGAATCCTTTAGCTTTAGAGCAGAAGATAGTGGTAAAAATAGTCTTCAAGCTCTCTAGACAAAACTCAGTAATGACTATTCCCACCGCCACTAAAGCTTTGACTTTATCTTCTCTCGGTCTGTTTTTTGGTGGCTTCTTAACCTTACAAAGATGCTGCCCATGGTGTTCCATTGTCCCTGAGTTCATGCATTTAAGTTGAGAAGCGAAATAAAGAGGAAGAGAGGCAAAAAATTGAGGGTAGCCTAGAAGGTGTTGAACAAGATTTGCGGTTCGATTCAACAACTAGGTATTGAATCACTGCTTTTTCAACCCCCTGAGGTACCTACAAAATGAGGTAGATATAGCTCCAAATTGTTCACACACTGAGTTGGATATATATGTCTGATTTCCAAAAGCCACTAGCAAGGTCTGAGTAAGTTATCTCCAAGGCGGGAGAGGAGGGAAGATCGTTTCCTCCAGTGTGTGTGTGTGTGTGTGTGTGTGTGTGTGTGTGTGTGTGTGATTTTAGGTAGTTTGTTTTAATTCTCAAAGACTCACGTGCATATATTTTATTCCAGTGCTGATCAATGGATAACAGCTGCCTGCAACACAGTGTAAAAGAGGCCCCTGAGGTTGTCTGTAGGCTTTGCAGAAGAGGGGTCAGGTCAGAGGGTCAGCGATATGAACAAGCTGGGTGAAAGCAGCAAACTGTGCTTTCAGTGGATCATCCCAGGGCCTACAGGATAAAATTCAGACTTACTAGTATGGCATAAAAGATGCATATTCCGAATTGCATCCCGTGTTTCGGCACAGTACACAAGGACGACAAAGTACTTGGTTCCTCTACATGCCATACTGTCCCACATTTTTGAACCTCTATACAACTCCCTTTTCCTGCAATAATTTACTTCCATTTCAAGATCTTTCTCTTAGGGAAAATCTCTTTCAAGTTTGAACTCAAAAGACTTCTGACACCATTACCATCCTAAGTAGATCTGCCTTCTTTTGTCTCCTCACATTATCCTACAAGAGGACTTCAGCAAACAGTTATAATAAGGGGTTTGTTTTACATTCATTGTCATATTAGTGATCTATTTCTGGGCAACAGATTGCCCTAAAACTTAATAGTTTAAAATAACAACAACTGTTCCTTATGTGAGTAATTTAGGACTGTCTCAGTTGATGGTTCTGGCTCAAGGTGTCTCTTTAGATTGTGGTCAAGGTGTCAACTGGGATTACTGTCATTGCCAGACCTAACAGAAGCTGAAAGTTCACTCCCAAGCACACTCATATGGTTGTTGTCACTCCTTGGTTTCTTGAAGGCTCTTGGACTGAGGGCCCTGGTTCTCCACCATAACAGTGAGCCTCTCTACAGGGCTTCTCACAGCTGGCAACTTGATTAGCTCAGAACAAGTAGTGCGAAGAAAGAAAGAAATGCCAAGGCAGTAGCCACAGTCTTTTTAAATGCCAACCTCAGAAATGGCACTCATCATATTTGTCAAATGTTATTTATTTGAAGCAAGTCCAGTAAGTTCAACCCACACTGATGGGGAAGAGATTCCACAAAGGCAAGAAAATTGTGTCAAGAATCACTGCAAATCATCACAATCTATCACATTCAGTATTTTCCCTAACTGGGTTGAAACTGCAATTAATTGCTCTATGTTTCCCTAGCATCTGTCCAGTGTTTGGCACAGTAAACAATGAAGAAAGGAGGAAAGGAAGGAGGAGAATGAGAAGGTAAGAGCCATCAAAGTCAAATCATAAATTGAGTCCCTTAACAACTGGAAACGACCAATCTATAAAACTATTGTTCAGGAGAGAGAAACAAATTTGAACATCTTAGCCAAGACTGAAATTACATGGACATTCTAGCATTATGGCCTTTGATTATGCCATTTAGCAAAAAAAGAATTTGTAGTTTAGAACTGCTATATAGGTCTGGAAAAGAATCTCTGAATTTAGAAATATAAAGACTAATTATATTCATTTTCCTGGTTCATGGAGGTTCCTTGCAGTATATTTTATGACCAAAAGGCCCTGTGGCTGAAACACTGACATTTATGGATGCAGTTTTATGTAATAAACAGAAGTTCAATTATCTTAAATGGGTTTTCTTAAGTGCTATATCCAAAGTGAACTCTAATTTAGGCTGATTTCTCTTCAAATGATAAATGGAGAAATGTCAAGTCTCTTGCTTTAAAATACTTGATATGACACTTTTCCTTTTGAAATATAGCTCTCAGTCCATCCCTCCCTTCCTCCTTCACTCTCTCCATAAACATGTAGGTGACAGGAAAACGTAGGTGATTAAAATCTGGTGCCTACTCTCAGAATCCAGCATATGTACATCCAGATATGCATACAATCAAACAATCATAATATAATGTAAAATAACAATTATATAGTGTGAATAAACTATAATGTGAATGTAATATACAAAATACTCTAGGGTTATAGGGAAAGAGGGATCAGCTTTGTCTGGAAGAGATCAGAAGGTAATAGATGAGATATGCTATAGACTTTTAATCATGAAATAGAGTGTACACAAAGGTTTGATATATACCGTAAAAGAAACCTATCTATAAAAGAATTCTATAAAAGAAACTTATCTATAAAATAAATCTATCTATAGAATTTAGATAATTTAGTTATGGGTCAAACTTCTTGAAACTTATTTAATTCTAGTAAAAGCCCTCTTGACATGAAAAGACTTTATCTGACATGAAGTTGTATAGGATTTCAATAAATTATTCTGTCCTAATGAGCATCAATTTATTTTTTTTAAGCAAAATAAACTAGGAGCATTTCAACTGCAAATTCAGGAAAAGGAAAAGGAACTAATGATGGAAGAATCACAAAGCAAAACTTTTCCTGTCACTGCTCAGAGAGGCAACTGTAATAGTTTCCAGTTCAGCTTAACTGTGATTGATTTCGTGGCAATTTAAATGTACAAACAATACATTTATTCACGCGAGCTAATTTGACTGCAGCTTCAGAACTAACAAAGGGCAGTTGGAACACTTTCAGACTTGAGTTCTGTTTCAATTTCTTTGCTTTTATGGTTACATTAATCATTAAATTAGAATAGAAAAAAAATGTTGTTATAAGATACAGTTCGACTATATTAATTGTACTTTCAAGATAAAGGATTCTGATGTTCATATTTAATTTTGATTAATTTCCATAATAGAACATTGCAGCTAAAAGAAACATTAACTTCAGCTTAACTATATTTTCAATTTATTATCAACCAAATATACTGAAAATTAAACACAGTTCTATTCAGAGAAAACAAATGTTATATGAAGTCTTATTTTAATTGAGAACTAGAATGACTGTGAAATGACATGCATTAGCCCAATTAAAATATGCATTTTTTAAATCCCAATCTTGGGTTCTCTTGAAAAACTCTGGTGTCAGAAAGAATAGACATAAGTTAGCATCGTTAAACATAACATTTTAGCATTCAAAATGGCTATCAACTCTCAGAAAAGAAGTGATTTATAAAAAGGTGGGATAGGAAAGAGGGGGGATAGTTTTTTGGAAAGACATCATTGCATACAATTTAGAGTTTGGAAAGTGTATAAAATATGATCTAGTAGACAGACATCCTCAATTTAAAAAGTCAAGCTGGTAATCTGTCTCCTCCTCTCCCAGCTACCATATTCCATGCCTATAATAAAGGGAAGATTCAGATCACTGAATAGAGACCAGTCTCTAAAGGCATTTCCTTTCTTAATCATTTCACAGATAACATTTACAAATCTTCTATATGCAAGAAAATCAGATAAATTAAAAATAGTCCTTTTAGCTAAGGCCTTATGACCCAGTAAGAGAAGACAGATCTCATTAAGCATGGAATCATGTTGATGAAAAGGAGGGAAGAGATCTGAGACATATTTCTAAAGCTGTGCTGTGCTTAGTCACTTGGTCGTGTCTGACTCTGTGACCCTGTGGACTGTAGCCCACCAGGCTCCTCTGTCCGTGGGGAATTTCCAGGCAAGAATACTGGAGTGGGTTGCTGTGCCCTCTTCCAGGGGATCTTCTTGACCCAGGAATCAAACCAGGGTCTCCTGCATTGCAGATGGATTCTTTACCAGCAGAGCTACCAGGGAAGCCCTATTTCTAAAGGGGGGGTGGGTAAATCTCAAATAGAAACTTGAGAAATGCCATTTCTCCCCCTATATTAGGTTTCTTCAAGCTGGAGGTCTTCTGTTTCAGCATTCTCCATAAATGTTTCATTCTCTTCTTCTCCTTGTTCCCAAATCACATAATTTCTTCAAATGAGAAAACTAAAATAAACAGATACAAACTTTCTTTTCTCTTCTCTAATCCATTTATTCTCTACTTTCATTCATAGCTTTGATATCCTTTCTTTTTTTTCCTTTTTGAATTATTTAATAGCTTTTTTCTATGCAAATGTTCTATAAGGAATAGAACATTTATACAAAAAAAGAAAAAGAAAAAATGAGAGGGAAAACCCATTGAGCAAACCTACCAAGAATATATTTCATAGACAGACAGCTTAGACTCAACCCACACTCTTTCCTGAGCCAACGTGACCTCTATATTTTTCTCTTCTTATATTTTCATTCACTAAAAAATATTTCCCTTTATAAATGCCCACATTTTGATTTTCCTTCAGCAGATATAACTTTTGGGAAAAAGAAGTATATCACATGTAGACTTGTTTATAGTAAAAAACACACAGTGAACATTCAATGCATAAATATTAAAACAAAGATACTAAGGAAAAGACAGGCACTAGAGACCAAATGCTACAGGGTATAAGCACTAAGAACTATTAATTAAAAGGAAAACTTAATTTTATTGTAAAATAACTCAGTTATAGTTTATCATAAATTATTTTAAATGTATTGTAATTTGGTGATCTTGAAGTTTTAAAACTACATAACCTAAGTATTACATCTATCACATCTATGGCAGGGATGTCATTAAGCAGAAGAAGAAGCACTATTGTGCTTTGCTAGTCAAGACGATCCCTAAATTAGCAAAAGTTGTAATGCTTCATCTTCCAAGTCTAAGATGCTAAATAAGACAACAGATAAAACAGGGGCTGCCCACAAAAGTTTTTTTTTTTCCATTTATTTTATTAGTTGGAAGCTAATTACTTTACAACATTGTAGTGGTTTTTGCCATACATTGACATGAATCAGCCATGGATTTACATGTGCTCCCCATCCTGAACCCCCCTCCCACCTCCCTCTCCACCCCATCCTTCTGGGTCATCCCAGTGCACCAGCCCTGAGCATTTGTCTCATGCATCCAACCTGGACTGGTGATCTGTTTCACACTTGATAATATACATGTTTTGATGCTGTTCTCTCAGATCACCCCACCCTCGCCTTCTCCCACAGAGTCCAAAAGTCTGTTCTGTACATCTGTGTCTCTTTTTCTGTCTTGCATATAGGGTTATCATTACCATCTTTCTAAATTCCATATATATGCGTTAGTATACTGTATTGGTGTTAATCTGTCTGGCTTACTTCACTCTGTATAATGGCCTCCAGTTTCGTCCATCTCATTAGAACTGATTCAAATGTATTCTTTTTAATGGCTGAGTAATATTCCATTGTGTATATGTACCACAGCTTCCTATACATTCATCTGTTGATGGGCATCTAGGTTGCTTCCATGTCCTGGCTATTATAAACAGTGATGCGATGAACATTGGGGTACATGTGTCTCTTTCAGATCTGGTTTCCTCGGTGTGTATGCCCAGGAGTGGGCTTGCTGGGTCATATGGCAGTTCTATTTCCAGTTTTTTAAGAAATCTCCACACTGTTCTCCATAGTGGCTGTACTAGTTTGCATTCTACCGACAGTGTAAGAGGATTCCCTTTTCTCCACACCCTCTCCAGCATTTATTGCTTGTAGACTTTTGGATAGCAGCCATCCTGACTGGCGTGTAATGGTACCTCATTGTGGTTTTGATTTGCATTTCTTTGATAATGAGTGATGTTGAGCATCTTTTCATGTGTTTGTTCGTCATCTGTATGTCTTCTTTGGAGAAATGTCTGTTAAGATCTTTGGCCCATTTTTTGATTGGGTCATTTATTTTTCTGGAATTGAGCTGCAGGAGTTGCTTGTATATTGTTGAGCTTAATCCTTTGTTTTCTCGTTTGCTATTATTTTCTCCCATTCTGACAGCTGTCTTTTCATCTTGCTTATGGTTTCCTTTGTTGTGCAAAAGCTTTTAAGTTTCATTAGGTCCCATTTGTTTATTTTTGCTTTTATTTCCAATAGTTTGGGAGGTGGGTCATAGAGGATCTTGCTGTGATTTATGTCAGAGAGTGTTTTGCCTATGTTCTCCTCTAGGAGTTTTATAGTTTCTGGTCTTACATTTAGATCTTTAATCCATTTTGAGTTTATTTTTGTGTATGGTGTTAGAAAGTGTCCTAGTTTCATTCTTTTACCCACAAAAGTTATGATGAGGTCAATCATGAAGTCTGATGCCCAACTGTCATTCCATCTCACTTCAAGATTTCTGCAGAAGACTAATGAACATAGAATGAGAATGTAACAGAAGACAATGTAAACTGGTTGCTGGAATGTAGGCTAATATATCTATCCCTTGATCTTTATTCTTAATTTATAGGGCTATAATGAGAATATGTTCTCTATTTTTGTGCATGAAACAGCTATCTTCTTGAAGAATGGAGCATCAGACTAGGGAGGAAAACCATAAAATAAAAAACCAGTAATATTGCAGTTATTATGTGCAATAGGATCAATAAAGTGAAAGTTAAATCACTCAGTCATGTCCGACTCTTTGTGACTCCAGGGACTGTAGCCTACCAGGCTCCTCAGTCCATGGGATTTTCCAGGCAAGAATACTAGAGTGGGTTGCCATTTCCTTCTCCAGGAGATCTTCCCGACCCAGGGACTGAACTCAGGTCTCCTGCATTGTAGGCAGATGCTTTACCATCTGAGTCACCAGGGAAGTCCATAGAGGATCCATATAGGGTCAAAAGAGAGTCATAAAATCAATATAAAAGATAATGGAACAAATCTTGAAAAAGTACTGGATAAGTCAATAGAAATAGTGGACTTGGGAGCAAGTGAGGTTTTAGAGGAGTAAATATGTAATGACTGAGAGACTGGTTAACATTCTTGTCATTTATTTTATTCTTAGGTATACTGTCTACATCTGTCAGCAGTGATGCACAGTAAAGAGCAGTTGTACCAAGGTTTTTAACCTGGAGTTTTATCAATGCTTACTTCCACTTTTGTTCTTAAAATAATCAATAGTCTGCTTTATAGTATCTCAGAAACACTTGAATGAATTATCCAGAGCAATAACATGCAATTGCAAGGACTTCAAACTTTTTTTTTAATGTGATAAAGTCAGGACTTAAATTCATTCTTCAAGTAATAGTGGTGATTATTCCCCCATATCATCTTGATCTCTTGAGGAACTTTTGGGAGCCTAGAAATATGAAATATTAATGGAGATTATTTTCTGCCAAGATTGTTGTAACCTTGTCATTCTGATCATTGAGTTTGGATCTAAACGCATATCAAAACACCTGGAATGTTACTGGATTAGTCAACTCCATGGCAGGGAACAGGCATGATTGTTTGATGGGAGAGATGAATAAGGAAAAAAAAATATTTATAAAGGTGGACAAGGTGTGAGAAACAAACAGGATATTGTAATACTTCCAGAATAGCAAGAGAGGAAGTCCTTACTATCACAAGGCTTTACCCAAAGGAAATGGTCATTGAGACATTGAAAGCATAGGTGATGTATGAACAGGGCCACCTGTCAGGAACTGTAGCCTTTAGTAAAGAGACAAGTCCGTCCTGTGAACACCTGGCCGAAAGTGAACTGGGGATTCAATATCCCAACCTCATCCATCTCCCCGCTGTTCATATCTTGAAATGTCTTCATTATCTAAACTCAGAAAGCCAAACAACAAGCAAACCACACATCCCAGCCTTCTAGGACCTATAGAAAGGTGTCTGAATACTCAGTTGCTCAGTCATGTCTGACTCTGTGACCCCATGGACTGTAGCCCACCAGGCTTCTTAGTCCGTGGGATTTTCCAGGCAGGAGTACTGGAGTGGGTTGCCATTTCTTTCTCCAGAAGAATATTCCTGACCCAGGGTTCAAATCTATGTCTCCTACTTGGCAGGCAGATTCTTTACCACTGAGCCACCTGGGAAGCCCTTAATGATAAAGAGGGGTTCTGGAGGACAAACACAGCATATTTGGCACAGAAGATCCTTTCATAATTTGTTAAAGCAGCAAGGTAAACTCTAGCAGGCAAATTCATTTTTAACAGTTTAAATTTTCACTGCTATCACTGTAGAACTATTTTCCCCTCTCTCAAATATATTTAATATAATGAAAAATGTATTTTTTTTTCCATACAAGAATTACAAGAATTGATTCAGGAATATCATGAAGTTGAAAATATTGACTTTGGTTCCATTAATCTAGTTTTCTCCTTTCCTTGTTCACCAAAGCGTAGGTCTTTCGAGATAGTCCCCTCTCCTATCATATTGGCCTCTAGAGTTATTGAAAAGTGATATCACTTAGCTAGTCTTTTTCTCTCCCAAACCAGCTATCAGCAAATAGTGTTAATGATATAAGCTTGTAAATCTTCACTAATGCCTTTGAAGCTTATCAAAGTATAACACCTTTGCCTGACATTTCAAAAACCCAGGTATGGAAGATAGTTTTGATATCTGGGAAAAAAAGAAAGAAGACTATCATACAAATGCCCTGTGAGCCATGCCCAGTAACCGAGATTCCTTGGGGTAGTAACTGTGCTGTTGGTCCAACATTTGTGGTTCTCCTAGACATGTAGTATCATTGCACTTTCTTGTCCATTGTGGTTTGGTATGGTCATGCAATTTGCTTTGTCCAATAACAAGTATTGATTATGGGAGGAAACTTTAAAATCCAATGCCTGATTCATATTGTTAGCTCCTTCTCCCTATCACAGCACTAAGCAATGTCAGATAGTGACTCATCTGACAGCCAGGATCCTGAACTGAGTATAACTTGATGGAAATATGCCATCAGTAAGCAATACATCTCAGCTGTTTGCAAACTCTGAAATTTGGTGTTATATGTGGTCATGGCATAACATAGCCCATACGAATTGACACAATCCTCAGGGAATTAATTTACACCACTAATATCTTCTTTGTATACAATGATACTCTGATTTCCTCCAAACTCTGATTTTTAGTATTTTAAGTCCAAAAATACACTCAGGAGCATGTACATTCTGTGAATAGATTTATCTGGTATATATATGTCTGATATATCAGGGAAGGTTCAAGGAATTTCTGAAATATTAAATGCTCATACTTAAAAGATTATTTTATATTTCACAAGTCAAAGATACAAAAATTGTGTGAATATGGTAATTATACAAAGCAACAGGAATGCTATCAATAGAACACACAAGGACATTTCTTAAACATGTGCTTTTAGGAAAATGTCTTATAGCTCCTCAGAAGAATTTGGAAATATTCTCACTCTGAAAAATAAACCCCTAAATTGTGAGGCTGGAAAGTTACTTCTGATATTCCCATATTATTGGTTTCATGAGTTCTTTATTTATTTATTTTGTTTCTTAAACCTTCTAGAGTTTTTTTTTTTCCTAAGTTGAAATTATGTCTTTTAGAAATTCTATAGGAAGGAAACAAGAAAACAAACAAACAAAAACCCCTGAAAGTAAAAGTAATTTCACTTTGGATATAATAACTAAACAGACATAAATATCTCAAAGAATGCTTTTCTGTTTCAACCATGACTGTTCGATGGAGTGGAGAAAAACACAGGAATCATATTAAAGTAAAATCAATCAGCTGAAACATACTACATATGCCTCAGTGATTAACAAGAATATTTTATTTGTATCAGTTATGCAAATTGAGAACAAGGTATTTTAAGGTTTTCCCAGTTCACATATTAATTCAGAATATATGAAATAATTTGAATGCAAATGACCTAGAGGCATATCTCAAAAAGTCCATATACAAGCACAGAATTATAAACTCATTGGCCTTTTTGTGCTATATTAGTTCATCCTCGTCAGAAAGTTTATCATTAAAACAATAAAGAAGCCTTTTGCTTTTAAAGGAAACGTGAAATCTTTGCTAATGATTGATGAAGTTTACCTTAATGTTCTCAAATCTCATGAGTGTCAAATTTACCTTGGGCACTTATTGAAAATTCAGACCCTTCTGTGACTCCAAAGAGCTTGATTTGGTGGTCAGAGGTCAAATTGATCAGGTTATTTCTGATGCAAGCCAGTCATTGACCATTGAGAAACACAGCCAAGACAGAGCCCTTACAAAGGTATTGGACATTGATTTTGTCCATTTTCATCACACATTTTTAGTTAACATGCTTTCTATAAAATTCTCTTCTCTAACAAGAAAGGAGAAAGGAACATATTATCTTATTGATTTATCTTCTTTGATGAAGAGTAAATTAGTCATTTTTTATTAAATGAGTAAACCATTTACTATTCAAGTCACATATTATTTGACATTTCTCACAAGCAAATAACTCCTCAGAAATTCTGTGATTGTGAAAATTAGACTGATAACTTGCTGTAATTAAGACTGTGTTAATTGTATCTGACTTCATTGAACTCAGACACCCTCTAATTTCATCCATTGTTTCCTATTGAGAATAATCTTCAAACTTCACATTGATTAGACTATTTTATTATTGTTTTATAAAAACTTTCTCACCACTGGCAATGCCTTTGTAAATGTATCTCTATTTGACTTGTATGAATTCTATAAGCTCTTTTATTTTCCCTGGGAACCTCTGAGACATTTCCTGAACATATAAAAATATTGTTCAATTGTACACATTACAAAAATAAATGAACCTTACTAATTGTCATTTGGTCAGCTTACTTTGCATTTCTGTTTGTTTCTTCTTTAAAAACATAAGAAATACATAGTGTAATAATTGAAAAAGAGCAAAAAATGAATAAATGAATGACTACCCCCAAATCCTTCCATTAAGACACAACTGTTAAATTTTGGCTTTGTATGCTTTTTAATTTTTTATCCTGTGTGCCTATAATTAAAACATTAAAAATCATGATAAATATAATGAACACTATTATCTGTTATATATGAAAGTGTGTGAGAGAGTAAATCCTGAGTTCTCATCACAAGGAAAAAACATTTTCTATTTCTTTAATGTTGCATCTTCATTAGATGTTGGATGTTCACAAAACTTATTGTGGTAATCATTTCATGATGTATACTCAGATCATTATGGTATGCACCTTGTGCTGTATGTCAATTATATCTCAATAAAACTAGAGGCAAAAAAGAATAAAAACAAACAGATCTGTCATGAATCTGCTTTTTCCCTATTAACCTGTTTCTTTCTTCAATGCTTACCACCTATTCCTCTATTTCATCTTCCCTGTTTTGTTGTTTTGCTGCTTCTAGGCTGCTGACCTATAGGACTGTATAAGTTTAAGGTATTCATCTTTGATGATTTGATACATGTATAGACTGCAAACTGTTTACCACAACAAAATTAGTTAAACATCCTTCATCTCAAGTTAATTACCTTTTCATTTGTTAGTTATGGTGAGAACACTTAAGATCTGTTCTCACAGAACTTTTCAAGTATACAGTATACAAGTGCTAGCCCTAATCATTATGCTACAGTCTACATTAGATCCCTGGGACTTCTTCTTATAATTGTACATTTGTATCCACTGACCAATATGTCCCAATTTCTCCCACCACCTCCGGCCCCTGGAAACCTATCCTCTGTTTCTATGAGTCTGATGTTTTTAGATTCCACATATAAGTGAGATCATACAAGGTTTGTCTTTCTCTCGTTGACTCATTTCACTTATCATGATGCCTTCAAGGTCCATCTACATTGTACAAATGGAAGGATTTCTTTCTTTTATATGACTGAATAATATTTCTTCACACAACATACACAGAACACACACACACACACACATATATCACACTTGCATCATCTATTTATCTGTTGATGGACACATAGGTTGCTTTCATGTCTTGGCAACTGTGAATAATGCTACAGTGAACACAAAAGTATAGACATTCTCTTAGAGGTAGTGATTTCATTTCTTTTGGATATATGCCAGAAGTGGGATCGCTAGGTTATACAGTAGTTTTAAGTTTCTGAGGGACCTCCATCCACACTCTTTGTCACAGTGGTTATACCAGTTTACTTCCTACCAACCATGCACATGGTCCTTCTTTCTCCATATCCTTGCCAGCTCCCTTTTTTAGAACCAAAGAAGCAAATGCTTCAGTTAGATGCATTTACATTCTTTCCTTTCTTTAAACATATACTCTTCTTACAAAGACAACCAAGAGATTTTGTTCAGGGAGCCAGGGTCCTCTGCTGAGAGTAACGAGGCTCATCTATACTTCTTTAGAATCTTGATCACTGACACTCTTATGTACCTTCTTGTGTCAGTGATATATTCACATTGCAATTCATTGTCTTTCATTAGTTGAGATCATAATCCTGTGGTTTAAAAGGTATGAATCTTGTGGTAGGGAATTTGCTTCCTTTGGTGGAGTTTCATTACATGGTATATATTCTCAATATACCTGATATTAAAATGATGAACCTGAACAACGTAGTTTTTAACAAAAGAGGATTTCTACAGGAGTGATCCCAACATGCATGTTCTGATAAGCTTCAAAGTCAGGACTACCTCGGTTATAATTTTAGGTGGATCATGGTATATACACATGTAGAAAAGGAAAGAATACTATGTTAATGAGTCAAATAGACAATGGATGTACATATGAAAGAGAAGAGACAGAATGGCAAAGTGTGAAAAAGGTTTGCTGTTATACCAGATGTCCTATTTCTTCTACTAAGCAGTTATCACTGCTTATTAAAGGATCTAACTGGGTAAGTGCATTAAAGTAATAATAATAATAACAGCTAACATTTCTCCGGTGCTAACCATTTACCATGCATTGTACTGAACTCTTTATGTGTCATGTCATTAAGCCTCCAAATACCCCGTGATTAACTCATTGAAGTTAAGTAACTTAGCCACGATTACAAAAGTAGTAAGTTATGTCCCTGGAGGTGAGGGTCCAGAGCCTGTGCTCTTAACCACTTCATGGTGATAACGTTATTAATAATAATATGTGCTCTGAAAATGCTGCTTCTTAGCCTATACTCTCAGAAACTATCATTAGTTCTTGATTCACTCAATTCTAAGCCCCTTGTCTATAGGGATGATGAAGTTTCTGTTCTGCAAAACAACTCACTATTTCTTAACTGGTATTTACCACTTTCTGCCCAGTGTCCCCCAAGGACAGAAATTCATGGCCCATGCACCTTATCCTGACCATTCTGAGGATTGCAGTTAAAGCCACAGATCGAGCTATCCTCCACAGATCCAGCATAACATGGTATAACTTGGATTTGCCTCTTTTGGAAAAGGAAATAACTGGAGAAATAACTAGGTGTGTTGTAGTAAGCTTTTAAAGGAAACAAAACCATGTCACCATATGTGGTGCTCTAGAAACATTTAAGATAACTATTTTATTATTCACTCATTCATCTTAGTAAAATGTATAGTGTTACGTGCAGTTACACCTAAAAAAATATAATACATCACATAGTATCCAGAACTGTCAAAGAAACATGAAATTCACTTTTGGAAGGCAAATCTCAAACAAAAATTTAAGGATGGGAAGGAAAAAAAAAATCCACCAGCCTAATCAAAAGTTACCTCCTGGTGGAAACATTTTTTAAGATGAAATCCTATGGTTATAATTAGTTCCTTGATTATCTTTTAACCCAAAAGGGAAAAGACCATCATTAAGGATTATGATTTATTACTTCATATTTCTAAAGGTATTTACATTAAAAAAAAGGAGAGATTCTACCAGATCTCAGATATGCCTAATTCTCCTGATCTGCACAAACATATAGTACTTGAGAAGAGACACTGAAATTTTAGTATTATTCAATAAGACAGAGTAATATATAAAATAATATGAAAAATACATGATTTGGGGGGAAAAGTCTTTCTTTCATGTAAGGATGGATCCTAGGGAATGCATACTTTTCATTTTATCTTGAGTAAACTCATTATGATTATTATTGCTGGCACCAGGCTACAGAATGAAACACAAGTGATAAAGCCTCATATTTTGCAGCTAAAGAGCCAGAAGAGCAATTTTTTTTCATTTATTTTTATTAGTTGGAGGCTAATTACTTTACAATATTGTAGTGGTTTTTGCCATACATTGACATGAATCAGTTATGGATTTACATGTGTTCCCCATCCCGATCCCCCCTCCCGCCTTCCTCCCCATCCCATCCCTCTGGGTCTTCCCAGTGCACCAGCCCTGAGCACTTGTCTCATGCACCCAACCTGGGCTGGTGGTCTCTTTCACCCTTGATAGTATACTTGTTTCAATGCTATTCTCTCAGAACATCCCACCCTTGCCTTCTCCCGCAGAGTCCCAAAGTCTGCAGAACAGCAAATTTTGAACCACAGAAACTGAAGCTGTTCCACAGTCCATTTTGCATTGTATACATGTCTCTCCGGTATGTTATCACACATGTGCAAGTATTTATATTGTGGAATATATACTGCAGAATTTCAAATACTGAAATGTTTGACCATTTTAAGCTGTGTTACAGAGGATCATAATGTTGAAAACCCACATTTTGAACAAGGTCCAAATCCCCTAACACTCATTAGCTGTTTGTCCTCAGGCAACTATTTAATTAACATCCATCCACCCAGTTGAACAAGCCTTGACGTTTTTCTTTTTCTCATCATCTCACTCAATCCATTACTAAGTCTTGCCAATTCTATTTCCTAAACTTCTCGACCCCATTCATTTCTCTGTCCTTTGTGTCACTACCTGCTCCAAGGCACTTCGATCTTTCTCCTTCACTCCTACAGAAGCCTCCTAATGGATACCTATCCATCCTCTTGTGTTGTTTTCTAGTACAGTACCTAAACAGCAACCGAAGTGACTTTTTACAGTACTAATCTGATTCTAGTTCACTAGTTAAAACAAACAAAATACAAATAAGCAAATAACACTTCTGTTTTCCCATTTTCTTTAGGCTAAAATCTAAAATTAATAGGTGGTCTGCAAGAAGGCCAAGCACAAGCCAGAGTCTCCTTTCTATACTCCTTTTTCCTTGTACTGCAATCACATGAGCCATCTTTGATTTTTCTAAAATGTGTCAGATTTGTCTGAGAAGGGAAAAAAAATAAAAAATAAAATGTGTCAGACTCCTTTCCCAGCTCAGGACCTTTGTAGACATTATGTTTCTCTTTCTGATTCTGTCCTCACCAGCCCCACCCCACTGCCAACCATTCCTTGGTTGTCAAATTCTTCTTTAGGACTCCCAAAACTTCCATTTTAGATCAGGTTTACTCTATAATCTCATACTGCTCTGGATTTCTCTGTAGCACTTGTCACAGTTGCGACCAACTGATTTGTTCTTTAATTGGCTGCACAGGATTTCTCCAGTGAATTAATGGAAATCCCATACCCCATCAAAACCCAGATTCAATGGACCATACAAATCAGCTCTGCAAGAGACGTAACAGTCAGTTGGTCAATCATTGTTGAATACATGAGTGGAACTCTGACCCTCAGATTCCCTTCTGTCCAATGGGATAATAAGTACTATCATGGGATAATACTGGGATATAATGGGATAATAAGTTTATTTCATAAGATTTTGGATTTTAACAAAGATTGATGAGATATCATCCCTAATGCAGAAATCATAGTGCCTTTCACATAGTAAACACTATCATGTTTGCTTTTTTTTTTTTTCATGTTTGCTTTTTAACTTGATAGGTTTAAAAAAAAACTACTGGAGGATAATTGCTTTACAATATTATGCTGGTTTCTGCCATGTATCAACACGAATCAGCTGCGGGTATACACATGTCCCCTCCCTCCTGAACCCCCTCCCACCTCCCCCTCTAGGTTGTCACAGAGCACTGGGTTGAGCTCCCGTGTCACACAGCACATTCTGACTGACTGCCTATTTTACACATAGTGATGTACATGTTTCCATGCTGCTTGCGATTCATCACACCCTCTCCTTCCCCTACTGTGTCCACAGGTCTGTTCTGTATGTCTGTGTCTCCCTCACTGCCTGCAAATAGGTTCATCATTATCATCTTATATCTGTCTGTTCCTGTGATAATACAACTTATATTACTTATTTATTTTTACTTTTTTTGGTAATAATACTCAAAATTACAGACAAAAAAGACCAAATGAATTACTTTAAATACTCAGAAGCATATACTAGGAATGGAAGATTAGAAAGAGAAATTAAGGAAACAATCCCATGTATCATCACAAGAAGAATAAAATACTTAAGGATAAACATATCTAAGGAGGCAAAAGACCTTTACTCATAAAACTATAAGGTATGGATGAAATAAATCAGAGATGACACAAATAGATTGACAGATATACCATGTTCTTGGATCGGAAGAATCAATATTGTGAAAATGACTATACCACCCAAAGCAATCTATAGATTTAAGACAATCCCTGTCAAATTACCAATGGCATTTTTCACAAAACTAGAATAGAATATTTTTAAAATTTGTATGGAAACACAGAAGACTCCAAATAATCAAAGCAATCTTGAGAAAGAAAAAATGTAGGCTCCCTGACTTCAGACAATACTGCAAAGCTACAGTCATCAAGACAGTATGGTACTGGCACAAAAACAGAAATAACAGGTCAAGGGAACAAGATAAAAATGTACAGTGATAAATCCACGCAGCTGTTGGTACCTAATCTATGATAAAGAAGGCAAGAATATACAATGGGGAAACGACAGTCTCTTCAATAAACGGTTCTAGGAAAACTACACAGTTACATGTAAAAGAATGAAATTAGAATACTCCCTAATATCACACATAAAAATAAACTCAAAATGGATTAAAGTACTAAATGTAAGGCCAGATACTATAAAACTCTTAGAGGAAAACACAGAAGAACACTTTTTGACATAAATTACTACAAGATCTTTTTGGATCCACTCCCTAGCGTCATGAGAAAAAAAAAAAAAAAATAAGCAAATGGAATCTAACTAAACTTAATAGTATTTGCATAGCAAAGGAAACCATAGAGAGACATAAAGACAACTTTCAGAATGAGAGAAAGTATTTGCAAACAGAGTACCAACAAAGGATTAATCTCCAAAATACACAAAGAGCTCATGTAGCACAATATAAAAAAAAATACCCAAACAATCCAATCAAAATATAGGCAGAAGATCTAAATAGATATTTCTCCAAAGAAGACATACAGTTGGCCAAAAAACACACAAAAAGATGCTCAACACTATACGAATTCAAATACAATGATGTGTGTGTGTGTGTGTGTATCAATGATTTACTTTGCTGTACACTTTAAACTAACACAACATTTTAAATTAAATATACCCCAAGAAAAATTTTAAACAACTATTTAGAGGAAAGTCACTTATTTGGTATAAACCTAGCATATTAGATAAAAATTATCAGTTTTTACTATTATTGAATGGAGTAACAGTGCCTTCTATATTATCTTTAAGTTACTTGACTGGTCTAGTAAATCCTTTTTATTGTGATGTCACTTTGAGAAAAATAAAAATAATACACGTTGATTACAGGAAAACAGTGAAGTGTCTCTAATGATATTTTTGTGGATAAGATAGGGGATTATGGTCATATTGGAGGATTCATAACATGCTGATTTCAACTGATGCCAATCAGAAGAGAGTTCTCTATTACAGTTCCTTTTCTATTCATTTTTATTAATGCATTCCTTAAAGACAGAGAAACTAAGCTTCTCCTGTGAGATTATTACTTGGAGCTAAGGATGAGAGAGTGGGGGAAATGAGGGAGATAGTTAATCTGTTTACTGGCAGAATTGATTAAGATCCAACAATAACTTGAAAGGATAGAATAAAAGGACAATTAAAAACAGCAATAAAATGCTGCATGGGTTTGAAAACTGTACAAATACAAAACAGGGAGGACTTTCCTGGGTAAATAGAAGCTGGTGTCAGGATAAAACCTACAGCTTTTAATGATTAATGATGTGGTGGGTGGTGGTCTAGTGGCTAAGTCGTGTCCAACTCTTGCAACCTCATGGACTGTAGCATGCCAGGGTCCCCTTCCATGGGATTCTCCAGGTAAAAATACTGGAGTGAGTTGCCATTTCCTCCTCTAGGGGATTTTTCCAACCCAGGGAGCAAACGCAGGCCTCCTGCGTTGCAGGCAGATTTTTTACTGACTGAGCTCCAAGGGAAGCCCAGTTGCTAACACAAGGAAAGTGAATTTTTCTGATAGGCATTTCGCTAAAAATTAAAACAAAGAAAGGAAGGACTGCCAAACCTGACTGTTTTTCACCCTTCCAAATTCATCCTTTTTCAAAAGCCCCAGCTTCACAGTTAAACAATAGCAGCCACACACACACACACACACACAAAACCATTTTAAAACTATCACAACAAAATTTTAGATTTATTAATAGACATATAAGCATGTACAGAGATGGAAAACATTTTGCCTATACAATTTCAAGTCTCACTCCTTTAAAATCTTTTTACTAAAATACTTACTGAAGAAGGAGGACATCCATTAAAACTGTATTACAAACTAACCATGTATATAAACTTATGCGCTAAGGGGAACTTTAAGAGGGGGAAAACATAGTTCTTGATTCCAAGAAATTTACAGTTTTGAATGGGAGAGGATCCAAATGCAGATAAACATAACATATATGAGAAAAGAGAATGAGAAGACAAGGAGATGCTAAACATGCTGATATTGAAAAGAAACATTTACTTCCTTCTGATCATGAAGAATAGATGACTTCCAGGTGGAGGTGGCTTTAACTTATGCTCTGAATGACTGGTAGTATCGGACATGAAGGGAATAGTATATCAGATGGAAGGAAGAGTGTGAGAAAAGTATGGCTCTGGTAGTAACTGCAGTGATTATGGGAATAGTGAATAGTCCAGTTCCACTGAAATGCAGCGCAAGTGAAAGGAAGTGGCAAGAGAAGGGAGAAAAGCAACATCACTGGTAGTGAAAATCATTAATGGTATGTCAAAGAAATACAACTTATCTTATAGGCAATGGTGATTTTAGATAGACAGATATAAATGTATACATATTTGAAGTGTTAAATTCTTGCTACATATTTTAGAGCTACAATCTTGAATGGGAGAAGTCTCAATTCTGAGATTGACTATAGAAAAATAAATTAAATTATACAACCAGCTGAAATGTCTATCAGTTTCTACCTGTCTTAGAAAGATGGCTGTGGCTGAACCTCTTCCTTACCCCTCTGGTCACTGGGTTGAAGGAGGAAGGGTGGGACTGTTTTTTGAATCTTTAGACACACAGCGACCACCATTCTACATCACTCATGCGTCACACTCGTGCATTACACTGTCACCTGTATACCACTTTCTATGAAAGCTGTGCCAGTTTACATTTCCACTAACAGTGCGTTGAAGGTTCCCTTTTCTCCACATCTTCATCAGTACTTGTTAACTATTTTTTTTTTTTCTTTTTTTTTTTTTACTAATAGTCGTTCTAACAGGTGTGGGATGATGTTTCATTGTGGCTTCAATTTGAGATGATTAGTAATGTCGAGCACTTTTCATGTACCTGTTGGCTATTTGATTGTATTCTTTCAAGAACAATATCTTTCTGCTATCATAAATTCATATATTATATGCATAGCCCAGTGAGGGCTGTCAGTTGAAATGCTCTTATAAGAAAAAAGCACTTTTATGTTTTCATGAATGTTTAACTGTGTATAACCACTCTACTAAAAGATATTCTGGATGTTTTTATTTTATACCCTTTTTATGTTATAAAAAATGCAAGGGAATTCCCTGGTGGTCCAGTGGCTAAGACTTCACACTCCCAACACAGGGGTCCTGAGTTCAATACCTGATTCGAAACTATATCCCACATGCCACGACTAAAAGTCCATATGCCTCAACTAAGAGGTCCTGCCTGCCACAATGAAGACCCAGCAGAGCCAAATAAATAAATAAAATTTTAAAAAGTTAAGCCATATAAAAATAAATGATTAATACCTATATTTAAATAGTCCAGTCTTCTCACTGATTCTATCACTTAACTGCAGTGAGTAGTATGAATAAGCCCAAGTCTTCTCCTTCATTTTGAATAGAAATGGTCTTATGAAATTGTCATGTGTTGAATAGGGCATCTGGAGCATAGTTAAGGAGACAAGTATAACTTCAAAGTTTAAAGAGACACAAATTTCAAATGGAAGTGTGAATTTGTATCAAATTGCTTAATAAAAATATGGATGCATACACCTAACCAATAAGGATCAATCATTAGTTCCAGGCCTTTAATGCTCCTCTATGTTTCATAAGTACTCTTCTTTTGAAGGAGGTTTCAGTGATCCATATGATCATGCTCCTTTGGACACTGCTGTCAAAATTATTTTCCCTCAGTATTTTAAAGTAATAACTCAAGAAAAACAATTAAACTCTTGAGGGTAAAAAAAGAAGAGGAGAGATGATAACGAATTGCTTCTCTAACATCCCAGGCTACAGTCTAACTCACTACAGGGAAACATGTTTAAAAGGTAGGACAGAATGTCTACACAAACAATTTTGCCAAAATTTTATTTGTTTTAAATGAATGAACTAGTGAGTTCAATAAAACCACCAAAGAAATTCCTTCCAATCACTTAATATTCACCAAATAGACAAACTCAAGTTTTTGTTAATATTAAAATCTTCACTTTTGCCACCAACTGTGTTAGTTTTGAGGAGGAAAGGTCCCAGTCTATTTTAAACCTGATGCTCATTAAATACATATGAGAACAGACCTTCGTGAGCAATATGGATGGTGTCTCAGGATGGAAGGCAGCTAAATATAAATGTGTTTATGTTTTCACCTGGACAGAATTTTGCTGTTCATTTGTATGAATATTCTGTTGTTATGTCACATACTATAAAGAGACTTCTTTTAGAGTGCAAATTCAGAAACATCTATGCTCTCAAATCCTTCATTGGAAGGACTGATGTTGAAGCTGAAACTCCAATACTTTGGCCACCTGATGCAAAGAGCTGTCTCATTTGAAAAGACCCTGATTCTGGGAAAGATTGAAGGCAGGAGGAGAAGGGGACAACAGAGGATGAGATGGTTGGATACCATCACCGACTCAATGGACATGGGTTTGGGTGGATTTTGGGAGTTGGTGATGGACAGGGAGGCCTGGCATGCTGTGTTCATGGGGTCACAAAGAGTTGGACACGATTGAGTGACTGAACTGAACGGATACTCTCTAATATAATAAATATAGGTATAACTATAGTTTTAAATAATTAGACCCTGTTCTATAGAATTTCAACTGAGAATGTCCAAAATAATAAACAACATTAAGCAATTTTCAAGATTAAATATTTTAGATATTTACTAAAACCTAATTTCAGGGTAAATTACCTTTACATTTCTGTAATTATAAAAATATATTGCAATGGTGAAATTTAACAAATGAAAAACCATAACTTCTAGGAAGGTAGAATATAAGAGAAAAAAAATAAATGCTAAATCACCACATAAATTAGAGGGGAAGCTCTGAAAATTTTTTCAGATAAGTAAAATGGTCCAATTCACATTTTAGAAATTCATACCAGATTTCTTGTTAACCCTAGAAAATAACCATCCAGATGAGTGCTGAACCTGTATTTAATCTGTACTTTCGTTTTATTTACATGCTTCATATAATTAGTAATTTATCCAGTGTTTATACCTACTGTTTCAAATACAATCACAACAAATAAGACAGATGAAATGGATGAACAGATGTGACTTTTTGGTCTATCTTTATTGCTTGAAAGTAAAATTTTGAATTATTGTTTAGTCGCTGTCATGTCCAACTCTGCAACACAATGGACTGTAGCCCGCCAGGCTCCTTTATCCATGGGATTTCCCAGGTAAGAATACTAGAATGGGTTATCATTTCCTTCTCCAGGGGGATCTTCCCGACCCAGAGATGCGACCCATGTCTCCTACTTTGGCAGGTGGGTTCTTTACAACTGAGACACCAAGGAAGCCCCAAATTTTGGATCCAGCCTATTAAATCACGGATTGAATGGCACATTCAGATGGAATTTTAATTCCAAGACAAAGAAATTTCATTTATGTTTCTTTGATTTCAGATTTTTACTTCTACAAAGGATTTTACTTTTAAAAAGCTTAAAATCACTATATAGTTCAGAGGAGAAGCTTGATTTTTTTTCCCCCAGAAAGTAAAAAGGTCCAATCTATATTTCTAGGAAATCATTCCAGATTTCTTGCTAATGCTAGAATAGATTTATTCAAATGTGTGTTGAGTTCTCTATTTTACTGATATTCCTATTCCTCAAGATAATTTTGGAACTCCTCTTGGTTACTAACTTCAGAGCTCAAGGCACATTATTTAAATAACTTCCTAATTCTGTGTTGAGCATCAGTGAGATTAGAGGGGTTTTGTGTGTGTGTGTACCATTTTTTTTTAAATCCTTTAGATGGCTTTTCTGACCAATGCAGATATAGAACATTGACCCATGCCTCCAATCTTTACTCCAGCTATCCCGCAGTCTGCCTGTATTCATGGCAGCATGGATAAAATCAGAGGACTGAGAAGGCTAATATGGACTAAGAACTTGGAACTAAGCTCTTCATAACACTTGTCAAAATCATTCTTGTGTACACACACACAATACTGAGTATAGATTTCTGATCATGAAACTTCAAGATAAAGACACTTGAATTGAATGAGATAAAATGAAAGTGTGAGAAGCAATATTGCAAAAGGAGTGAATTCAAAGCAGTGAATTATCATGGCTAATTCCTTTAAATAGGTTTATGCACTTGACAGAAATCATAGAAAATGGATTTTTCCACCCATAATAAAGGATTAAAAACATTTCTGAAACTACTCTTTTCCCTTTGGGACAATTTTAATACAGATGAAGGAGCTTTAGAAGAATGAATTAACAAAAAACACTACTTAACCATCTGCTAGAACACAATGTGGAACATTTTCAATACCTCTCAGCTTCCTTAACTGAATTTCAGAATGCAAGCATTAGTATTAAGAACTAAGGATTTCCTGAAATCATTTTGTTTTTATCCTTGCTGTTCCTAGTATACATGTTCCAACCCCTTCACTTCTCTATTGCTTTTCCATTTCCTGAAGTTCAAAATGAAGTTTCTGTTTATTTGGCTTGTAGAAAACCATAATGCTTGTCACATGGAGAGAATATGAGTTATAAGAATAGTCATGAGGGGACATTAGTTTAGGGGAAAAAGACATTAACATTTTTTCCAGAATATGAGGGTTGTATGTCTGCTGTTGTATACTGGTCTATCAAAAGAGTTTTTTCTTTGTCCTAACTGATAGACACTATTGGTAAAAGTGGCTACACTTCTAATATAAATCTAATGTATTTTTATTAAAAAATTATTTACAAAGTCATTTGAACATGATCATGATTTCCTATCTAAATGCTTGTGTGAGGACAAATCTACCCATTCTCTAACGTGCTTATAGGAAAATTATAATCATATAATAAGCAGCCCAAACAAGTCTGTTGTTAAATGACAAATAACAAAGACAATCAAAACCAACACATGAGTACAGCATGCAATTAAAGTCAGGAGCCAAAAGGGAAAAGGGGTGCAAATACCAAAGTGGAAAGTAATAGTAATAACACAATAAAAGTATTTCAAGAAGGAACTATAAGAATAACATATTTATTATTTCAATCTTTGCTCTCATTACAGCCTAGGAGAAAAGGGCATGTTATTTTCTTGATTGCAATCCATCAGTGCTATTCTAATGTACAAAGGGGCAGGTACAAATTTCTTACACAAAATGTTAGCGCGTTCTTGAGACAGCCTTTACCTACCCCTGAAATCCCATCTCCCACCTCCCCTGCCTTGCACAGTACACTCTTGCAGTACTAGCCATTTTGTGACTCCGTACCCACACCATGGAACCCTTTATCCATTCACTATTCTCCCTGCTCATGCTGACCCAGTGTCTGGAAGGCCCCTGTATTCCCAGGTGCCAGACATACACGTTAACCCTTAAAGGCTCATCACAACATATTAGTCCTTCCACAGCCCATGTCCCCATGCATTTCCTTCCCTTTCATTTTTATCCTCAGACTCTGTTTCTCAAATAATAATGAACATCTGTTAGTACATTTCATTCATGGGGTAATGGCTAGTAATTTTTGAGTGTTTCTTTTACACTGGGTGCTGTATTAAGTGCTTCACAAGCATCATGCTTTACAATTACATCAACTTTATTAAAATAAGTACTATTATTACTGACATTTTACAGGTGAGCAAATAAAAATATTAATAACTGAAGGCACATGCTGATTTCTGCTAAGACCAAGATTCAATCCACATGTGGTTACAGAAGCTGGCCCTGTTTCTTCGTCTATTTACTTCTAAGCTGAAACTCCAATACTTTGGCCACCTGATGCAAAGAGCTGACTCATTTGAAAAGACCCTGATGCTGGGAAAGACTGAGGGCAGGAGAAGGGGACGACAGAGGATGAGATGGTTGGATGGCATCACCGACTCAATGGACATGGGCTTGGGTGGACTCCAGCAGTTGGTGATGGACAGGGAGGCCTGGCGTGCTGCGGTTCATGGGGTCGAAAAGAGTTGGACACGACTGAGCAACTGAACTGGAACTGGAACCCCTAACTCAAGAGTCACCTCTATAGTAGGCTGCCTCACTTACAGCCCCACCAGACTTTGCTGGGAGTCTTCATCTTCTCTGTATCTACTACCTCAGAGGCACAGTAATATAACTTCCGAATGCATAAAATGAGGGAGGAGAGAAATAAGTAAAAAATGTGGAGAACACCAAAGGAGAAATTTGAACTTTCTGAAGTTGCCTTTCACATCAGATGCTTGCTCAATTCTGATTATTCCCTTTCCAGAGTACTATATGGACAAGTGAGTGTTTCAGAAGTTCTGTGAGAAACTGCCCAGTGATGCACATATTGGAACCAGGGGCATCTTTCTTTCTCTGCCCCAAACTGTCACTTTGGAGACCCATGAAGATTCTTCATTCTGATATGCATGCCACAAACTGACATACAGATATATGTAATATTCATTAATCTAAAGCTTCTAATTCAAGGAATGTCTGTGAAAAATATAAGGAATGATCTGGAATAAGGATTTTGGGGGGCAGGCTTTTCCATTATGAAGGATTGGCAGTCTTTATACACAGCTTCTATAAACGCTTTTGCATCCACTCCTCATGTGTATTTATTCAAAATAATTTGAACTCTTTCTACTCTAAAAAGTCTTTTCATCACTTCCTGAGTTTGGGAGCTTCCAGAACTTTGGGAGTAGGAACCATATCCTACAGTCTATGAGGAGAGGGCACCGGCCTGAAATTGCACGTAGCTTTTTCTAGTTGCTTAGTTCCTAAGTTGTGTCCAGCTCTTTTTCAATCCCATGGACTGTAGTCTGCGAGTCTCCTCTGTCCATTG
Source organism: Muntiacus reevesi (assembly GCF_963930625.1). Classification (NCBI taxonomy): domain Eukaryota; kingdom Metazoa; phylum Chordata; class Mammalia; order Artiodactyla; family Cervidae; genus Muntiacus; species Muntiacus reevesi. The sequence continues at coordinate 14,609,779 of NC_089265.1, read as the reverse complement.
GATTTTCCAGGCAAGAAGACTGGAGTGGGTTGCCATTTCTTTCTCCAGGGGATCTTCCTGATCCAGGGATCAAACTTGCATCTCCTGCATTGGCAGGCATATCCTTTACCATCAGAGACACCAGTAGCTACTTAAAATCATAAGTGAACATAAACTATCACACAGCTAATTCCAGATCCTAAACAGTCAAGGACTGCATTATGGAAAAACAAAACGCTAGAGAGACCAGGAAGAAACCATGACCTGTTGCAGTGATTTAAAAAGTGCTGATGGTCCTTTTTTCTGGAACTCTCTTGTTTTTTCTATGAGGCAACAGATGGTGGCAATTTGATCTCTGGTTCCTCTGCCTTTTCTAAATCCAGCCTGAACATCTGGAAGTTCTCAGTTCATGTACTGCTGAAGCCTGGCTTGGAAAATTTTTAGCATTACTTTTCTAGCATGTGAGATGAGTGCAATTGTGCAGTAGTTTGAACATTCTTTGGCACTGCCCTTCTCTGGGACTGGAATAAAAACTGACCTTTTCCAGTCCTGTGGCCACTGCTGGCATATTGAGTGCAGACCTTTAACAGCATCATCTTATAGGATTTGAAACAGCTCAGCTGCAATTCCATCACCTTCACTAGCTTTGTTCATAGTGATGCTTCTTAAGGTCCACTTGACTTCACATTCCAGGATGTCTGGCTGTACATGAGTGATCACCTATCATGGTTATCTGGGTCATTAAGATCTTTTCTGTATAGTTCTGTGTATTCTTGTCACCTCTTCTTAATATCTTCTGCTTCTGTTAGGTCAATACTATTTCTGTCGTTTTTGGTGCCCATCTTTGCATGAAATGTTCCCTTGGTATCTAATTTTCTTGAAGAGATCTCTAGTCTAGAGAATTCCAGAAATACATTTACTTCTGCTTTGCTGGCTATGCTAAAGCATTTGATTGTGTGGACAAAATTTGTTGTGAAAAAACTGTGGAAAATTCTTAAAGAGATGGTAATTCCATATCACCTTATCTGCCTTTGATAAAACCTATATGCAGGTCAAGAAGCAACAGTAGAATTGGACATGGAACAACAAACTGGTTCCAAACAGGGAAAGGAGTATGTCAAGGCTGTATATTGTCACCCTGGTGATTTAACTTATATGCAGAGTACATCATGAGAAATGCAGGGCTGAATGAAGTACAAGCTGGAATCAAGACTTTGGGGAGAAATATAAATACCTCAGATATGCAGATGACACCACCCTTATGGCAGAAAGGGAAGAGGAACTAAGTGCCTCTTGATGAAGGTGGAACAGGAGAGGGGAAAAAGTTGGCTTAAAACTCAATATTCAACTGTCACTAGACATCTAGGTTGCTTCCATGTTGTAGCTATTGTAAATAGTGTGGCAATGAACAATGGGATAAATGTGTCTTTTTCAATTTTGGTTTTCTCAGGGTATATGCCTAGGAGTGAGATTATTGAGTCATATGATGGTTTTATTTCTAGTTTTTTAAGAAATCCACCAACAGATGAATGGATAAAGAAGTTGTGGTACATATACCCAATGAAATATTAATCAGCCATAAAAAGGAACATATTTGAGTCAGTTCTGATGAGGTGGATGAACCTAGAACCTGTTATACAGAGTGAAGTCAGAAAGAGAAAGATAAATGTCATATTCTAATGCATATATACGGATACCAGAAAAATGGTACTGAAGAATATTTACAGGGCAACAATGGAGAAACAGACATAGAAAATAGACTTGTGGACATGGGGAGAGGGGAGGAGAGGGTGAGATGTATGGGAAGAGTAACATGGAAACTTACATTACCATATGTAAAATAGATCACCAATGGGAATTTGCTGTAAGGCTCAGGAAACTCAAACAGGGCTCTGTACCAACCTAGAGGGGTGGGGTGGGGAGGGAGATGGGAGGGAGGTTCAAAAGGGAGGGGATATATGTATACCTATGGCTGATTCATGTTGAGGTTTGACAAAAAACAGCAAAAATCTGTAAAGCAATTATCCTTCAATAAAAAATAAATTAGAAAAAACAAAACAAAACAACTCAACATTCAAAAAACAAAGATCAGAGGAGGCAGTCCGAAGATGGTGGAGGAATTGGATGGGGAGACCACTTTCTTCCCCTCAAATTCATCAAAAGATCATTTGAATGTTGAGCAACTTCCACAAAACAACTTCTGAACACAGGCAGATGACACCAGACACCCAGAGAGGCAGCCCATTCTCTTCAAAAGGGGGTAGGAAAAAATATAAAAGAGAGAAACAGAGACAAAAGATTTAGGGATGGAGACCTGTCCATGGGAGGGAGTCGTGAAGGAGGAGACGCTTCCACACAGTAGGAAACCCTCTCACAGGTGGGTCTGTGGGGAGCTTTGGAACCTCAGAGGGCAACAGAACCGGGAGGAGGAAAAAAAGAAAAAAGAAAAAACACAGAATAAGCGCCTAACCACAACTGTCAGCAGTGAAATAGCCCAGAAGTTCCTGTCCACCACAAGTGAGTGGGGTCTGGGCAGGGAGGTGCGGGCTATATCATTGGTCCTTAGGCTAAGGAATGGGCCTGAATGCCCGGAGGACAATCTGAGGGGGTAACTCAGTGAGACAGCACCGAACAAAGAATTGAGCCAATACCAAAGGAGAGCTAGCCTGCTGCATACGGGCCCCTCCCCGCCCTGGAGGCAGAGAGCCAGGTGTGCAACTCCCGGAGCCAACAGCCAAGGGGCTGCTTCAATCTCCGCCTCAGAGAGGGCATCGCCCTCCAAACGGTAAGCAGGCTCCCTGTTGCTAACCATGTCTTCCTGGGATCCTGGACGGTTGACATCTGCCAGGAGTGCTGCAGCCTGAGATCAGCTCCCCGGAGACACACGGCACACCTGAGACAGTGCTCTCAGGGCACACCCGGGAAACCGAGTGACAGGGACAATGATTAAGTCGCACGGCCCACCTGGGACGGGGTACTCACCAAGCACCCGGTCACCTGAGCTGCTCCGACCTGGGAAGGGCACAAAACGCAGGGCCCATCCTGGTCTGTGCCCGTGCGGAGTCCCCGAGAACCTGGGCGGCTCAGACTTGGGAGGTGCACAAAACGCAGGGCCCGCTTGGACAGTACCCTTGCAGAGCAGCCTGGAGCCTGAGCAGTGTAGACCGGGAAAGCACACACATCGTGAGCGGGGGCAAACCCAGTGTGGTCCAGACACTGCGAGCACTCCCCACACATGTCTGCAACATTTGTTTGCAGTGCTCCTCCCTCCCCACAGCACGAGTGAACAAGTGAGCCTAAATAGGTGACCACCTTCACCTTCTTGTGTCAGGGTGGAGACTAGACACTGAAGAGCCTTGCAAACAGAGGAAGACAAAATAAACAAAAAAGGAACCGATCTGGAAGTGACAGGTGCAACAGATTAAAACCCTGCGATTAATACTGACTGTGCAATGGAAGAGGACCTACAGGCCTTGAGAACAAGTATAAGCTGGAACAAGGAACTATCCAACACTGAGCTGACCCTACACTGCCTGCAACAGCACCAGAGATATTCCTAGATATCTTTTTACTATTACTTTAAAAAAAAAATTAAGTTCTTTATTACTCATTTAATTTTCATTTTCATAACCTACTATTACCTTGCCAAAAAAAACAACACTATTTTTAAAGAAAATTTCATATGTACATATTTCTTGTGATTGACTTTGTTTTTCATTTGTAATATTGTAATTTTGAGAGTCTAACCTCTATTCTAGATTTTTAATTTTTGTTTTTTGGTATTTGTTATCAATTTTGTACCTTTAAGAATCTAATCTTCTGTATCCATTTTCACTTAGGGATTTGATTACTGGCTTGATTGCTCTCTCCCTTTTCTCCCCCAGGTTACCTCTATCTCCTTCCTATCCCTTCTCTTCTCTACTTAACTGTGAATCTCTCTGGGTGTTCTGGGCTGTGGAGAACACGTAGGGAACTGATTACTGGCTAGATTGCTCTCTCCCCTTTTGATTCCCCCACCCCCCTTCTCCACTTGGTCCCCTCTATCTCCCTCATCTCTCTTCTCTTCTCTCCTCTCTGTAACTCTTTGAATCTCACTGCATAATCCTCACTGTGGAGAACTGTTTAAACATTAACCTAGACATTTTATTATCTGTCCTGTATGGATGGAGAAGTCTTGAGGCTTGGAGAAGGAAATGCAACCCATTCCAGTATTCTTGCCTGGAGAGTCCCAGGGACAGGGGAGCCTGGTGGGCTGCTGTCTATGGGGTCACACAGAGTTGGACATGACTGAAGCGACTTAGCAGCAGCAGAAGTCTTGAGGCTACTGTAAGAGAAGGACTGAAAGTCAGAGGCAGGAGACTTAACTCCGAAACTTGAGAACATCAGAGAACTCCTGATTCCAGGGAATATTAACAGACAAGAACTCACCCAAAAGTCTTCATACTTACACTGAAACCAAACTCCATCCAAGAGTCAACAAGTTCCAGAGTAGACATACCATGCTAATTCTCTAGCAAAACAGGAACACAACCCTGAGCATTAAAAGACAGGGTGCCCAAAGGCACGATAAACCCAGTCACCCCAAAAGTCACTACCGGACACTTCATTGCACTGCAGAGAGAAGAAATCCAGCTCCACTCACAGAACACAGATGCAAGCTCCTCCAGCCAGGAAACCTTGACAAGCCACTAGTCCAACCCTACCCACAGGGAGCAGACTCCACAATTAAGAGGAACCATGAACTTCCAGCCTACAGAAAGGGCACCCCCAAAATAGTAATCTAAGCAAAATGAAAAGGCAGAGAAATATTCAGCAGGTAAAGGAACATGATAAATGCCCACCAAACCAAACCAAGAGGACAACATAGGGATTCTAACTGAAAAAAAAATTCAGAATGATGATAGTAAAGATGATCCAAAATCTTGAAAATAAAATGGAGTTACAGATAAATGAACTAGAGACAAGGATTGAGAAGATGCAAGAAATGTTTAACAAGGACCTAGAAAAAATAAAGAAGAGTCAATCAATAATGAATAATGCAATAACTGAGGTAAAAAAGCATTCTGGGGGGAACAAACAGTAGAATAATTGAGGCAGAAGAGAGGATAAGTGAGGTGGAAGATAGAATGGAGGAAATAAATGAAGCAGAAAGGAAAAAAGAAAAAAAAGTATTAAAAGAAATGAGGACAACCTCAGAGACCTCTGGTAAAATGTTAAATACTCCAACATTCAAAGCATAGGTGTCCCAGAAGAAGAAAACAAAAAGTAAGGGCATGAGAAAGCACTTGAGGAGATAAAAGCTGAAAATTTCCCTAAAATAGGGAAGGAAATAGCCACCCAAGTCTAAGAAATCCAGAGAGTCCCAAACATGATAAACCCAAGGCAAAACACCCCAGTTCAGTTCAGTTCAGTCACTCATTCGTGTCTGACTCTTTGTGACCCCATGGACTACAGCATGCCAGGCCTCCCTGTCCATCACCAACTCCCGGAGTTTACTCAAGTTCGTGTCCATCGAGTTGGTGATACCACCCAACCATCTCATCCTTTGTTGCCCCCTTCTCCTCCTGCCTTCAATCTTTCCCAGCATCAGGGTCTTTTCAAATGAGTCAGTTCTTCACATCAGGTGGCCAAAGGATTGGAGTTAAAACTTCAACATCAGTCTTTTCAATGAATATTCAGGACTGATTTCCTTTAGGATTGACTGGTTGGATCTGCTTGCAGTCTTCTGCAATAGTCTTCTCAAGAGCCTTCTCCAACACCACAGTACAAAAGCATCAAGTTTTTGGTGTTCAGCTTTCTTTATAGTGTAACTCTTGCATCCATACATGACTAATGGAAAAACCATAGCTTTGACTAGATGGACCTTTGTTGGTAAAGTAATGTCTCTGCTTTTTAATATGCTGTCTAGGCTTGTCATAGATTTTCTCCCAAGGAGCAAGTTCATGTTAATTTCATGGCTGCAGTCACCATCTGCAGTGATTTTGGAACCCCCAAATTAAATTCCTCACTGTCTCCCCATCTATTTTCCATGAAGTGATGGGACCAGATGCCATGATATTAGTTTTTTGAAGATTGAGTTTTAAGCCAACTTTTTATCTCTCCTTTTTCACTTTCATCAAGAGGCTCTTTAGTTCTTTTTTGCTTTCTGCCATAAGGGTGGTGTCATTTGCATATCTGAGGTTTTTGATATTTCTCCTGACAATGTTGATTCCAGCTTGTGCTTCATCCAGTTCAGCATGTCTCATGATGTGCTCTGAATATAAGTTAAATATCAGGGTGACAATATACAGCCTTGACATACTCCTTTCCTTATTTGCAACCAGTCTGTGGTTCCATGTCCAGTTCTAAATGTTGCTTCATGACCTGCATACGGATTTCTCAAGAGGCAGGTCAGGTGTTCTGGTTGTCCCATCTCTTTAAGAATTTTCCACAGTTTGTTGTGATTCAACAGTCAAAGGCTTTGGAATAGACAATAAAGCAGAAGTAGGTATCTTTCTAGAACTCTCTTGCTTTTACGATGATCCAACAGATGTTGGAAATTTGATATCTGGTTCCTCTGCCTCTTCTAAATCCAGTTTGAACATCTGAAAGTTCACCGTTCACGTACTGTTGAAAAGATTGGCTATATATAGCATATATATAAGCCCCTATATAAACCCCTATATATGCTGTCTATAAGAGACCCACCTCAAACCAAAGGACACATACAGACTGAAAGGGAAGGGCTGGAAAAAGATATTTCATGCACATGGAAACAAAAAGAAAGCAGGAGTAGCAATCATACCAGATAAAATAGACTTTGAAGATTGTGAAAAGAGACAAAGAAGGACACTACATAATGATCAAAGGATTAATCCAAGAAGAAGATATAGCAATTATAAATATGTGCACCCAACATAGGAGCAGGTAAGTCGAATGCTAAGTATGAAAGGGGAAATTAAAAGTAACACAATAATAGTGGGAGACTTTAATACTCCACTCACACATGATAGATCAAGGCAACATAAAATTAGCAAGAAAACACAAGCCTTAAATGATACAAGAACCAGTTAGACTTAACTGATATCTATATGGCATTTCATCCCAAAACAAGGAATTTCACCTTTTTCTCAAGGGCACATAGAACATTCTCCAGGATAGAGCATATCCTGGGCTATAAATCTAGTCTTGGTAAACTCAAAAAAATTGAAATCATTTCAAGCACCTTTTCTGATCACAATGAGGTAAGATTAGATGTCAAATACCAGAAAAAACTACTAAAAATACAAATATATGAAGGCTAAACAACACTTTTCTGAATAATCAACAGATCACAGAAGAAATACAAAAGGAAATCAAAATGTGCATAGAAAAAAATGAAAACAAGACAACCCAAAACCTATGGGATTCAGTAAAAGCACTGCTAAGAGGAAGGTTCATAGTAAAACAAGCTTACCTCAAGAAACAAGAGAAACAACAAATAACCTAACTTTACACCTAAAGCAACTAAAAAAAGAAGAAATGAAGAACCCCAACATTAGTAGAAGGCAAGAAATCATAAATATCAGAGCAGAAATAAGTGGAAAAGAAACAAAAGAAACTGTAGCAAAAATCAACAAAACTAAAAGCTGGTTCTTTGAGAAGAAAAATAAAATATAGAAACCATTAGCCAGACTCATAAAGAAAAAAAGGGAGAAGAATCAAATCAATAAAAATAGAAATAAAAAAAGGAGAAATCATAACAGACAACACAGAAATACAAAGGATCATAAGAGACTACTATCAGCAACTATATGCCAATAAAATGGACAACTTAGAAGAAATGGACAAATATTTAGAAAAGTATAACCTTCCAAAACTGAACCTGGAAGAAATAGAAACTCTTAGCAGACCAATCACAAGAACATAAAACTGTAATAAAAAATATTGCCAAAAAAAAAAAAAAAAAAAATCCCAGGACCAGATGGCTTCACAGGTGAATTCTACCAAAAATTTAGAAAAGAGCTAACATCTATCCTACTCAAATTCTTCCAGAAAATTGCAAAAGAAGATAAACTCTCAAACTCATTCTATGAGGCCGCCATCATCACCCTAATACTAAAACCAGACAAAGATGCCACCAAAAAAGAAAACTACAGGCAAATATCACTGATGAACAAGAATGCAAAAATCTTCAACAAAATTCTAGCAAACAGAATCCAAAAACATATCAAAAAGATCATACATCATGACCCCTGGGATGCAAGGATTCTTCAGTATTCACAAATCAATCAATGTGATACACCATATTAACAAATTCAAAGTAAAAACTATATGATTATCTCAATAGATACAGAGAAAGCCTTTGACAAAATTAAACACCCATTTAGATTAAAAAAAAAAAAAACCTCTCCAGAAAGCAGGCATAGAAGAAGGCATACTTCAACATAATAAAAGCCATTTATGATAAACCCACAGCAAACATTATCCTCAATGGTGAAAAATTGAAAGCATTTCCTCTAAAGTCAGGAACAGAGAGTTCCTCTAAAGTCAGGAATGGAGAGAGTGCCCACTCTCACCACTGGTATTCAACATAGGTTTGGAAGTCTTAGACACAGCAATCAGAGAAGAAAAAGAAATAAAAGAAATCCAGATTGGAAAAGAAGAAGTAAAACTCTCACTGTTTGCAGATGACATGATCCTCTATGTAGAAAACCCTAAAGACACCAGCAGAAAATTACTAGAGTTAATCAATGAATATAGTAAAGTTGCAGGATACAAAATTAACCCACAGAAATCCCTTGTATCCCTATACACTAACAATGAGAAAACAGGAAGAGAAATTAAGGAAACAATTCCATTCACAATTGCAACAAAAAGAATAGAGCAGTTAGGAATAAATTTATCTAAAGAAAGAAAAGACCTATATATAGAAAAGTATAAAACACAGATGAAAGAAATCAAAAGGTGATACAAATAGATGGAGAAATATACCATGCTCATGGATTGCAAGAATTAATATAGTGAAAATGAGTACAGTATCCAAAGCAATCTATAGATTCAATGCAATCCCTATCAAGCTACAAATGGTATTTTTCATAGAACTAGAACAAAAAATTTCACAATTTGTATGGAAACACAAAAACATCAAATAGCCAAAGCAATCTTCAGAAAGAAGAATGAAACTGAAGGAATCAACCTGCCTGACTTCAGACTATACTACAAAGCTACAGTCATCAAGACAGTATGGTACTGGCACAAAGACAGAAATATAGATCAATGGAACAAAATAGAAAGCCCAGAGGTAAATCCACGCACCTATGGACACTTTTATCTTTGACAAAAGAGGCAAGAATATGCAATGGAGAGAAGACAATCTTTTTAACAAGTGGTGCTGGAAAACTGACCAAAAGGATGAAACTAGAACACTTTCTAACACCTTACACAAAAATAAACTCAAAGTGGATTAAAGAGTTAAATGTAAAACCAGAAACTACAAAACTCCTAGAGGAGAACATAGGCAAAACACTCTCTGACATAAATCACAGCAAGATCCTCTATGACCCATCTCCCAGAGTAATGGAAATAAAGGCAAAAATAAACAAATGGGACCCAGTTAAACTTAAAAGCTTTTGCACAACAAAGGAGACTATAAGCAAAGTGAAAAGGCAGCCTTCAGAATGGGAGAAAATAATAGCAATTGAAACAACTGACAAAGAATTAATCTCCAAAATAAACAAGCAGCTCATGCAGCTCAATACCAGAAAAATAAATGACCCAATCAAAAAATGGGCCAAAGAACTAAACAGACATTTCTCCAAAGAAAATATACAGATGCCTAACAATCTCATGAAAAGATACTCAACATCACTCATTATCAGAGAAATGCAAATCAAAACCACAATGAGATACCATCTCATGCCAGTCAGGATGGCTGCTATCAAAAAGTCTACAAACAATAAATGCTGGAGAGGGTGTGGAGAAAAGGGAACCCGCTTACACTGTTGGTGTGAATGCAAACTAGTACAGCCACTATGGAGAACAGTGTGGAGATTCCTTAAAAAACTGGAAAAAGAACTGCCATATGACCCAGCAATCCCACTGCTGGGCATACACACCAAAGAAACCACAATTGAAAGAGACTCATGTACCCCAATGTTCTTTGCAGCACTGTTTATAATAGCCAGAACATGGAAGCAACCTAGATGCCCATCAGCAGATGAATGGATAAGAAAGCTGTGGTACCTATACACAATGGAATATTACTCAGCCATTAAAAAGAATACGTTTTAATCAGTTCTAATGAGGTGGATGAAACTGGAGCCTATTATACAGAGTGAAGTAAGTCAGAAAGAAAAACATTGATATAGTATACTAATGCATATATATGGAATTTAGAAAGATGGTAATGATAACCCTATATGTGAGACAGCAAAAGAGACACAGATGTAAAGAACAGACTTTTGGACTCTGTGGGAGAAGGTGAGGGTGGGATGATTTGAGAACGTATTGAAATGTATATTACTACATTTGAAATAGATGATCAGTCCAAGTTTGATGCATGAGACAGGGCACTAAATGGACAACACAGAGGGATGGGGTGGGGATTTGGGACGGGAGTGATTCATCACACCTGTGACTGATTCATGTCAATATGTATGGTAAAAAAAAAAAAAAAATTACAATATTGTAAAGTAATTAGCTTCCAATTAAAAAAAAAAAGTGCTGGCATCCGGTCCCATCACTTCATGGCAAACAGATGGGGAAACAATGGAAACAGTTACAGACTTTATATTCTTGGGCTCCAAAATTACTGCGGAGGGTCACTGCAGCCAAGAAATTAAAAGACACTTACTCCTTGAAGTAAAGCTATGACAAGCCTAGATGGCATGTTAAAAAGCAGAGACGTTACTTTGTGAACAAAGGTCTGTCTAATCAAACCTGTGGTTTTTCCAGTAGTCATGTATGGATGTGAAAGTTTGACCATAAAGAAGGCTGAGTGCCAAAGAATTGATGCTTTTGAGCTGTAGAGTTGGAGCAGACAGTCTCTTGGACTGCAAGGAGATCAAGCGAGTCAATCCTAAAGGAAATCAGTCCTAAATATTTGATTGGAAGGACTGATGTTGAAGCTGAAGCTCCAATATTTTGGCCACCTGGTGTGAAGAGCCGACTCACTGGAAAAGACCCTGATGCTGGGGAAGACTGAAGGCACGAGGAGAAGGGGACGACAGAGGATGAAATGGTTGGATGGCATCACCGACTTGACAGATATGTGTTTGAACTAGCTCTGGGAGACAGTGAAAGACAGGGAAGCCTAGTGTGCTGCAGCCCATGGGGTCACAAAGAGTCAGATACGACTGAGCGACCAAACAACATGGTCTCTGTGTATGAGAGTTCTCTTGCAGGAAAACAGAAACTTCCATTTGACCATGTCAAGTTACATGTCTCATCACATAGTAAAATTAAGGAAAGCTGTTTTGAAAAGGGCTAAAATGATGGTAAAGCACAGTGAAGTCCTAAGATATATTAATGAGACTAAATGATACATCACAATCTTAAATCCTCAATATTGTCACCAAGTCATGAAGAAAATTTTTACCTAAATACTAGTTTAAGGAGTATAAAACTGCCTTTCCCACCAGGAACAAAAACAGCAACACTGTACACAGGTTTCATATTAATTTCCGCCCCTCTCCCCCCACCTCCGTCTTGAGCCATAACTACTTTATTTGTCCCTCAATGAAAAAGCTCCTATGAGGCATGAGTTTTGACTAATTATACAGCTCAGTCCAAGCAATTTCATTGGGAAAAAAAAAAAAGCAATCCAAGCAGGGTACCACAAAGTGAATCTTGAAAATATTTTACAAGATAAATGACAGAGACTGTAATTTTCAATTTCTTTCATTGTGCTTCAGGTTTATAGGATGTAAGGAGAGAACTACTGGGAAAATCGACTTGATGTGAATTTATGATTGGCAAGATTACTTTAAAGAGATGTACAACAAATTGCTCTTTTAGCTGTAGCTCACATAATGTACCAGACGTCATAATCTCAAGGGCAAACAAACCACTTTGTCACAAATAATTCCCTGAATTTCTTTTTTTAACATTTTGTTTTTCTATAATGAAGAATGGAATTTCTGAATCTATATTATAATTGTCTTGAAGGGATAGTCAATATTCTACTACATTATTGTAGCTTCCTGGGCCTAATATAGTGTGAAATACACGGTTAGAACATGGTTAGAACAGCTGATTAACTGTTTTTTAATTTCATCCTTGTTATTTGTCCTGTGGCAAACTCTTATCTTACTCATCATGAGAAATGTCCTGCATTTCAGTTATATTAACTAAATCGCTGTTAATATAGCTGTACTGTTCTTTTCATATCTGAAATATTACCAAGGACTTTAGAAACTTTGTAACTAAAACTCTATTACTCCCCTGATACTCTTAGGATCTGAACTTCCCTCTCCAAAATCCGTCTTCCTGTATGTAGGTCTTGTTACTTGTTTTCTGATCTGTGCCTCCTGGTACTTGTTTGATGACCACTTCCAGGCTCACATAACTCTTCATAGACAAACCTTCGCATTCTCCTCCATCCTATTCTTTTCTTTTCTTTTTTTAATGGCAAATTGTTTTATTTATTTAATTGATAGCAAAGTTCAGTATTTTCTCTTTTTTGGCATTTGTACTTTTTCTTCAGTTAATTGCTTATGTTTGAGCAAGCTCCAGGAGTTGGTGATGGACCAGGAGGCCTGGTGTGCTACAGTCCATGGGATTGCAAAGAGCTGGACACGACTGAGTGACTGAACTTAACTGATTATCAATTTTATTTTTCCCAGGGCTCTTCACATACCAAGATATCTCTTTCATATTGCAAATGCTTTTCCTGATGGCGGTTTGCCTTTTGATTGTGTTTTTGATGTTTTATTTTAAATTACTTTTTCATTGGAGTATAGTTGTAAGTATTGTATATTGTATATACAATATACAATATCATATACAATATTGGAGTATATTGTGAGTATAGGAATTACAATGCTGCGTTAGTAGGAGGTATAAATAAAATGAATAATTTATACATATACATATATATACTGTTTTTAATATTCTTTTCCCAGAGTAGAAATTCTACTACAGAGTACTGAATAGAGTTCCCTGTGCTGCACAGTAGGATTTCATTAGTCATTTATTTTATGTATAGCAATGTATTTATGTCAGTCCCAAGTTTCCAATCTCTCCCTCTCCCCTTTCCCCTGGCATTACCCCTTGGTAACCACAGTTTGTTTTCTACATCTATTTCTATTTTGTAAAGTGCATTTGTTCATTTTTTTTTTTTTTTTTTTTTAGATTCTCCATCCTACTCTTGAACTTTTCCTTGATCAACTACACACTCTTGAAAAGTCTGCCCTGGCCACACACACTAGCCACATGGTTTATCTCGAATGTTATGCCCAAACTAGATACTCTAAACACTGGAGAAGAACAAAAGCCAAAAGAAGCATTTAAGTGTCTAAAATGGCACATGGCTACTTTGTGCATGTGTGTGTTTAGTCGCTAGGTCATGGCTGACTCTTTGCTTCCCCATGTACTATAGCCTGCCAGGCTCCTCTGTCCATGGGAATTCTCAGGGAAGAATACTGGAGTGGGTTGCCATTTCCTTCTCCAGGGGATCTTCCCAATCCAGGGATCAAACTCATATCTCCTGCTTTGCAGGCAGATTTATTATTTGGTTTCAACCACTGAGACACCAGGGATGCCTGCGTGCCTAACTTTAGGGAACTCTCGATACAGAGGCAAGCTGACACAATATAGAGCCCAAATGTGAAATATGATTCTGCTTTATAGAAATCCAATGCAACAACCTGGAATTTTTTTTTTAAATAAGCATCAGTAAAATAAAACCCTAGCACCACTGGGCACTTGTTCTATTCCAATGCTCCCAACAGGACACTGCAAGATAATTTTGCATTAATTTGCAAAAAAAAATTTTAATTTAAAAATGATGCTTAAAATATGAAAATGACTTAACTGAACTCCAAAGAGCAAACAAAACAGATTCCAACATGATGTTCTGGCTCTTTCATCTAAAGCTCTGGAAATACACATTTAAAAGGATAGGAAAGAATATTCAACACAAACTGTGTACTACGTATTTCACAGATGCATTTCATTTTTTATTGAATCTTCACAATAACTCCATAAGTTAGGTGTCTGTATATCTATCTTACAGTTAATGAATCTGAGTTTAAGAGATTTAGCAACATGTTGAAGGTCAACAGGGATGGATGGTGGTAATTTTTGCCTCATTGGGTTGTTGAGAAGAATAAATGGAACTGTGAGTGGAATCGATATCAACAAACACTGATTGAGTCTCTCTCAGGTGCCACAAAATTCTGTCTATGTTATCTCATATAGTGGTTCTAAGTGGGCAAAAGGACCTTCAGTGTGACTACCAGTGGGGACCTAGGTCTTATGTAGACTTCTGTTCTTCCAGCTTAGTATTAACCTCTTATTTACAACTGCACTCTTAATTTTAGACAATATTCCCGACCCATATAATATATGGTCAGGAAATACTGTATTTATCAAAGGAAACATCATCATGGATGTTCTTGAAAGAGGGTTGCCTGGAAATATTTAAGGACTTAAAATGTCTATACCATTATCATAATACTATTTTATGTGCTTTCTAACTTGCAGTGAAGGAAGTATGTTTGCATATTGTTACTACTGAAGAAAATATCTGAAGCCACACCAGAGAACTTATAAACATGAAGAAATATATCCAGTAGAAACCACCAAGTGACTGACAAAGTTCATTTTTAAAATTTATCACATAAGACATTCATGTCTTAAGCATAATAAACTGAACATAAATTAATTTTTCTGAGTATAAGGAATTTACTTCAATGTCAACAATAATTTCATTTTTTGTAATTCTTTAATCTGTGCATTTGAGTGTGTCTCTTACTTTTCAATTGCTATTCTGTCCGCTCTCCATTTTGGACGCTGCCAGGAGACCTGATTTAAATGGACTGATGCTTAAGCTGAAACTCCAATACTTTGGCCACCTGATGTGAAGAGCTGACTCATTTGAAAAGACCCTGATGCTGGGAAAGACTGAAGGCGGGAGGAGAAGGGGACGACAGAGGATGAGATGGTTGGATGGCATCACCGACTCAATGGACATGAGCTTGAGTAAACTTTGGGAGTTGGTGATGAACAGGGAGGCCTGGTGTGCTAGAGTCCATGGGGTCACATAGTCAGATACGACTGAGCCACTGAACTGAACTGAACTGCCTCTTTCTAAATCTTTGTAGTCTAGAAAAACAGACAATAGAGCCAGTTGGAATTACACGTAATATAAGAGCAAATGTATTATGGGCAAAAACCCACTGGAGATATGATATCTGTTTTTAATTTCATAATCCTTTTAGAATCTTAGGTCCAAAAATCAATGACTTAAAAATAAGTGAAAGATTGGTATGTTTGCAAAACTACAAGAGAACTATTAGAAAAATACAGTCTATGCTCACTGATACCTATTTCCCAATACTGAAAACTCAGCCTTTCAGTAGAGCAAGGCTTTAAAAATCCGGGTTATAGATTGCTTGCTAAAAATGATGGGTGTCACTAGGATTATGCATGAGAATAGTAGGGAAATGAGAAAAGTAGGGAAAAAATGAGGAACTGAAAAACTCCAGGCCAGGGAGCTAGACAAATATTCTTTCAATCAGAAGATACTATGTTAAATTCAGTACATTTTTAACTGGAAATTTTACTTCTCTGTTTGGGAATTAATCCCTTTAGTATATGGGTATTTGGAAAGAGGTTGTAAGCTGGATAGTATTCTATGGGAATATATTTCTCCCAGCCTGGAGGACATGTGGGGGTAACTTAAGAAAAAATAAATGAGTTAAGAACTCAACTTCATAACACAAGATTTAAAATATCTAGAACCCTATGTTTCTTTTCCTCAAGCTCACTTTTTAAAAAAGTTGATTGAGAAAATTAATGAATTCTTAAAAGTAAAGTCCAGAGGTTAAAAGCACCTAAACATCACTACAACTACAATAGGATCCTAAACACCTAGGTACAAATCCACTTCTGCTTCTGCTTCCTCCTCCTCATCATCTCCTTTCACTGTTTTTTCAAGAGAAATCTATAGTCAGCCACAAATATTTGATTCACTGTATAACAACAGAAAATGACAGAAGATAGTACTGGAAATTGAAGTTGACTTTATAGGAATACAAATCAAAATGATGTTCCAGATGGGCATTTTGAAATGTATTACACAATCTCGAGATGGTAAGACACTTCTTGATCTACCTCAGCAGGAGCCTAATGTGCTATACAAGCCGTCTTTTCACAATCTAATGTCTCTCCCACCCATCTATCCCTCACCGTCAGTTCTTTGGAAGGCTTCTGGAACAAGTGTGTTCCAGCCTTGTAGGGCATCTTACATTTTTTCATTTATTCTGTCAAAGATAGTAACACATTTTATGTCAAATAAAGTGCTCATGACTAGGCTGGACATACAGCCTTTTTTCCAGATTAAAAAACAACTATAAACTTAAAAATAATAAAAAGGAATGTTGTATTCTCAAAACATGCAAAACAATTGCTCTAATGAGTATCGAACATTTGGCACTGGTATCCAAAAAGATATTCCCTATCTTGTGAATTAGCATAGCTTGTGAATTAGCATTATTAATGCATACATCTGGGATCATGGGGTACAGGGAGAGATTTAGTGTCTGACTCTTTGTGAACTCATAGACTGTAGCTTGCCAGGCTCCTCTGTCCATGGGATTCTCCAGGAGGAATACTGGAGTAGGTTGCCATTTCCTACTCCAGGGGATCTTCCTGACCCAGGTGGTCTAAGATCCTCAGTCAAGAACAAGTAATTGGTATGAGATCTGTGACACTACAGTGACTGCTAGAGCTCTACTTAATTTTTGCAACTATTCTTTGAGTTAGATTTAATAGTCCATTCTATACATGAGGTAACTAAAGCTCAAAGAGAAAAAGTACCTTGGTCTATAACTTGGTCTAAGATTATAAAGCCAGTACCAGTAGAGCTGAGATTTGAAGTATGATCTATTTCTAACTGCTTTAAATATATTAGTTCCACTATAAATATATTTAAAATTTACATATTTACAAACAGAAATGTATTATTTTTCTTCCAAAGTTATCCTTCATCTTAATACTAACCTTTATATTTAGCTTAGCTTAACCTTCATCCTAACTCATATAACCTTCCAATGAGAGAATCAGACAAAGTAAATGGACTTCCCAGGCCTAACACTCACTATCCATCACTGCACTGGCAAAGAGAGAACAATTCTAGAGCTTCCATTATTACTGTCAGAAAGCAAGCTAGGGTCCCCAGGGTGATATTCTTCTTTCAGTGCAAATAGCACAGAATCACTACAGATAACATGGTTTAAATAATGCTTTAGGAATGAATAAAAACCCTGGTGCCCTTATTTTCATTTCATGATCTATAAAAGGGGTCATATGCTGCACTAACATTTATCATACTCTAACCAAAAAATCTCATACAGGAGTTTTCAATGATGTCTTATTTTGAAAAGAGATCAAGCATACTTGGTGCATGAACAAAAGACAATAAATAGGGGGGAAAGGGTGGTGCAGGTTTCTATCACCTTTCTCTTCAATCATTATAAGAGAGGCCTAAAAATTCACATCTTTTTTATATAAATGACTTCAGTTTGTGCTATTATTTATTAGACGCATGAAAGTCTTTTAGAACTGTTGCTCAGACTCAGAATGTTAGTGCTGGAAATACCTTTAGAATAGAAATATCTATTCGAATTACTCTTCCCCACTATAGACCAGGAAATAAAAGTTCAATGAAGTAATGTAGATTCACAGAGTAACTTGGTTTTTGAGGAGTAGAAATCAAGTTCCAAGCATTTTTTTCAAGGGACGACATATACTATACTAATACTACATCTTCTGTACTTAGATTTGGAAAATTCCCTACCCTAGGAATTCTATGCCCTCTCAGGGACAACTCACTGAGCAATATCATGCAGATATTGTTTTGATCTGAAGTTATACAAGACAGCATATGTCTGCAAATTGTGGAAACCACATGTAGGGCTGCATACCGTAGACAGAGCAACCGAGAGCTAGAAGATCGCATTTCAGGTTAGGGAACCACACATGCCAGTTTGCCAGGAACAGTTCTAGTTTACGCCATTATCCCCACACAATTTTTAAAAATTAAAACCATTAATTTTATTTCAGAATGTACAGACTTGATCTTTATTTTTGGGAGCATGTTCTATATTTTTCTTACATTTATATTGGCTTAAAAATAACAACTGGAGTGTGTAGATTCTGGTACAGCACTGTGTGTTTATATGTGTTTTATTTTATTTATTTTTCATTGAAGGATAATTGCCTTACAGAATTTTGTTGTTTTCTGTCAAACCTCAACATGAATCAGCCATATGTATACATACATTCCCTCCCTTTTAAACCCATCTCCCATCTCCCTCCCCATCCCACCCCTTTAGGGTGATACGGAGCCCCTGTTTGAGTTTCCTGAAACATACAGCAAATTCCTGTTGGCTATCTATTTTACATATGGTAATTTAAGTACCCATGCTATTCTTTCCATATGTCTCACCCTCTCCTCCCCTCTCCCCATGTCCCTAAATCTATTCTCTGTTTCTCTATTGTTGCCCAGTAAATAAATTCTTCAGTACCATTTTTCCAGATTCCGCATAAATGAATTAGAATATGATATTTATCTCTTTCTTTCTGACTTATTTCACTCTGTATAATAGGTTCTAGGTTAATCCACCTCATCAGAACTGACTCAAATGCATTCCTTTTTATGGCTGAGTAATATTCCATTGTGTGTATATAGCACACTTCTTTATCCATTCATCTGTTGATGGACATCTAGGTTGCTTCCATGTTCTAGCTATTGTAAATAGTGCTGCAATCAACAATGGGATACATGTGTCTTTTTCAATATTGGTTTCCTTAGGGTATATACCTAGGAGTGGGTTTGCTGGGTCATATGGTGGTTTTATTCCTAGTAATTTAAGGGATCTCCATACCATCTTCCATAGTGGCTGTATCAATTTATATTCCCACCAACAGTATAAGAGCATTTCCTTTTCTCCACATTCTGTCTAGCATTTATTGCTTAAAGACTTTTTGATGGTGGCCATTCAGAGCAGCGTGAGGTGAAATCTCATCATAGTTTTGATTTGTATTTCTCTAATAATGAGTGATGTTCAGCATCTTTTATGAGTTTGTTAGCAATCTGTATGTCTTATTTGGAGAAATGTCTGTTTAGGTCTTTCCCCCACTTTTCGATTAGGTTGTTTGTTTTTCTGGCATTGAGTTCTATGAGCTGCTTGCATATTTTGGAAATTAATCCACTGTCAGATGTTTTGTTGGCTGTAATTATCTCCCATTCTGAGGGTTGTCTTTTCACCTTGCGTAGAGTTTCCTTTTATCATCATCCATTAGATGGCAGATAGAATGAAAACCACAATCACAGAAAACTAACCAATCTGATCACATGGACCACAGCCTTGTCTAACTTAATGAAACTAAGAGCCATGCCCTGTAGGGCCACCCAAGACAGACAGGTCATGGTGGGGAGTTCTGACAAAACATGGTCCACTGGAGAAGGTAATGGCAAACCACTTTAATATTCTTGCCTTAAGAACCCATGAACAGTATGAAAAGGAAAAAAGATAGGACACTGAAAGATTAATTCCCCAAATTGGTAGGTGCCCAGTATACAACTGCAGATAGGTAGAGAAATAACTCCATAAAGAATGAAAAGATGGAGCAAAAGCAAAAGCAACACCCAGTTGTGGATGTGACTGGTAATGGAAATAGAACTGACGCTGGAAAGAGAAATATTGCGTAGGAACCTGTAATGTTAGGTTCATGAATCAAGGAAAATTGGAGGTGGTCAAACAGGAGATAGCAAGAGTGAATATCAACATTTTAGGAATCAGTGGACTAAAATGGATTTCAATGGGTGAATTTAGCTCAGATGACCATTATATCTACTACTGTGAGCATGAATCCTTAGAAGAAATGGAGTAGCCCTCAGAGTCAGTGGAAATGCAGCCTGAAATGCAGTACTTGGATGCAATCTCAAAAATGACAGAATGATTTCTGTTCATTTCCAAGGCATATCATTCAATATCAGAGTATTCCAAGTCTATGCCCCAACTGGTAATGATAAAGAAGCTGACGTTGAATGGTTCTATGAAGACTACAAGACCTTCTAGAACTAACACCCAAAAAAGATGTCCTTTTCATTCTAAGGGACTGAAATGAAAAAGTAGGAAGTCAAGAGATACCTGGAGTAACAGGCAAATTTGGCCATGGAGTATAAAACGAAGCAGGGCAAAAGCTAACAGAGTTTTGCCAAGAGAGTGCACTGGTCATAGCAAACACCCTCTTCCAAAAACACAAGCGAAGATTCTACACATATATATCAGCAGATGGTCAGTACTGAAATCAGATTGATTATATTCTTTGCAGCCAAAGATGGAGAAGTTTTATACAGTCAGCAAAAACAAGACTGAGAGCTGACTATGGCTCAGATCATGAACTCCTTATTGCCAAATTCAGACTAAAATTGAAGAAAGTAGGGAAGACCAACAGACCATTCAGGTATGACTTAAATAAAATCACTTACACTTATGTAGTGGAAGTGACAAATAGATTCAAGGGATTAGATCTGGTAGACAGAGTGTTTGAAGAACTATGGACGGAGGTTTGTGATATTGTACAGGAGACAGGGAGCAAGACCATCCCCAAGAAGAAGAAATGCAAAAAGGCAAAATGGTTATCTGAGGAGGCCTTACAAATAACTGAAAAAAGAAGAGAAGCAAAAGGCAAAGGAGAAAAGGAAAGATACATCCATCTGAATGCAGAGTTCCAAAGAATAGCAAGGAGAGATAAGAAAGCCTTCCTCAGTGATTAATGCAAAGAGGTGGAAGAAAACAATACAATGGGAAAGACTAGAGATCTCTTCGAAAAAATTAGAGATACCAAGGGAACATTTCATGCATAGATGGGCACAACAAAGGACAGAAATGGTAGGGACCTAACAAAAGCAGAAGATATTAAGAGGTGGCAACAATACACAAAAATCTATGCAGAAAAGATCTTCATGACCCAGATAATCACGATGGTGTGATCACTCACCTAGAGCCAGACATCTTGGAATGTGAAGTCAAGTGGGCCTTAGGAAACATCATTATGAACCAAGCTAGTGGAGGTGATGGAATTCCAGTTGGGCTATTTCAAATCCTAAAAGATGATGTTGTGAAAGTGCTGCACTCAATATGCCAGCAAATCTGGAAAACTCAGCAGTGGTCACAGGATTGGAAAATGTCAGTTTTCATTCCAATCCCAAACAAAGGCAATGCCAAAGAATGTTCACACTACTGCACAATTGCACTCATCTCACACGCTAGCAAAGATAATACTCAAAATTCTCCAAGCTAGGCTTCAACAGTACATGAACCAAGAACTTCAAGCTGGATTTAGAAAAGGCAGAGGAACCAGAGATCAAATTGCCAACATCAGTTGGATCATTGAAAAAGCAAGAGAGTTCCAGAAAAGCATCTACTTCTGCTTTATTGAGTATGCCAAAGACTTTGACTGTGTGGATCACAACAAACTGTGGAAAATTTTTAAGAGATGGGAATACCAGACCACCTTATCTGCATCCTAAGAAACCTGTATGCTAGTCAAGAAGCAATAGTTAGAACTGGACATGGAATAGCAGACTGGTTCCAAATTGGGAAAGGAGTATGTCAAGGCTGTATATTGTCACCCTGCTTGTTTAACTTATATGCAGAGTACATCATGAGAAATGCTGGGCTGGATGAGCACAAGCTGGAAACAAGATTGCTGGGAGAAATATCAATAACCTAAGATATGCAGATGACACCACCGTCATGGCAGAAAGTGAAGAGGAATGAAGGAGCCTCTTGTTTAAGTCAAAAAGGAGAGTGAAAAAGTTGGCTTAAAACTCAACATTCAGAAAACTAAGATCATGGTATCTGGTCCCATCACTTCATGGAAAATAGACGGGGAAACAATGGAAACAGTGAGAGACTTTATTTTTGAGGTCTCCAAAATCACTGCAGATGGTGACTGCAGCCATGAAATTAAAAGCCACTTACTCCTTGGAAGAAAAGTGACCTCCTCCTTCTCAGTGAAGGTCATCATCAGCTTTTTATTTTATGGTGAGGGATGTAGCTAGAAAATTAATTGCTCACTACCTTAAAATTTTCAGTAGAGCATTGATTTCACTGTAATTGTTACTTAAATTTCAAGTTTTCTTTTTTTTTTTTAAGTTAAATCTAACAAAAGGCATTAATAAAATCACATGAACACTTCTGTATTCCATGCATGTTACTTAACTGTTGGAATGGTGTCACACATTGATCAAACTTTACTAAAACTATTGCTTATACATAATTAATTCCAAACTAACTCTGGTACTAAGATACAGAAACAAAATAGGTGGATTTGATTTACCAATAACAGACTCAATTTCAGCACTCTCTCCCTTCAATTATATATTAGACTAGCAAACAAGATACAAGGAACACTGTTGAGATGAAGACCTTGCTGACTCTGGCTTCTCTACGATGACAGACTTAGAATAAATTTTTCAGTTATTGAAGTCTTCTATATCAATGCTGAAATCATATTCAACACAAACCATAGTTCCCTAAATACCAAAAGTGCACTCACTCCTTCAAAAGTGAGGTGATATCAATGCTTTTTGTTTGAACAAAGAAGTGAATAAAACCAGAATGAAATTGAAGTAAATATTATTTGATATTATTATTTTTCATGAGTAGAAACTGGCTGATCTACTGAAAATTTTTTTAAAGACTAGTTCAATAGGGTACTTACTGGCATCATGTAATACAAATAAAAGTCAGGTAGTAAGTTAGTTTTTTACTTTGGAATGGCAATCTTGTATTACATTCAAAAAGCATTTGGATCAAAAGTTAAAAAAAAAAAAATCAAACAGGAAGTTCCAAGTTTCTATTCCTCTATAAGAGGAAATAACATGATTACATATTACTTAAAAGAATCTTATGAAAACTCTGGAAATCAGTCAGTGATACAACAACCAAGCAAACGCCCAATCAAGAAAAGGCACATTCAAAACAGTAGGGAATTTCATGGTGATTTTACTCACCTCCCATTCCGTCATGGGCATAGCTCTGCACAGTCAGGAAGAAGTGACCCGATTCCTAGTTCCCTGCCTCAAGCTAGAATGAGCAGAGTAGAATATATTGGCAAAGTTCTAACCTCTCTGCACTCTGACAAAATAATTTCTGTCTCACCTGACTCAGAGTTTAGACAGGGAAGAGGAGCAAAGTTTAGATTTGAGGTTGGAAGCCATGTGAAGCGTGGCAGGCCTATAAAACTACAGGGGCACTGCAGTTTCACAGAAGCCTGAGGTAAGGTGACAGGCAGAAAAATATCACAGGATATCTAAGACACTGAGAAGAAGCTAGAATAAGCCTGTTTGGGAAATTAGACCTTGAAAACAGCCATGACTAACATCAGCAAATTACTGGACTAGGAAGCTCCAGGCTCTTATTTCCCTACAGAAGTATTAAATCAACTATAGATTGATGAAGATAGTTTTGTAAAAGCTCTAAAGACAAATCAAAGATCTACAGTTTGTACGGACTAGTGTAGGGAAGAAAGGATATACACAAATACCCAGGCAGGACACATGCCCAGAAAAGGCCTGAAAAGCTCTCAGCCTTTTACTGGGCTTATTAATGATGGTCTTTTGTACAGAGACAGTCTGTGATCACTGGGAGAGAAGACAACTTCTTTTTCAAATGCCTGATTTTCAACAAAAGACCACAGGCGTTTAAAGAAACAGAAATACGCCCCATTACAAAAGGTTAAACTAGTGACTTTTAAATCTTGACCTTATTTCTCTTGTACTTGGAAGTTTGTACCTTTGACCACTTTCATCCTCCTCTCCTCCTTCCTCCTCTGGTAACCACACATCTGATCCAGCTAATTTCTGATAACATGGTTTCATTTTGCCAAAGCATGCCAGTTGACAACACAGTATCAACTATACACTTCCAAATTGTCTCAACAATGTAACAGCCAAGCTCTCACACAGTGTGGAAATTAATGCTAGCGGAAGCAAACGAACCATGACATAGCCCACCAGAGGAAATGGCTGGTAGAGAGATGGACCTGCCACATAGGCTATGTGGGTGAGAGCCCTGGGCACTGTATCCAAGTCCTGCTGCCCTCCTGGATCATTTTCATGCCTACTACCCAGAGCCATCCCTAGTTTCAGATGGCTGGACAAAGAGTTTTCCCAACTCAGAAATGGACAGTGCAATCATTCCTCTGCAATAAATTCTAAACACCACCATTTAGTTGTGATTCTACAGTCATAAGATTGCTTTGTACACAATGAAACAAAGAAAAAATGGATAGATGGCAATCCTTTAATTGGCTAAAGGGAAATTAAAAGTTGGGCAAAATTGATAGGTTGAATTTTTATCAGCAGATAATTGTTATTAGAAATAATATCCTAGAGGTCAAAATTTTAATCCTTTATCTTAAAACAGGTTTATAAAAAAGGGAAGAGGAATAATATAGAGAAGTGGGAATAACAGGACCATCCAGCAATGAAAAATTGCAACAAATTTATGCTTCTTTTTTTAACTATTGTTCTTAATTGCGGGGAAAAATACCCATGAAATAAACATGATCATTTTAACTATTTTTGTCTACAGTTCATTTTTAAGTCTCCAGTGGCATTAACTACATTCACATTGCTGTGAAGCCATCACCACCATGTATCTGCAGAACCCTTTTCATCTTGGAAATCTGAATTCCTATACCCATTAAACGACAACGCCTCATTTGCCTGCAGTTGTTTTTTGCAACAACTAGAAAAAATGCTGTTTCTTGTTGAAAAGAAAAGGTACAAATTCTCCCTTCTTTATACTGAAGCATGGTTGCTGTATGGTAAGTTATAGGTAAGTGTGCATGCGTGTTAAGTCACTTCAGTCACTCTTTGTGACCCCACGGACTGTTGCCTGCCAGGCTCCTCTCCCCATGGGATTCTCCAGGCAAGAATAGTGGAGTGGGTTTCCATGCTCTCCTCCAGGAGATCTTCCCAACCCAGGGATCGAACTTGTGTCTCCTACAGCTTCTCATTGCAGGCAGAGTCTTTACCACTGAGCCACCGGGGAAGCCCAAGCTACAGGGATGCAAGATAGTGATCCACAATTTTTAAATTTATAGTTATTATAAAGCATTGACTATATCCCCTGTGTTATATAATATCCTTGTAGCTTACTTTGTATATAAGAATTTGTACCCCTTAATGCCTTTATTCCTCTCTGCTCTCTCCCCACTGGTAACCATTAGTTTGTAGTTTGTTCTCTATATCTGTGAGTCTGTTTCATTTTTGTTATATTCACTGTTATATTACATTTTTGTTATAGTCACTGGTTTGTTGTATTTTTTTAGATTCCACATATAAGTGATATCATGTAGTATTTGTCTATGTCTGATTTATTTCCCTTAGAATAATATGCTCCAAGCCTTTCCCTATTGTTGCAAGTGGGAAAATTTCATTATTTTTATGGCTGAGTAGTATTCCAGTATTCCATAATATCACACACACACACACACACTTAGGTTGCTTCCATATCTTGGAACTTCTAAATAATGCTTCTATGAACATTGGGGTAAATGTCTCTCTTTGAATTAGTTGGCTTTTCTGGGAGTATTTGCTTGTTTATTTTGGATATATACCCAGGAGTGCAATATTTGGTTTATATTGTAGTTCTAGTTTTCCTTTTTTGAGAAAGTTCCATACTGTTTTACCTAGCAGCTGTACCAATTTACATTCTCACCAGCAGTGTATGAAGTTTCCTTTTATTCCACACCCTCATCAACAATTGCTATTTGTGCTCTTTTTGACGGCAGCCAGTCTGATGAGTGTGAGGTGCTATCTCACGGTGGTCTTGATTTGCAAGTCCCTAATGATTAGTGCTGTTGAGCATCTTTGTAAGTGCCTGTTGCCCACCTGCATTTCTGCTTTGGAAAAATGTCTATTCGGGTCTTCTTTTGGCTATTTTTTTTATATTAAGTTAGTTGTATGAGCTGTTTATACATGCTGAATGTTAACCCCTTATCAATCATATCATTTGCAAATATTTTATCCATTCAGTAGCCCGTATTTGCAATTTATTGATAGCTCCCTTTGCTGTACAAAAGTTTTTAAGTTTAATTAGGTCTCATTTTTGCTTTTATTTCCTTTGCTTTAGGAGGTAGATCAAAAAATACTGATGTGATTTGTGTCAAAGAGTGTGCTGCCTATGTTTTCCTTTAGGAGTTTTACAGAATCTTGTATTGCATTTTTGTTTTTAATCCATTTTTACTTTATTTTTGTATATGGTATTAGAGTGTTCTAAATTCATTGATTTACATGATGATGTCCAGCTTTTCCAACACCTCTTGCTGAGGAGACTATGTTTTTCCTAAAATAAATTCTGTCTCCCTTGTCTTAGAATAATTGATAAGAACTGAATGGGTTTATTTCTTAGCTCCCTATTATGTTCCATTTACCTATATATCTGTTTTTGTGCCATTACCCGACTATTTTCATTATTGTAACTTTGTAGTATAATCTGAAGCCGGGAACTCTGATCCCTCTGGCTCTTCTTTCTGAAGACTTGGCTATTTGGCATCTTTTGTGTTTTCATTCAATTTTTAAAAGAATTTGTTCTAGTTTTGTGAAAAATTCCATTGATATATTGATGGAGACTGCCTTGCATCTGTCGATAGCCTTGAGAACTATGGTCATTTTAACAATAGTAATTTTTCCAGTCCAACAGCATGCTTGCTACCTGTTTGTATCCTCTTTAGTTTCTTTCATCAGTGTGACTCAGCTTACCAAGTACAGGTCTTCTACCTCCTTAGGCAGTTTTTATGGCTAGGTAGCTTACTCTTTTTGATGCAATGGTAAATGGGATCATTTCCTTATCTTTCTGACAGTTCATTGTTAGGGCATAGAAATGTGTATGGAATACTTTAAAAATTTAATGACATTACACACAACTGTTACAAGGAGAAAACATGATTCAGAGGAGGCACAAAATTGCAGTTTCATAACTGATCCTGACAACAACTCAAGTAAATTGGGGTCTGCATTAGACGTAAAACTACAGGCAATTTCAGACTCCTTTATTTACAAGTAAACTATATAAACAGCACAGTTCTGTTTGTCAAAATCCCTATTCCGGGAATGTCATCATGGATGAAGAAAGCTAGGAAGGCAGTTAATGCACACAATTCTTACTTAAAACAACACAATAATAATTCTAAATGAAAATTAGAACTAGAGTCCAACACCAAACATGAGATACCAAGCTTTAAGAACAAATTTCTGTGTATTAATTTTGTATCCCAAATCTATTAAATACACAGATTGGCTCTAGTAGTTTTCAGGTGGTATTTCTAGAATTTTCTAAGTGTAGTATCATGTCACCTGCAAACACTGACAATTTTAATTCTTCCTTTCCAATTTGGATTCCTTTTCTTTTTTGTCTGATTGCTGTGGAGAGGAATTGTAATACTACGCTGAATAAAAGTGGCAAGGGTGGACATCCTTATCTTTTTTTCTGATCTTAGGGGAAATGCTTTCAGCTTTTCACCATTGAGCATGATGTAAGCTGTGGTCTATCATATATGACCTTTATTATGCTGAGATATTTTTCCTCTATGCCCATTTAATGAAGAGGTTTTTGTTTTTTTTTTTTTTTTACCATAAATCGATGTTGAATTTTGTCAAAGAATTTTACCCTTCTATTGCAATGTCATATGGCTTTTATTGTTCAATTTATTAAAGTTGTGAATCACACTGATCGATTTGCCATATTGAAAAGTCTTTGCATTCTTGGGATAAATCGAACTTGATCATGATGTATGATCCTTTTAACATATTGTTGGATTTGGATTGCTAATATCTGGATGAGGATTTTTACACCACGCTTATCAGTAATATTTTGCTGTTATGTAGTTGCTAAGTCATGTCCAACTCTTTTGTGATACCATGCAACATAGCCCGCCAGTCTCCCCTGTCCATGGGATTTCCCAGGCAAGAATACTGGAATGGGCTGCCATTTCATTTTCCAGGGTATCTTTCCAACCCAGGAAATGAACCCATGTCTCCTCCATTGGCAAGTGGATTTTTTACCACTAATCCACCTGGCAAGCCCTTGTATTTACGTGCGTGCATGCATGCGTGTGTGTGTGTGTGTGTGTGTGTGTGTGTGTGTGTGTGTGTGTGTGTGTGTGTGTAGAGAAAGAAAAAGAGAGAGGGAGGGAGGGAAAAGGAAAGAAGGAGAGAGTGCATGTTTCCTATCTAAAAGCAGCAAGATACACATTCTTCTCAAGGGCACATGGAACATTCTTTAGGTTATGTCACATGCTAAGCCACACAACAAGCCTCCATAAAACTTTTTAAAAAACTGAAATCATATCAAACATCTTTTCTGATAACAACACTATGAGACTAGAAATTAATTAAAATAAAAAGCTGAAAAAAATGTGGAAGTTAAATAATACCTATTCAACAATAATGGATCACTAAAGACATCAAAAAGAAAATTAAAAAAAAAATACCTACAGACAAATGAAAACAAAGATGTGATGATCCAAAACCTATGGAATACAGTAAAAGCAGTTCTAAGAGGGAAGTTTATAGTGATACAAGCTTATCTCAGAAAACAAGAAAGATTGCACATAAGCAGCCTATCCTTTCATCTAAAGGAAGTAGAGAAAGAAGAACAAATACCCCAAGTTAGCAGAAGGAAAGAAATCATAAAGAGCAGAAATAAATGAAATAGAGATTTTTAAAAAGACAGAAAAGATCAATGAAACTAAAAGCTTGTTCTTTAAAAAGACAAACAAAATTGATAGTCCTTGAACCTGACTCATCAAGAAAAAAAAGGGGGGGAGAGGACTCAAATCAATAAATTCAGAAATGAAAAGGACAAGTTACAACTGATACTACAGAAGTACAAAAGACCGAGACTACTACAAACTACACGTCAATAAGAGACAACTTTGAAGAAATGGACAAATTCTCAGTCATGTACCAACCATTTCCCAAGAGTGAACAAGGAAGAACTAGACAATATGAACAGACAAATTACCAGTAATTAAATTGAATCAGTAATTTAAAAATTCCCAACAAACAAAAGTCCAGGACCAGATGACTTCACAAGGGAATTCTACCAAACACTTAGAGAAGTTAGCACCTATTCTCAAACTATTCCAAAGAATTGTAGAGGAAGAAACAATTCAAGTCCTTCTATCACTGTGATACTAAAACAAGACAAAAATATAAAAAAGAAAAGAAAATTACAGTTTAATATCACTGATGAGGCTTCCCTGGTGGCTTGGTGGATCAGCCTGTAAATAAATAGCACTTATATATACATGCTATTGTTTTAAATTGCTGATTTCTGAGTTTCAAATGCATTTTAACAACTGTGCATTTGTACTCTCCTGTCATAATTACTGTTTTCGATATTATGCTTTGCATCTAATTATTTTTTGTATCCCTTAATTACTTACTGTGGATAGAGAATTTTATTATTGTTTACTTACTGCTAATGATTTCCTCCTTTTACTGTATGTTTGCTTTAACCAATGAGGTTTTTAATTTTGTAATTTTCCTGTGTCTGTTTGTGGCCTTTTCTTTTCTGCCTAGACGAGTTCCTTTAGTATTTTGCTGTAAAGTTGGTTTGGTCGTGCTGTACTCTTTTAACTTTTTCTACTCTGTAACACTTTTATTCTCTCCATCAAATCTGAAGGAAAGTCTTTCTGAGTAGAGTATTTTTGGTTACATATATATTGAGAGTCCCTTGGACTGCAAGGAGATCCAAGCAGTCAATCCTAAAGGAAATCAGTCCTGAATATTCATTGGAAGGACTGATGCTGAAGCTGAAACTCCAATATTTTGGCCACCCAATGCAAAGAACTGACTCCTTGGAAAAGACCCTGATGCTGGGAAAGGTTGAAGGCAGGAGGAGAAAGGGATGACAGAAGAAGAGATGGGTGGATGGCATCACCAACTCAATGGACAGGAGTTTGAGCAAGCTCCAGGAGTTGGTGATGGAGAGGGGAGCCTGGTGTGCTGCAGTCCATGGGCTTGCAAAGAATCGGACATGAATGAGAGACTGAACTGAACTGATATATATATTTTCCCCTTTCATCACTTTAAATATCTCATGCCATTCCCTTCTAGCCTGCAGAGTTTCTGCTCAAAAGTCAGCTGCTTGCCTTATGAGAGTTCCTTTTATGTTATTTGTTGCCTTATGCTTGCTGCTTTTAGTATTTTCTTTCTAATTTTTGCTATTTTAATTACAACCTGCCTTGGTTTGTTTCTCTTTCAGTAAATACTGCATGAGACTCTGTCCTTAAAATAGGATGACTATTTCCTTCAAATAGTTCCTCAGATGCCCTCTCTCCCTGTCCTCCTTCTGAGAACCCTGTAGTGAGAATATTAGTGTGCTTGACCCAGAGGTCTCTTAAAACTATTCTCATTTAATTCTTTTTTGTTTCTTTTCTTCTGCTTCAGTGATTTCCACTACTCTGTTTTCATCTGGCTGATCCATTCCTCTGTATCATTTAATCTGCTTACTATTCATCCTTCTAGTGTATGTTTTCATTTATTTATTGTACCCTTCACCTGTTTGTTCTTTATATTTTCTAACTTCTTTGTGAATAATTTTTAACTTCTCATTCTGTGCATTCATTTCTTCCTCTTCTGACAGAGAAAAATGGATCATCTTCATGATCATTATTCTGGACTCTTTCTCAGATAGATTGCCTACGTTCACTTTACTTAGTTCTTCTTGGGTTTTATCTGGTCCTTATGTGGAACATGTTCCTCTGACACTTCATTTTGCCTAAGTTTCTGTGTGTATCTTTATGTATTTGGTAGGTTAGATATGTTTCCCAATCTTGGAGAAATAGCATAATGTAGGAAACATTCTATACATCCCAGCAGCACCCTTCTCTCTTGCCACAAAAACTGTATGCTCTAGAGTCTCCCCTCCTGAGGGCTGCTTGAATCCTGTTGTGGTGAGCAGACTATGTCAGCAGTCTGGTAGGCTTGACTTATTCCTGGTTTGGTTTGTTGCTAGTCCCTGCCTTGTGTGGAGGCTATTGGCTACTGGTTGGTACCACTTGGTCATGGGAAGCTGACTGTAGATCTCCAGTGGCCCCCATGGGTTACTGTTGGCTGATTGCTGGATGCATTCGGTGTCCAGAAGATCCACAGCTCTTCTCCACTCACTGGCAGATTATGCCAGGTTCTGGGGTTAGTGCTATACTACCGGCAGGCAGCACAATGTCCTGGAATGTGTTCGCAGGGCCCAAAGCTGTTGTCCTGAAGTATGTGTTGGCCTGCTAGTGGGCAGGGCAGGCCCCAGATATTCCCAGGGCATGGTCTGGCATGCTGAGGACAGGCTGAGTCCACAGGTTGTATGATTTAGTTTTCCTGCCTGTGGAGCCTACCTCTTAATGTGTGAGGCTAGTCAAGTCTAGAGCAGGCTTCCTGAGAGCAGAATCAGCCCATGTGATTCTGGGACTGATCTCTGCGTACTCATGGATGGAGCTTGTTCCTGGGCCCTCTGATAGGCAGGATCATGTTCTAGGTTGCAGGGGCCTCAGGAGGGCTTTAGGCAACCTGCTGGCTGATGGGTGGGGCTGTGACCTCATCTGGTGAGTTGCTTGGCCTGAGGGGTTCCAGTACTAGCACCTCCGGGCTATTGGGTGGGCCTATGTTTTGGTGCTAAGGAGCTAGTGGGAGGATTCCACAATGGTGCCTGTCAACACCAGTGTCCAAGTGGCAGAAGAAACTCTATAAAGACTGCTGCCACTGTCTATGTCACACTTGCCATTTCCCCTGTCTCTTCAGGAGTCTCTCCAAGACAGCAGTAGTTTTGTGTGGTTTTGTATACTCCCTTTAAGTGTGAAGCCTCTATTTCCCTCAGTCTTGTGGGATTCCCCAAACTAAGTACCACTGGCCTTCCAAGCCAAATGCTCTGAGGGCTCATTTTCCCAGTGCAGGACTCCTAGGCAGGGGAACCTGAAGTGAGGTTCAGAATTCTCACCCCTTTGGGAGAACCACTGTAGCATAATTATACTCCAGTTTGTGGGTCACCAACCCATTGCTTTGGGATTTGACTATATGGCAAGCTCACCTCTCCTATCCATCTCATTGTAGTTCCATGTGTTTAGTTGTATAAGATTTTTTCTGGTAGATTCTGGCCTCTCTGGTGGCTCAGACAGTAAAGAATCTACCTGCAATGCAGGAGACCTAGGTTTGATCCCTGGGTCAGGAAGACCCCCTAGAGAAGGGAATGGCTATCCACTCCAGTATTCTCACTTGGAGAATTCCATGGACAGAGGAGTGTGGAGGGCTACAGGCAGTAGGGTCTCAAAGAATTGACATGACTGAGCAACTAACACTCTCACTTTTTTCCTGGCCTTTTTAATTTACGGTTGTTCTGCAAATAGTTGGTGTTTTTGTGAGCTCCTGAGAGGAAGTGAGCTCAGGGTCTTGCTACTCTGCCAACTTGTCAGTCTCTCAATAAGCTGAATTTTAAAGGTGGATGATATTGCCAGGCATGCATATTTTAAAGACAAGTTTTTATACAGTTTTTCATTCCTTACTGTAAAGAGGAATCTTAGATCTCTTTAGACTGACTGTTCATTCAGTAAAGGTTAATAAAGTTACCACCTTTCTTTATACTTCCTCTAAATTTCCACTTGCCTTTTAATTTTGGGGTATTTAGGGAATTGTTCATCTGAGGTAGCAAAGTCACTCTTCTCAGTCACCATGGAAATGCTAATTAAAACTATAATTAGATACCACAACACATTCACCAGAGTGCTAAAATAAAAATTTCTTGTAATTTCAAGTGTTGGTAAAGAGGTGAAGCAAGTAGAACTCTTACACTCTATCAGTGGGAAAGCAAATTAGCACAACCAGTTTGGGAAAGTTGCAGTATCTACTAAAAATGAATATATATGCATCATATAATTAATAACATATCCAACAGAAATGTGCATATCCATGTCCCCAAAGACAAGTACAAGAATGTAAGAGCCACAAAGTGGCCATGATAAAAGAGTATATAGCACTGAAAGGTAAATTATTACTACTACACATAGAAGTCTCAGATAAGTAATATTGAGAACAACAGGCCACATAACAAAACATGTACAAATTCTATCATTCTGCTTACATAAAACTCAAAGAAAGGTGCAATAACTAACGGCATTTGAATTTAGGAAAATTGCTATCTTATTGAGGACTGGGATTTGTAATTTTGGAAGAAAAAGAGCACCTCCAACATATTGATTATGTTCTATTTCTTAATTTGAATGGTTAACACACATGTTTGTTGGTTTTGTGATAATTTATTGAGCTGTTCACTTATAATCTGTGCATTAAGCATACTTAACAAAGATCTTTAATTAATCAATTACATATGATTATACCATATGCCAGATAACATATATGATATTAAAATAGAAAAATAAAAAGCACTTAATTATTCCACTGATGCATAGACTTCAAGTTTTTTTTTTCCTATATGAATATTCATACATGGGCACTTACTTAGCATTATAGTTTTTCTAACAGAAATTATCAAAATTGTTTAATGAAAATAAGAAAATCTGAGTAGATCAAGCTTCTATAATCTTAGAAGCACTAAACATTAAAAAATAAGCTACCAGTTCCAAAATAATCTTTCACATTAATTTACCACTAAATTTTCCTAACTTTTAAAAAATATGGAATTCCCACACAATGTTAAAAAAAATCTCATATCTTAGCAAGTATATTTGAGAGGGATAAGACATGTTTTTTTTTTCCCTTGAGTAATACTTCTTTCCCTTGTGATTCTTTGATTAAGACTTCTTTTTATTTATTTGTTTCCTCTCTTTACATAAATAATTACCATGTTTTATTTGTTTGCCATTTTGGTGATTATTTTTTTCCTCATAATTTTCATCATTGCCGTTATCTTCTGCATTCTAAGAGTGAGTGCTTCTTCAGTCTGCTTTCCATAAATCTAATTATGTTAGTTGTTGCCTACAAAACTGAGTGAAAGTTGCCCAGTCATGTCTGACTCTTTGCAACCCCATGGACTATGCAGTCCATGGAATTCTCTAGGCCAGAATACTGGAGTGGGTAGCTGTTCCCTTCTCCAGGGGATCTTCCCAACCCAGAAATAGAACCCAGATCTCCCACATTGCAGATGGATTCTTTACCAACTGAGCCACCACGGAAGCCCAAGAATACTGGAGTGGGTAGCTTACCCCTTCTCCAGCAGATCTCCCTGACCTAGGAATTGAACTGGGATCTCCAGCATTGCAGGCAGAACTTTACCAGCTAAGTTACCAGGGAAGTCCCTTGCCTATGAAGGCCAATTTAATTCTTCTATTATATTTTCTGTTTCCTTTCAATCCTTTGCATTTCAACTGTTCAATATTAATGGCTCGTATTTCTAAATTAATCAATGCAAATGTTAAGGACAAAATACAATTTTCTAAAACATTTTTCTGGTTTTCATACTAACTCATTGATCTACATATGCATTATCTCAGGTTTTCATTCCCCACATTAAAGTAATCATTATCAAGATCATGTTTGACTTTGTGTTGTTGCTATTGCTTCTGTATTTGAGAATGTGAGAAAAATCCATTGAAGGGTAGTATTTCTCAACAGACAAGTCATAAGACTGACCATTAGCCCTTGGTCCTACTGATAACTTGATTTTTTTTGTAGAAAGCCTCTAAGCTCCACAGTTGAGTAGACTGTGAACAACCTCAGGCCTAAATTCCAATGAGTATCAGGCATAACGTCTGAGCCACCAGGGAAGCCCTCAAATAAAACCCCTCTGTTTGAATGCTAGTGACCCATCCTGTCTCCACACTCTGTGGTTCTCTGATCACACACATACACAGTACTATTACTATGGTCACTAATATCATTATCACCACATCGGCAAAACCTATCTTTCTCCCTGGTTACAATGTATTTCCATAAGTCCTTCCTTTCTTTCTACCCTTTTCAGAGGGATCAGGAAAGATAATCCATTTTAGGATACAGATTTGAAGGCACTGGTTGAAGGGAGGTGCCAAGATACGGTTGCTTAACTTTCTAAGTCATACCAATCATGGATCTCTGAGTTAGCAGGCAAAGAGTAAGGGAGGAACACAGAGCCTCACTCTCTATTACTTAAGGCCATGGGCTTGCTCTATTTCAGATTGCAAATTTTAATTTAGCAATATGGAGTCTTCCCAGAAGCTAATAATAGGTTGATTGAAAGACTCAGTTTTGAATTATGTCATAAATTTTCATCTTTATCTGTGCCCTTATAGCCATTTTAAGTTGCATTAAGGATTATTAATCTGGTAGAACTTCCAAACAACAACTGACACCTTAAACTGTGATTAAAAAACCAACCCATCAGCATCATTTGGAGAAAAATTCAATCTTCGTCTAATATTTACTCACAACCAAAAGTTATTCCTGAACATCTGTGCAATATTACTTTGACACAGATGGCAAAATAGTTATTAATAACATAGCACATGTAAATATTTGGATCCATCTCAGTAGAACTGAGAAAGTGACAAAACTGTCTTATGAAGTAAATTTTCATTGCTGACTCAGTGTTCATTTTACTTTTCCCCCAAAGTGCTGTAATCTTCTTTGGTACTTTTTGAAATAAACAAGTAACATTTATTTTCAGAATTTTTTAGTGTAGTGGGGAGATGAATTCATTTACATTTCATAGCAGGCCAAGATCCACTTTATCTATTAGAATTATACAACGTCTATACACTGTTCAGGAAGTGACAAGGTTCAGCCTTCTAAATACAACTTCACTTCGCTTTTCAAAGAATAAATGCAATGAAAAAAGAAGGGGAAGAAACATATCAGGAGAAAATCAGCAGCATATCAATTTTTTAAAAAGTCTTGGTTTCTTATAAATAATTTAAAAAGAAATCACCCCTATAAACTCTCAACTTTTTTTTATGTTAATTATTTCACATAACTCTTTTGAGATCTTTTGCTATGATCAATTCTCTTTCAATGATTGTCAGTGAACAATTTGCAATTCAGTCTTTTGTCCCTTAGATTATGAAACAAGCTTCTTGCTGCGTATTGAGGCAATAGGAGCAGTATGAAGACATGGACTGGAAGATTGACTGTCTAGGAGTAAGCATTATATTTCCCTCATATTAGCTCTACCGATGCTATGACTTACTGTCAGATCTACAGGTTAGTGCCAATCTACACATGCTAATTGGTCTGTGTCATAAGAAGTGTGGAAACAGAGGACAAGCATTAGAAACTTTTATAGACATTTAGTAATTTTATGTCTGTAAGATAATGACAAATGATAATAAATGTGTGGATTTGTATGTTTTATATGCCTTTTAGTTATTTCCTAGTAATAATTTTTTTAGAAAGTTTATAAAAGCATTCAGTCTATAATGGATTTAAATGAGTTAACAGTAACTGACCCTTAACCACAGGGTCTGAGAAGCACAGAGCTATATGCACACGGAATGTATTCAACATGCTGGACCTCAATTTCTCCATCTCTAAAAATATGAGAAAAGATCCCAACTTTGTCTTCCATAGAGATTATATGGAAACTAAACAGAATTACTTGTTCATAAATTATTTATAAGCTCTAAAGTTAAGAGCTATCTCATTGGAAAAGTCCCTGATGCTGGGAAAGACTGAGGGCATGAGGAGAAGGGGTCAACGGAGGATGAGATGATTAGATGGCAACATTGACGCAAGGGACATGAGTTTGAGAGAAATCTGGGAGATAGTGAAAGACAGGGAAGCCTGGAGTCCTTCAGATCATGGCATCACAGAGTCAGACACACCTGAGCAACTGAACAACATAAAACTTCATATAAGTATATGGCTGTTATATTCTAAGTAATAATCACGTGGGAAACAGCACAGTATCTTAGCTAAAAGAAGCTTGGTATTTATTACATGCCTAATAAATGTCCGTTTGCTTTATGAATAAATATAAGAACAGAAACTCAGGCATCAGACAGAACTGCATTCAAACAATTGTCACAGGAGCAATGTGTGATTTAATGCAGGCTGCACATCTTTCAATGCACAATTTCTCCATCAGCAAAATGAGAGTAATAATAACTTCAAACTTAAGGGTTGTTGTGATATTCAATAAAATAATGCAGTATTTGACACATGGAATGTATTCAATAAATATTAGTCATATCTTTTATCTCCTCTTCTTTGCTAAGGAAATGCTCAACTGTTCATAGGCAATTTCTTACTTAATTCATAGGAAAATATAACAAGGCAACAACCATAATCTCCATTTTAAAATTAGAAAGACTGAAAGAATTAAACAACTTTCACAAAGTCACAAAGCTAATTTAAATCCCTGTCTGTCTATAACAGAATTGGTAACTTTTCCCACCTAATACCATCTCCCTAAGGTATTCTAAGTAATGGGAATAAATTTCATAGGAAATATTTTAGAAGCATTCTCATTGTTTTATAAGCTCTGAGGATATTTTATGTGAGAAATGGCATCAACAGATTTAATAATGCATAAAAGAGACACCCATGAACCATCTCTTTCACTTACCAGTTTGACACGTCAGTCTCCTCATGCTGGGACACTTCTAGTATACTGCTCTGTCTCTTTGCATAACCTTGTTTCAAGGCTGCCAAAACATGCAAAAAGAAAAATGATATTTGCCTTTGGAAGGATTTCCATATATTAGTGGCCAGAACAATAATAATTCAAATTTGCATGGCATGTTTTATAAAGCATTTAAAGAAACAATAGGGATTAACCTTCTTCACATGTTTGGGGTTTTGCATCTTGAAAGCAAATATATTATCATGCTTTACCCTGGAATTCTCAGAACATGACAAAGTATCTATCATCTAGGCATTCATTAAATTCTTTCTCTTTTTTTTGTTAAATAGTTGAAAG
This sequence comes from Muntiacus reevesi, assembly GCF_963930625.1. NCBI lineage: Eukaryota > Metazoa > Chordata > Mammalia > Artiodactyla > Cervidae > Muntiacus > Muntiacus reevesi. Next base: position 14,571,692 of record NC_089265.1, on the reverse strand, counting down.
AATGAAACTTCTGTTCCAATACATTAATATATTTGAAGATCTTCAATCTTTCACTTCAGAAGACAAAATGGTATTTTGTTATAATGTACTTTTCTGAAGGGAAGAAGAAAATAAACGTGAAGGAGAAAGTATTTTTTGCTATGCCAATAAACCTGACATTTAAAAGGATAAAATTTGACAATGAGGTCAACATGCAAGACACAGATTACTCTGCATAGTTTCAGTATTTAATAATTATTGGATGAAACTAAAAATCTATTATCAAAAATAATTACTCTCCATTTACACAGGAAATTTAAATTCAATGAATTCAAAGTGTGAATTTACTTTTGAAGTAACTATACATTTGAAAAAGGGAAATAAAATGTTCTTTTCATAATTAGAATATCTTTCCCGTTGTCCTAACTCTGCTCAACTCTCCGCTGCAATCCACAAAAAGAGAAGGATAAAGGAAAGAAAGATGAGTTGACAGAAAAAAACAGTAAATGCTATCCTAGGATAGTGTTTATTAACTCAAAAATAAGTATAATGAGATGAGACGTTTCTTAAAATAATCACTGGTCTTCATAACTCATACTTTATACCATTGTCTCTTTGATATTGCTATTTTTTGACCAATAATAATAGTCATATCATATCATAATGGTGATGATTACTATTTCCTTGCTTACAATGTATCAGGAATTGCTTTTTATCATTTTATAGGAATTATCTAACTTAATATTGACAACAGCCCTATAAGGTAGGTAACATTAACCTCTCCATATTTTAAAGATGAGAGAACGCAGGCTCAGTTTTAAAAAATTAATAAAGAGCCACTACTAATAACCAATAAAGTAGGATTTGAGCCTTTTCCTGTATGACCTGTATGCAGGTCAGGAAGCAACAGTTAGAACTGGACATGGGAAAATAGACTGGTTCCAAATAGTAAAAGGAGTATGTCAAGGCTGTATATTGTCACCCTGCTTATTTAACTTATATATACAGAGTACATAATGAGAAATGCTAGGCTGGATGAAGCACAAGCTGGAATCAAGATTGCTGGGAGAACTACAATAACCTCAGATATGCAGATGACACCACCCTTATGGCAGAAAGTGAAGAAGAACTAAAGAGCCTCTTGATGAAAGTGAAAGAAGAGAGTGAAAAAGTTGGTTTAAAGATAAACATTCAGAAAACTAAGATCATGGCATCTGGTCCCATCACTTCATGGCAGATAAATGTGGAAACAGTAGAAACAGTGGCTGACTTTATTTTTCTGGGCTTCAAAATCACTGCAGATGGTGATTGCAGCCATGAAACTAAAAGACGCTTGTTCCTTGGAAGGAAACCTATGACCAACCTAGACAGCATATTAAAAAGAAGAGACATTACTTTGCCAACAAAGGTCCGTCTAGTCAAGGCTATGGTTTTTCCAGTTGTCATGTATGGATGTGAGAGTTGGACTATAAAGAAAGATGAGTGCCAAAGAATTGATGCTTTTGAACTGTGGTGCTGGAGAAGATTCTTGAGAGTCCCTTCAACTGCAAGGAGATCCAACCAGTCCATCCTAAAGGAAATCAGTCCTGGATGTCCATTGGAAGGACTAATGTTGAAGCTGAAACTCCAATTCTTTGGCCACCTGATGCAAAGAGCTGACTCATTTGAAAAGACCCTGATGCTGGGAAAGATTGAAGGCAGGAGGAGAAGGGAATGACAGAGAATGAGATGGTTGGATGGCATCACTGACTCAATTGACATGAGTTTGAATAAGCTCCGGGAGTTTTTGATGAACATGAAGGCCTAGCATGCTGCAGTCCATGGGGTCGCAAAGAGTTGGACATGATTGAGCAACTGAACTGAACTGAACTGAGCCTTTCCCAAAATCTATTCTGTTAATCACCAAATTATCTACTACTTTCCAAACTTAATCCAAACTGGACCCTTGATTTTAGGGATCCTTGTTGATAAATTCCTGCTCTGTGAGAATTATGAACCCTGCGTGTGTGTGTTTTCAGTCACTCACCCATGTCCATCTCTTTGTGACTCCATGAATGTAGCCCTCCAGGATTCTCTGTCCATGGGATTTTCCAGGCAAGAATACTGAAGTGGGTTGTCACGCCCTCCTCCAGGGGATCTTCCTGACCCATGAATTGAACCTGTGTGTCCTGCATCCCCTTCATTGGCAGGCAGATCATTTACCTCTGAGCCCCCTAGGAAGACTTATGCACTGTGAATATAACTAAAATCCATACATCTCTCTTCTTTCATCAGCTGAAGTCACCATCATCTATTACCTAGAGGACAGCGAAAGTTTTCTACCTATTCTCACCAATCCCACTCTTGACCAATTATATCAACCACTGCTCAAACTCTGGCCAGGGTAAACATTTTTACAGCATAATACATCATCTTACTAGCCTGCTTAAAAATTTTCATTGGTTTTATATTGCACAGGATTAAAATCCAATTATTTTATTGTGACCTACAAGTGCTGACATGAACTGGCTATAGCCTACCTAACAAATATTACTTTATATAGTTTTCCTCCATATAACAAATTACTTTTCTCATACTTATTCACGTATGTATGCCTGCTCTTTTGAGATATTAAAACAATTTCCATTACAAAAAATAAAAGATTTATTAACACTTTTTCCTTAACGAGAAGCACACTGAAGACTACAACTGTGTCCATTAATTATTTTCTGAAAGGATTCCCAACTGTAACAATCTCAGATTGGCATTCTGTGGGGAATATTGATATTACATATACTATTAATTTTATATTTGAGTATAAATTTTGTAAGTATCACAGACTAGGGTTAAAATTTAGAGACTTCTAAATTATTCATGTTCTATCTGTAGCTATGATCAATAACAAGCCAAAAGAGAAACCAGTAACTGTAAAACAGCACTGAAGTAAGACTGTACATTGAGGCACTAATATTATTATAGTACATACACTTTGGTTTTAGTCACACAAAGCAATGGCATGTAAAGACTTCATTAGTTTCAAAAGCAGCTTATTTTCCTATATGAATCATTCTACAAAATATGTAAACCCAACAAGCTTTGTTTCAGTATGACTATTATTATCATTATGGTTTAAAACACTGCTTCTCAAATTTAAAATGAATATGAGTTATATGCTATCTATATGCACATTGGACTTGCCCGGCTCAAGTGGTAAAGAATCCACCTACAATGCAGGAGATGCAAGAGTCCGCAGTTTGAACTCTGAGTCATGAAAATCCTCTCAAGGAGGAAATGACAACTCACTCCACTATTCTTGCTGGGAAAATCAAATGGACAGCAGAGCCCCAGAGTCCATGGGGTCGCAAAGACTCAGACAAGACTGAGTGACTGACCAGCAGCATATGCACATTAACCAAACCAGGTTTTTGATTTGGCGGGTCTAGGACAACACTCAAAAGTCAATAGTTATCACAGGCTTAGGTTATGCTGATGGTGCTCATCCGCTGACTACACATTGGGTCAGATTCAGATGACAGCTCCAGATGATTTAAAATTCAAGTTGTGTGTATGTGTGTGTAACTATCCATGTGCAAAAATATTACAAAATAAATGAAAGTGAAAAGTGAAAGTGCTAGTTGCTCAGTCATACCCAGTTATTTGGGAGCCCACGGACTATAGCCTGCCAGGCTCCTCTGTTCATGGGATTCTCCAGGCAAGAATATTGGAGTGGGTTGCCATTCCCTTCTCCTGGGGATCTTCCTGCCCAGGGATCAAACCCATGTCTCCTGCATTGCAGGCAGATTCTTTATCATTTGAGCTACCAGGGAAGCCCATAACTATTAACAATGGGTTTTAAATTTACATTTTCCTTTTTCAAAAAGTACCATTATTGTGAACTTAACAATATTAAAGAAGCATACAGCAAATTTTACATACTTCTACTTTATTTTGTAATTTATCAATAATTATGAATAAATAAATATTTTCCTTGCTTTGAAAAATGTGATCTCACCTAGTGCAGGCTCCCTTGAGTTCAACAATATATAACAAAATAAAATACTGCCTTTCTGTGACTGGTTAAGATTTTAGTATTAATAACTTTTACATTCTTCTGTACATTTTTCTATATTTCCAATATCTTTTACCTTACAGATTTTAGCTACTACCATTAGTTTAGTCTTATAGTACACTATGCTAGGTATATGTGTTTATATAATTTCATAGAAAAATGTGGTATCTTATTTAATTCATAAATTTATTAAGCAATGTTAATAATAACAGTTATAATTTTTAAGTATTTACTAGTGGCTCAGATGGTAAAAAATTTGCCTGCAATCCAGGAAACCTGGGTTCTACCTCTTGGTTGGGAAGATCCCCTGGAGAAAGGTATGGCAATCCACTCCAGTATTCTTGCATAGAGAATCCCATGGACAAAAGAGCCTAGCAGGATACAGTCCAGAGGATCACACAGATTTGGACATGACTGAAGAGACTTGGCATGAATGCGATAGCCATGTACCATTCTAATGTTTTACATGTATTGATTCATTTAATCCTCATTAAAATAAGCTATTACTATGCTGAGTTTTTAGGGTACAGAAATTAGTTCAAGATCATATGACCTAAAAGTAATAAAACTAAAACTCAAATTTAAGTATGTTAGATTTTATTTTTATAATAAAGTAAAAATTGATATTTTTTGAAGAATCAAGTAAATATCTTCCCTGATGGAAAATATTTTAGCAGCCAATAGTATTGCAAGAGTAAACATAGGACTCAACCTCTATATTACATGCTTTATTAAAAGAAAATATTTACATTAAAATAAGAACTATTTGCAAGAGCATAGGAAAAGTCATTATAAACTTTCTAGCCCTCATTTCCAAAGCGTAGCAAGAGAGTTTTTCATTGCTAAATATTACTTTATTACTGATGATGACTTCTAAAGGTAAGATTTCATCACTGTTGAAAGGATGAAGAAACATAACTAAATATTTAAAGATAACATTTCAACAGTCATGCATACATATAACAAGGATATGCTATTTCTGACCTTTTCAGCTAATTTCCAAATAGCAGTATATTCCATAAGCAGGTCTCCAAATTCCACTAAAGAAATAGTCACTATTGGGTATACTGGCAATCACTATTTCTCCCATTTTAAGTACCATTATTGAAGCATATTTAACTATAGAATCATACACACTCACACACAGACACACACACATGCACACACATATAACCATACAAGACACATGCACACACATATAACCATACAAGGGAATTCTTTTGAAATTATGAGTACTGCATTTTGGGAAAACTGTAATAGGAACACTTCCAATTATTCTTATCTAGTTTGAAAGATTGGAGAAGGAAATGGCAATCCACTCCACTATTCTTGCCTAGAGAATCCTGTGGACGGAGGAGCCTGGGGGGCTGCTGTCCACAGGGTCACATAGAGTCAGACACGCATGCATGCATTGGAGAAGGAAATGGCAACCCACTCCAGTGTTCTTGCCTGGAGAATCCCAGGGACGGCGGAGCGTGGTGGGCTGCCGTCTATGGGGTCGCGCAGAGTCGGACACGACTGAAGCGACTTAGCAGCAGCAGCAGCAGTTTGAAAGATGATGTACTGCCAGTGATTTCACGTGAGGTTGTCTTAAAGTTCCAAAGAGTTGATATTATAGTAATTGTTAAGTTATAATGGTTTCTCTTACATTCACTACCAAATCAAAAACTTCTAACATAGAAAAGGCATGGTCTCTGCCCAATACATTAATAAGGCTCATTTCTAAAAGAAGTTTAAGAACTGGCCAGTTTTCATTTTCTTCATTAGTTCCGAGAGCCAACCTCTCATCTTCTTTGCCTGAATCTTCCAATGCTTTCTTCAACAAACTCTTTGTAAAGAAGCACAGCAGGGCCTCCATAATACTGGGCACTGTGACTCTGATTATATTTCCAAATCAATTATTCAGAAGTTATTCCTTTGAAAGTAGTTGTGGAACCATTCAGGTAATTCCTGGGGCAAGACCCAAGCACAGGGATAAAAATAGCAATTGTTTGGATAAACTTCAGACATTAGAAAAAAAATAAATAGTATATACAAATGTGTTAGTGGGGTGGAGTAAGGTTCAATGTCTCGGGAGAAGGTACTGTTAGGAGGAAGAATCCAAGAATTTTAATACCCTTGGGTTAACACTAGAATTTCTGACCACCTCCTAACAGGCTTCTTTGGCTATCTGATGTGAAGAGCTGTATACATTAGCTCTTAGGAGAAATGAATAGGAGAATGGACTAGGAGAAATGGATAACAGAGGATGAGATGGTTGAATGGCATCACTGACTCAATGAACATGAGTTTGAGTAAGCTCCAGGAGATGGTGAAGGACAGGGAAGCCTGGCATGCTGCAGTCCACGGGGTCACAGAGTCAGACCAGCTGAGCCACTGAACAACAACAGGCCTCTTAGATTTCAGCCACCTCACTATTCAATCTACATACTCCTAAAATGCTTCCATAGTTCCTAGCCAATATTCTTAAATTAATTTTCCTATTATTGATTTTTAATATCTAAACTCATATGTCAGGCCTTGATGTTCTCCTATAATCTACAGTTTGAAAGAAGGCAGACGAACTTTTCTGAAGAAACAAAGGATGTGGCTGCCTCTTTATAGCTCCCACCTTCTCACCTTTATTACTGCATCTGATTTTTAGATGAGTCAATTGCCTCAACAATAGTGTTTCTCTCTTTCCCTGTATCAAGTCCTTAGCCAATTTCACCAGATTAAGTTCTCTAAATCAAAGCTAGAATCTTGTCAATCCTTTTCCAAAATGTTTTTAAGGCTTCCCCTTCTCTGGAGAATAAAAGGGGAGAATGAAGCCAATTTCAAACTCCTAAGTCTGGGCTCAAAGACTTCAACTGTCTTTGACCTTTTCAGATTCATTTCTGCAAATACATAATGCAGACGTGCTTGGCAAACTGCAAAGATATTCACCACTGTGAGCAATTTCATTCTTAAAGTAAATCTTTGAAGTGAAACTCCTGTAACACAGAGATGCCATAACTACCTTGAGTCTTAGGTTAAGCTGATAAATGGTGGAAACCAGGTTTACTTCTATGCTGAGTCCACACTGCAAACAATGTTTTTGTCATCGAACTGAATGATTAATCACTTTTTGAAATACTTTATTTTCCTTTCTCTGAATACAGACTTGTGCTGTTTTTCACCTGAAAAGATAGTGAAGATGTCAGAGTGAGAGTTCAGGCCTATCAGAGGTTATAAAGATCTATTAGGAGCAGTTTGAGAAAGATTTTTACCTAGTCCATGGCACTCTGCCAAGATAATTCTATCATCTGGTAGGAGCTTCCTAAGTTTATAGATACATCATGTAAGAAGAATTAACCAGCTTCCAATGGGTTCCCTGGTGGCTCAGTGGTAAAGCTTCCTCCTGCCAGTACAGGGAACGTGGGTTTGATACCTGCATCAGGAAGATCCCCCAAAAAAGGAAATGGTAACCCACTCCAGTATTCTTGCCTAGGAAATCCCATGGACAGAGGAGCCTGATGGGCTATAGTCCACGGGGTCTCAAAAGAGGTGGACACAACTTGGGGACCAAACAACAACAATATCAGCTTTGCATTTCAAAATCTACGCATTCTGAAGTATCTGAATCTCCTTTGAGCGACACAGTGTAGGACAGGTAGGTTTATTTACTATAATACAAATTTTCTTAGAATTGTTTCTCTTTAAATTTATTATCATCATTTATCTAAATATCTATACCATAGAGAATTTTACTGCTATTTCTGTCTCCACAGCATTGGACAGTTGATAAAGTGCTTTTCTGTATACTGCAGGCATTTTGGAAATAGCTATCGGATCAAACTAAATGAGTTCCCGTATAAATACAGAACCTGAGACCTTGCAGATGGCACTCAGCAAGATATTGGTGTGACAGCTAGAAAAATGCAGCGTGACCCTCTGCAATTGATATTTTGTATTGAGTGCAGGGTCTAATAAAATGAGTTCTATCATGGAACTCGTGTGTTCAGTGAAATCTGTATTAAACCTACATATGAGCTTTGACTGTAGCTTAAGTGAAATTAAAAAACAAAAAGGATAAAAGATGAACTATAACTAGAATGGTAGTTGAAGTCACATTCAAACCTCAAATTAACTGTTAAATATGTACTTTCTATTCTAATGAAGGTGAGAAGTGAAAGAATATTGCTTTATATATGTTGTCTCACAGTGAACATTATTTCAACCACACTGAAATATGATTTTATTTTAAAACCTCTGGCACATTTTACAGTTTGATTCATTCTCTAACACTTTCAAAGCTGTATTTCATTAAATTACACTTGTTTTATATAAACTGCTTTGAATATCTACTGTTGACCTACAGAGATAGAGGGGACAAGGATTTACTTTAAATGCATTCTACTTCCTTCATGTAGATCAATGCAGAGAGCCTCCTAAGGAACTATATTGTTTCACTGTTATAGGAAAATGTTCACACCCTGGTGAGTTAGGTAGAACTGAAGAGAACATCTCAGGATAACGGCTCTGAACCTAGAGTATATTATACAGAGTAATGTAAGTTAGAAAGAGAAAAACAATTATCATATATTAACATGCACACACACACACATACACACACACATATACACACACACACATAAATATATAAAATCTAGCAAAATGGTACTGATGAACCTATTCACAGGGCAGGAACAGAGAGGCAGACAGAAAACGAACTTGTGGATGCAACAGGGGAAGGAAAGGGTGGGACGAATGGAGAGCGTCCCCCTGACATGTATGAACTATCATGTGTAAAACAGAGTGAGTAAGAAGCTGCCGTATAGCAGAGGAAGCTCAGCCCGGTGTCTGTGATGAGGGGTGGGCTAATGGTAGGGTGGGAGCAAGACTCTAGAGGGAGGAGACACATGTGTTCTTATAGCTGATTCATACTGTTGTACAGCAGAAGTCAACACAATATTGTAAAGCAATTATCCTATTAAAAAAAAAAAATATATATATATATATTTTTAGAAAAGATAACAGGCTCTATTTTATCTACATCTTCAGCAATTAATCACTAGGCTCCATGGGGGTCTCCAGACAAGAATACTGGAACAGGTAGCTATTCCCTTCTCCAGGGGATCTCCCGACCCAGGGATCGATCCGTGGTCTCCTGCATTGCAGGAAGATTCTTTACCACCTGATTCACAAAGGAAGCCTCCTGGTGTCAGCAATGGCTTTTAATGCATCATGTTTCCTAAAATGCTCTTCATCTGAGTGAGGTGAGTGAGAGAACTGAATGAGATTTGGTTGTCATAATTTGGATACAGCTTAGAGACAGATAATCAAACCGTCTTGAAGTCAGAAGTCACTCAGCTCATGTGGGCTATCTCCCATTTAATACTGGCTTTTGCTGATAAGGATCCCCAGTGCACCTCCAATGGTATGAAAAAAAGGAGTTGAAACAACTCAAACTATTGTTCTTGTACCTGCCATACGCTGGTCCAAATTTTGCCCTCTAGAACTATTCAGAAAATATAAAACCCAAGTTTCACATGGCAGCTCTTCAGATAATTGAAGGGAGTTATCATTGCCCTGCAGGGAAGTGGAGCATCTTTCCAACTCCATGTTACTACTTTCCAAACATAAGATGACAGACACATTCCTCACATGACATGTTTCCAGACATTTCACCAGTCTGGTCACCTTCTTTTGGATGCACTTCCATTTGTCAATGTCTCCTTTTAAAATGTCTTGAACATCTTATGACATTTCTGAAGCTTCCAGCAGAAATGGAATGCCCTGAGAATAACAGTAAATTTCTCTCATCTGTGAAGAGTGACGAGGCCTAAACTTAAAGAAAATTTCCACTTCTCAAAAGTAGACAGAGAGAGAACAAACCGTTAGAATATTAATAGATCAGAAATTCACCTCTAAGCTTACTGGTGTTACAGAGTGGTATCTGAGAGAATGTTGTCTATAATGTGTTGCCTGCAACCCACCCACAGGCAAGACTCATTCGGTTGCCTATACTGTTTGCTTAATTCACTAAATATTGGACTCCTTCTAAGACAAATGATCTGGGTCATGATTCTCTAGCTAAGTCACCTTGGACAAGTTGCTAACATACATGGTTTCAAGTTTATTCAGTACTGTACTGGTGATTTTCTCTGTCAATCTGACTAGATCACAGGGTGCCCAGATATTTGGCTAACAAATGTTTTTAGGTGTGTCTGTGAGGGTATTTCTGGCGAAATTAGCATTTGAATTGTTGGATCTGATAAAGTGGTTTGCCCTCTTCCAAGGAGTGGACATCAACCAATGTGTTGAGGGCCTGAACAGAAGAAAAAGTTGGAGGAACAAGTTAGTCCTTTCTGCCTAATTGCTTGAGATGGGATATAGATCTTTTCCTACCCCTGATACTCCTGACTTCCTGGCTTTCAGACCCAGACTGAACTACACCACTGGTTTTCTTTGGTCTCCCAGCTCACACAAACCAGATCTTGACTTCCAGCCTCTATAATTGCCTGAACCAATTCCTTGTAATAAATCTCTTCATATATATATTATTGGTACTATTTCTTTAGAGAACTCTAATACAGTCATCAAATGAACTAAATATCTCTAAGATTCTATGTAAACTATAATTTGTTCTGATAAGAAATTTCAGCATTTCAAAATTTCTTATTTGTCAGGAGTCATATCTTTGATTTTAATTTAGCCCAGATGTAAATAGCTTCATCTTCAATAAAATCTGAGAAAATGTTTTGCCAGTTCTCATCATATTACGATTTAAGTATTAATTTGTCGGTTCACCTAGCAGCTTACTTTTGTGCATATGTGAGCATATCACAGTGCTTGGCAATATGGATGATACAAAAACATAATTGTAGCTCTTTCTCTTGTATTTACAAGAGAAACCATCTAGTATTTACAGTATGTGACAGTCTAGTTATTACATTTAAAGCAGTAAAAATACAAATGTCAAATGTTGATAGCAATAAATGGTAATGGGATTCAGAGTAGGGAAAGATCACCATGGCCTAAGAAGATGGAAAGGATTTCATGAAGGAGACAGGGCACTTGATGAACTGGGAGAAAGGAGTATTTACAGACCAGTCAGAGTGATCAAGCTTTTAAAGAGCCCTCTATTGATCTAGAAACTGTGACAACTGCACATAAGAGCTCTGAAACATGGAACCACTGGATAAGGATCCAAATATAAATACTGGATTTTAGCAACTCCTTGTATACACAACATCCCACTCTGCTTAGTTAACAAGATATAACCATTAACTACGCGGTTTTAAAATCCCTATGGGGTCTGTGCAGCATCATAAGTTAAAAAAAAAATCAAGAGATACGAAAATAAGAGGGCACCTGATATCTACTTTTGGGGTTTGACTATAGATATATTAATAAACTATATATGTGTGTGTGTGTGTGTGTGTGTGTGTGTGTGTGTGTGTGTGTATTCACTATATATAGCTCTAAAGAACTATAGTTTTTCACTTTTATAGGAAAAGCTTCACACACTGGTGAGTTAGGTAGAATTGAAGAGAACATCTCAAGATAACAGGCTCTGAACCTAGAGTATATTATACAGAATAACATAAGTCAGAAAGAGAAAAACAAACATATTAATGCAAACATATTAACACATTCCATATACATGGAACCTAGAAAATGGCATTGGTGAACCTATTTGCAGGAGTACAGACACAGACGTAGAAAACGGACTTATGGAATAAGGAGGGGGTGGGATGAATTGAGAGAGTAGCATTGTCTCTGTGTGTGTGTGTGTGTGTGTGTGTGTATATACACACATATGTATCTCCAATAGATACATATTTGAAAATAAAAGAACTTGAATTTGTCAACTGACTTTGGAGAGAGTGACTCTAAAAGCTCGGCTATCACAAATCATCATTTGCAGCAACCTCTCCAACTGGCAGGGCAGACATTCCATGATCTTAATCATGGGGCCAAGTGGCACAGCTCTTGATGATCAACTCTGTGACGGGAGCAAAGGCACAAGCCTTCAGGATCAGCTTCAGTGTGTCTGGAGTGACATCAGTTTCCTACGGATGGGGAGAGCTGAAGATATCCTTCTGATGCCTGATTAGGGATCCAGCAGAACCGACCTGTTGGGTCTGGGTGCTAACCTCTTCCAACAATCTCCTGGAAGGTGGCACTAACTTCCTTTGGCACAGAGGAGACAAGTAAAAGGTTTTGTGTGCCAGTTTCTTACACTCAAGTGAAGTAAATGTAGACCCATTATCAGAAAGAGTGCCTGGCATTTGTGCATCACAAATGGCTGAGGCAAAGTAATACGTGCTCAGTAAATATCTACTGGGTAATTGAGTTTCATAGAAACTAGAATTGCCTTGTGTCACTTGGAGAAAAAAAAGTGCATTTATCACAATCAAGAAATTATCCCTGGAAATTTTTTCCAACTCCTTCTCTCCCTAAAAGAAAACACACACGGAGACATAGGCACATATGTGTGTCCTCATGTGTTCTACTGTTTCCTACTGTTTAGACTTCCGTTTTCAAAAGGTATTCCCTCCTCATGCAAGGAAAATTTTTCTCCTTTTACAACGAACAGTGTGCTAATCATTAGGCCCCCAACTAAATACATTAGGCTAATTAGGCCCCCAACTAAATACTCCTCTCATCTTACAAAAATATATTGTCTTTATCTTTAGCTCATATTTAACTCATGAAAGCCATCACAAGTTCCAAGGAACAAAATAAGTGGAATTTTTAAAAGAATGAAAATAAGAATACAAAATATTAATCTGTGGGCAGGAGACAGAGCTTATAGTCATTCCCTGAAGAGCTGAAATATAGAGCCAGACTCCCTTTTAGCAGGTGCTAGTATTCTTTGTACTGAGGGAACTGACTTAGTCGAGACACATAGAGAAACTATTCAGCATGCTCAGTGTCAAGGAGAGAAGGCAGGAGCACTTCCAGAGCAAGATCAAGTAAGAGTAATAGGAAGGTATAGGATGGAAAATGTCAACAGTCATTGGACAAGACCCTGATGCTGGGAAAGACTGAGGGCAGGAAAAGAAGGGAACAGAGGATGGATGATATCACTGACTCAAAGGACATGCGTTTGAGTAAACTCTGGGAGATAATGAAGGACAGGGAAGCCTGGTGTGCTGCAGACTATGGGCTCACAAGGAGTCAGACATAGCTTAGCGATGGGACAACAAATATATTATACACACACACACACACACACACACAGTGAATTACAGGAAAAAAGTAGACTTCTGCTTTGTATGGAAGAAAGCCCAAAGTTAAAGTTACTCACTCACCTGGCAGATAAAATCATGGCAACAGACACTGGTTCCCTCCTTTTATCAAATTTATTTACTTTTGGCTGTGCTGGGTCTTTGTTGCTGCAAGCGGGCTTTCTCTAGTTGCAGCGAGCAGGGTCTACTTTCTCATTGTGGTGTGCGGGCTTTTCATCTGGTAGCTTCTCTTATTGTGGAGCATGGCCTCAATAATTGTGGTGCATGGGCTCAGTTACCCCAAAGCATGTGGAATCTTCCCGGACCAGAGATCAAACCCATGTCCCCTGCATTGGCAGGCGGATTCTTAAGCACTGGGCCACCAGGGAAGTCCAAATACTGGTCCCTTTGTTATAGGGAACCAGCTTTGTTTCATCCCCTGTGCCTTTTCAGAAGCAATCTATCTTCTAAGAATGCGCAGAACAGTGGAATCTTTTGATCAATATTTTTTGGTATGCTTCTTTCACCACTGCAATTTGGAGAATGTGTTGTTCTGTGCTTAGTCATTCAGTCATCTCCGCTTCTTTGCAACCCCATGGACTGTAGCCTACCAGGCTCTTCTGCCCATGAGGATTCTCCAGGCAAGAATACTGGAGTGGGTTGCCATGCCCTCCTCCAGGCCATCTTCCCAATCCAGGGATCAAAACCCAGGTCTCCCGCATTACGGGCAGATTCTTTACCACCTGAGCTACCAGGAAAGCCCAAGAATACTGGAGTGTGTAGCCTATCCCTTCTCCAGGGGATCTTCTTGACCCAGGAATCAAACCGGGGTCTCCTGCATTGCAGGCAGATTCTTTACCAGCTGAGCTACCAGGGAAGCCCAGTTTGGAGAATATATTATAGTATTTCCGGACCACAGATAGTGTGGTTTAGCATAAGTTGATCCCATTTTGACAGGTCTCATATGACTATTTTAGAAGCAACTAAATAGAGTTTGGGTCATACGCATGATAATTCTCATATTGAATTTTTTAAGGAAATTTTGTCTAAAAGTATTTGAAAGCCAAATTTACGAGAGCTAATTCAACATAATCAATCCTCCCAAGAAACAGTCTCCGCGCCTTCTCAACCCACCTAGAATGTGTGTGAAATACCAAGGTGCCCAGTGAAAGATTGAGTAAAGTGTACACAAACACCCATAATATGCCCACAGGAAACATGAATATAAGCAACATATGTCTCAATCTTTTCTGTCCTGTGACATCTCAGGTCTGGGAATACAGTGAGCTGCATTCAGAATTTGATCCTAATTTACTGCTGATGTTGCATAAATGTTAAATACTGCTGTTGCAGACATTCACCCAAACTCCTTAATTAGGGACAGGGATGATGGAATATATTTTCAGCTTAATTACCAAGCTGGTCTCAGTCAATAAAGGTTAGCTATTTGATGAGGCTTCTCAGCTATTAATACGACCCATAGTGTATAGATCAAAAAACTACATAAAACAGAGGGAAAAAACCAATTACTCCTGCTTAATGGTTCCATAGTATACCCTTAAATATGGCCCTGCACACGTCTATTTTGCACATGTACATATTCTTCCCTATCAAACCAAATAACAATCATTTACTAGGATAAAACTTTCTTGTATTTTTGCCAAAGGGAATGTCTTCTGTAGCAAAAGCTACATAGGACATGAGGATGAGAATTACAGTCAGTACGGATTCTTAAGGTTCTTGTGCTTTTTAAAATTTGACATGTATTTGGGAGTGTCTCTAAAATTTTGAAAAATCATTACAAAAGGAATTTGAAGATGTGTAGTGATATCCAGAATTTCTGGGGAGGGGTTTTGGTAAAAAAAACAAAAAACAAAAAACCAAACTTTTTCGCTAAGCTTTGGAGACCAAGCTCAACATGAAGACAAAAGAATTTCTGAATTAAATATGCTAGTTGTACTAGTGAATGTTCATAGACAAAAGGATGGCTAAATTGAAGAATATTTTAAAATCTTAGTTTAAGGAATGAACTA
The DNA here is from genome assembly GCF_963930625.1 of Muntiacus reevesi. NCBI lineage: Eukaryota > Metazoa > Chordata > Mammalia > Artiodactyla > Cervidae > Muntiacus > Muntiacus reevesi. Next base: position 14,556,435 of record NC_089265.1, on the reverse strand, counting down.
CTGACAAAAATTAAGAACTCTTTTGAGCACACATTACATTCCTCATTCTGCCTTATGTCACCCTTTGAGGTATTACCTGCAAAGCATATTGGACAAAAGCAAATAAAAAATAAATTGCATTTGTGTGATTTTTTTAAAGGATTCAACTTAGTTTTAATAATCAGAGTTTTCCCTCCACCTATACTTAACTAATTTATAGGAACATTATATAAATTATGCAATGCTGGTAATAAGAACAGTTAACATTTAAGATTTTGAACCGACAAAGCATATAATAGACTCTTGGTGGGAGCAAAAATGCTTCTGTGTGTTAAGAGAGTGATGTCTGGCTGTGCCCAGAGCATCAGCGAGCGTGTTTTACGGAAGAAACAGACAATTTAACTATTCTAGTGAGCATGTTAGAGGGTTACTAGGTCAGCTGTTGAGAGAGTTTCTCTTGTGTCTGGACCCAAAGTTGGTAATCAAGTAGAATAGACTTTGGTTTTTGTCTGTTCAGTTCTCTGAGGAATCCCGTAGAGACACAAGGTAATTGGGTCACCACTTTGGCCATTTTTGGATTGACCAAATTCCTGCCATACCACTAATATTCACAAATATGGCAAGATAATGAATGTTTATAGTGTCAACAACCACAACAAACAAGTACTGAATTAAGTCTTCTAATAGCATCAAAGCAGTCAGGAAAGTTCCAGATTGGTATAATGGTATAAGCAGTATGCTACTTCCAAATCCCAAGATGATGGAAGATTCCACATAGAAAGCAGACTCAAGGGAAGGCCTAACACCCAGGTCCCATTGTAACATGAAGGTTAAGCCAACCTTATGTTGCAGGAATTTAAGAAAAGGAAACAATTCTTAGACTCAAACATACTAAGGCAGTTGTTCTCAAATGCAGTCCAGAGGCTGCTTCTTAGTAGAGATAGAAAACTCTGATTGAGAGCTTGTTAAAAAGCAGATTCTCTATTCTCCACTCCAGGAAGTTCCGATTAAGTAAAGCTGAGTGAACTAGAAACGTGTGTTTTACAAACTCCCCAGGTAAATCTGCTAGGAAGGTAGGTGTGTGAGCAACTGGGTTAAGCAATTTGCTCAGAGTCATACGTTCAGTGAGTGAAAATGCCAGAACAAGGAGAAACCATTTTCCCAGGGCTCCTTTTATCACAACAGATGCCCTAAATGTAATCTGGAATTAATTCAGCCTATTTATATGTAAGACAATAGACCCAAAGAAATACTCTTGGACTAAATTAAGGAGCTCAAACTATGGCCACTATAAAACTTACACTTCAAGATCAATACCTTGATGGTGTCAGTAAGGGTGGGGAGAAAGAGCATTCTTATACAACCCTGAGGTTGTACAAATTAGTTCAGCCTTCCTGAAGGACAATTTTTCAAGGTCTACTAAAGCTACCAGATTATTGATCATAAACTACAATAATCTAATAATTCTACATTAAGAAAATCATTCTATAGATATGCCTCTCATATATTCAAAGATACATAAAAAGATAAAAAATTTTTATGGCTACAAAAATCTGAGAAAACATACAAATCCACCTAAACAGAAAATAATATATATAGTATGATTTCATTTGTTTATGATATGAATATGGTGATACATGTAATGAAAATTCCCTGAAGGATACATGAGAAATTCTTAGTGGTTAATTTGGGGGGGATACAGTGGGATATTGGGGTATGTATTAATTTCCTGTTGCCAGTGTAACAAATTAACCACAACCTTTGTGGCTTAAAATAACATAAATTTGTTCTCTATAATTCTGGAGTTAAGAAGTCTGAAATTAGTCTTATGGGGCTAAAAGTTGGAAACAGAGCTGGTTCCTGTTGGAGGCTCCAGGGGCAAACTTATTCCTTTTTTCTTGAGCTTCTAGAAGCTACCAGCACTCTTTGGCCTACAGTCACATTACTTAAACCTCTGCTTCCTTAGTCACCTTGCTTTCTCATCTGTCTAATCTTCCTTCATTTCTTTTAGGAAGATCCTTGTCATCACACTGAGTCCAGCTATGGGGAGATACAGAATCCTTGATTAGTCTACCTACAAAGTGATTTACCAAGCAAGGTAATATTTATCAATTTGTTGATTAAGAGATTACTATTGGGGGAGGGGGAGGCAATATTCTATCACAGGAAGGAAGTGAAGGTACTTTTTATTATGTAATCTTTTAAATTATGACTTTTTAATTTTTAATTAGAGGATAAATACTTCACAGTATTTTGATGGTTTCTGCCATGAATCAGCCATAGGTATGCATACATATGTCCCTTCCCTCTTGAGCCTTCTTCCACTTCCCTCCCTACCCCACCCCTCTAGGTTATCACAGAGCAATGGCTTTGGGTTCCTTGCGTCACACAGCAAACTCCCACTGACTACCTATTTTACATATGGGAATTTATATGTTTCAATGCTACTCTCTCAAATCATGCCACCCTCTTCTTCCCTCACTGTGTCCAAGTCTGTTTTTTATGTCTGTGTCTCCTTTGCTGCCTTACAAGTAGGATCATGAGTACTATATTTCTAGATTCCATACATATGCATTAATATGTGATACGTGTTTTTCCCTTTCTGACTTCACTCCGTATAATAGGCTCTAGGTTCATCTATCTCATTAGAACTGACTCAAATGCATTCCTTTTTATGGCTGAGTAATATTCCATTGCATATATTTACCAGAACTTACTTATCCATTCACCTGTTGATCGATATCTAGGTTGCTTCGATGTCCTAGCTATTGTAAACAGTGCTGCAATGAACAGCAGTGCCCATGTGTCTTTTTCAAAGATGGTTTCCTTGAGGTATATGCCCAGTAGTGGGATTGCTGGGTCATATGGTAGTTTTATTCCTAGTTTTTTAAGGAATCTCTATACTGTTTTCCATAGTGGCTATATCAAACTGCATTCCCACCAACAGTGCAAGAGAGTTCCTATTTCTCCACATACACCCAACGTTTGTTTGTAGACTTTTTTTTGATAATGGCCATTCTGACTGGTGTGAGATGATACCTCATTGTAGTTTTGATTTGCATTTCTCTAATAATGAGCAGTGCTTAGCATCTTTCCATGTGTTTATTAGCCATCTGTATGTCTTCTTTGGAGAAATATCTGCTTAGGACTTATGCCCACTTTTTGATTGGGTTGTTTATTTTAATCATATTTACATACCAGTTTTAAAATAAAATCAAAGCTGGGCAAACATTCTAAATAGAAATCTGTGTCATTCTTAGAAAACTGTGATACATCTAAACCAACCAGAAGAACAACAATTCATTTTTAAAGTATGAGGTATTTATATTTCACTTGATCTAAAGTGGATTTAGGCAGTTATAAACCTGCATTAAAATTAATAAAAATCTTAAAAATTATTAGAACTACAATAACAAGTCAGAATACTGACTGCTATAAGTTAAAATTACTTACTTTGATTAGGCATAAATCTTGGCTCTGGGGTTCCTCCTGACAGCTAAAGCATAAAAAAAAACTGGAGAAAGAAAGGTCACCTAATTCCTGTTGTTGGCAAATGAGGAAATATATCAGTCACCAGGAAGAGACAGATTTTTCTGGTACTAAGCTCTATGGAAAATTTCTCATGTGCATCATGGAATGGGAGCATTTGGTATTGTTGCAAATAATATCTTTGGAAAATAATTTACATCAGCCTTCAAAAATTTGGTTTCAGCTCTCTCAGCTATGCCCTTCAGTGGAGAGAAGTGGACAGAAATTTTCTACACAGAGTTGAATTCCATCAGGTGCTATGTCTCTTGTAAGTGCCAAAGAATATAAGTGGGATACAGGGAAAATGTCTGATCAATCTGTCTGAACTATCCCATCTCCCAGTTCTAGTGTCCTGAGGGAAAGCTCTCTATGCCAAACAAATAAAGTATTAACAACAACATACAGCATTAACTCATATGTTGCAAACTTGAAAGCTTTGTGTTAGCCTGGAGCACATTTTCAGAAAGACTCCAAAATCACTGCAAAGTAGGGGTATAATATAAATGCTACCCCTGTTGTAGTTAAGGATATGCTATAGGCAATCTGGAGCTGCAGAACATAGCTTCAGGTTTCAATAAAAAACCATACATTTCTGTCAAGTCCAATTTTGTTGTTTTCTTTAAAACCATAGCTTTAAAAATATTTTTGGGTCCCTTCCAAAAGCTGTTAATTATCCCATCCATTGAGAAGATGCATGGGATAGCTTCAGTTCAAGGGAACAGACCTAGAAGGACTGTGAAACATTGCTACTACACAGAATGCTTAGAAAGGTCTTCTGCCCATCCTGGAGAGAAGAAAATAAATGCTAAACTGTAGGGAACTCCTAAAAGAAACGTGTTAAACTACTTCAACATTGAGGAATCATCCTAAAAATCATTGGCAGTTCCCTTGGTTTTAAAAGTTTACCTACTAGTAACCGATTGTATTGGTCTATCTACCAAAAACAGAAAACCCACACAACTCTATCAGAGAGGGGTTTATTTGTCTCAAATTCTTGGGCTGCTTGAGATGTTTAAAAATATATGTCTCTTTGGAAAAAATGTATGTTGTTAAGAACAAAAGAGTTCTCATTTCTCCTGATCCATAGTCCTTAGTTGCAGTCTTTATCCTATCATATTTTCAGGCAACAATTTGCACTTTCATGTAACCAGAAAGGGAAGTGTCAAAGAGAGAAGGACAAAGGGCTTCTATTTAATGAGGCATTGCCTTTCTTCATGAAAATAACCCCTCTGTTAATATTTCCACCTACATTTCTTTCAAAGGAATGTAACACATGGTCACCTTTCAATGCCAGAGGATTCAGGGAAGGAATGTATAGCTGACAAATTGCTTCCAAAAACAATACTGTAGTCAAATGAGGGTGGCTATTGGGTAAGCATTTAGCTAAGCATACCACAGCCATGTAATGAAGATATAATAATACATTTTGGGAGCTATATTGGTAAATGTGGTATCTACTCTCTCTCTCCCTTCAAGAGTTCCCTAGCTATTTTGAAGTAAATTTATTAATATAAATATGTGATTTATTTGAAAAATCACTTGGTCAATATATATACAGCCTTTCTATTAAATTCTAAAATTATGAATTAATCAAGCATTCAATTTAGAATGACTTTTAATAGACATTTAGACTAACATGCAGTATGTGTCTAGTACATGGGAGATATAAATGTATACAGGTATATGACAATGATAGAATAAAAGAATACTAACCTCTGTGGCACTGAGATTAAGGGAAATGCTCAGAAATAGTCAAGACCCCAGGACTCATATTTTTTGCTCAAAGTCTTTTGGAGATTTGTTGTTTTTGTTGTTGTTTTGATCTTTAAATCTCAGGAAGAAGACTAACCTACATGAACTTAACCTATAGTGTTTGTATACACCTCTCACAAGAAACTAGCCTTGGCTCCATATCCTAGAGAGAAGGGGGTTCCCAGATGGCACAGTGGTAAAGACTCTGCCTGCCAATATGGAAAATGTGGGTTCAATCCCTGAGTTGAGAATATCTCCCTGGAATAGGAAATAGCAACCCACTCCAGTATTCTTGCCTGGAAAAATCCATGGACAGAATACCTTGACAGGTTATAGTCCATGGGGTTGCAAGAGAGTCAGAACATGACTGAGTGACTGACCATGAGTACCACAAAAAGAAGTTACTCACCTCCAACATTTTATAGCTGCTACAACTGTCATCTTTTTAATTTTTTCCCCTAAGTCATAGGGACAAGGGGAGATCAGCTGGAAATGCAGAGGAAAAATTGAGAATGACATTGTCTAGCTTTGGTGTGAAAGAGAGATGCATGCTGTCTCAAGAAGTAGAAAGAAGATCTCTGTCTTACTTGGGGCTTTTGAATATCATTTTTATCTTATTATGTAATATGTATACATGAATGTATATAATAAAGTCCTGGGTGATCACAGTCCTTGGGAAAGCCAGCCAGTTAATATGCTTCTCCTAGCTTTTGCTCATAAAAAAATGGAAGCGAATTTCTTGTTCTATTTCAGTGACTTCAATTCAAATGCCTGGGACCAATTACCTCTATTTTATTTCAATATTAACAGGTTCAAACCAAGACCTATGATTTACTGGCTGAATGAGTTTGAGTAAGTTACTTAAATTTACTAACTCTGATTTTCTTCAAATATAAACTGATGAGGGTACATTTCTGAAAATTAAATGATATGACATACAGACAGACAACTCACGTAATACACGGCCATATTAGTTGCTAAACAAATGGCAGTTTTTTCACCTCACTATCACTGAAAAGCTGTCAATTTACAGCCAGGGCATTTCCACAGATAGTTGTAAAAGATCTCTCTCCTATAATCGCATTTCTTTGATTCAGTCTTTCTAGATTAGTCAGAGGGTAGTGCCTGACTTCCTGGATGTCCCTACTGGGGGCATTACTTGAACAACCGCAAAGATGACAGAAAGTATGTTGCCTTCTAGAAATTTCTTTTTGTTGACAGTGAATGAAAATAATGCCAACCTTGAAGGCTATCTGTGATCCCAGAGTTTTCTTGGTGTTTCTTTTCACCTTAACTGGTAACTTCTCACTCCAAGCAAGAGCAGGACACATTGCTCCTCTTTCTGTTTTATTCTAATATCATCCTTACTCTTTTAGACCCAGGATGAAAGCCTGAGTGGAATCATCATGCAGGTGTTTGACTTGGAAGACTACAGAACTGGAACGAGGGCTGAAGAAATAGAATTGTGCCTCAGGCAATTCATAGAGTCAAGTGAACATCAGCAGCTCCAGACCAAGAAAATCCACTACCAACATATCTCATCATACTAATCATCCTGTGCTTCTTTCTAACCACTGAGCAGAAGCCCCAATAATCACAATCTACATTCCTGTGTAGATAGAAAAAGATGACTCCCAGATATTTGAGGAAAACCAACATCATTAGTTTCTATTTGGACCAGCCCAAATTAAAAATACTATCATGCCCATTAAAACCATATTTAAACATAAATTCTGAAGAAAAATAATTGGTAATTTTTTTTCAAATGAGTAAATAGAAGACCAGATACAAATTGAAGTCAAACTGAAGGCTGGGACAAAGTTTTTAATCTTAACCTCATCATTTGTAACCTCAGAAGGTCTCTGCATGGATGTGATAGCAAATGAATCCAGAGTCAGCTTTCTACAAGATGACAGAGTAGAAGGACGTGTGCTCATCTTTTCCTGTGAGAACTCCAAAATTACAACTCGCTGTTGAACAGTCATCAACAGAAGAATGTTGAACCCCACCAAAAAAAGATACCAAAGTCCAGGGGCAAAGGGGAAGCCCCAGCAAGACAATAGGAGGGGCAAAATCATGTTTAGAATCAAACCCCATACCTTTCAGAGATGCTCGCAGGGCTCAAACAAACTTTGTGCACAGCAGGACCCAGAGAACCCACAGAGACTGAGACAGAACTGGGTTTGAGTGTCTCCTGGAGAAACAAGTCAGCTGCAGGGGCAGGGTTCCTGGGTGCAGTAGGCCTGGGTATGACATAAGCCCTCTTGGAGGAGGTCGCCGTTAACCTCACCATAGAGCTGCCAGAACTTACGCAGGACTGGGGAAACAGACTCTTTGAGGGAACAAAAAAAACTTTGTGCACACCAGAACCCAGGAGAAAGGAGCAGTGCCCCAAAAGAGACTGACCCAGACTTGCCCGTAAGTGTCCAGGAGTCTCCGGTGGAGGTGTGGGTCAGCAGGGGCTTGTTGCAGGGTTGGGGGCACTGAGAGCAGCAGTGCCTGCATGGGAGCTTTTGAAAGAAGTCACTATTATCTTTATTACCACCACACTTTGACCTCAGGTCAAACAACAGGGAGGGAACACAGCCCCACTCATCCACAGGAAATTGGATTAAAGGTGTACTGAGCTTGGGCCTGACCCTTGGACTTCCAGATGTTCAAACTGATTTTAGAAAAGGTAGAGGAACCAGATATCAAATTGCCAAAATCTGTTGGATCATTGAAAAAGCAAGAGAGTTCCAGAAAAGCATCTACTTCTGCTTTATTGACTATGCCAAAGCCTTTGACTGTGTGGATCACAAAAAACTGTGGAAAATTCTGAAAGAGATGGGAATACCAGGCCACTTGACCTGCCTCTTGAGAAATCTATATGCAGGTCAGGAAGCAACAGTTAGAACTGGACATGGAACAACAGACTGGCTCCAAGTAGGAAAAGGAATACGCCAAGTCTGTATATTGTCACCCTGCTTATTTAACTTATATGCAGAGTACATCATGACAAATGCTAGACTGAATGAAGCACAGCTGGAATCAAAATAGCTGGGAGAAATATCAATAATCTCAGATATGCAGATGACACCACCCTTATGGCAGAAAGCAAAGAACTAAAGAGCCTCTTGATGAAAGTGAAAGAGGACAATGAAAAATTTGGCTTAAAACTCAACATTCAGAAAACTAAGATCATGGCATCCAGTCCCATCACTTCATGGCAAGTAGATGGGGCAACAATGGAAAAAGTGACAGACTTTATTTTTGGGGGTGTCAAATTGCTGCAGATGGTGACTACAGTCATGAAATTAAAAGACTCTTGCTCCTGGGAGGAAAAGTTATGACCAATCTAGAGAGTATGTTAAAAAAGCAGAGACATTACTTTGCCAGCAAAGGTCCATCTAGTCAAAGCTATGGTTTTTCCAGGAGTCATGTATGGATGTGAGAGTTGGACTGTAAAGAAAGGTGAGGGCTGAAGAACTGATGCCTTTGAACTGTGGTGTTGGAGAAGACTCTTGAGAGTGTTTTGGACTGCAAGGAGATCCAACCAGTCCATCCTAAAGGAGATCAGTCCTGAATATTCACTAGAAGGACAGATGCTGAAGCTGAAACTCCAATACTTTGGCCACCTGATGCAAAGAACTGACTCACTAGAAAAGACTCTGATGCTGTGAAAGATTGAAGGCAGGAGGAGAAGGGGACGACAGAGGATGAGATGGTTGTATGGCATCATTGACACGATGGAGATGAGTTTGAGTAAGCTCTGGGAGTTGGTGATGGACATTGAAGCCTGGTGTGCTGCAGTCCATGGGGTCTCAAAGAGTCGGACATGACTGAGCAACTGAAATTTGATGCAAGACATATCTTAAGAACTATACTACAAAAAGATAAATAACTGAAAAGCAAAACAGAAGAGTTAAGAGGAAAAAGTTTCAATATTCACTTAATAGAATTTTCAGAGGAATATTATAGATCATGAGGAGAAAATAGTTTTTAATTAAAATAGAAAAAAAAATCCCAAAACTGAACAAAATATATTTTCTGCAAATGGAAAGGGGATTGCTGGGTACTACACAGAAAGATAGAAAAGGAGAAATGTGACCATGTTTTAGAAACCAAATAATAAAAAACTACAAAAAAGAAACCCTCCACTATATTAAAAGATATGAGAATCAGGTTGTGATATTTTAGAAGTTACAGTGGATGATGGAGGATAGAACAATGTCTTAAAAAACCTTGATCCCATATCTAGCAAAATAGCAGTTAGTAAGTAGAGCTAATGAAAGGTATTTGATAACATTTTATTTAGCAACAGAAAAAAAAAATTTCTAAACTATGTACTATAGCAAATTGAAAAATAGATATATATTCCTGAATATATATTTTGCTGTAATATAATGTAAATTTGCTGGTGGACAAATTTTTCATCATTATACTTGTATGAAAACATACTTGAAGCATCACACACAACTGGTTAGCAACCGGGAACTATTTATTTAGACTATGGATAAGGGAGGAGCAGGTCAAAGAGAAGTCATGCTGAATTTCTTGATTTGTTTGAATGTGATTATAGATACTAATTAATTCATTCCAGATGTTGGTAGAAAAAAAAAAACTTCAAAGTTTAGCAAAATCTTAAGAATCATTACCACTGAAGAGCGGAAATAGGATGAATAAATTTTGAACTAATAAAAATAATGAAATAGGGCAAAGAACACCCCATTAATTCAATAAAGTCAAGGGCAAAAATAAAAAATAAAAAGTCTAACAAGCAAAAGCAAAAAGTAACCTAAGTTAAGGTGCTAAAAGTAAGTCCAAAAATATCAGTGACCAATATAATATTATTTTCAACTTTTGTGGTTGTTTAGTCACCAAGCCATGTCTGACTGTTTGTGACTCCATGGACTGTAGCCCACCAGGTTCCTCCGTCTATGGAGTTTTCCATTCAAGAATACTGGAAGGGGTTGCCATTTCCTTCTCCAGGAGATCTACCCGACCCAGGTATTGAACCTGCGAACCTGTGTCTCCTGCATTGGCAGGCAGATTCTTTTAGTGCTGAACCACCATTAAAAGCCAGAGACTAATAATGTAGGGGAGAGACAAGAAAACCCAACTGTCTACCCACAACCCGTTTACAAGAGATGTACCTAAGAGATGTGTGTATCCATACCCATCCTGCAGGGCGGGAGGGAAGAAGGATCGAAGGAAAAGGAAAGGAAGAGCTGATAATAATCTCCCTATCTTTGATTTCCAGATCTCAAGATGAGAGAAGCAACTGCAATAAAGCATCATTTTCTCTGGCATCTGACACTCACTCTCCATGGATTTTCCTCATTAGATTTCCATGACACCACTGTCTGCTGGTCTGTATGTGTCTTTCTTTACCTATCTGATCTCATAGCCACTCGTTTATTCTTCACTCCTTAAATATAAAACTTTTCAAAATTCCACCTTTGATTGCTTTCTTGCCATACCATCTTTGCAAACAGTTTCATTCATTCCTGTGGTTTCAACAATTGTAGACTCACATTATTTCCAAATCTTCTTGATGAAATTCTAATTTTTCCATCCAGATGTTCACTCATTAATATTTGAAAGAAACCCTAACTAAATTCAGAATGTTCAAAAATAAAAATGTATGTTATACTTATTTATCACTTGACCCTCACAGCAACCCCATCTTAAAGTTATATATAATAATAAATTATAAAATAAGTATTTTAGAGGATTTAAAAGAGTGTCAAATGATGTGAATGTTATAGTGATATTTGCTATTCAGCAGGTTTGACAAAATAACCTTTTAAATCAGCAAATAATTAAAAGAACTAATAATGTCACCCAACTCTAGAATATTTTATAATTTTATACAGTACAACAAGCCAATAAATGTAGCAGTAAAAACAGTCTCTGATACACAAGTATTGCTTTTCAGTGCCATAAAATTGTACTTTCGGGAGAGTAGCACATTACAGTTTAAGTGAAGCTCTTCATTAGATAGTATGAGAAAATGAGCCATGAAAGGAAGATGGAAAAGCCTCCTTAATAGTTCCTGTGCAGATAATGTAGGCCAAAGACAATCAATAGCCATGCCTCATTTATTTTATGTCCATGAGCACTTAGAGGCAAAATGTTAGTGTTTGCTATTCTGTTGGCTTGGCCTTGCTCTGCATCAGTAATGAAAAAATGGATTTGCATATTAAGGTGCAATTTTTTTACAAATTTAAGTCGCACAACAAGCTGTTATTGTTAACCAGTACGAAAAGAAACACCTCTTGTATTACCTTCAGGTCCACTAAAGTCACCTCTAAGCAGCTTGGATAATAAATTTAGTATGTCTTCAAAATGAGCTAATCAATATAAAATTTCATAAATACTTCATAAAAATATATTAACTGTACATAAAAATGAAGAATTCCATAAAATACCTAATTTAGAAGCTGTCACAATAATTGATGAAGGCAAGCCTAAAATCAGCATACTTTAAAAAATATTATTGATGATGTTTCCGTCTGAAACACACCTTTAGCTAATATGTATAATGGTCTATCCTGGTACCACCTCTAGGGTGATGGCAAATTGAAATATATGATACATGTTTACTTAAAGTCAAAAGTTTTATTCATTATTACCATCATATTTATGGGAACAGATTTTATGGTAAGAAATCTAAGGTAAATATATTTATGACTTTCTAAAAACTGGTTTTCCATAGAGAGGATAAAACTTAAATGCCATATAAAATGGATTAATATTTACTTTTATGTACAATAAAATAATCTTAGACATTAGATTTTGACCTGGCAATAGACAGAAAAACCAAAACTAACAAAGGGAAAAATAAAAACAAAAATCAGAATGGCTGACCAAAATATGAGACAATAGGAAAGGCCAAAAAGAACAGATGGTTTGGCTGTAAAAGTAACATTGGGGGTTCTCCTGAAATTTATTGGAGAGTTCACTTACTGCCTCTGGATTCCAAACTTCAAAAGTGGAAAACAGAGTAAGACTCTATGCAATAGAAAAATTATCATCAAGGTAAGATGAACAGTGCATACAATCCAATGACTTATTCTGATTTTAACAATTACAGTTTAACAATTATAGTCAAAATAGTATCAGGAAAAAGTTTATTTTCTTACTCAATTTTAAAAAGCTAAGAAAATGTTCTAGATAGAATAATGCAAAAAAAAATTATTTCTTCTATCTCTTGCCTATAATTTCCTATATACTTATGTATTTAGTCTCTATAGTATTTTTTTTTAACATTTAAAACATGTTGGATTTCCAACTGGCTTTCCTTTTTTCACTAGTATTTTCAATTTACATATACTTACATTGCAATGTTCAAAAATATAGTAATATTCATAGGAAAACACAACTTTTTATATTATATGAGACATAGTATAGCATAATATTTCACAAGAGGCCTATTTCAAAAGAAGCATAGAAGCTATCAGTGCACACATAAGGCTTATAAACTGGGAAGAGAAAAGATAAGTCCCTAATGTGTCATATTTACAGTGGCACAGTTCTGCTGTGGTTGTTTGTAAAGTGTTCTTTCAGTGGTGTCTAGTTTCATTGTTCTTTTGATGCTAGATTTTTACTATAATTTTTCCTAAAGAAAATGCATTTAGTTACATCATGGAAATAATACAATAGCAATATTTTTCACAAATTATGCATCTAAGATGGGCCAGATGCCAGAAATAGTTACTTTAGGGTGAAAAAAATCCTATTGTTAGTATCCTAAATCAGTTTATCACTTAGTTGAGAAACAAAAATTCAGAAGCGAAAAAGAAGTAAAGAGGCAAGATGTACTTGATGAAAAATTTAAGTGGTATAAACTCAAGTGAAATTATCAAGGCTACACAGAGAAGTGCAGTCAGGAAGTATGGCTTGAAAGAAGGAGCAACGAGTCTTTAAAAGTAGTGGAAAGCTCCTGAGCATAAAAGGACACCAGGGAGACCAAAAGGAATGGAGTGAAGGATTCCAAGTCAGGGAAAGATGGGAAACCATATTATTTAACTAGATCGATGTGAGTCAATTTAAGAAGGACTTAGAATACCAACAGGCTTCACTATTGGCTCAGTTGGTAAAGAGTCTGTCAGAAACGCAGGAGACCCAGGTTCAATCCCGGAGTGGAGAAAAATGCCTGAGAAAGAAATAGCAACCCACTCCAGTATTCCTATCTGGAAAATCCCAAGGACAGAGGAAGCTGGCAGGCTACAGTCCATGGGTTCCCAAAGAGTCAGACATGACTAAGTGAATAATAATAGAATACCATAGTGAAAACATAAAAATTCCTAGTGACAGAAGGAAAGGGAATGTTTTAACGATACTGGTTGAAACATCAGTCAGTCAGCATAGTTGCTCAGTCATGTCCAACTCTTTGTGTCCCCACGAACTGCAGCACACCAGGCCTCCCTGTCCATCACCAACTCCCAGAGCTTACTCAAACTCATGTCCATCGAGTCAGTGATGCCATCCAGCCATCTCATCCTCTGTAGTCTCCTACTCCTCCCACCCTCAATCTTTCCCAGCATCAGGGTCTTTTCAAATGAGTCAGTTCTTCGCATCAGGTGGCCAAAGTACTGGAGTTTCAGCTTCAACATCAGTCCTTCCAATGAACATTCAGGACTGATTTCCTTTAGGATGGACTGGTTGGATCCCCTTGCTGTCCAAAGGACTCTCGAGAGTCTTCTCCAACACCACAGTTCAAAATCATCAATTCTTCAGTGCTCAGCTTTCTTTATAGTCCAATTCTCACATCCATACATGACCACTGGAAAAACCATAGCCTTGACTAGACAGACCTTTGTTGGCAAAGTAATGTCTCTTCTTTTTAATATGCTGTCTAGGTTGGTCATAGCTTTCCTTCCACGGAGTAAATGTCTTTTAATTTAAAAGATTAAGGTTAAAACATTAAGCAGCTGTAATAATTTGGTCATACATATTGAGCAAATTACCTGATATTTTATTTTATTTTATTTTATTTTTTAATATTATTTTATTAGTTGGAGGCCAATCACTTCACAACATTTCAGTGGGTTTTGTCATACATTGACATGAATCAGCCATATAGTTACACGTATTCCCCATCCCGATCCCCCCTCCCACCTCCCTCTCCAACCGACTCCTCAGGGTCCTCCCAGTGCACCAGGCCCGAGCACTTGACTCATGCATCCCACCTGGGCTGGTGGTCTGTTTCACCATAGATAATATACATGCTGTTCTTTCAAAACATCCCACCCTCACGTTCTCCCCCAGAGTTCAAAAGTCTGTTCTGTACTTCTGTGTCTCTTTTTCTGTTTTGCATATAGGGTTATCGCTACCATCTATCTAAATTCCATATATATGTGTTAGTATGCTATAATGTTCTTTATCTTTCTGGCTTACTTCACTCTGTATAATGGGCTCCTGTTTCATCCATCTCATTAGAACTGATTCAAATGAATTCTTTTTAACGGCTGAATAATATTCCATGGTGTATATGTACCACAGCTTCCTTATCCATCGTCTGCTGATGGGCATCTAGGTTGCTTCCATGTCCTGGCTATTATAAACAGTGCTGCAATGAACATTGGGGTGCACGTGTCTCTTTCAGATCTGGATTCCTCAGTGTGTATGCCCAGAAGTGGGATTGCTGGGTCATATGGCAGTTCTATTTCCAGTTTTTTAAAAGCCGTTATTACTGGAAAGAGCCTAGGAAGGGTGAACCGAAGGGGAAACATGAAGCAGTTTTTAATGGAACAAAAGAGATCCTCAAAACTCAGAAGTGACTTTCCGGTGGGGCCAAAGGCAGACAGTAAACAAAATGTTCTTCTGCATCTTTGATTTAATTTCTGTGAAAAACAGTCAAGGTTTAGTCAAGAAGGCGTTAATAAAACTGTGGAAATGTTGCTGGATATAATTCATAACAACACAACATTTTTTGAGGTTTTGGTAAGCTAAGCATCTGCTTAGTTAAGGTCTTAAATAGTGACCAATGACACACCGAATTGGAAGGTCTTACACTTTTATTATAAGCCAATTCATATACTTTTTTAGAAATAAGTTATTATAAATTATAAATGAATATTCAATAGAAATAAGCTTTTTGTTCCCCAGGAGACATTTATAATATCCTTTTTGCCCTTAGGCTAACTGCTACATTTAGCAACTAAAAACTTTTTAATAAACCCTAATTCTGAACCTAATATTAGGAAAAATCACCTAACATAATTTTCAGATTCTTTATTTACTCTTATGATTTCCATTTAACTCACTCTTGCATTCAGTTCGGTTCAGTCAGTCGCTCAGTCATCTCTGACTTCTTGCGACCCCATGGAGTGTAGGACATCAGTCTTCCCTGTCCGTCACCAACTCTCAGAGCTTGCTCAAACTCATGTCCATTGAGTCGGTGATGCCATCCAACCATCTCATCCTCTGTTGTCCCCTTCTCCTCCTGCCGTCAACCTTTCCCAGCATCAGGGTGTTTTCCAATGAGTTAGTTCTTCCCATAAGGTGGCCAAAGTATTGGAGCTTCAGCTTCAGCATCTGTCCTTCCAATGAATATTCAGGATTGATTTCCTTTCGGATGGACTGGTTGGATCTCCTTGCAGTTCAAGAGACTCTCAAAAGTCTTCTCCAACACCACAGTTCAAAAGCATAAATTCTTTGGCACTCATCTTTCTTTATGGTGCAACTCTCACATCCATACATGACTATTGGAAAAACCATAGCTTTGACTAGACAAATCTTTGTTGGCAAAGTAATGTCTCAGCTTTTTAATATGCTATCTAGGTTGGTCATAACTTTCCTTCCAAGGAATAAGCGTCTTTTAGTTTCATGGCTGCAGTCACCATCTGCAGTGATTTCAGAACCAAGAAAAATAAAGTCTGCCACTGTTTTCATTGTTTCCCCATCTACTTGCCATGAAGTGATGGTACTGGATACCATGATCTTAGTTTTCTGAATGTCAAGTTTTAAGACAACATTTTCATTCTCCTCTTTCACTTTCATCAACAGGCTCTTTAATTCTTCTTTGCTTTCTGCTATAAGGGTGATGTCATCTGCATATCTGAGGTTATTGACATTTCTCCTGGCAATCTTGATTCCAGCTTGTGCTTCATCCAGCCCAGTGTTTCTCATGATGTACTCTGCACAGAAGTTAAAGAAGCATGGTGGCAATATGCAGCCTTACATATTCCTTTCCCAATTTGGAACCAGTCTGTTGTTCCACGTACCTTTCTAACTGTTGCTTCTTGACCTGCATACAGATTTCTCAGGAGGCAGGTCAGGTGGTCTGGTATTCCCATGTCTTTAAGAATTTTCCACAGTTTGTTGTGATCCACACAGTCAAAGGTTTTGGTGTAGTCAATAAAGCAAAAGCACATGTTTTTCTGGAACTCTCTTGCTTTTTCAATGATCCAGCGGATGTTGGCAATTTGATCTCTGGTTCCTCTGCATTTTCTAAATCCAGCTTAAACACCTGGAAGTTCATGGTTCACATATTGTTGAAACCTGGCTTGGAGAATTTTGAGCATTACTTTGCTAGCGTGTAACCACATACTGATTAATGATCTATACATGTTCTAATTTTAGCTCTTTGAGTTAGTAATAGGGAAAAGGTATAGTTTTGATAGGTTACTGTGAATGGTGTCGGATCTGTGATCCCTGAAGATTTAGCTTTGGGACCTGGGACCAGGCTTGATCACTCAAGAGCTTTTGTGTAGCAGAGTTTTATTAAAGTATAAAAAGGGACAGAGAAAGTTTCTGATATAGACATCACAAGGGGGATGGAGAGTGCCCCCCTTGCTAGTGTTAGCAAAGGAATGATATACTTTTTTAATTAGTTATTAACAATAAATCAAAGAATGTCTCAAGGTTGTAAAGATCTTACTAGACCCACTCCCACAATTTACATTTTAAGATGACAAGATTAGAACAAACAATAGAAAGATCTTACGAGACCCTCTCCCATAATATACATTCTAAAATAACAGAATTAGTCAGAAGGTTTTCAAGGAGAAACTGTCAAGCAACATACATTATTGTTATATAATCCTTAGTACAAAGTTTAAGCTGAGTTGTTCTGTTGTGTAATCATCAGCACCAGGCTTAAAGGAAAAAAAAAAAAAACCATCTTTTTATGTGACTAAGACTAAAGAATGCAGAGGAAAAAAAAAAAAAAAAAAAGATGTTTGTCCTTTCCAGACAAGGAAAGGACAAAAATTCCAGACCCCTATCTCCTCCTTGAGAGCCTCAGACCCCTCTCCCCTCCTTGGCGGCCTAGAACCCTTATCAACCTACCTAGGAACTGACTCTCTACATTTTTTGGAGGAAAAAAAAAGGCATTTGTTGCAACAAACCGCTATCCAAAATCACTGATGACATCAACTTAATACCATTTTTCCTATTTTCTAACTGAAAAGGAATTATTCTTATGGAAGACTATTTCTTTTTCTGTTGTATCTTTGGGTATAACAACATAACTTGAATAGTTATGCTGGCCAGTGGATGAATTCCTCTCTCTGTTAATAACAATAAAATGAGGAACAATATACAGGCTTCAAGAAGTTTTATCTATATGTTATAGTTATATGGGATCATCACAACGATATTTCATCCCAAGTAATTATAATTTTCTACTCAAGAAAACTGAGACTCAGTTTGAACTGCTCCATACTTTTCTAACAAATGTATGTTAGGTAAAGTCAAAACTCAGAGGGTTAGTGTCTTCATTTATTAGGTGTGAATATCGGCCTGTATTCAGCATGTTCAATTTTAAGATTAAATTCTAATGTATTATTAATGGAGCTCATTCTAATTCTTGTAAATGATTTAGAACTACAAAAGTATACTTGGCTTTCTTAAAGCACTAACTTGTGAATTTAAATACTATTGACATAAAACCATCAATACACACATTTCACCTCTTGTTACTTTAGTTCTTGCTTGTCCATTTATTCAAGTTCTAAGAATTTTGTTACATCCATTTGTCTGCCAGGAGAATATAGCTTTAATATATCATTATGAACATCAGAAAGTATTCATTTGCATGTGTTATTCTCCAGGGCTCAATAGTTGAGTGATCTTTTACTCGGATGACTTGTAGCAGTACTTTAAGATGTCACCTTCAGGCATGTACAAAGTACTAAAGGAAACTGGAGAACTAAAGCTCTTTCTATTTTCCGCCATCTTCTTTGTTTCAGTTCAGTCCCTCAGTCATGTCTGATCCTTTGTATCCCCATGGAGTGCAGCTCGCCAGGCTCCCCTGTCCTTCACCATCTCACAGAGCTTGCTCAAACTCATGTCCACTGAGTCGGTGATGCCATCCAACATCTCATTACTCTGTTTATCCTCCATCTTTCTTTTCTTTTGTACTCTCTTTCTTTGCTAATGGATTTTTTTTTTAAGTCTAGCTTTTATGTGGAGTGATTTTTCTGCCTTTTTTGCACTTATATTTAGCTGAATACTGGAACTGGGCTTCTATTAACCCCTACATTTCATCTTGTGTTCCAGAATATTTCCTCTCCTTGACTTGACTAGTATGTAGAAGGTTGGTTATTTGAGATCTTTTCTTGGGGGTGGGAGGTAACATTTGCAAAACATTCTATGTCTTTCTTGTTGTATATAATATAGAGATCCTCATTTTGAGAGTAGAAAGATCATGAAATACTAACAGAGAGAAAACAACATTTGCTCCTTATCTTTGCATATGCCCTTTGGGTTAGTATCTTACCTTACCTGAGCATAGATGTCACCATCTGTAGCACTTTATGGAATGAGAACTTTATGGAATAGTTGTGTGACTACATGAAATAATGTGCCAAGAATCTAGTAGAGAGCCTGTGATACTGTACCTGTACTTCCCCCAACCTAGAACTTAACAGTTCTGGTCTAAATTAGTCTCACTCTACCTATAATTTCATCTTAGGCTCTTGCTTGCTCTCCTGAGTGAGATTCTTTCTACTTTGCATACCACTCCTAAAAGCTGAGTCAAGCTTACTTTCCCCTGGTTACCCTTCCATTAAGCTACTGCCTCTGAAATTGAGGTTTTTCACTCCCTCTTTTAGAGTAAGCATTTTATATAATGAAACGTGGCCATTCTACCACAATCTTTATGGCTTAAAACTACTTCCTACTACTGCACCTCCTGTCGGCTTATTGCCTTTTAATTCAAGATCTGACTATTGATCACTGTTTTAAACCTCTGCCTGAAATATTTTTCCTGGCTGGACATTTTTCCAGTTAGTGTATTATAACCATTGCCTCCACTGAAGGTGCTTAAGATAATACATGGCTTTCCATGTATTGCTATAAAATGAAGTGTGCCTCTTCCCCACACTCAAATGTTGAAGACTTCATCCCTGATAAGACAGAACCTATGGAGGTAATAAATGTTAAGTGAGGTCATGATGGTTGAGGGCTGGTAGGACTGGTGTCCTTATAAGAAGAGGAAGCGATGTCCTCCTGGACACAGAGGAGAAGCCATCTGAAGATACAGTGAAGACATATCTACAAGCCAGGAAGAATATGCCAGAAACCAACTCTGACGGCAAACTTCATCTTGGATGTCTAGCCTCCAGAACTGAGAGAAATAAATGCCTGTGAGTTAAGCCACCCAGGGTTGCAGTATTTTGTTATGACAGCGCCGGCAGGCTAATGCACACATCGCCTAGGTTTTAGTTATTCTGCTATTTCAGCAAAACCTAAGTACTTTCACAGAGAAATAAAACAAGTAGCCCTTGGATCAGTTTACAATAATTACAACATTTCACAAATGGATATTAACACAGGGACATTTGCTCATTTGGCACTGTGATAGAAGACTCTTGTCCTCAGGCAGATTACAGCCCTATACTTTACACAGCTCAACTATTTATTATGGCTTGGAAGTGTGAAAACATTAAATACAGTGAAAACATCTGTGGAAACTGAGATATGTTATTGATTGAATCCACTAAAATAATTTCTTCAATATAGTTATTATTGTATATAAGTCTTGTGAAATAGTCTAGCAGTTACCCCCATATGCAAACTTTTTTTGTTGTTTTTTTGGTAAATAGACAAATGAAAGTTGGCATATGTAGGTATTCCCATCTTGTCTGCTTATCAATCATCAATTTGTATGTATGTTATAAGTACTTTTGGGTTAACTCCAGCTTAAATTGTTACAATGTCTCACAATAAATATTTTAAATATTGAAATGTACTTAGGACAGTGCTTCAAATTCAGTGTTTCCAATAAAAATGGCAAAGCACATGATTTTTCAGGGTGCTCCCGTATATTCTTAGCTTCTGGATGTCGTGATCTTCCTGTTTATATCTGTGTGTGTCTGTGGTCAGCGATGTCAGACTCTTTGCGACGCCATGGACGGTAGCCCACCAGACTCCTCTGTCCATGGGATTTTCCTGACAAGAAGACTGGAGTGGGTTGCCATTTCCTTCCACAGGGGTTTATATCTAAGTGTATGCAAGATACAAAATTACAGAAAATGCACTTTCACTATAATTTGTGTGTTTTTATTCAATGTAAAGAAATATTTGAGTAAATATTTTCATCTATGCTTTATTGTCATTTGAGTTCTACAATGAGATTTTCTTAAACTTTTTTTCTTGTAATATTTGGGCATTGTTACACAAAAACACTGATGATTCTACTTTCGCCAACATTGTTTTGTAAACGCTGAAAATCTTCCTATAAAATTTACATGAAAATAGCCTATTTTTCTTCCTTATGTGCATACTATGCTTATGTTACAAATATTTTTGGAAGGGATAGCCAATGAAGTATTTTGGGAAAAACTAGAAGCTGATCAAATATAAAATGTTTATAAAAGGACATAACAACTTTGTAAATGTGGGTATAGTAAAATTCACGTTTACTGCTTCATTCCCAAAGTGGGGGGAGCTTTTAATATAGGTAGGATCATATCAAAATGATTTGTGTTTACTTGACTGCCTTCATAGGGAAGAGAATAGAAACTAGATTTAAGTTTCAACTGATGGTTTTGGAAATAAGAGAGGAAGGGATACAATGCCCTGTGGACTCAGCCATGTCTTAGGTTGTGATGGAGCCACAGCTGCTTCAAAAGGCACAGGGCCTGGGTGTGCATTCCTCACAGCTCCATTTCCTCCTAGCTGAGACCCTGGGGAAGGAACTTAAGTTTTGCAAGGTGCGTCATCAAATCTAATATGGTATATCTATAGTATTTACTGCATAGAAATGAATAAGAATTTTTTTTTAAGTCAATGAGAAAAAATCATTGAGGAATATCTGACACCCTCACCATTAACTTGTTATGGACACCAATATCTCCCACTCTTTCTGCTGAAACAAAACAAAACAAAAAACATTCTATCCCAAGCAGTAAGAGCTCAGTTTCAAAAGTATTCTCTGTTAGGCTTCGCTGGTGGCTTAGATGACAAAGAATCTGCCTGCAATTCAGGACACCCAGGTTCAATCCCTGGGTCGGGAAGATCCCCTGAAGAAGGGCATGGCAACCCATTTCATTATTCTTTCCTGGAAAATTCCATGGACAGAAGAGCCTGGTGGGCTACAGTCTATGGGGTAGCAAAGAGTCAGACACAACTGAGTGACTAACACTTTCTTTCTCAGGCTTAGAACCTGGATCAGATCACATGTCAATATCCTCTTTCTCTGTCAGATTCTAAAAGGCATTTGAAAATACTAAAACCGGTAGGACCTGTTGCGAGGTCATTGTTCCTTTCTTAAGTTTTAGTAAGGACGCCAATTCAGAGCAATTTCAAAGTAAAGTATGTCAGGGCCATGTGCTGTCAGCCTGAACCTATGGTGATATGTACAACTTGATTATCAAGGTGTTGAAACAGCTTGGCAAATACCACCTAGGCCCTTCATGCCTAGTAGGCAGAATAACTACCTCAATTTTTCAAGGTGATTAAGCTGATTAAGTAAGAACACTGTGATTCTTCATTCATTTATCTCCACTTAATCAGATGGAAAGGTCTCTACCACAGATAAAGGAATTTAAGTGTTGTAACTTAATGTTTCTCTTCACTTTCTTTCCCCTCAACCCCCACCACAGCCAGGACCCCTTCTAAGAAAGCCAGACTGTTAATAGAACACTAATTCAAAGCCCCTCATTTCAGAGGTGAGACGTTCCCCTCCTTTCTTTTTAACTGAAAACATTTAACAGACTTTCTAGGAAATAAATGCTAGAGCACTAACCTCTGAATGCCATTTAATCACTTGTTTCAATCTATTCACATGTTTATTTATGAGAATTTCTCTACCTGTTAAGTGTTGAATTAAAAGGATTGGAGGGGAGGAAGACAGTTAGGAAAACACCCAGAAAGTAGTGTTACCTGAAACATTTATGAACATCTATTGCAAACACTCTTAAAACCTGGTAAATTGCACTTTAATTATTTTTGTAAATGTACTGAAGTTAAGGAGCATTTGGAAAGCAGTCATCTAGAATTGAGGAGGTATAAATTAATCACATGGTCATATTGAATATTCAGAAATCCTTAATGGAGCAATAATAATTGTTGAACAACATTAGAACTTCTTGGCACATACTCGGGGCTGCTTGGAGCATATGTTCACACTGAGGAAATGTTTACTTTCCCCAGCAGCCTATTCCCCCCAATAGAAACACAATAAAAATTCAAACACAATAAATCATTCCCAAGGTACAGAGATTCAAATGCCACAAGTGCTTTGATTCACTTTGCTTCAAGGGTGGAATTTATAAATTGAAGAACTTTTACATTTGTTAGAACATAGCACTCTGGAAATGAGGGAAGCAAAGGAAATTGGATTCTGGGATCTTATTTGTATGTCACTCAGCATTACCCTTGGCACTGAGTCACTGGCATAACCAATGGGGGCGGAATCATTCCACCTCTTCAGCCAGCAGGGGACCCTCAGAGAGAGTCAGACTCAGAAAGGATCTCAGATGGGCCCCCAGAACTTGCCTCTATCTTTTTGAAAGGGAAAAATGAATTTGAGAGATGAAGTTAATTAATTCTGGCTTCAGATCCTGATGCTGGGAAAGATTGAGGGCAGGAGAAGAAGGGGATGACAGAGGATAAGATGGTTGGATGGCATCACCGACTCAGTGGACATGGGTTTGGGTGGACTCCGGTAGTTGGTGATGGACAGGGAGGCCTGGCGTGCTGCAGTTCGTGGGGTCACAAAGAGTCACACACGACTGAGCAACTGAACTGAACTGAACAGTCAAAGCAAACCAAGAGGAAAACAGGTTTCCTAATTTCCAGCACAAGACAAAGATCATGGTGCATGTGTACACTTTTCTTTTTTCACCAATAATGAATGAATCACACACATTGGCTTAATTTGTGTTACACTTTCTACTTTTTTATACTATTGAATCCTACAAACATTTTACCCGTTTAAAGAATATCATCACAAGATCTTTTATTTTTCACTTTTATTTTCCTCATCTCTTCAATAAACTGCTAAAGTAAACAAAGAGCTAGTGTCACTGATATTGTTACTCAGTTTGGACTCTGTTTGGAAATGATGAGCTGTGCATAACTCCTAAGATGTTAAAGTATTTATAGAATACTCCCTGCTCTACTTAACAAATCATTTGTTTCTCATGTACTGTGGTTGCTACCATCAAACTTCTATATCACGTTTATGGAAACTCAAGATACTACAAAAAGTTAATGACAGATCTTCCAGATAAGAAATGCTACTTGTATTTTGCATCCTTCACTATACCTAAGATTTTCATGAAGGAAAACTATCTATAAGCCAAGTCTGAGGATTGTCTTTTCATCCTCTTCACTTGGGCTTTTATGCAGAGCAGTAGATTTTAATTTCGACAGATTCAAATTTATCAGGTTTGATGGAAGATGCTTTTGGTGTCAAGTCACAGAACATTTTGCCTAGGATTGGATCCTGAACATTTACTCCTATTTTGTATGTGTGTGTGTATGTTGACCTCAGGTTTTCTGTTTACAAATTTATTTTTTGTTTAAACTATGAGGTTTAGGTCAAGCTTCATTTTCCAGTTGTTTTTTAAACTATGTATAATAATGCTATTGATTGTAATGTTTTGTATTCATTATATTTTTATATTATCATTAGGCCTAAGAGTTTATATGTAAAGTCTTTTGGATTTTCAATATACACACAACATCATAAGAAAAAGTTTTACCAAACTTCTTAATTCTTATACCTCTTATGTTTTCTTTTTGCTTTGCTAGAATCTTCAACAGAATACTGAATAGAAGCAGAAATGGCAGAGGTCTGTGTGGGTGCTGCCTTTAAGAATTTTTCTCACATTTTATTATTAATCATTATGATATAGGTCTTTATAGATAAGTTAAAGCAATTCTTTTTTACTAGTCTATAAAAAATTCTGTTTTGAACATTTATTGGATTTTATCAAATATTGTCTGTGCATAGTAAACTTTGGGAGTTGGTGATGGACAGGGAGGACTGGTATGCTACAGTCCATGGGGTCACAAAGAGTCGGACACAACTGAATGACTGAACTGAATGATTAGAACAGATATGGTTCCGCTCCTTTAACTGTTTAGGGATTTTCTATGATGATTCACTTTTGCCACTCAAGAACAAATCTCACTTGCTTTTATTTTCTATTCCTGTGCTATATACATATAACACACACACACACACACACACACACACATATATTTAGGATACTGTTAAAGCCTGTTTAATAAAGTTCAGAGTGGCAAACTCTTAAATATCATATATTTGAAAATATCCTTCTTTGGCTTAATCTCATAAAGTGTTTAGCTGGGTATACAATTTTATTTGTCTCTTCTTTCCCTACACCCACTGAAGATATTGAGCCTTCATTTTCTGCTACTGGTGAATGATCCACAGTTACAAGTCTACTGCCATCAAAAGTAAAGTATTCTGTCCTTCCTTTCTGGATTAAGATTATTAAGATTCGATTTCCAAAATTTCTGATTGGTCTTATTCTACATTCATCTGTCCTTTTGGTTTTTCTTACTCTTATTTTTCACTCTTATATTTTCTTACTCTCATATTTTAAATTTAAAAAATTAATTTTGAGCATACTAGGCATCCTTAGTTTTAAGTCATTGTTAGATTATTTTACAAAATCAAGTAAATCTATATTTGAAATGATTTTTATAAAATTTTTACTTATAAGTTTGATTTTGTAGTAGACATTTTTGTTTATTATTCTCTCTCTATTCCTCTTTGATCCATCCTTCCTTCCTAATAGATGAATCAGTACCTTCACCTAGCACTTCGGGTACCCAGCTAACTAGTCTGGTGAACAAGCTGTCACTCTGTTTCTAACCTCCCTAACTTCATGTTTTCCAATAAAGAATCAGGATTGGAATGATTTAATTCCCTCTGAGTCCACAGGAGTTGAGCCACAATATGCCATTACCAGTTTCCACACCAAGTGTCTGGACAGCTTCTCAATCACCACTTTGTTTCTTTTCTAATTCATGGAGGTTTTCTGTTTGGTTTGTTTGTGTTTTTATAATCCAGCTATGTCTTTGCTTTCTCCCTTCAGATTTTATCAAATTTTGCTACATACCAGATCCAAGAGAGTGCATCAAAACACACTTGTTGTCTTGCCCTGAATACTCCCATTCTGTCTTTAGCTCACTCCAATTAGGCTTTCATCTTCCTAGGAAACTTCTTGGCAGAGTCACCAGTAAAACATCCATCCTGCCAAATCTAATGATCAGTTTTCATCTCAGCGGTGGCTGACAGAAGTGATCATTTTCTGCTTGCCGATGTATTTCTTTCCTTGTTTTTCAGGATAATCTACCCTTCTTATTTATCTCTGAGTGAATGACCTAGATGCAGTTTCCTTGTCTGGCTCATCTTTCTCTTGAATTTTAATTATTGGAGTGTCTCAGAGATCCTCAGATATTTTTCCTCTTTCTCTGTAATTACCTATGTTATCCCATAGTGCCACAGATTTTCTATATATATACATATTATATAATATACAAATATAGTGTATATTATAATGCATACTATATATACTATAATGTACAATTTTAACATAAATTATATAATACAGTGTGTGTATATAAACACACATGTATAATATATTCTGTCAATATTACATCCCTATTTTTTCTCTTCTCACCTCTTGGAATAATTTATACACTATTTGTTTCAGGAAATCTACTTTAACATCTAACAGTCATCCCACACAAAAACCACTGAAACTAATAAATGAATCCAGCAAGGTAGCAGGATACAAGATCCATATATAGAAATCTGCTGTGTTTGTTTGCACTATCAATGAAATATCAGAAAGAGAATGTTAACAAAAGGTCCTGTTTGAAAGCATGTCAAATAGATACCTAGGGATCCGCCTAACCAAGGAGGTGAAAGACCTACATGGTAAGAACTGAAAAACATTGACGAAACCAACCGAAGATGATACCGAGAAATGGAAAGATACTACACAGTCTTGGGTTGGAAGAATTAATACTGTTAAAATGGCTAGTCATACTTACCAGAGCAACCTATACATTTAATGTGAGGTTAAGTTACCCATGACATTATCCACAGAGCTAGAAAAATAATCCTAAAATTTATATATACCCTCAAAAGACTCAGAATTGCCAAAGTGATTGTGAGGAAAAAGAACTAAGCTGGAGGCATAACTCTCCCAGAGGGCACATACTACAAAGCTACAGTAATGACAACAGTGTGGTATCGGCACAAAAACAGATTATATGGATCCATGCAACAGAATAGAGAGCCCGGAAATAAACTCATACACCTATGGTTAATAGTCTTTAACAAAGGAGGCAAAAATATACAATGGAGAAAAGACAGTCTCTTCAGCAAGAGGTGTTGGGAAAGATGGACAGACTCATATAAAATAGTGAAGGTAGAATATTCCTTCACATCATACACAAAAATAAATTCAAAATGCCTTAAACACTAGTATATAAGACATGACACCCCAAAACTCCTAGAAGAGAACATAGGCAAAATATTATCAGACATGTATCATAGTTAAGGTTTTCTTAAATCAGTCTTCCAAAACAAAAGAAATAAAAGCAAAAATAAACAAATGGGACCTAATTAAACTTAGAAGCTTTGGAAAGCAAGGAAACCATCAACACAAACGAAAACACAACCTACAGAATGGGATAAAACTTTTGCAAATGATGAGAATGACAAGCCCTTTATTTCCAAAATATACAGACAACTCATACCACTCGATATCCAAAAAACAAACCAATCAAAACGTGTGCAGAAGACCTAAACAGACATTTATCCAAAGAAGACATACAGATGGTTACCAACAGGAACATGAAAAGATGTTCCATGTCCCTCATTATTAAGTAAGTGCAAATCCAAACTACAATGAAGTTTCACCTCATACCAGTGTGATTGGCCACCTTCAAAAAGTCTACAAATTTGCTAAAAAGGATGCAGAGAAAACCGAAACCCCTCTTGGTGGGAATGTAAATTGGTGCAGCCACTAAAGAAAATAGTATGGACGTTCCTTAAAAAACTAAACATAGAGTTATCATAGGATAGAGCAATCCCACTCCTGGGTATATATACAGAAAAATGAAAGCTTTAATTTGAAAAGATACATGTACCCCAGTGTTCATAGCAGTGCTGCTTACAATAGCCAAGACACAGAAGCAATGTGTCCATCGAGAGATGAATGAATAAAGATGAGGTATGCATGTATATGTGTGTGTATTGTGTGTGTGTATATTCACGTGGGTGTTAAGTCGCTTCAGTCATGTCTGACTCTCTAATCCTATAGACTATATATAGGCCGCCAGGTTCCTCTGTCCATGGGATTCTCTAGGCAAGAATACTGGAGTCTCATATCTTGCATCTCTATAACTTGTGTCTTTAATAACTTGTGTCTCTTATATGTCCTGCATTGGATGATGGGTTCTGTGGGTTTACCTTAAGTATGATGGAAACTTCTTAGACAGTTTTAAACAGGAGTATGATAATAATATGCTTTCTTTGGCTGCTAGATAAGAGACAGAGTGTAGAGGACAATGGTGGAATCAAGGAGGCCGGTTAGGATGCTACTGTAGGAACCTAGACAACAGAAGATAATGGTGTGGACTAGAATGTTAGGTCAAAAGTTACATTTTAACCATATTAGGCTTAGATGACTTTCAATTCTTTTCTTTATTTAGCTAGAATTGATCTATGATATTGTGTTAGTTTCAGGTGTCTGAAATCTGACTATCATGTTAGGTGTAAAACTTCAGATTCTTTTCCATTATAGGTTATTACAAGATATTGAATATAGTTCCCTTTGCTATATAGTAGGTCTTTATTGGTTATTTTATATATATGTGTGTGTGTGTATATAGCATTATATGTGTGTGTGTGTGTGTATTACATATATATATGTGCTAATATATATAGTATGTATTTTTTAATCCCAAACTCCTAATTTATTCCTCTCCACCTCTTTCCCCTTTGGTAACTGTGTGTGTTCTATTTCTATGAGTCTGTTTCTGTTTTACAGATAAGTTGACTTGTGTTTTTTTTTTTTAGATTTCATATATAAGTGACATATAATATTTGTCTTTCTCTGCCTGACTTACTTCACTTAGTATAATAATCTTAGGTTCATCCAGGTTGCTGCAAATGGCAGTATTTCATTCTTTTTCATGGAAGAATAATAATCCATTATATGTGTGTGTGTGTATATGTGTGTGTGTGTGCATGTACATATATACACCATGCCTACCAATGCAAGAGACATGAGAGAAATGGGCTTGATCCCTAGGTCAGGAAGATCCCCTGGAGGAGGACATGGCAACCCACTCCAGTATTCTTGCATGGAGAATCCCATGAACAGAAGAAGCTGGCTAGCTACAGTCCACAGTGTCGCAGTGACTCATACATGACTTAAGTGAGTTAGCATG
Source organism: Muntiacus reevesi (assembly GCF_963930625.1). Classification (NCBI taxonomy): domain Eukaryota; kingdom Metazoa; phylum Chordata; class Mammalia; order Artiodactyla; family Cervidae; genus Muntiacus; species Muntiacus reevesi. The sequence continues at coordinate 14,527,293 of NC_089265.1, read as the reverse complement.
CACACATACTTACAGTGGCCCTAGAAGACTTAACAGGTCTCACCACTATCATCAGATAATTCATGCCAACAGTCTTTGTGTTCTTATTACCTTTTGGAATATTACCCTGAACTAATAATGTTTCTTTTCCAAATCTTTGCCTAGTTCTTTTTATACATCATTCAGTTACTGTTTAATTGTTACCCCTTGAAAAGGCCTTCGACAATCACTCTGGTTAAAATACTCTCCTGTCACTCTTTGTCCTTAATTTTCTTTTTCAGTTTCTTGGATATTCTTTTTCTGGAATTCTTAAAGTATAACTGACAAAATTGTAAGGTATTTTAAGTATATATCATGATTATTTGATAACACATATATTGTAAAAGGATTCTTGTCACCTAGTTAAGCTAATTTACATATCCATACCTATGTGTGTGTGTGTATGTTAACACTTAAGTTCTACTCTCCTAGAAAATTTCCATTATAATACAGTGTTATCAACTATATTCATCATATTATAAATTATATTTTCAAATCTTTTTCATTTTGCTATTCTTTATAAAGCCTCAATTATTATTGCATATTTTAATATTTATTAAATAAATAAAGTAAAAAATAAAACAAGTAAAAAATATTTACTTGTTTCTTGTCTATCTCACCTCCTTGCATACAAGTTCCCTGAAGGTAGGTACTTGATTTCTCTTATTCACAACAGTTAACACTGACATCTAGAAGAGTGTCTAGTACTTAAGAGACATTCAATAAATATCTGCAGAATTAATAAATTATAGCATTCCACCAATGATTAGGAAACTAATTAGACTGATCAGCTGACACAGCTCCTATACAAAGGAGATGGTATATATTTTTATATCTGGTAACCAAAACCATAGAGAAATAAATATTTTTCAACTTTTTTCATTAATTTTCCTTTACTTGAATTCTAAAGTAAGAGCACAAACAATAACATACAAAATGTTAGCTGTCAAGGCATTTCACAAAACAGTGGCTAAGTCACCCTTTGATTCCTTTTGACCTGTGCATTTTGGATTTCCAGCATTTCTATTCCCAATGGCTGGATGTATGGAAAATGTTTACACCTCTAAATTCAAATTCATTCTAAATGAATGATCTTGTCTCTCCTTTGAGAGCTATGCCTAATAAAGCCTAAAATTTGAGAGACTAGTAATTCTCTGAATTACTTGTTGTGATAGCAATATTCCATTGTAGGTCCTCTGACATATCTTAATATATTCTAAACTCTGTTAACATTTTTTAAAAGTCATTGAATTGTCCTCTTTTAACTGGTGAACATCACTGATTATAAATTACATCAAAATAAAGCTGTTAAAATAGCAAAATGAATAATACAACAATGAATTTTAAAATGTGATACTGGAAAGGCATACCATATTATGGAGAAAAGTGATTCAAACATCAAGTATATACTTGATGATAAAATTACTAGACTTTAAAAATAAAGGAATAATTCTTTGAGCACCCATTCAGAAAAAAGTAACTGCTTCACAGTGGATCAAATATCAGACTGGTATCAGGTTTCTTAACAGCAACATCTGTGAAAGAGCAAAGCGGCATCTACAAAGCACTCAGTGTAGTGTCCACGTTCTCTCCGCCAAACCGCAGATTATTTATTAGCTTTCCTGAATCCACCGCTATCAAAACTGATGTTCTAGATAAATCTCAATGAATTTAGGGTCTTCTAATAATATTAAGATAATAGAGGCAGAGGATATCTGTGTTACTAAGAGCAGACCCAAGGGCCAAATGACCTCCTACCATTGTGGACAGATAAATCCTGGATTTTTCATTTGTTGAATCCATATTATGGACATATTACAGACAATATCTGAGTTGTCTGAGTCAACCTTTCCAGTTAGATTTATTACTTGTTTTATAATGTAACAAACATTTCTGAGCTTGTCGTTGTATCTTTTAAATGAATTACTTGTTTCTTTAAAAGATTATAGTAACTTTCCAAATAATTAAAATAAATGTTTGTCTCTTGGGAGCATTCAAAATACATATTTACAATATAAGGCAGTTTGGAGAACAAACCACCTTCTATCTTACTTTGTTAAATTTTATATTATTGTATTGAGGTCATGTAGAGTGGAACAATCAACTCTAAACAGCTCAGTAAAATCACTTAGAAGTCATTTTCTAGAAACATAGTCAGAGTCCAGGCTTTTTTTTTCCCCCGCAGAAGTAGAATCATGTTACGCATTCCAGATATCAAGAGACCTTAGAGATGATGTCATCTAAATTTCTCATTGTACAAGTGAGCAAATTTGGCCCCTTGGAGAATTAATGACAATCACATAATTGTAGGGCTGAGACCAGATTCTAGGGTTTTGGTTGTCTAATTTAACATTCCTTATATAACCTCCTCTCTTGTCGAGATCTGTACTTGTAAACATTTCCTTATTGTATTCATTTCACAGATATGCACCACTCTGTCCTAGTCAGTCTTTGCAACTCAGGAAATGTGAGGTAAAGAAGACTGGTAAGATCCATGTCCTCTGGGAGTCACTATTTCTTGATCACACTTGGCTTTTGCAAAGATTCACTGAAAGAGTCTCCCACTACTCGTCACTGCATCATTATCTTCCCAAGCTCCACTTTCTTCAGAGACCCAGGGCATTCCTATGCTGAGTGTCACTGAGCTGTAAGCCTGAGGCAAATTCTTCAGGAAGCCTTCCCTGCACCCCCCACTGCCCCAGGCTGGGCTACATGCCCCTGCTTTGTGATGCTTACCTCTGTCAGAGCATCACTACTAGGAAAGGTATTCATCTACTTCTTTGTTATTCCTTCCTCTTAAACTATGGCCTCCTTGAGGCCTGCTAGTGTTCTGTTTGTTCCAATATCTCTAGTATCTGCGTAGTACCTGGAACAGAATGAATGCTCACTAAATATTTGTTGTTGACTAAATTGAAAATGACTGCATAAACATAAGGTCTTATATGAACTATTTACATCTCACTGTAAATGAGTTTAAAGAAATTAATTTTTCCTGGTAGAGTTGCTATGCTGCATGCTTAGTTGCTCAGCTGTGTCCAACTCTTTGCGACCCGATGGACTGTAGCCCACCAGACTTCTCTGTCTGTGGGGATTCTCCAGGCAAGAACACTGGAGTGGGTGGCCATGCCCTCTTCCAGGGGATCTCCCCAACCCAGGAATTGAACCCAGGTCTCCCACATTGCAGGCAGATTATTTACCATCTAAGCCACTGCTGCTAAGTCACTTCAGGCATGTCCGACTCTGTGCGACCCCATAGATGGCAGCCCACCAGGCTCGCCCATCCCTGGGATTCTCCAGGCAAGAATACTGGAGTGGGTTGCCATTTCCTTCTCCAATGCATGAAAGTGAAAAGTGAAAGTGAAGTCGCTCAGTCGTGTCCGACTCTTAGCGACCCCATGGACTGCAGCCTACCAGGCTCCTCCATCCATGGTATTTTCCAGGCAAGAGTACTGGAGTGGGGTGCCATTGCCTTCTCCGATCTAAGCCACTAGGAAGGCCCCCAAAATACTGAAGTGGGTAGCCTATCCCTTCTCCAGGGGAACTTCCCCACCCAGTAATTGCAGGAGAGCCAGGGTCCCCTGCATTGCAGGTGGATTCTTTACTAGTTGAGCTACTAGGGAAGCCCCTCTGGTAGGATTACTTGTACCTTAATAGCTCCAAACTAATCATTAATAAATAATGTTGAAAATATCCAATGTCCTTCTAGGACTACAGTTGACCTTTGAACAACACAAGTTTCAACTGTGGTGAGTACACTTACAGGGGATTTTTTGTGTGTGATAGCAAACACGACAGTAACAACAGCTGGGCTATCCTGGTGGCTCAGTGGTAAAGAACCTTCCTGCCAGTGCAGGAGACATGTTCAATCTCTGAATCAGAAAGATCACATGGAGAGGGAAATGGCAACCCATTCCAGCATTCTTTCCTGGGAAATCTCATGGACCGAGAAGCCTAGCAGGCTACAGTCCATGGGGGTCACAAAGATTCAGACGCAACTTAGGGACTAAACAGAAACAAACACACTATAGTTACTGTGCTATGGTAACTATATGGTTGAATATAGTAACTATAATATAGTAACTATAGTATAATATAGTTACTATAGTAACTATAATATAGTAACTACATGGTTGAATCCATGGATGCTGGACCACAAATAATGAGGAATCATGGATATAGATGAACCGCATATACACAGATGAACCACATATACATAGACGGCTGATCCTAAGTTATACTAGGATTTGCTACTGCTTAGAGGGTGGGTGCTCACAAAAGCCATGCTATTCAGGGGTCAACCGCACTGTCTTCTCCACACTGATGTCATGTACTCTCTACATATCTCTCAGCAATGGACGGCTCATATCTACACAACCCTCTCATCTGATCAACTAGGATAAAATGCTGATGCTGGAATTTTAACACACCAGAGAGAGGCTTCATCAAATAAAATTACTTCATCTGATAAAATTACTCTGGTTTTCTGTTAAATGTCAAGCTGACTTAAAAGTTGCCACATGATGACTTGCAGCTAAAGAAATCCATGATTTAGAACTTGGATGCTTGCCAGAAGGTATCTTTCAGAGTTGAACTCTTGTCTGTGATTAAGGGACAAAGGTCTGTGGTCTAATTTCAGAAAGAGAAAAGAGTAACAACAAAATCCTCAATGAAATAAAACTCTACTGATTCCAGTTTAGTTATTACACAGGCCAATTTATAATTCTTTCTCAGCTGGAAACTGATATGGTAGAGTCAATAGATTTATTCAGATCTAAACTTTTATCTTTTCACTGGGGCATGCTCTCTAATTGAACACTGCTTATACTTTGTGTTGGAAATGGGAAAACACTCCAGGATGTCTCTGCATTAAAGGAAGCTACGGGGGTTGTACAATATAATTGTCTTTGAGTTGTATTACAAATAACTCCACAGGAGACACTAAAATTGGCCTACTATCTCTTAAATACTAAGAAAAAGAATGTCAACACTCAATCTAGTATTTGAGGCAATGATATCATTTGGTCTTGTCATGAAAAAAAAATTCATCATTTTCTCAAACAAGTCAATGCCTTATTTATAATACAACATACTTTCTTCATTTTTCTCCATCATTAAGCATTAGGTGTTGTTCCAATTATTAGCAGAAATAGACCTCTGACATTCTTTCTGGGGTTCACATGAGTATCATTCAGAGTAATTCTAAATCAGAGGAATAGTTTTTGAAAGTTAATCTCGTTTCCTCCTTTCCTTCAGGAATTCCAGGTTGAATCCATCAGGCTCCCATCTGGTCTCTAAGAAGATGTTTAAGGCCACTTTCAACACGATACTGGTCAGTCTCCTTTCAATATCACAAGTGGAGTTATGGGAAAGAATATAAACACAAGGTGTAATTAAAGTAAACCTATCCTGATGATGAAGAACTATTTTTAATGTAATTTCACTTCTATTGGAGGATAGTTGATTCACAGTGTTGTATTAGCTTCAGGTATGCAGTGATTCATTTAGACATGTGCCCATTATTTTTCACATTTTTTTCCCATTTGGGTTGCCACAGAATATGGAGTAGAGATCCCTGTGTATACAGTAAGTCTTGTTGATTGTCTATTTTATATATTAGTGTGGATATGTTAAACTCAAACTCCTAACATAACATTGTAAATCAATTGTATTCCAATATAAAATAAAAATTGAAATTTAAGAAAATAATTTATCTAGAAGGGAATTTAGCATTAGAAAGATTAAATCCCTACTCTTCTACATATTAGTTGTATTACTGATTTAAGGCTCAGCTTACACATAAACAATTTTGCATTTTAAATATGATACATGCCAAGAGTCTAAAACACTGGTTTTCACACATTAATAGTTTCATGTACTTTAGTCCTTACTTCATTCTTCACAACCAACAGTGTACAATGTCATAGTGAACAGTTAAGGTAGCCATCTCTAATTCAAAACGGCAGGCTTCCCTGAGGCTTCAAAGTCCTACCTAAACGATCACTTCAGGCAACTATTAGGATCAAATCCTTTTTTTTTTTTTTTAATTTGCCATCCCTGTTTTAGCTACTCAGTTTACTGCCCTGGGAGATATAAAAAGTTTGAAACACAACGTTTGCTGTAAAAATCTTAAATCTGGTTAGTTAGACAAATAACATAAATATAAAATAATGAGTAGTGTAAGGTTGAAGACCAGCTTCTTTGAAGTTTATAAGTCTACAATTATAAATTCAAAGGAGTAATTTATATGGTGACGTGAAAGAGGACGCGAGAGTGGAAAGGGCTCTTAAAAAACATTGTTTTTAAAAATTCTACTCGTTTCCTTCCTTCTCTAACTGGTTTTTCAATCTTGACTCTATTTGCTAACCTCTCTAAGCATCAATTTATTCCTCTTTAAAATAAAGGGATTCAACCTGACATGGTATTTTCCAACTCTAATACCCTGTGATTAGGTCTAAAGGAATCAGTAGGAATGACTGGAAATTTGGGGAGTGAAAGAGGGTCCACAAAGCCTCTGGAATGAGCATTAAAAGATGAGTTGAGTTCAGGCTGGTAAAAGCGAGTAAAGAAGGCAACCCAGATGAGAAAATACTTGTGAGCAACAGCTCTTGATCAGAGCCTTCTAGACAAGTTTAAAAGCATGATAATGGTGATGAGGAGGATGATGCAAAATAGTTGAGATTACAGCAATACATCACAATGTACCATCTGCCATTCCATTTTGAGCAAATCACTCCTCAGGCAACAACTGCCAGAGTTTACACAAAATGTACAATATGTTTTGCTCAAATAAAATTATCTACAACTGGAATGCCTTTGCCCCAACAACAACAACAACAACAGAAAAGGAGTGTGATGTCTTCAGTAATATGTTAATTTCCCCATTTCCTAGCAGAGCTAACATAACGGCCCTATGCACAGGTTGACCCAATTAACACCATACCACTGTTTCCTTCAAACTTTAGAGTACCTTCCTCAAAAATACTGTATGAAGAAAACAAATCTGGGAGGATTTGAGATTTCATGGGGAAATAGGATTAGATCTGTAAGAATAGACCTATAAGGTCTGTTTTTAATCACTAAATAAAAATCAGTAACATATTACATAAAGACATCAATAAGATATTTTGAATGACTATTATTGACATTTTGACACCTGACTTTCATCTGTCATCTTCTGATCATGATACATTTCTCAGGGTTTCCCTTCTCCAAAATTTCAATATTTATACATGTCTATTTTATTGCATAGTGCAAGTATGCATACACGCTCATTCATATCTGACACTTTGAGAACCCGTGCACTGTAGCCCACCAGGCTCCTCTGTCCATGGGATTTTTCCAGGCAAGAATACTGGAGTTGGTTGCCATTTCCTACTCGAGGGGATCTTCCTGGCCCAAGGATCAAACCTGCGTCTCCTGGAGCTCCTGCAGCTCCTGCATTGGCAGGCAGGTTCTTTACCCTGTGCCACCTTGGAAGATATTAAGTGATATTAAAAAGCATCATTTTTTGCACCTAGTCCTTTTTCCTAACGTCTCATACCATGCTTCATAATTCCCATATGCTAAGTCTTGCCATATTCTCAGAGATGCAGTGACTAGGCTTGCCAGATTCAGAAAATAAAAACTTAGAATGCCAAGTGAAACTCCAGATAAACAATAAAACTAGTTTTAAAAAAATGTGCCCCATATAATATTTAGGACATGACTTACACACTGTTTACCTCTAATGTATATAACTCAACATCATGTATTTGATCTGGCAACCCTAACTGTGACTGAAATGATTGAGGAACAAAAATCATTTCTGAGCAAATATTACTTAAGCCTTCTCCACAAAATTCAAAATGATATATTATTAGTTCCCCATACAGTAATGCCTCATCAAAGTGGATACTCACAGCCTTTTTTGTAGCAACTTCTGCCCCTTCCACCCCACATAATCCTAGAAGTTCTAAGGCTATGGTTATCTTTGCTACTGTACTTTGCTTGACTGAGTTTTAAGACTATATTGCTCTATTATGCTTTATTTACTTTTTCCCCTTTGCTAAACATTAGTGTTCTCTCTTTTTAATTTAGCCTAACAATTTGCATTGTCAGATTTCATATTCTTTTTGAAACATAGACTGAATAAAATTTGCATATACTCTCCTAGATTTTCACATACATTTTGTAAGTTATCCTTGTTAGACATCTATAGTTTTCTTTGACTCAGTCAAAATACAAAGACAACAGATAAAATGAAACATGTTTATATAAAAGTACTATTAGAAAATCACCATTAGGGTATATATTTAATATGCTATTGGATTTTTGGAAATATGATATTTCCAAATGCTATTCACTTTATTTTCACTAATGTGTAAACATTATGTAAACAACTATGATTTTGCCATACACTAAAGACCAGCTCTTGAAATTTACATAATGGTATAAAGGAAATTTAGTTTAAGTCTTCAAAGACTGGAAAAAAAAAAAACCATTTTTTGTGTGAAAATTCTGGAGCATTTCCAACACAAAACTTTAAGAAGCACTGAATTATTCATTTTTATTTGGAGAAAATTACGGACTAACAGCTTAATAAATAAAATAGCATGCTAAAAATTGTAGTTATTGGTATCTAAAGGCATAAAAATGTTTTTTAAACTGTTACGAGAGCTTTCTACCTTATTTTACAAACTGTTAATGTTTCAAGAAGAGTCATTCAGATTTACAAAAATGAGGCAAGTATAAGTGGCAAGATGCTGAACCAAGAGTCTCATTCTCATTTCTTATAAAAGCAGAAGTCAGATGAAATTTAATAGAGGTTTCCTAACTCTGCTTTCTCATCTGAAAAGTAGGGCTAATATCTTTTCAGAGAGCTTGGGTTGGGGGAAAGTAAGTGGAACAGACTTTCCCTATTTAATCTCTTTTTCCCTGGGTCCACATTTCACCCATAGCAGAGGATCTTACACCACTCATTTTCCAGAAGTGAGGCTGAAGGAGTGAAGGCAGGCTGAGTGGAAAGGCGAGGGGAACGAGAGACGGAAAAAAGAGGAAGAGAGGGAGGTTTGAGTTCAACAAATCAGTATCAGATCCTGCTTTAGATAATTTCTCATATTAAGCTGAAGGAGATCATGAGACTTAAAAATACCAAAACGATCTTTTTGTTGTTGTTGTTGTTTTTTTAATTCTCAAAATTACTCCTCTGATGTTTCTTCCTAAATGCACTTTTCCCCAGGAAAAAGCAGGCCTTAGACACTTCCATTTGTTACATTAGGAAACAAAACAAAGGCTTTGAACCTGCATGGGGAATGAAGATACTTCTTCAAGTTGACATTCCTTAAACATCCATTGTATACTTATTCAACATTTGGTGGAGAGGTGAAACTACAAGAAAGGGAAAAGGTAGGATCTCCAATTATACTAAAAGTTTGATGCCCACGTCCAGATCTCCAGATAGTTCAGCTCTGAATGCAGCTCAAGACAGATGAGTTAACCCTACCAGCCCACACTGGGAAGGCTGACGGCAAAGGCCAGAGGACGCAGCAGAAAACTTCCAAATATGCAGACTCTTCCTGAGAGTTCTTGAAAATACAACTTCCTCCCCCTTCATACATTTCTGATGATGTTTAATGCCTCTAATGGACTGAAATCCAGCCTGCGCTTTCTCAGTCTTGGCAAGGCAATACCTTGGGCCCTGTTCATGAAACTTGTCATCATACAAGAAAGGACTTAGGACACAAATGTGGCATTGGAATCCTGATTGAGTTTAGAATCTCAAACTTAGGTTAATTACAACAGGTAATGAAATGAGTTACCTGCATTATCTGGCAGTGCTGAGCTCTGAAAGTGACTGCAGATTGTACATATCCTTTTTGTCACTAGATTGTGCCTTTGAGAAATACTATGCTTAGAACAAGAATTGTTTTCATTTTCCTTTAAATAAAAGAAGGTCGGTAATGCAATGAGAGATTAGTAAATGGTAGCTAATATTTACTTCAGTATTTCCAGCACCTAGAAAAGTACCTGAATTGAGAGATATTCATGAAATATTTGATGAATAGGTGAAAGTAATTAGCTTAAACATGATGGCATTTTTTTTTCTGTTTGAGGAGTTGTATCATTTATTTCAAACTTAAATATCTATTGGATATTGGAATTCCATGTTAAAGATGAAGTTACATACTAAACACGAAGCTCCTCTGTGACTCTAGCTGCTAAACAAATCTAATACATTACCATAGTTAGGCTCTTTCAACTTAATGAAGGGGTGTGAACCAACTGGTATAAGCAATTGAAAATATGATTAGCAATTTTTCTCCTTATCACATTAGTTAAGGAGACACCTTAACTGGGTACACAATTCAATACCACCTAGTTTTCATGAGATCCCATTCTGTTCTTTTTGACCAGTTGATACTTAAATACAATTCAGGGATTCATGGAGGATTTAAAAGATGAATTTCCATTGATTAAAAAATATGTCATAAGAAATATATAAATTGCTACAATTAAGTGACTCACCATTTTTTGATACTGTTAATGAGTATTTAAGTACATCACCATTTATTGATACTGTTAATGAGCACATTTTTTGCTCTGGCACTGTTGATAAAAATCCTATTTTCATTCTCACAATTCCACATAAGTAGACATGATTATATACACATGGCTCACTGGATGATGTATTAGGTGGGTGCTGGATAAACAGAAGAACTCAGGCCATCCTAGGAAGGTAGCATCTACTCAACTACACCCAATTTTTGCATGAAGGGACAACAATCCTGGTTTTGCTATTGCTTTTGATCTTTCCATGGACTGGATTTTTTACTCCTTCCAAGTTTTCTAATGTTGTCAACTAATTCTGTTGATAAACAACAACAAAAAAAATTGTCAACAACACTGAACCACTGAGGCTAATGCAGTTGAAGGTCTTTATACTGGTCACAGCATTCCAGCTTGTTACTGCTGTTCTATTTTGCTTTCCAGAATGCTATGCTGAATCTATTGCTTTCTGCCCTTGATGATTTCTTTGGTATCAATGCACTTTCTTCTGGTTTAGGTGAACCCATAGGAAATTGGTACTTGCAACATTAGCTCTGTAAAGAAAATTTGAGTCTCTCTGTTAGTTAAATATTGGTATAATGCTGCTATAAAGCAAACAACTACAAACTACCAGTACTACACAATAAATGAGCATATATTTCTTGTTCATGCGTCTGTAGGTCAACTGGGTGCCTATGCTTCAGGCTACAGTATTTGAAGCAGGTCTACATGCTGCCTGTTGGAGGGTTGCCTTTCCTCCATGTGTTTAGCATCATCTCCCAAGAACCAGTAGGCTAGTGGGGCATATTTACTTTATGTGAAGGCAGAGGCCCAAGAGAAAAGTAGAAGCATGCAAGCTCTCTTGAAGGCTTTGAGCCTGGTAAACTGCTGTTTCTATCTACATGGTGGTGGTAGTCATTTTGTTGCTATATCTGACTCATGATCTCATGGACTGTTGCTCCCCAGGCTTCTCTGTCCATGGGACTCTCTAGGCAAGAATACTAGGTGGGTTGCTATTTCCTTCTCCAGGGAATCTTTCCAGCCCAGGAATCGAACTCACATCTCCAGCATTGCAGGCAGAATCTTTACCGACTGAGCTACCAGGGAAGCCCTTCTATCTTCATACCATAGGCCAAACAAGTCACATGGCTGAGCCCAAAGTCAAGGAGAGGAGAATTCCCTTTTCCCAGGATAGGTCATGGCAAGAATGTAGATACAGCGAGGGAGGAAGACCTAGATCCAAGCATTCAAACTATTAAATACTACATAGTTTCTTGCTTTGATAATACCAGAGGTCATTGACTTTATTGATAACATGTTAAGGTCATGGACTGGAATCTTTTCTGGGTCCTCTGGAATTTTTCTTTCCTCTATTTGACAACAATATCATGTACTATAGCAATTCCACCTTGATTTTTCCATTTCTCACTAACACTCCATAATCTTGTTATTCTTATTTTCCATTCTTTCTAAGAAATTCGTTTAACTTCCTGTCTTACTTTATATACAACACTGCTTACTTAAAATGTTTGCTTCCCTTAAAAAAGCCCTTACATTCTGAAAAATCACCAAAATAAAAGGTCATTAAATTATTCTACTGAATTAAATATAGAAACTTAGAGCAAAGGAATAGAAATTAACATTGTAAAATCACAGAAAAAATATCTGTATTCTTAAATCTTGCCTATATGGCAGCAGGAATGCAGCTGAATTTAAAGCTTTACTTATTATTCAAGGTACATTATTCTGGTGTTTTTCCCAAAAAAAAAAAAAAAATTAAAAAGCTGTTCCTTTATTTTATAATGGTTGAGTAAAAATTTTTAAATTATATACATACACATTTTTAAAAGCATAAATGTAACAGGAAAAGACAGTATATTATCTGCAATTTTAACAGTGACTTTTCTACTTGATCCCAAAACTCCACTCCAAAGAAATTACTTCAGGGAAATGGTTAGATATGAGGTCGTGTATTTGTTTTTGAGAATGTTCACTGCATTCTTCATTATAGTAACCCATATGGAAAAATATCTAGAGTCCAACAATTTAGGAATTTCAAATAAATTTCATCATGTTCATAAAATGGATAACTAGATTACTTTGAATCATGCCTTATGAGAATGTTACGTGGGCAATGGGCATAATATAATTTGCATAAGGGTAAAATATTTTCAAAATTATATTTAATGTGTCTTAGATTTTTACAGGGGTCACAGATTATACTGACATTCTGATAAAAGCTATAAACCTCCCACCTAGAGAAATGCACTCATGTACACAAACAACAAAATGGCAAGCAACTAGGGCTGGGGGTACGAATTTCTGGCATTTTTGACATGTTGGATAAAGAAAGCCTGATAAATATTGTGATGATGAAAAAGAAAGAAGAAAAGAAAGAAGGGAAAGAATTGTATCTATTTTTTTATTTACAAAAAAATTTTCATACACTTAGGAAATATTTGAGAACTTCAACAGCAAGTGGGGAAAAGTTTTGCCACAAACACAGAGATACGGTGATTAATACTGAATCCATATGCACACATGCATACACACGCTCATGGAGCTAAGTCAGAGGGCTGCATTTCCACATCTGCAGGGATGAAAACAAAGGGAGTAGCCAAATCCACAACAGGAAATGTCACTGATATCATGATGGTTGATTGAACTTTCAAGGAGGATCCAGTCCTGGACTTTAAACGCTCTTGGTGATAGATGAGGTGACCTCTGGCCTCAGTTAAGTCAGAGAGCTGGACCTGAGACTCCTGCACAAATGAAGTTTTCTTGGCCAAGGACTATGGTGGCATTCTGCATATTTTATTATTTTGTTTTTAATAATGAGACAATACTGATTTTTGATGGTGTCTGGTCACTCAAGATTCAGCAGTTTGAGTGTTCTAGACTATAAACAAATTTAGGTAAAGGGTAAGGACTCTCATCTGAAAGAACAGATACTAGAGACTGAAGATGTATGTGTGCATCCATGCTAAGTGGCTCAGTCATGTCCGACTCTTTGCAACCCATGGACTACAGACTGTAACCCACAAAGTCCCTCTGTCCATGGGATTTCCAGGCAAGAATACTGGAGTGGGTTGCCATTTCCACCTTCAGGGGAACTTGCTGACCCAGAGATCGAACCCGCATCTTCTGCATTGCCAGGCAGATTCTTTACCACTGAGCCACCTGGGAAACCGGAGAGACTGAAGATATCACTGCCAATAACAGATTTTTCATTCTCTGTGCCTAAGTATGTAGGGAAACTTTACAGACATAACATCCAATTTTACATGATTTTTACTTTTCTAGAATTCCTTCCACTCCTTCCTTCCCTCAAATAACTCAAAAGTGAATACATATTTTCACTGGTTAGGGATTCTTACCCCTTAAAAAAAATAAACACTGTATTGCCTCACCTATTTTAAGTGCAGTCACAGTTTTATCCAGGCAATTTTTTAATATTTTCCAGTTATGAGCAAAAGTAAGGTCACTGAAAAAATATAACTGCCACTGTGCATCTAGCAGAGTTGAGCAGTAACGCACGAATGAATACCTCCACTTGCCCCAAGCCAGTCATGTGGGAGAACCTTGAATAAGCCAGTCATGCACAAGAAACAAAGGTGGACAGAAGGTGTCGAATGGGTCACTGAAAGTGCCTTAAATGCTGAATATATTCCGTGTGTTCTAATTCCATAAAAAACCATGATAAATGTAACTCCAAGTCAAGAATCTACTCAAGAACGCATCAATAAGCAACCAGTTTGACAGAACTTGAACAGACCCATGTGCCACAGTAACCACTCTGAGTTACAAAATATGGTACGTGGTAACATGTAACTTTTATGGCAAAGTGATAACTGACTGTTACAGATGTGCTACCACTGTGGCTTAGAAACCTTAGGGAGCTGTGGAAATGTGAGAAGGGACAGAAATACTTTCTGAGGTTACAGGCTAATTATTATATGTGGTTTAAAATCAGCCTTTTCACTTGATAGCATTATAACATTATGGGTTCTGGAGTCAAGCTGACCAAAGTTTAAATCCATTCTTCAACTCATAGTGGCAGTGGAACTTTGGACAAGTTACTTCACTTATTGGAGACTCAGTTTCCTCATCTGTAAAATGGGAGCAACCATCCTCTCTGTCTTTCTGTTGATGATTAAAAAAGACAATGTGTGAAAGGACTTCATGTACAGTTGGATACAATAATTACTCAATAATGTGAGCTCTCTTCAAATGAGTTCTCATAACTTCTCTGACTGTACCACATCAGTCTTCTCCTAGTCACTGCTAAAATATTCCTTATTCCTTTCATGTGTAACCACGTGAATTCCCACAATGTCTGATGTGAGCAGGCAGAACTTCAACAGATAATAGGGACATGTCTCTCACGGAGAAAGGATGATAGTGTCTACTGTTCACTGAGGAAGTGACTTGTGGTAGATACATGAAATGTGATGTATTGTGTATCATATACATTTGACTAGTTCTCATAGTATAATCATTGTTTCTTTCTTTAAACAGATAACGAAAAAGGAGAAATCACTGAAGCTAGTGACTAGCAGAGACTGACTTCAAACTGAGATCCCTCAGACTCTAAATTTAAGACTCCTACTTCCAACAGTGTCTCTGCTGTAGGTTGACTTGTGTCCTCCCCCACCCCCCAGGTTCATGTTAAAGCCCTAACCCCAAGTATCTGAGCTTATCTGGAAGCAAGGTTATTAAAGATGTAATTCTTTAAGATGAGATCATACCTGATAAGGATGAGCCCCTAATCCAACAGGAATAATATCCTTACAAAAAGGGAAAATATGGACATAGGCATGCAAATAGGAAAAATGCCACATGAAGTTGGAGGCAGAAACTGGGGTGATGGAGTAGAAGCCAAGGAATGACAAAGATTGCCAGCAAACCACCAGAAGCCAGGAGAAAGCCTGGGACAGATTTTCCCTCACATACCTCAGAAGGAATCAACACTGCAGACACCTTGACTTTGAACTCCTGGTCTCCAGGCTTTGAGACACTGAATTTCTAAAGTTTAAACCACTTGACTTGTGGTACTTTATTATGTCAGGCCTAGTAAACTAACACAGTCTCCTCTTATTCCCTTTCATTAGTTACTGTCTGCACGTTGATTTTTTTCATATGCAGAATACCAAGTAATTTTGATTATTTTTGAAACCTTCCAAAAACTAATATAATTTATTAAGAAAAATGGTCATGAACTTCCAGCAATATGGTAGCCTAGGTTACTCAGAACCACCTCCTTCAATGAACATAGAGGAATGCTGGATAAAATAAGTGCAAAAAATATTTTAAAACAGACAGTTAAATTGAAAAGAAATACAAGTTAGCCAGAGCTGAAGAGAAATTTAGTAAACTAAAAATATAACTGAGGGTATTACCCAGAATTCAGGTCAGAGAATCATTTAGAGATAACTGAAGTTAATACATGAATATATGATGAAAAGTAATAATGCATGTACAACATTAATTCAATAAGAGAACAGACAGAAGAGGAGGGGGAGAAGCAATATGAAAAGTGCAAATGGGAACTTTGCTGGTGGTCCAGAGGCTAAGACTCTGTGCTCCAATGCAGGGGGCCCAGGTTTGAGCCATGGTCGGAAACTAGATCCCATAAGAGGCACTGAAGGTAAAGATCACATGTTCCACAACTAAGATCTGGTGCCACCAAATAAATAAAATAATTAAAAGAACACATTTATTTTTTAAAAAAGCTCAAAGGAATCAAAATTATCCATAATTGAAGAAAGGCATGAGTTCTGAAGCAAAGCAATGAGTATCAAATGTGATAAATGAAGGATAAATCTATACTTCAAACATTTCATTAATAAAAAAAAAACTTCCTAAAAAAAAAAAAAAAAAAAAAAACTAAAATTCCTAAAAAATAATGACTACTATATTGAAACAGTCCTACAATCAACCTCAATAGAGAAGACAGGGGAAGTATACTTTTAATGTGTAGAAGGAAAAGATCTGTCACTCTAGAATTGTATATCCAGTTGGACTTTCCATGAAGAGTGAGGTCAAAATAGACATTTTCAGTCAAATGCAGAGAATGCAGCACTCACAGATCTTACTGAAGGAAGTGCTACCAGAAATACTTCAACAGAATAAATTTAACTCAGAAGAAAATGCTGAGTATAAAATACAATAGCAATCAAATAAGCTAATGAATGTATTGGTTATAAAAAGGATTGAAAATAATGACTCAGTTTAAGGGCTTATATTCAAAATAGAGATAGAACAGAGATGACCGTATTGTTTCTAAATGTGGCCCCCTCCCTCTTTCTATAAAAATTCTTGCCTGGTTGAATGTCAGTAGTGGGGGGTGTGGTGAGGTGGGGTGGGGTGGTTAGGAGGGTGGGAACTGGCCTTTGGACAGAAGTCTCCCCTTCTCCACTCCTGCCCCCTCTCCCAGTCCTCCACACCAGCTGCCTGCATCTGAAAGAAAGCAAACTTTCCTACACACACACCCCGCCCACACACAAAGACATGAAAAATGGGACAGATGATTGATTGAAAAGATTCTAAGGTCTTTGTATTTGGAGGAGGACAAGGTAGATATCCGTTAATTTTAGACATGGTTAGGACAAGTATTTCTTAAGTATTAAATCATTAGATTTAAGACTCTCACTAAAAGAATAAAAAGAATAAGAACTTCAAATTAAACAGGGTATAAAGGAGTATCAAGAAAAGGACTCCAAAAAAGAAAAAGAAAATAATTTTAAAAAACAAAGAAAGAATAGCAGAGGAAAAAATACACACAAAATAAGGCAACATATCCAAATAGGTCATTATTCTCAAAAAAATGTGGTGGATGGGTAAAACTTCCAAGTTTTAAGTCAGAGATTTTCAAATGTCTTTGTTTAAAGCTATGTTTATAGGAGACACCCCCAAACATAAAGTTTCCTTCAGGAAGTTTGAAGTGAAAAATATCAAAAGAAAACACATCAGGTAATACCATTCTAAAAAAGGTTATGGTGCAATATGGAGACAACATTGATTTTAAGTAAGATCTATTTTAGAGTGGTTTACTTTATCAGCATGTAAGCAGCATAATGATGAAAGTTTTCTATGGTATTAATATATCCTAAGTTTAAATCTATAATAAGCAGTACCTGGCACATATGTGTTCAGAAATGTTTGAGTGAATGTTGAATGAATATTAATAGAAAAAAGTATCAGAGAGTTATTACCATTCTGAATCTATATGGCATTAATAGCCTCAAAAAATAAACAAGCACTCTTTATATTTTTAATATATGAATACAATTGGATATGACCATACACACACATGAAATTTTAGGAAAAAAAAAAAACAAAACAAAGGCAAGCAGTTTGCAAGAAACAGTGAACCTTGTAAATAAATCCTCATACCATCTGCCAGACTGTACCACCTGTTGGAGCTAGACAATGTAATGCTAAATTACAGGTATTGTGACTCATACCAATGACACTGTTGTGTAATATCATGCTTGTGTTCTCATCTCTGCTTATTTAATAAGGGTATGGGGTGCGCAGATAAATCAGTCATCTTGTTTCACCAAGTCCCGGATGCTAACAGGACAAGGTGATCTTCAAATTCTGTTTTCAGTGTCATTATGCGGCTGTCTCCTTCACATTCCTCAATAGCATCTGGTGAGCATGCAATGTGAATTGCTAATTTCAACTCTAGCTGTAAAATGAGTCCAGATTCAGCAGAGAATGCGGAAGCAGCTGGTAAACAATATGAGATCCCACAGGCTTCACTAGCTGGATACACTTCAACAGGATGCCTGACTCATTTTTATCTCATCCTTTTCTCTTATCCAGTGATGCTGCAAAATTTGACAAGCATTTCTAGAAAGAAAGCTTGGATTATCATCTGTGGATGGAGGGAGTGATTTCAAATCCCAAAGAAATAACACAAGTCTGAAGAAGCAAACCCTTGCCTTATTGCCTTTTCCATAACTATCACATGTGGCTACAGCCATGATGAACTCACTTTTCATACCATTTCTCAGTCCTCTTTGCCATTATCTTCCACATGAAATAGAAAAACAATCGCTCTCAGTAACAATTTTATATCTGTTTAATCAAGGAATGATCTCAGTCACTATGACTTAGGTAATAAAAGTGTGTAGGTGCCATCATCACCCCACTAAGCTTACAGTTTGAAAACCCAAGGCAATGAGAAGTTTGGGCGCAGCAATGAAGACCCAGCATAGTCAAAAACAAATATTAAAAAAAAAAATCTATGTCTCAGCAAGATGAGGTTTGTTTTGCCATCAGAAAGTGTTCCAGTCTGCACCTTGTCATCACAATGTCATTGGCTGGGATCTTGCCCAGGTGGATATTTACTTAACCTATTGCTCTGAGCTCTGAATCCTTATAAACTTTTGTTTTTCTCATGTTTCCATCAAAAAGAATCTTTTATTTCTTATGACTTTATTTTCCCACCTATCTAAGAGGCAAGTTCATATCAAAATAAAGGTAAAAACAACTGAAGCTCTGCAATATTTCCCAACAGAAAACCATTTCATCCCATTATCTAAGATGATGTCCAGAAGTCAGTGGAGGAATTTAGCAGTTAACTTACCTAGAATACTGAAAGAAACTCTGTGATCTTTTCAAGATGGAGAATAACTTTGACTCAGCAGTGAAATTCCTGGAGGAGGGCATGGCAACCCACTCCATTATTCTTGCCTAGAGAATCCCATGGACAGAGGAGATGGGCGGGCTGCAGTCCACAGGGTCAGGAAGAGTCAGACACAAACTGAAGTCACTTAGCACACGCACAGCAGTGAAGTTAAAAACAGGTGCTTCTCCTAAGGAGGAGGGGCACTTTTCCAACACAGCTTTATGTAATTTGGTGAAGTTAAGCGGTCCTGATGAGAATGGCTTAATTAATCAGAAACTCCACTTTCAGAATAACAGCTACCAGCAGAAGAATAGATTCTCAAGACAGCATCATGGATGGAAAAACAAGGAGAATGATTGAGTCGACTTTCCAGATAGGGAAGAAAATTTCATATTTGGTTACTTAATTTTCAGCATCACACAGAGGTCTCAGAAGCCATGTTTATTAATTACACATAAAACAAAGAGAGTTGGGGGAAGCAACAAACATGATCTCATTCCTCTGACACAAATGCCCAGAAATGCTCCTTAAAAAACAAACTGATGCCGTTTCCTTGGTGGGCAGCAAAAATCACTGCAAGGAGTAGCTGGCCAAGTTGGGATTAGAAAAATAGAACCTGCCCATTGGGTTCTTCAATATGGAAAATCAGTACCAGTGCTGAATTTTTCAACTTAAAATTTAGAAGAACTGCATATTCTAAAGGAAGGAAAATATTAGAAACCAATCTTCTTGGTTGAGAGAGGCCCAGGGACCTGAGATGAACTATTTTCAGAGGAGGGGAAAAACTGCTACAGTGTTACTCTTGATGAAGACTGTTACATATTGGGTTCTCTAGCAGATGCTAAAATGGTGTTTTCAGTGCAAGATGTTCACTAGGTACTAACATCTATGAAAAGAAAGGTAAGAATGGGATTAGGCAAGGAAAGAAGCCCAAATGGAAACAAAACCTCAGGCGGGGAACTCCAGAGTGGAAACAGTCTGAGAAAGTTGACTCGCAACAGGCTGAAATGGTCGTATCTGGCTTGCTCAGAATCCAGGTGCTGGAAGCACAAGAGGTGGAGCGAGGCACCCTCTCCACTGAGAGTGGAGCCTGAAGCACGTGCAGCTGCAAGTCCTGTGCTGATAGCTCTCCTTGCAGCTGGACAGCAGGGCCTTCCTTGAAGCAGAACCTGGACAGCACATCTCCACATCTACCAGAGAACCCTAAAGAGAGAGTGGCTTTCTGAGACATTCGTGTGCCCTGGATGCCAGAAAGCATCCACACAAGGATGCCTAAGAATCAAATTTAAATATTTTACATTTTATGCTCATTTAGACAGATGATCCTTTCTGCCCTCACCTCTGATTGACCCCAAAGAGTTCTCTTTAGTATGATTAAGAATCATTGAGGCACCTGTTGCAAATACAGATTATTAGTAAACTAAGAATGGAGTGCGTAGGGTGTGTGGTGTATGCTCCGTCACTCACTCCTGTCTGACTCTGCGACCCCATGGACTGTAGTCTGCCCCAGGTTCCTCTGTCCATGGGATTTCCCAAATAAGAATACTGGTATGGGTTGGCATTTCCTACTCCAGGGCATTTCCCTGGCCCAGGGATTGAACCCACGTCTCCTGTGTCTCCTGCATTAGCAGGCAGATTGTTTACCATTGAACCACCTGGGAAGCTATTAGCTAGGATCCCCAAGGATTAATTCTTGGAAGCAGTCCTGAGTTCAGGGGTTAGGATTTTTGCATTTCAGCAGTATTGCTGTGGGTGAGAGGGTGCTGATACCACATATGTGAAAAACATCCCTAAAGCTTCAGTAGACTCCACTTCATACAAAAGTCCTGTACGTAGAAAGTAGAGGACATTCAAGGAAAGTGCAGAAAGGAGGAGAAAGAGAAGCTAAATGAAGAGAACAAAAACAGCGGTCATGAGGTGAGTACCGGGGGAGAAGCAGGCTTCAGGGACAAATACAAGAAAATATGAATTCCTAGTTATGACTTATGGGAACACAGTACACAACAGAAGAATATAGTCAATATTACTGTAATTATTTTGGGATTCCCAGGTGGCTCAATGGTAAAGAATTTGCCTGCCAATGCAGGAGATGCGAGTTTGATCCCTGGGTCAGGAAACTCCCTTGGAGGAGGAAATGGCAACCCACTCCACTATTCTTGCCTGGGAAATCCCATGGACAGAAGAACCTGGTGGGCTCTAGTCTGTGGGGTTGCCATGAGTTGGAAGTGACTGAGCACGTACTGTGGTTATTTTGTGCAGTGGCAGATTTTAGTGGACTTGTGATGGCCATTTTTAATATATTTGATTACTGGATCACTACGTTGGACCCCTGAAATTAATTTAAAATGCACACCTTCAATAAAGAATATATGTAGTTGCAAAAAAGAAAAGAAAATGTGTCCTTTGTCAAATGTTCTAGGGTAGATAAATTTTGGGGGAGAAGGGAGCAGACCCTTCTAAAATGCAAGTAAGATGTCAAATGATATATGTGCTACATGAGGAAATGACAACTGCATATAAAAACAGAAAAGGAACATAAGACTTCCAAGTATCAAAGTTATCCTGGTGTCTTTAACAGATTTAACGAGCCTCTGAATGTCCCACTTACAAGTTGATCAGTCTAATGACTGTTTAAACCTATGCTTTATTTAGCTTATAATCATATTCTTATAAATCTCCTTTATGTTGATATATAACTGTAGAACAGTACAGTTCTGAAGCCAAGAGAAAGTTTTAAGGGCTACTTGTTATCCTTTCAATGTCTTTAAATGATTTTATTCATTATTTAAAAAAGCAGTTCTGGATTATCAAGCACTAGATCTCTTCATTTATGCCCTGTGAATAAATTTGACACATTTATGTAGAGCACTGAATAATTTAGTGAAAAGAGGCCACTTGGAACTGAGCAACACTCATTTTCAGTAATGCTTCAGAATTGTTATGGATATTTTAGTTTAAACCCAGAAATGGTGACAAAAATGTATTAACAACAAAAAATGTAGATATATGAATCCATAAAATCTACTTAATTCTTCCATTTTTAGCATAAGCCTACATGTTTTTTTATATAACACTGCATACAAAGCATTAAAAATGCTTGAGAGAATGCAAAACAGTTCATTTTAAATAAAATATATTTTCTTGCCTTTAATCAATAATGTAAAGCTCGGTGTTGCTTCACCAATTTCAAACTAGTCATTCACACATTAGAACTTGGCCAGAGGGCAGTACCTAGCGACGTACTTCAAGTCAGTGTGATCTTGATTCCTTTGTTAAATCATAAAAACAAACAACGACGATCCCAGCAAAAAGAAACTTTAATAATTGGTGATAATGGCATAGGTTTGATGAGCTCATTTTAATCAAATACAGTCGTCTGCTCTTTTATTGAGCAGATTAAAAAATCTCATTAAGGAAAAATTCACATTAATTTTGTATCTGGGAATCTTAGACCTCAGCAGTGACAGCTCTGTTGAGTGACTTGCACTTAGTAGGTGTTGGGTTCACAGAATCCCTCCGCTGATCTCTGTAAAACTCACTGACTGATGTTCCAGGTATATTGAACTCTCTCTGAAGTAGACCACCCACTTGTCTGTTCACACACTTCTACTCCATTGGCTGTGAAAGCGAAAGTGAAGTCATTCAGTCATGTCCAGCTCTCTGCAACCCCATGGACTGTAGCCTACCAGGCTCCTCTGTCCATGGGATTTTCTGGGCAAGAATACTGGAGTGGGTTGCCATTTCCTTCTCCAGGAGATCTTCCCAACCCAGGGATTGAACCTGGGTCTGCCGCATTGTAGGCAGACACTTTACCATCTGAGCCACCAGGGAAGTCTTCCATCAACGAGAGTCAGTGGTATTTGCAAGGACCTACCATGGAGTCTACATTGGGCACTCTTGCAATGCTAGTATCCTTCTCTCTTTCTCTCCACAAAAAAGCCAGAAACTGTTAGAGCAAGATGAACATTAAATCCCAGTTGTATTCATGGAGATCTGTATCTACTAAGACTAATTTCCTGGATAGCTCTTTGCTGTTTTGCTACATCATTATAAAATGTAATTGAATTATTTAAGGACACTCTGTTTCTGAAGCTTATCTCACTAATCTATCTTTGGACAAAGATCAGATTACTCACGACCTACAACCGGGATTGAAAAAAGACAATTTAAGGGACTGTCTCCAACCTGGATGGGAGGACTTTTTATCAGGTACTCTTGGCTAGCTCATGTATACTGATACTGAAAGGATTCATATTTCTCACTTCAAAAGGGCCCCTGCACCAGACTGGACTACAGAGGGGGCTGTTGATCTCAAACGCACTTTAAAACAATGCCCAAATAGAGGAAGAGCTACACTCACACCAGGACAGGAAGGAGACAGCCTCAGAAGTAGATGCCTGCCCAAGATCTTGGACCGGATTCGTATGATCATTTATAATGATTTCTTGACTTCTTGGATATCTGCATATAAATCAAATGTTTTCTATCATGGACACAGTCCTATGCTAGTTTTAAAAATCAACCCAATTCTTGGGTTTGTCAGTTACCAGTATCTAATACTTCTAATTACTTTGGTGGATTTCTCCACTCCAAGGCTCTGATTGGATCGCCCCTAGGAAATTTATTTTAGAAGAGAGTTCAGTCCTGTTCTGTCTACTCACAATATCACTAGATGGGATCCTCTCACCTGGCCTATTAATAATCTCTGCTCTGACCCTGGCCATGTTAGTTGCTCAGTTGTGTCTGCCTCTTTGCGACTCCATGGACTGCACCCTGCCAGCCTTCTCTGTCCATGGAACTCTCCAGGCAAGTTCTCTCTTACAGTCACTAAAACTCAATCAGAGTGAGTTTCAATCAAAAGCTAGGTCTCAATCAAAAATTGTACCCTCTAGTCTACTAAAAGGAAAACTTTCACCAAAAAAAAGAAAAATAGCAAACTAATTATCAGTATAATATCAGAAATGTCAAGGTAGTATTCAGGTGTACACTGAATTATAATATTCAGGAACAAAGAGTATTACATTAGATTTACTATATTATAGTGAGAAAAAAAATCACAAGAGATAGGATACTTAAAATGTAACATTGGGAATCCATGGGACTCCTACTGTTTTTGAGCTAGAAAGAGGACATGGATGATTACCTAATTTCAATGTCCACATGTAATAAATTAGCAAACAGATTCAGAGGGTCTATTAATATCTATAGATTACTTATTTGGGACCAGGCGCTGTGCTGGTTATCTTAGATATGTCCTTTATGTAGTTCTCAAAACAAACTGAGGAGAATTGTGATTTGCATATGAGAATTGCTTTCTTCACTTTGTAATAAGGAAGTCTTGCTATAAGTCATCCAATTATTAGCTGCAGAGATTAAAATCAATTCTGTCTTACTCCCAAACTCACTTTTTCTGCCTATGTCAGATAGTATAAAGGGGCCAATAAAATTTTAATTGAATTGAGGGGAGGCAGACAAGGTAGTGATTCTTTTAGGCTAACTTTAATTAAGAGAAGGAGTTCCAGTGATAAACCCAATGACTTCAGGGGCCAGGCAGGAGGCCTAAATATGTGACGGAATCATGGTTATTACAGGGCACTGTGGATTTCTTACTTTACCTAAAGGCATTCCCATTCAATTAAAAAAATTCGACTGCCCCAATAAAACATATCTCCCAGAGGGTTATCAATTTGCAAGTTCTGAAAGGAAGGAGAGGCAGTAGGTCTGCAAAAATAAGTGTAAAAAACATTCTGGGCTTGGGATAGAGGCAGTACAATATGTGGGAAAGCACGGTAAAAAGATATATGAGATTAAAAAAAAATCTGGGATTGGTTGATTTAAACATATTAAAGAACTTTTTACTTACTATACATAGGGAGGGCAGATTGGGCAGTGAAAGTAAAGGAAGAGTGGGAAATGGAAAAAGAAAAAAAAAAAAAGTCTGGGTAGTAGTCCTTAAATGCCAGCCAGAGTGAGAAAGAAACATACTCAGAGGACCTCCCTGGTGGTCCAGTGGTTGAGAATCTGCTTGCCAACATAGGGACATGGATTCGATCCCTGGTCCAGGATGATGCCACATGCCACGGGGCAGCTAAGCTACTGTGCCACACCTGCCGAAGCCTGTGTGCCTAGAGCCTATGGTCCACAGCTAGAGAGCAGCACACAATTAGAATTAGCCTGCAATGAGAAGCCCACACGCTGCAGCTAGAGAGTAGCCCCCACGTGCTGCAACTAGAGAAAGTCTGCACACACGAACAAAGACCCAGCACAGCCAAAAATAAACAGATACATAAATAATTTTTAGAAAGATCTTAATAAGAAAAAATACACTTAGAGATTTGCCAAAGATTCTCTTACTCTGTGTAGGTATGCGTTCTATATGTTAAGTCTTCATAAGAACCTTTATACTTCATAGATTTATTGAATCTGTATTGGACAGATCTGCAATTCATTGGAGATAAATCATTTCCCCAGTGTCACGAGGTAACAAATGGGGAAGCCAAAATTCACTTGTGTCTGAGTTGACAAAGAATCCGTATAATGCAAAAGGTTTTCTGTGAGGAATAGAAGATCCAGGCTGTAGTGTAGGGGACTTCTGCAACTGATCAAAGATTTAGTGAAGAAATTCAATTAGGGTAGTGATTATGAGACCAAAAAAGAAGGTATATTTGATTAAAATGTTCATTATAATAACCAACATAGTGTTACGTATTGGGTTGGCCAAAAAGTTCCCTTGGGCTTTTTCGTAAGATGCTATGTAAAAACTTGAATGAACTTTTTGGTCAACCCAATACTTAATAGAAATCACCATTACTATAAGTACTTTTCACATATTAGCTAATTTTATTCTTATAAGAAACCTATGTGGTAAGTACTATAACTAGCATCATTCCCATTTTACAGATAAGAAAATGAGCACTAAAGTCTATACAATGAGTTTAAGGTTAAGCAGATAGAAATTGTGAAATATGTAATTTTAATCCATCAAAGTAAACCAATTTGCTCTTAACCGAGAGTAAAATACCTTGATAAATTAAGGGAAATGTGAAAAGGGAAAAGACCTGCAGACCCATTACTTTTCATTTAGCATAAATATGACTTTGATAGATCAGTTCAGTGTAGGTAAGCAGAATGCTAATGAGGTCAAATATCTGCATTCACACCCTCAAGAAGTTTTATAGTCATCCTAAATTGCATTTAGAACCTTACCCTTGAATCTCCATCAAATATCTCAAAACTGTAGGGAAACCAACTTGGAAAATCTGGTGGTGGAAACCAAATCCATCAAATAACTCTGAGTGAAGCCTTGCTAGAAAAATAAAAATAGATAGTTTGAGCCTTTGATAATAAACATGCATCCATTGTCTTTACATATCATACTGCTTATTGCTAGAGCCCAGAGTTAAGTGGCAAACTGGTTTCCAATTAGTTTATGTAAAAAATCAAGAGTTTTCTCTATCTAATCACTATGTGACTAATGTACAAATGAGGCATGTATCTATTCTATAACCTTTCTTTTTTTTCTTCCTCTTTCACAAGTTTTGGTAAGTTACAGAAATAATTATATGTGAAGAAGTTTAGTAATTCATTTAATAAAAACACATTGGGAAGAGATCCTCTTGAATGTTGCATTTCTCTGATATAAATTTCAAAATCAGACTTCCATCAACAAGAGGAAACAAAAACTGCCACTAACTAGAGACAGCAAATTTACTCTTAATGGAAACATTAAATTACTGCTTTCAAAACTAAACCATATAAACAATCCTAGCTTCTTTAAGAAAGGACAGCCTTTTATTTTTTAAATGAGTATCTGTTATTTTTATTTGCCTTAAATGACACGTGGAAATTAAGAAGAGTCTACTATTAAATAGAAAAAGGATTGCAAGGAATGAAATACAATACCAACAAGAACTTACACGGAGTATATGGAATAGTACTCAAACAGGTAAAGGGGAGGAAACTGGATTTCACCCACAGAAAAGAAGGTTAAAAAAAAAAAGAATAAAATGCTGCTGATAAATTTAAAGTGAGTAGTGAGTAAAACAAGCCAAAATCAGTAGATTTATCTGTGTTGCCTTTTGAAGAAAATTATAGGACAAGAGCCAGTAAATTTCAAAGTTGATATATAAATCTGAGTGAAATGCTCTATATTAGTAGTATGTTACAGTTATTTTGGGTAACAATAACAAAATCAGCCTGAGGACAATTCAAGCCAAACAGGAAATTTATTAGAAGAAGACAGGCTATACTGCAGAAGACAAGGAAAAGCCACCCAAACAAACTATCAGAAAAGCAGGCCACATAGGGACCTCATAGGTTCTCACTAAAGATGCTAACTGAAACTTTCCTTTAAAGAATCATGACCAGCTTGTTACAGATTCAAAAATTGCAGCTCTCTTTTACCCCTCAAAACCAAATTTTAAATCTGAGTTAGGGGTTCATCTTCTGAGCAGTCAGCTTTGAGCAGAGGACTGTCTTCTGGGACAGACAAGGCAACTAGGGTCTACTATTTGAGGAGAAATTTCTAAGATAAGATTTCGAGCTAATAATTTCTATAGTAAATGTAATTGCTGTTTTTTAAAGGCATCTGAACATTACATTGGAGTTCTGATTCAAGAATAAACTAATTATTTGCAGTGCTAAGACAGAAAAAAAAACATGATTATGTGTTATTGCAAACTACAGACCTGACGAAATCACTGTAAAAATGTAAACTTGGAATTGTTACCACCTCTTTTAATATTTTCACCCAAGGAATACTGACTACAATACAGTCTACCTATTTTGTATAAATTGATGTTTGTGAATTATAGTGCTGGAGAAAACTCTTGAGAGTCCCTTAGGCTGCAAGGAGATCAAACCAGTCAATCCTAAAGGAAATCAACCCTGAATACTCATTGGAAGAACTGATGCTGAAGTTCCAATACTCTGACCACCTGATGGGAAGAGCCGACTTATTGGAAAAGACCCTGATGCTGGCAAAGGTTGAAGGCAAAAGGAGAGGACAGCAGAGGTTGAGATGGTTATATAGCATCCCTGACTCAATGACATGAATCTGAACAAATTCTTGGAAACTGTGAAGGACAAGGGAGCCTGCATACTGCAGTCCATGTGTCACAAAGAGGTGGACACGGCTTAGTGCCTGAACAACAGCAACCAAGGAATACTGACTACAATTTAAAATGCATTTATTGAGTCTACCCATCTATTTTGTATAAATTAGGTAATATCCCAAAAGTGTAGAAAAAGGTCAGATAGTAAACACCTGTTTTTACTATCTAGCTATAACCCATATTTTATCATGTACAATGTTAACCCAATGCTATAGGTCTTTAGATTTTAACTTTAAATAATTAAAAAGGATTCAGATATAATTAAACCATTCCTCTCTCCTTCCACTCCAGAGGTAATCATTTTCCTGAAGGTGTTTTTCACTATTCCTATGCATCATTCTGAATAATTTACACATTTCCAGATATCTAGAAATACCATATATCATTGTTGTGTGTTCTAAGTTTGCATAAATATTATCATACTCACAGTGTCTATCACCAACTGGTTTTTATCATGCAATAGCATACTTGACTGAGTCATGTTAGTACTCATGTAGTTATGATTCGTTCATCTTAAATACTAAACAGAATTCCATTGCATGACTCTGAACTTATATATTGACAGATATTGAGGCTGTTTTAGTTTCTTACTTCCTGCTTGCCTACCTATAGGAATGATGCAATAAGAGTTATTACAGAATTATCCTAATCAACACAGAAGGTATTCATGCATGGATAGTTCAAGTAAAACACAAAAAAAGAAAGAAAAGCTTAGAAATAGACATACATAAATGGAAGCAAATAACAGAAGCTTCTTGGGAATATGAGGATATTCAATGATTCTGAAAGCATGTGAGAAAAGAATGTAAAATGTGATTCACATTTGCTTAATACACTGCCCAAAATCAGTATCAAGATTACCATAAAACAGAAAACTATATAATTTTAGAAGATGCTTATGAATCTGGGGGAGAGTGAAATTTCTTTTAAAATATACACAAAAAGATAATAAAGGAAAAGATTAATAAATTGGATCTGCTGAAAATTAATACTTGCATTTATATTTGTATTATTTAAAATGCATAATTAAAAATGGCAAGAAAATGAGAGAAGGCATTTTTAAAATATGCAATATATTTTTGTATATTAGTATTAAAAAGATGTGAAAACTTAAATATAGTCTAAGAACCATAATTTAGACAAAAAATATGTAAAAGTTAATAATGGACAGTTATTCTGTGAAAAATGTAAAATTACACTTTAATTTTAATAAATGTGATATTCTGTTATTAGATGGGATATTCTATTCCATCACCAGAGAAAAATATTGAAGTATGATATTAACAAATGGCCAGTAGATATATGTAGGAATAGGGGTCATAAAATATTGTTTGGAATTTAAACTGGAAAAATATCTCTACACATACACTGGCAATATCTATGAAACCTTTCCAAACATGGAAATTGTATTTCTTATATATGAGAAAGATTTATAAGAATGACCATTGCAACACTTAAATCAGAGGCAAAATGTCTATCAGTAGAAAAATAGTATTTTTTGTTGTTTTTTATAAATTGGAGTAGCAAACACCAGACTTTTCATTAATTGGAGTAGTAAACACCAGTAAAAAAAAAAATAAGTGAACTAAAGTTATGTGTATGCACACTGAGAGATCTATAGAAAATGTTTTACTAGATTCTTAGTTAAAAAAATACAGTGTGGGAAGAGAACAAGATGGAGGACGAGGAGGTGGACGTGGAGCACGTCTCTTTCCATGGATACATCAGGAATACACCTTCAGACACAGAAATGCATGCAGAACACCAGCTGAGAGCGGATAGGAGGTCCTGCCCAGCAGAAAAGAACATACAGAAACATGCAAAATTTGGTAGGATGAAGGTACCAGGGGCACACACAGGAGTGTTAGTAGGACTGGATCTGCCCTCAGCAGGTGGGGGAATTGAAGCAGGGATCTGGTCCCCACATGGGGGCAACTCTCTGAGTGAGAGAAGAAACATTTAAGGCTGAGAGTGAAACAGGTGACCTGTGGCAGCCTAAACGGAATGAGAATCAGACAGTCCTTGCCGCAGTCATACATACCCTGGACAGGGATGCAGGTCCCCTGGAAGGGGCAGCAGCTGGGAGCTGGAGTTTAGAGATTGTGGAGCCATCCCCGAGCAAGGGCTGCTTTTGACTGGGAGAGACTGATCGAGGGGATGTGAGGGAGGAGATAGTGGAGGGTAATGCCTGTGGAGGAAAGCCGGGCAGCCATGGAAGCAAGGCGATACTGCTGAGCCACGAGTAGCAGGTGGAGCCATCACCACAGCTTTTCTCTCCCCAGTCGCCAGCTTTGGCAGCTGCACAATAGCAGGCTGGCCCGTCAAACACTGAACTACAGAGGAGGACCCCACCCAGGGTGCCCCTTTAGGTGCCTGACGCGCCGATCTACAGAGTAGGATCCCAGCCAGAGGGACCTCTTTAAGTGCCTGAGGCGCCCATTTACAGAGTAGGACCCCACCCAGGGTGCCCCTTTAAGTGCCTGACGCGCCGATCTACAGAGTAGGACCCCACCCAGGGTGCCCCTTTAAGTGCCTGACGCACCAATCTACACAGTAGGATTCCCAGCCAGAGGGACCTCTTTAAGCGCCTGATGCGCCCATCTACAGAGTAGGACCCCACCCAGGGTGCCCCTTTAAGTGCCTGACCGCTGATCTACAGAGTAGGACCCTAGCCAGAGGGGCCCCTCTATGTGTCTGACACATTGAACAACAGAGAAGGACCCCAGGCAAGGGAGTCCTCTAAGTGTCTGAACGGGCAGAGCTAGGGAGACTGGCCAAAGAGGCCTTCTGATTGCCAGCTACAAGAGGCTCAAAAAAACACTCTGATAGGGCCATAACTCCTGGGGTGGAGGAAGTCTGTCCCTGAACACTTTGTGCTGCCAGGGTCCCCGCAAGCCCAGCAGCTGCGCCACCTTCACATTCCACTCTCATGGGGGCAAAGCTGCCACAGGCAACAACAAAAAAAATTGTGTCTATGTGCGCAGGGTCACTTAAGTCATGTCCAAATCTTTGCTATCCTGTAGACTGTGGCCTGCCAGGCTTCTCTTTCAGGGGGGTTCTCCAGGCAAGAATCCTGGAGCATATTGCCCAATACTGGTTGCCATACCCTTCTGGAGCACTATGTTTCCTGCTTCCCTAGTTGCCAACTCCCCTGAGTACCTGCTGCTGCCAGAACCCTGCAACCCAAGCAGCTGCACCACCTCCACACCTGGCCCTCACAGGGCAGACCCAAGTCCTCCGGGGCAGCCTCAGGAGCAATCCCCAGGGGCTGACCCACATGCAGAGGTGGAAACAAAACCACAATTAAAACCCAGGGGCACTGTGACTAAGGAAGAAGACTCAAAACCTTCCCACCAGCTGTATAAGCTGCAGATTAAATGCACACAATCAACCAGGCAGATGCAATGTCTATGGAATATATAAAAAGATATTGAGAGCTCCCACAAAAGAAAACACATTAGTTCTGATAGCTGTGGACATTGGAGGCAAGAACACACAGGAAGGAGTGAACCAGGTTTAGAATCTGAGCTGCCCCCACGGCAGGTCCAGAGATCAGCACAGTGCATCTTAGGGAGGTGAGGTGGACTGTGACTCCCAGAGAGGGAGAGAACTCTGACAGCAGTGACTCAAGAAAACATTTAAACATTTATTATTCTTATGTTTTGACTTGTTCTGTAGATTCTTTTGGATTTTTTTTATTCTCCTTTTTTCCCCCTCTGTTGCAGCTGTTGGTTTTATTGGTACTATGAAAATCAAATTAGGCTTTTGAGCTTTTTTTGTCTCTCAGTCACATTTTTTTATTGTTGTTATAAACCTCTGCCTCTACGCTGGGTATTTGCAGTTCCGTGAAGTTTTCCTTTTATTCTTTCTTTTCTCTTTTTTAATTTTAATTTTTAAACCTATTATCATTTTTTCTACATTTATTCTTTTGTTTGCCTTTCCTACTGTACTTTTCCCCTTGCACCTAAACTTTAATGTATATAAATCTTCTCTATCTACCCCTATTTAACTTTGTATATCTGTTCTCTTTCCTTTTCTCTCAACATATTTGTTAGTTTCATTTTCACTGCTTTATTCCCCACTTGGCACCTTACTTTAGTTTTGTTTGTTATCCAGTTTGTGCTTTAGTTAGTTTTGTTCTTAACTGGTAAACATAATTTTTGATTTCCTTTCTTTGCTGGGTCATTCTATTGTACTTTGTTTTAGTTGGACTGTTTTGACATTGCTCACGGGTGTCTATGTGTATGTGTATATTCCACTATTTTAATTATTATTTGCCTGATTTTGTAACTGCCATTTCTCTGGAGTTCATCTTTGGTTTCTTGTTTTGGGGTATTTGTTTTACTGACACTTAATGCCATAATAAACCACTTGTGGAATCTTCATCCTGACCAGAGATCAAGCCCTGAGACTTTTGAGTGGGAGTACTGACTCCAAGACTACCAGAGAACTAAGCCTAGGGAGTATCAAATAGGGAGAAACCACACAAAGGAAACCACTCGAACACAAGACCCGGCATCACACAACCAGCAGCAGAACCCTCTGCAGGACGCCTCATCTAAACAACATACAAAGCAAAAATACAAGCCCTATCCTCAGCAACAGGATCACCACCTGACTCAGCCTTGCCCATCAGACTAAAAACAAACAAACACACAAAAAAACTCAGCGCCAGTCTCACCCTACACAAACCTCTGGAACAACCTTAGGAGGGCAGAAACTAAAAGGAAGAAAGAATTCAACCTTGGAGCCTGCAAAAAGGAGACCTCAAACACAATAAGTTTAAATATATATATAATGAA
Source organism: Muntiacus reevesi (assembly GCF_963930625.1). Classification (NCBI taxonomy): domain Eukaryota; kingdom Metazoa; phylum Chordata; class Mammalia; order Artiodactyla; family Cervidae; genus Muntiacus; species Muntiacus reevesi. The sequence continues at coordinate 14,494,198 of NC_089265.1, read as the reverse complement.
AAGGCAGAGAAATACTACACAAATGAAGGAACATATTAGAAACACAGAAGTCCAAATAAATGAAGAGGAAATAGGCAAACTACCTGATAAGGAATTCAGAATAATGATAGTGAAATGATGAAAATAATCAAAAACCCTGCAAACAAAATGGAGAAGATGCAAGAATCAATTAACAAAGACCTAGAGCCAGGCTTTAATAGTATGGGAACAGTGAATAGGAATACCAGAAAACCTGACCTGCCTCCTGAGAAATCTGTATGCAGGTCAAGAAGCAACAGTTAGAACTGCACATGAAACAACAGACTGTTTCCAAATCAGGAAAGGAGTTCGTCAAGGCTGTATATTGTCACCCTGCTTATTTAACTTATATTCAGAGTACATCATGAGAAATGCTGGACTAGATGAAGCACAAGCTGGAATCAGGATTGCCGGGAGAAATATCAATAACCTCAGATATGCGGATGACACCACCCTTATGGCAGAAAGCAACGAAGAACTAAAGAGTCTTTTGAAGAAAGTGAAAGAGGAGAGCGAAAAGTTGGTTTAAACTCAACACTCAGAAAACTAAGATCATGGCATTCAGTCCCATCACTTCATGGCAAATAGATGGGGAAACAGTGGAAACAGTGATCTTTTTTGGCTACAAAATCACTGCAGATGGTGACTGCAGCCATGAAATTAAAAGACTATTTCTCCTTGGAAGAAAAGTTATGACCAACATAGACAGCATATTAAAAAGAAGAGACATTACTTTGGCAACAAAGGTCCGTCTAGTCAAAGCTATGGTTTTTCCAGTAGTCATGTATGGATGCGAGAGTTGGACTACAAAGAAAGCTGAGCACTGAAGAATTGATGCTTTTGAACTGTGGTGTGGATAAGACTCTTGAGAGTCCCTTGGACAGCTAGGAGATGCAACCAGTCCATCCTAAAGGAAATAAGTTCTGAATATTCATTGGAAGGGCTGATACTGAGGCTCAAACTCCAATACTCTGGCCACCTGATGCAAAGAACTGACTCATTTGAAAAGACCCTGATTCTGGGAAAGATTGAAGGCAGGAGGAGAAAGGGATGTCAGAGGATGAGATGGTTGGATGGAATCACTGACTCAATGGACATGAGTTTGAGTAAATTCCAGGAGTTGGTGATGGACAGGTAGGCCTGGTGTGCCGCAGTCTATGTGGTTGCAAAGGGTAGGACACAACTGAGTGACTGAACTGACTAAACTGAACTAGAAGAATAAAATAATAAACATACAAAGACAAACAACACAATTAATGAAATTAAATATAGTCTGGAAGAAATCAATATCTGAAGCAGAAGAATGAATCAGTGAGCTGGAAGATAAAATGGTAGAAAAAACTTCTGAAGAGTAGAATAAAAGAAAAGAATAAAAAGAACTGAGGATAGTCTTAGAGACCTCTGGGACAATATCAAATGCACCAACATCCAAATTTTAGGGATCCTAGAAGAAGAGAAAAAGAAAGGGCATGAGAAAATTTTTGAAGAGATTATAGCTGAAAATTTCCCCAACATGGAAAAGGAAACAGTCAGTCAAATCCAAAAGGCACAAAAGAGTCCTATACACGATAAGTCCAAGGAGACACACGCCAAGACACATACTAATCAAACTAACAAAGACTAAATACAAAGAAAGAAAATTAAAAACAACAAGGCAAAAGCAACAACTAACAATACAAGGCAAACCCCATACGTTTAAAATAAAGAAGATGAGAAGAGATAAGGAAGGACACTACATAATGATTAAGGGATCAATCCAAGAGGAAGACATAACAATTGTAAATATCTAGGCACCCAACACAGGTGCACCTCAATACATAAGACAAACACGAAGGGATATAAAAGGTGAAATTGACAGTAACACAATAATAGTAGGAGACTTTAACACCCCGCTCACACTAATGGACAGATCATCAAAACAGAAAATTAATAAGGAAACCCAAGTATTAAATGATACATTAGATGAGATGGATCTCACTGATATCTTCAGGACATTCCATCCAAATGCAGAAGAATACACCTTCTCAAGTGCACATGGAACATTCTCCAGGATATATGATATCTTGGGTCACAAATCAAACCTCAATAAATTTAAGAAAGTTGAAGTCATATCAAGCATCTTCTCTGACCACAACACTATGAGACTAGATATAAATTATAAGAAAAAACTGTAAGAAACACAAACACATGGAGATTAAACAACACATTTCTAAATATCAACAGGTTACTGAAGAAATCAAAGGGGAAATTAAGAAATTTCTAGAAACAGATGACAATAAAAGCATGACAACTCAAAACTTACGGGATGCAAAAAAGCAATTCTAAGAGGGAAGTTTATAGCAACACAATCCTACCTCAAGAAACAAGAAAAACATTGAATAGAACACTTAACTTTACACTTAAAACAAATGGAAAAAGAAGAAGAACAACAACAACAAAAATTAGTAGAAGGAAAGAAATCATAAAGATCTGAGTAGAAATAAATGAAAGAAACAATAGTAAAGTTTAAGAAAAGTAAAAGCTGGTTCTTTGAAAAAATAAACAAAATTGACAAAGCTTTGGCCAGACTCATCAGGAAAAAAAGAGAGAAGAATCAAATCAACAAAATTAGAAATTAAAAAGGACAGATTACAACAGACAATGCAGAAATACAAAGGACTATAAGAGACTATTATGAACAACTATATGGCAATAAAATGGATAACCTGGAAGAAAAGGACAGATTCTTAGAAAAGTTCAACCTTCTCAGATTGAACCAGGAAGAAATAGAAATTATGAACAACCCAAATACAACCACTGAAATTGAAGCTGTGATAAAAAATCTCCCAAAAAACAAAAGCCCAGGACTAAATGGCTTCATAGGAGAATTCTATCAAACATTTAGAGAAGATCTAATGCTATCATTCTAAAACTCTTACAAAAAATTGCAGAGGAAGGAACACTTTCAAACTCATTCTGTAAGGCTGCCATCACCCTGATATCAAAACCAGAAAAAGACAACACAAAAAAACAAAACTACAGGCCAATATCACCAATGAACATAGATGCAAAAATCCTCAACAAAATTTTAGCAAATAGAATTCAGGAACAAATCAAAAAGCTCATACACCATGATGAAGTTGAGTTTATTTCAGGAGTGCAAGGATTCTTCAATGTATCCAAATCAATCAACGTGATACACCATATTAACAAACTTAAAGATAAAAACTATATGATAATCTCAATAGATTTAGAAAAAGTCTTTGACAAAATTCAGCACCTATTTATGATTAAAAATTTTCAAAAAGATGGTCATAGAAGGAACCTACCTCTTATGATTAAAAATTTTCAAAAAGATGGTCATAGAAGGAACCTACCTCAACATAGTAGCGGCCATATATGACAAGCCTACAGCAAACATTATTCTCAATGGTGAAAAACTGAAAGCATTTCCCCTAAGATTAGGAACAAGACAAGGGTGTCCAATTTCACCACTATCATTCAACATAATTCTGGATGTCCTAACTACAGCAAACAGAGAAAAAAAGAAATAAAAGGAATCCAGATCTGAAAAGAAGTAAAGCTCTCACTGTTTGCAGATGACTTGATACTGTACATAGAAAACCCTAAAAACAGTATCAGAAAACAACCCTAGAGCTAATCAGTGAATATAGCAAAGTTGCAGGATACAAAAATCCATGCACAGAAATCACTTGTATTTCTATATACTAGCAATGAAAAATCAGAAAGATAAATTAAGGAGGAAATCCCATTCACCATTGCAACAAAAAGAATTCAATATCTAGGAATAAACTTACCTAAGGAGACAAAAGAATTGTACACAGAAATTTATAAGACACTAATGAAAGAAATCAAAGATGATGTAAACAGATGAAGAGATAGTCCATGTTTCTGGTTAGGAAGAATCAATATTGTGAAAATCACTATACTACCAAATGCAATCTACAGATTTGATGCATACCCTATCAAATTACCAATGACATTTTTCACATAACTAGAACAAAAAAATTTCACAATACTTATGGAAACACAAAAGACCCTGAATAACAAATGCAGTCTTGAGAAAGAGTGGAGCTGGAGGAATCAACCTTCCTGATTTCATATTTTACTACAAAGCTACAGTCATTAAGACAGTATGTTACTGTCACCAAAAACAGAAACATAGACCAATGGAACAAGATAGAAAGCCCAGAAATAAACCCTTGCACCTATGGGTACCTTATATTTGACAAAGGAGGCAAGAATATACAATGGGGCCAAGACAGTCTCTTCAATAAATGATGCTGGGAAAACTGGACAGCTACATGTAAAAGAATGAAATTAGAACACTTCCAACACCATACACAAAGATAAACTCAAAATGGATTAAAGACCTACATGTAAGACCAGAAACTATAAAACTATTAGAGAAAAACAGGCAGAACAGTCGATGACAGAAATCAAAGCAAGATATTCTATGATCCACCTTCTAGAATGATAGAAATAAAAACAAAAGTAAACAAGTGGCACCTGATTAAACTTAAAAACTTTTGCACAGCAAAGGAAACTTTAAGCAAGGTGAAAAGACAACCCTCAGAATGGAAGAAAATAATAGCAAATGAAACAACTGACAAAGGATTAATTTCCAAAATACACAAGCAGCTCATACAACTCAATACCAGAAAAACAAACAACCCAATCAAAAAGTTGGGAAAAGACCTAAACAGACATTTCTCCAAAGAAGACATACAGATGGTTAATAAACACATGAAGAGATGCTCAACATCACTCATTACTAGAGAAATGCAAATCAAAACTACAATGAGATATCACCTCACACCAGTCCAAATGGCCATCATCAAAGAGTCTACAAACAATAAATGCTGGAGAGAGTGTGGAGAAAAGGATTCCCCTTCCTTGCACTTGCTCTTGCACTGTTGGTGGGAATGTAAATTGATACAGCCACTATGGAAGACAATATGGAGATTCCTTTAAAAAATAGGAATAAAACCACCATATGTCCCAGCAATCCCACTCCTAGACATATACCCTGAAGAAACTAAAATTGAAAAAGACACATATATCCCATTGTTCACTGAAGCACTATTTACAATAGCTAGAACATGGAAGCAACCTAGATGTCCATGAACAGATGAATGGATAAAGAAGTTTTGGTACATACACACAATGGAATATTACTCAGCCATGAAGAGGAGCACCTTTGAGTCAATTCTAATGAGGTGGATCAACCCATAACCTATTGTACAGAGTGAAATAAGTCAGAAAGAGAAAGATAAATATCGTATTCTAATGCATATATATAGAATCTAGAAAAATGGTATTGAAGTAAATTGAAGAATTTACTTACAGGGCAGCAATGGAGAAACAGACATAGAGAACAGACTTATGGACATGGGGAGAGGGGAGAAGAGGCTGAGATATATGGAAAGAGTAACACAGAAACTTACATTACCATATGTAAAATAGATAGCCAATGGGAACTTGCTGTATGTCTCAGGAAACTCAAACAGGGGCTCTGTACCAACCTCTAGGGGTGGGATGGGGAGGGAGATGGGAGGGAAGTTCAAACGGGAGGGGATGTGTCTGTGTATATATATATGTGTATATATATATACACCTATGACTGATTCCAGCTGAGGTTTGACAGAAAACAACATAATTCTGTGAAGCAATTATCCTTCAATAAAAAGTAAATTAATTAAAAAAAAAGACAGTATGGCATCAACTACAGAAATTTAAAATATGTTAATAAATAATATACATTAATGTGAACTAATGTTATTCTTTAGGATTATATGTTCATGTAATAAAATTTAAGCACATACATCAAAGTGATAAGTACCCAAATCAGTAGTTACCTCCGAGGAAGAGGAAGTAGAATGAAATTCATGATGAACACACAGGAATCTAAAAATAGTTTGCAATTATTCAAAATCTTCAGAGTACACATATGTTCAATATAGTGTTCTCCTTTCATTTCAGCATGTTAGAAATCTTTCATATTAACAGAAAGGCAATAAATTCATTGATTGAAGAGTTTCTTTTCCAAATATAACCCAATATAATGAGATAATCATTAAAGTGATTTTTGTTAATGTTTTTAATCATTAAGTAGATTAATAAAATAAAACTAGAATACCTGAAATAGTCCCAACTATTCCATTTGAACTTAATATACTATTATTAATATACTTACTATATTTTTCCATTAGAACTTAATACATGCAAATCAGTGAATACCATTAAAAATAGTCAAGATTAATGATCTCTTATTTTTAGAATAATTATTAGTGATCTTATATCTATAAATTCCTCTACACAATATGTTATGCTTGTTCACAGCATTTATTTATGATTAGTTATATATCTATCTATATCAAGTTAGAAATAAACAACTAAAGTATTATCTGTGGTTTAACAGAAATCAAGTTCTAGGTGATTTTTAACATGTATAGAAATAGTTTCTAAATTATTTTAAAGTTTTATCAAAATTAGATGCACTTGGTTTAAAAGTTACATAATTATATGAAAAAGCCAAAGTCTACCACAACACATAGTCTCTTTTCCAGAGGTAACTGCTTTTGAATAGTTTATATGATTCTACTGATATTTATCTAGGCTTCTCAGATGGTGCAGTGGTAAAGAATCTATGGACATGACTTAGTAAGTAAACCACCACCACCACACTCAGATCATTGGGATTTTTTTTTTTTTCTTCTAAATGTGGCTGGCGAACTTGGGAGATATAGGCAGGAAGACCAAAGGCAGCTTTGAGTAGGTTGGTACATGAGCTTGTACATGCCTTTCTTAGTCCTCATTGCTATTCCTACTGTATGTACAGGTGTTGGAGAGTAGAGGCAATGATTTCATACTTTCTTTTTAACTGGTGAAAATAATTCCTTGGATTATTCAGTTTCTCCCAGATTCTAGCCTTGGATCCAACTGAAATGCCTTCACCTTTTGTGGAAATGAGAATTTTCCCAGAGATGTAAATACTTTCCACCTAAAAAAACTTAGAAATGCTTACAAACATGAAAAGACAATGTTGCACATAACAAAAGTGTTAATAATTTAACAGAAAACTGAAGAAAAGGGCACAGCACTGACATAAAAATTTTGTGACTGACAAAAGAAGGACAGTTCTGTCTTTATTTCTCATATAAGTTAAACGCATCGGAAGGAGGTTGTAAAAATCACTACAGAATGCTTAGTCAAGAAACTCCATTATTACACAGTATATACTAAAAACTACTAGGCACTTTGGGGTTTCCCAGCTGTTGCTAATGGTAAAGAACATGCCTCTGTGGGTTCAACCCCTGGGTCAGGAAGATCCCTTGGAGGGGGCATGGCAACCCACTCCAGTATTCTTGCCTGGAGAATCCCATGGACAGAGGAGCCTATAGGGCTATAGTTCATAGGGTTGCAAAGAATCAGACACTACTGAAGCAACTTAGCACACACACACATTAGATACTTTAGTGGTCATGTTCTATAGATTCTGGAACCTGAGGTTGGAAGATATTACTACAAGTTAACGCGGTTTACAGACAACAAAAAATACACACCAGAGCCTATTATGCATGGATTTATACACATGACACTGCTGGATTATAGACAAAACAAAATGCATGGTTCCTACCTGGAAGTAACATTCTCCTGGGCAAAATGGAATATATATCCACAGGCTGGGTGTATATATATATATATATTTCAGGACTTTTCCAAGTAAAGATCTGAATCTTCATATTGAGACTTTGAGCAATGACTGTGGATTAAAAATTAAAAAACAAATGTCTTTTTTTCCAGAGGATGTTAGTAAACTGTCAGACCAAATACTGGCGACTCCTCCAATAAAATGCTGACAGTGTGTGCTTACTTGATGATAGCTGTTACAATTGGTCTCACTGCAAAGTGAATATATCTGTATCCTAAGGAAGTAAATGACTTGAATATTGCTGCTGTTGTTTAGTAGCCAGCTCATGTCCAACTCTTTTGTAACCCTATGGACTGTAGCCCATCAGGCTCCTCTATCCATGGAATTTCCCAGGCAAGAATACTGGAGACGGTTGCCATTTCCTTCTCCAGGGGGTCTTCCCAACCCAAGGATTAAACCTCTGCCTCCTTCAGTGACAGGTGGATTCTTTACCACTGAGCCACCAGGGAAGCCTAGTGAATATTACCAATTCACATATTTAAGAGTAGTTAATCAACCTGCTTGACTTCAGGCTCTACTACGAAGTCATAGTCATCAAGACAGTGTGGTACTGGCACAAAGACAGAAATATAGATTAATGGAACAGAATAGAAAGCCCAGAGATAAATCCACGTACCTATGGACACCTTATCTTTCACAAAGGAGGCAAGGATATACAAAGGAAAAAAGACAACCTCTTTAACAAGTGGTGCTGGGAAAAGTGGTCAACCACTTGTAAAAGAATGAAACTAAAACACTTTCTAACACCATACACAAAAATAAACTCAACATGGATTAAAGATCTAAATGTAAGTCCAGAAACTATAAAACTCCTAGAGGAGAACATAGGCAAAACACTCTCCAACATAAATCACAGCAAGATCCTCTGTGACCCACCTCCCAGAATATTGGAAATAAAAGCAAAAATAAACAAATGGGACCTAATTAAACTTAAAAACTTTTCACAGCAAAGGAAACCATAAGCAAGGTGAAAAGACAGCCCTCAGATTGGGAGAAAATAATAGCAAACGAAGAAACAGACAAAGGATTAATCTCAAAAATATACAAGCAACTCCTGCAGCTCAATTCCAGAAAAATAGAAGACCCAGTCAAAAAATGGGCCAAAGTACTAAACAGACATTTCTCCAAAGAAGACATACAGATGGCTAACAAACACATGAAAAGATGCTCAACATCACTCATTATCAGAGAAATGAAAATCAAAACCACAATGAGGTACCATTACACGCCAGTTAGGATGGCTGCTATCCAAAAGTCTACAAGCAATAAATGCTGGAGAGGGTGTGGAGAAAAGGGAACCCTCTTACACTGTTGGTGGGAATGCAAACTAGTACAGCCACTATGGAGAACAGTGTGGAGATTCCTTAAAAAACTGGAAATAGAACTGCCATATGACCCAGCAATACCACTTCTGGGCATACACACCAAGGAAACCAGATCTGAAAGAGACACATGCACCCCAATGTTCATCGCAGCACTGTTTATAATAGCCAGGACATGGAAGCAACCTAGATGCCCATCAGCAGACGAATGGATAAGGAAGCTGTGGTACATATACACCATGGAATATTACTCAGCCATTAAAAAGAATACATGTGAATCAGTTCTAATGAGATGGATGAAACTGGAGCCCATTATACAGAGTGAAGTAAGCCAGAAAGAAAAACACCAATACAGTATACTAACACATATATATGGAATTTAGAAAGATGGTAATGATAACCCTATATGCAAGACAGAAAAAGAGACACAGATGTACAGAACAGACTTTTGAACTGTATGGGAGAAGGCAAGGGTGGGATGATCTAAGAGAACAGCATTGAAACATGTCTATTATCAAGTGTGAAACAGATCACCAGTTCAGGTTGGATGCATGAGACAAATGCTCGGGGCTGGTGCACTGGGATGACCCAGAGGGATGGGATGGGGAGGGAGGTGGGAGGGGGGTTCAGGATGGGGAACACATGTAAATCCATGGCTGACTCATGTCAATGTGTGGCAAAAACCACTACAATATTGTAATTAGCCTCCAACTAATAAAAATAAATGAAAAAAAAAAAGCTGAAGGAGGTATCTAGATATAATATGTGTGACTGCTCTTAAAAAAAAAAAGAGTAGAATTATTCTATCCAAAAAAAAAATAAAGTCACTGCATTATTTTCTTGAGAGTTGGCAAATGCATCACTTACTTATTTCTTTACCTCTGTTTATTTTGAGGCATTGTTTACAATTCAAACCATTATCAAATGGGTTTTATTTAATTTACGTGGAGACTTTTTGGAGTATTTCATTTCAAATGATGAAACAAATCAGTAAAAGGTAAAGACATATGGACCCATAATGGAAAAGAAAGAGGAAGGCGTCAGAATTGCAACCTTTTAGAGTCTAGAAAGCAGATAACTAAGAGTCAGTGTTGTGTTTGTTTTCCCAAAGTGACAGTGTAGAAAGAGAAGAAGCACCCCAATTGTCATCACAATACTCCTCAAGATTTAGGGCTGGTCGTTCTGCCAGTAGAGAGAAAACTATGTCTGAAAACTCAGGATTGGCTTAAAGTCCCTTGTGAACAGTCAGGCTGCTGTATCTCTTTCCCTGTGCTTCAAAGTGAGATCTCTGCTCCTCAGTCCTCTGGTAGAACAGAAGAGGTTCATTCCCCCAAAAGGAAAAAACCGAGGTTCTCTGACTTGGAAGGAACCAGGACACAGAGTGAACCTGCAACCAGAGACCAGCACACTCAGGGTGAAACACCTCCCCCTGCCTGACTCCTCCTCCAGCTTAGATCCTTGTCAGCACCCTGGCAGCCAAATCATGTCTAGACAGGAGAAGGGAAGAGCCTTCTCCGGGGAATATGTCCCATCCAAGGAACAAGGTCTAGCAAAAAGGACAGTAGGAATTCCTCAACCAGAATCAAATCAATGAGACTACAATGAAGACTTTGGGGTTAACAAGACCCACTCTTTTAGTATATTAGGACAAACCCAAGAATTATTAGATACTTGAAGAGATCCTCTTTTATCAAAGAGACTAAAAAACAGAAAAAAATAACAGAGAAAAAGAAAAGATTATGCACAAAAATAAAATTTAGTATATGTGATTAATATCCTCAAAGATAGGAGGTTTTGTATCCTTGAAATAAGAACAGATTTTTTTTTTAATGTTGGAAATCGAAACATGATCGTGTAAGTAAAAAAATTTAATAAAAATTTTAGGGGAGAAATTTGAGAAGCTATTGCAAAATGAGAAGCAAAATTTCAAAGATGGAAATCAGGAAAAGAAAAAAAAAGAGGAAAAAAATGGAGAGCCAAGAATCAGTAGAGCTAACAGCTTTAGAAAAAAAAAAAAAAAAAAAGATGCCAGAAGCAAAAAGGAACAATAGGAAATATGGGATAGAAAATCATGAAAAGTTCCCAGAAAGGAAGAACACATGTTTTCATATTGAATAGAACCCCCATGTTTCCAGTACTATGGACAGAAATAGACACATATACAGTACATCAAGAAAAGGCAGTACTCAGGGAATAAAGGAAAGATTCTCAGCCTTTCACAGGGAACATTCATGTGAAATAATATAGTAAGACTAGCAATACTGGAAGCTATTCACAGAAAACAACAGGACCAAGTCTTTGTGTGGCTGATGAAACAGTATGAGTTACAACCTAGAAGTCTATGGTCAGTTATATGTGGGTGTACACAGAAAGACGTTTATCTCCCATGAGCTAATTTTCAGAAACCTACTGCGAGAGGTTTCCCACTAAAATGAGGGAGTAAACCAAAAAATAAGAAGATCCAGGAAACAGGGATCCAACATAGAAGAAAGGTGGAGAGAATGACCAATCAGGACGGGATAGCTGGGGAGCAGGTTGGAGGTTTAAGAATACACCCAGAACAATTTGGAGCGGGGTGAGTGTCATGGAGAGAGATATCTTTAACAAGATACATTTACTGTGTGTTGCATACTTAAGTGTATTAAGATGAGTTATATACTGCTGGAGGTAGGAGAAAGAAACAGAAGCTCTTAGTTGTTATTACTATAAAACTAAGAAAATAATAGCAGCACAAAAAATACAATTAAAAAATCTTACCACAATAAGCCAAAAAAAGAAAAAGGACCGTATTTGCATAAAAGGAAGAGTAATCATAAAAGCTGACATTTTTGTGCTGTGTGTAGTGTTTATATCGACTTGGCAAGGTAAACACTGATTATTGACTCAATCGATAATATGACATGATAATAATGAGAAGACAAGAAGGAAAACATGCATGTGTATCAGGGGCTAAGACCTGTCAGGTTGGTGTTAAAAGAGACCTCAATCTGTATCTGCCCCAAATAAAAAGTCAGTACACACTCCCTGCAATCAAGAAGTAGCAATAAAAAACCATCGTACAGAGAAACTTCATATAAATACCAGTGTGTGCATGTATGCTCAGTCGTGTCCAACTCTCTGTGACCCCATGGACTGTAGCCTGCCAAGCTCCTCTGTCCATGGAATTTTCCAGACAAGAATACTGGAGTGTGTTGCCATTTCCTTCTCCAGGGAATCTTCCTCACCCAGGGATTGAACCCAGGTATACTGCATTGCAGGCGAACTGAATGTAAGTGGAGTGAAAAAATGCTAACAACTCCTGGTGAAGTTGCCTTTACCTTTTCTCCATTTTCCTCAACTTTTGAGGCCTGGTATGGTTAATTCTAGGGGCTTTCCTGGTGGCTTAGAGGGTAAAGCATCTGCCTGCAATGCAGGAGACCAGGGTTAATTCTACCAATGGTTAATTCTATGAGTCAACTTGGCTGGGCTACAGTGCTCAGATATTGGGTCAAATATTAATTCTGAATGTTTCTGTGAGGATGTTTTTTGGGTGAGATTTACACTTAAATTCATACACTTAGGATAAAGTAAATAACTCTCCATTACATGGGTAGATCTCATGCAACCAGTTGTAAGCCTGACTAGAACTATAGAACTAAAGACTGACCGTCACTGAGCAAGAGGAAATGCTCCAGCCTGGTAGCCTTTAGACCTGAATCACAAAATGGGCTCTTGGGTCTCCAGCCTGCTGGCCTACACTGATTTTGGACTTCCCATATTCCATAAACATGAAAGCCAATTCCTTAAAATCATTCTCTCTCTCTCTCAATATATATGTGTACGTGCGTGCAAGTTTAGTCACCTCAGTCATGTCCGACTCTTTGTGACCCTGTGGACTGTAGGCCACCAGACTCCTCTGTCCATGAGATTCTCCAGGCAAGAATATGGAGTGGGTTGCCATGCCCTCCTTCAGGGTTTCTTTCTGATTCAAGGATCAAACTCGTGTCTGCCTGTGTCTCCAAACCAACCTATAGAAAATAAGTTTAAATTCTGATGACATCCAGCTAGTCTAAAAGTTGGGTAGAATTATCATTTAAAAAAAAATCACTCAGGGCTATTCACAGTCATTTGAAAAAGAATAGCTCTATTACAAGTTATGGACCAGAGTAATACAGGGAGTCCATGGAACAAACGTTTACAGCAGCAAACATAATGAAGTGTTGGGGCGCCTCTAATAATCACTTTAATTTACTGAAGGAGATCTGCCCATGTTTCTATAATAGGTTTACAGGAAAATATATGGTATATATTAGTAATCAGCTTTATAAATTAAGAATAATATATATATATGTTGCTAATCGAGGTATAACAGAATACAGAGAAGGAGGCTGAATGATTTAGGTTTTCTATTCCTGCAGACACATCTTCACACAGTAAGAAGGAAGCACTGAAGACGGCTTTGCAGTGTGCTAATACCAGCTAATATGCACTTAATGAGACTTCCAGCAGTCTACTTTTCAATTTGCACTCACTGAATTTATTTAGAGTGTTTTTTGTTTTTTTTTTTTAACTGCAAACTAATTAAGATACCCTCATCCTTTTTCCTTGTAGTATCTGCAATAGCTACATTGAACTTTTCTGGTATATTAGCAAATGACCCCATAGAGTGGGCAGTATAATCAGGACAGACTGCAAGGGAAATACAAAAAGGATACCCAGGGCGTCTTAAACAGTGAGTTCAAATGCTCTAATAACAAACTAAGACAAGCTGAGTATTCTTCTTACTGGTATAGATTTTCAGGTTTTTTTAGTTGATATTCAGTTATTTAGATGATTCTTTGGGGGAAGAACTCTATGTGGTGAAACAATAACCATCAAATATCAGAAAATCTCATTCTTTTTTCTTCTGGTGAATTATTCTCAGGCAGCTAAAGCCTTCCTGATCCCCAAAGTTTTACAACAATCCAACCTAACCATATCTAAACCCTTATAAAATATAAAGTCAAAAGGAATGCTCTCCAGGAATTCAATAATCTCCAGCAGGAAATGAGCAATATGGAAATGCTCAAAACAGTCAAAAAGGAAATGAACATTTACTTTAAAAAAAAAAAAGAAGGAATTTGGTTCCCATTAATCAAATTTAACCAAGAAAATGTATCTTTCTCTCATGGAGATATGGAAAGATACATTTCCTCAAAGCTTGTCTGTGTCATGCTAAAAGGGTTATCCATGAGGTTATAAGTTTTACAATGTTACAGTTGCAAGGGAGTATGTCTTTATAATGAGGTGAGTCTCTTTTTGATGTTGTAAAGGTGCTTTTTCATTCATCACCCTCCCATCTTGCTGAAAGATCAGCCTTTTAAGAGTGGATTGTGAATTCTTCTGGCATGACCAAAGGAAACTGGTTTTTACTACATTTAATCATTGCAATACCGTGGCTATGTAAAACTTCTTTTCCTCATTACAGAGACAAGGAAACTAAGGGTCAGTGAGATCCTGCCAGGCTCCTCTGTCCGTGGGAATACTCTAGGCAAGAATACTTGAGTTTGTTGCCATGCCTTCTCCAGGGGATCTTCCCAACCCAGAGATTGAATCCAGGTCTCCCTCATTGCAGGCTGATTCCTTACCTTCTGAGCCATTAGGGAAACCCTAAATACTTTGTCCAAGATCCCATAAGTGATAAGGAAGAGAGTTGGGAATTAAACCAGATCTATTACTGTTTACTTTTCTATACTACCTCTTCTCAGGAATTATCATTAACTTAAAACAGGGTGCTTAAAGCATTCTCAATTGGAATAACACATCTAGAATGAGAGTTTCTATACTTAGTGACCAGAAATGATAAAGTTTTCTGTTTATGCCTAAAACCAAAAGCTATTCTGGACAATAAAAGAATAATCCCCTCTAAAGACAAATTTTGGCAAGGAAAAAATGCAGTCCAATTCGCTTGCACTACAAAAATAGAAACACATGTAATCTCAAATTAACTTTCTTTGTTTTCTGCAGTTCTATGCAGCAGCAGCAGCATGCAAATGTAAATATGCAAAAGAACAAATCCTTGAAAGAGGGAAAAAAATGTACATGTTGGCAACTGGCTGTCCTCACGGTTCTCTTAATTGATGAGAGCTTTCTCTGCTGGAACTCCTGAGAACTGCTCAGATTCTCTGGCATTGGTCCTCCTGAAATGATATCTAAATGATATCCCCCATCTCAATGATATCTTTGTGGAGACCATGATGCTCAGTCAGACAGTCTGGCTGACATTTTAGGCTGCTGATCCCAGAACTGCTGGTGCTGAGACGCACAAACCACCCTTGGTTGTTTCCTGCCTAATCTGTGGTATCTCTGCCAACAAGGTCTCGAGATGGCTAGAACTCGTCTACCATGAGCATGACAGTGAGCCCAGAACGAGCTAGGGCCTGAGTATTTATGAATGCAGTGACACGCGCTGCAGACAAATAGACGCAGTGATGAACAGAACCAGTGTCTGCATGTGAATGTTTATATCAATTACAACGACAACAAACTGTTTTATGAGAGGCCATGACTATTCAGAACTTTATTTTAGGCGCTTAACACAGGGTCACTGCCATAGAAACAATGAAGGAAAATGAAAAGTGAAAGAAAGTGAAGTCGCTCAGTCATGTCCGACTCTTAGCGACCCCATGGACTGTAGCCTACCAGGCTCCATGGGATTCTCCAGGCAAGAATACTGGAGTGGGTTGCCATTTCCTTCTCCAGGGGATCTTCCCGACCCAGGGATCAAACCCAGGTCTCCCACATTATAGGCAGATGCTTTACCTTCTGAGCCACCAGGGAAGACTTGAAGGAAAATGGGGGAGGCTAAAATAATAAAATGATTGTCTTCTGTTGGTTCATAGAGCAATAGTCTTGTACACGTAGGGAAAATATAGTTATATTATTGGAGCATCCTATACCATGAAGAATTTTTAAGTCACTTTAGACAGTTTCCCAAGAGTACAGGTATACACAGAAAAAATAGAGAAATCTAGATTTGCAAAATTAATGAAACAGGGAGGAGATAATCCTTGATAAACTCATTTACTTTCTTATAATAAACGCTCCATCTTACATGTGACGCCTGTCCAGGTTGACTAGAACCACCCCTTCTACTTCTGTCCTGGACTCTAACTACCAATTCCTATCTCTCACCTTCCTACAGTGTCCCATTCAGACCACCACCAGAGGAGTCTCCTAAAAAGCACTATGTGCTTTAAAATATTATTCCTCTTAAGCTCCCACCACTGCTACCATGTAAAGTGTATATCTAGATTTTTTTTACACAAATGATATTATTGCTCCAATGTATTTTTTTTTTCTGGGACTTTTCTTCCATCCTTTCCTAACACAAGCTCCTACTAATAAACTTGCACTATCTAATATAGCTGCCACTTGCTGTATTTCAAGCCTAAATTTAAATTAAATAAAATTAAAAATTCAGTTCCTCTACTGCGCTAGCCATATTTCAAGTCCTGAGCAGCCACATTATCTTAGACATAGGGAACTGTCCATCAATGCAGAATTCTATTACTTAGCCTCTAAATCCCAGTGTACAAATCTGCCTGCAAGTTCCAGTACAAACCACTCCCTCTGGAAAAGCTCTGACTTCTTTAAGGATCACATGGTTAGTAGAATTTGCCATAAGTCAATTTTAGTACAACTTTTCAGGAACATATCTACTGTGTTACATGAGACACCCACCTTCTGCGACACTGAAGCAAAATCCTTTCAACTGCTAAATAGATGTGTGATCTTAAACCATTGCTATAATGTCACATGCCTTTGCGTACAGATTATAACATTCTAGAAAACTGTTTCTTAGATGTTGTATTTGGGGTAATTGATGCTTTAGGTCTAAAAATCTTAATAAGCTGACACTTTTATTTTCAGAAGTGCCTGCAAGGAGTGCAATTCTAAAAAATTATGTTCCAACCTGGCTGATTGGCTAATAAAATGAAAGTAGTTTGTAACAAATAAACAAAGGATATGGCATGCCTTGCACAGCTTTTAACATAAATGGGTGAAATCACTTCATTTCTTTCAATAAAAACATCTTGTACCTGAAATAAAATGCCTGATGTTTATATAGAAATAGCATGCTTTTGTATAAAAATTCTTTGATAGCTCATCACTGCCAACATTTAGAGTTATGACTGTTTAAAAATGGCAAACCATAGTTCTGCAAAACCAATAGCTGATAATATCCCTTTTGATGCTAATCGTACAGTCTTAAATAATGTTCAC
The DNA here is from genome assembly GCF_963930625.1 of Muntiacus reevesi. Lineage (NCBI taxonomy): Eukaryota > Metazoa > Chordata > Mammalia > Artiodactyla > Cervidae > Muntiacus > Muntiacus reevesi. The sequence goes on along the minus strand of NC_089265.1, from coordinate 14,476,900 downwards.
TTTGTAATTAAATGCATTACTTCTTTATCAATTATTCTCTATAAATGATAGGAAGTAACCCCTCACAGAAAACAATAAACATAACTGATCTGGAAAATCGTCTATAAACCAGTAGTCATGTTATATTCAGTATTCTTTGTCACTTAGAAGAGTCATTAAGTGTTTGTAGAATAGAAATATGGGAGGTATCTGGGCTTTACTCTTCCCTGGTCACCTAGTTCTTATTCCAAATCTACTTAATTACCATTTTATAGTCAATTTTAACAAGTAAAACTGATTTCTCATCTCACAAAATAGATGCTTCAGGAAATCACGAGTGGGGACTGCTACCAACCAGTCAGTGAAACAGGTAGTAGGAACAATCAATAAACCAATGGTAATGGAAAAAAAATTGAACAAAGGGAGACCACAGCAAGCAGAGAATATAAATACTCAAAACACTGATACCCAAGCCCATTGAATAAAGGAGCAGAGAGTCATAAACATTTTGACAGCTCCTGTGGGCATCACTGACTTACAGGACAGCATAATGACAGATACAAAATCTTAGAACTGATTTTACTATCAACTACCATTTCTCATAACTGGACAAACAGGAGGTGACTTAGATCATTTCCACCACATCGCAGCTATTATGGAACTCTGTTTGAGATGCTAATATTACTTTTTCCTCAAATATGCTATTAAAGACATTGGCACTGCAAGCTAAACATGAGTATTAAGTAGACCTATGGTAGGGAACTTCCTTAATATTTCTTGAATTATGTGGTAAAGAAGGAAGACAGTGCTTGGGTACAAAGATGAAAAAAATAATAATAATAATAAAGAAAGAAGTATGTGTCTTAGTGTTTAAGCTGCTATTACAAAAATACCATGGATGGGATGACTTGAACAGCCAGCACAAATATCTCTCAATTCTGGAGGCTAGGGAGTCCAAGATTATGTCACTGGTAGATCCGATGTCTGGTGAGGACTCTTTTCCTGTTTCAAAGACAGTGGTTGTCCCGCTGTGTCCTCACGTGGTGGAAGGGGTGAGGGAGCTCTCTGGAGTTTCTGTTATAAAGGTCTCAATCCTACCCTAAAGACCACTGCAGTGTTCACTGGGGATTTGGTTTCAACATGAATTTTAGACACAAACGTTTTAGACACAAACATTCAGCCTATAGTGCATAGTACTTCTTTGAATCAGTCCAGGCCATGGAAGCAAGTTTATGCAAAGCTCCACATGGGATAAGAGACTGAGTTTATTTATTTATTTTTTTTATTATTTTTTTAGTTTTTCAGTGGGTTTTGTCATACATTGACATGAATCAGCCATGGAGTTACATGTATTCCCTATCCCGATCCCCCCTCCCACCTCCCTCTCCACCCGATTCCTCTGGGTCTTCCCAGCCCACCAGGCCCGAGCACTTGATTCGGGGATTAGCAATGGGGCTTTTTGTTGTAAGAATACCCTCTGCCTTCGCATATCTACCACAAAAACAAAACTGCATCTACTAGTCAGATGTTTTATAGTTCAGCATTAAAAACAGTATGATTTAACATTGGATTTGGCTAAACATTAGGACAAACATTTAAAATATTTCTGAATTGTTTTTCATGTCATAAAGCCATGTTTTCATTCATAGCAGAGCCATTTTTTGGAAAGGTTGCCTAGGTTCTTACTATGTAGACATGAATGTGAATGATATTCATGTGCTTAATAAGATTCTTAATTTTAAGGAATTCTAACCAGCTGAAGAAAAAGTTCTAGCGATATCTAACTGAAAAAAAGAGAATAGGAAAAATAAATTCAAAATGATAAAGTAAATGGAAAAAATAAGAATTGAGCATATCAGACTCACAAATCCAGATAAACCAGAATGTGTCATTGGAACGTTAGACTATGAGAGAAATAAATGAGATGACATGGTTGGAGTCATCTGAGCAATTTGGAAGCAAAACGCTGAATCAATTCAAGGTATCATAAAGATACACTCTCATGACTGCTTATATGTTAGACTATTTTCCTTTTGGGGAGGAGGGGTGAGAGAAATAAATATCTTTTCAAAAAACTGTAAGTTCAGAAGATCAGTTAGTTTCCTAACAGCTTTTGACATAAAAGTAAAAGTACTCCTTCAAGGTTCTCTTTTCCAGAATGAACAGGATGAAAATTTAGTAACAAAGATGGTTTTAATTACTTGTTTTCCCTACACTGGCTTGGTTATTTATACAGAGCAAAATGCTCCTCATACTGAAATTTGCTAGTAAGAAACACTTTATAAACTCACACACATAAGGATAATCACTGCCACATGCTGAGAGCCCATTTATACCAGACACTTTAGACTCATAATCTCTAATTCATAAAATGATTCTGTAAAATGGGGATGATCACCAGTCACATTATATAAATGAAGAAATGGAGACTCACAGAAGTTAAATGAATTGTGTAATTTCATGCCACCAGTTCAGTGACGGATACAAGATTTAAACCACATACCACATACAGGTTTTGATTATTGACTCCATAGAGATGAACACTTTGCATAGGCAAAGATTAGAAAATGCCATTATTTTATTTATGGTGTGTTAGTCTTATCATTCATGAAATATTTAAAACTCCTTATGCTGTGACATTGTTCTATTTTGAGAACACAGCAGCAATCAAGACAATGTCCACACCATCATGAATTAAGAATGAAGTCATTACTCATAAAGGACGAGGTCAGCATACAGGCCATAGTAAGCTAATTTGCTCCCACTTTGGATTTACTTTAAAAGTTTTGCTTTGTACAGTGAACTACAAGATCGTTCATGGTGTAAGAGCTTGGCATGTGAGAGAGTTATGATCACAGTGGTCCCTCACTTGTAATTTGAAAATTACAAGGCTATGTGAGCCAGACTGACTGCCTCATCTGTCACCTGGGTAAACTCTATTCTTCGCAGGTAGGTCCCTCCTTCAGCCCTCATTTTCCAAGATTGTTTTTCTCTCCAGACTTGATACACAGTGTTCTTTCTTCTCTCTTCATAGTTCTTAACTACACAAGGAAAACATCTAATCAAGTCATATTTTATATAAAACACAAATAATTTGCCATTATCTTTGGGCTGTATCTCTCAAGGCAATATTTATTTCATCAAAAGGAACTGACATATAAAAGGTCATATTTAGGGATAATATATGGATGCATGAAGATTTCCTGACAAACTTGCATGCACACAGTTCCTCTTCCACAGTCAAAGGCCATCAAAGGCAGGGTCATACAGTCTATCATTAATATTTTTGAGGTATAATTGACATGCAATGTTATATTTGTTTCAGGTGCACAACTAATAATTTGATATTTGTATATATTGCAAAATGATAATCACAGTGTTTAGTGACCATCCATCATCATACAGTTACGACTTTTTTTTTTTCTAATGACAAGGACTTTTAAGATGACTCTTTCAAAATGAACCTCCATATTCACAGCTCCTGCAACTAGAAATATGGAAGGCCAGCTATCCCATTCCATTTCATATGTATTAAGGGCTTGAGATCTGTGGATTTTGGTACCTGCAGGAGGTCCTGGAACAAATTCTTTGTGGATGCCATGGGATGACTATACTCTCTTAGCAACTTTTAAGTATGCAGTGCAGTAAAACAAATGAAACCTGAATACCCATTAGGATTGATGCTGAAACTGAAGTCTGGCCTGCTGCAGTGCATGGGGTCGCAAAGAGTTCGACAGGACTGAGCAACTGAACAGCACAGTATTGGTAACTGTAGCCATCATACTGCAAACTAATTGTTTTATAATGCTAACTTTGTACCTTTTCACCACCTTCATCCCTTTTTCTTACCTCCCAACTTCTGCCTCTGGCAACCATCAATCTGTTCTCTGTGTCTAAGAGCCGAGTTTTTGTTTATTTTAGATTCCACATTTAAGTGAGATCATGTGAAATTTGTCATTCTCCATTGGACTTATTTCACTGAAAATAATACCCTCGGGGTTCATCCATATTGTTGTAGCTAAACAGTATTCCATAGTATTGCTTTCATTATCCAGTTATTCACTGATGGATGCATAGGTTGTTTCTATGTCTTGGCTGTTGTAAATAATGCTGCAATGTACTAGGGGATACGTATATCTTAAGGAGTTAGTGTTTGCATGTTCTTGGGATAAATATTCACAAGTAGAATTAATTGCTGGATCATATGATAGTTCTCTTTTTTTTTTTTTTTTTTTTTTGAGGTATCTCCATCCTATTTTCCACAGTGGCTGCACCAATTTACATCCCCACCAATATTACACAAAACCCTTCCCTTTTCTATATTCTTGCCAAAACTTATTTCTTATCTTTTTGATAATAGCCATTCTGATAGTGTGAGGGGGATATCTCTGAGGTTTTGATTTGCATTTCCCTGGTGATAAGTGATATTGAGCATCTTTCCATATATTTTTTTGGTCATGTATGTGTCATTAGAAAAAAAGTTTGTTCAGATCTTCTGCCCATTTACTAGTCAAATGTCTTTTTTTTTTTTCCTTTTTTGCTATTGAGTTGTATGAGTTCTTTATATATTTTGGTTATTAACCACTTGTTATATTACTGGCAAATATTTTCTCCCATTGCATAGGCTGCCTTTTCATTTTGTTGACTGTTTCCTTCACTGTGTAGAAGCTATTTGAGGCTTAGTTTAATGTAGCCCCACTTATTTATTTCTGCTCTTGTTGCCTGTGCTTTTGAAATTATATTCAAAAAATCATCTCCAAAACCACTGCCAAGGAGCTACTTATGTTTCCTTCTAGAAGCTTTATGGTTTGGGGTCTAACAGCCAAGACTTTAATCCATTTTGACATAAGTTTTGTGTATGATATAAGATAGTAAGTAGTATACGTTCATTCTTTAAACACGGCTGTCCAGTCTTTCCAACACTATTTATTGAAGAGATGGCCTTTTCATTTTCCCATTGTATAGTCTGGGCTCCTTCACTGCAAAGTAATTGACCATATATGCATGGGTTTATTATTTCTGGACTCTATATTCTGTTTCATGAACTAGGAGACTATTTTAATGCCAATACCATACTGCCTTGACTGTTATAGCTTTGCAATATATATGTAGTATACAACTTTGCAATACAGTGGAAAGTCATCAAAGGCAAGGTAATATGATATAACCCGCCATTATTTTTTAAGTCTAGCATTCTAAGGCACAAAGCAACAGATGTGATAACCTCAATTAGCTATGGTTATATATCAGATGACCTTCAGCCAAATTCAAAATTGAAAGCTTTAAGGGACAATGGAGATATCTTTCCACCATTATTTTTAAATATAATAGCAAAATATTCTGTGATTCATCCTTCTCTGTGGACAGGGCTCTCTAATAGTAACTTCAATCCACAGGTTCCTGAGAACTGTTCTGCATAACTAATACCCTAATACATAGTGCAATAATTGAGTTCCAGTAACTTCTATAAGAAAAGTATATTACCTTTATTCAAGGAACACCAGAAACTCAGTATATCACTGCCCTTTGGAGTTTATGACTTGAGAAATCCTTGGAAGTAAGGTTACTTGATAAAGCTGCTATTTTACTGCCTAAGTAACTAGACCTCCATGGCCACAATTCAAGACAAAGTCATTGTATTTTATCTTATCCTGCATATTCCAGTTTTCATATCCTACAAATGTATTCCATATCAATTTTTTCAATATTTGCTGGTAAAATAGTTGCAGGAATTTATTTTCCTATTCCTAAGAAGTAACTGAATAGATTATGCTTCAAGTGAAGGAATAATGACACAATAAAAGCTGAATAATCTTAATTAAGCTTATGAAATCAAGGCAACCCAGAAAAAAATCCAGATAACTGACCTATAAATGGAATTTCCTTCAGACTGACTATTTATCATCTGCCAAATGAAACTATTTACATATATACACCAATTCTACCCCATTTTGGAAAACTTCCAATTAAAATTCACAAAGAAAACCTTCAGACCAAGATTCTAGAGGTCCACCAAGGAAACTTTATAGTACAGCTGTGCTACTTCAAAATTTAATTCAAACACACTCCAAACACTGCAATTAAGTTTCTAATTATTCAGGATTTAAATTTCACAAGACTTTGCCAACATTCATTCCCAAATATACTGCAGAAACACGTTTATTTCCCTGTAACACTATAATGTAAAATGTCACAGGCCTTATGCATTTGAAACATTTTGTTATACAATTGTTTTCTGCTAGATGCTAACATGGTGTATAAGCTAGTTTTATAGCCACAAATTATTGTAGCAGAGATATATTTTTTGATATTTTACTATTTGTTTTTCTCAAGAATAATAAGCAATCCCTACTTATATTTTGGAAGTGAGAAAACAGATAAACCATTTTCTTGACAAATAAAACATTTAAATAATAGACTGAAAACCTTTACAAATATCCACTTTTGATGTTAAAATATTACATTAACAGCCAACAATTTTTCAAGAATAAAACAAAGTTAGAAATGTGCGCTATAGAAGAATTTGTGAAAATGATTCAATTTCAAAGAGAAATAGTCAGTTTTTTCCCCCAATTGCTAATTTCTTAAAATCATGATTGACATAAAAATTAAAATGATTGTCTTCATAGATTGTCTTCAAAGCCCCTTTGATTGATATTTAATGAAAAATCTGATCTTTATATAAAAGTCACAGGCAGATACAGACAGAATATGAGGTAGCTTTCACTATAGACTTTTAAGCTTAAGCTATGGTCACAAAATGAATATGCACCTGTGAGTGAATAAATGAATGAGAGTGTGTTTGAGAGAGAGAGAGAATGAGGCTTACTCTGGTGTGTTTTATAGGATAGACCTACTCCATCAATTACGTGATAAATTTCACTTGTATAACTATGTGAATTCCAACAATAATTTTAGGTCTGAGAGAAGGTACATAGTTTTCATCAGATTCTAAATGGAACTTATGACTTTCTCAAATGGCTAGAAATCTCTTTACATCCAGCCTGTTGTTTTTATACATCAAAGTTATAGTAGAATGTCAGTACATCTCAAGAGAGTCACTGCTCTTTGCAGGCTGAGATCTAATGCTGACTACGGCATGTTTTGTGTTCAATGGTGGCTGTTGCTTGTGGTTTTTGATTCCTAGTTATTGAACCAATGAATGTGTACATTTTATCAAAGCTAATGGTGCACTGAAAAATTGGATGAAGGAGATCCAACCAGTCTATTCCAAATGAAATCAGTCCTGAATATTCACTGGATGGACTGATGTTGAAGCTGAAACTCCAATACTTTGGCCACCTGATGCAAAGAGATGACTCATTGGAAAAGACCCTTATACTGGAAAAGATTGAAGGTAGGAGGAGAAGGAGATGACAGGGAATGAGATGGTTGGATGGCATCACTGATTCGAAGGACATGAGTTTGAGTAAGTTCCGGGAGTTGGTGATGGACAGGGAAGCCTGCATGCTGCGATTCATGGGGTCGCAAAGAGTTGGACATGACTGAGCGACTGAACTGAACTGAAACATTCTTGGGAAATCACCATGAGAAGAATCCAACCTTTTCTCCATTATTTTTTCCCTCTCAGGTGACAGAAATTCTAGACCTAGTCACTACATAGGCAGATACTGAGTAATAGGAGATGGTAAGGTGAATTCACCAAGCTTTTCCTAATAAAGATCTAATATAACTCTGGACTAGGAATCATAACACCTGAATTCAAATCCCAGCTCAAGGAACATAAGGCAATTTGCTCAACTTTCTTGGTTTCTCATTATCACTACACACACACACGCGCACACACACACACACACACTAAAGTAACTATGAGAAGGGATAGATGTGTTAACTAACTTTATTTTGGTAATCTTTTCAAAATATATACATGTAATTGACTCATAACACTATATACCTTCAGCTTGCACAATATTCTATGTCAATTATACCTCAAAATGCTAGAGAAAAATACAATATAATGAGCATAAGTTCAGTTCAGTTCAGTCACTCAGTAGTGTCCAACTCTTTGTGACCCCATGGACGGCAGCACACGAGGCTTCCCTGTCCATCACCAACTCCCAGAGTCTATTCAAACTCATGTTCTTTGAATCCATGATGCCATCCAACCATCTTATCCTCTGTCATCCCCTTCTCCTCCTGCTTTCAATCTTTCCCAGCGTCAGGGTCTTTTCCAATGAGTTGGTTCTTTCCATCAGGTGGCCAAGTATTGGGAGTTTTAGCATCAGTGAATGAATGAATGGACAATGAATATTCAGGACTGATTTCCTTTAGGATGGACTGGTTGGATTCCCTTGCAGTCCAAGAGTCTTCTCCAGCACCACAATTCAAAAGCACTGATTCTTTGGTGCTCAGCTTTCTTTATAGCCCAACTCTCACATCCATACATGACTACTGGAAAAACCATAGCTTTGACTAGACAGACCTTTGTTGGTAAATTAATGTCTCTGCTTTTTAACATGTTGTCTAGGTTGGTCATAGCTTTTATTCCAAGGAACAAGAATCTTTTAATTTCAAGGCTGCAGTCACCATCTGCAGTGATTTTGGAGCCCCCCAAAATAAAGTCTCTCACTGTTTTCACTGTTTCCCCATCTATTTGCCATGAAGTGATGGGACCAGATGCCATGATCTTAGCTTTCTGAATGTTGAGTTTTAAGCCAACTTTTCCACTCTACTCTTTCACTTTCATCAAGAGACTCTTTAGTTCTTCGCTTTCTAACATAAGTGTGGTGTCACCTGCATATCTGAGATTATTGATATTTCTCCCGGCAATCTTGATTCCGACTTGTGATTCATCCAGCCCAGCATTTTGCATAATGAGCATAAAGCCTTTTTTAAATGACACTTTATTATGTCATATCAAGAGCAAAGGTAAAAAATTGAGTCCCAAGACTTTTCTAATATTTTTGGACTGTTATAAAATATTTTCATGATTAAACATTGCACATAGATAAAGAACATCACGTAGAAAACAAGTTAAACTAGTGCAATATCCATTTATTCCTCAAAGTAAAATAGAACCAACAAATGCCAAGTAACACAGGACAATATGGAGACAATGATTATCATGTGTTCCTTTTGAGGAATTTGTGGTCTATTTCAGGAGACAAACTTGTGAACAGATTTTCACCCAACTGCTATGCAAACACAAAGAAAATGGCAGCTAATTTTGAATGGAGAATCTGTTTAAGACTTTATAGAGGAGGTGATAACAGCCTATGGAAAAAAATCAAAGTCTTTCTTCTTGTGAAGGGGGGAAAGGAATTCTTGACATTGGAGACAGGTGACAAAGGAGCAGGAAGATACCTTGGCTTCTGCTCTACATTCAGGAGATGGCGCTCAAAAAGGAGGCAGGGTGGGGCTTATAGAGGTAATCTACATAGGAACTTAGAGCACTTTGCTTTCAGGTTACTGGTTTTGAGCTACATTCTTAAAGGAGTGTGCCCAAAGGACATGCTCATTTGAGTGGGGGCTGGGTGTGGGTAAGGATGCAAGCAAATTCAGACTCTGCTTGCTTCAGTATCTCAACAGTTCTTATATTCCTCAGTTTGGTTTAGTAACTGGATTAAATTTGTCTAATTAATCTTAGCCTTTGGGTGATTTTTTTTTTTTTTTAATTTCAGAGTATGAGCATTGTACACTGGCTTTATATTTAGAGGTTAAACATCACTTAATGTTATCATGGAAACTTCTTCTACACTTTGTTTTCCTGTTTATTTTGTAGTGGATAATTACTGATCACAAATAAGACTTTCCTCCCCAAACCCAATGTATAAGCAGTATTGGTAACTAGGAAAAACAATTTCTTTACTTTTAAATCACTGCATCCTCCTAACTGCAAAAGAAACCATTTTAACTTAAATTAGAAGAATGTCCTTTTGTTATCAGACATTATAGTTGTAAATTCCGTTAACACCAACTACTCCGCTCTAAGTACAAAGATCAATCTTTGTCTTCCTTAGGTTTCTGGGTGAATGCTAATTAACATTTCTCACTATAACCTTAACTGTGACTTGCTGGGTCTCCTTGAAGGTCGACAAGCTCTTTTAGGAAAAATACGTACAAATCCATACTTTGTTTAAATGCAGACATAGCCTATTTTTAAAAAGTGAGTAAAATAGGTTAAGCTGAGATCTGCAGCTTGGATCTTGGATATTAAGGAGTTGTTTGTTTCCCAGCTATGGTATTACTTCTAAATAGCATCTGAGAATGCAGATTTAAGATAAGCTGAAACAAAGGTAGTGTGGGATTTATTTTATTAAGGTGTGTTTACTGCACCTTAATAAAAATCAATGTTTAAGTAATAAAAGCTCCTCTTAGTAGGTCCCACAGCATTTAAAAGCTTCAATTTGATTAGCCATCCTTTATAGACGTACCACATTGGACATTAAGTCAAGGGTCTGGACAAAGTGAGAATTCTGAGAATTAGCATCATCTATTGTGAGACTTCTTTTTGCTGATTCCTGGCTTCTACTTGATGCTTTCATCATTGGCCCTACTTCCTTAGCCCATGAGAAAAATACGTATTTCTCTGGAGTGGTTTAAGAAGATAAATTTCTGAGAGGAGTAATGATGTAAAACTATACCCATTTTTTATTAGTATTAATGAAACCGTATTGGTCTTTGCTGTTGTTGTTTAGTCCCTAAGTAGTATACAACTCTTTTATGACCTCCTGGACTGTAGCCCGCCAGGCTTCTCTGTCCATGGGATTTCCCAGGCAAGAATACTGCAGTGGATTACCATTTCCTTCTCCAGGGGATCTTCCCAACCTAGGGATTGAACACAGGTTTTCTGCATTGGCAGGTGAATTCTTTACCACTGAGCCACCAGGGAAGCCCATATTGGCCATTAATCACTGACAAAGCAACACTTTAGTGTTAATTGTTTTCTAAACTGTCAACCTATGAAAGGAAACTTCTGAGAATACATAGCAAATAACATCTACAAGTCACAATTGTGGGGTACAACTGGAAACAAAGTTTCGAAAGGAGTTCAGATATTTTTAATAGCTATGGCTTTTGGAAACAATGTTACACAATCTCCCCAAGTAATTGAGTTAATATATCTTAATGAATCAAATAATAACAAAACATAAAGGCTATAAAGTGAGAGCAATGTATTTCCAAGAACATCAGTCTACCTAGTTATTCACTGTTGATGATCCTTGAGGCCAATTTGAATGGGCCTTCAAATTTTGCTGAACTATTATATATTGGATTCCCTAATATCCTTTTTTCCATAAATAATGGCTTTCCATAAACAATTGATTTGGGAGAGAAAGAATGATAAGGCAGGAGATAAAGAGTCAAGAAATATCAAGTATACTCCTATTCAGAAATCACTCAGTCTTCTAAGCCTGAAAGTGAAGCGCACATTATAAACATGATCATGCATCACCCAAAATTCACTTCTATGAAGCTGAGCAGGCAGTCAACACTACTCTAACTCACACGGGATCTGTAGAGCTGGTCTTGGCTTTCATAAGATAGATCAACATACGAAAACCCACGGTCTAATTGCCATCTCAAAAGAAGCAATACACAATGTGAGTGAGTCTCTGAATCACAAGAAACAGAATCATTTGTCAAACCTAGTTTCTCTGCTTTCATGAACCTAGTAATTGGGGAGAGGGGTTTTGAGGTGGGTGGAACACTGTGTTCTAGCAGAGAATTCAATTCTTTAAAGTATGTGAAGACGGTGAGGGGATAAATCCATTTCTGACTATTACTTTAATGTTACCATCTGTGAAGAACAGCCACTCTTTATAATTATCCTCCAAGTCACAAACAAAAACACCATGAAATAAACCCTTACTACAATGTTAGCAAAGCCTTGAAAGCCTTAAAAGTTACATCAGTAATATCTCCACTTTTTAAATGTATGCAATCTTTTGACTTCCCTGGTGGCTCAGGTGATGAAGAATCTGCCTGCAATGTGGGAGAACGGGGTTCGATCCCTGTGTTTGGAAGATTGCCTGGAGAAGGGAATGGCAATCTACTCCAGTATTCTTGCCTGGAGAATCCCATGGGCAGAGGAACCTGGCGGGGTACATTCCATGAGGTCGCAAGGAGTCAGACATGACTGAGCAACTAACATTCACTCACTCAATCCTTTTATGCCATTGGCCACCACAACCTCCCCCCTGCCACACATCATGGGACAGATATCTTTCATGTCAGAGATCTCTAGAGAAGGACCATGCTGGTAAGTCTATTTTAGTTCTTAGCCACTTGCCATTTTGGGTATAAAAATCTCTGTCATCATGGGAGAAAAGTGACACATTAACTGAAAAAAGAGAACGCTGTGGTTATACCGTCTGCTAAATCCACGGAGGCGCCCAGCATGTATAAGATCAAGAATGCCCAGCACTTTGACATTCAGACAGTCCTTTATGAGAGGATACAGGAAAATATATCTTTATTATATTCTGATGATCAAATTCAGCAACCTCTGGGCAGTAAGAAAAGAAACCCAATTTGGGATTTCAAAATACAAACTGAGCCATGACTCGCTTTGACACTCCAAATACTGATATGTTTCACTCAGCATTCATGTATAAGGATACTCCTGGAGTGACATTTTAACCTTTTCTAAAGTAAATATTATTTTCCCCTTAAACAAAATAAAATTCTGCTGCCTCTAAGACATTCTAAATAGGTAAATAAACCACTTCAAATGTTGAATTGGGAGAGACAAATGACAGCAACATGTTCTTAAATGTTCTTAAAAACTGGAAGAAAGTGGTATTGAAGGCCGGGTCATGTAACTAGTAAGGAAGAGGGAACTTGGGCAGCAGGCATTTGCTGATGAGTCCTTGGAATGAATGTTAATCATTTTGTTACATGGAAACTTCTACACAATAGATATATTCCCAGAGTTTCCTTGAGTGATGAAATATTCTGTGTGTGTGTTCACCAAGAACTGACTCCTTCCCCACTGAATCTCACATGAGAGTCAAATCCAACACATCCTAAAGGTAAAAATCTTATAGGAGAAACTGGAATACCCGTGGGTACACAATGCCTGACTCCACTATTTTTACCTTTTTTCTTTAAAAATTTTTAAAGATCCAATCACTCACAAGGTAAAGAGGAAAATTCAAAAGCCTAAACCCAATATTTATACAAATAACATAGTAAGTGAAATCATATACATATCGAAAGTAACATGCAGATGGACCTCAAAGGAAAGTTTATCTATAATCATTTTAATGTATGTCAATTATTAGGTATGCCAATTTTCATATTGTTACATATATGCTGCAGGAATTCCTGTGTTAGATGCTAATTATAAGTTAAACACACACACACACACAAATAAGAATGTGTACATCTATTCTGCCAACTAGGACACAGAGGTTTCCTATAATTTCAAGGGAAGTTTTCCTTCTAGTAATAATACTTAACAAGTATTAATTTACTTAATCTTATTTCTGAGAGCTGGTTTGCAGAACCCATGTTTATTTAATTATTTTTCTTTTAACAACCTCTCATTTTAAGTGTGTCCTAATCATTGTACTACTTTTCACCGCTTAGCTAATTTTACTTTATAGTCTTTCAGTTACACAATTATAAATACACAGAACATCATCTTCATATTGCACCTATTTCTTGGGGTGCTAGACATGTTCTATATTTAATGATTTTTGTCCTGCACTCTTTAGGGAGTTTGTCAGGATACCCTAAATGTTCTATATTCAGCCTTTTCATTAAATAATTCTGAAATATTAAAGATATCTTAAAATACCGTTAGAAGAGCTTAAATGACAAAGGACAACACTAACTGAGAATTATGTCTCCACAAGTAAAGATGTGCACAAGGTTAAGAGCTTGAGAGAAGACCAGAAGAGAAGCCTGCAAACTAAAAGTATGTAGTTTTCATATTGAAGAAAAAGACTAAAATGACTCTTGTTTGCCCAAAATCCCTAGTCAGAGATAATAACACCTGGTCGGCTCTCACAGGCTGTGACCCTCAGCCAGTCAGGACTGCCTCCTGCTGGCCATGATTCTGAGGCTCAGTAGTTCATAGAGCTTAGTCCATGATGTCAGCATGACAGCTAAACTCCACCATTCCCTAAACACTCCATCTTCTGAAAGACTCCCAACCCCTGAGCACCAGGTTTCCAAAATATTTATATAAAATCAACCTGGCATCATTACCAGAGATTGTGCCTTACAAATACAGCTCTCCCTTGCAGTCAATCAGAAGTTTGCATCACTTAACAAGTTCAGTTATTATTATTAATCCACAGTTCTTTCAATGATTCACTTGTTTTTATGATTAATTTTGAACTAGACTCATGAGTTACTGGCAAAATGACACTCTGACACAAAATTATCATATTCAATCCTTCAGTTCTTGTAGTGGATGATACCATCTAATTTTTATTTGTGTATATATAAACAAGACAAAACTTGTCAGAATGCAAGCATGGAGTTCATGATGAATATCTGAAGCACTGGACAACTACTTAAATGAAGAAAAATAATTTTTAAATGTTTGGACAGGATGTAATATAGCTAAGCATAAGAGGTGTTTTCCTCAACTAGCACTGAAGAAAACCAATTAATAAAATTCAGAAGATAAAGTAATATCAACAGAAGTTGTACTGCCCATTCACTAGTATACCATCAGGTTACTAGTATACCATCAGGTTACTCAAATGACTGCATATACTGCTGTGTGTGTGTGTGCGTGTGTGTGCTCAGTCGTGTCTGACTCTTTGCAAACTCATGGATTGTAGCCCACCATGATCCTTACTGATAGAATTTTACTGGCAAGAATATTGGAGCGGGTTGTCATTTCCTTTTCCTTTTTCAGGGGATCTTCCCGACCCAGGGATCAAACCCACGTCTCCTGTGTTGGCAGGCAGATTCTTTATCACTGGGCCACCTCTACCAGAAGCATTTTCTAATTCCAAAATTGCAAGAAAATTTTCAAGTATCAAAAGGAAATCTACAAAAATAAAATATGCAACAGTTCCATTCACTTTTACAGAATTTATCAAAGATCTAAATGTCTCACGTTTTCCTGTTATAGCCATGGTTACTAGTTATCCAATACAGAAAAAATTTCCTTTTGCTTCCGTAATATTTTTCTCCTGAAAAAGCCTTGCTTATAAGGCTACTGAAAGGAAAACTCTTCCAGATGAGACTACAGAAAAAAAGTAAAATTTTTGCAGAGAATCTTTTATTGAATTAGAAGTTAATTTTTTTAAAAAAAGGTGCTCTTTTGTTGGATAGAATCCAAATCCAAGATGTTGGGTGTTTATGTAAAGGTGGAGACCATTATTCAAATGTAAAACAAAATATGAATGATTTTATGGATGATGCTTGCTGTCCTCATGTTCTGTATTATACTGATGAAACAATATCAGTGTTCTTCCTATTGATACTGAACTAATTGGGTGAAATTGTTCTCTTCATCCTTTATACTGTTCCATTGTTCACACTCAGCAATTAGATGATTTTTTTGTGATTTTGTTTATATTCCATAGTCTTCAATTCCTACATTAAAAAACCTGTTGGGTCTCCTTAACAAATGCAGTTGGGAACATTTCAATTTATTTGAAGCACTAAAATGAAACTTTAGTTCTGAAGAAAAGAGCCTTCCAAATTTTGGTTAACATGCTTGATAAGCCATTGAGTGAAGCCCACTTATTTCTTGTTCATAGTTCTCAATATCTTTTTGGTAAATTGAAAGACAATCACAGTTATTAATACATTCTGTTGCTTAAAAGAACTTGTTGAATGTATTAAAGAAAGATTTAATGAAAATTCTTCTAAGTGTATTCCTTTAAGTGTCAGGGGTGATATGACATTTGTCACTATTACTTGTGAACAGGAAAAATTCAACCTATAATGAGTCATTATTATGGCCCTAACCATGATTTTTGTTGAGTAGATTTCAGTCTCTGAAGAATTTAATTTTTACATGCATGTTGTTAAACAATCATCAGTATCAGAACATATGGATGCATGACATGAAATAAAACGAAGAGGAAGGAAACAAAAACTCATGACAATGCTGTTTTGCTGTTTGTGGAGCACATTTTTAAAAGCCATTGATCACTACATACAGACTGGAAAAGCAAGCTGTGTCATGAAGATGGTATTTTGTGCCTCAAAATATTAAATTTGAAGAATAATTATCAGAGTTGTTAACTCTGTGCAAATAAATGTTCAGCCTACTGGCTCATAATATTAATATTTTATCAAAAATGAATATTCAATGGACAAAAGAGGTTAGTTACATGTGACTACTGTAGAGCTATGTTACAATGTAAATAGAAGGTTGACTATAACTGCAAGAAACTTTTCAAGCAAATTGTGCAAAACATGGAACTGTTAAGAAAAGCCAGAACTCAGGAAAATGATATTATAGAAGGTAAGTCATTTAGATACACAGCTAAACAAATACCATTCTCAATAGAAATAAACCCCATACAACATTTTTAAATCTCTCTGTATACATTCATAAGCAAACTAGAAATAAGTCTAATTTAAAAGGGTATCCTATAGTCTACTTGCTAAATCTGGCAAATGGAGCTGGTAAGCATGTGTGTGTGCTAAGTCGCTTCAGTAGTGTCTGACTTTGGGACCTTATGGACTGTATGCAGCTTGCCAGGGTCCTCTGTCCATGGGATTCTCCAGGCAAAAATACTGGGGTGAGTTTTCATGCCCTCCTCCTTCCTGAGCCAGGGATTGAACCCAGGTCTCCTGCATTGCAGGCAGATTCTTTACCATTAGTGCCAGCTGGGACACCCCTGATAAGCATGATCAACCGGGAAACATTTCAATGTAGTTTCTTGGATTGGGTTTCACAGACTCAGAGTATTGCTGTTGCTGCTAAGTCACTTCAGTCGTGTCCGACTCTGTGCGACCCCACAGACGGCAGCCCACCAGGCTCCCCTGTCCATGCGATTCTCCAGGCAAGAACACTGGAGTGGGTTGCCATTTCCTTCTCCAATGCATGAAAGTGAAAAATGAAAGTGAAGTTGTTCAGTCATGGCCGCCTTGCAGGGATCCCATGGACTGCAGCCCACCAGGCTCCTCCATCCATGGGATTTTCCAGGCAAGAGTACTGGAGTGGGGTGCCATTGCCTTCTCCAATTGAGAGTACAGTAGAATTCAAATCCCAGGACTCCATGAGAGGAGAGCTGTAGATACTATTGGGAAAGATTATTCATTTTAGAAACAGTAATTTTTTCATCCTAGTTCCAATAGAGATAGGTTGCTGTTTTGGTTGGTTCATTTGGCAAGCAGGCTTCCTAGCTGTTGAAGAATGTCATTTTTGAGTATCTGCCTTCATGTGTGTGGGAGGGGAGGAAACGGGTTTCAGCTTCAGATCATATGGTTGTCAAGTTCAAATACTATTCCACAGGGGGGCTGATAATCAGTCAAGTCTGAAGTTTCTGGGTTAGACACACTTCCAAGGCAGTCTTGGCTTCCGAATGGGTTTTCTACTTTTATTGTATTATTTATTTTTTGCTTGTGCTTTATGAGGACTTCTGTTGTGGTGGTGATTCCTAAAGGACTTCTTTTATGTTCTTGTGACTCAGTAATGCTCTGCAAAGTTTGTTGGCTCCAATTTATTCAGCATTTAGGTGTTGGGTGGAGAGAAAGGGTTTGTATTTCAGGATATCTGATCTTGTTAAACTGCAGCCATGGACATTTTATAAAGTCCCTTGAAAATGGAATTAGAATTGAGTTTCCGGGTAAAATTTAAAATATAACTTGTGTGAAACACTTTGGGGAATTTCTTATAATTTTAAAATTGATTTTAATATTCTTACTCTTCTCAGAGCAAGACATGAACATTCTATTAAGAGTCGTGTTTAAGTAGTCAAATAATTTCTATAAATCTTATGAGAATAAAAGTGCCATCTCCTAGCTGCACATCCTTCTTCCACATGCTCCACTTCGCAGAAACAAACTTTGTACCCTGAATCTTGGCCCTGTGCCCTCCATTCTCTCAGAAGATGCCAAGAGAACTGTGCTTGATTAAAGTGAGAATTGGATCTTCCAATTAACATTAGCATCTTTTTTATCTTTTGTAGTCTGACTTGCTTGGAGGGATGGGTAACCATAGTTATTAACAGCTACTAATTATATTCCCTGCTTCAGGCCCAATATCTATGACTTCTATTAGATTGCCCATTTCCTCCACAGATTAACAATTCAGTTAATTCTGAGGTCAGATTATGCAATAATTAGATGGTCTATTTCCTAGTCAAGAATAAGAATGATAGTAAGGCTTAATTATTCATTAAGCACCTACTATGTGCTCAACTCAGAATTTCTTAATAAATATCACTACCCCCCATACAATGCAGCCTTACAGAGAAGGTATTATTACACTATTGGTAAACAAGGATGCTCTCGTTATATATATAGTACTCATTTTTTTTTTATGTTTCTTACCAGCTCATACAGCTTTTAACTGTCCTCTCACTCACTTTAGGTGGTCCTTTTTTGTCCTCCAAATATGTTTTACAAAATAGACCAAATTGGTCTGGAGACAAAGAAGGATAAAATAGATATACCACCACAGTTGCCTGAATTTCTAAATATCTAGTGTCTTCACATTTTCTGGTAAAGGAGTCTGACTACTGCTATGAGGTCCCATACAACACTCTGAACCTTGAAAACATCTCTTATAAGCCACATCTTAAAAGGAATGCATATCTTTCAGTTAAAAACTAAAATTAACTTGCTCAAGATCATATGACAAAGAAGTAACAGGGTCAGGATATATAAACTCAATTCTATGTGACTCTAAAGCCAGTGTTGTATAATTGTAATATATATTCACTTCAAGATGCTGCAACTGAAATTCTTAAAATTCACATACTTAATCCCGATGAACATAACACTTTTAAGTAAAAAAAAAAAAAGATAAGCAGCTGCTAGATAACTTTCAAATTTTGAGAAATTTATGTTTTCAGAGGATATGAATCACCACAGATACGGTGATTTAGATGAAAAGACAAGTGTCAGAATTGGAGAAAATATTTGCGAATGAAACAACTAATAAAGGATTAATCTCCAAAATACACAAATAGCCCATGCAGCTCAATATGAAAAAAACAAACAACCCAATCAAAAGATGGGCAAAAGACCTAAATAGACATTTCTCTAAAGAAGACATACAGATGGCCAAAAAGCATATGAAAAGATGCTCAACATCACTAACTATAAGAGAAATGCTGATGGTAACTAAAATGAGGTATCACTTCATACTGGTCATAATGGCCATCATTAAAAAATCTACAAACAATAAATGATGGAGAGTGTGTGGGGAAAAGGGAACCCTCTTGCACTGTTGGTGGAAATGTAAAACGATATAGCCAATCTAGAGAACAGTAGGGAGTTTCCTTGTAAAACTAAAAACAGAACTACCATATGACCTAGAAATCCCCCTACTGGGCATATAAGCAGAGAAAACCATATTTCAGAGAACAAACATGGACACCAAGGTGGGAAAGGAGGGTTGTCTATATTGGGAGATTGGGGTGAACATATATACACTTGATTCTATGTATAAAATAGATAACTAATGAGAACCAACTGTATAGTTCAGGGAACCCTACTCAGTATTCTGTGGTGATTTAAATGGGAAGGAAATTACAAAAAGATGGGATGTAAGTATACATATAGTTGATCAACTTTGTTGTACATCAGAAACTAACACAACTATAAAAGTAACTATATTCACATAAAAATAATGTAAAAATCAATTAGCATGGTTGATATTAACAATGAATTGTAAAATTTCAATGTTAAAAAGTAAAATCAACATGGTAGAAATTAGCACAAAAATACCCATGTTAGAGTATTACACAGACAATATCTATAAAGTAGAAGTGAAATTGTGTTCGTGGGTGTGTATAAAAAGTAAAACCAATTTCATAATCTAAACTACAGATTATTTAAAAGAAACATTTAAGGTGCTCTCCAGATAAGAGCACAATATCTTTTCTTTCTGTTCTGTTGCTAAATAATGAACTATTCATAATTAACCAACTCTTATTTAACCTAAGTATGGAGCTTAGATTTTATTTTGCAAAAATTATCATCCATCACAGTTCATTACCTTCAAATCTTCACATTTGTTTCAGAGTTTCTTTCTTTCTTTAATCCTCCACTAAGTCAAACTGCTTGCAAATACACTTTATAACAAATCTGTACAAAGGGAATGACTACTTGTACTTTTCATTTGTGCTTAAGCTTGCCTTGATTTGTAACTGTGATTTTAAAAGTAATGGTTATACATTCTCAGTTATTTGATAAAGAGAGGGCTTACTTACAAAGTATGGCAGAACAGTGTATAAGATTCACTATTTCACAACTGTGTAATTACACCAACCAAAGCTTAAGTTAATGAGTTCCCTAAATGGCTTAGGGAGAGAGAGCAAGTTATGAAAAGCACAGTTTGAAAGGGATGGAGATTATCTAGTCAATCAGAACTCTACCTCAACTATTCCAGAAAGATTGTTTTATCTCCTATCTTCAAAATCTGTCCAAGAAAAAGATTCCAAGTTAAAATGTGTTTAACAAATAACCCCCCAAATGATTCTATTACTGATTTTCCATGTATGAAATGACATTGAAGATGTGGTTTACAAATCTGAAATGACATTTGAAACCAGTAATTTTCTTGAAAATGTATGGTTTCAGGTGATGAGGCCCTATTACGAAGTTTTATGGGTAAAGTCACAGAGACATTACCTGAAAACTCGCTGAACACCGTTATGATCAGAATGCATATTTGTAAGCATTCAGTCACTATGGGTTCTAGGAAATCAATCAACCCACTGTTACCTGCCAATACTCACTTGGCCTCAGGCTTCATATTTATCAATTAGAACAGGTGAGAAAAACTCAATGTATAGAAAAGTAGAAAAAAAACCATGGGGAGTTAAGTCAATGCTATGCCTTATTAAAGGGATGGACCCATTTTGAGAAAGACATGCAGAACAGGACTCTTCACTGTCTCCCTAGCGTATATGTTGAACTCAACCTTCTCAATCTGACACTCACCTTTCTCTCATCCCACTTCCACATTGTGTGTGTTTATCTGGACAGCTTTCTGAAAAACTTCACTAAATAAACTGCTTTACTAAGATGCATTTTCTTGTTCCCATCATTGCAAATGTTTCTGGCTGGACTCAAACTCTTCCCAGTCTGGCCATCTTATGAATATTTAAAAGTAGTTAATGTCTCGGGGTTTAAAGAATCAGTTTCAGTCTGTGGTCTTTGCTCTATAATCTCACACTTCATAGTATTTGCAGCACTTGTCATACTAAATGCCAACAGTGGGCATTCAGTAATTGCTTGTTGGTTATGAAGGAAAAAAAAACAAGCAAGATTTATCTTCAGGGAAACAAGCACTCCTTCATGTGGTATGAAAACAGATGATACTAGTTCACTTCAATAATCCCATCTATAAATTCTATTTCAAGGACCCAGAGGCTGAAGTAAAAACTAGGGAAGTAGGTACATTGCAGGGGAACCAGAGATAGAGTTGTATTGTCATATTTATGTGTTTATGTGTTTGTATAAATCCTCGTAACCAGATACTAGCTAATGGTAAAACATGGTATTTGTAGATATTTAGACCAGTATACCTAAAGATATTAGCTAAAATGGCTTATTTCACATAAAGGAACAGCAGAATGCTTTATAAAAACAAAGAATTTTATATACCCTTCTGTTTGCACATAATTAGTTATGTATTTGCATTGTATATTGTGGTTACTGTAAAAACTAAATCCAAAACTCTGCATTGCATAGATAACTCAAAGAAACAGAAAAGTTAATGATACTTCTAAATGTGTTACCATGACTTCTGGTGAGGTCCTGAAGACAGCATAGATTTGTGAGGAAAGGATGTTAAAATGCTATCTTACTGAGTCCTGAACTTGGCTATTTCTTTTTTCACATCTGATCTTTGGTACAGAGGCTTATATCACAACGCTGGGCTGGAATCTGTGCAGAGGGAAAGAATATAACCTAACTGTTGTCTTGGTCATAAGGTCCCAGTGAGCAAAAGCAAGTGACTTAGTTCTATTCAATAAAATGGACTAAACATATTTGCATGAATATGAAAGTTGTTCCCTTTTTTATATATGAGATGCAACAGTTTCACTTTTTGCCAAGTCATAAACCAATGTTTTACTTATATACTTCTTACAAAATCAAAATATTGACTTCTTCCCATGCTGAAAAATAAGAAAAATCAGTTCCTATTAGAGTATATTCTGTAACAGAGACATGAACCAGCCAACAATGCCTTTCATCTAATCATTATAAAGATTATCTAAAAATGTCATTGTGGGCTTTAGTGATAGATAACAAAGAAATTCAACTATATTTTTGAACTAATTATAAATCCAGGGTTGTAAAACCACTCTAAAAATTATTCTTAGGACTACATGACACCAATGCCTTCAGTATAAAACTATCAGTTTCCTTGATTAACATGTAACATATATCCATTACCTTAAAGCTATTGTCTCATAGTATTGTCTCAACCACTCATGAATTACAACTTCCAGATGAAACAAACTGCTCCTTCCTAGGCAAGTAAGATCAAGAAGCAGGGGGACTGAACAGTTCTGTCCTATTCTAGTACCTGATAAACTAGCCAGGCTCCGGTGTGGGTGGGTTTTGGGCCCAAAGTCACACATATCCCTTTTATATTTCTTAAAGTGACAAAAAATGACCATCTACCCTAGCATTATGCACAGGTATCTGCAAATCCTTTATAAGTCACAACAAGTGATCACACCACTTTGATGTGTAAATGTATGAGGTGAAGATATCTGACATACACAGAAGAGCTGAATTTACTGAATTACCGAAGGCTGACATAAGATAGGCAACATTCCCCGGTATTGTTGTGAACAGCACCCACTGGAGGTGTGGAAGCCCACGTTTGGAGACAAATTTCATTTGTAAGCAAAGGACAAAGCATTCACTGGCTTTGATAGTATGACTTAGTGGAGAAAAAAGCCTGATAAATGAGAATACAGATTCATACAATAGTTTGATAGTCTCAAATTCAGATTTAATCACTGGAATGGATTTTGTTAACCGGGAAAATAATCAGAAAATGCAATAATCAGGAAATGTAAGGTTTGGACAATCACTGAAACCTTACGTCTTAGGGACCTAATGCCATCATAAAAGCCAAACTCCCGACTTGACATGTGGGAGTCTATGCAAAAGCCAGACCAAAAATTAATCAAGGCCACAGATGGATTTCACCTTAAACAAAGCTAGGCATCAAAAGCAAGACAAGGCTCAGAGGTTAATTCTGAGAACTCTTCTGGTTCCATGCCACTGATATGAGGTGCAGTTATTTATCAAGAAGCCCAAATTCAGAACCACACAGTGAAGAACCTTTGCCTAAACAATGAGATATTGCATAGTCACAGAAGCATTGTTTCCAAAAGCTAGTTTGCTGGGGCTTGGAAATTATAAAATTGGAATTTTGAACAGCTCTTTAGTTAAGAACAAACAGATTCAAAAGGTGGTAAATATCATCAAGAAAAGATGGCAAAGAAAAGTTCTTAAATATAGCTTACATCCATTCATACTTTTTCCTCTGAAAACTAACATACCCTGACTCCAAGGATTCTCACTTGAAAAAAGAGAACTTAGATGGACTTACACATCAATGGAGAGATGTATTCACCTTGGGTAAAGACAACTAAAACAGAGTTTTATCAAACAAACAAGGTAAATAGTAACATGGCTTATTTTAAAAGATGACTTAAAATCATCTCCGTGGAAAATAAAAGGTGCCCAGGAGCCTGGCGGGAGCATAGCATGCGGCTAGGCAGTAGGAAGGACTGTGCGGTCTGCTGCCAGCTCCTGCTGGCACTTAGCCCAGTGGCCCGATGCATGCTGTTGGTACCAGCCACCCCTGTTCGCATCCTCTTCCAGATGCTGGAGCCTTGGGCTGCCCCATCTGCGGACTCTAGGACTGCAGCATTAAATCCCTGGCTATCCTAGCCTTCAGTGGGCAAAATATTCAGTCTCTCTTCATTAAGTCCAGGCTTAAGGGAATTCTTCTTTGGTATTTCTCATCACAGTGGTATAGATGATGACGTATAAGAGAACTAGCAATTTGTAGCCCTGATCCTAAAAGGATCAAAAGCAAAATTTGTCTTCAAAAACAGTTTATGAATAGGACATTTCATCAAAGCACACAGACAGCTTGTCAAACCATGAAGTTTTTCAACAAATCATTGCCAGGTATGTTGGTATGTGAATAGTCGTTGCTACTTTTTCTGTTATGTAGAAATTACTCAGTTAGCTTATTTGAAGTTGCTGTAAATTTTCCTTCTTTAGAAGAGGTGAGAACAGAATCTTTGCAGTGAGGCTCATGAGTACCCGTGTTTCATAAGCCTGCCTGACACTTGCTGAGGCCCTAACCCTGGCCTCTGTCAGCAGCTTTCCCAAACTCTCATGGCCCTCAGGAAGTGCCACTGCTTCATCACAAAGGCAACTGAGTATATTACCCAAGTGATACCTGCATTGTTTATTTGCACTATAGAACACATTTCTTGCAATGTCAAAGTATAATCTGTATCTAATAATGAATAGTACTTTTGCAAACTGTGTGAAAACAAACCCATCAATGAGTTCATCAGTATTAAATCGTTTTGGTAACTGGCATTTTAAATGCTTTATATTGTGTAAAAACCCTTGGTGACTTGTTAAATACATGTTTAAAATGTTTTACAATCATGTCAGAAAAAAGTTGGTTGGTATCTTTCTGTGAATGGAGAACAGATTTTTTTGTTATTTAATCTATTTTAAATAATGAAATATCTGACATGTTTTTAGAAGTAAATTCGATTTGGGTAATAAAGGAAACCTATTGTTTAAGCAGTTTTCTTTAAAGAACTGTAATAATCTTTTCTCTCTTTATCTGACAGGCCACAATTAGATGGAAATGTTTATCGTTTATTCTATGATTAGTCCCCAAAACATTTGCTTTAATTAATTATAAAAGGCATATTTAATTGGACCATTAAGACAAGACCAAATGATTTATAGAAATGCTTCTTTCTATGTTAAATAAGGATAATTTCAGCCATTAAACACAAAATTAGCTTGGAGACTCCTGACAGTCAAGGAAACAAGGGAAAAATATGTGTTACCTAGGTTTTGTAAGTTGGTGAACTGAAGCATACCTGTGTTGGGTTGGAGCAAATTTACTTCCTTATGTAGTGGATTATAAATTACAGTAAATTAAATTAATACAAAATGTTTTTTGAATAGCAAAATGTCTACAACTATGAAGTATCCTTGTGTGTATGTTAGTCACTCAGCTGTGTCCAACTCTTTGTGACCCCATGGACTGTAGCCCACCAGGCTCCTCTGTCCATGGGATTCCCCAGGCAAGAATACTGGAGAGGGTTACCATTTCCTTCTTTAAGTATCTAAAGATTCTACTAAAGAGAGAGACCCCAGCTCTACTAAATCACTGCTGCTTAAAAAGATGATCATTTGGTAAAAAGAATGACAGTGACATTTGGTTTGCCAAGGAAACTCTATAGAATGAAGAATCAGTTTATAGTGAAAAGGTGATTAAGGAAAGCAGATTTCTTCAAAACACATCATAATAGAAATAGTGGCTTGAGGAGCTTTTTCTGTTTACTTGTGTTTTTCCTTAGTAATGAGAACAGAGTCAGCAAGAAATGAAATTATATTTTATCCTACTATTTTGACATGGTAATATTGCATTCAAGACAAGTTATCATTTACATCGTCTCATTGCTATATATCTATATCAATGAATCCACAACATCGAGTGAGGATACAATACTATCTTTCCTTGAAACTAAAGAAAGCAATGTGTTTGTGATACTGAGAATGTCACAAGCATTATTATAATAAACATTAGCAGCCACCATCTCCTCAGTCACGTGGATGCCACCAAAGCATGAGAAAATCATTTAGGAGGAAAGCCAGTCTGAGTTACAAAATAGAGTCATGCAAGTAGTGTTTCCTGAGAAACAAAATGATCCCATTTAAGAATACACAGTAGGTCAACGTGGGCTACAAAACAAGGATCTGTCTAATGCAGTTCTCCAGGGAAGCAGGTTTAATGACCTAAATAATAACAACCAATAATTAGCATACTAGCCACTTGTGGATAAATATGCTTTTGAAGTGCTTAAGGGCTCTAGAGCAGCCTGTTCACTTTAACTAGTCGAAAGGTCCCCTCCCTAAGTCTTGTTTGTATCATTAATTTACACTCTGCATGGAAAAAAGGAAGCATTTCAGATATAAAGATAGCATGACTTTAGGCCACACATTTCAGAGTGGATCCTAAGTCCATGGGTTACCATAAAGGAAATAGGAAAATTTAAAAGAATAACATAAATAAATAAATAAATAAGGGTGAATAATTTGGGTTCCAAAGTAGAACATGGTTGTTCTCTGCAAAGCAATCCCCAGAGACTATTGAGCTCTGTGGAAAAGGAAAATACATGTAGCACTCTCATGACACAGCCAGCAGGGCATTTTTGAGTACATTTTATTTACACTTGCAAGGCAGCACCTTGGGCAGGGGGGACACATTTTCATATTTTCTCCTACTGCATTGAACCGTATGCTTTGTAGCACTTCAGAGAGCTGGAAGAGTGGAAAGCCAAGATTCACCGTGCAGTCTTTTTTGTGACAGCAACATGGTGTGAAAAGACATCCAAAGAGACATCGCCAAGTGTGTGCTACATGATCAAACTCCTCATATTTAAGCTCACTCCCAGAAGAGACAGAGATTCCTCCACACAATAAGTAGCCAGGTGCCCACAAGTCCTGAGATCCTAAAAATTCTGGCCAAGTTGGGTTACTTCTGTGGTCTCCTGTTGAAAACTAGGTTGATTCACATTCAACAGGAGGACGATGGGACCGGAGGTGGGGAGCACCTCGGGGTGAATAGGGCTTGATGTGTTTGCTCTCCAATCAGTGTCACTCAATCAATGTGCACGACAATTAGCATCTTATTATGGTGTTTGCATTCTTCTTTTTTGGTACTGCATAATCTGGTACTTTATCATACCACCTCACATTCTTTAGCGGCTTCATGTCGCATTCATTGATTTGGAAGTCACTTCTCAAAAAAACTGAGACAGCCCCAGCTGAGAAGAGGAAATATCTGTGAAAGACCCAAGTACTCACTCAGAGCTCCTCATTCGACTTTTATACCAAAATGTATCAAGCCTGCTTTGTCTGTCTGCAGCGGGTTGACACATGAAAGTGGAGTCATTAGTCACTCAGTCGTGTCTGATTCTTTGCAACTCCATGGACTGTAGCCCGCCAGGCTCCTCTGTCCATGGGATTTTCCAGACAAGAATACTAGAGTAGGTAGCCATTCCCTTCTCCAGGGGATCTTCTCAACCCAGGAATCAAACCAGGGTGTCCCACATTGTAGGCAGATTCTTTACTATCTGAGCTACCAGGGAAGCTCCATGTACCAGGTCAGAAGCAGCAAAATGGAAGAGCCTAGAAAGGGTTTCATAAGGCAAGTGGAAAAGGCAGAGTAGGAAGAGACAAACTAGCTATAATTTGTCTTTTTGTCTATAATTTGGTTTTTTTTCTTCTATTCATGTAGAAGAACTTTATAGGCAAACATTTTTCTCAGGTTGCAATCTTA
Organism: Muntiacus reevesi; assembly: GCF_963930625.1. NCBI lineage: Eukaryota > Metazoa > Chordata > Mammalia > Artiodactyla > Cervidae > Muntiacus > Muntiacus reevesi. The sequence continues at coordinate 14,449,227 of NC_089265.1, read as the reverse complement.
AGACACAAGTTCTAAAGTAAGGATTAAAGTGCAAGAAATTCATGAAGAAAAGAGCAAGAAGAAGGGAAAGCAAATCAGAAAGTGTAAAAAACCAAGCAAAGGTATAATTTCACATAAAATCTTACCCTCAGCTTTATTCCACATGAAGCTATATAGAATATATTGCACCTCAGAGATTGTCCTATTGCAAGGCCAAAAGCATTGTTTTTCTTCTTGCTGCTCCTTTATTGATTATTTACTGGTTGAGGGCCATGAGGGTTGGGCAACATAGGAGGAAATATTCTGTTTTCCAACAGATGGCACAAGAAGAGGAGGCTGGGCTCACAGTGCCAGTAAAAGGGGGTCTGGTTAGGCCATCTATTACATCCACCTCCCCATGCCTGAAATTAAAAGGTGCTTGCTCCTTGGAAGATAAGCTATAACAAACCTAGACAGCATATTAAAAAGCAGAGACATCACTTGACCAACAAAGTCCTTGTAGTCAAAGCTATGGTTTTTCCAGTAGGCCTATATGGATGTGAGAGTAGGACCATAAAGAAGGCTGAGTGTCAAAGAACTGATGGGTGCTTTTGAAAGTGTGGTGCTGGAGAAGACTCTTGAGAGTGCCCTGATAGCAAGGAGATCAAACCAGTCAATCCTAAAGGAGATCAATCCTGAATATCCACTGGAAAGATTGATGCTGAAGCTGAAGGTCCAATATTTTGACCACCTGATCCAAGAGCCAACTCCTTGGAAAAGACCTGATGCTGGGAAAGATTGAGGACAGGAGGAGAAGGGGGCGACACAAGATAAGATGGTTGGATGGCATCACCGACTCAATGGACATGAGTTTGAACAAACTCTGGGAGATAATGAAGGGCAGGGAAGCCCAGCATGCTGCAGTCCATGGGGTTGCCAAGAGTTGGACATGACTGAGCAACTGAGCAACAACCACCACATACCTGAAGTGTTTAATATCGCTACTAATCACTGAGGTCAACAATTTTTGCTTATTCAGATATCAAAAACAGAGATCTATGTGCAATAAAATCATTTAGGTTCACAATGAGGAGCCTGAGTTAATTTAATTCAATAATGCTCACCCCCTACTTTTGGGGTCAAAATAACCAAGTGAGTACAGTAGAAAGACCACAGAATGTAGGAATTATAGGTTTTAAAGTCCTTCTCTACTGCCACTGGATACCTGTATGATCTTGGAGACTGTCCTTAGTTTATCTTGTTGATATGAATGGCTTCTTTATACCCCAAAACATCCCTCAAAACAAACAAAACACTAGAGTGTCAAAAATGAAATATTGAAAAATTTAGTCTAACTAACATAAAATGCTAAATAAATATAAACTAAAAACAAAAGCATAAATAGATTCAGCCAATATTACATTTGGCTATTGATGAAAAAGAACCTGATGTGGTAAAGGGCCTTTTACGAAGATCCTAATGTGTTTTCAGACAAGCTATGATATGTTTTCCTTAAATTTCTGAGATTATACACACACACATTCATATACATACATACTCTTTAAATACACATATATATTATATATTTTAAAATATATATATCAGTTTGCAAACTTATAGTTATCTTTTTCTAACAGTTTAACTATGTATACACTTAGAGTGAGTGAGTGTTCTTTCAATTGTCTATATATTTAAAATATGTTAATACTTAGAGGTAATAATGTGCCAGTGAAGAGTAAAGGTTATTATACTTTATAAAGGTTTTATAGTTTTTTTTCCTTTTAAAAATTGGGGGGTCCTAGGGAGTTGTGTAGGGAAAAGTTGTCTCCTTTTCTAACATATTTGTCAGTATTTTCAGAAAGTCATATTTATATTTTTGAAGGCAATCCTGTATCAGTATACAGAGGGCTGAAATGACAATTTTAAAACAACAAACCCTAATCCCTAATGACTGTACATCTGTGTCAGAAAACAGTCACATCATCTGGCATGATTAAAAGGTTTGTTGATCAGACCTCTATAGCTGAAAGCCAAGTACAGCAAAGTAAGATCTGGTTTTCTGCTTCACAATTGCAAATAAAGACTGGCACACAGACCAGAGAAAACAGTTGTTCTTACAAAATCTAGGTCTGTGCAATTTTGGTTGAAGAAAATGTCCCGAAGCAATAATTCCCTTGAAAACAAAGACACTCAAGTTTTCAGGCTCACACTGTTAAGCTAAAGTTTCCACGTGTATAAATATGGGCTTAAAATGAAAATACAGGATGCCACATTTTATGTAACCTGGAAAAAAACTTTAAATACCATTATTCTCATACCATGTATCATTATGACATCAAGTTCATAACGAAAATCCACATGAAATTAAAGTCTACATTTAAAAAAATGATGACATTTTAAGTAACCATTCAATAATAATAACAATAATGTAAAGTTGTTTATATACTTGTAAATATTCTCCAGAAAGTAATACCACCTCTTTCCTTGTCTCCACAGTAAGTAAGTAGCCCAACTGGCTGGCCCACAATTGGCATTCAGTCAAGATATTTAGTTGAAAGATTGTTATTTGAATTGATAAAGAAATATGCAAACATGAAACACTTGTCAAAAGATAATTCTAGGAATGACACAGACCTCTGCCCTGATGTCTATAGAATACTAGAAGTTGCAACCACATTGATATAAAGACTCCACTGGACCAAGGGAGAAATATATTTTAGCATGGTAATTATTTTTTAAAGATAGAATTCATATTGTCATATATGCCTGATTATAAATTTTGCATTCTCTTCTACAACTATCTCTTTTGGGAGAAATAAAAAAAAAGCAGAATGCACTAGAGATGGAATTCTGATGGCACAAGACTGACTTCACTAAACCCAGACTTTTTCTTGCTGCAGACATGCCAGTGATTTTGGATCAGACTCAGACAACACAGGACAGTGTAATTGAAATTTGTCATTTGGCACAGCTTCTGGTATTTTTGATGTATCCCAGCAAAGTCCATAACATCAAAACTGAAAAGTCCTATTGTTTATATTTTATTGAAATGTTGTCTATAACAGAGACCACTTGCTTAGAATCACCTGCACCTACTAAGGCCCTGGATTTGAATTATTTCTTCTTTCCATTTTTTTTTCTACCTCTTCCTTTTACTCTATTTGATCTCTGCCCCCCACCCCTAAATTTCATCCTTCGAGTTTTCATCCAAGACTTACATTTCTGGATATTAAGCCATGCAAGCTTTGTGTGATGTTTTCCAATATGACTTTCCATATGCAACTAACTGAATTCCAAGTGGCAGGACAGGCTGCTTAACAAAGTGACGATCAAGCTCATTCAGGTCACTGCAAAACTCAACTGTTCCAAATGTATGCTTAGGCATGACAATGTTACTTGAGCGTGACGAACCAAATGTATGTGTCAGAGGTACTGAAAGATAAAGTACCCAGGTAACCCTGAGATTCAAAAGCACCTTCTAAATTAACTGTGCCCCAACGACTGTGTTTCTTATGAGTTAAGGAAATCCACTCTTTGTTCTTCATAGGAGTTCCTGATCAATTTGGATTATCTTTCAGGGAGATAAATCTCCTGAAGAAGGTTAAAATGACATTTTATTTTAAATTAAGATTAGAAACAATGACATTTTATACTCCTAACCATGCATTTTTCAATAGATAATTATAAAGGGCACCATGGTTTTAACATTTAACTTATTTTCAGAAGACTAAAAAGGGTAGGAAGCATTTCTATTTAACAATTTTAGCACTTAGAGGCAAATAATTTTATCTGAAATCTAGCATCGTTGACTGCTGTACTTTTGCTATAAAATTAATCTTCAGTGAGTATTTATGAAGAAATATTTCTTTGAAGCAAGCATCTCTGAAATTCTTGAATGCATCAAGTCTGGTTATATATATGTATATATTATACGCTATTTTATATATATATCAGGGAGGCCTGGTGTGCTGCGGTTCATGGGGTCCCAGAGTCAGACACGACAGAGTGGCTGAACTGAACTGAACTGAATATATATATATATATATATGTCATTCACAGTTCTAATGTGTATACACAAAGAGAAACAATATGCAAGAATGAGAGAAAGTTTTCATTTATCAGATATAAGTCATCTTAGCTATCACTTGAACACTTGACATGTGTCGGCATGCAAGTGAATACATTAGTTGCTCAGTTGTGTCTGGCTCTTTGAGACCCATGGGCTACTCTTGTAGCCCCACCAGGCTGCTCTGTCCATGGAATTCTGCAGCAAAGAATACTGCAGTGGGTCGCCATTGCCTTCTCCAGGAGATCTTCTGACCCAGGGACTGAACCGCATCTCTTGTGTCTCCTGCCTTGGCAGGCAATTCTTTACCACTGAGTTACCTGGGAAGCCCTGTCTAATCCCTCCTCACTTAGAATGTAACCAGAAATGCCTCTGTCAGTGTTGCTCTGGGTGGACAAATTACAGCTTGTGGCCAAATCCAACCCACTCTATCTTTCTGTAAATGATTTTTATCTAACACAGTCATGTATATGCATTTAGATACCATTAAGTTCCAGAGACCTATGACCCTCAAATCTCAAACATTTACTTGTTGCTATTTAGTTGCTAAGTCATGTCTCTTTGTGACTCCATGGTTGCAGCATGCCAGGCTTCCCTCTCCTCCAATACCTCTATCAGAGTTTGCTCAAACTCATGCTCATTGAGTTGATGATAACATCCAACCATCTCATCCTCTTCTCCTCCTGCCTTCAATCTTTCCCAGCATCAGGGTCTTTTCCAGTGATTCAGCTCATCACATTAGGTGGCCAAAGTATTAGAACTCCAATTTAAGCATCAGTTCTCCCAATGAATATTTAGGGTTGATTTCCTTTAGGACTGTATGGTTTCATGTTCTTCCTGCCCTAGGGACCCTCAAGAGTCTTCTCCACCTTACTTCAAAAGCATCAGTCCTTCAGCTCTCAGCCTTGTTTATGGTCCAACTCTCATATCCATACATGACTACTGGAAAAAAAAGCATCATTTTGACTATACAGACCTTTGTTGGAAAAGTGATGTCTTTGCTTTTTAATATGCTGTCTAGGTTGTTCATAGCTTTCCTTCCAAGGAACAAAAATATTAAAGAATATTTCTATAAAGGCCTTTTATAGAAAACATTTTCCAGTCCAGAAATAAGTAATGCTACCATTGAGAGTTGATCCCTTCCTTGGGTAACTTATATCTTAGGGAATAAACATACTAGAATAACATTATAATCTGATGAAATGACAAACGCTTTTAAAGCAATCTGAAACTCTAATTTGTTTTACATTGTGTTTCATGGATTCTTACATCTCAATAATCACTGCTAGAGTAAGAGCCCTCAAATTCTTAAAAAGGCTTTGTGATTATCTCTCTGTTAAGATACTGGGGCTGAGAAGAAATTTTTATATGTCCTCTATCCTGTCACCAGCTTAGGATTAGAGAGTTCAGGATTTCAAGACTTACAAACAGCATGTCCAAAATAGCTGCTGTAATGCTTCCAAGGACAGAGAAGTCACTGTGGAGAAAATGAAGAATGCTTACATTCTTGGGAGTGAGCTTTTTAAAGCCACTCTACTATAGAAGAAAGGGTAAAGAAATCAATAGAGATATAATATCATTACTAATGGGACCTGTCAATACAAGGCTATTTGTGTGTATTATTTTACTTTTTTTTTTCCAGCTGGGTTATTTGAAGGGCATGATAAGTGAGGGAAATTCTCATTTAAGCACATTTGTTTGTATTGATACAATCAATTGACCTCAATTTTCCTAGATGTGGCAGACAAGGTAAAATTAGTTATTCTTAAACAAGGAATATTCTGCATCAAGGTTAGCAGGAAAAGGTAAACCAACATTTTATCTGTATTGATGCTTCTACAACTAGCTATCATCAATGTTTCAAATATCATCTTTATAGTGAACACCACTGTGACAAATGCTATTCATTCACTTATGTAAAACTGAGCCATAAAACAAAGAAACAAGATAGGAGGATTACAGGAATTTTCAAAGATTTTTATAAAATTGAGCAATGAACTATTTTGTCCTGAGAAGGGTTTTTACAAACAAAATATGAATTGGAGTATTTTCAATGAACATATTTACACTACATTATCAGGGGCTATTTATTTTGCTCAAAGGAGAATGGGAACACATTTAGGGGAACTCAATTTTAAAATCCAGTGAAGGCATTGAAATAGTTGAAGGAAGTACCTGTTTGGATAAACAAAAATATGTTTTTTAATTCTGAGATTCTAAGGAAATATATTAACAAACAATGGTTGTCAAAGTTGGCTAAGCACAAAATGAACCATTTATGTGCAAAGGAAAAAGCTTCAACTTTTATTTAAAAGACAATAACATGATTAAGCTTTACTAATAATGAAACAAGGATTGCAACTGACACATTCCTGCTGCTACTGCTGCTAAATCGCTTACTCATGTCCGACTCTGTGCAACCACATAGACGGCAGCCCACCAGGCTCCTCTGTCCCTGGGGCTTTCCAGGCAAGAATACTGGAGTGGGTTGTCATTTCCTTCTCCAACGCATGCATGCATGCTAAGTTGCTTCAGTCGTGTCTGACTCTGTGCAACCCCATGGACAGCAGCCCACCAGGCTCCTCTGTCCACGGGATTCTCCAGGCAAGAACACTGGAGTGAGTTGCCATTTCCTTCTTCTACCAGTCATTTACAAGAAGAGGTGATCATGAAGAAAACATGAGAACTGCACAATGTGGAGATGTGACTAGTGGTATCCTCATTCATACATTTGCCTTGTCAAACTGCATTGGTTGGAGTTTATATGTAATTCATAAATGTATTTGTTTTCTTAGTCTGAGTATTTACAGGGTCACAGTGTATTTCTCAACTACAAATGATAAAAAAATAGAACTCAAAACATACAGAGAGAAATAAAAAATAAATAAATAAATAAAACTCAAACTATTCTGAATAAAATGGGAGACTTCATTTGCTCTGTAATTGGAAAATTTAAGGATGGAACTGGCTTCACTCCAGTGTATGCCGTAAGACTCTGATTCTCTGCCTCTACATTTACATGCTCTGCTTGTCACTACTGGTCTCTTTAAATCGTTGTCATTCTCTTGGGCTCTAGACAAACTTTCTTCACACAATCAGTAAGATGCCCACTGGTCAATCAATCTCATATCTTACAAATATCAATTCTAAAGAAACTGAAATCAACAAGTTCTCAGCTTCCAAGTATCAAATCTAGTTCAGTACAGCTTAGTCGATCAGTTATGTCTGACTCTGCAACCCACGGACTGCAGCACACCAGGCCTCCCTGTCCATCACCAATTTCCGGAGTTTACTTAAACTCATGTCCATCAAGTTGGTGATGCCATTCAACCATCTCATCCTCTGTCATCCCCTTCTCCCCCCGCCTTCAATCTTTCCAGCATCAGGGTCTTTTCAAATGAGTCAGTTCTTCGCATCAGGTGGCCAAAATATTGGAGTTTCAGCTTCAGCATCAGTCCTTCCAGTGACTATTCAGGATTAATCTCCTTTAGGATGGACTGGTTGGATCCATCCTACCAACTCCTTCAAGGAGTTGCATTCCAAGTGACTCTTAAGAGTCTTCTCCAATTCCACAGTTCAAACGCGGTGCTCAGCTTTCTTTATAGTCCAACTCTCACATTGGTACATGACTATTAGAAAAACCATACCTTTGACTAGATAGACCTTTGTTGGCAAAGTAATGTTTCTGCTTTTAATATGCTGTCTAGGTTGCTCATAGCTTTTCTTCCAAGGAGCAAGCGTCTTTTACTTTCATAGCTGCAGTTACCATCTGCAGTCACTTTGGAGCCCAAGAAAATTAAGTCTCTCACTGTTTTCATTATTTCCCCATCTATTTGCCATGAAGTGATGGACCAGATGCAATGATCTTAGCTTTCTGAATGTTGAGTTTTAAACCAGGTTTTTCTCTCTCCTCTTTTACTTTCATCAAGAGGCTCTTTAGTTCTTCACTTTCTGCCATAAGGGTGGTGTCATCTGTGTATCTGAGATTATTGATATTCCTCCCAGCAATCTTGATTTCAGCTTCTGCTTCATTCAGCCTGGCATTTTGCATGATGTACTCTGCATATAAGTTAAATAAGCAGGGTGACAATATGCAGCCTTGATATACTCCTTTCACGATTGGGAACCAGTCTGTTGTTCCATGTCCAGTTCTAACTGTTGCTTCCTGACCTGCATACAGATTTCTCAGGAGGCAGGTAAAGGAGTCTGGTACTCCCATCTCTTTCAGAATTCTCCACAATTTGTTTAATCCATACAGTCAAAGGTTTTGGCATAGTCAATATAGCAGAAATAGATCTTTTTCTGGAACTCTCTTGCTTTTTTGATGATTCAACAGATGCTGGCAATTAGATCTCTGATTCCTCCGCCTTTTCTAAATACCTCATAGCTTACTTGGAAAAGAATCCGCCTGCAATGCAGGAGATCCCGGTTCAGTTCCTGGGTTGGAAAGATCTGCTGGAAAAGGGAGAGGCTACCCACTCCACTATTCTTGGGCTTCCCTGTGGCTCAGCAGGTAAAGAATCTGCCCGCAATGCGGGAGACATGGGTTTGATCCCTGGGTTGGGAAGATTCCCTGGAGAAGGGAAAGGCTACCCACTCCAGTATTCTGACCTGGAGAATTCCATGGACTGCATTGTCCATGGGGTCGCAAAGAGTCAGACAGAACTGAGCAACTTTCACTTCCACTTCCACTTTCCTCTGCCTTTTCTAAATCCAGCTTGAACATCTGGAAGTTCACAGTACACGCACTGTTGAAATCTGGCTTGGAGAATTTTGAGTGTTACCTTGCTAGCATGTGAGATGAATGCAATTGTGCGGTAGTTTGAATGTTCTTTGTAATTGCCTTTCTTTGGGATTGGAATGAAAACTGACCTTTTCCAGTCCTGTGGCCACTGCTGAGTTTTCCAGTTTTGCTGGCATATCGAGTGCAGCACTTTCACAGCATCATCTTTCAGGATTTGAAATAGCTCAACTGGAATCCCATCACCTCCACTAGCTTTGCTTGTAGTGTTGCTTCCTAGGGCCTGCTTGACTTTGCCTTCCAGGATGCCTGGCTCTAGGTGAGTGATCACACCATTGTGATTATCTGGGTCATGAAGATTTTTTTTGTATATTTCTTCTGTGTATTCTTGCTACCGCTTCTGAATATCTTCTGCTTCTGTTAGTTCCATACCATTTCTGTCCTTTATTGTGCTCATCTTTGCATGAAGTGTTCCCTTGGTATCTCTAATTTTCTGGAAGAGATCTCTAGTCTTTCCCATTCTATTAGTTTACTCTATTTCTTTGCATTGATCTGTGAGAAAGGCTTAGAAATAAAGATATAGCACTATCTTTCAACTATTCTCATTAGTTCTATGGATTGATTGGGGATATTTCAACAAAGGAACTGTTTTCATGAAATTCTTTCTTTAAGATGATTTATTTAGAATACTCTGACACAGATTTTCCTATAAGGTTCTTATAGGAAATCAAATCTAATGGAAGGAATTTATTGACTTTAATTTGGTTAAAATAACTGGTGCTGCCAATGTATCTCAGAATATACGAAAAATAAAATACCCCAGCAGTATTTCAGCATCTATGTCAAAAAACATAATGTAAAAAATAGAAAAAATCCAAAGGAAAACATTTTGCATGTATTTATCCAGTTAATAATCTAAGTTGCATACACACAAAATTAGGAACTTGGGAATGGGGATTTATATACACAAACTACTGGAGTAATATTGTTTTCACTAACTACACCCTTACTAGCATTCTAAAGAAAAAAATAAAGATACACACTATCTTTCAGATATTCTCATGAGTTCTGTTGACTGCTTGGGGATATTTTAACACAGGAACTGTTTTCATGAAATTCTTTTTTTAAGACGATTTATTTAGAATACACTGATACAGATTTTCCTATAAGGTTCTTTCTAACTATGAATCTTTCAATTATTAACATTCCAGGACTCTTATGTTTGTCCTCTCTATTGTCTCCCATAATCCAGTGTTTCAGACTAGTTGCATTTCTAAGATCATTCTTATAATGTATAGTAAGGAAACACTTTTCAGGTTAAAATTTTAAACTAGTAAATATAAATCATGTTCTTTCTTTCTAAAATCCCCTGTAGAGTCTATACTGCATGCATTTACACAGGTATTATATGAGTTAACAGCAGAAGATTCCACTTTTTAAAATATATGAATTGAGAACCAGGTTTGTTGAAATTTAATAGTTTCTTTTGGTCCATGTTTGTTAAACTTCTTCCTATACATGAAAAGCAGGAAGAGAGTACATTTTAGCAGTTCTCATCTCAAGGAAACAAATGTTTCTTTCCTTGTTTTATTTTTATTGTATGATATGATGAATGCTGATTAAACTTATAATGGTAATCATTTCACAATACATTTTACTATACATTGTAAGGTCTCTTTCTTAAGCTTATTCAGTGATGAATGTCAACTATATTTCAATAAAACTAGAACTAAAAGATCCAGTATTATTGTGGGACAGGCCTTTCTAAAAATGAAACAACTATCAGCTTTGGTTGACATTCTCTAATCTAAACCAAATTGCATCATTTTAGTTGGCAAGAAGTATATTTCACAGATAGTTTTTCTTTGAAACCATGAATATAATCAATATTTCATTTGAATCATTTTTTATTTTAAAAATAGAAGAAGCTATAAAACTTAAGGAGGTATTAGGCATACTCAGTTTATAAAGTATGATTATACATTTAATTAATTTAAAGTTTAATTCATAAGCACATTTGTTTCTTTAAAAAAGTGAGAAATGTATTTTTTGTTCCACATTTTCATTTTTTGGGGGGTCCAGTTGTTGGATTTTATTAAAGTATTTCACCAGGAATATATCATTAAAATAGCTATAGTTAGCTTTGATGCTATTTCAAAGTTCAAGGCAATAACATATGTTTTCAAACCCAGAATATTATTTTTCACTTTTATGAAAGGTAAAATATGTAAATTAGCCATCCAGAGACAAATATGAAAATCCAGGTTGATTGAAGAGTTATTTTGTGCAGAATTGTAAAAAAAAATATTAGGTAAAAATATTTTTAAAAATTAAAAGATAACGCTTATTTTAGGATCTATGGTTAGGAAAGTTCTTTCAAGGAAGATTCAAAATATAGAATTAAAAAAGCCTGAGATATTTGGTAATAATATGACTGGGGAAAAATACAATTTAAACAATGTTCCAAGATGTGTGATAACTGGAGAAATTTTTAATTCAATAAATGTGCCAAATACTATGTAAAGAATTCATATGAACTAATAATGAAAAGTAAACATCCTTAAGACTTCTCAGTTGAAAAAAGTATATAGGTAGGCAATTCATGAAAGCAGGAATATAAGTGTCCAATAAACATTTGAAAAGTTATCTAACTCAACAATGAAAGATGATACATGGTTACATGAAAATAGCAAAATGTAGAACAATATATCATACAATGCACACTTAGTTGTGCAGTAGTGTCCAATTCTTTGTGACCCCAAGAACTGTAGCCCGCCAGGCTCCTCTGTCCATGGGATTCTCCAGGCGAGAATACTAGAGCGGGTTGCCATGCTCTCTTCCAGGGGATCTTCCCAACCCAGGTATCGAACACAGGTCTCCCATATTGCACGCAGATTATTACCATTTCAGCCACCAGGGAAGTCCATATTATACAATAGTGTTCTTTAAATTATCTGAATAAAACAACTATCACTCCTACAACAATTTTTAGGTTTTTTTTTAAAGATCTGTACCAAAGTATTAATAGTGGCTACATCCGGGGAGGGAAAGACTGATGTTCAGAAGAAATTTTCAGTTATATTACATGATTCTCAAACAGCTTGAGTTTTAAATAATAAACATTTTTTACTTTTGAAATAAAGGAATATTTATATTTTTCATAAAATAATGGTGCAATTCTACTGCTAGTTATAGTCACATGAGATTTTAAAATATGAATAGTCAACAACAAACGAAGTCATAAATGAAGGCAGGAATATGGCTTTCAGGTTAGCATCTCAACGTTGAACTAGTTCCCTTTGTTTTGAAACACTGACAGAAACTTATTTCTGTTTCTTTAATGATCATAGGCACAAATAAATTGCAGAAGATAGGCAGAGAACAATAAAGCTGTATGTATAAACTCTCAAATTGGGTTGATCAATTAGTCGTTTCCCCAAATCTTAAATAATGCTTAACCTTTTCCATAGATGGCAAATTTCTAACTTTTTAAAAACTATGTTATAGTATCATAATATAAGATACTAGATAAACATACATGGCCTAATTACACATCACAATAAACAGAGTAAATATCTGAGAAAAAAAATGTGCTAGCAAAACTATTTTAGGTTTCTGCTATGACGCCAACTGCAGAGCTGCCTAACATAACAGAAATAAATTCTAACACTATTAGGTGTGATCAAGGTTTCTTTGGAGGAAAATTCTATATCCTTCACTCTCAAATAAATTGCTAGATGAAAGTTAAAGTACCTTTAAAAAGAATCAGGCTATTTATTTTAAATGAGATTTAAGGGACTACATGAAAATACCTAAGGTAGAGGCAACAGTAAATTTTCCTTAAAATACAATCTATTGAGATATCCATATTCAAACTGACATCTATCTATCCATACTTACCTATGTCTATCTAAATATTATATATCATATACATATGCTGTGTGTGTGTTCAGTTGTGTCTAACTCTTAGCAACCTTATGGACCATAGCCCACCAGGCTCCTCTGTCCATGGGATTTCCCAGGCAAGAATACTGGAGTGGGATGCCATTTCCTCTTCCAAGGCATCACCCCAACTCAGGAGTCAAACCCACATCTCTTGCATTACAGGGAGATTCCTCACCACTGAGCCACCGGGGAAGCCCTATATACATATACACTATATAATATTCTATATCTATCTCTCTACATAATTATAGTTCCCGAGTGCTATAATAAATTCCCACAAATTTAGTGGCTTAAACAAAACAAATGTATTATACAGTTCTGTGGTCAGAAGCCTGACACAGTTCTCAGTGGGATAAACGTAAAGCGGCAGCAGTACTGTATTTCTCTCCGGTGGTTCTAGAGGATAATCTGTTTCCTTGCCTTTTGAGCTCCTAGAGGCCAGCAACATTCCACATTGGCTTGCGGGCCCTTTCCTCTTTGTTCAAAGCCAGCCATATCACAATTTCTATGCCTATTCTTCAGTCCTCACCTTTCCCTCTGATTCCAATCAGGAAAGCTATGTCAAGATACAGCCCATCTCTAGTGGGATGAGGGATTATTGAGTGGATGACTGATGGGAAGATTGAGAGGAACTGACCCACACAAAGGGGTAAGGCAGGGAGGGGTATAGAAGGCCAACTATATCAAATCCACAGAGCTGCCTAAGACAAGTGCTGTTTGTTAGTCAGAATGGGATAAAAATGATTACTTTGATAAAGTAATTTATTAAAATTAGGATAGGGAGGTGGGATGGGGGACCGGGATGGGGAATACGTGTAACTCTATGGCTGATTCATATCAATGTATGACAAAACCCACTGAAAAATAAAAAATAAAAAAATAAAAAAAATTAAAATAAAATAAAATTAGGATCTGGATCCTTGTTCTATAAGGGGCCAAAATTTTACTATATTTTAGGTTTTGTTGGCCAGATGGTCTCTGTCCCAACATCACAACTGCTTTGTACTGCCAGTTAAACCTGCCTGTAGCCACAGACAATAGGTAAATGAAAGGCCAAGGTGGAGCTTCAATGGACACAGTGTGCACTTAAAAAGTTTGAAACGTACATCATGTCTACGTGTCAGAATATTATTATCACTTTTCCCGATTTACAAATATGAAATTCATTCTTAGCTCATGGGCTATTCAAAACAAGCAGTGAGCTAGTTTTGGCCTGTGGTTTATAGTTCACTGATGGCTGGACAAGATTACTTAAAATGAATAGAAATGCTTTTGACACCCATTATTTCATATTTCTGAGGTATAGTCAAAGAGGCTATATGATGTCTTAAAAGCTTAAATGCCTCAATAGTTATTATATCTTTAAAATATTGGATCAGAAGTTATTTATCTTCTGAATGGAAACAAGTATATCAATAATGAAATCAGTTTTTTATCACAGATTATAGAAATTAAAGCCAATATCGATGTTTTATTGGCAGAATAAATATGGGCTGAGGTCATAAGTCTAAATGAAGAAGTCTTTCTTTAGTGAGAATTATAGTTAACATCAAAGGTCAAAAGTCACAAATCTACTGAAACTATTGTTGCTCAGTCGCCAAGTTGTGTCTGACCCCAAAAGGCACGCCAGGTTTCCGTATCCTTCACCATCCCCCAGAGATTGTTCAAACTCATGTCCATTGAGTTGGTGATGCCATCCAACCATCTCATCCTCTGTCCCCCTTCTCCTATCATGCCTCCTTCTCCTTCTGCCCTCAATCTTTCTCCTTCTTCCAAGGAGTCAGCCCTTTGTATCAGGTGGCCAAATTATAGCTTCAGCATCAGTCCTTCCAATAAATATTCAGGGTTGATTTCCTTTAGGATGGACAGGTTGGATCTCTTTGCTGTCCAGGGGACTCTCAAGAGTCTTCTCCAGCACCACAGTTTGAAAGCATCAATTGAAACGACTACGTCCTTTTAAATAAAATTTCCTTATTATAGAAAAACATAAACAAAAGATCTGCCTAAGGTGCTTCTGAACAAGGAATGTGTGTAAGAACTTTTCACCTTATTCCTATAACACCCCAGTATTTGCCAAAGAGAGTCATGAGTGGATAAAATGTAGATGAATATCCATGAATTCAGATGTGTCCATTAAAGGTAACATCCAGAATGAAATGTGTAAGCCTTAAAGAGGAACCTAGATTTCATATACAGGCAGAGACAAGTACCAGAGAATTGGAGCTGTTGTTAAGGTAAATTAATTTGTACTTCAAATCTCTTAGGCTGGTGGAAATCCAGATATGATAGAAATACACAGGGCATTGTAAAGACTTGGCCACTGGGAGTGATTTACTTTTCATATTATGATGTTCATCTAAATAATTTGCTGGGCACAGGTTTTAATAGTGAGGCCAGGGCTTTAACTCAGGTGTAGGTCAACCCTTCCTTCACCTACAAAAATTACAACTCAAAAGGTCTGAGTTGAGACTTCTCTGCCTGTCCAGTCTTTAAGACTCTGCACTTCCAAAAAGCAGGAGGCACAGGATTGATCCCTGGTTGGGAATCTAAGATCCCACATGCTATACAGTGTGGTCAAAAAAATAAATAAATAAAATGTACAGTTCAATGAATATTTTTTTAAAGTACTGGATGGACTAACCTGCTTCCTATGTTGAAGGTTATAGAGGCTTCTAGCAGCTTCCAGCCCTATAGGCTCCTCACATAGTTCATTCAACTCTGAATAAACATGATTTTAAGTTTTGTTTCACTGGAAACACTGATGCTGAAGCTGAAACTCCAGTACTTTGGCCACCTGATGTGAACAGCCAGCTCACTGGAAAAGATGCCCACCTGAGAACATCCCAGCAATTAGATTTGGTTACTTTTTAAAACTGCCATGGCTATTTAATGTTACGTACACTGTGAACATTCACTTAGTATAATTAAAGATGATTTAAATGCTGCATCTCAGCCTCATGAAAAACCTTGGATATAAAGGAGTAAACCAAGATCCCTTATCTCTATGCAAGTGAAATAAACAAATTTCAGTTTCATACTTCAAAGGATCTGTTCACTATAGCTAGAAGAAAAAGGGCTGAAATATAAGCTTCATGAGGGTAGTAGCCTTAGTTTTCTTTATAATTATTTTATCTGCAGTGGCCTGCTCATGCCTGACACAAAGTATAATAGGTACTCAATATTTTCTGAATGAATGATAAACCACTGAACCCATAATATACAAAACTTTTTGTCAATTATTAACAGAATTCCATATAAAAAGGCAAAGAATAGTAACAAGTGATTAACAATAGACATATAGATGGCTAATAAAAATATAAAAAATAAAACAACTAATGACTCCATGTTTTGCCCACAGGATTGGTATTCTTAAAACACTGAAAATTGCCAAATGTTGGTGAAGGTATAAAACACATTCTTTGGGCAATTATTGGAAGAATAAATTGCTAAAACTTTTCCGGAAGGAAGGCATTTTTACCAAGGCACCAAAACGTTAAAAAAATAAATAAACAACTATTTCACTAACAAACCTCAATAGAACCTGGAAACATGCTGAACAGCAAAAAATAAATAAATAAAGGAAGCAGAAAAGAACACAATATGGTATGACTCCATTCATATAAAATGAAGAAACATATAAAACTAATGTATGGTGTTAGGAGTCATGCTGGAAGTTCTGTTCAGGGAGAAGGGATTAATAATAGGGGCTATAAGAGGCATTCACGTATTGCAGAATTCTGGCTTGGAGAATGTTGAGCATTACTTTACTAGCGTGTGAGATGAGTGTAAATGTGCGGTAGTTTGAGCAATCTTTGGGATTGCCTTTCTTAAGGACTGGAATGAAAACTGACCTTTTCCAGTCCTGTGGCCACTGCTGAGTTTTCGTTTTGCTGGCATATTTAGTGCAACACTTTCACAGCATCTTATTTTAGGGTTTGAAATAGCTCAACTGGAATTCTATCACCTCCACTAGCTTTGTTCATATTGATGCTTCCTAAGGCCCACTTGCCTTCACATTCCAGGCTGTCTGGCTCTAAGTGAGTGATCACACCATCGTGATTATCTGGATCATGAAGATCTTTTTTGTAAAGTTCTTCTGTGTATTTTTGCCACCTCTTATTAATATCTTCTGCTTCTGTTAGGTCCATACCATTTCTGTCCTTTATTGAGCCCATCTTTCCGTGAAATGTTCCCTTGGTATCTCTAATTTCCTTGAAGATATCTCTAGTCTTTCCCATTCTATTGTTTTCCACTATTTCTTTGCACTGATCACTGAGGAAGGCTTTCTTATCTCTCCTTGCTATTCTTTGGAACTCTTCTTTCAAATGGGTATATCTTTCCTTTTCTCCTTTGCCTTTTGCTTCTCTTCTTTTCACAGCTCTTTGTAAGGCCTCCTCAGAGAGCCATTTTGCTTTTTTGCATTTGTTTTTCTTGGGGATGATCTTGATCTCTGTCTCCTGTATAATGTCATGAACCTCCATTCATAGTTCATCAGGCACTCTATCAGATCTAGTCCCTTAAATCTATTTCTCACTTCCACTGTATAATCATGAAGGATTTGATTTAGTGAAGAATTGATGCTTTTGCACTGTGGTGTTGGAGAAGACTTTTGAGAGTCCCTTGGACTGCAAGGAAATCCAACCAGTCCATTCCAAAGGATATCGGTCCTGAGTGTTCATTAGAAGTATTGATGTTGAAATTGAAACTCCAATACTTTGGCCACCTGATGCGAAGAGCAGACTCATTTGAAAAGACCCTGATGTTGGGAAAGATTGAAGGCAGGAGGAGAAGGGGACGACAGAGGATGAGATGCCTGGATGACATCACCGACTTGATGGGCATGAGTTTGAGTAAACTCCGGGAGTTGGTGATGGACAGGGAGGACTGGTGTGCTGTGGTCCATGGGGTCATGAAGAGTCAGACATGACTGAGCAACTGAGCTGAACTGAACTGATGAGAGGGATTAGTTGCTCAGTCATGCCTAGGTCTTTGTGATCATATGTACTGTAGCCCGCCAGGCTCCTCTGTCCATGGGGATTCTCCAGGCAAGAATACTGGGGAAAATGGGCAAGAGGACAGGCTACAGTCCATGGGGTCACAAAGAGTCGGAGACAACTGAGCGACTAAGCACAGCACAGCACATAAGAGGGGCTACTGGGTTGCAAGTAACATCTTATTTCTTGATCAGATTGTGCTTCTATGGAGTATTCAACTTGTAAAAGCTGTATACTCATCTTTGTACTTTTCTATGTGCATGTTATACATAAAAAAGTTTTTTATTCAAAAACAAATGCTTATTAAGATATATCCTCAATTGCTTAAAACAAACAGTGCACATAAAATTATAGTCTTATAACCACCAAAATAGAATATGGTTTCTAAAAAAGGGATAATAAACAGAGGCTGTGTACTTGTGCCTGTGTGCATAAACACACATACATGCAACACATTCACAAGAGATTCCAACTCAGTGTCAGTCCCCTTGAGCTCTATCTGACCCCCATCAGTAGTTATCAAAACAGATTGAAGTGATGTGTCTCAAGGTGACAGAAGATGGCTTTACAGAGACCCTTTACGTCATCAGGCACCAGAAATGCCACATTCTATTATTGAAATTTCAAGGTATTCCTGCAAGTCAGAGCCATGGGTATGAAGGCATAGAAATGAAGTCCCTCTGGCCATAAACACCCTTTGCACAAATAGAAATGTACCTCTCTGAACTGATTATTGTCCCTAAATGAAAACAAATAGAACTGGAAACACATACACTGCTTCTAGCTTGTGTGGACGTTGTCAATCATTTGGACTGGACAGTCTGACAGTCTGTCATCTAGTCCTGAAACACAGAATTAAACCAAGGATCTGCATACAGTACATACTTTTTTTTTCTATTTAGTGGAATTTTTGGAGCTTTATTACCTGTCCTGAACTTCCTGTATTTTGGTTTCCCTTTCAGAATCAGATCCAAAAGCCACTTTCACAACTTCAATAGGAATGAAAACTAGGCTAGTCTTAGTATGTATTATTTTTTTCTAAAATCGTGACAATTTTCCACTTAAGAGATACTTTCCCTTAATTATAGTGTGGGAACTTGATATCTATGGGCCTCCTATTTTCTGTTTTAATATTAAATTGGTTATGGCATGACTACTAAATGAAAAGTAAGTTCTTATAGTTATGAAAGATAGAATTACAGCATTTCACTAATAGCATATTGTTCCTTTTATTCTGTTAAAGATGGAAATTAGTGGTTAGTTTCAAATAATAGCATAAAAATACACAAAACTATGGGGCTTCTCTGATGACTCAGTGGTAAAGAATCCACCTGCAGTGCAGGAGACCAGGGTTCAATCCCTGGGTCAGGAAGCTCTCCTGGAGAAGGGAATGGTTACCCACTCCAACACTCTTGCCTGGAGAATTCCATGGACAGAGGAGCCTGGCGGGCTACAGTCCATGGGTCACAAAGAATTGGACACGACTGAGCAACTGGCACTTTCACACACATACAAAACTACAAAATGATAATGGAATTTAAAATTCCTGTTTACCAATCTTTCTACTTTTCTTCTTTTCCCACTAGCTTCTTCTAGAGGATATTTCTAACTAATTATTTCTGAAGTCGTTTATAATCCAGAAGCTACTCCTACATGTTTTTAACAGTAAAGTTCCTCCCTCTATTTTGACCCTGAAAGAACAAACTCATCGCTGTTTTCATCTTTACATTGTTTAAAATTTCCATAATTATAGCCTTACATAAAATTTTGATTTGAACAAGGACTGTAATAGGACAATTGTATCTCATAATATATGCTAAGGTTGGATAAAATGAGAAATCTACTCACCCTTTTTAAACCTTACACTTTTATAATTACTTCTTGGATTGCATTTTTCACAGGTTAGAAAAAAAGGTGGTAAACATATTCATTTATGGAGATTTCTCTAATAATGAAATAAAGATATCATTGAAGTTGAAGCCTTTAACAAGCAAAATGGGAAGATCATCGAGTTAATACAGCTTCCAAAACTGGGACTCTCAGGAGAGGGATGTGAGTGGCAATCTAGTAGGATAAAAATTCAGACTTCGGTATCAGACAAAATAGGCTTTAAATCCTAGAGAAGTCATATGAGTGACTCTGGGAAAGTCAGTCATTTCCAAGTTGACATGGCTGCAACATGACTCTTCTTCCCTCATTCCCAGTCTGGTCCTTCTCTAGTCTTTCCCACATCAACAAAGTATGTGTTGAGATGGACCATTACCCACCCAGTAATCAAGACAAAAATCTAAGAGCTATTCTTGATCTTTTTCTATCCTTCATCACATATTCAATCACTAGCATCCTCATATACGTTTTTTTCTCTCCAATTTCTACCACTATTTTTATTTTTTAACATGCAAATATTTTTAAATTGGGGCTTCCCTGGTTGCTCAGCTGGTAAAGAATTCGCCTGGAGTGAGGGAGACCTGGGTTGGAGACCTGGGTTGGAAAGATCCCCTGGAGAAGGAAAAGGCTACCCACTCCAGTATTCTGGCCTGGAGAATTTTTAAATAAGGGTTTAACATGATTAGAATGCCCTCCAAATCAGGATACATAATACATTTTAATCAATTAAATCTAGGATTGCCCAATGGATTGCAATTTATTAAATATACTGTATCCACATAAAAAATGCTTTTTACCATTATCATCCACATTCAAACCATCATCAATATATCGTTTGGATCACTGCAAGTACTTTCAAATTTTCTCCATACAATTCATTCTATACACAATCCAGAGTTGCTTTTTTTTTAAATTAAATCAAGTCATTTACTCCTTTGCTTATAACCATCCAATGATTCCCCATCATAAGTCAAATATCCAAATTCTTTAACTAGGCTTACAATGCTCTACGTGATCTCATCCTATTTATATCATTTTCCTATAATATCCTTCTTCCCTATGATGATCTGGCCTTCTGAGTTCTATCTATGATGCTTCTCCTCCTTTCTGTCCCTCAATTTCAGCTTACGGTCATCTATTCCTTCACCACTCCAAGGAAACACTGAGTGACTCAACAGCAGACCACCCTATGTCATTTTTTCTGTTTTTTCTCACTTTTGTACTTTTGTGCCTGACACATAAAATGTGTTCCTTCAATACTGTTGAATAAATGAAAGAACTTAAGAAAACTGACTGTTATTTTCAAGTGCAGATAATTCTACCTACCTATCAGGGTTGAAACAGAAATTAAATGGGACAACATATATACCATGTTTAGCACAATACTTAGAGCAAAATAAGACTTCCTAAACAATAGCTATTGGCACTGTTTCTGTTTAGATAGAAATTACAATGAAGGACTTGGAGAGGACTTGCAGCTGAGTGATATTACCTCTCCTAACTGTAAGAGACTGTAAATTAGGAGGATTTATATGCAGAAGCAAACTGAGAGTTAAAATGATTAAGATTTATACTTGGTTGTGATGAGGGACTTTGACAATTACTTATATGCACTGAGCCCCAACTTCCACATGTCACTTCTTCAAAAAACTGTTAGGAAGGATACACAAGACAGTGAATACAATTCACCTAGCACAATGCTTCGGAGTGTGACTGATGTCCAATTAACAATACTTCCTCTCCATGTATGTCACTGAGAAATAGTCCTGGGAACAGCATTTGGACTTCTTTTTTGAATTAATATGTGTGCTTAGGCTAATTTTATTGTTGCTTATGCTTTCTTTTATTTCTTTATCCTGCCCCTGAGTGTGCCAATGTGACTGTCTACTAGGCTTTGTCCCACAGATACATCTTATTGATGTTGTCTGTAAATACACAGTCTTTGTAAGTGGCAGCACTTAATTTGAAGAGACAAGGCCAAAATGAATAATAAAATAAACAACGATGGCTTAAAGGGGAAAGCCAATCATGAATGACAAGAGAAACAGTCTTACTGGTAGTTTAGTTTCTTGAATAAAAAAAGTGCATACACTTATTATTTCCATACACTTGCAAAGGAAACCGGAAAATAGAACACTGCTTATAGAGCAAACTGGCATTATTCTGTGGTCCATTAAACTCACTCTAGAAACTTTAATATGCTTCTGCTTCAGGGAGTTGTCCATGTACAACCATATAACCACACTGCCACAGTTCCAAAAGAGCAAATTGCTGGACTCAGCTGCAGCAGTGGTCTTTCCACTGAGAAAGAAGGCAGAGTTTTCAATATCTCGACACGCAGTACTCTCCTACATAAGGTAAATGCTCTCTTTTGCACTGTTTTCTTCCCAGTGATTCAAGTTGCAAGGTAGACTCAGTGACGGAAAATAGAGAAAAGTAAACCGTGTCATTTCTCTAAGTTTTAGTCAAAATGTGTTCATCAGAAGCATAGTTAAAGTAACAGTCCAAACAGTAATCTGAAAAAGCAGTCCATTTTCCCAGCTACTCTATTCAGCATCTGGTTCCATTATCTCCTTTCCTCTTTTCAATCTGAAGCATATTTATGCTTCAAATCTTCTTCAGCATATCATCACTCAGATCTAATGCATCAGACACAGGAATTTACATTGAAAACGATGCCCACAACCCCACTGTGTCCCTGGAAAGGGCCTGAGGAGGCAGTTGAAGCTTGTAGCAAAGCATCAATTAGCTTTTAAGGCAGGGGTTAAAGTTTTCTTTTTCTTCCTCTCCCAACTTTATTGAGAAATAACTGAAAAATATAATCCGTATGTTTTTAAGTGTATAACATGATCATTTAATATGCATACAACTGTGGGATGATTACCAGGATCAAGATAATTAACACATCCATTATCTCACATTTTTTGTATCTATGGTGAAAATGCTTAAGATCTACTCTCCATAAGTTTCAAGGATAAATAAAATATTATCAAAAAATGATGTATAAATATAGTTACTCAATATTAATCATATATAATATAATCATAATTCAATAAATTATACTAGAAGTTTACATAAATAGTGTAGACACTTTCATATACGGATTCTTTCATCCACTATATTTCAGGATGCATCAGTGTTACTAGTTTTCCTTGTTTTTTTTTTTGTTGTTGTTGTTTGCATGGCATCCTTTCACTAAGCTAATCTCTGAGATTTATCAAAGTTGTTGCATATATAGTAGTCTGTTCCTTTTTGTTGCTGAGTAATATTCTATTATATGGTTATAATTTATCTGTTGATGAGCATTTCCATGCTTTTTTAAATTATAAAGAAGGTTGATTAAGAACATTCATGTGCATATTTTTGCATGGACACATGTTTTCATTTTTCTTGTGTAAATACCAAGGAGGAAAATTCTATATGTGGACATTTAATTTTACAAAAAAGATACCAACTGTCTTCAGATTGGTAGCAACATTTGAGAATTCCACTTGTTCCACAATTGCCAACATTTGAACCAGTCTGTTATTGCCTAGTGTCTAAAGACTGCAATAAAATGTTTCATATACTTTGTTCAGTTTTCCAGCTTTAATGTAGGGAAGGCAAGACTAGTTTTAGTTATACTGACATGACTAGAGTTGGGGGTTTCTAGTTATATTGCTATGTATGTCTCACTTTTCAAAATTGTCTGCCGGGTACATAAAATAATGCTAGAATTTAAAGTATATACAGAAAACTTTTATTCATTCTACATGTTGACCCAAATTGCACATGATACTAAAAGCTCACTTTAAGGTAAAGTGTCACACATTTTATCTCTACTGTTGTTGTTAGGCATTAGAAATTTGACCTTGGAAAGATAAGCTTTAAAATTTTACACATGCTTTTAAAAAGAGCTTTTTAGACATACTTACTAGTGTGGCTTAAATCATTACTGTCTGCTTTCTGTTCCTATCTCAATAATTCCATTTTTCATGGCTGCAATGCTAGTTTTTGTTTGTAGAGTTATGAAAAATGCAGGCTGGGCACCCAAGCAGAAAAAGAATGTTGTGCTCGAAGCCAAATCCCCAGTGTAGAGAGGAATCATCTCAAACCATGCAGCAGGTTTCAGTACAATTCATAGCTACTGACATTTTATAGACCAGGAAGATCCAAGCTTAACTAGCATAGAAAAAGTAATACATTCCCTTTCTTTTGTAGAAGGCTGCATACAATATATCTTTGAAGACAGGGTTGAGATTATCACCATGTTCTATGGATAAATATAAGAGTTCAGTTTCTGGGGCTGTGGTATAGTTTGCAAGCAATAAATTCACATAATGGTAAAAAAAAAAAAAAGCTACTTGTAGAGAAAAAACATTGGCACTGTGTATTTCAGGGCAGCACACTAGCATGCTGATTTAAAGAGATGGTTTCTCAGTACCTTATACTCTGCAAACTCATATTTCCTGTCCTGCAGTGCAGTTGATCCATCAAGAGTGAGATTGTTTGGGGGTAGGGGATGCAAAACATATATTCATTTGAGCATGATTGGCATTTAATGACAGAGTGATGACGAATGAATGCATCAGGGCTTAATTTTATCTACCTTATCCCCTTGCACCCTGTCATTTGGTTTCTGCTTTCATAAACTCAGCTCAATATTTTATTTCTGCACAATGAAGTTTGTCTCAATAAAATTAGTGCCTGTAATTAGTTTTCTCAGCAATGATGAGCCAGCAGTAATATGGGGATTTTATACAAACAGCTGAAAGTATGGCATCAGTTAATACCTCTTGAAAAGGTATTAGTGTGTGTAGACCCTTAACTAGCTCATCGGGTTAGTAGATCAACCTCTGCAGATTCCAGAGCCTCCAAAAGATTTACCACTTAGAGAAGCATAGATCCATTATCATATTTTATACAATGAGTAGCATTTATCAAACATTTACTATAGGGCAGGCATTATACAGGGCTTCCCAGGTGGGTTCAGCAGTAATGAATCCACCTGCCAATGCAGGAGATGCAGGAGACATGGGTTTGATCCTTGGGTCAGGAAGACCCCCTGGAGGAGGAAATGGCAACCCACTCCAGTATTCTCACCTAGAGAATCCGATGGACCAAGAAGCCTGGTGGGTCACAAAGAGTCACAACACAACTGAGCAACTGAGCATGCACACACTCAGGCATTGTACAAATGCTTTACATCCACCCTGTCACAAAAACCTTTCAAGCTAATCTCACAAAGCTAAACTAGTGTGAGACCATGAGAGGCTCCTGTGTGCTCACTGGCGTGTGAGTGTGACCAGCCTGATGTCACTGAAGCGGCAGCCATGCTAACATGGAAGCAGGGGGAGCGGTTTCAGCATCTGCTCAAACCCCAATCAATTCTGCAACCATCTTGAAAATCTACTGGGAATCGCATGACAGTTTCTGGGCTACAGAGAATGAATGGTAAACAGTGCTGAGGTACCTTACAATATTCTCTGGAAGCTTGCTTGTGTCACTGGAGTTAGAAGCACAAACAAATTCCTTTCCTCTTCCCTCTTCTTTGCATCAAAACCTTCATCTTGGCATAGTTAAATATTCCTCTCCTTTTAGGAGAAAGAAGGTGGGCTCTTTTGGCAGTGCACGTCATCTGTTTCACGCTAGAGTGTGCATTTGGCCCACTTTATGTTATTTCTGGGGCTTCCCTGATAGCTCAGATGGTATTTCTAAGATAGCCAAATAGCTAATTAAAAAATAAGAAGTTAAATTCAATGGCACACATTCAGCAAGGAGCTTAAATCTAAAAAAAAATGCAGTTTGTTGGTTTGGACCATAAAAGTAAATGCAATGCAAGTCTTGTGTTCAGGATACATGTGCTTTGGCAGACAGGGAGGGTAGGGTGCAATATAAAACTTTTTTTTTTATTTTAATGTGAGAAAACTATGGCTCAGAAAAGAGAAATGAAAATATAAGGACCCTTCTGTTGGTGAATTTGGAAGCTCTTCAAAATGTCACCTAAAATGAATTGCACAGTGATGATAGTAAGTTAACTCACAGAGCACATGAGGGAGACAGTGTTATCAGATGGACAGAATGGTATGAACACATGGAGACAGGACTTTGGAAAACACCGTTATCAACTTAGCTATCTAAAAGTTCAGTACTGAAATGAACACATTGGCAGCCACAAGTTTTTCAGATTTATATTTTATGTTTTAACTCTATTCTGATTGGTTCAACTCCTTCTCTATTATTAATCCTTCTAATTAGCGCCAATATTTAGGCGTCCCTGGTGGCTTAGCAGCAAAGCATCTGCCTCTAATGCAGGAGACTCAAGAGACACAGGTTTGATCCCTGGGTCAGGAAGATCCCCTGGGGTAGGAAATGGCAACCCGCTCTTGCGAAGTATTCTTGCCTGAGAAATTCCACATACAGAGGAGCCTGGCTACAGTCCATGGAGTCACAAAGAGTCAGTCAATGAGCACACATTTAGTCCTAATGTGGCAGACAGACTCAACAAATTGATCAGACTGAGAATAATTTCAGCTGTTTGTCATTGTCGAGTTTTTGTTCAGAGTGTTTTGCATGCAAGGCCCTACATTTGCTGTACTTCTGGAAATAACGGATATGATACAACAAAAGCTCCTGAACAGGAAAATCCCACTAAACACAATCAATATCTATCAAACCATCAACCCACATGTTTGTGTTCTACGCTCATATATGGTGAGGCTTTTAATGTACTCAGAACTAATCCTGAACCACTAAACAATGGCTAGTTATGCCAATGAAGCTGGCAAAGATATTTGAAAGATGTTAGTTAATCAAATGGCTGTAATTACCAAAAATGCACTTTAAAATATCATGTTTTGATCGACAAAGACCCTAAGTAAATGAAAGGGCATGGTGGAGCTCCGATGGACATAGTAGACACTTATCAGGTTTAAAATCTACATCACGTCTATATATCAGGATATTATCTTTTTTTCCCCTTGATTTATAAATATATAGTCTATGGACTAATTTTAGTAATTTTCAGAACCATAAGAGCCTCTAAAGATTTTGGAACACATAAAGGGAGATGATAGATATAGAAGTATATAAAATATATAAATATGTAAATTATCCATCACTTTCTAGTTCACTTTCTAGTGTATTGCAGGTTTTGATAATATGTTACAATTAGAAAAGATATTACCATTGGGGAAAACCAGGTGATGCATAGAAGGGACCACAATCTATAAATCTACAGTCATTTCAAACAAAAGTAAAAAATATGTGTGGCCAATTCTCCAAGGATCAATGCTAAATTTAACTAAGGAAAGAAACTGTGATTAAATAAAGAAAAACCCACAATGTTCTTCCCTCACCTTTTTGTCTGTAAGAAATAGTAGGTTCTGAAAGCAGAATCCGGTTGTGATAGGGGACAGAATACTGATTCTTTTCTTTTCCTGTGGTTGAGTATATTATCTGAACTGCTTACTGCACATCCCAGGAGAGAGTTATTTCTTGCTAGCTTTATTCTTTTGGCAGCATCTTAAGAGAACTGCTTACCTTTCTCCTTCACTAGAGTGCTCTGGCTGTTTTCTGAAGGGCTTACCCTCGATGGCAAAAGGGCAGAGTGATTGGCAAAGGCTAGACTTACAGCCAGATTGCAGAACTCTATGGGAATGGAGAACATGTAACGTCCTAAAAATGGGGAGGTCACTTCCATGAACTTAGAGCTCTTCATTTTCAGCTTCAAAATTCCAGGGTCTATTACACTCAGTGAAGTTGCCAGCGCACCTCTTGGACTGTACTGGTTCATATCTTACTCAGATCTCTAAGATAAAATGATGCGTGTATTCCATTCTGGGACTTAGCTCTTGAATCACATGTGTAGCCAGGAATTATGGAGACATTGGGATTGGCAGACAATTTGGAACCCTATCAAATTAGGCAGTTTTATAGCAATGGTCTTTTAAGCTGGTTTTATCTACTTCTTTCTCTTGAGTATTTTTGGGAGGTATATCAAGCTTCAGGGAGTCAGGAGTTAGTTACCAATGCACGACACCATTCTAAAAAGTGAATAACCATTTAACATGATGCTTTGGTAAGTGAAAATAATATTAAAATATATCAGTTGAATTATATCTTGTCCAAATGACATAGGACCTACACATTCATTCCTTTAATTCATCTTCTTTGTGACCAAGAAGTACAGTCATTTCTTGAGATGTCACCTCGGGTAAGGAGAGGTTGAGGGGCAAATACTCCAGCTTCTTTCCTTCTGCCTTCTAAATCTTCTCGGTGTCTGCCATTAGCTCAGATCACGGTGGCACTTAATAAATAGATGCATGGATGAATGAATTACGCATGCTTGTGTGATAGAATATATTCATATTCACCATTACACAATCTTTGTACACTTTCTGATTAACAGGCCAGGCACCATTCAACCCTGGTGTCTGGAAAAACCAGATAAGGAGGTAGAAAGAAAGAAGCATAGTAAACTGGAATTCATAGCCCCAAACTGCAAATGGTATACCAAAGGCCTCATAAACTCTAACGACATGGTTCTTAAGCATTTGAAGCCATTAAATCATGATTTCTACTGACAGAATTAAGAAAGCTATAAATTACCTGGTAAAGACCAAGACAGGGACACTGGCACTCCCCGAAACTAATGGTTATCACCACATTTCTGTTCTTGAATCATGCAAAGGTATGTGTGTGTGTGTGGGTGTGCGCGCGTGCGCACATGCAAGAATGCTTGTTATCATCATGTAACTATTTCATTCCTTGACTTTCTTGCTGTTGATCACCTTCAGGATGAGCCACCAACACTAGGTATATTTTTTAGTTACTGCCTTGGTCGTGCTTCTCAAACTCCAAGAAAACCTCCGTTAATTGTATAGAAGTATGTATGTATGTATATATGTGTAGGTGTATATATACACACACATATATATACATACACACTTAGGTTTTGTGTACATATATGCTTACAAATGTACATAAATTTTTTTATTTTATGCCATATAATATTATAGTATGTTATGACAATATTTTAATTCATTTATCTTAATTAATAATATTTAACCAACTAACATTAATCACAACATTTTAAATTGTGGAAAACATTTAGGCTCTTTCAGAAAAGCATAGGGAAAAATGCAGTCATTTCGCTACTTTTAGAATAGATGTACTTACATTTCACATTATGGCTATAATGAAGTCAGTTTAAAACTCTATTTCAATCTGCTGTAAAGGATGGTCCATTATATGGGAAACAGGACTCTTTAGACAAGGCGTAGAGAGAAATCCTTCCAGAATTCTCATTTTCTGGCTATTTCAATCCATTATCAACTGAAGTAGGCTATTATAGTAATGCTATTGAACAATAAATGGGAGGTGAATACACAACTATAATTTATTAAACATCTACTATGTGCTTTTTTTTTTCATTTTCTTTTGCTATGGAGTGCATATATTTGTTTTCATGGGTTAAACAATGTTATAAAAACATAGAACTACTGAGATATGGTTGATTTTGGGGGGATTTGAGTAGTAGTAGAGGCACCTAGAGTTATCTCAGAAATTACAAAATTAACATCCTCATTTTACAAGCAAGAAAACTGAAGTTCAAATAAAACTACAGAGAGAATCTTTGTATTCTCTATATAATAATTCCTACTTTTTCACTCTGCATCAACTGTTCCCCTTACACATATAAACATACTAACTCTCTAGGCTTCCTCTCTCCATCATAAGGCTTTTATTTCCTTCTGCCCCTTAATTTAAGCTAATTCTAAACTCGATAAATATTTATTGAGTAATTAACACTGTAATATGCCAGGAACTCTTCCAGAACATTGAGATACATTGGTGTTATTAAACACAGCCTTTCAGAACACCAATATATCATAGCTAGAAGAAAATATAGATACATATATACATATATAAATTTATATATATGTATAATTTTAGGTATATCTATGCATATAATCACATAACACTGATGAATGCTATTTTTATGGAAATTATGGGATGATGAATAAGCATATGGGAAGGAAATTCATCTTACAGTTGGAAAATAATGAATATTGGAGGACATGCTTGAACCTTTAATAGGAAGGGAGGCAATAAATATATTTATTTCTGATTAGTCTTTTTTTATTTATTTTTTTGATTGAAGGTTAATTGCTTTGCAGAATTTTGTTGTTTTCTGTCAAGCACTGACAAGAATCAGCCATAGGTACACCCCTGTTTTGAGTAGTCTTCAGGTAAGGATGCTGAATAGAAGCACATATGTTGCCATGTCCCCAAATCCACCTGTACTCATAGCAGACCTCACGGGTGGTGACGACAGAATTTTGGTCGTCATTCAGACTCAGTTTCATGATCCTTCTTGAGACATTTCTCTAGGCAGCTATTAATATAAACTGAAAGCACCTTAAGAAGCAAAATTTTGGGTCCCAGAAATTAATCCCTTCAACAAATGTGCTGAACAACTCCTACGTGTCAGAAACGTTTCTAATTGTTGAAGATGATGAGATAGTAAGACAGAGTCCATGAACTCCTAGAGATTACAAGTTGATTAAACAGACATGTGGGGTATGCAGAGTGACAAATGTTGCTTAATATGCAATGTTGCAGGAGAGAGTAAAGGAAATGATCATATTCAGAGACAGGAAAAAGGTGTCATGGAAAGACTGATGCATGAGTGTGGTGCCTTAAAGGATGAATGAGAACTAATCAAGCAGACAAGAAGATACAGGAGCAAAACCCATACAGTGCATTCACTTGTTTAATCACACAGCAAGTTCAAGGAAGTGTTAAGAATTTACAATGGGGTGGAAGAGAGCAGTGAAATATAAGGGTAGGAAGGAAATGTGTTGACCCCGTCATCACACATGGACACTCACATCTCTGTGCAGGAAAACTAGAGCTATTGGTTTGGGGTGTCAGAGAGAGGGTTCTGGGTTCTGCTTGCTCAATCTTAGCTTATCCAGACTTGAAGATGAGTAAGAGGATGATCACAGAATGAGCAGAAAAAAGGGAGCATTAAAAAGGGCAATAGAAACTGCCTTTCATCAAGAGAATACTGTTTCCAGGCATGAAAAATGAAACTGAGATGCAAAGGTAGTGTGGCCCAAATATATGGGATTTGCTGCATGACACTACACACACACACACACACACACACACACACACACACACACTCAAACTGATAAATTCCCACATTCGAGGAAGGAATTTTGCATTAAAAAGACATTAATGAGTTTGAGATATGAGGTAATTATGAGGCAGCAACTTTCAAATTGCACTTAAAGAATTTATGTCTCTCCTATAACGCGTATTTCTAAAAGAAAACAATCCATTTGAAAAGACTGGGGTGTGAGTAGCAAGTCTGCCTCATTCCCTCTTCCGAATAAATTCGACTGTGACTTAGACCACAAGTTCATGACTCTTTCCAACAGCAAACTAATTATATACTTTTCCCTTATGGGCTTAGCCTAGTGTATCACCATGGTATGTAATTTCTCTTGAATGTAGTTCCAGGAAAACAGATATCCCAATCCAGGAATGTCCCAAGCAGCACTGATGCTCAGAGAATGTTAAATGGTTGAATTGTCTTATTGAAGTATAACTGATTTACAAAGTTGTGTTAAATACTAATGTAAAGCAAAATGATTCAGCTATATATATCGATATATATATAAATAGATATAGCTGAATCATTTTGCTTTACATTAGTAATAGATGATAGATAGATATACATAGATAGATAGATAGATAAATAGATATCTATCTAGATAGATATAGATATATCTAGATAGATAGATATACACACATACTTATATATCATATATATAAGTATGATATATATATATAAGATAGATATATAGATAGATACATAGACATATAGATAGATATATAGATATATATACACACATACTTATATATCATGTCTAATCCTTTTTGTTATGGTTTATCATAAGATACTGAATATAGCTCTCTGTGTGATACAGCAGGACCTTATCACTTATCCATTCTATATATAAAAGTTTACATCTGCTAACTCCAACCTTCCCCAACCATTAGTCTGTTTTTTATGTCCATGATTCTATTTATGTTTCATAGATAGGTTCATTTGTGTCATATTTTAGATTCCATATATAAGTGATAACATAAGGTATTTGTTCCTTTCTGACATCACTTAGTAATATGATAATCTCTAGTTCCATCTATCTTGCTGCAAATGGCATTACTGTGTTCTTTTTATGGTTTAGTAGTATTTCAGTGTGTATATATTTATGTGTGTGTGTGTGTAAATATATATATTTACACACACACACACATACATATACCACAACCTCTTTATCCATTCATTGGTCAATGGATATTTAGATTATTTCCAAGGCTTGGCTATTGTAAATAGTACTGCAATAAACACTAGGGTGCATATAACTTTTTGAATTATAGTTTTTTCTGGATGTATGCCCAGGAGTGGGACTGCTTGATCATATGATAATTCTATTTTTAGTTTTCTGAGGAACTTTCATAGTATTTTCCACAGTAGGAACTTATGTTCCCACCAACAGGGTAGGAGGGTTCCCTTTTTACCACATCCTCTCTAGCATTTATTACTGTAGACTTTTAATGATGGCGATTCTGACTGGGGGGAGGTGGTACCTCATTGTAGTTTTAGTTTGCATTTCTATAGTAGTGATGTTGAGTATCTTTTCATGTGCCTATTGACCATTTGTATTTCATCTGTGGAGAAATATGTCCTTAGGTCTTCTGCCCATTTTTCAGTTGGCATGTTTGTTTTCTTTTTGTTGTTAGTTTGTATGAAGTATTTGTATATTTTGGAAATTAAGACCTTGTAAGTTGCGTCATATGCAAATATCTTCTTTCATTCTGGAGGTTGTGTTTTCATGTTGTTGTGGGTTCCTTTGCTGTGCAAAAGCTTGTAAGTTTGACCAGGTCCCATTTATTTATTTCTGTACTTATTTACATAGCCTTTAATCTAAGAAATCAGTGGTATGATTGATGTCAGAGAATGTTTCTGTCTGTTTTCTTCTAGGAGCTTTACGGTGTCATGTCTTACGTTTAAGTCTGTTAAGCCATTTTCAGTTTATTTCTTTGTATGGTGAGAGCCAGGAACACATTGGTTCTCAATGAATATTTCTGAAATAAATAAATTATTGAATTGTTTACTTCAAAATTTTGATTTATATTTTTGTAAAAGCCTCCAAGATTGAAGGCCGGAGGAGAAGGGGACGACAGAGGATGAGATGGTTGGATGGCATCACTGACTCAATGGACATGAGTTTGAGTAAACTCCGGGAGTTGGTGATGGACAGGGAGGCCTGGTGTGCTGCAGTCCATGGGGTCGCAAAGAGTCAGACACGACTGAGCGACTGAACAGAACTGAACTGAAAAGGCTCCAAACAGAGGAAGTACTTTAAGCTGCTGTGGTTCTTTCACACTTTAACATCATTAAGTTTCCTACCCATTCTTAGAGCCTGGTTTGATGACGGGCCAAGGACTCAGGACAAAACCAAAAGGGAGGCACAATTAAAAAGACAAACAGTGGTGACTGCAGCCCTCCTTCTCGCCATAAAAACATATACACAAATAACATCAAAATCTAACTCTACCTTATGAAATTACTTTGTTTAACTGACTAAATATTCTACATCTATGTATTAAGCATTTAAATGTACTGAAGATTGCATGATAGATGCTGTGGAGAGCTTGAAACACATAGCACAGTCCCCGCTTTGCTGTATATACTGACAAATACACTATTTTACTCTTTACTCTCCTCTTCTAGTAACAGAATCTTGATTTTCCCTTTTAAATCATCCTCTTGTCTATTCTCAGTCATAGTAGTATTGGTACAATTAATCCTTTTTTTTTTTTTTTTTTTACTTAAAGGACAAACTTGAAGCTTGTATATAGTAAATCACTCATTTCCATCCCTTGGCACCAATAATTAGTTTTTGATTTGAGATGCAAGGCCAACTAAGAAGAAAGATTAATTCTGAAACTCTAGTTAAAATTATTAGAGAAGAGAAAACAAAATTTGAGGATAGAAGCCTGGAGGTGCTGAGGGGACACCTTGAAAAAAAGTGCACCCCAGAAGGAAGCCAGTAGTAGAAACCCAAAACAAAACAGATGCTAAGAAATAGCTTCTTGATGCCACCTTTGAAAATTTGGATTAATCCACCACTGAACTTTTCAGTGGTATAATCAATGCATGATTATACATTGGGTTGTCTGTCACTTATAACCAAAAAAAAATTTTTGTTACAGCAACTGCAATAAAATTCAAAATGTAGTGTTTACAATTGGAAGGGTGAAATTGGTTAAAAACACACACACACACACACACACACAAGTAGAACTCTATTTCATTTTTGAGTTTGGGAAGTTGTCCAGAAAAAATGTGGCATTTGATATTCAATAATGTGCAGTAACATGATATGGGTGTAGAGGAAATTAACCTCCCGGAGTAGAGTAAAATGAAAGAAACTAGAGTGGAAATAGTGCAGAGTAAGTACATGCAGAGGGAAAATAACATTTTAAATGTGATATTTTGAAAGGAAAAGCAGGAGATGAGGAACAGGAACATGGAAACTGAAGTAGAAAAGAATCCCTTAAGATACCAGATTTTTGATTGTTATTCACAATTATTAATTATGAAATGCACAAACCTTGGCTGAATAAGACTTAGTTTGGTTTCAAAATGATATAAATACAAAATACTCTGACAGCAACAACAAAAGCCATTCAATTAGGATGAAAGTAACAGAACCACAAAGAAAGGCCATCAAAATATTGTGTGTTTTTTTAAATTTTTTTTGGCCATGCCATGGGGCTGGTGTCAGTTCTCTCTGACTAGGAATTGAACTTGGGCCCTGGCAGTGACAGCACTGAATCCTAACCACTAAGCCACCAGGGAACTCCCCCAAATATTGTCTTTAATGCAATCTTATTCAGATGGTTATTTTTCTAAAAGACTTCAGAGGCTTTAAGAAGTGTCTTCTGACATCTTTTCACACTTAAATTATATTGAATTAGAGACATAACAGAGTGTGTATCATTCATGTCACCTCCTAAAGAAAACAGGCCCCAAGAAAGTCACCACAGAAAGAAACCCTCAGGTGCCACCATTTCCCATTGCGATAGTTGATCATACAAAGACAGGGCCTCTAACTCAAGAAGACCTAATTTGAGTGAGTGAGTGACCTTTGTTTCTTGCCTAACAGAAAATCTGATCTGATTTCACAAGTATTTAAAGTGGGCTATATAACGGCACTTTTTCAGTCACTAGTAGAGTTGAAAATAAAACATACCAACAGATTGAGTTGGGGCAAGAAATCTTATGAAGAGTCAAAATCATGTTTATAGATTAGGTCAAGCCATGTGGGAAAGCAAACTATGCACAAGGAGTCAAACTCAGCTGGCAGTGAGACAAAGAAAGCAACAATTCCAGCGTGCCCCTTCAGTCCCCATTCCTGGCCGGCTGAGGCCTTGATAGTTGCCATGAAACGTTTTCTCCCACATGCTCCACTTGTGTTTTCACAGTGACTCCTGTTTTCTTGAGCTAGCTGGAGTGGATCTTTTTTCCTTACATTTAAGTAAGTTTTAACATATAAACACATTTACTCAGACATGTGAACACATATTAAATGTCTTCAATATGCTGTAAGTTGATTATGAAAAATGAAAAGCTTCACTTTCAGAACAAGTGAAAAATGTATCCTTAGGAAATCCCAAAGTTCAGTAACACATATTCTGCTACATATATTCTGCTGAATTTCTGGGAAGAACCAGATTTTTCAAATCATGTCAGGCATGTTTAATTCCAGGTATTGGCCCTATTCACGCCTTTAAGGCCATCTAAATTCAACCATGCTCGTTTGATTACATGTTTCTAGGACCAAGACTTTTGGACTCTGTGGAAGAAGGCGAGGGTGGGATGTTTCGAGAGAA
Source organism: Muntiacus reevesi (assembly GCF_963930625.1). NCBI lineage: Eukaryota > Metazoa > Chordata > Mammalia > Artiodactyla > Cervidae > Muntiacus > Muntiacus reevesi. The sequence goes on along the minus strand of NC_089265.1, from coordinate 14,413,679 downwards.
CAGCATGTATATTATCTATAGTGAAACAGATCACCAGCCCAGGTGGGATGCATGAGACAAGTGCTCGGGCCTGGTGCACTGGGAAGACCCAGAGGAATCGGATGGAGAGGGAGGTGGGAGGGGGGATCGGGATGGGGAATACATGTAACTCCATGGCTGATTCATGTCAATGTATGACAAAACCCACTGCAATGTTGTGAAGTAATTAGCCTCCAGCTAATAAAAATAAATGAAAAAAAAAAGAATATATGATAAGAACAATAAAAAGAAACAAAATTAAATGTGAAATAAGGGTTCCAATTACTTTTAAGTTCCTTTTTTCAGAGTTATCCACAGTAAATAAACAGATAACATTTTAAGATTTTGTTTTGATGTAGGCCATTTTTAAAGTCTTTATTGATTTCGTTATAATACTGTGTCTGCTTTTTTGTTTGTTTTGTTTAGTTTTTTGGCGATTAGGCACATGGGATCCTAGATCTCTGATAAGTGATCAAACCTGAACCCTCTGCATAGGGACAAGAAGTCCTTACCATTGGATTGCCAAGGAACTCTGAAAGCAGATAACTGTCAATGTAGGCATGAATTGTGACTGCTCTTGAGTGATTTCTCCTTTATTTTCACAGCATAGTCAAAATCTGGTATCATAATTCTGTGATCACAAAATCCATTGCATAAGGAAACTCTAGACATGATTAAAGAGAGAGGTAGGGCAGAGAAATATGACAAGAGGTCTGTGACTCCATATATTTATTATAGTGGTATATAAAAAATGTATCTGGTATACATACAGTCTATAATCTTTCATCTGTATATAAATAGTTGGCATGACCAGAAGAACATAAAACCATTTACTGAAATCAAGGCAGATTCTGTGTTCTGATGTACTTTCTCAAACAAAAGTTGCTGAAAGTTATACCTACTAATACACATGTATACAAAAAATTACTTGATGAAAGATCACCGATCTTTAAAGGGAATATTCAGCATCTCAAAAGGTTTCTTGATTTTTTAAAAAAGAAGAATCACTGTTATATGTTACAAAAGGATGGGCATTTGTTTACATTCAAGATTTTAAATTAGAGACCAATTTGAAGGTAGCATGAATTTATAACACATGTTGAACTGAGGCTAGTATCTATTATGTTAATGAAAAGCCTAGATACCAATCTTGCCAACAATTAATACACCTGTATACCCTTAATAGACAGTTCAAAAATCTCCTTTCTAGGTCTACACCCTACACTTCATTCAGCATGTCTCTGCAATAGTGAGTTGATGGGAGAAAAGGGGACTGAATTATAGTTACTGCAGTGAGAACTGGACACAACCCAACATCTCTCTTATGTAACTGAGCCCAAAGTAATCAGCCATTATGGATTATGAGTAGGTCACTCATGTAAACATAATTCATCATTTTAGTTAGACTAACGAAAGGACTTGAGGTGCCTTTATCTCAGAGTCAAGTCCACAGCAATGGGAAAATAATCAAGCTCCAAACCAAAACAAAGTCCAATTGTATAACTGTTTCTTTCTGCCAGGACAATATCCAGACCTACTAATACTGGCAATTTGATAGGAGGGAAGGGCTCAAATGATTTCACTGTGAGTGACATCACTGTTATCAAATGAGTTCAAGGTCTGCAAAAATATGGTAAACAGCTCATAGTTGAGACCAAAGACTTCATTAGATAGCAACCCTCTAGACATATTACGTGGAGACAATGGCTATGAGGACAAAATAAAAACTGATAATTGGTATGTAGAATGCCATACTAAGTATTTTATAAGACTTTGGTAGCCTCATCTAGTGAAAACAGTGCCTGATATCAGATCATAATCATGTTCTCAGGCAAAAGTATGGGAGGGGGTAGAGAAAACACAAGGCAAACTCGAGGCAACTATGAGAGTTCAGAATGAAGCCATGCTTCTAGCCTCATTAGTAACTAGCTTGGAAGGTGTGGGCAGACTGATTAGAGTGTCAGGCTTTAGAGCCAGACAAACATGAGTTTAATAACAGATTTCTCACTTTGAGTTTAATAACCTTAACTATTTATCTTAATTTATTTGAACTTCAGTTTATTAATTTTAAAATGAATTTAATAACATCTATCACATTCAATTGTTGTCAAGATCAAATTAGAAACTGTATGTAAATTGCCTAGTAATATTGACTGGCTCATAGCAGGTCCCTCATAAATGGTAGCTATTAGCATTTTTGCTTTTTATCAGAAGAATCTTTGTGGGCTCCCTGGGAAGCCCTCTAGGACCCCATGCTTACATATTTTCCTCAAAGTGAGAGGTCCATGGAAAGGTCCATCCTTCCATCTGTATCACCCAGAACTCTTGTTTTCCAGATATTTATGGGCTAGAACCACTTTGGAGATTAGAGAAATGAAGCAGAGACATTGGGATGGTCATTCTATGGCACACATGTATGTCATCGTGATGGAGGTGAGTGAGGGTGGTAAGTTTGGAGTCTTCCATACTGTGCAAGTTGAAATTTGCACAATAAAAACTTGAAGAACTCAGAGAGCTGGGCTAATTCAGAAAGTATAGGAAAACAGTGAATCGTAAATCAGCAAAGCAGTCTTTAACAAACTTTGATTAAAAATATTGATCCAAAAGTGATATACACCAAGTGAAAGGATCAGATAGTTGATCCAAGAAATCCAGAGAAGTCCCGTTTTGTCAAGCAGCAGCATTTAGCATTGTTCAAGGGACATTGTTCAAGACACAAGATTTAGAAGGCTTTGTGAGTTCCAGTTCTCCATGTAAATTAGAAATAATTTCTCGCAAAATATTACATTTAAACCATTCTTAGATGCTCTTTAATGCCATGACAGTAGCTTTCTATTGGGTGATTTAGTTTCCTATATAGCTGACTACTAGGAGAGAATAGTTTGCTCTTGACAATGTTTTAAAGTTTGTAATCACTGGAAAGAACTATTATTCACAAGTTAGTATTTATGGTTTATGTACCACACTCTTGAAAGTTTAATAAATATGAGTTAATCACTGAATGTATTGACAACACACTGTTTCTGGGTCCACAAAGCTGTGGGACATAATTCCAAATGGTGGTGACTCCTGAGAAAGGTCCTGCCTAGCCTGTCTCCTGCAGTGAAGCATCCCTTCACTGTAACATCCAAAAGAGAAAAGACAGCCCAGGTATAGGTTTGTCTCTGAGCCAGCCTGCGTGGGCGCTGCTGCTGCTGCTACTAGCAATATCAATGCTTTTGTCTGTGCTCAGGCTCAGGCCAGCATTATTGCCCGGGAAATTCTATGAACAGGGGGACTCTGACTCTTTGCAACTCCATGGACTGCAGCCCGCCAGGTTCCTCTGCCTATGGGATTCTCCAGGCAAGAATACTGGAGTGGGTTTCCATTTCCTCCTCCAGGAGATCTTTCCGACCCAGGGATTACACCTACACCTGTCCCTTATGTCTCCTGCATTGGCAGCTATTCTTTACAACCTGAGCCATCTGAGAAGCCCTAGAACAAGCAAACACCATGAACATTTGGTCTTTTAATACCACGAGAGATATAGTATGGGAATGCTCAATTGCCCTGCAATCACTAAGAATATTAGAAGACGGATCCTAAAACGTATTACTCCCCATAATCACCTGTGTGGCTGTTCTAACTATTAGGATGATAGTTTTCTTATGTTTTCCCCACTGAGTAAAATAATTTATTCTTTTATTACCTTTAACTAACTTTTCAAGATGTAACAGGCATACTGCCGGTTCTAACATTTTTCTCTTTGTGAGTGACTGACATAATCAGTGTCAATAATCCAGAATTGCTTCCTGTGTCTGGACATGGCTTTATAATAATGCTCGATAACATACTTTATTTCCTACTAGCCTCCTATAGCAGAAAATGACATATTTTATTCCCGAATCTACACTTGTATATATTTATTATAAAGAATGTGAAATGTTAGAACATCATTACAAAGAAAATTACATAGATGTACTAAAATTTCATCTTAGTCGCTCAGTAGGTTGCATTTATATAAAGGTTACTTTGCCCTTCAGGAATTCAAAAATAGCTAGCCTTTCAAAGCTATGCTTGCTTCCCCTAACATCACAATAAACCAAACCTTCCATGGAGTTTGGGATTATGCCATATATTAACTTGATATATTTCCCATTTAACTTTTATTATTACTTCAACTTGTGTCAGTTTCTATTGACAATAATTCTATATGATGCTATTACTTTTTCTTTATTTTTACTGCTGTTATAGCTTATGGTTAATCAATCACAGCAGAGTATTTAAATAAAATGAGACCAAGATATAGAATCATGTACTCCAAGCAGAAGGCTTCACAAGGTAGAATTGCAGATGTAAAATGCCTGAGCACAAGCCAAGATGGAGCCAACAGTATCCTGAATTACACGTAAAGCACAAAACCATATCTGTGAATGCTAACTCTAAGAACAATAATTCATTATTTTCAAACATAAAGATGAGAAAACTGGTTTCCATGAGAAGGCAAAGAAATACCCCGTAAATTCAGTCCAGATGATGCTTTTTAAAAAACACACTATATAATCCATTCACCTTATAATTCAGACTCAACAGTTGTTCCAAATCTTTCATGAGAATGCATTGCCTCTTTCCATAATCATTATTTTGACACAAAATTTAAATCAATACAATTTAAAACCTCACTCTGCACATTGCTCACTGGTTTCATTTCTCTAAAAAAAAAAAAAAAAAGATGAATTTAGCAAATTCTCTGCATATAATGTATGTGTATACACACACATGCACTGATATTTCTGTGTATGTTTTTCTGTTTGGTTTATATGTTTCAATTGAGGAATGATTTAAAGAGTAGATAGTATTGGACAAATAATACCAAAGTTCTGGGAGATGTGATCATTCTAATTCACTGCAAGAAGGAGGGCAGTTGCTTTTTTAAAAATTTGTTGACATAATTGCATGTGAAAATTAAAGTCAAACAACATAACATTTCAGAGAATAGTGATAAACTACCTGTCAGAAGACAAGTGATCAGTGTGTAGGGTGAGGCTATTCTCTTTTTCCTAATCTGAAGGATTAAGGTGGGTTGCTAGTTAGCCTGTCATTCAGGTACCTCAGTTACAATATTTGTGGATTAATGCCAAGATTTAATCCTTCATACTCTCAAATATACTGCTGTTTGCATAGCAACGGGGTTTGTCATTTCCCTCTCTCTTACTTTAGCAACTATAAATATTCCCCAAGGCTGACTGAAATTCCTACTTTAGATAAGATCACCATGTCCGTTGAGATTTAAAGAAAATTGTCTCCATCCCACCAGCCAAAGCCCTGCAGGAAGACAAATACTTTCCCTAATAATTTCACAAATGTGCACTTCTACAATTACTCTGTTCTTTATTGGGCTCATCTTTGCATGAAATATTCCCTTGGTATCTCTAATTTTCTTGAAGAGATCTCTTGTCTTTGCCATTCTATTGTTTTCTTCTATTTCTTTGCATTGATCTCTGAGGAAGGCTTTCTTATCTCTCCTTACTATTCTTTGGAAATCTGCATTCAAATGGATATATCTTTCCTTTTCTCCTTTGCATTTAACTTCATACAAAGATGAGCACAATAAAGGACAGAAATGGTATGGACCTAACAGAAATAGAAGATATTAAGAAAAGGTGGCAAGGATACACAGAAGAAATATACAAAAAAGATCTTCATGACCCAGATAACTATAATGGTAAGATCACTCACCTAGAGCCAGACATCCTAGAATGCAAAGTCAAGTGGGCCTTAGGAACCATCACTATGAACAAAGCTAGTGGAGGTGATGGAATTCCAGTTGAGCTATTTCAAATCCTAAAAGATGATGCTGTGAAAGTGCTGGACTGAATACGTCAGCAAATCTGGAAAACTCAGCAGTGGTCACAATTGGAAAAGGTCAGTTTTCATTCCAATCCCAAAGAAAGGCAATGCCAAAGTATGTTCAAACTCCCATATAATTGCACTCATCTCACATGCTAGCAAAGTAAGGCTCAAAATTCTCCAAGCCAGACTTCAAGTGAACTTCCAGCTGTTCAAACTGATTTTAGAAAAGCCAGAGGAACCAGAGATCAAATTGCCAACATCCGTTGGATCATCAAAAAAGCAAGAGAGTTCCAGGAAAACATCTACTTCTGCTTTATTGAACATGCTAAAGTCTTTGACTGTGTGGATCACAATAAACTGTGAAAAATCCTGAAAGAGATGGGAATACCAGACCACCTCACATGCCTCCTGAGGAATCTGTATGCAGGTCAAGAAGCAACAGTTAGAACTGGACATGGAACAACAGACTGGTTCCAAATCAGGAAAAGAGTACGTCAAGGCTGTATATTGTCATACTGCTTATTTAACTTATATGCAGAGTACATCATGCAAAATGCCAGGCTGGATGAAGCACAAGCTGGAATCAAGATTGATGGGAGAAATATCAATAACCTCAGATACACAGATGACACCACCCTTATGGCAGAAAGCGAAGAAAATTAAAGTGATGAAAGTGAAAGAAGAATGTGAAAAAGTTGCTTAAAAGTCAACATTCAGAAAAGTAAGATATGGCATCTGGTCCCGTCACTTCATGGCAAATAGATGGGGAAACAATGGAAAGAATGAGAGACTTGATTTTATTGGACTCCAAAATCACTGAAGATGGTGACTTCAGCCATGAAATTAAAAAAGACACTTGCTCCTTGGAAGAAAAGCTATGGCCAACCTGGATAGCATATTAAAAAGGAGAGACATTACTTTACCAACAAAGGTCCCTCCAGTCAAGGCTATGGTTTGTCCAGTAGCCATGTATGGATGTGAGAGTTGGACTATAAAGAAAGCTCAGTGCCAAAAAATTGATGCTTTTGAGCTGTGGTGTTGGAGAAGACTCTTGAGAGTCCCTTGGACTGCAAGGAGATCCAATTAGCCAATCCTAAAGGAAATCAGTCCTGAATATTCATTGGAAAGTCTGATGTTGAAGCTGAAACTTGAATACTTTGGCTACCTGATCTGAAGAACCAACTCTGGAAAAGACCCTGATGCTGGGAAAGACTGAAGGCAGGAATAGAAGGGAATGACAGAGGATGAGATGGTTGGATGGCATCACTGACTCGATGGACATGAGTTTGAGTAGGCTCTGGGAGTTTGTGATGGACAAGGAACTCTGGCGTGCTGCGGTCTATGTGGTCACAAAGAGTCGGACACGACTGAGCAACTGAACTGAACTGAATAGTTACTCTGAGGTCCTGCTTTCTGCTGAAATTTCTATTTCACTGACGTCCTTGCTTCCTTGGTTGTTTCCTTCTTTCTGGTTTTGTTTACTCAATGAGTCCCTTCTGTATAACCTCAAAACAATAAACAAACATACCACTGGCACATTCATACGTTTTATAAGTAGGAGGTGTGTGTGCACACATGCTGTCACTTCAGTCATGCCTGACTCTTTGCAAACCTATGGACTGTAGCCTGCCAGTCTCCTCTGTCCATGGAATTGTCCGGCAGGAATACTGGAGTACATTGCCATGCCCTCCTCCAGGGGATCTTCCCCATCCAGGGATTGAACCTGCATCGCCTGTGCCAAGGGCAGATTCTTTATCACTGAGGCACCATGGAAGCCCAAGTAGGAGACAGGAGTTATCAATACATTTTCTCTAGTCATGGTAGTCACTGTTACTATATTCTCCTTTTAATATTAATCTGATGGAGGAAGCAAAGAGTGGGTTCTTTCTTGGCTTATGGGTCCATTTTAAAGGCTCTACTAATATGGGTTGTATTTGAAAATCATGGATCAGTACAAAAGAGGACTATTTTAACAGCTTTAGCATAGTGTACTGATGAACACCTGTGGATATAACTGGTATACTGTTATATATAAACTGTTATATATATATACTGTTACATAAAAACAGTTACAAAGGGTAAACTGTTATAATGCTTTTTGAATAGGACAGGGCAGGGAGTTTAATAGGCTTAGAGATTACCTCTGCCAGGGTTATGTGGACAGAAGGACAAGACTAGCTACCAGAATGTCAGCTTCTGAGTCCCAATTAGATTACTCTAAGGACCTCTACTGATTCTATTCTGCTCCACTGTGCTTACCATCAACAGAATCAAGAAAAGGAGATGCTGCTAAATCTACCACCCACTACATTGCTTGCCAGAGCTCTCTGAAGGCTCAAGCCTACTTATCAGACCCCACTCAACCCTCCCTGATGAAAAATTGAACTTGTAAGGCCAGTTAGACCATGTTAAATGTTACATTTTGGTAAAACTTCATTTTCCAAAAAACTAACAGTCTTTTTACATCATTTCATTTTTCTATTCTAAAATTTACAATGGGCCTGTCTCCCATTATCTTCAAAGGCAGATTCATCTTTAGCTGACTTCTCATAAGTTTCTAAATTATATTTCTGCATTTATCCATTTCCAACCTCTAACAATTCACAAACCCCATATTATATCTGTGTCTTCTAGTCTATAGTCTTTAACTCCTTTATTTATTTGTATTAAAGCCCAATCTACATGCATAATTGTGCTTGATTTGTTGTGCAGCAGAAACCAAAACAATATTATAAAACAATTTTTCGTCAATTTAAAATAAATTTTTTAAAAAGGACATAAAAAAATACAGTCCAATTGTCTAAGGCTAACTGAACCATGCACACTTACCTAGCCCTTGGTTGTTGTTTTTTTTAATTTTAATTAAACTGGCTTCCCTGGTGGCTCAGATGGTAAAGAATCCGCTTGCAATGTGGGAGACTTGAGTTCGATCCCTGGGTTGAGAAGAACCCCTGGAGAAGGCTACCCACTCCAGTATTCTGGTGTGGAGAATTCCATGTACCGTATAGTCCATGGGATTGCAGAGTTGGATACCACTGAGTGGTTTGGCAGATTTGTATTCTGAATGGTTGGTTCCCTTTCTGATTCATCAGAGCCCATGACATACCCATTGTGAAAATCATTCTTAGCTAAATATCATAAGGAAGCTGTCAAATATGTAGGTGTCTTGAGTACCACTTTAAAATTATCACTGTAACATAAGACAATATTGTAATAAAAATAATGGCAATGGACTCATGGAAATCAAGAGTCAATGAATACTGTCAACTACATACACTTTATAGGTTAATCAGTTTCTTATACCAATACAAAATAGTATAAATAACTCAAATGTTTGGTTAAATGGGTATGTATACAATAGTTCTTCTTTACAGTTGTATATGTACTTGATAACCAGAAAATACTTTTTCCATAGTATGTCTAAAATTTGCATTTACAAAGATTACTTTTAAACAAATGAGCAGATAATTATGTCAAATATATTTACTTAGGACAAAAGAAAATATTTGAACTAAACAGATTATCTGAGCAAAAATGTATGGATCGTCCAAATCATTCCTCCAAAAGTCCTTTCATGTTATAAGAAAGCAACCAAAAGCAGTTCATGTTTAATTAATGTGTGGCATATGTAGCATATTTATTTTAGAATTCAACTTTGAAACTGATATCATAGAGTTATATCGTTGCCCCTGGTGAAATAATGGAGTGTAGTATACTTATTTTCATTTTACCAGACATTTATAGTATGATATGATGGAAAGTGAACGGGATTTATTAGACATCAGGAGGCCTAAATTTTGCCTCAACTTTACCTTAAGTAGTAAATAAGCTAACTTTTTTTAAGCTTCAGTTTCTACAGCTGGGGAAAAAAAAGGAATGCATTTTATTTTATCTTCTAACTTCAGCTTCCTGTGCCTTGGAAATTCTACATTTATATAATTTTACAAATATCTCATAGGTTTTCAGGAAGCAATCCTCTTTATGGCAGCACAACAATTAAGGGTATAACTTCTGGAGACAGATTGCCTGAGTTTGACTCAATAGCTATATTATACTCTCTCTAGTTGAGCACCAAAGAAGTGATACTTTTGAACTGTGGGTGTTAGAGAAAACTCTTGAGAGTCCCTTGGGCTGCAAGGAGATCAAACAAGTCAATCCTAAAGGAAATCAATCCTGAATACTCATTGGAAGAACTGATGCTGAAGTTGAAGCTCCAATCCTTTGCCACATGATGCAAAGAACTGGCTCCTTGGAAAAGACCCTGATGCTGGGAAAGATTGAAGGCAGGAGGAGAAGGAGATGACAGAAGATGAGATGGTGGGATGGCATCACTGTCTTGATGGACATGAGTCTGAGCAAGCTCCAGGAGTTGGTGATGGACAGGGAAGCCTGGAGTGCAGCAGTCCATTGGACTGCAAAGAGTTGGACATGACTGAGGGACTGAACTGAACTGAGTCAGTAAAACATGGATAATCATAGCATCTAATCTGTAAGATGCTGAAAGGAGTAAATGAGTTAATGCTTGCAAACACATCTTGTATGTTGAAATATAGCAAGCATTCAATGACCATTAGCTATTATTATCATTAGACATGTGAAAGTGAAAGTGAAAGTGAAGTAGCTCAGTCGTGTCCGACTCTTTGCAACCCCATGGACTGCAGCCTACAAGGCTTCTCCGTCCATGGGACTTTGCGGGCAAGAGTATTGGAGTGGGTTGCCATTTCCTTCTCCAGGGGATCTTCCCAACCCAGGGATTGAACCCGGGTCTCCCGCATTGTAGGCAGACGCTTTACCATCTGAGCCACCAGGGAAGTCCATATTAGACATGTATCGCTATGTAAAAATGCTATCATGTAATGGTGATCCAACTACCTAAGTTGCTATTAGGAGAAAGGGTGGAATAGGCTATGAACCCTGACTGTCAGGTGCTGAAGATAATCTGGGGACCATATGATGTGAATCCTTGGAGTAGGCAGTGGCAAGCCACTCCAGTATTCTGTCCTAGAGAATCCCATGGATAGACGAGTCTGGAGGGCTACAGTCCATGGGGTCACAGGGAGCCAGACACGATTGAAGTGACTTAGCATGCATGCATGCATATGATGTGAATAATGAGAGAAGTGCCTCCCAATTTTAACAAGTAGGTAGTAACCACAATGCCCAGTGACAGCAGTCAAAGCTTAGAGAAGCAATTAAATAATTTAATATTGGCTGTACAACTAGGTATTAAATAGGAAACACTGTTTTTGTTTCTAGCAGTTGGTGAGAAAGATACCCAGACTGACACTTATTCTGAAGACAACCTAAAATGTTAGATAAAATATTAAAACACAAAATTATGTGTTTTTAAATGCATTAATGATCCAGCAAGAAATTGCAAAAATATTTATTCTAAAGCAAGTGGGTTAAAATTTAATGTCTATTTCACATAGGCTCCATGTGTCTAATTGATTACAAGTGAAAACAAACAGGATTTCAAGGGTATCTTATTAAAGACAAAAAAGATGGTAATTATATGATAGAGAAACCAACAGTCACCAACTTAACCAGATGATTAAATTTAATGTCACCAGTAAAGAAGAGTTGATAGCGTGGGCCTCCTTGTATGGTGCAATGAAAATATTACCTTTGAAATACTTCTACCAAAATGCAGAGCTGAATCCAATCACAAGGAAACATCAGACATTCAAACTGAGAGCCAATGTACAGAACTGTCTGTATTCTGCACTTGATCTTAGCCAAAAGGCCGAGAAGCGATACTGTCTGTATTCTGAAATGCCAATACCGTTAAAGACAAAGACAGATTAAATAACACAAAAAAAGACCAGTGATCACATACTTCCTACTGCTATGAATGGACACAGTTAGGACAATGAGCAAAACTTGAATACTCCTCTGTGGTACTTTTAAGATATATTCACAAATCTTTGATGCTCCTCCTTGTCTAATTATTTTCTCCTTGGCTATACTTAGTGACTCACTTTTAATAAACAAAATCTGGCAGAAATAAAAGGACATCACTTCTAAGATTTAAAAAAGGCACCATGGCTTCCTCCTCGCACTCTCTCTTAGGTCATTCACTACGAGAAGTGGTATTAACTACTATGTTATGAAGACGCCAAGCAACACTATGGACAGGTCCACATAGCGAGGAGCCAAGGCCTCCAGCCACCAGTTTTGTGAGTGAGTCTTCATGCAAATGAATCCTCAAGACCCTTGAAATGACTTCACTTGATAACAATTACATACACACTCATCCAAAACCGCCCAACTCATCACTTCTGATTCCTGACGCACAGACACTGCAAGATAGTAAGTACTGTGGACTCGTGTTTTGTTCATGTTCAATTGTGGTTATATAAATATAAAGTTTATCACTTAAGCCATTTTAAACGTAGAGTTTACAGTACATTCTTGTGTTGCCACAACCACCATCCACGGAACTCTTTTCCTCTTTACTTGTGCAACTGAAACTCTATATCCATTAAATAATAACTCCTCCTTTCCCCTACCACAAAGTCCTGACATCCTTCATTCTATTTTCTCTATCTATGACTCTCACTATTTTAGGGATCTCACTTCAATAGTTTCATAGTATTTGCCCTTTTGTGTCTGGCTTACTGCACTTAGCATGAGGTCTTTAAGGTTCATTTATGTTGAGCATGTCAGAATTTCCTTCCTTTATAAGACTGAAAAATCCATTGTATTACATACTACATTTATGTACCCCTTCATCCATCAACAGGCATTTAGGAATGCTACTATGAACATGGGTGTGCAAATATCTATTTGAGCTGATTCTGTTAATAGGGTCCTTTGATACAGAACAGATTGCAATTTTTATGTGGTCAATTGGTCTATTTTTGTTGGCTATGCTTTGATATCCTGTCTAATAAATATTGCCAAATCCAATGTTGTGAAGCTTCTGTTCTATATATTTGTCTAAGAGTTACATAGTTTTAGCTCTTACATTTAGGTCTTTGGTTCATTCAGATTAACATTTGCATATGGTATAGAATAAGAGCCCCAGTATATTCTTTTGCACATGGATATCCAGTTTTCTCAAGACAATTAGTTGAAAAGACTGTCTTTTCTCCATTGAATGGTCTTGGCACTCTTGTTCAAAAGCATTTAACCATATATTTGAAGGTTTGTTTTTGGACCTTCTATTCTAAATTATTGGTCCATTTTTCTGTTTATAAGCCACTATCAGGGTTTTGACTGCTGTGGCTCTGTAATAAAGTTCAAAGTTAGGAAGAATGTCTTCCATCTTTGTTCTCCTTTTTCAAGATCATTTTGACTATCTAGAGTTCCCTGAGATACTACATGCATTTTAGCATAGATCTTTCTATTTCTACAAAAAAAATATTGCATAGAAAATGTAGATTTCAATGGTTAGTACTGGTATAAATAGGATGAAGTCTTCTAGTCAATGAACACAGAATGACTTTCTGTTTAATTTTTGCATTATTTAATTTCTTTCAGCAACATTTTATAGTTTTCTGTGTAAAAGTTCTCTAACTCCTTGTTTAGATTCATTCCTAAGCATTTTTTTTTAATATTATAAATGAAGCTGTTTTCCAATTTCCTTTTCTGATTTTCATTGTCTGTGTATACACATGCAACTGATTTGTGTGTTGCTTGTATTCTACAGCTTCACTTAAAATTCACTGATTAGTTCTACTAGTTGTGTATATGCACGTGTGTGTGCATGTATAAAAATAAGGATTGTTTTTTACTTATTTGTGAACAGATAATTTTACTCCTTTCTTTCCAGTTTGGATGTTTTCTATTTATTTCTCTTGCCTCATTGTTCTAGTTAAGACTTTCAGTACTACGTTGAATAGAAGCAGTAAAAACTGGCCATCCTTGTCTTCTTCCTGATTTCAGGGAAAAGCTTTCAGTCTTTCACCACTGAGTATGATGTTAGCTATTGGTTTTTCATATATGGCCTTTATTATGTTGAGGTAGTTTCCTTTTAGGTATGGTTTGTTAAAATTTTTATCATGGAAGAGTATTTAACTTTGTCAAAGGATTTATCTGTATCAATTGAGATGATCAGTTTTTTTTCCCTTCCTTTTGTTAATGTAGCTTGATTTATTTTCTTATGTTGAACCATCTTTGCATCCTTGCATTACAGGAGTAAATTCCACCTGGTCGTGGTATATAATCCTGATGTTATGTTTTTGAATTGAGTTTGATGATTTTTCCTTGAGGACTTTTGTTTCAATATCCATTAGACATATGGATCTATAGTTTTCTTGCTTGCTTGTTTTTTTTTTTTTTTTTTTTTGGTAATGTCTTTGTCTGACTTTGAGATTAGGGTAATGCTGGATTTATAAAATTAATTTGAAAGCATTTTCTCCACTTTAATTTTTTGGAAGAATTTGAGAAGAATTGGTGTTAACTCTTCCTTAAATGCTTGGAAGAATTCACCAGTGAATCCATATAATCTTGGGCTTTTCTTTGTTGTTGCTGCTGCCAAGCCGCTTCAGTCATGTCCGACTCTGTGCGATCCCATAGACGGCAGCCCACCAAGGCTCCCCCGTCCCTGGGATTCTCCAGGCAAGAACACTGGAGTGGGTTGCCATTTCCTTCTCCAATGCATGAAAGTGACAAGTGAGAGTGAAGTCGCTCAGTCGTGTCTGACTCCTAGCAACCCCATGGACTGCAGCCCACCAGGCTCCTCCATCCATGGGATTTTCCAGGCAAGAGTACTGGAGTGGGTTGCCATTGCCTACTCCATTTCTTTGTTGAGAAGTTTTTGATTACTGATTCAATCTTTTATATCTATTTAGATATTCTCTTTTTCATGATTCAGTCTTTATAGGTTATGTGTTTCTTAGAATTTGTCCATTTTATCAAGATGACCCAATTTGCTGTCATATAATTGCTCACAGAACTCTTTATATAAAATCTTTTAAATTTCTTAAAAATCAGCAAAATTCCCATCTTTCATTTCTGATTTTAGTTATTTAATTATTTTCTTTTTTCTTAGTCTGGCAAAAAGTTTGTCAATTTTCTTAGTCTTTTTGAAGAACCAACTTTGATTTTGTTGATTTTATCTACTATTTTTCTATTCTTTGTTTTGTTTATCTCTATTCTAATCTTTATTATTTCCTTACTTCTGCTAGCTTTGGGTTTACTTCGTTCTTTTTCTAGTTCTTTAAGGTGTACGGTTAGGTTATTGATTTGATTCTCTCTTAATGCCAATATTAAAGCTATGTTCCTTCTTCACACTGCTTTCATGGCATTCCATATTTTGGTCTTCTTTTTTTTTTTTGTCGCAAGGTATTTCCTAATTTTTCTTTGACCTATGAGTTATTTAAAAGTGTTTTGTTTAATTTCCACATACTTGTGGGCTTTTAAGTTTTCCTTTTGATATTGATGTCCAGTTTCATTACACTGTTGTTGAAAAAGATACTTTGTAGGATTCTAATCTTCTAAAACATATTAATGTTTGTTTTTTGACCTAACATATGGCCTATCCTGGAGAAAGATCTATATGAATATTGCGTATTCTTCCATTTTTAAGTGGAGTGTTCTGTCCATTTCTGTTAGATGAAACCAGAATAATAGCATTGTTCAGGCCCTTTGTTTCATTATTCATTTTATGTATACTTTTCTTCCACTATTGAAAATGGGAATTGAAATCTCCTACTATTCTTCTAGTGCTTTCTATTTCTCCCTTCGATTCTGTCCATGTTTGCTTCATATATTGGGCTCTGATATTTGGTGCACATATCTGTAAAATTACTGTATCTTCTTGGTGAATTGACTTGTTTTTCATTATAGATAGTCTTCTTCATGTCTCTTTCAAAAACTTTTATTTAAAATCTATTTTGTCTGATATTATCATAGCCATCCTTGCCCCCTTTGGTTATGATCTGGAATATTTCACTTTCAATTCATGCATGTCCTTAGATCTAAAGTGGATCTCCTGGAGAAAACATATAGTTGCATATCGTTTTTTATTCTTTCTTTTTTAAAAATTTAGTTTGTCAGTGTATGTTATTTGATCGGGGAGTTTACATGTATTTGTTGCTTTAAGCCACTATTTTGGAGTAATCACAGCAATAGATAACTATAATATATGTAGATTAATTAGTAGTATCATATCAATATTAATTTCCTGATTTTTATAATTATACTATGCTTATGAAAAAGATGTTTTGTTTTCATAATGGGAAAATTATATAGAAGCATTTTATGATTCAGTGGTATTTTACTTCAAATTATCCTTGAATGTTTCAGAAAGAGAGAGAGAGAGATTACAGTGCAAATTTGGTAACACATTAACTGTTGAAAAACTTAGATAATAGCACAGAAAATCCCTATCTGATATTATGTCACAATATAAATAAGATTAAAAATGAAATTCAGAGACCAAAAATTAAGAATATATTAGAACCCCAAATGTGAATAAAGCATAAAGCTAATTTTTACCTTTCTGTATTTCCTTAATGAAAGGAGAGAGAAAATGATGAGAGGGAGTATACAGATAAATAATAACTGGCAATTTTTCAGAATTAATGAAAGATGCAAATACAAAGATTAAGTAATCTAAGACAAACAAAAAAAGTCAAAACCTGGACATGTCATGATAAAACTGCAAGGCACTAAACGCACAGGGAAAAAATATTAAAAGTAGTGGAAAGGAAAGATTGATCATCTTCACAAAAGCAATTAGCTTGACAACTGACTTCTAAATAATAACAGTGTACACCAGAAACCAAGATAGTAATAGATTAAATGTTCTAAAGCAAAATAACTATCAACTTAGACTAAGATATCTTTCAATGATGAGAAAAATATGCATTCATTTATAAACAAAACCTGAGCATTTGTTATCAATAGATAATTACTAAATGACACTCTGAATGTAGTTCTTCAAAAAGAATAAAGTGATCTCAGAAGGAGATCTCAGACGCAAGAAGGAACAGATGCAAACAAAGTGAGCAACATTCTTACCTTTGTGAAATAAAAATAAAACTGTCATTTGGACTAAAAATTGCAATATAACTAAAATCCATGAAAATTACATACAAAATGAAAGGAGATTGATTGTAGTTATGTTATTCCAAGCTGTTATTTTGTTGAGTTATAAAGATCAAACTTCACACTAACATTTCTAAATCATTAAAAACTAGAAAAGAGAATGCAACTATTGTACTAACTAATAAAGGGAAAGATAAATGAGAATAACAAATCGATTTAAAATAATTAAGAAACAGACAAAAAGCATGAAAGTAGAAAAAGCTCAAAATAATATTGAAAATATAAAAAAATTAACATTTGTGTTAGTATAAATAGATTAAATACTTGAGCTATTATAAAATTCAAAATTCAAAGCAGTGGCATACTGTGGCAATGAGGCAGTATGATTACATTTCTGTATAATCAAAATGTATGTGTCCCACAACAAATATACACTGATAAAAATTTATCCTCAAACCATAATAAAAAGCAAAAGAATGATAAAAAAAATAATTCAGAGCAGAGGTGATCTCTGAGGAAGCAAGGAAAGACACTGGATTCGGGAAAATAGAGGGCTTATTTTAGACTATCGTTAACATTTTTCTTACACAAAATGGTGAACATAGCATTGTATGTTTTATTGTTTTCTTTACACCTCATATATATTATTAACACTTTTCATATTTCTAGATATTTAATAAAAATAAAGGGGCAACGTTAGAAATAAAAGATTCTGGGTGGATATAGAATGTTTTGTATTACTCTTCTGATGCTAGATTGAGCTATCAGATTGATAAGAAATATCTTTGATTGGGGAACCAGTCTGATTAGAAAAAATGCAAGCAAACAAACAAAAATCCGGTCTAGATAACCATTAAAGCTCTGCTAGATAGCTGAGCTATGGCAGATTGCAAATATGTCTCAATTTTTCACTCCTCCCTGTATCCACACTCTGCATTGTTATTTTACAGCTACTGTCATCAAGAGGTGGAATCCATTTGTCCACCCCTTGTATCTGGTCTGACCTAATGACTTCCTTTGGCCAAGAGTAAAACCATATTGGGCCAGTTTTAAGCGCTGGCCTTGAAAAGCCTTGAATGCTTCTTTCTCTTAAAACCCTGCCATCCACTGTGTGAATTTATCCAAGCTAATCAATTGTGTGATGAGAGACAAGTGGCCCAGTCAATCTTGCACCTCAACCAGAAAATTGTGAAAGTCAGTGAGGGAAGCCATCCTAGACTAGTCAGCCCTGGTCTACCCACCACCGCCCTCCTCTGTATGAGCAAGTTCATTTGAAATAAATTGAGCCCAGGATCAGCAAAATTACCCACTGACCAAAAGTCCTGTGAGAAATAATCAAATGATCATCAAGTTAATAAGCAAGTGAGTTTGGAGGTAGTTTGTTACTCAGCAAAAAAAAACTCAATCATGCAATCAAGAAAGCAAATATTAACCATAAAGAAACTAATTTACAATTCTACAAGCATTTTTTATTTCTTTCCTATGGTTCTTTTTTTCTGAAAGTACTTGTAAAATATATTTACTGGGTTAAATTTTATGAATTCATGAAACAGATATTTCTATTATGTATAAGATGTCCCCATTTTGGAATATTTGAGATGAAAAAGTCCTCAAAAATGATCAAATCTGCCTAGATGGATTTTAAATTACTTTAAAAAAATATATCAAATAGAAAGTTTCTTAAGAAAATGGAAAAACTCAAGGGAAAATGCACAGGTTTGAAGTTGAGGTAGGCTGATCTCCCTTCTCTTAACTTATGGCACTGTGAAAACCTGATGTACCGCAGAGCCACCATATTCATGAGAACAAGAGCATGGGGTGGCAGAAGGTATTTTTAACAAAGTCATCAAGGCACTCATGAGGATGGCACATTTTCCATGAACAAGCAGCATAACTGAGTGCCTTTCTCTAATACCACACAGCATAATGGAAATGGCACTTTCTGAATACTGATCCTCCCACAGGGAACTTGACAGTAAACTAGGAAAAAAGATCACAGGTTCTGACAGCTGATTGGTGAATTAATTAGGTCTTACACTTTTTTTTCATGCTATTGTAAATTACATGTAGAGCATGCACTCAGAGTCATGAAAAGATTCCAAGGATGCTAAATGTCACACAATAGTAGGGCAAAATGTAATGAGAATCCAAAGGGAGGCTCAGTGTAAACAGGTTTACTAGAGACTTGCTGAGATTAAGCTTATTTCTTCTTAGGGGGAAATTTAGATTTGGGTGACAAAATTATTTAGTCTCCAAGCAAAAGGAATTAATGTATTTTTTAAAAGTACTTTCTCTAAAATTTTCTTCATGTAGACTTAACTTCTTATTGTAAACTTTTTCTTATCAATCTTTAAAGTCATTTGTCCTCACGTATCCTATCAAGTGATGGGAAAATTTGAGGAGAGACCACCAAGAGAACCATTTTTCACTCTGCAATGACTACATTATTATTACTGTGAACTATAATCTCTCAAGAAATAGTTTTTTGTTGTAGGCCTCTATTGGTAAGTGCATCTTGTTAGATAACATATTGTATTTTATTTATCAGCTGTGAGCTTGTGAGCAAGTTAATCTCTTGAGTCCTCAGTTTTTCCATCTGCAGAATGAGGCTAATGATAATATTCTTTTCTTAAGACTGTTATGGGGATTAATAAAGTAAACACAAAATACTTAAAATAATGTCTGGCACAGTGTTATAGAAGCTGTTGCACAAATACTGATACAAAAATGATGTTCTCTTATTTCCACTGACATCCATTTTCATTTAAACATTGGTTTACTCAGCGGACAACGATTTTGATTTCCAACATTCTGAATGAAAATGGATTTTTCCTCAGAAGAGAGTTTTCATGGAGTTGGAGTATAAAAATACTAATAGAACTTCACATATTGAGGGTAGGTGTATAAGGCTCCCAGGACACTTACTATTTTCACTGTTATCTTCTGTAGCTGGGAAGATAAGGAGATAAACATAAGGCAGACATGATATCCGTCAGTCAGAAAATAAAGTACTTAAATTCATTTCAAGCCTCTTTCCTGGTGTGGAGAAGGGAATGGCAACACATTCCAGTATTCTTGCATGGAGAATCCCCATGGACAGAGGAGCCTAGTGGGTTAAAGTCCATGGGGTCATAGAGTCGGACACTACTGAGTGACTGAGCATTTCAGCTGATACTGATGATGATCTGAGCGTGTTGAGGTGCAGTTGTGCCTTGATTAGCTATTTGCCATGGCCTGTGGGAAAGGCATGCCGTACATGCAAAACTGATTCAATGCACCTCAACTCTGAGCAAAAGATTGGGAAGGGCTGTGAAGAGGATGCAAATCAATTGCTGAAATAAGCTTCTTGCCTTCATATCTCCAACACAGCTATTAACATTGGGTTGGCAAAAAGTCCATCCAAGTTTTTCTGCACAATGAAAAATCCACACGAACTTTTTGGCCAAACCTAATACTTTTACTTTTTTGCAGTAAAACACTGATCGTTGACAAAACATATTGGTACAGAAAGAAAATATAAAGCATTTAAAAGGTCATTCTTAAATTTAGTTCCTTTCTCTTCCCTTGTCTGCTGTTCACTGAAGGTAACTACTGAGTCATGAAGGAATCAACCATTGCACCCACAGGATGCCTGAAGACCAGTATGGGGTTGAGATAAGTGCAAAAGTGAACCAGCATTCCTGAAAGAATCCATTTGAGATTATACCTGAAGAGCTAAACATTAAAATATCTGAGGTATGGAAGCATCTTATTGAAATAAATGGGACCCTGATATTCATAAGAAGCAAAAAATGCTACCATAACTAGGTAATATGAGATATTTGGAAAACAGAAGTAAGAAATTAAATACTTACATTGAGACAGTATGCTGCATTCTGCTTATTCCTAAGAGGATTTGAGATGGTGAACTAAGTGGTTTTGGGTGCAAGATAAAAATATCTTTTTTTAACATGGATGGGTTCAATAATGTTAGGGATAAAGTTAGTTCCTGCTTGAAAACAAGTAGCTAATATCTAGAGGAATCCAGGACTACTGAACTTCTTTCTCAGACCACAGGGCTACTTTCTATGTCATTTCTAAAGGAGCTGTCTACAAGGAATACTGGCAATTGGGCAAAGCTCCACTTTCTTATTACCAGTGTTTAGGACCTAAATGCTAAGATGGAGAATGGCGATAAGCTGTGTTGGAACCAGGATTTGGGTTAGAAGTCTGACAGATTTCTGCTACTCTACTTAAAATTCAAGACCAAATTGTGTAATGGACACTGATCAGATCAGATGCCTTCAAGGAAAATACAGATCAGAGGGACCTGCCTAGGGATTATGTCCTTGGTCAGTTTACCATGTGGAGAGATAGACAGAAAGGAGAAGTGAAGTGAAAGTCGCTCACTCGTGTCCGACTCTTTGCCACCCCATGGACTGTAGCCTGTCAGCGCCTCTGCCCACAGAATTCTCAAGGCCAGAATACTGGAGTGCATAGCCATTCCCTTCCCCAGGAGATCTTCCCAACCCAGGGATTGAACCCGGGTCTCCCATATTGCAGGTGGGTTCTTTACCATCTGAGCCACGAGGGAGAAGAGTGCCTTAATAAAATGACTGAGCTTCTCCATCTAGGAAGACCTCAGCCTTTAGAGTGAAATAAAGATAAGGCAGACTCATGCCTACACACCTACGTGTTCATCAATGACTATTCCACAGTACCTTAGAATCTCAATTTAGATTACTGTCTCTTCTTCTTGGGACTTACTTACATCTTCCTTCTCCTTGAAAGCTCTTCCAACAGATATTGCATAGGTAATTCCTTTTCATTCAGTACCCAGCTTAAAATATCATCTCTACAATTAGATCTTTTCTGACAACACAATTCAAAGCAGCTCCTCAGGCTCTCAACCTGTTTTATTTCCAATTTACCATGCATTATTACTGAATATTTTCTTTTGCCTATTTTTATTGAATGAACTCCACACCCTACAACACCCATTGAGAACATTAGCTCTGTGAGGACAAGTATTTTATCTATATTGCTTACTCACAGACATAGGAATTGTAAGTGAACATGATAGGCACTCAATAAATGTTAACTAAATGCATACATTCATGAATGTGTGTGTATGTGTTGGTAAGCCAAGAAAGGTAGCAGAAAAAGAAAAGTTCCCTGCTTCTTGGGAACTTCTTATATCAATATCAGCAGAGCTAACATTTACCAAGAATATGTATTAATATATTAAGTGATTATCTTGGTTAAGATTCACAACACCACCATAATAAAAACACTGAAAGAAGACAAGATGGCATCCTGACCAAACCTGCCCTAGAACCAAATAAAACACATGGTATTCATGCTTAGACTGATCAAAGGCAGTTGTACTGCATACCATATATGCCATTCAACCCTATTTACTCACTGACACATGAAACAGAATTAATTATAAGCTTCCTAGCATCCTACAAAGACCTTCAAATAAAACGATTACATGATCTACTGGAATGATAAGCTAAAAATAAACAAGTTACCAGGAGAAACCCTACTCCAAGTTTGGAGTGCTGAAACTGGAGAAAGTGTTCCATTGCTCCTTATTGGAGACACTCTACACAGAATGAAGAAGAACCATACCATGAATAACATTACTACAATAAATGTAAGCATAGGTTTCTGACATCTGTTAACATAATTCAGCATAAGTTGATTTACTGATTCAATTTAGTGAACCTCTATAGAGTAAATACAAAGATCTTAACAGTCTTATTTAATCCACTGATAAAATTAAAGTTATATTTACAAATGAAAAATATTCATATCATTCAGGCAATCCTCCCTCAATATTATTTCTTTCTACTACTTTGCTGATTAATACTGGCTGGGAAAAATTATGGTGTATATATTCTTTAATAAGTAACAGATTGTACTCATTTGGTGTTACTAATTAAAACATATCCTTAGGTTTAAAAACATGCATAATTTTGGCATCTTCTTAGATGCCTAAAGCAGAATACTTATATGAACAGGCTACCATTTTACCTATGCAGAGAAGTACAAAAGGGAATATTTGTAGCCAACATCTAGACTTTCCTCAGGAAAAACTCTGCTCTTACCCAATACGTGAACTTTCTTATTGAAAGGTCAACACCTTATCCTAATCATAATCCTAAATTATTAAAAAATAATAATAAACAAGGTACCCATAAAATATTCAACTTTAATCCATGCTATAAAATGTACTCCTAGGTAACTAATTGTTGGGATCTAACTCAAGAACAGTGAAACGGCAAAGCATATAGTTAGCAATGGTTGATGTTAAGTCATTCTTTTACCATCATTAATACATGAATCTGAATAACAATATCACACCATAAGCAGTAGTTTCATCATCCTATTTTCATAGACTATTAAGGCCTCAGAAACCTCCCCTAAATTTCCAAAGTGACAGAGGCAGTAAGTGGAAACCAGGAATGCTGCACTGGGTTTGAGATTGCAACCACTAAAACATTCTGCTTCACTATTGGAAACATTTCAGATAGGTGAAATTCATAGATTTGGGGAGGTAAAAAGAATCTTGAGGTTTGCTTTCTTGGCCTTCTAATACAGATGAACTAAAACTGAGTAAACAGTTGACTTAAAGTTGACATCCTAGCTGATATCCTATTCTATTAAAATAGAATCATTCCAGGAAGATTAAGCCTCAACATTCTCAGAAAGGAAATGAGGGCTTAAATATTTTGACCCACATTCTTCTGAATTTCTCTCTCAACTTCAGCTCTGAAGACAGCCTACTTGTTTCACTTTCTTCAAGGTAATAAAGCCAACATTTCCACCCTCTGCCTCATTGGAAAAATTCATCATTAAAGTATTCCCAGATCAAGACTACATCCTCCAAGTTGCACTACTACCACTGGGAGACAAGCCTAAACCAAAAATCCCTGAAGAAATTCTATGTTTTTTCTAAACAAAATTCCTCTATAAAATCATCTTAAATTAAGAAAACATTAGCAAACCTAATCCAACAATACATAAAATGGATCATACAACATGATCAAGTTGGATTTATTCCAGGATTACACGAAAGGCTCAACACGCAGACCTAGAGATTGTCATCCTGGGTGAAGTAAGTCAGACAGAGAAGGAGAGATACCATATGACATCCTTTATATGTGGAATATAAAAAGAGATCAGACAAATGAACTCAGTCACAAAACAGAAAGACACTCACAGACTTCGAGAACGAACTTATGGTTATTGGAGGTAGATGGGAAGAGCGGTCAGTTGAGGAGTCTGAGATGGGCATATACATACTGCTATGTTTAAAGTGGACAGCTGACAAGGACTTACTGCGTAACACATGAAACTCTGCTCAATGTTGCGTGGTGGCCTGGGTGGGAGGGGGGCTTGGGGAGAGTGGATCCATGTGTACGTATAGCTTCACTGCTCACCGGAAATTGTCACAACACTGTTAACTGGCTATATACCAATACAAAATAGAAAGCTTAAAGAAAATCAATAAATGTGATACACAACATCAACAAAAGGAAAGATAAAAACCACATGATCATCTCAACAGATATAGAATAAACATTTGACAAATTCAACATTCATTCATGACAAAAAACTCCCATCAAAGTGGCTATAGAGGGAACATATCTAAACATAATAAAGGCCCTTTATGACAAACCTATAGCCAACATAACACTCAACGGGGAAAAGTTGAAAGCTTCCCGATAAATTCAAAAACAAGACAAGGATGCCTCTTTCACTACCTCTCTTTTACATAGTATTAGAAGTCCTAGACACAGTAATCAGACAAGAAAAAGAAACAAAATGTATCCAAATTGGAAGGGAATAGGTAAAATTATTACTATTTGCAAATGATATGTGGAGTAACATAGAGAATCCTAAAGTCTCCACTCAAAAACTAGTAGAACTAATAAATAAAGCAAGGTTGCAGGACACAAGATTAATACACAGAAATCTGTTGTGTTCCTGTATACTAATAATGAAATATCAGAATGAAAAAGTAAAAAAAAAAGAAAATCCTTCTTAAAATCACATATCAAAAAAGATCCAGCATTAAAATGAATGAAGTCAGGCAAAGGCCTATATGCTGAAAATTATAAAACACTGATGAGGAAACTGAAGATGATTGAAAAGAATGAAAAGATATACTATGTTCTTGTATTGTAATAATCAATATTTTTAATATAGCAATATTACTCAAAGAAATCTACAGATTTAATGCAATCCCTATCAAAATATTCAGGATATTTTAAAAGAAATAGAAAAAAAAGTCCAAAATTTATAAGAAACCACTAAAGATCAGAATTGAAAAGGAATCATGAGATAAAGAAAAAAGCTGGAGGTATAACTCTCCAAGATGTCAGACAATACTACAAAGCTATACTCAAAATAGTGTGGTATTGGGAGGCGGGGAATGGATGTATATTAATAGATCAATGTAAGAGAATAGAGAGTCCAGAAATAAACCCACATACCTATGGTCAATTAATCTATGATGAGGAAGGCAAGAATAGGCAGTAAAGGAAAAACAGTCTCTTCAACAAGTGATAACTAGAAACCTGATAGTCACATGTAAAATAATGAAATTAGAACATTCCCTCAAATCATGTACAAAAATGTAATTAAAATGGTTTGAAGATTTAAATGTAAGAACAGTACCATAAAACTCCTAGAAGAGGACATAGGCAAAACCCTCCACTCTTTGACAGAAGTTGTAGCAATATTTTCTTGGTTCAGTCTCTGGAACTTAATTAAAAGATTTGTACAACAAAGAAAAACTAATACGATGAAAACAAAAACAACAGCCTTTGAGAACTGGAGGATGTAGAGAGGATATATGGATGCCGCTGCTGTTGACTAACTCATGTCTGACTCTGTGACCCCATGAACTGCTGAACTACCAGGCTCCTCTGTCCTCGGGAATTTCCATAAAGGAATACTAGTGTAGGTTGCCATTTCCTCCTGCAGAGGATCTTCATGACCCAGGGATCAAAGCCGCGGCTTCTGTTGTGTCTCCCGCACTGGCAGACTGATTCTTTACTGCTGAACCACCTGGAAAGCCCAAATATATGTATGTACATGTGTGTGCTAAGCCACTTCCGTTGCGTCCAACTCTGGGCGATTCTATGGACTGTAGCCTGCTAGGCTCCTCTGTCTCTGGGATTCTCCAGGCAAGAATACTGCAGTGGATTGCCATGCCCTCCTCCAGGCGATCTCTCCAACCCAGGGATCCAACACGCATATCTTAAGTCTCTGCATTGGCAGGCAGGTTCTTTACCACTAGCACCACCTGGGAAGCCCCCAGATACGTATCTGTGCATAACTAATTCACTTTACTCTACACCTGAAACTAACACAGCATTGTAAATTAAACAATACTCCCATATCTTCTTAAAAAAAGGCATATATAATCATTTCAAATCTTCAGGTTCCCTCATTATCACATTTGCTCAGGGCAGTTATCTTTGAGTTTATCACTGTCCTTCTTTAACTTGTGTATTCAGTTCTCAGTTGGGAGTCTTCTGCTCCTATTCTGAGCTAACCTATTTTACAGACTCTGTTCAATGTACCTATTAATTTCATTCACATTCTAACTGCACGCTGGCTATCACACTGGATACATTTACTTTCTAAACTTGAATATATGCTTCTTTGTACAACATAAAATATCTCTGCTATAGTCATAATTTATCTCACTCTTAACCAATATTGATATACATACACATACATATTCTGATATTTAGAATGAGGAAAATAATTTTTAAAAACTCACCTAAAGTTTTCAAGAAATAAACATTAGCATTAACAAATAGGTGCATAGTTCATTACCTGTGGGAGTGAGGGGGGCAAAGTTAAAATTTCCATCTGTCACTTTAGATGAAGATTGTGGACAAAGGAAAAGCAGTCAGTGTTTGGGAGTAAGGGGCTGAAAGTGAAGGTGAAAGTGAGTTTATTTGTTAGAAGTTTCTAGAATATATGGGCTCTTTCCTTTCATTCTGCTTATGATACCTGTTTTAAACTTCTGTTAAAATGAAAGTTCTCAGTGCAAATTTCCATATGGTTTGGATATTTTTAAAAACCACACCAACATTAAATGAAATATTAATAACAAAAGAATTGTATGTATTTCTCCTTCTTTTGTTGAAAAAATAAAACCACCTTCTATTTACTATCAAACTATATCTGAAGATAGCCAGTGTTCTTTGGGTTCACAGGAAGGGATAGATGGTAGACTTTCACATAAATTCAACCAGAAAACAAGATATTAACTTACCAGGATTACTTGAACTGACTAAAGGAACTATGAAAGGCTAAACTATAAAAATATTCAAAGACGAAATCATATTTCACAGTGTCTTCAAATCTGTCAAATTTACCATAAGTGCCTAAATGTTCTCTTTGATTGGAAGGGCTCTGTGAAGGATGGACAGTTTTGTGTTATACAGATGAGCAATTTCCCCTAATTCTCTTCACATGACTGCTCATTCTTTACCTCTTAGCTCATCCAAGTTAACATAATAGAGCCCCCTGTAAAACACGAGCCACGTGCTTCAGCATGCAGTTTATGATTTAAGTTTTATCAAAATGTCTTGATTTTTTAAATGTGAACAATTTAGTCTATTTTATGTATATTTAAGTTCCTTCCTATATGCCTTGAAATGTATTTCTATTTCTCATTTAATGTCTATTTGAATGTATAGAAAATGCATTTCATTTAGAAACCAAAACACCATCCTAGACTTACGTGTTCATGTTTATGTCTGTTTCCACCATTTGTAGTTGGATAAACCATTTACGTACAAGTCATTCCATCTTCACTATTATTGTTTGTCTGACAGACATGTGAAACAGTGCTAGAAGCAGGCAAATTCTTTATATTAGAAACTTGTTTTTTAGAAGAAAATGTTCTTTTCTTCATTTCTTGGTCTTCATGAGGACACAAGTGAGTAGCCCCATCTATCTCCCTTTAGTTGTATTAAATGAGGTTTTCTTAGTAGTTACTAGCCAAGCCTTGTCATCCTGGGCACCCCTGGAATTTTAATTCCTTTCTCTGCGATCTCAGGTGGTAAAAAGAAAGCAGTGATTGCAAATGTTTTTATTTACTGTCTTACAACTGAAAATAAAAATAAAACAAATAATAAAATAAAATTCTTGTTGTGATGCTTGACGAAGGACCACTAGTAGAGAAAGACAAAGTAGAAAAACTAATAATATCTTCGAAGGAAAAGAAAGTAATCCACATTATAAATACTCAAACTACTGAAGTAGTTTCTACTTTTGTAGCTGTAATTTTGTAAACTATAGGATGAGCAAATGTGAATTTAGGTATACCCTTCAGAATTAATGAAAAAAATAATGTAACTCAACTACCACTTTAAATTAATAATAATCTACCTCCAACACAACTACCTAAGTCATAAATACTAATAAAGAAAATATTTTAGCCATTAAATTTTATGTATAACATGTGAACATGTTAACATAGTATTTAAAGAGACAAGATGACTTTATGTAAACAAAAACAGAGAACAGATTATCTAAAACACATAATACATATGATAGTTTTACAGAGGAAAATGCATAAGCCTAGAAGTGGTTGTCAATATGTCAGTAACTTCCCTAGTCACTTTAGAGCTAACAAGCCAGAGGAACTACTTAATTAAATGTGTGACCAAATAAAAGAAAATTTACTTTCTTCTCGGTATAAAGAAGATAAATCTTAATACAAAAAATAGTATTTCATTACATCCTGAAAATACTAATAAAGTAAATTTGGCATTTACCTTATGTGATTAAATATCCAATGGACACTTTAGAAGCCCAAGTAGCTCATGATGCAGCTTCCCAGTGGCAGTCTTCAATTACTATAAATAAAAGGTGAAAGATAACGTTTAGAACAATATATATCTGTAGAGTGATACTGATTAGCTGTGAAATGTTTATTATCACTCTTCATCGCCATTTAAATACTAACTCCCTCTTTATTGCTGTTATCATAGATTTTGCTAAATGCACAAAATAGAAATGCAAGTTATGCATTTCTGGTACTTCCAAGGCACCAAATAGGCTCCAGATTACAAAACTACAAAAAATAAAAACTATTCAATCCCACCTTATTTTACTGGGAGAGGCAGTTGAAATACACAAACTAAAGCATTTATAATGGAAATGTTTTCTTATTATGTACACATTACCAATATAAATATTTTTCTAGTCATAACACTGAGTTATAAGTATTAAGGGCTGTTGGCTCCTTGTCCCTTTTTACTATTGACTTCCTTGCAAGATTTAAGCAAGTATTCTTACTTTGTTTCATAATTTTCCTGGAGAAGATTCACAAAATGTGGAAAATAATAGTTATAAGTTTGATATGCCAATATATAATATGTAGGCAAGTAGGTGGCTTCTACTTCTAGACAATATATACTATCTCTCTCTCTCTTTAGTCGCTAAGTCGTGTCCGACTCTTGTGACCCCATGGACTGTAGTCTGTCAGGTTCCTCTGTCCATGGGATTCTCCAGGCAAGAATACTGGAGTGCGTTGCCATTTCCTTCTCCAGGGGATCTTCCTGATCCAGGAATTGAACCAGGGTCTCCTGCATTATAGGCAGATTCTTTACCAAATGAGCTATGAGGGAAGCTCTATACTATAGAGTTCAAAATTTAATAATGCTATTTGTATAGAATGGGACTGTATTCCTTCCCTCTCCTACATCTCCCTCAATCCAAACCTAATGCATAGACCTCGGGCACGGATCCAAGTTGCAGGCATGGACCTCAATAAAGCAGCAGCATGGACATCTGTGTTCCACCTCCCACCCCTTTCTGAAACTCTAATCCATTAAGTGGCAAAGAAGATGACAGTAGGAACAGAGACAGTGGGGGAAATGGTGCTCCTAACTTGGAAGTATAACTTTGGCAAGGGATGTGTGGCACATTAGAACGGAAATAAATGAACATCTTCTTATCCCATTGTAAGAGGGTCATATAAGTTCATGTTTTCAGGGTTGGATTCATACAAATTACATTACTAACTCAGTGTTTCTAAAAGCTGCTATCAGAAGCTGTGTGTGTGTGTGTCTATGTGCATTAGTCACTCAGTTTATCTATTTAGTGTATATAGATGCTCAGTTATAGATACTCTTTGCAATCCTATGGACTGTATAGCCTGCCAGGCTCCTCCGTTCATGGGATTCTCCAGGCAAGTATACTGGAGTGGGTGGTCATGCCCTCCTCCAAGGGATCTTCAAGACCCAGGGGTCAAACCCATGTCTCTTACATCTCCTGCATTGGCAAGAGGGTTCTTTTCTGCTAGTGCCACCTAGGAAGCCCCAATATAGATAGCAAATATCTATATATACTAAATACTTATATGTTTACACAAATATATAGGTATTTACATATAAAATATAGCATATATATATACATATACAACTTTCACTAGTTTCCTCAACTATGTGCTCTTTCATTTCTTTTGTTGGTTCTTGAGTATTAGAACTCATTTTGAAGGAAAATGCTTTCCAGACAAATAAATTCTGTATAGTGAATAACACATTGGGTTAGATTCCAGAAAGACATCAGAAGCCACCTTTACATTAGAGAGAAACAAACTTTGAAAGAAAATGTTAAACACTTTTGGCAAGAAAGGGAACACTCTAAACTTCATAATAATGGGACACTAGGCAAAAACTACTGAAATGCCAAGAATGTCTGTACAGCATTTTATAAGTTTCTGGATGTACTGTAGAATAATCCTGTTTTCCTAAAAACACATCAACTAGTCCAATGCCTCATCATATTCTAACTGTGTTAACAACTGATTGCCTTGATCTCATTTTGCTATTCATAGTTCTAAACAATACTGAACTTTTATTGAATGGTCACCGTGACAAGTGCTGTAATAGGGATTTTCATATGGTGATCTCATTTAATCAATAAAGATACACACAGTGCCATACTTTGCAGACAGCGCCACTGTCCTATATTATATGTCTCAGCATAAAATCCCTAAATTGGAATTTGCACGTTCCATAAAATAAAGTGCTACCTGCAACTAATTATAAGTTTTGTTTTATATCATTAAGTCACTCAAAATATTTTTTAATGTCTAAGGTGTTTATTGAATAATTACAAATATATATGGAATGTTAGAGCTATCAAATAAAATCTACTGTTTAGTTAATTGAAACATATTTTAATATTTCAGTGGAGTAGGGAGGTGATCCTGGAATATCACAAGTCATTTTCTTATGATCGTATCTAAAGATATGACATCTTTAATGAAGTAAGAATGCGTATTATATCAGGATTTCCTAATGTTGGAGAAGACAATTTTTTTTTTTTTTTAATATTTATTCATTTATTTGGCTGCACCAGGTCTTGGTTGCAGCATGTGGGATCTAGTTCCCTAACCAGGGATCAAACCTGGGCCCCCTGCATTGGGAGCTCAGAGTCTTAACCACTGGGCCAGCAGGGAAGTCCCTGGAGAAGACAATTTAATTAAGACCAAATACTGTTTAAGAAAGACATAAAAATAAGCTCTAATGACAAAGTAAATAGCATATATGCAAAAGAAGTAGCCAGCTATAAAGAACGAAAGAGATTATTTTGTTAAATGAAAAAGAAAGAAAGAAAGAAAACAATGTTTGGGACAGATAATATAGTGGATAAAGAAGGTGGGGGAAATGTGTTGATAAAATCCATAAAAGTATGTTTATCTGTGTGTACTTCTTTTGATGGGAGTTGAAGAAGTACAGTTATCTAAAGAGAAATTCCTTCTGAGTTTCCTGGGTTATTCATGGAATACTGAAGAAAAAAATAAAGCTACAATTCCTAAAAATGAAATCAATGGTTACAATAATGGGGTCAATAATCTGATCTTTGATACAGATCACCTTCTGGATAAAATGCAATGAATAAGGTAAGAAGTCAGGTTCAGATGTAGTCCTAAATCATGTGACGTATTCCTCTGAAATTGAGGAGATCCTTTTCTTTCCAGTAGTCATGTATGGTTGTAAGAGTTGACTATAAAGAAAGCTGAGTGCCGAAGAATTGATGCTTTCGAACTGTGGTGTTACAGAAGACTCTTGAGAGTCTCTTGGATGGCAAGGAGATCCAATCAGTCCATTTTTAAAGGAAATAAGTCCTGAATATTCATTGGAAAGACTGATGCTAAAGCTGAAACTCCAATACTTTGGCCACCTAATGCGAAGAACCGACTCATTGGAAAAGACCGTGATGCTGGGAAAGATTGAGATCAGGAGAAGGGGATGACAGAGGATGAGATGATTGGATGGCATCACAAGGCGATGGGCATGAGTTTGAGTAGGCTCCAGGAGTAGTGATGGACAGGGAGGCCTGGCATGCTGCAGTCCATGGGGTCACCAAGAGTTGGACATGACTGAGCAACTGAACTGAACTTTACAACAAAGGGATCTAGGAAAGTAGCAGGAAAATAGTAGTAACAGAGTGAGTACTACTCACAGGAAGGAGAGGCAAAGAATGAAAAGTCAGTTTCATAAAAATTGATCAATGTAGCTTGGCTGAGCTAGAATGGCTCAGAACAAAGAATTTGAGGAAATATACCCTGAACATTTTGAGTGAGGCACACAATTTAAAATAAGTGATAATGCCTAGCACACAAGAAATGGGGACTTGATGAATGCGTACCTCTAAGTATTTAGTAAACATAAGATAGGCCAAGCCAAGAAAAAAATAAAGAAGAATCTGTTTACATGCTTATATTGTTCAATAAAATCACACTTATAGCTGGCAATGTACCTAGTAGAATCCTGAGTACCAACTTGGAAAAGGTACATAAAATGTACATATAATTTTTTACCATACGTGTACAAAAATTATGTGTTTCTCCCCAAGATGACATGAGTAGTTATGACCTAAATATAAGGCAATATTTTAAGTCTTCTGGCTTCCAAGTCAGTTCCCTTTTCATTATGTTATATTGTTTGCCTTATTTACCATCTCCTATAATGAGGTGTGTGCATGTTAAGTCACTTCAGTCCTGTCTGAGCCTTTGCGACCCTATGGACCATAGCCTGCCAGGCTCCTCTGTCCATGGGATTCTCCCGGCAAGAACACTGGAGTGGGTTGCCATTTCCTCCTCCAGGGGATCCTCTCAAGGACTGAACTCATGTCTCTTATGTCTCTTGCATTGGTAGGTGAGTTCTTTACCACTAGCACCACAGAGGAGTCTCTATTACAATTGAATCCCAAATGTGTATGATACTAAGTACATGAAGACTGTAAGTACAGCACTGGGTTGATGTGAGGACGAACATATAGTGAATTTACCACAGTCCCCAGCACTTGGTGTGTGATTAAGTGGTAGCTTTTATTATTATCTACAAAATGAGAGAAAATATTAATAAGAGGAGGAAACAGTGGTAAAGAGAAAAAAAAAATATTAAAGGGATCAATGAACATGCTATAACACCAATCTTAGGTGGATTAATATTTTTAAAATACAACCAGGGCTGACTTAACCCCTATTCAAATAAAAGTGACTTTAACTTCAAGGTTAGAGATGTATCAATATAAATTATAAAAGAACCACCCTTGTATTTACTTCTTTAAACAAATATAATAATATTTTAAATTGATTCAAACAGAGGTAAGAATATACTTTAAATTTAAGGAGTATTTGAAAACAAGGGGAAAAAAACAGCCATCTCCCTGAACCTTCAATGCTATTTAAGAGGAAAAACATTCTTGCACAGTGAATATTTATAGATACAAATACCATTTTGCTAGGAATTTATATCTCTACCTTCACAAGTGTTTAAGAGGAAAAGTTAGAAAAATCTCTGCTTTAAATGAAAGGGTAGACAATTTTACCATTCTTCTCTCTTTTCCCACAACATTTTCTAGTGATTCTTATACTTTATTTCAAAGTGAGGGAAAACAGAGATCTAACCCCCAAGAAAATATGTAGTATGTATATGGCATCTTCTCCTAAAAATAAAGTAATTCTCTCACAGAATTTTTTATCCACTATTATTAACACTTAGTATACAGTAGTCTGTGGGCTCTATGCAACCTAAATCTCAATTGATGTATTTGAGAAGCTTCATGTAAACATATGGGGCTTCCCTGGTGGCTCAGAGAAAGAAGCCTCATGCCAATGTAGCAGACACAGGAGATTCAGGTTTGATCCCGGGGTCAGGAAGATCCCCTGGAGAAGGAAATGCCAACTCACTCCAGTATTTTTACCTGGGAAATTCCACACAGAGGAGCCTGGAGGGTTGCAGTCCATGGGACTTCAAAGAGTTGAACATGGCTGAGCAACTAAGGACAACAAACACAATATAGACTAGAAGGAAAGTGAAATAACATGCCTCGTATGTGCCTAGATATGGACGCTTTAAAGAGATTATTTAATTTAATCATCAAAATAAATCATGTGAGATAGACACTACTGCCTCTTTAAAGATGCATAACTGTGATGACTTAGAGGGGTGGGATGGGAGGGGTGGGAGCGAGGTATAAGAGGGAGGGAATATATGTATACATATATACACACATACATACACATAGGTGATTCACTGTTGTACACCAGAAACCAACACAACTTCGTAAAGCAATTATCCTCCAATTAAAAAATACAGAACTGAGGCTTAGAAAGTGACACAATTTTTTTCAAGATCACAGACCTTTCCTTATGTAGCACTCCCTTCAAAGCACTAGCTATGGATACCTTTGGTCAAGGGGCTGGTTAGAACAAATGCTGAACTGAACGCAACGGTGCTTAACAAAACTCGAACCCTGTAATGAGTGTAGAGACCTGAACTGGATGAGGTAAGTGTTTCATCATCAACATTTCAGGATTGTTACATAAAAGTGAAAGTCGGGATAAAAGCTTTTCCTTCTTTTGTATATTTTTGGCCACTGTTTCAAAAGATGGTTATTAAAATGTAATAAATCTGTTTTATAATTAATGTCAAATTTTGGACTTACTTGAAATTTTTATTAAGATTTATAAAAGTACAATACCCAATACCTTAAAAAGGTGTTTTTGCATGCAAATTAAAACTAACTTGCTTAAGTAATATGATATTCTTAACAAATTAGATAATATAAATAACATTCCCTGGGAACATAAATTTATTCAACATTATTTATCCATTAGAATTGAAAAAATATAATATACCATCCATTTAATCTTAATTTGAATATAACAAAGTAGCTGTATAAGTCTTAATTTTAATATCACAAAATAGTTCTGCTAAAACTGACTGAGGCTATATAATTCATAATTCTATAGTATAGTAAATAGGCTATACTATTTACTAGAGCACCAGAGGGTTTTAAGAAGGGAAAAGGAGAAATGCATTCACTGAGTAATTCATTCACTGAGTCTTGTATTCACTAGAAAATTTCTAATACTAAATTTAACATTTTTTTCGAGTTAAAAAAATATAATGACAGTATCACTTGATTGAATCACTCCACAGAGAGTCCACTTAAGACATGTTTCCCTAGAGCATGTCCAAAGAGAATTCTGCCCTTAGAGTATGGTAAATTTATTTGAGCATGAAATGCACATTTCCTGTTCTTTATATAGAAAAATAATAATAAAATAAGGAATTATGATTCTTTTTTAAGTTGATTCGCTTACATCTGCTTTGTTTGGTGGCTCCCAGCAGAATGAAAAGGACTTCAATCTGGATTGCTTTGGTGGCTTATATTTCCTTTTATTCTTGACTTTCTTAGAGATGTACATGGCAGAGATAGTGGCATTTTTACTTGCTTTAATCTTTCAAAACCCAAGAGTGAAAGAAATACGCTGTTATCTTTTTATTAGGTCAATCGAGTCAAAAGTTTTCATTGTGCTTCAACTTTTAAAAAGTTGAAATTCTACTGCACCTACAAATTTTGCAAGTGAACTATATATTTCATTGGCTATTAAACATATTTGTTAAAAATCTATTTCTTTAAAATACACACACATACATATAAGACAATTTTGTGCTTTGTACACATTAATATAATAATAATAATTGATATACACCTAAACTTATCATATGTAAGGCACTAGGTACTTTACATCTATTTGCTCACTTAATTCTCACAAGAATAAAATAATACTATTTTTCTCAATTGAAAGATGGAAAATTGAAGCACTGAGAGATTAAGTAACCAAGTGACTAACAGAACTGGAATTTAAACTAAGGCAGAATGACCCCAGAGATGAGCTGTTAACAATAATATACCTCTGATAGAAGATATTAGTAATGGCATTTTGATAACAGCATATACAAAAAAAAGTCTTAACATCTGAATCCACACGTAATCATAAATATCAAACCACAGAAGTAAATATAAGGTGGCAGAAACAGTTCTGTGAAAAATAATAGAGCTAGGATCACATTGAATCCGTAGCTTGCATTTGGTAGTATAGTCATTTTCAAAATATTGATTCTTCCTACCCAGGAACATGGAATATCTCTTCATCTATTTATGCCATCTTTGATTTCTTTCATTAGTGTCTTATAATTTTATGTGTATAGTTCTTTTGTCTCCTCAGGTAAGTTTATTTCTAGATGTGTAATTCTTTTTGTTACAATGGTGAAGGGGATTGATTCCTTAATTACTCTTGCTGATTTTTCATTGTTAGTATATACAAATGCAAGTGATTTCTGTGCATTGATTTTGTATCCTGCAACTTTGCTAAATTCACTGATTACCTCTAGTAATTTTCTGACACTAGGGTTTTCAATGTACAGTATCATGTCATTTGCAAAGAGTGATAGCTTTACTTCTTTTTTGATCAGGATTCCTTTTATTTATTTCTTTTTCTTCTCTGATTGCTGCAGCTAGGACTTCCAGAACTATGTTGAATAATAGTGGTGAAAGTAAACACCCTTGTCTTGTTCCTTATCTTAGGGGGAAAGCTTTCAGTTTTTCACCATTGAGAATAATGTTTGCTATGGGCTTATCATATATGACCTTTAATATTTGAGGTAGGTTCCTTCTATGCCCATTTTTTGAAGAGTTTTAATCATAAATAGGTGATGTTGTCAAAGGCTTTTTCTGCATCTATTGAGAATATCACAAGGTTTTTATCTTTCAATTTGTTAATATGGTGTATCACATTGATTGGTTTGCATATATTGAAGAATACTTGCATCCCTGGAATAAACTCAACTTGATCATGGTATATGAGTGTCATGATATTTGCTGAATTCTGTTTACTAAAATTTTATTGAATTATGCCTGTAATTTATTGAGTTATGCCTGTAGTTTTCTTTTTTGTGTGTCATCTTCGTCTGGTTTTGGTATCAGGGTGATGGTGGCCTCATAGAATGAGTTTGGAAGTGTTCCTTCCTCTGCAATTTTTTGAAAGAGCTTTAGAAGGATGGCTATTAGCTCTTCTCTAAATGTTTGATAAAATTCTCCTGTGAAGCCATCTGGTCCTGGGCTTCTGTTTTTGGGGATATTTTGGATCACAGCATCAATTTCAGTGCTTGTGATTGGGTAGTTCATAATTTCTATTTCTTCCTGGTTCAGTCTTAGAAGATTCAACTTTTCTAAGGATCTGTCCACTTTTTCCAGGTTATCTCCTTTATTGCCATATAGCTGTTCGTAATAGTCTCTTATAATCCTTTGCATTTCCGTAGTGTCTGTTGTAACCTCTCCTTTTTCATTTCTAATTTTGTTGATTTGATTCTTCTCTCTCTTTCTCTCTCTCTCTCTTTTTTTTTTTTTTTTGTTGAGTCTGGCTAAAGGCTTGTCAATTTTGTTTATCTTCTCAAAGAACCAGCTTTTAGTTTTCTTAATATATACTACTGTTTCTTTCATTTCTTTTTCATTTATTTCTGCTTAGATCTTTACGATTTCTTTCCTTCTATTAATTTCTTTTTGTTGTTGTTGTTTTTCTTCTTCTTTTTCCAGTTGTTGTAGGTGTAAAGTTAGGTTGTCTAGTCCATGTTTTTCTTGTTTCTTGAGATAGGATTTTATTGCTATAAACTTCCCTCTTAGGACTGCTTTTGCTACATCCCCTAGGTTTTGAGTTGTCACGATGCCTATAAAATTACCAATGGCATTTTTCACAGAACTAGAACAAAAAATTTCACAATTCATATGGAAACACAAAAGACCCCGAATAGCCAAAGCAGTCTTGAGAAAGAAGAATGGAGCTGGAGGAAGCAACTGACTGACTTCAGGTTATACGACAAAGCTATAGTCATCAAGAGAGTATGGTACTGGCACAAAAACAGAAATACAGATCAATGAAACGAGATAGAAAGCCCAGAAATAAACCCATGCAACTATGGGTACCTTATTTTTGACAAAGGAGGCAAGAATATACAATGGGGCAAAGACAACGTCTTCAATAAGTGGTGCTGGGAAAACTGGACAGCTACATGTAAAAAAATGAAATTAGAACACTTCCTAACACCATACACAAAGATAAACTCAGATGGATTAAAGACCTACATGTAAGACAAGAAACAATAAAATTCTTAGAAGAAAACATAGGCAGAACACCTGATGACATAAATCAAAGCAAGATCCTCTATGACCCACCTCCTAGAGTAAAAGAAATAAAAATATAAGTAAACAAGTGGGACCTGATTAAGCTTGGAAGCTTTTGCACAGCAAAGGAAACTATAAGCAGGGTGAAAAGACAGCCCTCTGAATGGGAGAAAATAATAGTAAATGAAGCAACTGACAACGGATTAATTTCCACAATATACAAGCAGCTCATACAACTCAATACCAGAAAAACAAACAACCCAATCAAAAAGTAGGAAAAAGACCTAAATAGACATTTCTCCAAAGAAGACATAAGATGACTAACAAACACATGAAAAGATGCTCAACATCACTCATTATTAGAGAAATGCAAATCAAAACTACAATGAGATATCACCTGACACCGGTCAGAATGGCCATCATTCTACAAAGTCTACAAACAATAAATGCTGGAGAGGGTGTGGAGAAAAGGGAATGCTCTTGCACTGTTGGTGGGAATGTAAATTGATACAGCTACTATGGAAGACGGTATGGAGATTCCTTAAGAAACTAGGAATACAATCACCATATGACCCAACAATCCCGCTCCTAGGCATATACCCTGAGGAAACCAAACTTGAAAAAGACACATGTATCCATTGTTCACTGCAGCAGTATTTACAATAGCTAGAACATGGAAGCAACTTAGCTGTCCATCGACAAATGAATGGATAAAGAAGGTGTGGTACATATTCACAATGGAATATTATTCAGTCATAAAAAGGAAGACATTTGAGTCAGTTCTGATGAGGTGGATGAACCTAGAATCTATCATACAGAGTGAAGTAAGTCAGAAAGAGAAAGATAAATACCATATTTTAATGCATATATACAGAATATAGAATAGTACTGAATAATTTATTTACAGGGCAACAGTGGAGAAACAGACATATAGAATAGACTTATGGACATGGGGAGAGGGGAGGAGAGGGTGAGATGGATGGAAAGAGTAACATGGAAACCTACATTACCATATGTAAAATAGACAGCCAACGGGAATTTGCTATACCTCGGGAAACCCAAGCAGGAGCTTTGTATCAACCTAGAGGGGTGGGATGGGGAGGGAGATGGGAGGGAGGTTCAAAAGGGAGGGGACAGATGTATACCTATGGCTGATTCATGTTGAGGTTTGACAGAAAACAACAAAATTCTGTAAAGCAATTACCCTTCAATAAAGAAATAAAATAATTTTAAAAATAATGACAGAGATAAATCTCTCTGAAAGGATCATTCATTCCTAATTAGTCCACCAGACACACATGATAGATTATCAAATACATAGTAAACTAGTATCCAACAAATATTTGAGTGTATTAACAAGTAAATCAAGATGCTCATGTGAGCACTGGCATTTGTGCAAACCTGAAATAGAAGTGCCAGTTCCAAACATAATAAACGTGTAGACTAGCCTGGATTCAGCACACATCTTCTTTGGGCTCACAGTTCTCATTCCTCACCCCCAACTCCACCATGCAACACTTCCACATCTTCTCTTGAGTACTAGTCACTTATGTTCCATTTACAACTGCCTCAATTCCTATTTATTAAATTCTTGTTCTATGCTACATTCATTTAACAAATGAATGAAAAAAATCCAGTGTGATTCCAGTTATTATTTGTATACTTTAACTGAGGCTATTGAAAGAAAATATCATAATTCAGGATAGTGTCCTAATGTTGAGAACATCAGGCAATAATACCACAGGTCAAAAATCCAAACCCAGAAAGTAATACGCCATTGTTGTGTTATCCTGGGTTCTTCCTCTCTTGCCTGCTCAGGCGCATCCTAAATTCATTGACATGCTGTCACCTTTATTATCTATCTCCTGGATTACTCTCATGGCTTCCTAATCAGTTTTCCTACTTGTCCTCTTGCCCTCCCAATGTAATCTCTACATCACAACCGGAAGTTTCTTAAAAGATAAACTGAATCACATCTCTCCATAAATGACTTCTCTTTGCACTTTGGAGATTTTATATTTTTCGTTTTCTTCCAGCCTCTCTCTTTGCCTCCTGCCCTCTGTCTTTTTATCTTTCCAGCCACAGTTGAACTCTCCAGTCTAACTCCATCACTCACCAGGCTATATCTGTGCTGTAAGTTTGGCCCCTTGCAGTGGCAAAGCTGTACATGGCCTGTTCCTCTGTTAGAGCCATCCTCTCCCCATTCTATCTAGGCATTTGCTTTTTAGATCAGCTTAAATGTCATTTCAAAATGTATGCCTTATGCTAAATGGGAAAACTTTCATACTCTATTATGGCTTCCTCAAGTCTTCTTTCCTCTCATTTCTCAGAATAAGTAGTGGGTTTGAGTATAAGCTTTATACCCAGACTCCTTGACTAGCAACTGAATGCATAGTTGCTAGTCTGCATGACATTGTAGAAGCTGCTTATTTTTTCTATGCTCTACTTTCCTTATTTATAAAATGAGATACAATATTATCTACCTAAAGTGATAGTTGTGAGAACTAAGTTAACACATGCAAACACTCAGAATAGTGCCCAATAATTATTATAACATTGCCCACATTAAGTACCCAATAAATGTGAGCTATCATTGTTCAGTGAAATTGTAATTATCTTTATACTTATTTGATTATTTTCTCATAAACACACAAACCCAAGGAAATCAGCAACCATGGTAATATTCTTACCACCACAAACTTGGTGCTTCTAACAGTGCTTAACTTAAAAAGAACTCAATATAAATACATATCGAATGAATCAGTTGAATAAACACATGAATCTATAAATGCATAAAAAAAAAGAATTTTTAAAAAGAAAAGAATATGGATCAAGCATCTTTGGACAGGTGGGACTTTGCTGTCCATGAAATTATACAATATAGACTTGGGATAATACGTGACAGTCGGTTTCACTTGTTTGGAAAGCTGACTGGATCTAAAGAAACCTTATTATATCCATACAACTCTTTCACAATTCAAAGGTATTGAAGAATGATTAAAATACCTGGAAAAAAAATGGGAGGTTTTTTTTTCCCCCTTTCATTTCTGTCATGATTGCTTTTTAGCAGATACAAGAAATTTGATGACTCTCAAGAATAAAGTTCTGATACAGTATTTCTGAGTTAAAAATGAACAAACTAACAAACAGCAACAAAAAAACCCTCTACTATTATCAAAGTTCCAATAAATTCTTTAGGACTAGAGTACATCAAAAAACCTTAAAGCCCACTTTCCCACATAATTCATCTTCCACATTTGGTTCTGATCTCCTTGAGTTGTTTTAAACCTGCCAATAATATAACCAACAAAGATGTAGATGCTTTTCAGAAAATTATTGCTACCCTCCTCCTCAGAAAAGAAAATATGACTAGATATCTTAAAAAAAAAAAAAAAAAAAAGCCTAGTGCTTACAATCCTGGTAACCTCTATTTCGATATAGATTTGCAGATAAAAGTAAAAAGGGACGTATGCATGCCAAGTCCTGTTGATCTGCTTTTTTTTTCTTAGACACACTCATTTGGTCTGTTAATGTCTTAGAGCTATTGACTCATCTTGGAAAACACTCTGTTGACAATGTTTGTGTTGAACCTTTGGTTTCCCTCTCTAATATCAGAACTGAGGTATTATTGTGTGTAACTTAATAACTAAGCCCCTGAAGACAATGTGAATCATGGATCAATTCTAGCTTCTTCTGCAACAAATTTTGTTCCTTTTATAAGATATTGAAAAAGTATTGATGTTGTTCAACAATTCACTTATTGGCTCTACATTTATGAAACAAATACCTTGGGAAGGGACTGAGACTGAAGGGAAAAAAATAGGGCAAGCTGCTGCCCTGGAAAAATTCACAGATCACCAACTCTGCTGTTTCAGATGCATTAGAAAGTCTCCTTTATCATACTTAAGTTGCATGTAGGAGAATTTCAATCTTGTTCTAATGTGTAGCTGTGTACCGGATATTCTATACCTCGCCTATTAAAGAACTTATTAAGTGGATATCATGATACTAAAAGTTACCAAAAAGGAGACACCTGGGCTCAGAATTCAAAGTAAACCTCCCTACATTATTTAGATAATAAGGAGCAAACACAGGATTTGAACATTGTGCTTTCTGCTCCAAACCTAAGCGTGCTGCGCTGTCTCCCTTTCTCTGCAATCACTGCCTTTTCTAACAAAGAGGATGAAAAGTTGGTAACCATACAGTTGTAAGGGATGGTTCATTTCAATGATTTCTTCTGCAAAAGAGGCAACATAGCAGAATTCAACCCCCGCCAGTGGTAATAGGCATTTCAGCCAGCTGTGCAAAATCTCTGTATCTTATCACCATCACCTCAGCCCTTTTACAGAGACAGATGGAGAAGACAGAAAAGTGGGAAATGGAAGGGAAAAATGGAAAACAGGAAGAAGAGAGGGATATGGGCATGGGTGGGACGTTTTTGCCTAGAGAAAGGCATGTCTAGGTGATGGAGCTGACCATCCACACCGAGAGGGTCCAACCTGCATTGGATGAATCAACTCCTAAGCCACAGTCATATGCTTGCTGAAGGACCGCATCATATTCAAATACCTTTACAAAATGAATTCCTTTAAATTATACTAGTTTAGCCTAAGCACCATCTGAAGAATTTTGAAAGAAAAATCTAGTAGAGATTAGGAAGTAGAGTGCAGACTAGAGAGAATTAGGCTCTTCTCAGAGAAAGTTTATGATTTACTCACCCATAAAGTAATTTTTGGAGAAGGAAATGGCAACCCACTCCAGTGTTCTTGCCTGGAGAATCCCATGGATGGAGTAGCCTGGTGGGCTACAGCCCACAGGGTCGCAAAGAGTCGGACACAACTGAGCGACTGCACTTACATTTACTTACTTAAAGTAATTTTAGTCTAGAAGGACCCATAAAATAATCTAAATTCAAGTCATATCTGAACAAAGCAGGAAGTAGAGATGAAGAGGGACTGGCTGACTTGCAAGCAGAGCTGGGAGCAGATGGTAGGTACCCAGATCCTATAGTGTATGTTCTCTGACTTATTTCACTCTCTCAGGACACTGTTGCCAATGCTTGGGCATGGTGGCTCAGTTTTTCTATCCTTTTCTAGAATGGCTGAGCCCTGAACATATGTGCTGCTCGGGAAAGGAGCGGTGCAGTCCCTTATAAGGAACGAGCCGGGGACTCGTGACAGCCTCTCTCAGTGATGCTGCTCAGCTCCCAGAACACCGGGACATCACTATAGCCTTGGGAACGATGTAAAGGTAGGTGGAA
Source organism: Muntiacus reevesi (assembly GCF_963930625.1). Lineage (NCBI taxonomy): Eukaryota > Metazoa > Chordata > Mammalia > Artiodactyla > Cervidae > Muntiacus > Muntiacus reevesi. The sequence goes on along the minus strand of NC_089265.1, from coordinate 14,370,067 downwards.
AGGAACTCATGAAACCCAAGTACCCTGGCCTTTACTGAACTTCTTCCACATTCCCTGGATTGTGTCTTCTTTGCACATCTGTGGTCCTGTCAAACCTTCCCTAAAAGTTTCCACGTCTTAAAAGTAATCTATTAATGATATAGTCATAACCTAAGTCTAGATTCAATTTTTATAGGTCATTCTTTAGGCTTTTTACATAGTTCTTATTAAAAGAGGATATTGCTTAGGGATCTTGAGGTTGTTTTAATTTATTTTCCTGAAACTTTTCTTTACATCATTATTCATTTTGCCAGATACCTTTATGAGACAATTTTACTGTTACTGACATAATTCTACAGTCATGAGTCTATATTCGGTGTTCTTAGCAATATGATTTGAAGTTAATAAAATTTTAATGATTTATGAAACTATTAATACATTAATTATAAATATGCATAAGTTTTTATAACTTGAATATATTTAATAATAGGAATCATAGAGTTAAATAATAGAAAGATGTTTGTATCATAGAAAGCTGATTCTATTTATTTAGCAGATCAGTGTTTATTATTTTAAAAACACAGGAACTAAAAAAATACTTAAATTTTAATTAAAGCTGTTACAGTGAGATGCCTTTGAATTAAGGGTGGAAAAAAACATATTCTCTGACGTAAAATATGCAGTTATGTGGTCAAGTGATTAAAAACTGGAGAATAGCTAGAAAGAATGATTTTGAGTATCAAATGATTTTGAGTACCTCCCTCTGGCCTGAGATACTAACAGAAAGAATTTACACCAATAGTTAAACACACTATACTCTATTCCTGACATTTTTCTTTTGTAAACTATGATTACACTTTGTTTTTTTTTGTTTGTTTGTTTGTTTTTATTTTATTAGTTGGAGGCTAATTACTTCACAACATTTCAGTGGGTTTTGTCATACATTGACATGAATCAGCCATAGAGTTACACGTATTCCCCATCCCGATCCCCCCTCCCACCTCCCTCTCCACCAGACTCCTCTGGGTCCTCCCAGTGCACCAGGCCCGAGCACTCGTCTCATGCATCCCACCTGGGCTGGTGATCTGTTTCACCATAGATAATATACATGCTGTTCTTTTGAAACATCCCACCCTCACCTTCTCCCACAGAGTTCAAAAGTCTGTTCTGTACTTCTGTGATTACACTTTGTTTTTTTTAATCATGAAATTGAAAATGATCTTAGTATAGTAGTTATTCAAATCAAAAGATATAGGGAGGATTGAATTCAAAGGTTCCAAATCTCTACTTTAGTTTTTAAACAGGTCTTCTGAAAAAATCCCTTCAGCTTGCCCCAGTATTTATAGTAATTACTTATGTATTTCCTAGCATTCATCTATTTGCCCACAAAGGTCTGTATAGTCAAAGCTATGGTTTTTCCAGTAGCTATGTACGCATGTGAGAGTTGGGACATAAAGAAGGCTGAGTACCAAAGAACTGATGCTTCGAATTGTGGGACTGGAGAAGACTCTTGTGAGTTCCTTGGATAGCAAGGAGATCAAACCAGTCAATCCTAAGGAAAATCAACCCTGAATATTCATTGAGTGGACAACTACTGAAGCTCCAATATTTTGGCTACCTGATATGAAGAGCCAACCCTGATGCTGGAAAGATTGAGGGCAGGAGGAGAAGAATGTGACAGAGGATGAGATGGTTGGATGGCATCACCAACTCAATAGACATGAGTTTGGGAGACAGTGAAGGATTGGAAAGTCTGGCGTGCTGCAGTCTATGGGGTTGCAAAGTATCAGACACGACTTAGCGAATGAACAACCATGTTATATCCAACACTTCATTGTTATAGTCAACACTTTGCCCACTGTCTTATCAATACTTCATTTTAAACCAGTGCACTGGTACCTTGTCTTATTGAGATTAATTTAATCTCAGGACTGACTGAAAGGCATTTCTGGCCTTATAAGCCTTCTCCAGGTTCCAGGTAATCACCACTAGCAAGGCAAATGAGCCTCCTAAATTTTTAGTCAGGTTTTGTGGCCGTCATGTCCCTGTGAACTACATACCAAAAGCTACATCTGTCTGGTTTTTTATTATGCATCTTCCATGACCTTTTGCTCTTTTTTCATGGAAAGGTCATTGTTGTTATTCAATCACTAAGTTGTGTCCAACTATTTGAGACCCCAAGAACTGTAGCCCACCAGGTTCCTCTGTGTATGAGATTTCCAGGCAAGAATACTGGAGTGGGTCACCATTTCCTCCTCCAGGGAATATTCCTGATCCAGAGATTGAACCTGCATCTCCTGCATTGGCAGGTGAATTCTTTACCACTGAGCAACTAGGGAAGCCCAAGCATTTTTTTAAAACTGCCCTAAGTGTTAGGCTGTGAAGAAAACTGAGAACCGAAAAATTGATGCTTTTGAACTATGGTGTTGGAGAAGACTCTTGAGAGTCCCTTGGGCTGCAAGGAGATCCAACCAGTCCATCCTAAAGGAGATCAGTCCTGAGTGTTCATTGGAAGGACTGATGCTGAAGCTGAAACTCCAGTACTTTGGCCACCTCATGTGAAGAGTTGACTCCTTGGAAAAGACCCTGATGCTGGGAGGGATCGAGGGCAGGAGGAGACGGGGACGACAGAGGATGAGATGGCTGGATGGCATCACCACTTGATAGGCATGGGTTTGAGTAGACTCTGGGAGTTGGTGATGGACAGGGAGGCCTGGCGTGCTGCGATTCATGAGGTCGCAAAGAGTCGGACACGACTGAGCGACTGAACTGAACTGAACTGAACAGACTGAAGTATCATCCTTAAGTCAAACTCCCAAGTCTCTTACCTCAAGCAATAAAAATATTGATCATTCCCTCCTCTATGCCTCAAGCAATTTGGTGCAAGCCTCTATTATTACATTCATCCCATCACATTGTAATTGTTTATATACTACTGAACTGTTGATCACAAGCTATAACTTACCATGCTCCTGTCCCAGGGCCTAGCATATAGTCAGGACTCAACAATTGTTTGTTAATGAAATAATCCTATCTATAATATACTTATACAACCATAAGGAAAAGTGTGAGGTAGGATGAAATTAAGCTTTATAAGGGAAGTTTTGTTTTGTTTTCTTTTAATAAGGGAAGTTTTGTTCATTCATTCAGCATCTGCTTTGTGGCAATCTTGTCTAACTCCTCTGTTTTCTGTAAAGACAGCCTGGGAGAATCAAGTGCTTAGAACATAGTAGATGCTCATTAAATATTAATGTATTTCCTTTTCCCTTTCCTTTTCCCTCTCTAAAGCCAATTCTCACATAAGGCTGAATAGCACATTTGTCATTATGTACTCCTACTCAACTTGTCCTCTTACTCACAAGGATTTATTAAATTTTTGCTTCTCCTCTTTTCATTTTTTGGCCATTACAATTTTAAACCAATTTTATACCTATTCCTTAAGTTACTGTATCCCTCTTTTATGTATAGAAGAAATTTTAAAATACCTAGTTTCAGGTTTCAGTATTATACCAGGTTTTAAAGTTTATCTTTTTCATTCTTTTTTTTTTTTCATTCTTGAATCATTATTTTTTAATCTGACTATTCTCTTCAAATATTATATTTCCCCCTCTGGTTCCTTCAAATCCTCTAATCTAGACAGGTAGCAGTTACTGTCCTTAGAGTAGTGAGGAGAAGAACTGCTAGAGTCAGACTTCAGTTGGAGTCTCTCCCACTTTCAGGCTATGCAATTTTGGCAAGGTATTTAACCTCGGTGAGTCATGAAGTCTTCATTTTCAAGTGAGGAATTATGCTATAAAATAGGAGTTAATTTATGCAAAGTGAAAGCACTGTGGTTGGTAAATAGCAAGTGCTCAGTTGACAGCTTTATTTATTACTTACTATTACAATAACACAAAAAATGGAAGTCCTTCCCAGGAGAACCTTCAGTTGTCATTAAACAAATTTTCTGCTTTTATAAGAAATACACAGAAAGTTACTCAGGAGAAAAATCTGGGGTTTTTAACTTTCCATTTAAGGCTTTTATTTCAAATCTATTAGAGTTCTCGATTTTTTGGAATTATATCGTAACTCTCTCATAATTGATCTTTCATTATTTCTAAATTTAATCATTTTGGAGAATGATGCTCTCATCCTTGAGGTACTCCCTAGCACTCCTTAAAGTGAATTTTGTGTTTTTAAATTTTCCTTATATTCTTTTTCTTTTAATTGGGGTATAGTTGCTTTACAGTGTTGCACTAGTGAATCAGCTACATGTATACATATATCCCTTCCCTCGGGACCTCCCTCCAACCTTTCCCCCTCAATCCCACCCTCTAGGTCATCACAGGGCATTGAGCTGAGCTCCCTGTGCTATAAAGCGGCTTCCCACTAGCTATCTGTTTAGCTTCCAAAGATGCCTTATAGACTTGGTGACGAGTAATTTGCTATTTATTTTTATGTTATGATAGAGAGTGTGTGTGTCTGTGTACGTCTATGCATACTGATTTCCTTTTCTCATATTTTATTATGACCACTCACTTGCACCATTACCTGTAGAGTCAGTCCTACAAGTCATGCCTGCATTCTAGAATACATCAACCCAGGTGTTGTGTGCCTGTGTAATATTTTGTCTGCATATGCATGTATGTGATGTGTCTATGGGGAAGGGCATTGTGGAAAGAGAATCAATAATCATAAGTTCTAACAGTATAAGTTGGACAGTTTGATAGCAGCTTACTTTTTTTTCTTTCTGCTATTCTGTCTTACTGTATAGAAAAGAAATTGGGAAAATTAATTAGGCCTTAAGATCTGGTAATTGGATATCACACATAAAGATCCCCAAGCCTTACATCGCCTTGCTATAACTGATGAAGACATTCTAAGTACAACGTAAGTCTCTGTGCTAAGCATAATATAATGCAAATGCTTGATGAGATGATTTTGTAAGGCTAGCATCCATTTTTCAAAATTAAACAACTGACATTTTAAATGCCCTAAGGCTCTGCTACTGTACATATTATTGATTAAACCGCCATTTTAAAATTACCACAGTGCAAAAGAGCTCATTAAAATGGAACACTGAATTTTTTTGGGCTTTTAATAGCTCAAAATGGTCTGTACACCAATAGTACAAATGTTTGGTTAAAGTACCAGGCAGAAAATTTGTATTGATATTCAAAGATCTCAGGTAAGGTTTCATTTGATAGAGTACAATCTTGGGACTGTTTTCAAACTATATGGATGTATAAACAGCAAGCAAAACACCTGTCCTTTGACCTTGGACTATGTTTCTGTCTTTATAAATAGCTAACCTCTAGACCTAATCCTATCCTTCACTAGTTTCTATAGATAGGAACAAACCACCAATTTCAGTTCCATACCCACTGAACATTTTTGTCTGATAAATTAATCTTGCTGGAATATTCATTTCAGCTCAGATTATACCAGAACAGATTTTAATAATCATCTCCACTGATGTGTCTAGACACTCATAGTCCTTTGAGGATACAATCTAAAAACAGTGGAATTCATGTTGAATTCAATACTATCTCTAAAAGATCTCTCTTTTCAAATTTTTTTGCAACACCTGTAATAAACATTCAATGTAACAGAGGCAAACAATGACACTTCTTTTCAAGGTATTCATGTGTATGCATGTGTGCAAATTTGCTTTAGTTGTGTCCTACTCAGTGCGACCCTAGGGACTATAGCCCGCCAGGCTCCCCTATCCTTGGGATTCTCCAGGCAAGAATACTGGAGTGGGCTGCCATCCCCTTCCACAGTGGATATTTCCAACACAGAGATGGAACCGGTGTGCGGCTCCTGCACGGGCAGGAAGGTTCTTTAGCACTGGTGCCACCTGGGAAGGCCGAGGTATTTATATTACTGACCACATGCAGGAAAGGAAAAGTAAGGGAGATGACAAAAAATATAAACCTGGGCCATGATGGAGAAAAAATTTGATTAAAAGGAAATATCATAACCCACAGACTGTGGAAAGTAGGTAAATATATAGGTGAGGAAACACTGATTTATTCATACCCTAGACAATTTGTCAACTCATATTTGAGGCTAAGCACAGCCTTTACACTGGGAAGAAATACGAATGATGGCATATTAGAGAGGGAGGCATTTTTTATATTCCTGAATATGCTGTCTCCTTTTATAAGAACAGAGTTTCATTTTCATGATAACTAAGGTTGACCTCAAGTTAATTTTCAGTGTTATGTTTTGAATTTTCAAATAATATATTTAAATAGTCATGCTAAGTGAAATCCTTGTCATTTATAAAATGCCAAGGGTAGAAATGATAAGAAACAGAGGCTATAATGAATATTATGCCAGAGGCTCTTCTATAGTATGTCTTCTGAAATAGAAAGAGGGGGGGGGGAGGTAAGGAGGGGGAGAATTGTTTATTAGACTCAGCCCTCCTCATTACTCATTTGAGTGAACATATACAGGTCATTCATCCTCTCTCTTCCTTTCTCTCTCTCTCTTTCTCCATCTTAGACCTGTCTTATTTCACAATGTGTTTGCTGCTCACTCTATCACATTTATCTCTACGTGTTCTTTGCACATGTGTGTGCGCGTGCTAAGTCGTTTCAGTCGTGTCCGACTCTTTACACATGGGTACTCAATAAATCAATGCAGGCTCCAACTAAAGTACTATGTATGCAAATGAACTAATAATTATATTTGTTTGCTTTGGTTTGCTTGTTTTAGTGGAAATGCACAAGGTCTGACTATGATTCAACATTCTGAAGTCAACTTTATTTTTTTATTCCCTGAAAACAGGCTTATACAATAACGTATTTTTATTGCAATATGATATAATGATGCTGCCCCAAATCCAGAAATTGAAAAGCTGCCAACTTACAGTTATCAGGATGGACTTGGTGAACAGAAAAAAGGAGAAAGAAGTGTCAGCTGCATAAAGCGTGGAAAAAAAGTAAACGGTTTGAAACCTTGCAAAAAATTCAGTTATCTTTGAACACACTCCTGAAGTTCTGAACTAAACCCTTATCTCTTAAAACAGTTGAATGCTCATTCCCACAATTACACATATGGTAAAACCAGAACCTTCACATCCACAGCTGCTGTAGGCGACAGTGAACACCGTGAGGCAGAAACGCATGACCACTGGAAGAGTGTGTCACAATGACCCTATTAGACTGCCTTAAGAATTCACTTTATGATCTCAGCTCCTCGGTCCCCTAAATAGCATTTGTCGTGACAAAAAGGAGCACTTAGAAGAAAAGACGTCTCAGACAAACAAGCACTGAGCCAAGAACAAGCCCAGAAGTTATCAAAACAAAGCTTCACAAGTTCGGCATACATTAGTTTGCTTGGGCACAAGCTGAATAATGTGCCTGTGTTTTTTTTTTTTCCCAATGCCTAAACATAATCTATTCGCCTCAGGCTTTTCTAGACCTAAAATCTCCTGCTGTCAACATTATCTGTAACCACACTGCTTTAAATGGAGAAGCATCACTGCTTTAGGTGACATGGTTTCACTAAGGGAAATTGCCCGAGGAAGGATGCAGGTGTATTTGCCATTCAAAAGCCCACAAGGTATGTTCCTCATTTAAAAATAAAGTCATTTAAACAATGAGAACTAATTACCACATTAATTTATTGTCAACACAGCTAAGTACAGGCAGGCATATATAATCACGTGTAAACTTCCAAGTGAGCAGAATAAAAGGGAAATGGTACTGTGATTCACCTCCATGGTATTGTGTGGGTAACTCACTAAAGCTGTATTTTAGGTCCTGTTTTGTAGCTTAATTAATATCATTATACAAAAATAGGTGCCCATATATTTCCTCTAATACTTTATCTGCATCTCTTTATCCTATTAGTTGATGTTGATTTCTCCATGTGTATAAGGGACCAACTCCAGGGTGTCCACCCATGATCTTCATTAGCTAGTGTTTATGTCCTTGCAAACTCCCCTTGTGTTGATTGTGAATAAGACTTATGATTTGAGTCAAATTGACAGAATGTGTCATGTCTCTTCCACAATTATATAAGACTGGAACTTGTAGCAGACTGCCTCTAATCTGTACTAGTCCTTGCTGCTTAACAAGTAAGCAGTTCTACTAGGGAAGCCCACATAAGAAACTGTGGAGAGTGTTTAGGAGATAAGGAACAGACTTCAGGAGCTACAGGCAGTTGACAGAGGCTTAGGATGGTCTCCAGTTACAGCCAGCAAAAAGCCAGGGCCCTCAGTCCAACAACTACAAGAAGACGACTCTCTCGGCCAACTGAGTGAGCATGGACAAAAATCTACCCCAACTGAGCCTCCAGATTAAGAACTCAGGCCAGTCAACACTTCTGCTGCAGTCTTTGGGGCTTCCAGGGTGGCACAGTGGTGAAAATATTCTCCTGCCAATGCAGAAGACTCAGGGAACAAGGGTTTGACCTCTGGGTCAGGAAGATCCCCTGGAGGAGGAAGTGGCGACCCTCTCCAGTATTCTTGCCTGGAAAATCCCATGGGCAGAAGAGCCTGGCGGCCTACAGTCAATGGGATCATAAAGAGTTGGACATGACTGAGTGTGTACACACACACACACACACACACACACACACGCACGCACACACAGGTGACCCTGAGAAGACCCACCTAAAATGAACCAAGACTCCTGATTCACAGAAACTGTGAGATTAAAAATGTGCTGTATTGCTTAAAACTGCTAAATTTACTTTCCGGTGTAGCAACAGAAAACTAATACAACATATATCAAGATAAGATAGGATCATTCGTGGTTAGTTCCATCCACTCACTGTTCAAGACAGACATTTTCCAGCCCTCCTCCTTCAGTCAGTCATCAAACCCAATTCTCTGACATGTCATTTGTTTATTTTTATCCTTCCATCTCTACCTACGGCCATTGTCATTGCGCTGGTACAGGTCTTCATCATTTCCCACCAGGAAAAATTGTTCAAGTCTATATCTACAGCATTTTATTTTCTCTTCAAGAAGAGTTTTGCAAATATTTTTCAAAGTTGTTTCTATGGGAGATTTTATCAAAACTATAAGAAAGGAAGACAGATATGTTTTGTCTTTGGAATTTCCATCCCTTCCTCTTGCTCTCCCCATTCCACCCAATTCGGTTGCCACTTGCCCTGGCAAATTCCTTAGTCTTCTGATCTAGCTTTCCTTCTTTGCTCCTCTGACAATCAACTTTTAGATATTTCACAACCCTTTGCATGGGGTAAACAAAAGTATACATGGAATGCAGGTTTTCTCATTCTTTCCCACATCACAGGAAATTCACTTGAGGCCACCATTGACCTTTACTGCATGAGATTAAAAATTGACTTTTTTTCCTTCCTATAACCTCTTTCCTACATGTGCAAGCAAAACCTTATGTCTTAATCACTGATGGAATGTACTGCTTAACTTCTTTACTATACCCTTAAGGAAATGAAGGAAAAAATGTTGATTAAAATGAAGCAGTACCACTATATAATAAAAAATTTAAAAGAATATCTATCTTTAATCTTAGTAATCTTGGGAATCTTGGCTAAATTGTATCTGACACTTACATAATGAATGTGCAAATTATTTCATGAAAGTGATTCATATCACCACCTGGAGATTTAGCCAGAAGAATTTTAAAAGCTTGCATAACAATATGGATGTATCAGATTTCCGCTACCTCTAATAGATTATTGTTAAATAATGACACTAGTAGCAACAACAGCTAAAATTGTGAAATTCTTACTATATACCAGAGAATGGCTAAAGATTATAGATAACGCAATTTATCAAGAAAATATACAAGTAATTTGTTGTCAATCTGTCTAAATAATTAGGAAACTGAGTCTAAAATGGATGAGGAAACTTCAAAACAGAAGCATCTAATAAGTCCTAGAGATGAAGTCTGATCTCAGCTCTCCTTATCTTCAAAGCCTGTCTTCTGTCACTGCCTTAATTCTGGGATGAAATGGAATAAAGTGTCAAAATTGCTAAATGAATGATGATTATAATAACTGATATTTGCACTATGCTATTCTCATATCAGTTCCTAGGTACCAGCATCTATATTCTTAATAACACTATTAATGTTAACAGGAAAACATTTCTAAATTATTATATAGCTCTCTCTTGTAGCTAAGATCATCCCAAACTTAACGATATCTCAAGGACATAAAATGTTTAAAGCCAATATATTGGGACATCCAAAATTTGGGACCATTTCTCACTTTTATCTGTATAACTGAAAGTTCCTTCATTTAATAATTTATTCATTAAATATTTACTGCAATCCTATCATTGATTAAGCACTTTACTATGTACTTGAGATAGAGGGATTTTAAAAGAACATTTTATAGTAGTGACCCACATTTAGCAATAAGTGAGTGAAGTAAAGTTGCTCAGTCATGTCCAATTCTGCGACCCCATGGACTGTAGCCTACCAGGCTCCTCTGTCCATGGGATTTTCCAGCAAGAGTACTGGAGTGGGTTGCTATTTCCTTCTCCAGGGAATCTCCCTGACCCAGGGATCGAACCCGGGTCTCCCTCAATGTAGGCAGATGCTTTGCCATCTGAGCCACTAGGGAAGTCACCACAGACTGTGAAAATATAATAATTATTCCACCAGAGACATTTAAAGCTTAAGTGGAAGCACAAAGAAGGCATCCTTAAGTCTGCTCGGTAAGATCTATTCTCATTCCAGGGTTAACCTCAGAAAAAAAGCTGACATGTTTCTCATCAAGCTTACTATGAATTCCATCTTGGAGTTAAGTAATATATTTTTTAAAACATGTCAGGCCAGTCTATAAGAATACCCTTTTGAGAACTTGGGAAAATAAATACTATGGCCTGAAAAGGCTGGTGGGATTATGGGTAGAAGGTATTTAAATACTTCTTTACACATTGATTTCTTAAACATACGTTTTGGTTTGTTTGTTTCTCTGGATCAATGTTTTGATAAGCCTCTTTCTCATTATATTAGTGATAGCACTTCTACCTGGAAAAATACAATATTAGAAGATACTTACCCAGTTTCATTTTACCAAAAGTATTATATAGTAACCACATAACTATATCCATGTGTCTATAAATATTTTAAGTATAAGATGGAAATTAGTAAAAATATTAGAATATTAGGATTTCCAGCTCTAACTTCTGTGGCCTAGGTAAAAACTCTTCAGTTCAGTTCAGTTCAGTTCAGTCACTCAGTCATGTCCAACTCTTTGCGACCCCATGAATCGCAGCACACCAGGCCTCCCTGTCCATCACAAACTCCCGGAGTCCACTCAAACTCATGCCCATTGAGTCAGTGATGCCATCCAGCCATCTCATCCTATGTCATCCCCTTCTCCTTTCTGCCCCCAATCCCTCCCAGCATCAGGGTCTTTTCCAGTGACTCAACTCTTTGCATCAGGTGGCCAAAGTACTGGAGTTTCAGCTTCAGCATCAGTCCTTCCAATGAACATCCAGGACTGATCTCCTTTAGAATGGACTGGTTGGATCTCCTTGCAGCCCAAGGGACTCTCAAGAGTCTTCTCCAACACCACAGTTCAAAAGCATCAATTCTTTGATGCTCAGCTTTCTTCACAGTCCAACTCTCACATCCATACATGACCACTGGAAAAACCATAGCCTTGACCAGATAGACCTTTGTTGGCAAAGTAATGTCTCTGCTTTTTAATATGCTATCTAGGTTGGTCATAACTTTCCTTCCAAGGAGTAAGCATCTTTTAACTTCATGGCTGCAGTCACCATCTGCAGTGATTTTGGAGCCCCAGAAAATAAAGACACAAAGTGATTTTTAATTGAACATGTGGTTTTCCAAAAGACCTTTGCAAATCAGCTGTTTGAATATGGAACCCATTTATTTTTTTCATTGAAGACTGCAAACAAGAATTATAACCCCAGGCCAGCCTTCTCAACTATTAACCCTAATATAGTAGGTGAGTATTAACAATGTAAGTCTGTATTCTGTTTCCTACATCCTATATGATTCAGGAGGAGGAAGGTAGGGAAGAATATCCTTTTAAATTCTGTGTACATAGTTTTATAGTAAGTTTTTAAATATGATGTATTCTTTTATCATCTCATATTTCATTTGTTTCTATATATTTTCAGTAAATAAGTTAATTGCTGTAACCGAAGTGGCCTTTCCTCTCTTCCAAATGACTGACTGATTAAAATAATGCCTATTACAACCGCAGGAGGCTTATTTACACTACCACCACAACTCTTTACACAAGCAGTGCTCACAGCAACCCTACCAGGTGGATACTATTTTCCCATTTTTGCTTCTCTTCAAACTAGGAATCCAAAGCACAAGAAGTGAAATAATTTGCCCATAATGACAAAGCAGATGAGGGAAGACAGAACTAGAATTCAGACCTAAGCAGTTCCACTCTAGAGACCATCTTCTTGACCATCTTTTCCTTACATAGATGGATTTGGTGACTCCAGAGACGAGAGATAGAGGAAAGGTAAGTCGCCAAAGCCTCACATGAGTCTTATATGAGTTGGATCCTCATCTGCACAGACTAAGTAAATGAGTCACTTTTGTAGACACTTTGAAAACTACAATTTCCTATTAAATGAGAGAACATTGTCTCCTTTAAATGTGTTTTCATAATTTTATCCTGCCTCTTCTTTATGAAGCTTATTAAATTTACTCTATGTGAACTGTACCCATCGAACTGTCAGTACACTTTATACGCTCCAAATCCTGATGCCAAAAATCAAGCATTCATAAGAAGCATAGAACAAGAAGACATTTCATAGTCATCATAAAAGCATTGATAGTGAACAGACAGAGCTATTTATAATTGGCAGCTTAACTTAGGACAAATCCTATTGAAAGAGATGTCCCTCAGTCCTCAAAAATAATTATTACATTCATTTCAATGTCGCTTCATTAAGTGATACATACATGAAAAAATGTTCAACTTTACGAAATATCAAATAAATAGAACTTTTAATTGATGTACATCATATGGGCATAATGCTTTTGGTTTCGTTTTGATGTTTTATTATTGTGGTAAAGGTCACATAATATAAAACATACCATCTTAACCATATTTAACTGTGCAGTTCAGTGGAACTAAGTACATTCACATTGCTGTGCACCTCTCACCATCATCCATCTCCTGGGTTTTTCAACTTCCTAAGCTGAAACTCTGTCCCCAGTAAACACTAAAGTCCCCATCCCCGCTTCTTACCCCACCCCACCCTCAGGTCACTGGCATCTAGCAATGTAATTTCTGACTATGAATTTGCCTATTCTAGGAACTTCACATAAGTGGAAACAAACAGTATCTGCCAGCACTTAATGTTTAATGGAGAGCCTCCCTGATGGCTTAGCAGGTAAGAAATCCTCCTGCACTGCAGGGATGCAGGAAATGTGGGTTCAATCCCTGGATCGGGAAGATTCCCCAGAGGAGGAAATGGCAACCCACTCCAGTATTCTTGCCTGAAATATCCCAAAGAGGAACCTTGTGGGCTACAGCCCATGTGGTCACAAAGAGTAGGACATGACTGAATAATTGACTACAGTGTATACTGGAATGCATTTTTAAGGTTAACTTAGGTACTACAAACTGACTATACCTTCTTCCACCCCAGCCCCATGCTACAGATATCATTTTCATTTTTTATCTTCTTTATATATCATAGTGTATATATCAGAGAAGGCAATGGCACCCCACTCCAGTACTCTTGCCTGGAAAATCCCATGGACGGAGGAGCCTGGTGGGCTGCAGTCCATGGGGTCACTAAGAGTTGGACATGGCTGAGTGACTTCCCTTTCACTTTTCACTTTCATGCATTGGAGAAGGAAATGGCAACCCACCCCAGTGTTCTTGCTTGGAGAAACCCAGAGATGGGGAGCCTGGTGGGCTGCTGTCTATGGGGTCACACAGAGTCGGACACGACTGAAGCGACTTAGCAGCAGCAGCAGCAGCAGTGTATATATAGATGTCAATTTCAACCTCCCAATTTATCCTACCCCCTCTTCCCCACTTGGTGTCCATACATTTGTTCTCTAAGTCTGTTCTGTCTCTGTTTCTGCTTTGTAAATAAGTTCATCTGTAATATTTTTCCTAAGTTTCACATATATATGTTAATATATGATATTTGCTTTTCTCTTTATGATTTACTTCACTCTGTTTGAGTCTCAAATCAGTAAAATTAGAAATGAAAAATGAGAAATTACAACTAACATCACAGAAATATAAAGGATCATAACAGACTACCACAAGCAAATTTATGGCAATGAAATGGATAACCTATAATAAATGGGTATAATGATAATATCTAGTTTTTGCAAAGACTTGGGAAAAATAGGTAGTCACATACACTCTTGATAAAGTGTCACATACACTCTTGATCTATATATCCCTATATAGATCCACACAGCAGTTTTATAAAAATCTATATTCATAACTACATCCATATAGATAAAAATCTATATCTTTATTACAGGATATTTTGTCAATAACTATTAACTCTTTTTTATTTCCTTTTTATTAGTTGGAGGCTAATTACTTTACAATACTGTAGTGGTTTTTGTCATACATTGACATGAATCAGCCATGGAGTTACATGTATTCCCCATCCCGATCCCCCCTCCCACCTCCCTCTCCACCCGATTCCTCTGGGTCTTCCCAGTGCACCAGTCCCGAGCACTTGTCTCATGCATCCAACCTGGGCTGGTGATCTGTTTCACCCTTGATAATATACATGTTTCAATGCTGTTCTCTCGAAACATCCCACCCTCAATATTTATTAACTTTTTAAAATGTTATACCAAGTCATTCCACTTCAGGGAAAACATGAACATAAATGCATCAACAAATAGCTAGATGGACAGAGAGCAGGCAAACAACCAAATGATAGACATACTTTTTCAATGGTTTATAATAGTGATTTTGGGGAAATTGCTTACATGTCTGTCAATTTACAGGCAGTTAAATATACTGTAATACTACCATAAAATAAACAATTATAAAGTATTCAATAATGCTGAACAAACACAGCAAATTGCAGAATAATATGTACAGCATTAAAAATAAAGTCTGTTAAAAAGAGTATTATTGAAGCAATTCTAGGATCTATTTTCTTTCCACTATTTTTTTCTTTATGCTATACATGTTGTGATTTCCTAAAAAATACTTGATAAAAAACATAATAGAGAGAAACTTTTTCTTATTTTTCTTCCTTAATTGTAAACCTATCAATCTTATTTCTTCGCATAACAGAAATCATCCATTTCCTTCAGATGCCAGCTTCTTTATTTGTTAGTTCTTTTCAAAGCTATTCTAAGCTACTAAAACCTTTATCTATTGTGCTCTCAATTAGCTATTAAAACAGTACTTAGCCACCAAATCTTTTTTAACAAACACACAAAACAAGATTCTCCACTACTCATTCTCCAGGTTTGAGTTCACAGTTTATAGAAAGCTTTCTTTACATAGTTTGCAGGAAATGGAAGCATGGGAACAACAGGTAATCGAGCTGTAATTTCCATCATGCCAAAACAGACTTATTAAAAGCAAAAAGAAAATAAATCAAATTAATAAAGACTTATAATACTAGGATAGGAGGAGTAAGAGTTCATTTATGGGCAGAGATGAGGTATTACTGGAAATTCAGACTAGAGAATGATTATTGCATGCAAGTGGGATTCAAATATGCTAGATAGGTAGCAGGAAGCTAGACATCATCAATGCTAAACCAAAAACCTTTTAATTAATTAAATGTCTAGCTTCATTGAAAAGAAACTGAGATGAGCTAAGGAGGTTGGATTTCATTCTGTCAGAAACAATATAAACTTTGCATTATAAAAGTGTCATGATCTAAAATGCATCCCTTGTCATGGTGAGTTTAATTCTATTACTCTCAACTGGAATATCCCTGACTTTATTATTATTATTTCTACTTTATTCTCATGGAAATATAAAAAATGATTCACATAATTTCATCTTCTGGAAATCAGAAGTAGGGTGTCATATTCTTTCAAAATTTTATAAATATATATGTGTGTGTGTGTGTGTGTATGTATATACATTTTTTTCATCTATTCAAGTCACTTTTTATTCCTGGACTGATTAGAACTCCATGTGAACTTACAAGGCAAGTAGAGTGGAAATTCAATTTAAAACCAGAGACATTGATATAAGATAATGATGCCCAGTTCTCCCCTCATTTCTTCTTCTTCCTGGTGTTCTATTTAGACCTGCCTTCTCTATACTCACTTGTCACAGTACCCAAGCATTTCTGGTCAGTCTATCTTCTTGGAATAGGTTGGGTATTTTTCACAATCAGGGCACTGAGAACAACTTTTGAAAATGGGATTTTACTTCACACAGTAAGACCTATTTTGAAAAAAGATCATTTAACCTACTGCATAGATCTTTTTATCCAAAATGTGTTATGAAGAATTCTAGATTTTAAGTTATTAAAATTTGAATACCTGTTTCCAAATCATAGTCCATTTTTTGGTTATATTCTTTAAAAACTTATTTCCTTTTAATTGGAGGATAATTGCTTTATAATATTGTGTTGGCTTCTGCCATACATCAAAATGAATCGGCCATAGGTATACGTATATCACCTTCCTCCTGAACCTCCTCCCCACTCCATCCCACCCCTCTACATTTTATTGCCAAAAGTAAAAGGTCTTGTTTACAGAAGAAAAAAAACCAAAGTTTCTATCTTGGAAAAAGTGCCGTGAAACGCATTTGTCCATATTTAACTGAAGTAGAAAGGCCATCAAGGAAAATCAAGGTAGCACATCTAATACATGAGTCACATTTCATCCTCATTGTAACTCTCATGATATGCTTCGTGCTAAGTGGAATCTACATCATCAAGTGAACCATAAAACTTAAACATTTAAAAAAAACCAGGGTACTCCTTACTGCTTTAACACTTTGTAAGATTTCCCTGCCTTCAGAAAAAATACAGTATTATTTCTCACAAAGAAGCATAAAACTTTTTCTCTAGACCATTTCATAGCTTGGCTTTAGCAGTTTATGCATAAATAACACACATGAAGCTTGAATGAAAAATTCTATCAAATCAGTTTTTATTGATTGAATCACTACTGAAAATTATATAAGAAAGTGACCCTATTTACAGATAACTCTGACTCAGAAAGGCACCTCATAACTAATGAACCTGTACTGCTGAAAATATAATATACACATGACCAACATATACACACTTGTGACAGTTGAACTTTATGGAAATCTAGTATGTTGATGACATGAGTTCTGGCTTTTCATGTTTTTCCCTACATGGATTAAAATTTGTCCAATGATATCTGCATTTTGGCTATTTTATTTTCATTATAAAATACATTTACAGTGAGCCACATGTATAATAACAAGCCACTAGCACATCTGTACATCTCTTAATTAGGACTCTATTATTCAAAAAATGATCATACCTTTTGTTTGGAGCTGGAGATCCCAAATACTATTGTAGTATTCAGTGTTCAGTGTTATCCAGTCCATTCTTAATTAACATCTTCTACAAACCTCTGTGATTTCAAGTCTTCTGAAGTTGTGTTTTTTTAAGTTTTTTTTTTAAGTTTTTTAAAGTTTTTTTAAGTTTTAGGTCTGAGTGCTTAGTAAAGTATTGAGATCCTCTAGATCAAGTTCTTTGGCCACCTCCACGAGGCATGATAGCTTTTCTTTTAAAAGACTTGATGTTTTAGAGAAAATTTAGGTCCACAAAAAATTGAGCAGAAAATACAGTTCCCATAAAATTCTTGCCCCATGCCACACACATTCTCCCTCATCATCAAGGTACTGCAACAACATGGGACAATCGTTACAATCAATGGACCCACGTACCTACACCATGCTCACCTACATTCCAAAATCCACACTGAGCTTTTTCTTGATGTTTTGACAAATGTATAGTGATACAGATTTACCATTCTGGTATTGTACAGTTTAGTTTCACAGCCCTAAAAATATTCTGTACTCTACCTATTCATCCCTCTTCCTCTTCAACACTGACAACCACTGATCTTTTTATCATCTCCATAGCTTTGTCCTTTCCAGAATGTCATATATTATTAATAATATAGTATTTTTTCAGATTAGTTTATTTTACTTATTAAAATGTATTAAAGTTTCCTCCATGTCTCTTTGTGGCTTGTACCACATTTATTTTTAACACTGAATAATATTCCACTGTCTTAATGTACCACAGTTTGTTTATCCGTTCACCTACTGAAGGACATCTTGGTTGCTTCCAAGTTTTGGTAATTATGAATAAAGTTGCTGTAAACATCTGTGCGCAGGTTTCTATGGACATATGTTTTCAATTCAAATAAGTAAATACCAAGGAACACAACTGCTGGATTGAATGGTAAGAGTATGCTTTTGTTTTTAAGAAGCTAAATGGTCTTTCAAGGTCTTCTCCTTCTCTTGACAGTACTTTTACAGAGCAGAAGTTTTTAAGTCTAATGAAGTTTACATTATCATTTCTTTTTTTTCACAGCTCATACCTTTGATGTGTATCTAACAAAAATCATCTCCATATCTAGGGCATCTAGATTTTCTATGTTTTCTTCCAAGAGTTTTATAGTTTTCTACATTTAAATCTTTGGTCCATTTTGAGATCATCTTTGTGAAAAATATAAAATCTATCTTGATTCTTTTTTTCTTTTTTTGGCATTTGGATGTACAGTCACTTTGGTACCATGTATTAAAGTGAAACAAGGAAGTCACTCAGTTGTGTCCGACTCTTTGCGAATCCGTGGACTGTAGCCTGCCAGGCTCTTCCGTCCATGGAGTTCTCCAGGCCAGAATACTGGAGTGGGCAGCTGTTTCCTTCTCCAGGGGAACTTCCCAATCCAGGGATTGAACCCAGGTACAAACTATCTCTTTTCTACAGCATATCTTTGCACCTTCATCAAAGATAAGTTGACCATGTTTATATGGGTCTCTATCTAGGTTCTCTATTCTGTTCCATTGATCTATTTGCATATTCTTTCACCAGTATCACCCTGATTTAATTATTGTAGTTCAATGGTAATTCTCGAAATAAGTTAGTGTCAGTCCTCCAATGTTGTTCTCTTTCAATATTATCTTTGGTTATTCTGAATCTTTTACCTTTGCATATAACCTTTACAATCAGCTTGTCAATATGCACAAAAATAACTTGTTGGTATTTTGATTGGGATTGTATTGAGTCTATAGATAAAGTGGGAAAGAACTGACAATACTGAGTCTTCCTGCTCATAAGCATGGAACACCTCTCCATTTATTTAGTGATTTTATTTCATTCAACAATTTTGTAGCTTTTCCTCAAGTAGATCCTGTACATATTTTGTTAAATATATACCTAAGTGCTTCCCTTGTGGCTCAGCTGGTAAAGAATCCTCCTGAAATGTGGGAGACCTGGGTTTGATCCCTGGGTTGGGAAGATCCCCTGGAGAAGGGAAACGCTACCCACTCCAGTATCCTGGCCTAGAGAATTCCATGGACTGTACAGTCCATGGGATCACAAAGAGTCGGACATGACTTGGGCGACTTCCACTTTCACAACTAAGTACTTAATTGATTTTTTGCTTTTTTTTTTTTTTGCTAGTGTAAATGGGAGTAAGTATTTAATTTCAAATTCTACTTACTCTTTGCTGTATATAGGAAAGTAATTTATTTTTGTACAATATCAACTGTAAACAAAAACAGTCTTATTTTTTCATTTCATTTTTTTCCTTCCTAGCCTGTTTACCTTTTATTTTCTTTTCATATATTGTTGCATTAATTACCACTTCAGTATGATGTTGAAAGGAGTGATAGGATTATTTTGGCTATTCAGAGTCTTCTATGTTTCCATACAAACTTTTAAAATTTGTTTTCTCGTTCTGTGAAAAATGCCATTGGTATTTGGATATGCATTGAAATTGTAGATTTCCTTGGGTAGTACATTTTGGCAATATTGATTCTTCCAACCCAAGAGCACACTATATTTTTCTGTCTGTTTGTGTCATCTTCCATTATTTTATTAGATCTTACAGTTTTCAGTACAGGTGTTTTGGAGTTTTCCCTCATTAAGTATAATTCTTTTCATACACTGTATTCAATTTACTGTGATTTTGTTAAGCATTTTGTATCTATGCTCATGAGAGATATTGTTCTATAATTTTTTTTCCTAATAAACCTTTAAACAAGTTTTGGTATTAGGGTAATGCTGAAATCACAGAAAGAGTTGGTTAGTATTCCGTCTGCTTCTATCTTCTTGATAAGATTATAGAAAATGGGTATAATTCCTTCCTTAAATGTTTAGTAGAACTTATCAAATTTACCAACTCATTTAGGACTTTCCATTTCTTTTGGAAGGTTATTAACTATCGACTTAATTTCTTTAATAAATACAAGCTTATACAGATTGCTTATTTATTCTTTTATGACTTTCGGTAGATTGAGCCTTCTAAATAATAGGTCCATTTCATCTAAATTATCTAAATTATGGGCACAGGGTTGTTTGAAATATTCCTTTATTAGCCTTTAAACATCCATAGGATCTGTAATGATGCCCTTACTTTCGTTTCTAATATTAGTAATTTCTATCCTTTTTGTTGTTGTTGTTTTTGCTGTTTTTGTTTTGTATTGTTAAGTTTTGTCTTTGTAAACATGGTTAAAAGCTTATCAATTTTATCAATCTTTTCATGGAAAGAGCTTTTGGTTTTGTTCATTGTCTCTACTGATTTCCAGTTTTTAATGTCACTGATTTATGCTCTAATTTTTATTATTTTTGTCTGCTTACTTTAGATTTAATTTGCTTTTTTTTATTTCCAGTTTTCCAAAGTGGTAGCTTAGATCATTGACTTTAAATCTTTCTTCTTTTGTAACATATGTATTCAATGCTATAAATATCCCTAAATGCACTGTTTCTGCTGCATTTTGTAATTTTTATAAGTTCTATTATCATTTAGTTCTTAAGATTTCTTTTTGATCCATATAATATCTAGATTTATACTGTCTATGTTCAATGAATATTGAGATTTCCCAGGTGTCTTCTGTTATTTATTTCTAGTTTAATTCCACTGTGGTCTGAGAGGATACATTGTATGCTTCCTATTTTTTTAATATGTTAAGTTATGTTTTATGATCCAGACTGTGACATCCCTTGGTGATGTTCTATATGAGCTTGAGAAAAATGTTTATTCTACTGTTGCTAAATGAAGCAGCCTATAAATGTCAATTATATCCAGTTGAATGATGATGCTTTTGAGTTCAACTATGTCCTTACTATTTTCTGCCTGATGGATCTATCCATTTCTGATTGAAGTGTAATGACCATTTTATATGATTTGATTTTCTTTCCTTTCTTAGTACATCAATTTATACTTTTTTTTAATCCCCAGTGGTTGTTCTAGAATTTAAAATATGCATTTACAAATAACTTATGTCTACTTTCAAGTAAAAAAATATGATACTTCACAGGTAGTATAAGTACCTAATAATAATAAAAAATATATATTCCTAATGCTTCCTTTGTATGATTTCTTTTATTCACTTCACTTATATACAAACTATAGCCATAAAATACAATTTATTACATTTGTTTTGAATAACCTCTGTCACCTGTTAGGTCAATTAAGAAGAAAAAAAATTGTTATTTTATCTTCACTTTTTCTCTCTTTGTTTATTTTACCCATCTACTCCTCTACTTATCTATGTCATCCATTAAATTCCTTAGCATATTAATCATAGATTTTTTTTAAAAATTCACAGTTTGATAATTCCAACATTCTTGCCATATCTGATTCTGGTTCTGATGCTTTCTAAGTTTCTTCAAACTGTGTATTTTGCTTTTCAGTATGACTTGTAGATTTTTTTTTTTTTTCTTTTTTTTCCTTTGATAGATATGATGTGCATAGTAAAAAAGAACTGCAATAAATAGACCTAATATAATGTGGTTGGCAAGGTGTAGAGGAAAGGGAAGCATTTTATAGTATGGTTAATCCCAGTGTTTCAGTGAACTTGTGTCCTTGGACGAACAACTTCACTGTGCTTTTCAGCCCCACCCACTCTCTTTTAGATGGGACAGAATAGCTGGAGTGGGATGGAGTTGATTATTTCCTTCCCCTGGGTCAGCTGGGTCCTAATAAAAGCCCAACAGATTAGGCTCTGGTGAAATAGTTTCTCTTGAGGGCAGGTCTGTTTCAAAATGACTACTTTTCCCTTCTTCCTGTCTGAAGAAACACAAAAGGATTTTTCTCCAGTCTTTCCTGTGAGAATCTGGTAGAGCTCCTAGAAGTAACACATAGAAGTTTGGGGTCTCATCTCTGATTGGGTCCTCCTACATTTTTTAACTCTCACACTTTTCCCCACTGAGACTCCAGCAATCCGTTGATTATAGTTCTTGGGATTTTTCTATCCTAATATTGGTCCCCACAGAGTTTACTTCTCATGGGCTTTTGCTTTAGTAGGTTGTGAGTCTCTGTATCCAGCTGTCCATCTCTCCAGTTTCAGAGGCAGTGATTTGCCTTGTGATCTTACTTTTCTGACATATCTAAGAAGAGTTGTTGATTTTTCAGTTTTCTCAGATTTTTACCTGTTGTTAGGACAGAACTGAAACTAGTAAACTTATATGCCACACTAGAAATCCAAATTCTACTTTTTTCTATAAATGAAACTCATTTACAAGCTGAGGGCATAAATACTCCCTAGATAAGTAATGTTTGTATTTATAACCCTGTATTAGGAAGCTTTCACATATTTTTAACTTTGAAGATATAATTATTCTTTCTTCATTGTCTCAGTGTCATCTATTGCTTTTTTTTTTTTTTTTTTTTCGATTATCTTATCTGCCTTTCTCAAGCACTGGTTTCAAACAGTGCTTCTGAAAATATTAAATGGTTTATGAGTTGAAAAACAGAGGGGATTTAAGAACCCTGTAAGCAACAAAGACATTGAAATGATAATTCAAAAAAGACAGGTACCCAGGGACATTATCAAGCTTATTCTGATGGTAATAGTTTTCATACTCAGGACTAAAGGCATGGAAAACAACAAACAAAAGTAATTAATGGTACTAAAAATTAACCTTTAAAAGATTATCTTCTTAAAGAACTTATAACCAGCCTGAAACACTAGAGGATTTATTTTAAAATTTTGAGCTCATTTTCATTAGTTAAAAGTTTAAGTAAAAGCTAAGTAAAAGTCAGACTTTTGGACATTTAAATGGGGATAACTCTTGTCTTCATGGTATACACATTATTCCATGTTTTCCCCTGGGTAGACCAATTTCTTTCACACTGAAAACAGATGAAGTGGGCAACCCCCTTCCTTGATGTTCCACAGTGTAATTTAGGAGGCACTTAGCTACTAAGTTTGCCCCCTGGAAGCCCTGTACTTCTATATCTCACATGTATCATATTTTGACTTGGACCACCAATACAGATAAACAGTACTTTCACCTTGCTTAATCTTCAGGCTGTCAAACTATCAGCCCTGACCCTGGGCCAGCCATCGTGTGCTATCTACCTCTCACATGAGTCTTTGTCTCTAAAGATTCTTCTGTCTAAAATGCTTTCCCAGTCCCCCACCTTCAAACACACATACCTATGTCATTCCACCCATCCTTCGATTTTGGGAAAGAAAGCCTTGTTATCACTCCTTCCCACTCAAGGCTAGAGTACTCAATCATATGTTCTCATAGAAACACGTCCTCTTTTCTCATACTACTTACCTTGATTTGCAATTATGAATTCATACAGTGTGGTGAATTGCTATGAAAATTCACAAGTATGGTGACTGTTTTTGCCCACTTTGTGTTCCTCTATCCTCAGCGCTTGGCAAACTATGAGCGATAAATCAGCATTTGTTGAATGAACACAATAAACATTGGTATGTCTCATAAAAATCATTATACCTGCCAGCCAATTAATCTAGTGGGGCCACAATGAAATGGTACATATTGATGGGAATAAAGACAGGCAGAGCAGGAGTATGAAAAGCGCCTAAAGTCAGGCATCGCAATTTTTCCAAGGTAGTGTTTCCCCATGACCATTAGGTAAGTGCACAGATTCCCGTAACAGTCCACAGTTTGTTCCATATTCTCCACCAAACCTTCTGAAATGCACATATTCTTGAGATTCTTTCAAATTGATTTACATATTCTATTTCCATTTCACTTTTTCCTTTGGAAAATTAAAAAAAAAAAAAAAACTGAAATAAACCATAAGGAGCACTAAACTAGAAATCGGACTGGTCCATTTTTGTCTTACATTGTCTGTTTCAAATTCCCAAGGGTGGTGACTCGGTCTGCTCCAGTGTCTTGGAACAATCCTATCCCCCCACTGTCACTCTTCCCAGTCATGAGATGCTGCCCAGTCTGTTTGGAGGCCTGAGAGATGAATGAATACCTCAGGGAACTATAGCAGTATTTATTGTCAGAATGGTAGCAAAGGGTGGGAGGTAGAAATAGTTTAGTAAAAACCATCTGTGCTGAGAATTATAGCTAGAAAGGGACTAGCAGGGAGTCCTACTTCTGTCACCACATGGAAGCCCAATTAAAACACACGCATTCAGAAAACTGGGATTTTGGGCAGAATATGCCTCAATAGGAAAATGCTGCAACTGAAAACATACTGAACTTATTCACTATTAAGTAGAATAGAATAAATGGAAATAAGAAGGCAGGAATAAAGACCTAAAGAAATGTTCTCAATATATTTTTTAACTTCCTCTTTTGCAAGAAAACAAAATTCACATTTCCAAGTCAACTAAAGGGAACCTGGAGTGAAACAAAGATTGGCAGAAGTTATGACATATGATTTTAAGAATAGCTACTCTCCTTAACAAGTATGAAAGGAAGCATATCATTTGAAGGCTAATGACACAGGCATAAATATCTAGAAATACAAAAATGTATATTTTAATATACCAAATAGCACAGGAAGTGGTTAAAATATAAATATTTAGAAAATAAAAATTAGCATTCCTGTTAGATATGCATCATGTATAGTTGAGGGAGCAAGGAAAGCTCCTTTATCCATCATCTGATGAACTTTGTATCATGGGGTTGACCCTTGCAGATGCCTCATCACTGTAACCATTTTTACCTGTCTGCTTTAGTGCTTCTCTTTCTCTGTGTACCTGGATGGAGCTTTGAGACAGATAAGGAATTAACTTCCTTGATGTCAAATTCAGAATGCTAGTTTATCTATGATTGTATCTCAGTATTAAATAAACAGCTTCCTCAGTTATCTATATGCAAGGTTTGCTGACTTTTGAACTTTACAAAGATGAATATTCTTCTGTATGTTTAGTTCCTATGTATTGGAGGAAAAAGTCTATAATATCTAAGGTCATGTGCCTAGGTTTTCTTACCTAAGTTTTCAGAATTTTACTCCAAATCAAATGCAATACCACACTGATTGAATATTAGTCATATGTAAAGTATTTTTCATATCAGGAAATATTAAAAATATAAACAGAAGTACTCTTACCTCAAATAAAACTACAAACCAATTCTGCACATAACAAACCTTTATTTTAAACTATTAATTAATAAACAGTATGGATACATTTATAATATGTATAACATATAATTTATCTAGCTCCTCATACAACTATACTTAAATAGTCAGTGGCTCAGGACTACTAAGTAAATGTCAATTATTCTACTAGAAATCAACATGCTAATGTCTGATAAAATATAGAAGGCTATATATCTCTAAGTATTTAATGATTACTATATGGATGTACTTTTAAGTTCCAGAAACTATATTTGATATTTTTATTCTTGTTGACCTCTTTATGGATGATATAAATTCTACTGATTTTTTTCTAACTGGAAAGTATATTCCAGATAATTGATGCCATTGGATACACAGATTCTAGATAAGAAATATCATGCATCTATTAGATGCTTATATAGTCTTTGATATTCATGTAATTAAGCCAGGATATTTTTTCAAGAAACCTTATTTAAAAATAGAGCTTCATCAGCCACTGGAAAAAAAAAATTGTTCAGGAGCTGACAGAAAAATGTTCTCTGGAATACTTGGCACAGTCTTTTTCTACCTTCTAAGGTCATTTATAGTAAACTTCTATTCACCTTTCACATCCCAGTTAAAATGATGTTCCCTGAGTTATAGATTCCATTGAACATCTCTACTTAATTTTTTAAAATTTATTTTATGTATTTATATTTTTGGCTGCATTAGGTCTTCAGTGCTTTGTATGGGCTTCTGTAGTTGCGGGGAGCGGGCCCTACTCTTCACTGGGGTGTGCGGGTTTCTCATTGTGGTGGTTTCTCTTGTGGAGCACAGACTCTAGGGCACACGGTTGGTGGTTCTGTCGCATGGGCTTAGTTACCCTGAGGCATGTGGAGTCCTCCTGGACCAGCAGTCAAACCCGTGTCCCCTACATTGGCAGGCATGAATCCCTATTTTAAACAAGATTAATCCTTTATTACAATTTCCAATATATATTTGTATGAGTTGGTTAATATCTGTCTCCTTCATTGGACCAAAAGCTCCAGGAACAGGAAATGCTTTACTCATTACTATGTATAGCATGCAGGGCAGGCAGTGTCTAGAAAAGATGGATACAAAATGGACATACCTTGAACAAATGATGAATGAATGAATATGGTAATGGTGGCTCTGGGAGAGGGCCTGGAGGAAACATGGTAGGGATAAAATTGAGATCTGCAAACAAAAAGATCTGGGTTTTGATACCAGCCCCAGCATTTATCTGTTGTTCAGTCGCTAAGTTGTGTCCAACTCTTTGGGACCCCGTGAACTGCAGCATGCCAGGCTTCCCTGTCCTTCACTATCTCCTGGAATTAGCTCAGATTCATGTCCATTGAGCCAGTGATGCTATCTAACCATTGTATACTCTGTTGCCCCCTTCTCCTTTTTCCTTCAATCTTTCATCAGGGTCTTTTCCATTGAGTTGACTCTTCACATCAGGTGGCCAAAGTATTGCAGCTTCAGCGTTAGACCTTCCAATGAATATTCAGGGATTGATTTCCTTTAGAATTGACTGGTTTGATCTGCTTGCTGGCCAAGGGATTCTCAAGAGTCGTCTCCAACATCACAATTCAAAAACACCAATTCTTCATTGCTCAGCCTTCTTAATGGTTTAGCTATCACATCCATACATGACTACTGGAAAAACCATAGCTTCGACTACATAAATCTTTGTTGGCAAAGTGATGTCTATTTATTACTAGTATGTTCATTTAAATTCCCCTTATCTTTGTTCTAATATAGCCTTGAGCATCAGTGATAATATAATTAAATAATTTTTGTGAAAGAATCCAGTATTTAGTAAGTACTGAGGAAAGATTCTTAGTTTAATGTCTAAAAATCTCTGCTTTAGGGTCAAACCTGAATTTGAATCACAGCTCTGCACTTAAGAGCTGAGTGAGCTAGGAGAAGTTATTAATTATCCTTGATATTCAGTTTCTGCATCTGTAAAGTGATGATAATGCTATCAACTCAATAATTTGGAGGATTTAGGTACTATATTTTAAATAAAGTGCTTAGTCCAGAGCTTGGCACATGATAAATTCCGGTACATCCTCTCACGAGTCACATCATTATTCTCTTAACCACCTAAATCCTAACACATTCACTGGACAGTAAAGAGAGCGATGCCTGCCTGCTCCGTTGTTCAGTCATGTCTAACTCGGCGACTCTATGGACTGTGGCCTGTCAGGCCTCTCTGTTCATGAGATTTTCTGGGCAAGAATACTGGAGTGGGTTGCCATTTCCCCCTCCAGGGATCTTCCTGACCCAGGGATCAAACCTGCATTTCCTGAGCTTCCTACATTGTGGGCAGATTCTTTATTGCTGAGCCATTGGGGAAGCCTTTCAAAGAGTACTATTATGCATTAAGATATGCATCCTAGAGGAATTAATATAAAAAAGTGAAATGACCGGGTGACAGCACATGATTTAAGTGTGCAGGAACAGGTGGGAGTTACAGAACAGTTAAGGATTGTTTTTGGAATCAAAATTTCTAGGTTCAAACCCAAGCTCTTTCACTAACTGATCGTGTTTTTAAACTACTCTAAGCCTGAATTTCCTCTCCTGGAGATAAAAACAGTATGAATACATGGAGATTTTATAAAGACTAAATGAGCCAATGAATCAAAAGTACTTAGTACAGTGTGTAGTCTGGTACAACAACTAACAAAAACTGCCTCATACATACAGAAGGGAGTGAATCCATTCAAGACCACCTGTATTCACAATGGCTCTGGGCTAGAGACTGTGTTCTCTTCTTTACTGGGGAAGAAAGATGCTAAGAACAACACTGCCTTTTCATTGAATTATAGCTGCATAGCATCTAGTAAGTCAAGCAATTATAGCAAAAAGATTTATGAATTGTTCTATGTCAAAATCCATGGAAAAAGCCAATTAAGTATCTGGGAGCTAAGGAAGTGAGGGAGAATGAACTTGGTGTGAAAGGTTGGAAACAGAAATGAGGAAAGGTGGTGACATAATAATTTAAAAGCTAGTCTAGTAAAATATTAGTTACAACTGTATATCCTTAGGATAATTTTAAGTAGGAAATAAATGCTTTGATATTTTGAAGACTTCATTTGAAATTCAGTATCACCACCCATTTGGCATATAAAAGTAAGTTTGAAAATACATTATGTGTGTAAATACAAAAAAAACACAACACCTGAATTGAACGTTCACAAAATCCTAAAGCTAGACATTCTACTAACTAAAATGTAGTCTGGGAGCCAACTCTAAGGTTCTTCGGATTTTGTTTTCTTCCTCATAACTGAAGACAAGCTCAGAATCTGAATCTGGAATATGTGAGATTGAATCTCAAATCCAACATCTTACTAGGCAAGTAACTTAAATTCTCTGAGCTTCATTTATCTCAGTTATAATGTACATAAACAGTACCTATTTCATATGACTGCTATAAGGATAAGTTGAGCTATACATTTAAAGTATTTGGAATAGGGCCTGAAACACAGTAAGAGCTGAATTAATGTTAGGTATTATTATTAATTCTAAATTTTTATTCTTGCTTAAGTACAATGAATAATTCGAAAAGAAGCAAAAAATCTAAACATTTCAAATAAGCAGCAGAAAAAATTTTTATTTCATGTGTTTTGCTTAAACGTGGCTAAAGAAATTGCGACCCCATGGACTGCAGCCTCCCAGGCTCTTCCGTCCGTGGGATTTTCCAGGCAACAATGCAGGAGTGGGTTGCCATTTCCTTCTCCAGGGGATCTTCCTGACTCAGGGATTGAACCCGGATCTCCCGCATTGCAGGTGGACGCTTTACCCTCTAAGCCACCAGGGAAGCCCAAAGAAGCATTACAGAACTCAAAGAGAAATAGTATTACAACCACAATCCCCAATCTTCCTACTCCAATAATTATTTTTAGGCTTAATTTTATTTTTAATTTTGTTTATTTGATTCAAAATTACTTAGTTATGGAATTTCTGTATACTGACACATACTTGTACACAAATAAAATAACTAAAAGTTATAAAGAAAATTTTGCCACCTATTGACTTTCTCTTGATAGCTGGTGTGCCAGAGATTGCTAACTAAGCACCAAAGTGTCTGCCCAGTCCTCACTGTCACACAACTAGATCTCTATCTCTCAGCCTCATGTGCATTTTGTTGTGATCATGTGACTATTCTAGCAAATGGGGTATAAGCAGAAGTGACAGGTTCCTCTGGGAAACCTGGATCTTAAAATCTTCCACGCTCTTTCCCCCTGACTGACAAGTCATTATTTCTGGGTGCATTTTCTATGATTTGCGACAGGGTTATTTCCTACATTCTTCTGCATTATATGTGGTACTTTCCTTTAGTAGGTATGGATTTTGAAAAGGTTAGTAGTGATATGTAAGAGGGGTTTTTTTTTTGTGGGGGTGGAGGGGTCAGGAAAAGCAAAGGGGGCACTCCTCAGAAGACAGTGACAGCAATAACCAAGGTGGTAAAGAAAGCTTGACCACATTCAACCTGACTTTGAGTGTGGTCACTGAGTCACAAAAGCGTTGCACAAATTTATGTACTATGCTATGGCAACATAGTCAGATCTACAACAGTAAAAAATTACATCTTCAGTGATAGTCACTCACACTTACTTTTTACCATTGTCCCATGCACTCAATATACTCTTTGCCAATGACGGCATTCATCCCAGCAGTATCCCAGTCATAGCCAGGGCTTGGGTTATTAGCCAAGCACATGTCAGTTTCAGGTTGGAGCCAGAGATTTTTCACTGGCTCTCCCAGGCGCTCTGTAAGATGCGGCGTATTCACATGCCCTCAGCTAGCCGGAGAGGCACAATGCTCTCGCAAACCCCAGACTCTGGTAGTTACCCACTGAAGATGGAAGAAGCTCTTTAGAATGGCTAAATGCAATGCATGGCTAAATGCTAATGCTAGCCTCACAAGGCTGAATGGAGCAAAATCCCTCCTACTAGCCACCAGGAAGAGCTGTTTTGGTCTTTTTTTTTTTTTGAGCAAGATATAGTTTAACATTGTATTAAGCCATGAGTTTTGGGTTCTTCTCTATTACAACAGCTAGCATTATCTAACTAATACAATTAGCTTTTCTTGATGTTTATGGTTTCAATAAGTTAGAATCACCAGAAAAAAAAAAACCCTATTAATTCTAAAACAAAACCTACTATTATATTGCTTAAATGTTCCACAGTAATTACATATGAATTTATGGTAGAAATTCAAATCTTAATCTTATAGTTTTATACTATCATTCATCCAGAAGATGTTTTTATGAAAATGATATATGCAAATGAAAAGTATGAATTTAATAAATTCTCAGTTTTTTTGTTGTTGTTGTTCGGTTTAATTAAACTATGGGTCTATCTACATCTTTTGTATTTTTATAACTTAAACTGCTTCAAGTGTGAGTCTCAGTCAATAATTCTAGACTCCTCTATACTTAGCAAACAAAGAATTCAAAAGAATCGCCAGACTCCAACCCAAGACTGCAAGAACATTTGGACTGGTGATGTATTTTTCCAATTACTGCTTTCAGTGTTCGCTGTCTATGAACACATTGAAGCCATTTAGGATATATTATTCTGGTAAATGAGCAGACTGTGCACACACATTAAATTCCTGTTCCTGTGTAGATTGTAAAATGTAATACCTTTATCTATTTCATGCTGGAATTAAAAATCCACATCACAAATGCTTAGAAAATAAAGCATTATCCTTTCCTGGAAAATGCAAATGAGAATAAGCAAATGTAATATCAGAAAAGTATTGATTATATCCACTATTTTTCTGAGTAGTATATCTAAGATTAATATATTCTGAAATATACACCTCTAATGTACATCCCTTAACATTTAAGCTAACGGAGTTAGAGAAAGCAAAGGAACCAGGCCCTAGAGGAAGAATGAGGAAAGTATTGGTCTATGAGCTAAGAGTCAAGAAAAAAAATTGGTGGTGGAGTTCTCAGAGTGAATAAATATGTTTTAATTAAAATTAGAAGGTCATTCTTCTAAGTTTCCTGTTTCATATGTTTGTCATCATGTTGTGACAAGATGTTATGTTATTAATTTTTTTTAATTTAAGATTTCCACTATGATGATTAATATTAGCATTAAACAGACATGCCATCTCTCTGAAAAGCATTCTTTCAGATTAGTTTGGCAGCAATTGAAGAATAAGTCAAATGACAGAAAGGAAAGAACTAAAGACAACTCTGGCCTTAATTCATAAAAAAGATACCTGCCTATATTATGTGTGTGCCAGTGAGAAGGAAAAGGGAATAAGTAAATCCAGAAGATTTTTCCAATTAACAATCAAATGTTTGGGCCAAACTGAATTGGAGATGTTCATGTAGGGAACCTAACAGCAAAAATAATAGTGACAATAAAATGCATTTATACTGGCATTGTGTAAAATGAATTTTGTGCTCTACTCTAGACTACCCTATGAGTCTGGGGGCCAGAAAAAACTTACCTGAAGTGGATATACCATACTCCCACTGTTGAAAATTTAGTCTGCCTTCAAAGTCTTTTCAGTATTAAAAAAATTACCACAAGTCATTTCAACAATACTTATGGCTTCTTCTATGTTAGATTACTATTAGAATCAATTCTTAAAATATTTTTCTTTTTGTAAAGAGAAGCAAGAAAACTGGAGCTGGGAAGTTTGAAGGAAAGAGATAGGGGTATATATTAAAAAGTAATAGCACTATGGAATTAGATGGTAAAGAGTCCTGAATCTTCAAAATGAGCAAACTTTATGACAAGAAGACAGGGAAAGTAATGTTAGGGAAGGTCTATCCTGATACACAAATGCAGCTCAGATCCAGATCTGTGTGTGGTAACTTGGACCCTGAGAGACGCATTGAAAAGAAGCTAATATGGGACCAGACATCTGTCACAAACAGAGTTTCCATTAAAACAAAGTTAATGTGGAAACAAAAGGAAAACAGATTTTATAGTACGTTTTGTACACTCTAATTTGGTTCTAAATAGTATGTTATTTGAGGACAGAAACTGTTCTGTTTATCGCTATTCAAAGCACTTAGAACAAAGTCATTATCTGGTAAATAGCTTTATATATACATATAATCTATCTATCTATATATATCTTTATAAATAATATGTATATGTTTATATACACACATACACATATATAATCATACTCGTACACATAATATGTATACAAATATAGTTGTAATAGTTATTTTCAGGAGAACCTATCAAACTAAAATTGTTAAATCTCTTAAGTATTTGCCATTAAATTATGTCAAAGGAATGGGTCTACTCATGTTACTAAACACAGGGCATAATGCTAGTTTAGTTATTATAAATGAACTATCCATTTACTTAGTCAAAGAATGCATCTCAAAATTCCTAATGGATTTTAAAACAATGAAGCTCATCTAAATGAGGGATCATAATGTAAACATATCTCATAGAATAAAATCTGATACAAAATTACATACAATAATACTGAAAAGTAAATGCAGTGAAAAATGACCAGAGTTACCATGAGACAGAAAAGACTGCTGCTTTTTTTTCTTTTAAATTTCTAATATGTGACCCCCAAGCAGCTGAAGGCTTTGTCAAGTTCCCAAAATTATTTGAAGAATTAAATTCCAGACAGAGGTTCTCCAAGGACTGTAGACTAATGGCTGCTTTCACCCTGGTGTCCGGCGTCAAAGAAGCCATTTAGTTTGGAGGAGTGTGCTCATCAGCTGCCTAAAGAGGCCAGGGGCACTTAACTGAGTTCAAACTAGGGAGAATTACAGGATTTATTTCCCATGAACATAACTCGATTAAAGTGACTCTCATCTGAAATGTGCAAAAAGATAGGGGGAGCTTCTAAATAAGTGTTATTAAGGTACAGGGACAGGCTTAAAATCAATGGCTTCAATTAGGTAGGGTTGTGGTGGATGGAGAGACAAAGAGAAAATTACAATGACACATGAGAAGCAATGAAGACAAAAGCCTTAGGGAGATTCAACTTCCTGTCTTCCTCTCACACACAAATGTACACAGAGTCTTAATTCTTCCTTCTAAACCGGTCTAATGAATTCATAGGTACATGTAGAAAATTGATTGCAGACAGATTGTTTTCCCACTGAAAACTGTGAAGTTGGCAAACATCTTGGAAATCTATCCATCCCACCTCTTTCACTTACCCCACTTACACGGTGCTCAGTGTTTTTATATAACTTCCAGCTTCTTACAACCCATAAAAGCTCTTTTTTTGTTGGTTTTTTTCCACGTCCTGGACCATTCATTCACAATATCTGTCATGAAAACCTACTACTCAGTTATCTTTAGACTTTATGTAAACAAATATATGAGAGTCAACACATGTGAAAAGTGAAAGTGTTAGGTATTCAGTTGTGTCCAACTCTGAGACCCCATGGACTGTAGCTTACCAGGCTCCTTTGTCCATGGAATTCTACATGCAAGAATCATAGAGTTGGGTAGCCATTCCCTTCTCCAGGGGATCTTTCTGACCCAGGAATAGAATCCAGGTCTCCTGTATTGCAGGAAGATTCTTTATCATCTGAGCAGCCAATATTATGAACTAAGTCAAAATGAGAGGATAATGACCATATCAATGCAAAAAGGATTTACTGAGTACCCAATTCTAACAAGACAACACACCAAGGCTGTGGGAATTAAAAAGTGAAGTCTTATCCTTGAAAATGTGTAATCTTGATAAATAAAGAGAATAAAAGGAAGAATGTGGCCAATACTATAACAGAGATATAGAAGACAGAAAGCTAGACAGATTTTGACAAAGAACATCATGGAAAGTTTCATGAAGGAGGTGAAAGTTAAGAGGATGCTTATATTACTTAAGCATAAAAAAAAGGAATAATGTGAGGCTTTAAAGTGATAGTTGAATCCTAGTTAAGGTCATAAATAGCCTGAACAATATGCCTGGTGTTTTCTCCATTGGTTTGTAAACAGAGAGCTCAAATACCAGATGATTCAGCTGAAGTCTGGACACCTCACTGTCCCAAGACAATGGGAAAACTAACCTGAGTCTCCTAGCAGCTCTCTGTCATTCATATATATATATATATGTGTGTGTGTATATATAAATATATATATATATATATATATGTAAAACATATGCTACATATACTTCTTGCTTTTTTGTCTTCAGCCCAACCCTGCTATCACAAAAGACAGCTTACACTGCATCCATGGAATAAATTTAGTCTAAATACTCACTTCATAATTTATTAATTTCATCTCTTCTCTACTTTATCACATCATGACTTAGCCATCTTTCTGAAACCCCATCTCTGATTATCAACTCTTGCAACTCTCCCATCCACTAACTTCCATGAAATGTCCCTACTTTTCTCAGAATGTCCACTCTTCCCTAGGCTAAAAGCTTCTTAGCTTTCTTTTTCTATGCAGGCTACTCAACTATCTGACCGACACTATTACCAGCATATTCGACTCACTTGTCTTTGTTCTTTGCTTTAGATTTGCTGACAATCTGGAGATAAATCAGTCCACTTTCTTGCTCGACTCTCCCTCATGAACTGTATGGTGCTGCTGAAAAGAATTCTCTGTTAATTTGTATCATTATAAATTTATGATCTCCACCCTGTGCTGAGTCTTCAATACTGTGTTGTATCCAAGCCCTCATCACTCTCTCTATTCAGACTCTTGAGGCTTCCACCCTCAGCAGACAAACTTATCTGCTTTGCAGAAAACTACAGACCAAGGGGTGATAACTCCTAAATTTTCAGTCCTCCCATTTTTAAGTCTATCATTAATTATCATGCTGTCATGGAAAAATAGGAGTCTCTAGAATCTCAAGATTAATTTTACTCTTTCTCTTCTCAATCAGCACACAGTTTGATTCCCAAGGATTTTATCTTCAAGCTCTTCTCTCTAGATCCTTTTGTTCCACAACCAACAAATGCAATACTCCCTAAACCTTCCCTAAATTAATCTACTTACCTGAAGCAACCAAATAATGTCTTCTCTTCCCTGTGGGACCTGCTTTGAACATTTGTTACCAACAGAAACTGCAATTTACATTCTGTCCTGATAACTAACCTACTGTGGTTGCTCTTAACAAACTCATCAACATTCAAGGCTGCTGAGCATTTTCAGTCCTTCTTCTATTTGACTTGTCTATGGCATCTGTCCCTCTTTGTTCAGGCATTCCTGCCAATTTCACTCCCACCCCATCCCTTCTCATTCTACCCTACCTTAGTGAAATTTTCTTTTTCTTCCTGCTTTGTTTTTCCCTTGTTGATCATTCCCCTTCTAAATTTTCACTTCCTGGAAAATCTCCTCTGCTTTAAGAACTCTTTGTAAAAATTCAAATTTCTAAGTCTCACAAAGACCACACCTCCAAGATGCAAGTTCATAGCTTCTACCACTTATTAAACATCGAGAATCAGCCCTACGAATATAAACATGCCCTAGCCTGAACTGTCATTTACTCTCATTCATCTCTTTGTCCAGCCCAACAAAATAATTTGGTCAACTGCATGAACTCAAAGCAATTTTCAAAGCCTCCTACATACGCATCCTTCCAAACCTCATCAGTAACAAGTCTTAGTGAGTCTACTTCATCAGGAGAGAGAATCTTTTGTGTGAACTACTGCAGTATCTAAATCGGCTTTGTTTTTCCCATTCTAAACCATTTCCCACATTTTCCTTGAAGTTATTTTCTTCAAAAACCCAAATTACATTAGGTCACTCTCTTATTACAATACTATTAATAACAAACAAATGACTGCATAATTAAGGCCAAACTTAATTGACAAATGTAAGGCAAGGTTTCATCAATCCAAGCATCTCACTGTTTTCCATAGTTATCCTCACTCTTTGTCACAGACTCATTACTATGCTCAATCACAATGTCTTATCTTGCGGTGCACATAGACATTCAAAGCTGTTTCTGGAATTCATGCCTTTAGGCACTTTGCGTCTTATGCTCTTCTCTACCATCACTGTAGAAGGGAATAGCAATCCACTCCAGTATTCTTGCCTTGATAATTCCATGGGCAGAGGAGCCTGGCGAGCTAT
Organism: Muntiacus reevesi; assembly: GCF_963930625.1. Taxonomy (NCBI): domain Eukaryota; kingdom Metazoa; phylum Chordata; class Mammalia; order Artiodactyla; family Cervidae; genus Muntiacus; species Muntiacus reevesi. Next base: position 14,333,601 of record NC_089265.1, on the reverse strand, counting down.
AGTCCATGGGGTTGCAAAGAGTTGGACACAACTGAATGACTAACACTCTCTACCATCAAGGCTCATCATATATATATATATTCACGTCACTCAGTCATCTCAGACTCTCTGCGAGTCCATGGACTATACAGTCCATGGAATTCTCCAGGCCAGAATACTGGAGTGGGTAGCCTTTCCCTTCTCCAGGGGATCTTCCCAACCCGGGGATCAAACCCAGGTCTCCCACATTGCAGGCAGATTCTTTACCAGCTGAGCCAGCAGGGAAGCCCAAGCATACTGGAGTGGGCAGCCTATTCCTTCTTGAGGGGATCTTACCAACCCAGGAATCGAACCAGGGTCTCCTGCACTGCAGGTGGATTCTTTACCAACTGAGCTATCAGGGAAACCCAAGGCTCATTCTGGCAAACGATTTTTGTGTAAAACTTTCCTAAATTCCTTAACATTTTAGAATGATCAGTTTATCAGGCTGTGCCACCAGTCTACGAATTTCTTGAGTGATGTTCAGTTCACTTCAGTTCAGTCGCTCAGTTGTGTCTGACTCTTTGCCACCCCATGGACTGCAGCAGGCCAGGCCTCCCTGTCCATCACCAACTCCCAGGGTTTATGCAAACTCATGTCCATTGAATACTGTGTGATGTCAATATTCATATATTTTCCCCAGACTTGCCTGTGAGTATCCAGGAGTCTCCAGCAGAGGTGTGGGTCAGCAGTGGCCTGCTGCAGGGTTGGGGGAACTGAGTGTAGCAGTGCCTGCATGGAACATTTTGAAAGAGGTCACCATTGTCTTCATTACCTCCACCATAGTTAGGCCTCAGGTAAATAACAGGGAGGGAACACAGCCCCCAGCCATCAACAGAAAATTGGATTAAAAGATTTACTGAGCATGATTCTGCCCATCAGAACAAGACCCAGTTTCTCCCTCAGTCAGTCTCTCCCATCAGGAAGCTTCCATAAGCCTCTTAACCTTCTTCATCAAAGGGCAGACAGACGGAAAACCACAACCACAGAAAACTAACCAATCTGATCACATGGACCACAGCCTTGTATAACTCAGTGAAACTCTGAGCCATGCTGTGTAGGGCCACCCAAGACAGATGGGCCATGGTGGACAGTTCTGACAAAATGTGATCTGCTGGAAAAGGGTGGAAAATCACTTCAGTATTCTTGCCTTGAGAACCCCATGAATAGTATGAAAAGGCAAAAAGACAGGACACTGAAAGATGAACTCCCCAGGTCGGTAGGTGCCCAATATGCTACTGGAGATCAGTGGAGAAATAACTCCAGAAAGAATGAAGAGATGGAGCCAAAGGAAAACAACACCCAGCTGTGGATGGGACTGGTGATGGAAGTAAGTCCAATGCTGGAAAGAGCAATATTGCATAGGAACCTGGAATGTTAGATCCTTGATTCAAAGCAAATTGGAAGTGGTCAAACAGGAGATGGCAAGAGTGAACGTTGACATTTTAGGAATCACCAAACTAAAATGGACTGAATGGGTAAATTTAACTCAGACGACCATTATCTACTACTGTGGGCAGGAATTCCTTAGAAGAGATGGAGTAGCCACCATAGTCAACAAAGAGTCCAGAATGCAGTACTCGGACGCAATCTCAAAAACGACAGAATGATCTCTGTTCATTTCCAAGGCAAACCATTCAATATCACAGTAATCCAAGTCTATGTCCTGACCAGTAATGCTGAAAAAGCTAAATGTGAACAGTTCTCTGAAGACCTACAAGACCTTTTAGAACTAACACCCAAAAAAGATGTCCTTTTCATTATAGGGGACTGGAATGCAAAGGTAGGAAGTCAAGAGATACCTGGAGTAACAGGAAAATTTGACCTTGGGGTACAGAAAGAAGCAGGGCAAAGGCTCACAGAGGTTACCCAAGAGAATGCACTGGTCATAGCAAACACCCTCTTTCAACAACACAGGAGAAGAATCTACACATGGACATCACCAGATGGTCAACACCAAATTCAGATTGATTATATTCTTTGCAGCCAAAGATGGAGAAGCTCTATATAGTCAATGAAAACAAGACGAGGACCTGACTGTGGCTCAGATCATGAACTCCTTATTGCCAAATTCAGACTTAAATTGAAGAAAGTAGGGAAAACCACTAGATCATTCAGGTATGATCTAAATTAAGTCCCTTACGATTATACAGTGGAAGTGACAAATAGATTCAAGGGATTAGATGTGATAGACAGAGTGCCTGAAGAACTATGGACGGAGGTTCATGACATTGTATAGGAGGCAGGGATCAAGACCATCCTCAAGAAAAGAAGTGCAAAGAAGAAAAAGAAGTGCAAAAAGGCAAAATTGCTGTCTGAGGAGGCCTTACAAATAGCTGAGAAAAGAAGAGAAGCAGAAGACAAAGGAGAAAAGGAAAGATATACCCATTTGAATTCAGAGTTCCAAAGAATAGTAAGGAGAGATGAGAAAGGCTTCCTCAGTGATCAATGCAAAGAAATAGGTGAAAACAACAGAATGGGAAAGACTAGAGATCTCTTCAAGAAAATTAGAGATACCAAGGGAACATATCATGCAAAGATGGGCTCAATAAAGGACAGAAATCGTATGGACCTAACAGAAGCAGAAGATATTAAGAAGAGGTTACAAGAGTACACAGAACTATACAAAAAAGATCTTCATGATCCAGATAATCATGATGGTGTCATCACTTACCTAGAACGAAATATCCTGGAATGCAAAGTCAAGTTGGCCTTATGAAGCATCACTATGAACAAAGCTAGTGGAGGTGATGGAATTCCCTTCGAGCTATTAATTCAAATCCTAAAAGATGATGCTGTGAAAGTGCTGCACTCGATACGTCAGGGAGTTTGGAAAACTCAGCAATGGCCACAGGGCAATGCCAAAGAATGCTCAAACTACTGCACAATTACACTCATCTCACATGCTAGCAAAGTAATGCTCAAAATTCTCCAAGCCAGGCTTCAACGGCACGTGAAACGTGAACTTCCCGATACTCAAGCCTGATTTAGAAAAGGCAGAGGAACCAGAGATCAAATTGCCAACACTTGATGGATTATCAAAAAAGCAAGAGAGTTACAGAAAAACATCTATTTCTGCTTTACTATCTATGCCAAAGCCTTTGACTGTGTGGATCAGAACAAACTGTGGGAAATTTTTCAAGAAATGGAAATACCAGACCACCTGACCTGCCTCTTGAGAAAGCTGTATGCAGGTGAGGAAGCAACAGTTAGAACTGGACATGGAACAACAGACTGGTTCCAAATAGGAGAAGGAGTACATCAAGGCTATATATTATCATCCTGCTTATTTAACTTATACGCAGAGTACATCATGAGAAACGCTGGGGTAGATGAAGCACACGCTGGAAGCAAGATTGCTGGGAGAAATGCCAATAACCTCAGATACGCAGATGACACCACCCTTATGGCAGAAGGCGAAGAAGACTAAAAAGCCTCTTAATGAAAGTGAAAGAGGAGAGTGAAACAATTGGTGTAAAACTCAACATTCAGAAATCTAAGATCTGAAGGTCTAAGGTCCCATCATTTCATGTCAAATAGATGGGAAACAATGGAAACAGTGACAGTCTTTAGTTTTGGTGCTCCAAAATCACTCTAGATGGTGACTTCAGCCATGAAATTAAAAGACGATTACTCCTTGGAAGAAAAGCTATGACCAACTTAGACAGCATATTAAAAAGTAGAGACATTACTTTGCCAACAAAGGTCCATCTAGTCAAGGCTATGGCTTTTCCAGTAGTCTTGTATGGATGTGAGAGCTGGACCATAAAGAAAACTGAGCACCAAAGAATTGATGCTTTTGAACTGTGGTGTTGGAGGAGACTCTTGAGAGTCCTTTGGACTGCAAGGAGAACCAACCAGTCCATCCTAAAGGATATCAGTCCTGAATATTCATTGGAAGGATTGATGTTGAAGCTGAAACTCCATACTTTGGCCACCTGATGTGAAGAACTGACTCATTTGAAAAGACCCTGATGCTGGGAAAGATTGAAGGTGGGAAGAGAAGACGACAACAGAGGATGAAATGGTTGGATGGCATCACTGACGTGATGGACATGATTTTGAGTAAACTCCGGGAGTTGGTGATGGACAGGGCGGCCTGATGTTCTGCAGTCCATGGGATTTCAGAGTCAGACACAACTGAGCGACTGAACTCAACTGAAGTGATCTTATCATATCTTATTTTCCCAGTTCTCCTACTGATAACTTCTTGAAACTCCAGCTTTAAAAACTTTCTCTTCTATGACCCACCTCCCAGAATATTGGAAATAAAAGCAAAAATAAACAAATGGGACCTAATGAAAATTAAAAGCTTTTGCACAACAAAGGAAACTATAAGTAAGGTGAAAAGACAGCCCTCAGATTGGGAGAAAATAATAACAAATGAGGAAACAGACAAAGGATTAATCTCAAAAATATACAAGCAACTCCTGAAGCTCAATTCCAGAAAAATAAACGAACCAATCAAAAAATGGGCCAAAGAACTAAACAGACATTTCTACAAAGAAGACATACAGATGGCTAACAAACACATGAAAAGATGCGCAACATCACTCATTATTAGAGAAATGCAAATCAAAACCACAATGAGGTACCATTACACGCCAGTCAGGATGGCTGCTATCCAAAAGTCTACAAGCAATAAATGCTGGAGAGGGTGTGGAGAAAAGGGAACCCTCTTACACTGTTGGTGGGAATGCAAACTAGTACAGCCACTATGGAAAACAGTGTGGAGATTTCTTAAAAGACTGGAAATAGAACTGCCATATGACCCAGCAATACCACTTCTGGGCATACACACTGAGGAATCCAGATCTGAAAGAGACACGTGCACCCCAATGTTCATCACAGCACTGTTTATAATAGCCAGGACATGGAAGCAACCTAGATGCCCAACAGCAGATGAATGGATAAGGAAGCTGTGGTACATATACACCATGGAATATTACTCAGCCGTTAAAAAGAATTCATTTGAATCAGTTCTAATGAGATGGATGAAACTGGAGCCCATTATACAGAGTGAAGTAAGCCAGAAAGATAAAGAACATTACAGCATACTAACACATATATACGGAATTTAGATAGATGGTAGCGATAACCCTATATGCAAAACAGAAAAAGAGACACAGAAGTACAGAACAGACTTTTGAACTCTGGGGGAGAACGTGAGGGTGGGATGTTTTGAAAGAACAGCATGTATATTATCTATGGTGAAACAGACCACCAGCCCAGGTGGGATGCATGAGTCAAGTGCTCAGGCCTGGTGCACTGGGAGGACCCTGAGGAGTCGGGTGGAGAGGGAGGTGGGAGGGGTGATCGGGATGGGGAATACGTGTAACTCTATGGCTGATTCATATCAATGTATGACAAAACCCACTGAAATGTTGTGAAGTGATTGGCCTCCAACTAATAAAATAATATTAAAAAAAAAAAAAAAAACTTTCTGTCCCTTGAGTAATAAATACATGTAGTCACATAAGTACAATTCAAGAAAAAAATGGAGGCGGAACATTCTTTGGCCTTATTGAGAATATATTCTCAACAAGAGAGAGTATAGTCTAGACAAATCTAACCCTTCTTAAGTAAATTCCTTTTTTTCTATCACTCTAAATGGAATGGCTTCGATGTTATAAGATTGGAATCTGTGTGGTTTGCTCTATGGAAGGTGGTATGCCTTATCCTGTGTGACTTTTCATGCAAAGATTCATTGATAAGCAGAGGTTTTCACAACACAGTCAGACCTCATGGAATGGAACTTGATAGATCTGTCCAGAGGGGCCCACTGCAGCAATAGCTCTTAGAATGAGGGCCTGCCTACTGCTATAAACAAGCCTCTGTCCTGAGGAGGCAGACTATTGTCTGTTAAGATGGACAGATAAATATATTTTTTCAGCAATGCCTAACTTTGAGAGCTATTTAAAAAGCCAGAGTTTGTTCTTATATGTGAAGCATTTTAATACTACCCAATTGACAGGTTAAAAACAGCATTACACTATAGATACATGGTTAATAAAGAGAGAAATAAATTGGAAAAATTTTAATGAGCAAAACCAAAATAAGCCAATTGGCTCAAATATGATAAGTATTACATTCTGATGAGCTGAAAAACAAACAAACAAAAAAATGACTTTCTGTTCAATAGCAGTACCAGTAAATATGAGAGAAAACAGGGTCGCAGGAAAAAATGCCTGGGGAGCTGACATTAAAAAAAGAAAAAAATGCCTGGAAAAGTGATGCAAAGCCCAGGAACTGATGCAAAGAGGGGTCACGTGACACAGATGGAGTCATGTGATATAAAGGGGGGTGGGTCACGATATTTTTTGCCTTCATTGAATTTGTGAAGGAAAAAAAGCCATAAAGTTGTGAAATGTGAAATAACAGCACAAATTAAACATAGTTCAAAAGACTGACAAAAGAAATATGGCAAATCAGTTCATTATTAATGATGAAATAAATGTGTGCAAACAGTAACTGCAACAGGAATTCATGAAAGGAAAAAGATACTTCCTTTGGGATATTGAAAGGAGGTCTTTTAGATTATGTATTTTGAAAGAGAAAGGTATTTTTCTTTGACCTCAAGAAAGATTCGGAGTTGTATGTATCTGGGACTGAAGTCTTGTATAATTACAAACAGCTCGGTTTACACTGCTTTATTATGAATTTCAAAACTGTATTTGTTCTTTGGGTAATCACTCTCACCACGAATTTGAAGTAAAGCAGTTAAAAAGTTCAGTCAGTGTTGAGTGAGTAAGTGAAGTCACTCAGTTGTGTTTGACTCTTTGTGACCCTGTGGACTGTAGCCGACCAGGTTCCTCCCACCATGGGATTCTCCAGGCAAGAATACTGGAGTGGGTTGCCATTTCCTTCTCCAGGGGATCTTCCTGACTTAGGGATCAAACCCAGGTCTCCTGCACTGCAGGCAGACGCTTTAACCTCTGAGCCACCAGGGAAGCCCAAGTCAGGGTTAGGGAAATTAAATAGTCTTGTTTAGACTTCAGAGACCAAGCAGAGCAGGCCTCTGACCTTGCTTCTGACCTACCTGGACACGGCCCTGACTACTGCTGTGGCTGCCAGTCACACCTGCTGTATGTGTGAGAAAAATGAAAGTGAGTTACTCAGTCATGTCCAACTCTTTGGGACCCCATGGACTGTAGCCTACAGGGCTCCCATCCATGGGATTTCCCAGGCAAGAGTACTGGAGAGGGTTGCCATTTCCTTCTCCAGGGGATCTTCCTGACCCAGGGATCAAACCCAGGTCTCCTGCATTGCAGACCGAAGCTTTACCATCTGAGCCACCAGCAAAAACACCAGGGAGTGTAGGAAGAGAAACACAATGGACAGATAGGGAGCAGATCTTGGAATTTGTTAAGACCCTGGAGGAGGTCTGACCAACCACTCCAGGGACTTAAGTCTTAGCAACATTCCAAGATTTGCAGAATGAAGCAAACAGCATTGTAAAAAATTAACATAATACTAGAGCTGCAGTTTTGCTCACAGATAGATGATACCAGTTTGCCTCCTGGGATGATAAAGAGGAACCCCTAACTACAATCTTTTAAGTCTCACCCATTGAGTTGACAGGCTGCCTGGGACCTTTTTCCAACTGGGACTCCAGATGTGCTGTGAAAGGGGACTTACTCGCCAGCACTGTTTAAGTCTGGGTGTTGGTCAAAACCCAATTTGGTGATGTATTCACTATTCTTTCTATTTCTCCCTCTCTTTCTGGGCTTCCTTGGTGGCTCACAGTGTTAAAGCATCTGCCTGCAATGCGGGAGACCAGGGTTCAACCCCTGGGTTGGGAAGATCCCCTGGAGAAGGAAATGGCAACCCACTCCAGTATTCTTGCCTGGAAAATCCTATGGACGAAGAAGCCTGGTGGGCTACAGTCAATGGGGTCACAAAGAGTCGGACACGACTGAGCGACTTCACTTTTTTTTAATGTTAGTATACTGAAAGTAAGCTAGAAAATTCTGTAATAAATATTTACATTATTTATTTGTATATACTGAGCGACTTCAGTTTTCTTTAATGTTAGTATACTGAAAGTAAGCTAGAAAATTCTGTAATAAATATTTACATTATTTATTTGTATATAACATGTGGCTTATTTTGTTAACAAATCCTTTGAACCTGAGATGAAAGTGCAAACTTTTGGCAAAAATAGTGGTTTTTTTTTTTTTTTTTTCCCTTATGTGAATGAAGATAGACTTGAAGAGAGACAGTAGGATTTTCTGGCAGTGTCATTATTGAAGAAAAAGAGTGATATATCAAAGTTAAAATGCAGAATTACAAATGATTCTGAAATAGGGAATGCTAAGAATGGGACAATCTCCATTTCTCTGCCATTTGAAGGGCACTAGACATCCACCCTCAGGAGAGCACTGTGGATGGGGTAGAAACTCTACTGCTGACTGCTATCTTCTCTAGCCAAGAATAATCCTATCGCTGTGGGGCCCACTAGTACTCTGCTGGTTGCCAGCTTTGAGATAAGCATTTCATCCTATTCTCTGCTCTGGAGGCAGAGGCAATGCTCTTAAGCTTTGTGCTGAAACCAACACAACCAGGGATCTCTGAAGTCATCCGCTGGCTGCTTATCACATGGTTAAGCCTGTAGTTCTTCACCATGGGTAGGTATTAGAATCAGTTGAAGAGCTTTTAAAAAAGACTGATGTCTCGGCCCCACTTCAAAAAAGTAAAGCATAATCTCTGGTGATGGGCTTAGGTACTGCTCTACGTAGGTGATTCTAGCATGCACTAGGCTTATTAAATACTATATTAGACTGGTGCTTCTCAAACTTTAATGCAATATGAATGACCTGGAAATCTTGTTAAAATTCAAATTCTGACTCAGTAAGTCTAGGGTAAAAACCTGAGATTCTGCATTTCAAATAAGCTCCCAAGTGATGCTGATGCTACTGGTCTGAGATCATTTTGATCTTCAAATCTTTTGTACTTCCTTTTAGAAAAATCAGCAAAATTATGCCAGAATTATTTTTAAAAATCCTGAACCCCCCTTAAGACATTCTGGTTTTCTTCCTGAGGTGTGTTCTATATATATGCAGAATTTCTTTAAAAAATCATATAATGCTGACACTATTGTGAAGCTTAGTTTACATATTAGAAGCCCCCGCCCCAAGGTATCCAAGGGAAATAGCACCTACCACAATAACAAGCTTGGTAAGAGCACTCTCTCTCAGGGGAAGCAATACTCTTTGCAATGCATCATAAATGACTGATGGCAAGCTGGGCCAGTGTAAGAGCAGAATTACTGAACTCGGTCAGGGCTACTTTTACCCGGAGTATTTCAAATATCATCCTTATCATCAAAGCAGTCCTACTGGTTCAGTGGATTAGATGGAAAGTGTTGCTCCTCATAGGAGACCCCCACAGCTCATCTCACAGAGATAAGTCACTCTTAGCATGCTTCTATTTCTTCCATAATAGAAGATATTATGATAAGTAGTTGAATTGGCCACCAAAAAAAGAATACTCTTAAAAGGTAGTTTTTAGGCTGATGAATAAATTTATACTCCACTTAAGAGAAGTTATCAAATAAGACAAAGGATTTAGTTAAAAGAGAACTTTTAGTTTAGTTAAAAGAGAAAAAGGAAGAAAAATGTCAAAAACCATCCTAAAGCAAGAATAACAAGGAAGCTCATGCTAAAAAAAAAGCTGATGAGCTTTTTTTTTCCTTTGACAGTGGCAATAAAATACAAATCGTTGTTTAGTACCTAAGTCACGTCTGCCTCTCTTGCTACCCTATGAACTGTAGACCGCCAGGCTCCTCTTCCTATGGGGTTTTCCAGGCAAGAATACCAGAGCGGGTTGCCATTTCCTCCTCCAGGGAACCTTCCCAATCCAGTCTCCTGCACTGCAGTCTTCCCAATCCAGTCTCCTGCACTCCAGGAGCCACGAGGCAAATTCTAAAACATTAATAGGATGCTCTATCTGTACTTTAGGTGTGTATTATGTGCATATATGTGAATATACACAGAAACAAATACTCCACAACAAGAAGATGAAGCAAATTTCACTCCTTCAAGTAAGCACTGACCTTGGTATCAGAGATAAGATCTAATTCTAGTTCTGTGATCCTGGGCCTCAGTTCTCCATCTGTGAAATGAAAGAACTGGGCTGCATAATAATATGAGAAACTGCTTCTGGAATACTTCTTATGTCAACTACCTGGTTAACTCTTAACATATCATTAACCCTCTTTACACTTCTGTGAGATACAGTATGTTGCACGTGCTTTTCAGATGAGGAAAGAGAAGGCACAGAGAAATGATGTTTATTGTTCAAGGGTAAAAATCATAAATTAGATTTACAGTCCCTGCCCTAGAGAGGCTTTCCATAGGTCACTCCTTCAGCCAACTTTATGGAATCTGTGTTGACACAGTTGAAATCAGAACTGTAAGACAAGGCTGCAGAGTCCGATGCTGGTGCACGTCACACAGACCTCTCACTGCCCTGGGGTAAACAAAACTGGCCTGGATGAAAGCTCCTGGTCATTTCATTAGAGGAGAGAACCCATCTAAACAGAAAATGGGACATAAGAGATATAGAAACCAATGGATTTGGGAAAATGTACCTGTCTTCAGGCCAATATTAGCAAGTACAGATAATATGTGTTGGGAGGATTAAGGATAGGAGGTATTTAGGAAGGAAAAGCTTACAAACAGAAATTCTGCTTTTTAATTTCCTTTAACCTAAGGCAATCAGATCATCTTAAGTTGGGGAGGGGGGCATCATCGAGATTCTGAAAGATAAACTGAATATGGAAATTCTCTCAATGGCACAAAGTGTTTTTATTATATTGTTATTATTTGTCAGAGGCTAACCTAGGAGCTCATTTAATGGTGGGGATTTGAATATAAAGGGTGCATATGAACCTTGAAGGCTTGTTTTCCCTACAACCATTCTTGTCCCTTGAACCTCTCAACAAATTTTGTACATTTCAATTCTAGGCTAAGAGTCTGCTTCTGCGGAAACCCACATTAAGTGGCAGGTCTTGTTGAGTTTCCGATGCAGAAGCATTTTTACTTGTGTATCCAGAGGCTGTTACACTGCAATCACTATTGCTCTCCTTGTCCTTAACACTGCTAGCTCCACTCCCACACAGATCAACAATTAACCATCAGTCTCCTGATGCCACAAAATGAAAGAGTCCACCCACTCAACTTTCTAGAGGAGCCTGGCCTGATGGGTGCAGTTGCTGTCTGGGAGAGACTATATCCGGAGCCTCAGTTCAGTTCAGTCGCTCAGTCATGTCCGACTCTTTGCAACCCCAATAATTGCAGCACGCCAGGACTCCCTGTCCATCACCAACTCCCGGAGTTGACTCAAACTCATGTCCCTCGAGTCGGTGATGCCATCCAGCCATCTCATCCTCTGTCATCCCCTTCTCCTGCTGCCCCCAATCCCTCCTAGCATCAGGGTCTTTTCCAATGAGTCAACTCTTCACATGAGGTGGCCAAAGTACTAGAGTTTCAGCTTCATCATCAGTCCTTCCAATGAACACCCAGGACTGATCTCCTTTAGGATGGACTGGTTGGATCTCCTTGCAGTCCAAGTGACTCTCAAGAGGCTTCTCCAACACCACGGTTCAGAAGCATCAATTTTTCAGTGCTCAGTTTTCTTCACAGTCCAACTCTCACATCCATACATGACCACTGGAAAAACCATAGCCTTGACTAGACGGATCTTTGTTGGCAAAGTACTAGCTCGAGACTTTTCTAATATAGGTCTGCCAGACCCATGTTATTCAAGGGATGTGCAACCCTAAAATGACTTCAGGTTTGCCTCCAGATAAAGAATATTAAGACACTATTAATACTACACTGAATATTAGTTGGCTTAAAATGGGATGTGATATGTTTATTATTTACATAGTATCTCCACTTGTGGGGCTTCCCAGGTGACTCAGTGGTAAAGAATCTGTCTGCCATTGCAGGAGATGCAAGAGACACAGGTACCATCCCTGGGTTGGGAATATCCCCCAGAGAAGGGAATGGCCAAACACTGCAGTATTCTTGCCTGGAGAATTCCATGGACAGAGAAGCCTGGTGGGTCACAGTCCATGGGGTCGCAAAGAGTCAGACACAAGTGTATGTGTAATGTATCCAGAAGGTGTACCCAGACTTAGGATAAACATACTCTTTCCATTGTTCACCCTCTGCATACATCAATGTCTGGAGAAAAAAAGAAAGAGTTTAAGAAATCAGTTCTGTATCCTCAGTATTATTTTCTCCCCTTTATATTCCAGTAGATCTGGGAAAAATGGGTCATAGGTAAAGAGACACAAGCCATCTTTGGTTCCAAGAAGATAACACTGCACCAGCTCTCTCTGTATTTTCAGCAGAAGAAAGCTTATATCACTTACTGGACAATCCCACATCAAAAAATGTTTTAGAAAGTTGATGGTGACATTAAGTGCACTTATGGACATTTGACAAGTATTTCCTCACCAGCCCCTTGTCGTCTTTCTATAATTTTCATGTTAGAGACAAACGCTAGCCTGTGTCCATGTTCTCTACCCCTTCTCCCTAGCACATGATCACAGGTCACCTCGTGAGCCTGACTCCTCTTTCCCTTCCTTGAAAACTGTAAGTGCCATCAGGGTTTCAGTAACTAGCCCACCTTCTCCTCTAGCACTTCTGTGATATCTACCATCACTCAAGTTAACCTCTGCTCTTCTTGTAAAGGTCATGTTTGCACAGTGCACAGCCTTGGAGCAGATGGCATTTTGCTGCATTATGGTGGGCATGCCAGTATTTGACCATCTGCACGTTGAAGATACCCATTCAACTATTCTCCATTGACAATGGAAGGAAAGGCAGTGACAGGAGTGTCTTAAACACTGTCGCTAAGTAAAGTAGTAGGAATTTTACACACATCATCTGTCTTCACTACCCATCAAAGTTAAGTCCCCAGGTTGGGAAGATCCCCTGAAGAAGGTAATGGCAACCCACTCCAGTATTCTTGCCTAGGAAATCCCAGGGACAGAGCCTGGCAGGCTATAGACCAGAGGGTTGCAGAGAGTTGGACACAGCTGAGATGACTTAGCACAGAACAAGTTTAAAAAGTAAGTATGCCATCCCTGTTTTTCAGAGGAGAGAACTGAAGCACAGAGTGTTATCTACATAATTTTCTCAGGGTCACATAACTGCTAAGTGGTAGAATCAGAACTTAAATATTTAAGTCTGAAGCCTATATACTTTTCTTTTTAAATCTAAATGGTTCTTTATTCTTCACATATAATTTACAATGAAGTCAATAAATATTAAATGTCTTCATTAAGCTTTTGATAACAAATTGTGACAAAAATTATACACATGTGGAATCCAAACAACTATCAAGATACATAAAATCATCATTTGAAAATAATTTCTTCTTGTTTTTTTTCAGTAAACCCTACTTGCCACCCCCACAAGTGGCCTCTGCTCTATTACTTTTGTGACCCAGATTCATTTTTTTCTAACTTGTTGTAGACTTTCATATGAAATGAATGATACAGTATGAGCAATTTTATATAAGGCTTCTTTCACCTAGTCTAAGTGTTGATATTTTCCACTCTGCTTCATGATTCAGAATAACATACCATTTTATCAAATATGAGTTTGTCCATTCTCTCATCAGTGGGCTTCTGAGCTGGTTGTAGTTTTTGGTCTTTCTGATGGTTTTGCCTTCTTGTCAATATCTTACCCCCTGCTAAGCAGTATACTCTTTCTAGTCATATTTTCTGTACTATTTTTACCAGAACTTGAATGAAGTAAAAGGGATGGAGGAGAAGGGAGAAAAGAGTGGCAAGCTGGACAGGAAGAAGGAATTGCCCCATCTCTGCCCTGTAGGTCACTCTGCTCTGAACAAAGTTCAGAGTCAAATCTTTAATTGCACCTAGTAAGTTATTTAATCACTTATATGTATATTTACAATTGTAGTAATATTTCTGAATCAGTACTTACTATGTTTTATATCTTTATTACCATATACATAACAATATAAAAATATTTTTATATTGGGTGATGCTTTATCAATTAGAAAATACATACTAAGTGTACTTAGTATACATTTCAAATTATGATTATGCCACTAGGTGGTATCATATAGGTTTCTATTATGTCTTAAAGTTATAATTAATATAAATCATTCTAAAATCACATGACAATTAAGAAACTTCCATTTTCCTTTATGAACAGCAACAATATTCTAATAATAAAATCCCTATATTTAAATATCTTGAAAATTCTTTAAAAAGAATAATAATTTTAACACATTGTTTGAAAAGCTATGATCTGTAAAAACATTCTTTTAATTATCACAGCTTCTTTCTTACCACAGATGAAAAAAATCTCATTACTTAAAAAAGAAAAACTTGTCAAAAAACTCTAGATAATATTTAAAGGAGCAATCACATATTTTATGGAGAAATAAAATCAAGTACCCATCACAATGGCACAGAGCTGCAGATGATAATTAAGGAGTGTAAGACTTTGTGCCGATAGTCACAAAAAGGTATGATAATTTGCTATCCTCATTGAGCTATACAGAACAGAACACCAGGTGAAAAATTAAAATCTCATTAAAAAGACATAATGGACATAAGAGTGGGATCACGAGTTCATGATGGTAAGAAACGCGGATACAGAGAGCGCTGGGCTCATCACAGGGTAAGGAGATAATTCTAGCTAAAGCAATCACACAGCCCTCAACAGAATCTTGGTTCTGTCAAAATCTGCCTCACAGAATACACAGTGCAAATATGTATCACAACGTAAAGTGGAAGAAAAGAGGAGGAGAAGGCAAGTAGAGTCATTTTGCCTGAGATGAAGCTCATAATGTTGTGAGTTATACCAGACCTGTCCTAGCCTGAGCAGGCTGTCAGAGTGAACACAGAGGACACTCCAATGGAGGGTAATAGTACGTGCTTAGTAGTCAGGGCAAGGTTGTCATCGGAATTTTATTTTGAAGTATCCATGCAGTCTAAACACATTCTATCACTTCTTGGAGCCTCAGTTTCCTCATTTGTAAACACTTTCTTTAAACAGGTCACGTGCTGATGAAAATCTATAAGCTATTGTCTTAGTGGATGCTTAGTGGCCGTTGTTAATGCCACGTACTCTGTGTTTATGATGTGGGTATGAAGTTTTATTCTAGGTGCCTGTAGTAAGATGCTACAAAATGATTCCCAAGGAATCATGCCTCCCTACATTCAGACCTTGTGTAGTCCCCACGCATACTGAATCTGGACTGGTCTTAAAATTTGGCCAATAGAATATAATGAAAGTGAGAGTGAGAAAGTTGTGGGTTTAGGCCCCACAAGACTTACAACTTCTGCTTTGGGATTTCTTGCTTTCTTGAGACGTCATGCAATGAAGCTTGGGCTAGTATCCTCAGGGAAGAAAGGCCATTTTTATAGAGAGGGAAACACTGTAGGCTGACTGACAGAGGAAGGAAAAGGCCCAGGCAACCCCAGTCACTCCCATCATCCAGCTGTAGTACCAGACACGTGAGCCTCTGGCCACGGTCAGGTGGGCAGCTGGCAGAAAACACGTGGACATGTCCAGGCAGTGCTACAGGGCAAGCCGAGCCCAGCGCAGAACGCAGAAACATGACCAGAGCAGAGCTGTCGTTTGAAGCTACTAACTGTGTGGCTTGTTGCATACCAATAGCTCACTGGCATAGACGGTTCACTTTACGTTTATACTTTTATGATACCCATTATACAGGTGAGGAAATGGAGGTAGAGATAATGCAAATACATTTTCAGACACCACACCGCTAATGCATGGCAGAGCAGGGATTCTACCAAGGCAGCTTGGCTTCACAGGCACCCACGCAATCAGCCCAATAACTAGTCTCTCTGGTTTTATGTCACCCTTTTTTCTTTTCTCCCTAAAATAACCTGAGATTTCAAGCCTTGGGAGGTTACACAGTCTTTTCATGAATCTTTACAGACTTTGATCCAAATCCTTTCTTCTCTTGGGCTTAAAGTGAAGTGAAGTGGCTCAGTCATGTCCGACTCTTTGCGACCCCATGAACTATAGCCTACCGGGCTCCTCCGTCCATGGGATTTTCCAGGCAAGAGTACTGGAGTGGGGTGCCATTTCCTTCTCCACTCTTGGGCTTAGAGAAGGTCTAATCATTCAAAGGGCTGGAGAGAAGACTTTTATAAATAAAGAGAGAGAGATACAGACAAACTATAGATTCGAAACTAGGTAATTAAAAAGAAAAGGCCTGGTGGGCTGGGAAGACCACCAGAGGAATCGGGTGGAGAGGGAGGTGGGATGGGGGACCGGGATGGGGAATACGTGTAACTCTATGGCTGATTCATATCAACGTATGACAAAACCTACTGAAAAATAAAAAGAGAAAAAATAATAAAATAAAATTAAAAAAAAAGAGAAAAGGATACAAAATATATTGTAAAAAAAAAATAAATAAATAAAATAAAAATACATAGCAAAAAAAAAAGAAAGAAAGAAAAGGCATACCCTAAATTAGAGGCTTACATGAGTACACATTTAAGGGCTAGTTACTAGATTTTGACTACCTGGCATTCACTTCACTCTCTTTTTCCAATATAACTTCAATTTCCTTTTGGGGATTTCTTGTCAGCAACTGGAAAATGCGCAGAACTGATAACCAGCTCTCCTGCCTTCTCTATCAGACAAAGAGACATTGCTCAGGCTAATATAAAAATGTAAACTTCTTCCTAGAATTTGAGTTGCAGGGCAGAATTAGGACAAGAATATAAGCATTAACTAAGCCCACTTACACTGCATGAGTGAAATTGTGAAGGAATCCCAGCCATCAAGATATCTGGTTTAATGTCAATTGTATCAGCTTCCTCTACAATCCTGAGATCTATCTCAGCCCCATGTGGGTATCTCAAATTAACCTTCTCTTTCCTCTCTCTCTCGTATTCATTCTGATTCTCTCTCTCCCTCTCTCTCTAAGCTAGCAATCAAAGAAATGAAATTAATAATTCCATTAGAATATTCTTTTAAAAAACCTCTGATAATCCTAGACAGCAGCAACTTGTATCTAAATCTGCACATCCAATAGGTTAACAATTTACTGTACAGAAACTTTCCACAGAACATGCTATTCATGAAACCCTATGATGCTTTGAAGTATCCAGAACTTTTTGATAACAAATGAAGTGTTCATACTGTTGCTTCAGTTGTGTCTGGCTCTGTGTGAATCCATGGATTGTAGCCTGCCAGGCTCCTCTGTCAAGGGAGTCTCCGGGCAAGAATACTGGAGTCTGTTGTCATAGCCTCCTCCAGGGGAACCTCCTGGCCCATGGACTGAACCTGCGTTTCTTACCTCTCCTGCATTGGGAGGCAGGTTCTTTACCACTGGTGCCATCTGGAAAGTCCGACTACAACTGAAACTATATCACAAATCACAAGAGTAGCATGATCCTAACAAAATTTGGTAAGAGAACATCACTACAACAAAAGCAACCTACTGCATGTCACTCTCACTTATAAACACAGAACAAAATATCCTTAATAAAATATCATAAAAACATTACAAACTTTGGTTTATTCAAAGAATGCAGGGAAGACTTAAAATTAGGAAATCCATGCATGAGTCAAGTGCGCGGGCCTGGTGGGCTGGGAAGACCCAGGGGAATCCGGTGGAGACGGAGGTGGGAGGGGGGACCGGGATGGGGAATACGTGTAACTCTATGACTGATTCATATCAATGTATGACAAAACCCACTTAAAAATTAAAAATTTAAAAAAAAAAAATTAGGAAATCCATTACTACAATGTCACACTGAAAGGTCAAATAAAAGACAAACACCTGATATTTTCAATAATGTTCAATAGAAAAAGAAATATTTTCAGTAAAGTAGTTATCTTTTATAATAAAACATGACATACATTTTTTAACAATTCAGTTAACTAAAAGTACAATTTAATTTCTTAACATGAGAAGCAATAAGTACCTAAAATCAAAAGGCAACATTACACTCAAGGACATCATTTTCCAAACTGACTCTACCAATTTTAACATATCCTGGACATTAAAAATTTCTATGTTTCAAGAGATATGGAAATATTGGTTTTAACAAATGACATTTTATAGCAGTTCTTTTTATATTATTTAGTATCAAATGTGTTTGTTCATGTCCCAAAGGCATACAGAATTAAATAGGTCTGAAATTTATTGTTTCTTTCTTAATGACTGTATCCTTTCTTCACTGAGCCAGTTTGGGCAGTAGTTTTCCCGCAAATATTATTGAAACAAATTTCATAATAAAGTTATCTCTATTAAATTCAGGAAAAGAAAACAATGCCCAGTTTATGCAATTATTACAATTTTAGCTGATTTAACAGAAATGAAAAAATTGGGAAATAATATTGTAAAAGATAGATAATATGTATGACAATATTTTCATGAAACAATTGTCTAATGGAAATATAAGAACATCAATCAACAAGCTATTTGGAATAAAATAAAAGTTTTGTAATGAAGAGGTGTTATAAATGGGAAGGCTGGATGTTATTAAAACCTATCCATTTAATACAACATCAAAAAAGGAAACTCTGAGAGAAACAGACAAAAACTCATCAGCAAAAATAAATGGGATAAATATTTCCAGATAATTTTTTAAAATTATGAGAAACCTATTATGGATATTTGTTAACTATTATGAAAATATGAAAATACACAGCTTTGTTAACACAGAATAAAATGTCAAAAGACAGAATAGAAAAAAGACAGGTTCAGAATGTTAAATAATTAAATGTATGATAAAAATGACACTTCAAATAAGAAACAAAAGGATAACTTATTCAATAAATTGGGTTCGAAGAATTTAAGAAAGAGCTCTACATTATACCTAGACATAGATAAATTTCAAAAGAATTCAAGATCAAAAAGACAGAGTGAATAAAAGACCTAGAGAAATATGCAGTTAAATATTAATTTTTGGAGTTGAGTTTGTCTTTCTAAGCATAGATGCAAAAAAATTTTTAAATCAAAAGAGTACTGGTGCAGAATCCATAAGAGTGAAAATTCCCTGTATGATAAGAACAAACTACAAGAAAGCTTAAATGTATTTATCATAAAACAGCTTCATAAGCCAAGAAGGAAAAGGTAAACTCTACATTTTAGGAATCAGTGAACTAAAATGGACTGGAATGGGTGAATTTAACTCAGATGACCATTATATCTACTACTATGAGCAAGAATTCCTTAGAAGAAATGGAGTAGCCATCATAGTCAACAAAAGAGTCCGAAATGAAGTACTTGGATGCAATCTCAAAAATGACAGAACGATATCTGTTCATTTGCAAGGCAAATCATTCAAACTCACAGTAATCCAAGTCTATGCCCCAATAATGCTGAAGAAGCTGAAGTTGAATGGTTCTATGAAGACCTAAAAGAAATTTTAGAATTAAAACCCCCAAAAGATGTCCTTTTTATTATAGGAGAAGGGAATGCAAAAGTAGGAAGTCAAGAAACACCTGGAGTAACAGGCAAATTTGACCTTGGAGTACAGAATGAAGTAGGGCAAAGGCTCACAGAGCTTTGACAAGAGAAGGCACTGGTCATGGCAAACACCCTCTTCCAACAACACAAGAGTAGATTCTACACACAGTCATCACCAGATGGTCAACACCAAAATCAGATTGATCATATTCTTTGCAGTCAAAGATGGAGAAGCTCTATATAGTCAGCAAACACAAGACCAAGAGCTGGCTGTGGCTCAGATCATGAACACCTTATTGCCAAATACAAACTTAAATTGAAGAAAGTAGGGAAAACCACTAGACCATTCAGGTATGACCTAAATCAAATCCCTTATGATTATACAGTGGCAGTGAGAAATAGATTTAAGGGACTAAATCTGATAGACAGAGTGCCTGATGAACTGTGGACGGAGGATCGTGACATTGTAGAGGAGACAGGAATCAAGACCATCCCCAAGAAAAAGAAATGCAAAAATGCAAAATGGCTGTCTGAGGAGGCCTTACAAATATCTGTGGAAAGAAGAAAAGCAAAAAGCAAGGGAGAAAAGGAAAGATATACCCATTTGAATGCAGAGTTCCAAAGAGTAGCAAGAATAGATAAGAAAGCCTTTTTCAGTGATTAATGCAAAGATATTGAAGAAAACAATAGAATGGGAAAGACCACAGATCTCTTCAAGAAAATTAGAGATACCAAGAGAAAATTTCATGCAAAGATGGGCACAATAAAGGACAGAAATGGTATGGATCTAACAGAAGCAGAAGATATTAAGAAGAGGTGGCAAGATTACACAGAACTGTACAAAGAAGATCTTCATGACCCAGACAATCACAGTATGATCACTCACCTAGAGCCAGACATCCTGGAATATGAAGTCAAGTGGGCCTTAGGAAGCATCACTATGAAGAAAGCTAGTGGAGGTGATGGAATTCCAGTTGAGCTATTTCAAATCCTAAAAAATGATGCTGTGACAGTGCTGCACTCAATATGCCAGCAAGTTTGGAAAACTCAGCAGTGGCCACAGGACTGGAAAAGGTCTGTTTTCATTCCAATCCCAAAGAAAGGCATTGCTAAAGAATGCTAAAAGTACTGCACAATTGCACTCATCTCACATGCTAGTAAAGTGATGCTCAAAATCCTCCAAGCCAGGCTTCAATAGAACATGAACCATGAACGTCCAGATGTTTAAGCTGGATTTAGAAAAGGTAGAGGAATCAGAAATCAAATTGCCAACATCCACCAGATCATCAGAGAGAGTTCCAGAAAAATATCTGTTTCTGTTTTATTGACTATGCTAAAGCCTTTGATGTGTGGATCACAATAAACTGGAAAATTCTTCAAGAGATGGGCATACCAGACTACTGACCTGCCAATGAGAAATCTGTATGCAGGTCAAGAAGTAACAGTTAGAACTGGACATGGAACAACAGACTGGGTCCAAATAGGAAAAGCAGAACGTCAAGGCTGTATATTGTCACCCTGCTTATTTAACTTATATGCAGAGTACGTCATGAGAAACGCTGGGCTGGATGAAGCACAGGTGGAACCAAGATTCCCAGGAGAAATACCAGTAACCTCAGATATGCAGACGACACCACCCTTATGGCAGAAAGTGAAGAAGAACTAAAGAGTCTCTTGATGAAAGTGAAAGAGGAGAGTGAAAAGTTGACTTAAAGCTCAACATTCAGAAAACTAAGATCATGGCATCCGGTCCCATCACTTCATGGCAAGTAGATGGGAAAACAGTGGAAACAGTGACTGACTTTATTGTTTTGGGCTCTAAAATCACTGCAGATGGTGACTGCAGCCATGAAATTAAAAGACGCTTACTCCTTGGAAGGAAAGTTTTGACCAACCTAGACAGTATATTAAAAAGCAGAGACACTGTTTGCCAACAAAGGTCCATCAAGTCAAGGCTATGGTTTTTCCAGTAGTCATGTATGGATGTGAGAGTTGGATTTTAAAGAAAGCTGAGCACCAAAGAATTGATGCTTTTGAACTGTGTTGTTGGAGAAGACTCTTGAGAGTCCCTTGGACTGCAAGGGGATTCAACCAGTTCATCCTAAAGGAGATCAGTCCTGAGTGTTCTCTGGAAGGACTGATGTTGAAGCTGAAACTCCAATACTTTGGCCACCTGATGCAAAGAGCTGACTCATTTGAAAAGAATTTGATGTTGGGAAATATTGAAGGCAGGAGGAGAAGGGGACAACAGAAGATCAGATGGTTGGATGGCATCACCGACTCAATGGACATGAGTTTGGGTAAACTCTGGGAGTTGATGATGGACAGGGAGGCCTGGCATACTGCAGTCCATGGGATCAGAAAGAGTTGAACATGACTGAGTGACTGAACTGAACTGAACTGAACTGAAATTCTAACAGAAGTATAAGTAAAGAATAGAGACACTCTATCCACACCCATGTGTGCCTACACACAACACACATGTACAAGTGTAGACATTAAAATTACCAATAAAATATTTTAGAAGACTTGACCTCAGTAGAATACCGAGAAGATGAAAATGAACTCTATTCTCTCATCAAGCTCAGAATATAGAAATAATGATGATATTCAAAATTGCTTAAAGTACAGATATACTTTTGAAAATGCAATGATCTAGCAAAAAACAAATTGGCATAATTCCCAGGAGGCAAAGTTGTCAATTTGCAGCAAAGACTCTAAGGAAATACACAAATTATTTGATCCTTTAACTCCTATTTTTAGGCATGTATCTTAAGGCTGGTATCATTATAAATACAAAGAAACATATGTAAGAATAGTTTGTAAGAAATATCTTTAATAATTAATATACCATATAATTCACAAAGTGTAAAATTATCTTAGAATATTTATATATAGAAGTTTGTAGCCATCAGCACAATCTGGTTTTAGAACATACTTGTTCACCCTAAAAGAAACCCCTTGCCTGTTAATAGTCAATCTCCATTTGGTCTCTCCTCCCCACCTCTTTATTCAACCTCAAGAGACCATTAATCTTCATCTTTGTCAATAAGTTTGCCTATAATGGAATTTCATATAAATGGATCAAACAATATGTGTTTTTGTGTATGTGCAAATGACTTCTTTCATTTCAATATAATGTTATGAGACTCACTGATATTGGAGCTTATATCATTATTTGATTGCTTCTTATTGTTAAATCACATTTCAGTGTATGCATGTATTTGTTTATCCATTCAGTTAATACATATTTGGATTATCTTTGCTTTTTGTCTATTACAAACCATTTGCTATAAATATTCATGTGCACATTTTTGTATGGGTGTACATTTTCACTTCTCCTGGCTATATGGAGGAAAGGATTTGCCAAGTCATGGTAATTCTATGTTGAGGAACAGTCAAATTGTTTTCCAGAGTGGTTACACCATGGGACATTCCCAACAGCAATGTATGACAGTTTCAATCTCTTCACATCCCTGCCAAATACTTGGTACTGTTTTTCTCATTATAGACTGTCTAGTCTATAAGACGAGACAGAACTGGAACCAGACATGGAAACAGACATGGAACAACAGACTGGTTCCAAATTCGGAAAGGAGAAAATCAAGGCTGTATATTGTCACCCTGCTTATTTAACTTCTATGCAGGTACATCATGAGAAACGCTGGGCTGGAAAAAGCACAAGCTGGAATCAAGATTGCCGGGAGAAATATCAATAACCTCAGATATGCAGATGACACCACCCTTATGGCAGAAAGTGAAGAGGAACTAAAAAGTCTCTTAATGAAAATGAAAGAGGAGAGAGAAAATGTTGGCTTAAAACTCAATAAAAAAAAACTCAATAAAACTAATATTATGGCATCCAGTCCCATCACTTCAGGGCAAATAGATAAGGAAACAATGAAAATAGTGACAGACTTTATTTTCTTGGGCTCCAAAATCACTGTAGATGGTGACTGCAGCCATGAAATAAAAAGATCCTTGCTCCTTGGAAGAAAAGCAATGACCAACATAGATAGCATATTAAAAAGTGGAGACATTACTTTGCCAACAAAGGTACATCTAGTCAAAGCTATGGTTTTTCCAGTAGTCTTGTATGGATGTGAGAGTTGAGCTATAAAGAAAGCTGAGTGCCAAAGAAAATATGCTTTTAAACTGTGGTGTTAGAGAAGACTCTTGAGAGTCTCTTGGACTGCAAGAAGATCAAACCACTCAATCCTGAAGGAAATCAGTCCTGAATATTCACTGGAAGGACTGATGCTGAAGCTGAAACTCCAATACTTTGGCCACCTGATTTGAAGAACTGAGTCATTGGAAAAGACCCTGATGCTGGGAGAGATTGAAGAAAAAAGGGGACAACAGAGGATGAAATGGTTGGATAGCATCACCAACTCAATAGTCATGAGTTTGAACAAGCTCCAGGAGTTGGTGAAGGACAGGGAAGCCTAGCATGCTTCAGTCCATGGGGTCGCAAAGAGTCAGACATGACTGAGCAACTGAACTGAACTGTAGTGAATAGTCTGTAAGAAGTGATACCACATGGTTATGGTTTTCATTTATATTTCCGTAGTAGCTAATCACACAGAGTATCTTTACATGTGCTTATTGGCCATAATATATCTTCTTCAGAGAAAAAATTTTATTCAAATCATTTGCCCATATTTTAATTGAGTTACTATTATTAAATTCTAAGATAATTGTATATTCTGAGCAGAAATACCTTATCAGATATAGAGTCACAATATTTTCTCCCATATGTAAGTTCTTTTTTTCACATTCATAACATTATCATGAGTTGTAAAAGTTTTTAATTTTGATGGAATCCAATTTTTTTTCTTACATTATTCATGATTTGGTGCTGGATTTAAAATTCCTTACCCAAGGTCACACATATATTTGAAAATATTTTGGGTGTGGTATTAGGTGGAGGTCCAATTTCATTCTTTTGCCTGTGAATATCTAGTTGTTCAGGCATTATTTGTCAAAAAGACTATAACTTCCCTCTATTGAATTGTCTTGGACATTTTAACAGTACCAAACTATGCTAATCACCATAACTTTGTATAAAGTTTTGAAATCAGTAAATGCACGTTCTCAACCTTTGATTTTTTTCAAGACTGTTTTGGCCACTTATCATTCAAAATCCAGAATACAAGGGTCAATTTAGAAAGACCATCTTAGAAGGTAAGAAAACCCAAAGAATTGTAAGATATTGCCAAGTAAGCACTAACCAGGTTACTAGGAAAGAAGATGTGGCAGGCGATATAAAAATGGCGGAGTAGCTATGAAAGCAGGAATCTGGAGCAGACCATTCTGGATTCACACCCCAGTTCTATCACTCCTTAGTTATTTGATATTGAACCTCATATTTCTGTTCAACACAATGGAGACAGTAATACATACATTATACATAATGTTAGTCGTGTCTGACTCTTTTTTGAACCCATGGACTATAGCCTGCCAGGCTTCTCTATCCATGGAATTCTCTCTAGGCAAGAATACTAGAGCAGGTTGCCAAGACTTCCTCCAAGGGACCTTCTTGACCCAGGGACTGAACCCTGGTCTCCTGTATTGAAGGCAGATTCTTTATCATCTAAGCCACCAGGGAAGTCTAATATATACATTAGAAGGTTGTTGTAAGAATTCAGAGATAAAAAGTGCTAAATATTCAGACCCAATAGAGGATTCAGTAAATGTTAGTTGGTAACAAATGATCATACAAATTAATTAATAAGATGTATTTCATACTTGAGATCTTCCATGGATGTAATGAATGCACTGTCTCTCCCTGAGGGTCTGTTCAACAATGAAGTTACTATTTCTGGCTCCCTATGAAGAGACATTTTTTCATCCCTTCTAAATTTTCTTTCAGTTTTCTGTCTTGAAAATTTGTGCTGCTAAAATAACTTTTGCTGACCATTCTGATCTTAGATTTTATTTGACATAAGTATTCGGTGACTATCACTGATTACCAAAGATTTTTTTTATCTTCTAAATTTTTTCTATACTGATCCCTAGATGTTTCTTTTAAAAACTTCATTTGAAATGTTTCTGTTTGGTTTTTAACAGACAACATTATCCAATCAGCATTTTAATTTGTTTTCATAAAATTAACCAATCAAACACAAAATGTGAGATGTAGTCTTCAAGTTTTAATTTTTTTTTTCTGGAAACCATTTAATTATAGTGCTCAAGAATTGCCTCTGCAATCGGGCTAGCTGTTTCTCATGCAAATATTTTAATGACACAGCATTCTAGAGCTTTTAAGAAAAGATAATTTTCAGGAAAACATGGATGTATTTCTATCAAAATTTCCAGTATATAAGTAAAAAAATATCAAAAATTTTATTCGCTCAACTGACAGAGTACTTTACACCTATTTTTATCCCCTTCTCTCCTCACCACACCACAGAGTAAATGATGATGATGACACATATGAAGATATGATGAAATTAAGAATTACAATCAACATAGGTGCAGTACTGACTATATTACATGATACAAAAATAAAGGACAGGGAATCAGAAACACTAGCACCAGTTGGACAGTTTATTGCCTTGCCCAAACTTCTTCATGGCTCAGTGTCCTCAGTGGATTTGGATTAAATAACTTCTAAAGTCCTTTAGGCATTAAAAAAAAAAATCAAAATTGCCTCATTTTCTCTGTTAAACTTAAGGTCAAGAAGTTACAAACTATGAAAGAAACCAAACCAGAATGCCACTTAGGACAACACTATTGATAAGCAATAGTAGAATCTCGCTCTAAGATTTAGCTGAGAGTGACTTTATAGGTGGACATATTAAGTGTAGCTAATTCATGACTATTTTAAAGAGGAACTTGGCAATAAATAGATAAATTGTCCTACTATTTCATAAGCAGGTTAAATAAAATAAGCAATACATTTTAGGACTTTTCATTAGGTGGACATATTAAGTGTAGCTAATTCATGACTATTTTAAAGAGGAACTTGGCAATAAATAGATAAATTGTCCTACTATTTCATAAGCAGGTTAAATAAAATAAGCAATACATTTTAGGACTTTTCATTTTCATTTTATAGCTCTCTCTTAGGTAAAATCATTCTTTAAAAGATAAAATCTATTTGCTAATCTACTTAGTTTCAAATAATCTCTTGACTTGACATGCTATATAATGTTTGAGAAATGTTATCCCTGGAAGGTACAATAAGCAAGTTCCTCTGGAGTTCATTTAGATTCAGGGAAGACAACCTTGCTTTTCAGATCAGTTTGAGAATTTATATTGAATTGGTAAAGATGATTTGAAAGTGGTTGACTTTTTTTTTAAAGAGTAAAGAATGCATATGATACAGCTTTAATGTCTATAAAATTAGGACAATGATATTACATACCCCACTTCTTTGATGCAAGATCAATGAAATGACATAAATACTCCGCACAGACTCTGATATATTTTAAGCACAGATAAATGCTTGCAATAATGAGATCATTATGAAAGTGGGCTCTGAAGTCCACCAACCTATGTTTGACTCTTGGTCAAAACACTAATTAGTTCTATTACTGGGAAACTTTTCTTGTGCCTCACTTGTCCCCTTTGTAAAATGAAAAAAAAATCATATCTACCTTAGGGTTGTGATAAGGATTCAACAGAGCTTCCATATGTCAAGCACATAGCAAAGTGCCTGACATATAGTAACCTCCCACAATATCTCTTATTGGACAAAGTTTGATTCTGGGCCTTAATAAAACATTTGCAGAAAACTTTATAAGAACAATTAACCAGAGGATGTAAACATGAAAGAAATCCCGGTATCAGTGATGTAGCTCCTTTTATATTAAAAGGTAGGAAGTTATAAATATCCATACCTCATGTTTAATAGTCACAGGCAAGTTGTTTTACCACAGAAGGAAATAAAAATCATTCTCTGTAATTTTAACAGAGTAATTAAATATTTGGTTTGTCTCAATGGTAATGCCAGTGTTCTTGTTGAGGTCTAGGGTTGTAGCTCTTACAACTGGAACTCTCTCCACTAACTTCTGACACAATTCTAAACATCTTGATACTATCTCCAATGCTACTCCAAAAGAAAAATAGAATATAGATGTTTACAGACACAAATAAATGATACTCTTTGGTTCAATTCCAGTTTTCCAGCAGATGGCACTTGTATGTGGAATTATTATGCCCCACATTTGATTTGCACTGTGCCTATTATGGAAAGTGAATACATTACAGTGATAAAAATGATTATCCACAGAGACTCATTTTATTAAGATAATTTCTGGAAAGTAGAATTTTTCAACCAACAGCCTCTTCTTATTAAGAAAGAATCCATGTGGTTAAATAAGATACTGCCAGAGAAAAAAAGACATATATCAAGACAAGAAACCACTGTTATAAACTGATTCATTACTAGAATACTGTTTTTGTTGAGGGGGGATGAAGCACAGCCAAATGTTTTCCACTAGTTCACTAGATTTCTATCCTGAATACATGGTTGGTTAATAACTTGGGATTTTCACAGGCTAATCAGGTTCTCTTTTCTATGAATAGTACCAAATTTGCTTAAGAGGTTCCTAAAGGATTTGTTGTTGTTGTTCTTAGACTGAATCTTGAAGAAAATTGAGTAATTTTATGGACTCATTAGGACAACATATGTCTAATTATATCCTTCCAAAAGAGCCTCCTCCAAACATTTCACAGAAGTATATACAAAACTGGCCAAAAATAAAGATGTAAAATACTAGAAGATTAATAATAAATCAAAACAGAGATAGACAGAGAACTAGGGGTAATTCTCAAGCATACGGTTATTGTAATTTTTTTAAAGAAAATTCAAGTGTTTTCATACGCCATCATTCTTAAACATATTTTTGTTATAATTATGAAATGTCTCACCTTTGTCTATTTCTATCTAATGTACTAAAAGTCATACTCAAAAAATAACATAAGTGTAATGACTAATTTATGGCCTTTAGATCACAAATTCATTTTGACTTTGAAGCTTTGCATCATACACTCTTGCTTACTTCATTCTAAGCACTTCCCTGGTATCTCAGTGATAAAGAATCTGCCTGCAATGCAGGAGACAGGGGTTTGATCCCTGGGTTGGGAATATCCCCTGGAGGAGGGCATGGCAACCCATTCCAGTAGTCTTGCCTGGAGAATCCCATGGACAGAGGAGCCTGGTGGGTTACAATCCATAGGGTCGCAAAGAGTGGGACATGACTGAGCACACCTCATACTAAGGCCTTCATCTCCTACTCCTTAATATCATCTCCATCTCTTGTCAGGTGTCTAATTTCAATGCTTCCTACATGCAAGAAACATCACAATAAAGATCTGCTATTGAAATCTTCCCCTTTTGGAAAATGTTCCTTTTATCCTCTCATACCAGAATCTTTATATTCTTTCTATAAAACCATCGTCAGTATTCTAGTCCCATATGCCTTCCCATGAGCTTATTTTATGAATGTTTATTTTGACTTGGAAATCAATATTGGAACTCTATATAAAGTAATGAGTTTGGGATCGCGGGGATTTTATTTTAGAAACCTCAGTTTACAGGCCTACATTTTTTTAAGGTTGCAAGATTAGTTTATTGAACATCTGCATATTCAAAGTTTTATATATTCAAGTTTCTGTATATTCAACAATTTTCATCATTTTGCCATATTTACTATGTCCTTTCCCCTGTCCCTTTATGTCTTTGATATTTTGAACCACTGGCTGAACCATTTTGATTTTTTTATTTTATATTTTATTTTGATTTGGAGTGTAGCCATTTAACAATGTTGTGGTAGTTCCATGTGCACTGCAAAGTGACTCAGCCGAACACATAAACGCATCCATTTCCCTCTAAACCACCTCCCATCCATGCAGCCACATCTAAGCACAGTTCTTTGTGCTATAGCATAGGTCCTACTTCTATAGATGCCCATAGAAAACTATACTTCTTCATTTATGACTTAAATTGTCTCAGTGAGCTCCATTTCTTTGTCAAGTTATGATTGGTTTACTTTACCAGATTTTAACCAAAGAGTTTAATAAAATTTTATTTTAAAAATACCTAATGAATATTAATATCTACACTTTCCTTCTTGGAAACATAAACATGTTTCATTTTTGAGTTTGTAAAAGATACAAAAAATAAAATATAGCAGGAAAAAAGAAGATAGCATAGGGAATCTCAAGATAATGACTACTGCAAGGCACAGATTTTAAGGAGCCTATGTCATAGTAGAGATGTTTATCTTAAAAATAAAGAAACCACTTCAGAAGAGGTAACTTATTAGTTCAAGGCCATTGATTATGCAGAAAGGACCCTATGAAAAGTACCACAGCAGTTTAAAACCTGTGAGCATATGCGAGCATATTTCAATGAGCAGCAGACTCTGAAGGATTAATATGTGAAGAGTTTAGCGGTGTAATCAAATAAAACTCACAACCAAAGTAATCTGATGCATATTTAATGATATGCATAATCATTATTGTGTTGCACAGTGATTAGTCATAATTGCTAAAGGGTTCACATAAATTACTATAATTAGTATTGTCCTCACACAATCAGACTAAATATTTCCAGGATTGTGTGAGAAGAAAGGAAAGGAAAAACAGCTAGGAGAAATGGGAAGATGTTCTAACGGGAAACAAAAACTAGAAGAAATAGACTTCCTTAAGCTCTCTGAAGATTAGAGAACAGAGCTATCTATTTGGGCTACCTGACTTCAAAACACAATTTTTTCCCCCCTGATATTGACTCTTTGGCTCTGAAATCTGTAGAACGCAAACTTTCTTGTCTTGCCAAGAAAGGGACTGGCAGTTGTGTGAGCTGAGAGTAATACTCCCCTTTGTCATCTGTTATCTAAGAACACTCCCATCTTCTACAGATGAAGGGATAAGAGTAAGCCAAGATTCTACTTCCCTCTCATCAGTTCTAAACCAAACTGCCTGGGGAAGGGAAACTCACAGCCTAGAAGACTGGAAGAGGAATGTGCTGGGGATGCCTGTCTCCCTGTTCTGGCTTCCCGTGACGTGGGCCGTGATGTCCCGGCTAGGTGTGGGTCTGAAGATAATCAGAACTGCTTCACCACTTGCCAACCTGGTCACTTTCCCCTGAGTTACTTTCCAAGTTGGAAAATCAGTGATTCACATGAGAAAAACAACAGATTTGGAGTTGGACATTTTGGTGTCTCACTGGCTACATAATGCTAGTATTTAAAAAAAAAAAAAAGTGGGAGATTATCTAAACTGAAGATTCTTTTCTTTTAGAAAAGATCCCATTGTATGTGCATATTCCATCTGGTCTCCATATCACTTTGTAAGATTGGGGCTTGGGGAATCAGTAAAGCTAGGATAATAATCTTGGCATGGTTTTGGCATGAGTGATAAAGTCCTTTGTTTCTGACTCAGGAGTCTGTTATCTTTTGTCAGTATCCATGGATCTTCTTAGCTCTCCTCCACACAGTGAGACTTAAATGTAAAACCCATGTTATAATTTACATTCAAGAAAGAATAATCATTAGATAGTATTGTGCTTATTCATCTGGGTCAATTAGCATACATTGGAGCACTTAATAAATTGGCTGGACACACTTCATAAAATTCCACAATAGGTCATACAATAGACATTGTTAAATTCATTTTAAAATATAATAATATTGAGACTCAGGTTTGAACAGTCTGAAATACTATGTAAGTATTAGGCTCTTGGAGGCATCAAGGCAGGAGAGTGATTAGAGTAACAAATGCAGGTAGAATGGCCCTGTACACAGCTTTTCTTGGTAATTTTGCCAAAGCCAGCTGTGACCCTTCTCCCAGAGATCACACACAATGAATTTTCTATCAAGTTTTGGCCTTAACTCCGCATAGGTTCCCAACCCTCCTCATCAAAGATGAGGTATCAGAACTTTGTGGACTTTATCATGAAGAGAATGTTGATTTAGGAGTATGAGAGCCTCATTTTGCATCATGGCTCTCCCATTGTCTGCCTCTGTGTTTAGGCAAGTTATATAACCTCTACTGAGCTTGTTTTACTTAGTACAAAATGGAGACGGTAACTCTCCCTGGGAAGGGTCACTGTGTCTGGACTTGGTAGGTCCCCAGTGAATGGGACACATCGTTAACACTTCCACGTCTTACAGCTCATCAGAGGGAAAGAGAGGCTCTGATGTGGAGACTCTTGATATTTCACAGTCTAATCAGCTGGAAACCTTTCTTGCCCTGTGGCTCAAAAAAAGATGATTCACACAAAACCCCACATGAAGAGTTGGGAAGGGAGTGGGGGGAACTCCTTCCAGGCTGACACTTGCACTATAAGTGTCGGCCCTGGAGAAGTAATTCCGGGAGCAAGGTGCCCTTGATCTGCAGCTAAAGTGTTGTTTAGTGCCTCAGGCCTTCTCCAAAATCTTCCTTTGACTTAAAACAGGACAGTATCCTTTTATTTAATCTTCAAAGAAAGGTATTCCATTCATTGAACTCGTACCTCCTCACTGAGAAAAGGACAGTGATAAGACCAGGGTGCAAAATGTGAAGGCATAATCAAGGAGGCAAATGAGCTGCTCTCTTCAGAGCTGGTCCTCAAAGAAAGATCACGCTGTAAACCAGAGCAGTTAATAGCCAACATGTCAGTTAAGCCTGAGGTGCTGAGAACTGCAGGAATATGATACAATATACTTGAGGACTGAGGGCTCGTGGGGGGAAGCTTCCAGTTTCTGTATTGTTCTCTGTATTTAATAAATGCTAAATAAGAGAGTGAATTTATAGTCAGGAATGGAAAAGGGGATGAGGAACATAGAAAAAGAGCATCACACAGGTTAGGTGTACTAGCTTTAGTATGAATGAGAGCAAGGTGCAAATCCTGGCTGTTTCATGAGCAAGGAAACTTAGCAATTCTCTTTGCCTTACTTGACCCCCAGGCAAGTAAGGAAAAGAGTTATCTCCTGGGAGTATCATCTAAGTTAAAAATATAATGTGTGTAACACCTAGCAGTTAATAAACATTCAGTACAAGGGAAATTAGTACTATTTGAGAGTAAAATTCAAAAGCAAAACATTTATGCACTCTAATAATCTCTTTGCACAAGTAAATAAATTTTGTACTATTTTGATCTTTCCCACGTTAACTTTTATTAAACAAGAACATACGTAGCTCAGACAGTAAAGAATTTGCCTGAAATGAGGGAGACCTGGGTTTGATCCCTGGGTTGGGAAGATCCCCTAAAGAAGGGAACAGCTACCCACTCTAGTATTCTGGCCTGGAGAATTCCATGGACAGAGGACCCTGACAAGCTACAGTCCATGAGGTTGCAAAGAGCTGGACACAACTGAGCAACTCGCTTTCACTATAACACACAAACACACACACACGTGCACATGTGTGTGCTATATTTTAATAAAATGCTCTCTATTGAAGTTAGGTGCCTCTGTTTCTTTTCAGAGTATATCTCAACTATTCTAACACACTACCAGGATGGAAAAGAAATAAGTATTGACTAAGTGCTCAGTTGCTCAATTGTGTCTGACTCTTTGTGACTTGATGGACTGTAGTCCACCAGTCCATGGAATTTTCTAGGAAGGAACAGTGGAGTGGGTTGCCATTTCCCACTCCAGGTGAACTACCTGTTATGTATTATTACCTTACTGAACATTTTACTAGGTGCATTTTCCATTTAATTCTCACATTCTTCCAAAAGGGTGATATTATACACATTATACAAATGAAAATATTGTTCATCGATATAAATATCTTGCAAAAGTCATTCATCTGGTGTTAGAGCTTGAGCTGGAACACAGATGTGTCTAATGTTAAAACTGTAGCTGTTCTTTGAATAGAAATCATTCTAAAGTTGATATAGTATCAGTTCAATTCAGTGGCTCAGCTGTGTCTGACTTTTTTCTGTGACCCCATGGAAGTACGCCAGGCTTCCCTGTCCATCACCAACTCCCAGAGCTTGCTCAAACTCATGTCCATCAAGTTGGTGATGCCATTCAACCTTCTATCCTCTGTCGTCCCCTTCTCTTCCTGCTTTCAATCCTTCCAAGCATCAGGGTTTTTACCAAAGAGTCAGTTCGTTGCATCAGTGGCCAAAGTATTGGAGTTTCAGCTTCAGCATCAGTCCTTCCAGTGAATATTCAGGACCAATTTACTTTAGGATGGATGGGTCGGATTTCCTTGCAGTCCAAGGGATTCTCAAGATTCTTCTCCAACAACACAGTTCAAAAGCACCAATTCTTCAGACTCAGCTTTCTTTATAGTCCAACTGTCAATCCATACATGACTACTGGAAAAACCATAGCTTTGACTAGATGGACCTTTATTGGAAAAGTAATGTCTCTGCTTTTTAATATGCTGTCTAGGTTGGTCATAGTTTTTCTGCCAAGGAGCAAGTGTCTTTTAATCTCAAGTCACCATCTGTAGTGATTTTGGAGCCCAAAATGATAAAGTCTCATGCTGTTTCCATTGTTTCTCTATTTGCAATGAAGTGATGGGACCAGATGCCACAACCTTAGTTTTCCGAATTTTGAGTTTTAAGCCAACTTTTTCACTCTCCTCTTTCACTTTCGTCAAGAGACTATTTAGTTCTTCTTCACTTGCTGCCGTAGGGGTGGTGTCATCAGCATATCTGAGGTTATTGATATTTCTCCCAGCAATCTTGATTCCAGCTTGTGCTTCATCCAGCCTGGCATTTGGCATGATGTACTCTGCATATAAGTTAAATAAGCAGGGTGACAATATACAGCCTTGACATACTCCTTTCCCAATTTGGAACCAGTCTGTTCTTCATTGTAGAGTTCTAACTGTTGCTTCTTGACTTGCACACAGATTTCTCAGGAAGCAGGTCAGGTGGTCTGGTATTCCCATCTCTTTCAGAATTTTCTTCAGTTTGTTGTGATCCACACAGTCAAAGGCTTTGGTATAGTCAATAGAGCAGAAATAGATGTTTTTTTGGAACTATCTTGCTTTTTTGATGATCCAGTGGATGTTGGCAATTTGATCTCTGGTTCCTCTGCCTTTTCTAAAACCAGCTTGAACATCTGGAAGTTCATGGTTCATGTACTATTGAAGCCTGGCTTGGAGAATTTTGAGCATTACTCTTCTAGCATGTGAGATGCTTGCAATTGTGCGGTAGTTTGAGCATTCTTTGGCATTGCCTTTCTTTGGGATTGGAATGAAAATTGACTTTTTCCAGTCCTGTGGCCACTGATGAGTTTTTCAAACTTGCTGGCATATTGAGTGCAGCACTTTCACAGCATCATCTTTCAGGATTTGAAGCAGCTCAACTGGAATTCCATCACCTCCACTAGCTTTCTTCGTAGTGATGCTTCCTACGTTAAGGCCTTCTTGACTTTGCATTCCATGATGTCTGGCTGTATGTGAGTGATCACACCATCATGTTTATCTGAGACATGAAGATCTTTTTTGTATAATTCTGTGTATTCTTGCCACCTCTTCTTAATATCTTCTGCTTCTGTTAAGATCATACAATTTCTGTCCTTTATTGTGTCCATTTTGCATGAAATTTTCCCTTGATATCTCTAATTTTCTTAAAGAGATCTCTAGTCTTTCCCATTCTATTGTTTACC
The DNA here is from genome assembly GCF_963930625.1 of Muntiacus reevesi. NCBI lineage: Eukaryota > Metazoa > Chordata > Mammalia > Artiodactyla > Cervidae > Muntiacus > Muntiacus reevesi. Next base: position 14,298,568 of record NC_089265.1, on the reverse strand, counting down.
TCCATTTCTTTGCCTTAATCATTAAGGAAGACCTTCTTATCTCTGCTTGCTGTTTTTTGGAACTCTGCATTCAAATGACTTTATCTTTCCTTTTGTCCTTTGCCTTTAGCTTCTCTTATTATCTCAGGTATTTGTAAGGCCTCCTCAGACAGCCATTTGCCTTTTTCCATTTCTTTTTCTTGGGGATGGTCTTGATCACTGCTGCCTGTAAAATGTCACAAACCTCCATCCATAGTTCTTCAGGCACTCTCTCTACCAGATCTAATCCCTTGAATATATTTGTCACTTCCACTGTATAGTCATAAGGGATTTGATTTAGGTCATACCTGAATGGTCTAGTGGTTTTCCCTACTTTCTTCAATTTAAGTCTGAATTTGGCAATAAGGAGTTCATGATCTGAGTCACAGTCAGCTCCCAGTCTTGTTTCTGCAGACTATATAGAGCTTCTCCATCTTTGGCTGCAAAGAATATAATCAGTCTGATTTCAGGGTTGACCATCTGGTGATGTCCATGTGTAGAGGCTTCTCCTGTGTTGTTGGAAGAGGGTGTTTGCTATGACCAGTGCGTTCTCTTGGCAGAACTCTGTTAGCCTTTGCTATGTGCTGTGCTAAGTCACTTTAGTCATGTCTGACTCTTTATGACCCCCCATGGACTGTAGCCCACCAGGTTTCTTTGATCATGGGGTTTTCCAGGCAAGAATACTAGAATGGGTTGCCATTTCCTCCTCCAGGGGATCTTCCCAACCCAGGGATTGAACCAGCGTCTCTTAGTTCTCCTGCCTTGGCAGGCAGGGTCTTTACCACCAGTGCTACCACTGCCCTGCTTCATTCTGTACTCCAAGGCCAAATCTGCCTGTCACTCCAGGTATCCCTTGACTTCCTCTTTTCTCATTACAGTCCCCTATCATGAAAAGGACATCTTTTTTGGTTCTAGAAGGTCTTGTAGGTCTTCACAGAACTGTTCAACTTCAGCTTCTTCAGCATTACTGGTTGGGGCATAGACTTGGATTACTGTAATGTTGAATAGTATAGTGATGGTATAGTATGATATTGATATGGTATAGTGTTTTCCAAAATTCCATGATGAGAAGAATCCCTCAAGATACTTGGTAGAAACATAAATTCTGTAGTCCCATTCAAATCCAAATCTATAAGACAGGACACTAGGGAAGCTCTACGTTTCATGAGCACTCCAGGTGATTGCTATCATTTGCAAAGTTTGCGAAGATCATTACAGAACACAGAGGTTAGTGTTCTAAGCCTGTCATCTGTTTTAATAGGCAGTTGTTTTAGTACAAAGAGAATTGTTTTGATCTATAACATAAATCTATATTAGTGGCAAGTATAAAGATTAATCCTGAGTCTTTAAGAAGAGCAGAGATATGTCATTAGAAACATCCCTAAAATTTCAACAACTAAACAAATACTTCAAAATATTTAAGGCAAATCATAAAGTCATATCAAATTGACTTCCATACTCTTCCGTACAATAAATCACACAATGTTAAACTGTATGCTGATATTTTAAGTATGTTAAGGTTTTTTAAGTACAAATAAATTATGAACTATGAAACAGAACAGTATAAAAACAAAGCCTGTAGAATCAGAAGACACAAACTGATCCCAAGCTGTTTCATTTACTAGCTCTGTGGCCTTGAGCAAATCACATAATGTCTCTGGGCATTAGTTGTCTCTTCTAAATGACACATGGGACCACATTTTCCTTGCAGGCTTAATGTATGGATTAAAAGAAACAAAATATGACAAATGGCTTATAAATGACCTCTTATACCAAGTTATAAAAATGAATGGCTTTTACAATCATGATATACTAGCTACTGGTCATTCTCTGCTAGGTCTAAATCATGAATGTTTTCTGACTCTCTGCCAAGTCTGAGAGAGGGGCATTTTATAGGAAGGCAGAAATGGTGCTGTTTCACTAAGGATGATTCCATGGTCTGTGGGTGATGCCAAACTACAATTTCTCCCTTTGGATCATTAGCTACTTAGAAAGAGTTGAAGATCCACAAATCCTTTCCAACATAGGGAAATGAGAAGGACATCATCTTAATACTCCCACGTATTTCTCCTATATGTCTGCAATAAAGATCTTTTGCTCAGAGTTATTTCTGATCATTTACACTGATGGATATAATAGCAACCTCATAGACCTTGACAATCATCTAAGTCAGTACTTTAAAAATGGTTTTGAGAAGTCTTGATTATCAGGAGCATAAAAGGCAAATTTAATTCTGATATAGTCTTAATAAGAATGGGACTAGGAACCATAATGACAATAGTTATAATAAAGTGTATAATCAGTATACATTTTAAAGAATGTAACTCATTTGGACATATGTGACCCTGAAACTACTTTGCCCATTATATACCTGGAATATATATATATATATATATATATATATATATATATATATAAAGCTGCTTTGCCAAACAAATATCTAAAGTGTCCTAGGATAACATGTCCTAGGATATATGAAACAACATTGCCAATATTGAGATTTCTGAAAATGAGCTATTCATGAGGGGACAAACTCTCTTGGTTTAAATTCTTTCTCTATTTATTGGACAAATCACCTAAATGCTCTAAACTTTAGTTTCTTCATCCCTTAGGAAAAAAACAAACGGGTAAGTATTCCTCTCCCAGAGATGAGATAAGGCATGTACAAACCATAAAGTAATTTAACAATTGTAGTTATTATATTATTAACAGACCATAAGTCTAATGATGGTGATAATGATTCCTTACCATCTGATCCAACAGATAAGTCCAGTGATTCCTAAGGTACCTTTATTTAGCTTTGACCAGTGTATTTAAGATGTCTATAAACACTCTATCCTATGAGTGTTGATCATGTAATTGTGAAAGTTTGGGAAACTTCCAGCCAACAGACATATACACAAATTATATTTCCATTTTTTCCCTAATTTATACCAAACTCAGGATAATAAATATGGCTCAGTTATCCATTCTGATAACATGTTTTTGATTCCTCTGAGTTTTTTTCTTTCTCATTTTTACAACTATTCCTGAATTTTTCTCAGAGCTCCATCTCCCTGAACTCATACAACTTCAAAAATATGGAAAGAAACTTTTATATCAGAAAGCTCACTAGTTTGGGAGCCAGGATTATACAACACAGAACACATTAGTTTTGCATTCAAATTGTGGTTGTGCCACTTAGCCTCTCTAAAACATCTGTTTCCCCATCTGTAAAATGCACTCTTTTAAAAACAAAATGAAGGAATATAAAGCTCAGCATGTAGTTAGTATTCTTCAAATATTTGTTAATTTGTTAATTGAGATCCTCTGTTCTGCATGAGGGGCTTCCCAGGTAGTGCTATTGGTAAAGAACCCACCTCCCAATGCAGGAGACCTGAGAAGGGTTCGATTCCTGGGTCAGGAAGATCCCCTGGAGGAGGGCATGGCAACCCACTCCAGTATTCTTCCCTGGAGCATCCCATGGACAGGAGCCTGGAGGGCTACAGTCCACAGGGTCTCACAGAGTCAAACACAACTGAAGTGACTTAGCACACACACGTTCTACATGAGGCTGCTCTCCCATTAGCCTATGTGAATGTTGTTGACCAGATAGATAATTCTGGTAGCATCCTAGTTTGCCCAGACAAGGAGCTAGCTAGGACCTCTCACTTCCTGTCTAATTTGGGGGGTGTTGCAACTGAATTCAGCTTCCCCTACAACAATGGTAACCTTCTCAATGCAGAAGAGGCTACAATCTCCTGACAATGCCAAACTCTCTAGGTTTATGGACTTTCACAGGCAACTCCTATACAATCTGACACCCAAAACCAAGCTTTCTGGTACCCAGATCATCTTTTGCCCTGGGCTCCAGATTACAAAGTTCACACACATGCCCTTTAAGGCAAATGGGCCACAAAAGTTGAGGTGCTTCCTCCAGAAAGTAAACCAACTGCAGCTCTAGTCAGTTCACTTTAGTCCCAGTAGTTGCATAAAATAAGAAGATGTGAGTACCACTATCTTTTTTCGCTGGATCTGGTTTGTAAATATCCCTCACAAAGAATATTGCTTAACCAATACAATGTGGTGTTGAGGGGTTTGCCCTTACCCCCCTTGGTCTACAACTGTTGTCCATGCTGAGCAACATAATGGGAAATGTTTTAAGCAAAGCATACTTTCTTGTTAATATCCTGGCTCCCTGCATTTCTCCTCTTGCTATTCACTTATCATCATCTCAATGGTTTCAGGAAATCACAGAGTGTATTTTAAAATGGTAAATCACCCTTTCCTAAGCCTCTATTTTCCTACAATCTAACGCTGTATTTATGTGTCACCCAGAAATTATGACCACTGAGAATAGATGTCTTCATTAACTTCTATTTATGCAATAATGCTTCCTTACTAGATTGATTTACTGTTAATATAGTGAGGTACCAAGGAAATCCCAAATGACTACTGGATGTCATTGATCACTCAAAATCAAGAACACCCCCAAATCTAAGAAATATTTTACTCTTTACCTCATAGTTGCTACCTTTACATAGCATTGTGTAAATTTTATGAGTATCATCAAACAATTCTGCACTTATTTTTCAGAATGCTATGGCTTCATTGGCTTTAGTAATTTTTAGAGTGTTGTTTCACAAAGACTCTTTTATTTCATTTCCTGTTAGTGACCCAGTAATTGTTTTCATGGCTTACCAGTCAAGTGTGAAGTGCTCTGATAGCATGTCAGCAAAATGTCAAATATTAGGGGAGCGACTCTATAAGTATTATTGTGATTGATTGCTTACTTGAGTCTTTCTGCTCCCAGATCCTCCTTGGATCTTGTTTCAAGGAACAGAGAAACTGTAGAGGAGACATTATGAATATAGTAAAATTGTCCGCTCTAACTTTATAGAGAGCATAGAAGAACAGGAGGTGGAGGACAAGCAGGGCTCCTGGGGAGGTCACTGAAGGGAATATTGTCTACAAATAAGCCAATGTTGGCTTGTAGGACAGTCAGGCCTACAGGTGAACAAAGGAGAATAGCTCATAGCCCTGAGGCTCAAGGCCACTGAGTTAAGAGTCCTGATTATTTTCTGGTGGTCTTTCCCGGACTCCACAGTGAAGAACAATGTTACTTCTAATAATCTACCTTATCCAAAGACATAGCAGAAAAACTGGAATGGGGAAAACATGGAGTAAGATTCCACTTTAAGAACTGTTATTTCATCAGATAAACATCATCATCCATCATGCAGATTGATAAATTCAAGACATTTTAGAGTTTGGTGCTAGGTTATACAAATGAGTCAGACAGTACTAGCTGCCCTAAGGAGCTTGCTGTATAGATAATTCTAGTAACAATGGCATAAGTGTTCTGGATCAGTAATAAAATACCAATAGAAATACTTTTGTTCCTGGAGGAGAGAATCCAACTTCCGATACAGATTCTGAGCATAAGTAAAATCAAAATAGACTCCTTTTAGCAAATCAAATATTTGGATAATAATTATCTAAAATAATCACCTTAAAAAGTAATCAGTAGTAAGTATAATACTAGTCCCATGGGTGAGTCAAGCAGAGTCTGCCATATAGCTACTCTGTCCTGAATCTGTTCAACAAATTATTGAAAATGTTTGGTCTAACCAAGCCATGCCAGTCATCAACTATCAGTGAGAGCTATTCACAGGTATCTTTTCTCAGTCTGAAGACACAGACACAAGATTTTCAATTAAGAGACATAAAAAAAAAAAAAAAAAACCAACTTTAGGTGATTTGTCTTTGCCTTAAAAGCCTTATTACATTGTCTATTAATGTAGCAAAACTTCATACAGAAACATTCTTTGAAAAAAAGATAAATAAGTACTAGGATGTATTTGGTTTAAAAAGAGGTAAAAGAAAATGACAGGGGAAATAGGCTTTCCCAAACCAACGGAAGAGGTTTGCCATTTCTCAAGCAAAAGTATCTCTATTTATAGCAACAGCCAGGAACCCAATACAGATAACAACCATTTCACCAGGTGGCCAAATAACTGCTGCTGAGTCTCCACAGGGCATACAAAGGGTAATTAGATTCCCTAAGGAGATACAGAAGGAGGAGTCCACAAGATCCCTGCCCTTGAGGAGTTTAAAGTTTAAAAGGGAAAAGGGCAGGCTTATGTGGGGGAAAAATACGCGCGCGCGTGTGTGTGTGTGTGTGTGTATTATGTGTGTGTGTATGTGTGTATTATGTGTGTGTGTGTATCGTGTGTGTGTGTGTGTGTATTATGTGTGTGCTGTGGAGTTTCATCACTTAGTCATGTCCAACTCTTCGTCCGCCTTTGGACTGTAGCCCGTCAGGTTCCTCTGTCCTTGGGATTTTTTAGGCAAGAATACTAGAGCGGGTTGCCAGTTTCTTACTCCAAGAGATCTTCCCAACTCAGGGATCGAACCCGAGTCCCCTTTGTCTCCTGCATTACAGGTGGATTCTTTACCTGCTGAGTCATCAGAGAAGCCTACACACACACACATACATACATACATATATATTAAAGGTATGTAAGGTATATTAAAGGTATGTAAGAAAATAACCATATCTTCAGAATTTATATAAATTCTACTTCTGATGGTTTGAAGAAGACATTATCATAATATTAGGGGGTTAACCTGGCCAAAGGAAAATAAGAAAAATGACTCATTTTCGTGATATCCTTAGAAAATAACCTCTTACAGTGATACTCACATGAAAAAGAACAAACACAAATGAAAACTAAGAGGCTTAATTCTTCCCATTGAAAGTAAGGGAAGAGCTTTCCCTTCCCTTTTTGGCTTTGAGCATTTATTTAGAAAGCGTTCTAATTATAAGTACTTGTATACAAATTGTTGTGAAAACCAGATAGCCCTCTTGGCAGCTTTATAAGCCAGGGACGCTTTCCTCAAAGACCAGAGAGGCATCGGTTTGAAATGTAGATGCCAAGGGAGACCAGCGCCCCTGTCACCCCGCTTCTGGGGGAGGTGAGGGGCCTAACTCCAGTTGGTGCCTGGCTCTAAGCTGTCAAATTATCTCCTGTCAAACAAGAATGAGACACATTCCTCCTTCCAGATAAGTCCAATTAAGCTAACACAGACAGTCACTCCAATCACCAGGTACAGTTTGGATCACACATGGTGCTGTCAAGCCCTCTTACTTAAGGACTAGCTATTGTTTAACTTGAGAACATGCAGACAGTGTATTATCTGTTTGGCAGTCTAACAGGGTGAGATCTCTTTGTCATCGCAGTCTCTTGGAGGACTGCTTGCGATACGCATCATACTCTGGTTACACGCCTATTCAGTAATAAAATGGTTTTCTTTCTCTGCTCCCTAACTCTGTGGAGAGAATTCCTGAGTTGGGAGATTTTTTCAAGTCTATTTCCCCAACATGTCACTAAATGGATTTCCTGGTTTCTGAAGTCTGCCTGAGAACTTAGAACACCAAAGGAAGTTTACTGCCTTAAACTGGGGTAGACCAAAGCATAATCTTTGAATAGCCTTTTATATGTATTTGTGTTTTAACTGTCCTACTTTTAACTGTACCCCGACAGAGGAAGGTATTATGGTTTTAGTGTCATGAGATGCCTTTGTAAAGACAGTTGAACCACCACAAAGAGAAAGAAGGAATAAAGGGAAGGAAAGGAGAGAGGGACGGGGGTTGGGGCGGGGGGGAGACAGTTGGGTTTGGGAAATTCTGTAATGGGTTAAATGCTAAATTCCAATTTCACCTGGTTTGTAACTGCCATCAGATCACAGTGTCTCCATCTTTAAAGAAAAGATAATGCTATCTATTTCACAGTTTATTTTGTTATAAAGGTCAGTCTCCCCTGTAGCCTCTTCTGGATACCTCACTCCAATCACAGCCTTCTCTTTCAAAAATAACCACTGTGTTAATTTTTGGGCTTCCCTGGTAGATCAGATGGTAAAAAATATGCATGCAGTGCTGGAGACTGGGGTTCAGTTCTTGGGTTGGGTTCGATCCTTGGGTCAGGAAGATACTCAGAGAAGGGAATGTCAACCCACCCCAGTATTCTTGTCTGGAGAATCCCATGGACACAGTCCACAGGGTCACAAAGAGTCAGACATTACTGAGCAACTAACAGTAACATGCTAACTTTTGTAATAATTACTTCCTTGATTTCCTTTCTGTTTTTTACCACCCAAGCAAGCATCTTTAGACACTATAGTTTCAACTTGCCTGTTAAACAAATAAAAGTACATATCTTTCAGGTTTCTTTTAATCTACAGTTTCTCTTCCATCTCTTTTTTACACGTTTCTGTTAAAAACAAAAATAAAAAACAAAGGCCATTTAACCTGCAAATTTTTCCACAGTCTGGATTTTTTCTAACATCATAAACTCTTTAACATGCTCTATGTCCACTGTATTTCCTGCTTGATCAGACTCAAGTTTAATTTCTTTGACAAGACTGTAGATGGGGTCATCTCTTTAATCAGGAAGCAGATAATGCCGAGTTTTCTCTCCCTTTGTGAAGTTAACAGCCATTGATGTTCATTGCAGATTCATTTATTCACTGGTAGTCCAAAACAGTGATATTTGCATTCTGTCATTTTGTTTTAATTTACTAACTGAAATGATTTTCTAAGGAGATATTTTTCTTATAAAGAGAAACTATCTTTTTTTGACTATCCAGTTATAAAAATACTGGAAGAGGAAAATAAGTGTTTGACATATCCTTGTTATTTGCTAGTTTACAAGATAATAAACTGGTCCCCTCTTATCCTCAAAAGGTAATTGATCAGCTTTTTAAAATTCTGAACTTACAAATGTCAACATATTGTATAGGTTTCAATATGTTGAAATTGGTACCCTAATTGAAGCTCAAGTTGTTCCATCTTTAAGTTGGTTCCTGGGTCCATTTGACATCATCTTTCAAGTGTTGATAGAATACTTACTGTCTGACATGGCAGGAAGTTCCAGACTTATTATCTGTCCCAGACCCAGGATCAACTGCTCCCTAGGAAGCACTGGTTTCTTTTAGTGGGAAATGTCACTTCAAGACTACAAAACCGAGCACAAAGGGTGCCCACTATTAGGGGTTGTCACTGTATCTAGACCTGTTCAGTAGATAAACTGAGAAATACACACTATATATATAGCACGTGTGTGTGTGTGTATTCATGTGTGTGTGTGCTCAGTCCCCCAGTTATGTCTGACTCTTTGCGACCCTATGGACTGTAGCTTGTCAGGCTCCTCTGTCCGTGGGATTTTCCAGGCAGGAACACGGGAGTGAGTAGTTTGCTATTTCCTCCTCCAGGGAACACACATTTAATTTTTAAATGTAAGACATCTCATGAGTTTATTCTGGTATTTCCAATTCAAATACATGGTGATGCTGAATTTTTTTCTATATTACATCTGTATCTTTTTCCTACACTGAGTATCTTGATTCCCATAAGCATATTCTATTGAAACAAGAGTGAAGGGGGCAGGGCTCAATCTTTAAAAGAATGACATAGGACATACAAAAACTGGTTAGAACTTACTAGGTCCAAAGTGGCAGAAGAGTCGAGTTCCAGTAGACCTTGAGCCTCATTATATGCTCACTGTAATACATTAGCATATGCTAAATGACACACGCCCCAGCACCGTGACAGATATCAGACTAACCATTCATTAGCTCATGAAATTACTGAGCCAATAAAAAACTACCACGCTATATTTCAGGGCTTTCTCTTGCCTTCTGAGATGGCCTACAGTCTGGCTTTGGAGTGTGTTTCTCCCTAAATAAATCCACTTCTTACCTATCACATCATCTCCAAATATTTTTTACAACAAAACAAGAACTTTGTTCACCAGCAACAATATGACAGAACTGGAATATCCCATAATTCCTCATCCACTTTACTTAATTCTATACATAGAATACATACATGGTAGACTCAGAATAACAGTTCACATAAGGCTAATTTTTTCGACAATGAGAATGCTTTCAAAGACATGGATAGAACTAGAGTATTCTACAGTTTGTCATCTATTTTATCCTATAGTATACAGTTACTAGTGTGAGTGTCAATACTATCATTATCACTTAGAATCTTGAACAGATTTACTATTTTTGGTATTCAGAAAGAAAGTGAAAGTTGCTCAGTCATGCCTGATTCTTTGTGACCTGCCAGTCTCCTCTGTCCATGGAATTCCCCAGGCAAGAATACTGAAGTGGATAGCCCTTCCCTTCTCTAGGGTATCTTTCCAAACCCAGGAATCGAACCCAGGTCTCCTGCATTGCAGACGGATTCTTTACCATCTGAGCTACCAGTTTTATAATCTCTATTCTCGCTCCCATTACTTAAAAATTTAATTGTTGTTCTACTTTTACATTGTCAAAACATGTATATAACCATAGATATATATCACTCTATTTTAGCTATAATTTGATCTTAGTTTGATAGGTAAGTATATACTACGTGTGCATGCTAAGTTGCTTCAGTCATGTCTGACTCTGTAGCCTCCAGGCAATAATACTGGAGTGGGTTGTCATGCCCTCTTCCAGGAATTTTCCAAACCGAGGAATTGAACCCATGTCTCTTATGTCTCCTGCACTGGCAGGTGGGGTTCTTTACCACTAGCACCCCCTAGGAAGTCCCAAGAACATACTTTATGTGTGCAAAGTCGCTTCAGTAGTGTCAGACTCTGAGACCCTATGGAGTGTAGCTCACCAGTCTCCTTTTGTCTATGGGATTCTCCAGGCTAGAATACTGGAGTGGGTGGCCAAGCCCTCCTCCAGGGGATCTTCCCAACCTAGGTTCAAACTTCAGTCTTCTGCTCCTGCACTGAAGGCGAATTCTTTACCACTGAGCCGTTAGGGAAGTCCTAAGTATATACTGTGGGTAAGTATAATTAATGTTCACTGCCATTTACACTTCTTGGTGTTTCTCTGGGCATTTTGCTTCTATGAAACACCTCTAGCAGATTCTTCAGGAAGACCTCAGTAAGATAATATGCTCTAAGTTTTTATATTTTGACAAATATCTTTATGACTTTTCTATTTGAGCATAGGTGTTACTAGATAAAATATACATTTTCATTTTCCTGAATATTTACAATGTTACTTTTTCTTTTTGCTAATAAACCCTTGCTGTTAAAATTTTTATTACAATCTAACTCAGTTTTCCCTTTAAGTTACATGCCTTTTCCCCCTAAATAACCAAAGAAATGTTCACTTTTAAACTTCATAATTTCAGAAGAAAATTTTGATTTTGGATATATAACCCCATAATTTTCAGGAACAAGTGTGTTAAGTATATATCTTAAAGGTTTTTAAAAACAATTTTTGTGAATTATAATGCTTATTATTTATTATCTTCCCTTATTAATTGTCTGTTGCTTGTTTTTATGCTGTTGTTCTTGTCGTCACTAAGCCATGTCAAACTCCTTGCACCATATGAACTGTAGCATGCCAGTTTTTACTGTCCTTCACTATCTCCTAGAGTTTGCTCAAACACATGTCCATTAAGTCGAAGATGCCATCCAACCATCTCATCCTCTGTCGGCCCCCTCTCCTCCTGTCCTCAATCCTTCCCAACACCAGGGTCTTTGCCAAAGAGTCTACTCTTCACATCAGGTGGCCAAAGGATTGGAGCTTCAGCTTCAGCATCAGTCCTTCCCATGAATATTCAGGATTGATTTCCTTGAGGACTGACTGGTTTGATCTCCTTGCTGTTCAAGTGACTCTCAAGAGTCTTCTCCCGCACCACAGTTCAAAAGCATCACTTCTTTGGCGTTCAGCCTTCTTGATGGTCCAACTCTCACATTCATACATGACTACAGGAAAAACTAACTTTGAATATATGAACCTGTGGCAGCAAAGTGATGTCTCTGCTTTGTAATACTTTGTCTAGGTTTGTCAAAGTTTACCTTCCAAGGAGCAAGCAACTTTTACTTTCATGGAAGCAGTCACCATCTGCAGTGATTTTGGAGCCCAAGAAAATAAAGTTGGTCACTGTTTCCACTTTTTTCCCATCTATTTGCCATGAAGTAATGGGACCAGAAGCCATGATCTTCATTTTTTGAATGCTGAGTTTTAAACCAGCTTTTTCACTCTCTTCTTTCACTTTCATCAAGTGGCTCTTTAGTTTCTCTTCGCTTTCTGCCATTAGAGTGGTATTATCTGCATCTGAGGCTGCTATTTCTCCTGGCAATCTTAATTCCAATTTGTGTTAATCCAGTCTGCCATGTTGCATGATGTACTCTGCATCATGTATAAGTTAAATAAACAGGGTGACAATATACAGTCTTGACGTATTAGGCTTTGCCCTCATTATTTGTCTGTTGCCCATTTTTAATTAGTTTACTTAAAACTTTTAGTAGAATGTTTATTCCAGAATGATTTCCTAACTTCACTGAGCTCCCACTTCTTTTGTTTTTGGGTGGTGTGACACATATGGTGGCTTGCTTTCTTAAGTTCTTAATTCTATCTCCTGATTTTCATCTAGACTTTTTTCTCTTTTAACCCCATTTTCTGTCCAGTTCTTTGTTGATTTTATTCCTAAAAGTATCTTTTCATTGTGAGATATGTCTGGAGAAGAGTGTTCTGGCTATTCAATTTTGAGAGTTCACTAAATCTAGATCATTCCAGTCCCTTCAGATCATCTTACTGAATGTCACTTGTACTCATTTGTGATTGGAGTGGGTGAAATCCCATCTCTTTCTGGTAGCTATTCTCACTATCGAGTAGCTATTGATCCACTGTCCTTTTTAGGTACTGCTTCTGCCTCTGGGGGTGTTCTCCTATTGTAGGTCCTCGGTCTTCCCATTGGCTCTCTGTACTTCCTGTTACACAAATACTCACACCATGTGCATCTTGTGGCTATTGCTGTCTTATCTACATCAGAGTGTACTCCATTATAAATGCTATCCATAGATGTTTGCTTTTCCTATCAGTCACTCTGTCATTAAATATGGGGATTTCAAAAGATACAAAAGCATGCTTCCACTAGTATCCTGTTTTTCTAGAATTCTACACTGTAGGCTTTCATTGTGTGTTGAGTCAGATTTAATTGAATAACAAAATGAATGATAAGTTAGGAAAATTCTCTGTAAACCATAAATTTTTATCAGTATATACTGACATAAATTATACATCATTTATGCAAATATATGCAAGTCAATAAATTATATGGCATAAGAGAAAATAGGACATATGGGGAAGAGACAGAAATGTGATTGTCATTTCTTTGCATGGATTTTATAAAGAAAATTGGCAGATGCTCTTGGAACTTATTGTTGATCAGATCAAAGGATATCATCTCTGCCATTAGCATCACTCCCCTTTACTCTGCTTCTGTATTTTAAAAATCATCCTAGTTTAATGGAATAAATAAAGACATTGACTGAATCACAGACAAGGATCAGCTATCTCTAAGTGTTACCAAGTGTTCAAGGTCATTTGCTATCACGTTGATCTTATCATCAAGTCTTAAAAATTTCCCAACTAGCTATTGGAAACAGGATATACTCTGAGATTTACTTCACTGATTTGCACATTGAAAATTCTCCCTTTTTTCCTGGGGTAACTTATATAGATCTATAGAAATATCCCACAGATAAGCACCAGCTTACTAAAGGATCAACCTCGTGAATTAAAATCAATGCAAATAAATTTGAAAAGAAAATAGAAGAAACATATTTTGGTAGCAATAATATGCATTAAATAAATGATGCTAAAAACTCTACCAGCATGGTTCCATTAACTTCTAGCACTTAATATTAGACCCAGGATATCTGACTCTGGTTCAACTATCTCTTTCTGGACTGAGGCCTCCTCTTTTCTCTTCATGTTTTTCTTTTTTTGTGATGGCAGGTAAAACATACATTAAAAGTATGAGGTGTGGAACCAACCAGACATTATTTAGTGTCCCACTAAGTAAAAAGTCACTTAGAATTTGTGGGAAGCATCCTGTCCCATCACTTCATGGCAAATAGATGGGGAAACAATAGAAACAGTGACAGACTTTATTTTCTTGGGCTCCAAAATCACTGCAGATGGTGATTGCAGCCATGAAATTAAAAGATACTTACTCACTGGAAGAAAAGCTATGACAAAACTAGATAGCATATTAAAAAGCAGAGACATTACTTTGCTGAGAAAGGTCCATCTAGTCAAAGCTATGGTTTTTCCAATAGTCAGGTATGGGTCTGAGAGTTGGACCATAAAGAAAGTTGAGTGCCAAGAATTGATGCTTTGGAACTGTGGTGTTGGAGAAGACTCTTGAGAATCCCTTGGACTGCAAGGAGATCCAGCCATTCAATCCTAAAGGAAATCAATCCTGAATATTCATTGGAAGGACTGATGCTAAAGCTGAAACTCCAATCCTTTGGCCACCCGATGCGAAGAACTGACTCACTGGAAAAGACCCTGATGCTGGGAAAGATGGAAGGCAGGAAGGGAAGAGGAAGACAGAGGATGAAATGGTTGGAAAGCATCACCGAATCAATGGATATGAGTTTGAGCAAGTTTCGTGAGTTGGTGATGGACAGGGAAACATGGCATGCTGCAGTCCATGGAATTGCAAAGAGCTGGGCACGACTGAATGACTGAACTGAACTGAAGGGAACTTACTTAATCCTCTAACTCTAAATCTCCTCATCAATAAAATGGGAATAACAATGATAACTAACATTTGGAAAGTTGTGACATTCAGTGCTCTGATGTGTTTAAAGTGGTACTAGCAAGAATTTTAAAGAGATCACCTATTAGGATGCTTTATTATTATCACTACCATTAAGTTTTATAATCCTGAAATTTCTCTAGGATATAGCTAGGTAAAAAAAATCTTTGCAATTACTATGAACAGTTTGGTAGAACATTACATTTATACACATTAGAGTATTTATCACATTTTATTGGCATAATATTTTTATTTATCTATAGTTACAAAAAACAGAATGTTCAAAGAAGACAGGGGTTTTCATCTGCCTTGTTTGTTGTTGTTGTTTAGTCACTAAGTCATGTCTGATTCTTTGTGACCTCATGGATTACAGCATGCCATGTTCCACTGCCCTTCACTATCCCCCAAAGTTTCCTCAAATTCATGTCCCTTGAGTCGGTGATGGCATCTAACCAACTCATCCTCTGCCACTTCCTTCTCCTTTTACTTTCAATCTTTCCCAGCAACAGGATTTTTTCCCCCCCAATGAGTCAGCTCTTTGCATAAGGTGGCCAAAGTACTAGAGCTTCAACTTCAGTCCTTCCAATGAAAATTCAGGGCTGATTTCCTTTAGGATTGCTGGTTTGATCTCCTTGCTGTTCAAGGGTCTCTCCACAGTCTTCTCCAGCACCACAGTTCAATAGCAACACTTCTTTGGTGCTCAGCCTTCTTGATGGTCCAACTTTCACATCCATACGTGACTACTGTGAAAACCATAGTTTTGCCTATATGGACCTTTGTCAGCAAAGTGGCGTCTCTGTTTTTTAATGTGCTGCCTAATTTGTCACAACTTTCCTTTCAAGGTGCAAGCGTCTTTTAATGTCATGGCTACAGTCACTCTCTGCAGTGATTCTGGAGTCCAAGAAACTAACATGTCACTGCTTCCACTTTTCCCCCTTCTGATTGCCATGAGGGCTACCCTGGTGGTCAGATGGTAAAGAAACCACCTGCAATTTGGGAGACCTACGTTCAATCCTTGGGTTGACAAGATATCTGGGAAAGGGAATGGCTACCCACTCCAGTATTCTTTCCTGGAGAATCCCCTTGACAGAGGAGCCTGGAGGGCTACAGTCCACAGGGTGGCAAAGAGTCAGACACGACTGTCTGACTTTCACTGATGGGATTAGATGATATGATCTTAGATTTTTTTAATGTTGAGTTAACTGTAACTACCTTGATGCTTCCCTCATAGCTGAGTCAGTAAAGAATGTGCCTGCAGTATAGGAGACCTGGGTTTGATTCCTGGATTGGGGAGATCCCCTGGAGAAGGACATGGCAACCCACTCCAGTATTCTTGCCTGGAGAATCCCAAGAACAGAGGAGCCTGGTGGGCTGCAGTTGGTGGGGATGCAAGAATCGGACATGACTTAGCAATTAAACCAAACCAACCAACCTTGTTAACTATTACAATTTTTGGCTAGCACCATACTCTGCAGACACTCATTGAGTATGTGTTGAATAAATGGGAAATGAATTAATAATTTATTTTCTTAAATATCTATATATGAGAAGGAACACCTTGAATAATAAATAGGGAATTGCTATAGTTTGTCTATAAATTGTTAAACCACAAAATTCAATGGAGTACTTTTGAAGATCTAATTGCCTATATTTCAGAGATTCATAAATGGGTAGCCAGCCTCCAAAACAGTGAATCAGAAGGGGTGCCAAGAAAATGTACAAAATAGATGAATTTGGTAGGCAAAAGGAGGTGTGTGAGGAAGCTATTATAGAAAAGAGTTAAATGTTTCAGGTAAGGTCACCTTAGAGAAGGTCAGAATAGATCAGGCAGATTATCTCACTAGTGCTGACTCAGTAATTCCAGGCTGACTAGTTAAAGGTTACATTCCTGGGAGAGGCTGAAATCATAATTACATTAGGTATTTGGTAAGGGCTTCCAGTGTGGTGCCAGTGGTAAAGAATCTGCTTGACGATGCAGGGAACGCAAAAGACGTGGGTTCAATCTTTGGGTGGGGAAGATCCCCTGGAGGAGGGCATGAGAACCCACTCCAGTACTCTTGCCTAGGAAACTGTATGGACAGAGGAACCTAGTAGGCTCAAGGTCACAGGGTTGCAAAGAGTAGGACACAACAGAAATGACAGCATGCACGCACCTGGTTTACTAACGTGGGGCTTAGCACAAGTCACTCCATTCAGTTTAGTTTAGTTCCGTTGCTCAGTCATGTCCAATTCTTTGCAACCCTATGGACTGCAGCACACCAGGGCTCCTGGTCCGAAACCAAATCCCGGAGCTTGCTCAAACTCATGTCCATCAAGTCAGTGATGCCATCCAATCATCTCATCCTATGTTGTCCCATTTTTAGCCTGCCTTCAATATTTCTGAGCATCAGGGTTTTACCAATGAGTCAGTTCTTCACATCAGGTGACCAAAGTATTGGAGTCTCAGCTTCAGCATCAGTCCTTCCAATAAATATTCAGAACTGACATTCTTTAGGATTGACTGGTTTGATCTCCTTGCAGTTCAAAGGACTCTCAAGATTCTTCTCTACCACCACAGTTCAAAAGCATCAATTCTTTGGCCTCTCATTTATTTTTCAGGGCCTCTCATTTATTATTTTTTTAACAACAATAATAAATCAGCAGCTGGTTTATACTTCTCACCTTGTAAGGTCAATTAAGCTCAGTTCAGTTCAGTCGCTCAGTTGTGTCTAACTCTGCAACGCCATGGACTATAGCACGTCAGGCCTCCCTGTAAATCAAAATAAACTCTCAGAGTTTACTCAAGCTCATGTCCATCCAGCCAGTGATGCCATCCAACCATCTTGTCCTCTATCATCCCCTTCTCCTCTCGTCTTCAATCTTCCCCAGCATCAGGGTCTTTTCAAATGAGTCAGTTCTTCCCATCAGGTGGCCAAAGTATTGGAGTTTCAGCTTTAGGATGGACTGGTTGGATCTCCTTGCAGTCCAAGGAACTCTCAAGAGTCTTCTCCAATACCACAGTTCAAAAGCATCAATTCTTTGGTGCTCAGCTTTCTCTAAAGTCAAACTCTCAGATCCACACATGGCTACTGAAAAAACCATAGCATTGACTAGGTGGACCTTTTTTGGCAAAGTAATGTCTCTGTTTTTTAATATGCTGTCCAGGTAGGTCATACTTTTCTTCTGAGGAGCAAACCTATTTTAATTTCATGACTGCAGTCACTATCTGCAGTGATTTTAGAGCCCCCAAAAATAAAGTCTCTCTTTTTCCACTGTTTCTCCATCTACTTGACATGAAGTGATGGGACCGGATACCATGATCTTAGTTTTCTGAATGTTGAGTTTTAAGCCAACTTTTTCACTCTCCTTTTTTACTTTCATCAAGAGGCTCTTTAGTTCTTCTTCATTTTCTGCCATAAGCCTGGTGTTATCTGCATATCTGAGATTATTGATATTTCTCCCAGCAATCTTAATTCCACCTTGTGCTTCATCTAGCCCAGCGTTTCTCATGATGTACTCTGCATATAAGTTAAATAAGCAGGGTGACAATATACAGCCTTGACATACTCTTTTCCTGATTTGGAACCAGTCTGTTGTTCCATGTCCAGTTCTAACTGTTGCTTCTTGACCTGTATACAGACTTCTCAGGAGGCAGGTCAGGTGGTTTGGTATTCCCATCTCTTGAAGAATTTTCCAGACTTTACTGTGACCCACACAATCAAAGACTTTGGCATAGGCAACAAAACAGAAGCAGATGTTTTTCTGGAACTCTCTTGTCTTTTAAGTGATCCAACAGATGTTGGCAATTTGATTTCTGATTCCTCTACCTTTTCTAAATCCAGCTTGAACATCTGACAGTTCACAGTTCATGCACTGTTGAAGCCTGGCTTGGAGAATTTTGAGCATTACTTTGCTAGCGTGTGAGATGAGTGCAATTGTGCAGTAATTTGAACATTCTTTGGCATTGCCTTTCTTTGGGATCAGAATGAAAACTGACCTTTTCCAGTCCTGTGGCCACTGCTGAGTTTTCCAAACTTGCTGGCATATTGAATGCAGCACTTTCACAGCATCATCCTTCAGGATTTGAAATAGCTCAACTGGAATTCCATCACCTCCACTAGCTTTCTTTGTAGTGATGCTTCCTAAGGGCCACTTGACTTCACACTCCAGGATGTCTGGTTCTAGGTGAATGATCACACCATTGTGATTATCTGGGTCATGAAGATCTTTTTTGTATAGTTCTTCTGTGTATTCTTGCCACCTCTTCTTAATCTTCTGCTTCTGTTAGGTCCATACCATTTCTGTCCTTTATTGTGCCCATCTTTGCATGAAATGTTCCCTTGGTATCCCTAATTTTCTTGAAGAGATCTCTAGTCTTTCCTATTCTGTTGTTTTCCTCTATTTCTTTGCACTGATCACTGAGGAAGGCTTTCTTATCTCTCCTTGCTATTCTTTGGAACTCTGCATTCAGATGGGTATATCTTTCCTTTTCTCCTTTGCCTTTTGCTTGTCTTCTATTCACAGCTATTTTTTAGGCCTCCCAGAAAACCTGTTTTGCATTTCCTTTCCGTGGATCAATTACTATAAGCAAAACTTGCTTTGGCCTCCTTTAAGTAATTGGTAAAATCCTGCTCCTCATCTTGTAAAATCCAGCCAGATCCCAGTCTTAACCAACGCATTCATAAGAATATGTCTCTGGAGGCATTGCCTGAGCAGTTCTCTGGCTTTCTTCCCTCTGACATCTTTACTATTAGTTGCTCCCCTTTTGAAAATCAGCCCTCTCAGGCAAGAAACTAGCTCTCTACTAAGGACCAGTTGCACGTATGTAACATCAGCATCACTTTGGGCTACTTAGGAGCACACATGAATGAGCAGTAAAATGAGACCCAGGCTTAGCAATTCTTCAGGAAATGAATGGGAAACCATGCTCCAGGCAGTTATTGATATTACTAAATGGCCCTTGAAAATTGCCCATTGGAGCCGAAAGCATACCCCATTTCTTCTAGGCCTTGCGTTTTCCTTAACTCTTGTTTTTTTCTTTCTTTCTTTCTTTTTTTAGAGAGTAATATATTCTTTCTTTCTTATGAATGACAGGCTTTGTAAGCAAGGCAGAAGTATATGGGCTACGCCTTGCCACGTGATACTTTAAAGAAAGTTAACTTCAAAACTGCATGCCATGTGGATTAATACAAATAGTCAAAGAGGAGTTCCAAGGCTTAAATAGTTAAGTAATATGCTTAAGATGGCAGTGTTATTTATTAATCTATAAGGTGACTCTGGGCCTGTTTAATCTAATTCACCCACAAGGTAATGTCACTGAAATGGAGCTGGGATTCAAACCTCTTATTTCTTAACTCTTTCCACAATAGTTGCCTTCAGGAGGAGTGAATAAATGCTATCCAAATAATACTAACAATAAATGTAATGTTCAGTTTTGTTAGACAAGGGCATCAATCAACAAAACCAACCTACATACAAAGATGTACTGTTTGAAGGATGGCTATTTTTACAAGGTAAGGGGATACTGTGCGTTGTTTATATAGGAAAAGAAAGATCAATGTGATGATGGTGATGATTTTTGCAACTAATTTGGTAAAATTTCAATATTTTCCTATTTAATGGGAGGATGCACACTAAATAATTCCTTCCAAATCCCACCACCAGAAGGCTGCATCTCTAAGCTTCTAGGTTTATTCATTATTCATGTGCCCTGTTTGCACAATATTATTGATTATTCACTGTTTGGCCAAATAGTCAGATGATATTTTGTCCTCAATGAAAACAAATGCTTGAAGTACCGAAATTGGATTCTGAAGGGGCACAGAGAGAGGGCAATTTGACTAGGGAGAGGGTCAAATATGAAGAAATGAATAGACTTTATGTTAAATTTACAATTTTTTCAGTCACTGAAAATTCCATGGAACTCAGACTATATCTGGGTGCAAATCTATGGATAGTTACTTTAATTTGCTTTAAAATTACAAAATGATATGGCACCCATGCAACCCAGTTATGAATATAATTAAGCTTAAACTTTTCAACAGGTTAAAATAAATTTTATATATGTGAACCAAATGTCACTTAATTTAATATATATTTTCTTACTTTTTATAAAACCAAAACGTAAAACATTTTAAGTAGTTGTGAGCTTGATCTATTTTTATTTTGACAATAGACTATGAACTGTATAGCAAGAACAACTTCCTTTTCTCATAAAGGTTTTCTATACAACATAAATATCTAAGTGATGCTGGAATAAGTTTAGATAACTCTTCCTAGACAATTTTCTGAATAGAAAAAAATGTGGATTCCTCTTGAAATGAAATGCATAATTATATTTTTTATTAGTTGAATTTGGTGAAAGATGTACTCCACAGAAATATTATGCTTGGTTCCAGAGCAAAAAAATGAGGATTTCTTCCTTACACATACATACACACACACATGCATTTTATATATATATATATATATATATATATATATGTATGTATGTATACACCCACACACATTTATATCACAGAAAATAAGATTGGCATATTCCTTGATTTATAAGTGATATCACTGACATGTATATTTAAAAAGACAATCTGTTCCAAGCTCAGTAACTCTGAACCCACCTCTGAACTAAACTAAAGCAGAACAATTAAACTTTTCTGGCACTAGAGGTCACTAAAACCAGATTACAGACTGAATGCCTGCATGTCTGCTAATGCAGAGGGAGCGTAATTAATCTGCAATCTAACATGCAGTGATAAAGAGCTGAAATAAACGCTATTTTCAGGAATATCCAAATTACAAGAGAAAGCATTGCAAAATTCAAACTTAAAATAGGGAAAGGGTGAAAAAAGTGTAGGGTTTTCAAATCAAATTAATAAAAAAGAAAATTAATGTTGTCCCTATGTATAACAGCTGTATATATTATTCAAAATGAAGCCACTGGATTTTAACTTTCACTGTTTATGTGTTTTTCATGTGAAGACCACATAGGAGCAAAGTGTTAAAGAAGAAAATTATGTGTGAACCCTTTTTCTGTACACTCGGGAACAAACATGCTAAATGGGTTGTTGCCCTCTAGCGTGACACAGCTGTACCATGACTTGATTTTGGGGAAACAGTGCCTTAGTCTCTTCAAATAGGAAGAATTTCTACTTATGAAAACCACTACTCTGTGGACAGGGTTCACAGCGCTAATAGTGGGAACACCTGCACTTAGTTCCTGGCTCTTTAGAATTCATGGCCTGCCTCATAGTTTCCTAAACGGCACACTAGCTTCTTTAAATACTAAGTGGACATCAAAGATATAGGTCTTTGTCATTTATGTTCTAGATGCCTCGGGGAAGGCCATGGACCTCTTTCAGCATCAGATACCCTAAGCCTTAAAGAAGACAATTGGACTATGTGGTCTCAAATATCACAAATCTAATGTTCTCCCAAGAAGAAGAATTGCATGATTGAATTCTAAGAAATAATTTTCAGACTGATAACAATTGGTACCTGCCAGCTTATTCTCCATGTAAAGATATTGGCCTATCTGAAATTTTATGACATTTTCTAACATTTCATATATTTGGGGAAGAATTTTTTAAAAATTTTCTTGGTCATGCCATTAAAGTCTACTAGTGATTTCTTTAAAGAGAAAAAAGGAAAAAGAATTGAAACATGATATATATCGAATTTTGCTTCAAAATCCAGAATAATATTTGAGATGCTTGAGAAAGGGAATCAGCAATCACTTTGTCACCAGTACCCAGCTCATGGGAAGCACTCAGAGAGTAGATGTCTGATGGAGTCACCAAATAAAGAATCATTTTGTTCATTAAAGACCCGATGGGGTCCATAGTTCAGGGATTCTGAAGAAGTAAGTTCATGAAATTGTTTTGTTCTAAGCAACAATCTACCCATAAATGAGACCCCAGCTTTTGCGTGGAATAAATGAGCTTTGGTCATCCTTGTGGTAGGAAAATGTCCACCACATGGAGAAAAGTAGGAGAAGGTAGTGAAAAGGAGGCTGTCATGATTTCTTCTCTCTCCTTTTCTTTCTGTCTCTTACGTTTTATATGCTAGTGCACAAATCAAATTTAAAAAAACATTTTTTAATGCAAATTTTTAATTAAAGTAACTGACCCCAAATTCTAACATTGAGAAATAGTTGTTTAATAGCCTTGCCTTTCCTATAGCAGTATGGAGAAAACTAAATAATGGGTGGAAATTTCAAGAAAGATTAAAAAGACAGTGATTCAAATTCAAATGTTACTAAATTGACCAGTAGCTATAATCTTTCCATAGAGTATTTACATCTTCTCAAAAGGAAAAACGTATAAGGAGATATTATAAGCAGGTAAGTCAGCTGAACATCTTTCTTCCCCTATGCTCCCCTTTCTCCAGACATTCCCCAAAACTATTAACGGCCCAACATGTGCCAGGCACCGTGGTGGGCTCAGAGAATGCAATGGTGAATAAACAGATACTCCTGCACTCACAGAGGTTACCAGAAATGAGCGTGAGAGAAAACTGTCAGTCAAGTAAACACGCAATAATGATGAAAGGAGATTCATGCCAGGATGAGAAAGTATAGAGACTCCAGACCATGGATGTCTCTTCCCTTTGCTGTCAATCTGTCATACAGAAGTTACTCAATAAATATGCAGTGAATTATACATGTTGAGCAACTGAGACTGAATGAAAACAGTCATCCTTGAAAAAGAAAGGAAAGCAGACAGTTTAAATACTTTCTAAAACGTTAATATCTTCACAGATGGCTAAGGACCTTGACAACACTGAAGAAGAATAATAGGCAGGGCCCTATTACAAGATACGCAACCACCAGTCTCTACTCACAGGGCCTAAAGCCTCTACAACTCTGTGTATTGTGGAAAGACCGAGGAAGTGCTCGAGAGAGATGAGAAGATCAGGCACAGGAAAGGAAAACAAAATTTGCTGCAGCCCAAACTGTGCAGCGGTGAGGTAGCTTTGCCCATAGAAAGCGAAAGTGTTATTTGCTCAGTCGTGTTTGACTCTTTGTGACCCACGGATTGTTAGCCCACCAGGCTCCTCTGTCCATGGGATTCACCAGGCAAGAATACTGGAGTAGGTTGCCATTTCCTTCTCCAGGGGATCTGCCTAACCTTGAGATCGAACCCATGTCTCCTGCGTTGCAGGCAGATTACTGGCTGAGCCACCAGGAAAGCCCAGTTTTGCCCATAAGTTCTCCAAAAATATACATTTTTGATTTCATTATTTTCATGTGAGAAAGTCACAGGCAAAGGGTACCCTACTTTGGGAAAATAGGTGTATAGGTACATGCATGCAGAGGATATCTTGAATAAAGGCATTTTTTTCTTTTTTTGGTCTAGGACAGAAAATAGGACAGGGAGAATCTCATGAAATGGTATGTGAATTTGTTCGAAATTTGTGACTCATTCTGAGTTGCTTTCATTCAGTCTTGGCCGTAACTCTGCTTGTTCTGATAAGCTGGCAAAACAAGTACCTTCCACGTGTAGGATAGTTCATAAATTCAAGGTACTTGATGCATGATTATTTTATTTTAAAATCCTGATTTATCTCTTGCTGACAACTCGCCCCACAGTTCCTTCTGGCTTCTTGCAACATTAGAGAGCAATCATGAATGTCAAATTTTGATGGGCATCCGGAGGACCCTTCTCCACAGTCCACAGTCCACGAGGGTCTTTCTGGCATGACTGGCTGTGGCACGGAGCCATTCTCCACATAAAGGTTAATTGCTTCAGCAATTATCTATCACTGAATGGTTGACTGTAACTCCTACTTAAGCAAACAGTTCCTGTGTTAGGTTAATTTATTCCCTCCCCCTCTTTATATATTATCTTTTACATTTAAGGAAAATGTTTCTTCTTGCCAATCTAAGTGAGATTCGAGCAAGGAAGGCCTTCATAAATCATAAAGAACAGGCTAGATGGATGAAAGAATTTATGTGATATTTTTCCTTCATCAGTAACTCAGAGAAAATATTCTTATGGCAAGGCTACGAATCACTGTGGTCAAGGAAACAAGGAGGGAAATGTTGTATAGCTTACTGTCAGATCTCTCCATTAATGCAGACACCACTCTGAATGAGTCAATACTATGAGGTTATTTTCCCAACCTAATTCTCTTAAAAGTGTCATTGAGTTGGACTAGATCCTCATGAAATGCAAGAAGTTAAGAAAAACTAGTGAACTGCATACAAATTATTTTTTAGCTCATTTAGAAAGGCCAGAGCATAAGCACAGGGACAATCTTACTTTTGAAAGAAAAAAGAGATCTTTCACTTAAGATTGCTCTTGATGAAATACCCAAGGGCCAAGGTTAGAATTTTTCAACTTGTTTTTGCAGAAACAAAACAAAACAAAATGTCTCTGTGTTCTCTTGAAGTAACTCTTTGGTAGCTAGAAAAGGAATTTTTAATTTACTGTTTTCATATGAAGTGGCTTTGAGCTAGAAGAAGCATCTGATGAGAACATAAGAATATTACATTTATAAAGAATGAATACAATAAAGCTTTAGATTCAGACAGTGTTAAGTATTTTGCATGCGGGCAATCTATACCTGCACATGGAAGAGGAAACAAAAGTTAATTCCACTCATATTCACACAAGAGGAAAGATAAAACAGGAACAACAGAATTCCATTCCCCCATCATTAAATATACGATATACTACCTTTGAAATACACTGTGCTTTAAAACTTAAAAATGGCAGGCAGTGAATCTGTTATGTAACATCAGTTAGTTCACAAAGCTAAATAAATCAATCAGTTTTATCAGAATTCAGGACAAGCAACATCTGGAACATCTAGCTACCTTTCAGCAAATTAGAAAAAAGATTTTTTTTTTTTCCTTTTAATATGTAGTTACCACTGGAAAAGTACATAGCATGGCACTATTAACTATAACATATTTCCATAATTCATATAGTTGGTATCTCAGTTCAGTTCAGTTCAGTCGCTCAGTCATGTCTGACTCTTTGCGACCCCATGGACTGCAGCACGTCAGGCCTCCTTGTCCATCACCAACTCCTGGAGTTTACTCAAACTCATGCCCATAGAGTTAGTGATGCCATACAACCATCTTATCCTCTGTTGGCCCCTTCTTCTCCTGCCCTCAATCTTTCCCAGCATCAGGGTCTTTTCAAATGAGTCAGGTCTATACATCAGATGGCCAAAGTACTAGAGTTTCAGCTTCAGCATCAGTCCTTCCAATGAGTATTCAGGACTGATTTCCTGTAGGATGGACTGCTTGGGTCTCCTTGCAGTCCAGGGACTCTCAAGAGTCTTCTCCAACACCACAGTTCAAAAGCATCAGTTCTTTGACACTCAGTTTTCTTTATAGTCCAACTTTCACATCCATACATGATTACTGGAAAAACCATAGCCTTGACTAGGTGGATCTTTGTTGGCAAAGTAATGTCTCTGCTTTTTAATATTCTGTCTAGGTTGGTCAAAACTTTCCTTCCAAGGAGCAAGAGTTCTTTTAATTTCATGGCTGCAGTCACCATCTGCCATGACTTTGGAGCCCAAAATAATAAAGTCTGGCACTGTTTCCACTCTTTCTCCATCTATTTGCCATGAAGTGATGGGACCGGATGCCATGATCTTAGTCGGGATCTGGTTCCTCCCAAATTCCTTCTACCACTTGGTTTCCTGTGGCAGGTCAACAATCAATCTTTGCTTATAGCTTTGCTATTTTTACATAGCTAAGAATGCAGGGACCTCCCTGGTTGTAGATGATATGGGTTTGATCCTTGGCTGGGGAGCTGAGATCTCCCATGCTTCCTGGCCATAAAACCAAAACATAAAACAGAAGCAATATTGTAACAAATTCAATAAAGGCTTTAAAAAATGGTCCACATTAAAAAAAAAAAAAAAAAGACTTTAAAAAGAAAGAAAGAAAGCAAAACATCTTGGGCTATTGATGAGTTCATATATTACAAAGCAATGGGTCTTCCCCTGAGGAGGTTTTCTTCATTATTTAAAAAAATATGATCACTTTCTCTGAAAGGATAGAGCACTAGTTAGTTTCACGATACTAACTGACTATATAAACCAGAGCATCTTCCATTGTGCTACCATACACATGGTTAAAGTGAAAAATGAAAGTTAGTCAGTCACTCAATCGTGTCCAACTCTTCACAATGCCATGGATTGTAGCCCGCCAGGCTCCTCTGTCCCTGGGATTCTCCAGGCAAGAATACTGAGGAGGGTGGCCATTCCCTTCTCTAGGGAATCTTCCTGACCCTGGGATCAAACCTGGGTCTCCCACACTGTAGCAGATTCTTTAGCATCTGAGCCACCAGGGAAGACCAAGGAGTACCCAGTATCACCAGTTAAAATCAACCACGTGGATCTTAGAATACCTTTCAGAACTGCTGAATGGAGGCCACAGCTTTTCCTCATTGCTCGTTCTTAAATTTCATAGGAAGATGTTTCTAACATACATATTGTTTTCACTCTACAA
Source organism: Muntiacus reevesi (assembly GCF_963930625.1). NCBI lineage: Eukaryota > Metazoa > Chordata > Mammalia > Artiodactyla > Cervidae > Muntiacus > Muntiacus reevesi. The sequence goes on along the minus strand of NC_089265.1, from coordinate 14,271,497 downwards.
AATGCTTTCAACACTGCAAATCTACCTGGCAGCAGGATGAAGTGACACTTTAACTTAATGCTGATTCACAGCGTGGAAACAGTGTTATTTTACCTTTACCCATCTCCCTCTCTCTCATGCATTAGTTGCATGGGAAATTCAAGCAAAATATGTCTTTACTGCTCTTGTTCTTTTCTCTGAAACCATGAAAACATGAAAACAAAACTTTTTACATCAGCTAATCTCATACTCATAACTTCCAACTTCTTGTTTGTTCCATATGCATAGCTTAATTCTGCTGGAATATTATGGAAAGTGGACTTAAATAATTCATAGGTTTTTGTGAAAGAAAGTAAACTTGGGTGTTTTGATAAATGTGATCAATATAAATTCAAAGGAAACATGTGTTAAAAAGAAAAAGTGACTGTTGCCACTGAAGTCAAGGGATCAGTAGCCCTGCTGTCCTCTGCATTGTTCAAATCCAGAATATGAGGCAAGGTCAGTTTGGGTAGCAGGTGCTAAGTTCAGTATTGTATGCATTTTAACTGACACTTAAAATAGAAAGTCATTTGGTGAGTGACTGTCTTTGTATTGCTGCAATGAAGAGTTTATAGGCCAAGAAGCAAAGTTTATAAGAAGGTGGATTTTTATTTATTTCTATACTAGAAATAAATATCTAGAAACTGGAATTGCTTAGCATTATGTGCCTACTCCCTACAAAGCAAAGTGATGAAAAGAAAGCTAAAAGATATCAACAATGTGAAAGAGGAGGACAGGAGAATCTCCTAAGGTCCTGTCCAGCTCTTGAGTATGAGCGAGTGAAAGTTGCTCAGTCATGTCCGACTCTTTGCGACCCCATGAACTATATAGTCCATGGAATTCTCCAGGCCAGAAGACTGAAGTGGGTAGCCTTTCCCTTCTCCAGGGAATCTTCCCCACCAGGGATCGAACCCAGGACTCCCACATTGCAAGCGGATTCTTTACCAGCTGAGCCACAAGGGAAGCCCTTTCCAGCTCTCCAGTATATATATTTCTCATTAGCATATTGAGCTCAATTTTCCTTCTCTTCTCTTGGTGTCTTCAGCTCTTTCTTTCTGCCAGCTCTGTCACAGGCCATCTGCTCTCTTGTGTTGCTCTTATTACTAGTTACAGGTGACTACTTTTTTTTTCTTTTAATCATTGTGTATTATTTACAAACCGTGTCTATTTCTTCCCAGCTCTACTCTTCCTCATTCTGTGTTCTGAGCCACTTAACCAATAATGAGGCATATGAACAGAGTTAAGGGCTCCAAGTGGTTGTTGGAATTTTCAAATACAATCTTATTATCATTTATGTAGGCTTCACTGGTGGCTCAGTGGCAAAGAATCGGCCTACCAATGCAGGATACGTGGGTTCCATCCCTTGGTAGGGAAGATCCCCTGGAAAAGGAAATGGCAACCCGTTCCTATATTCTTACCTGTGAACTCCCAGGGACAGAAGAGCCTGGTGTGCTGTAGTCCATGGGGTCACAGATACAACTTAGCAACTAAACCAACAACATAATGCTAAACAGTCATTATATGTACATATGTGAGGGGATGTTTAGTGGTAGAGTAGTTGCTGTTTCTTTGAAATTAAAGAAAATCAGCAGGGAATTAACAGTAACAAATATATTTTCAAAAATCTAATTTTAAGATAATAACAAGTAGATTTCAATATGTGTATTTGTCTATATAGTAACTGTCATAAAATGGCTAATCTAGAAATGACCTTAGAAGGTTTTTATTTCAGCTCTATCATTTTATACACAAGGATTCTAAGACCCTTTTAGGGATGTGACCTTACTCTATGTATTGGTATAGTTAGAAACAAACCTGACTCTAGAGCACATTTATTTCTCTTAATCCCTGTCCCGTTATGGTCTTCATTGGAAAAACATAAATTGAAAATGCTCTGACAGAAGCTGGACAACCAGATACCAGGTTCTTATAGGACTATAGAAGGAATTTCGGCACAGGTTGGAAGGTTAGACTCTTAGAGAATCTCCAAGGTGTGATTTCCAATATCAAGATTTTATTTGTTTGCATTTGGAAATAAATTGTGACAGAGAGGAAGAAAGAGATGAAGAAGTTCCATAAAGGTAGCATGTTAAAATTTTTGAAGCTCTTTGTCCAATATAAGAGCAAAATAAAATCATTAATTTTCCATCTCTGCATTTGGCAATATGTCCTATTTAGAAAAATGAACTATCAACCCTTTCTATACTCAATTATCTCTTAAAATTTTACATGTTATTAAACAATTGGTAAGGTAAGAGGCATGAAGTGGACCCTATATTTCATTGGCATCATATTATGGCTGCAAGAATATAGGTTGCCAAATACCACTGCCATTCAATTGATAAAGCAAAGAAAGAGAGATTTGCATACAAAAATAGCACCTGGTAGGCATTCAGAGAAATTACCACAAAAGGAAAAAAAAATCTCCTGCTCTAAAAAAAGATTAAAACTATTTATACTACAAATGAAAACCTCAATAGCACTTCTTATTTGGCAACATTAGGAACATTTTCATTTAAATTTAAATTCAAATGTGATTGCCAAACATTTTTAAATACCAAGGCTGAAATACCTCAAAGGGAATTTAACTATGTTTGCAGTAATATTTAGGCATGCTATAGATTCTTGAATGTTGAAATGGGGGAGAATTGATTATTTCCTCCGTGACTTTCTTATTTCTCTAGTTACCTCATATATCACTACTTCCTAAACCTTCAATTTGCAAGCCAGATTCTACAACCTTCATTCAAAGGCATTAATGAATGAAATATTTCACTTGTGAATCATGCAGTGACTCTTCAATGGGGGGTTAGAAGGACCACAGAATCCAGGTGACTCTAATTCAACTGTGAAAACAGATGAAGCAACTGCTTATAATTTGTACCAAGAGATGTAACAAATAATTAGAGGCAAAGAAGCAGCAGGTACTTTGAATTCTGGTACAAAAAATAAAATGTGTGATGGGAAACTCTCTTCATCTTTCCCACCATGAAAAATTTGTTCCCTATATGAAAGCCATCCTAGCAGCATGGGAGTGAACTAAGATCAGTGAACGGCAAGAGTCCATTCTTCTCCCTGCCTCAAGAAGGATAACGTAAGAACAATTCAACTTGAGATGTTCAACTTAAGATCTGTTGACAGACAATGTTATTACATACAGATAAACATATATGTTGTTTATGTGCCAAGTAATAAACACATATTTAAATACTTGGCCTTTAATTGGACAGTTGCTAAAATGTGGTATACATAAAGGATGAGATGGTTGGACGGCATCACTGACTCAGTGGACATGAGTTTGAGCAAGCTCTGGGAGATGGTGAAGGACAAGGAAGCCTGGCGTGCTGCAGTCCATGGGGTCGCAAAGAGTCGAACATGACTCAGCAACTGCACAACAACAACAACATAAAGTACAAAGGGAACACAAACCCCAGGGCAAATACTCTCCCTAGATGGCACAGTGAAATCTGCACAGAGAAAGTAACACTTGAGCTGGGTGTGGATAAATGGGATTTCATTAGGCAGAAAAGAGTGCAAAGGGCATTCCAGATAGAGAGAACCATAGGTACAGAATCAGCGTGATGGAAGTATTATTTTAAAAATGCATTCTCTTTCACTTCTCAGAGACAACTCTTGTTTCCAGTTTCTTGTAGGGGGATCCTGGTGGTTCTTCCTATTTTTGCCTAATTTATCAAGTACAAATTTGTACAAGTTTATCAAGGATCTATCGTGTGTGTGTGCATGCTAAGTTGCTTCAGTCATGTCCGACTCTGTGAGACCCCATAGATTACAGCCAGCCAGCCTCCTCTGACAGTGGGATTCTCCAGGCAAGGATACTGGAGTGGGTTGCCGTGCCCTCCTCCAGCGGATCTTCCTGATCCAGAGATGTTAGATTTTGAAGAACACAAGAGAAAAGTTGGGCATGCATTTCTCATCAAGTAGCAAGCCATTTAAACACAGGGAGAAGGCGTGGTGTAACAGACAGGCTATAGGCTTTAGAGTCAGACTTCAGACTGAGTTTTAGTTCAGCTTCTTCCTGGCGGTGTGACGTGTGTTGCTAATTTCAACTAGAAGACTCAACTTCCTCAGCAACACAACAGGTATCTCGAAACTTAACATTTCAGGGTCATTGTAGAGATAAGAGTAAAATGGTTTTATGTTTGGCACAGAGTTGATACTCAAAGATTAACAACAACAAAACAACACCGAAAGCTGCCCCCAGTTTTAATTGTTCTCAGGAAAGAACTGAACCATAGCATAAGGTAAGGTATCATTTAGAACCAAAATGATTGGTAGCTAGACAAAAGCCTCACTCCTGTAGACTGGGGCAATCATTGAAGAGTTCGCCGAAGGGGCATAATATGGATTATGCCTTACATAAATGGTATTTTGGAGAGGTATGATTAAAAAAAAAAGAAAGAAAATTCCTTTTAGAATAAAATGTATGTTTTACAGTTGCTTTTAAAAGGATAGTCCAAAGTGTCTAGAATTGGTTTATGGACCGTGGCTCAGAGAGCCAGAGGAAAATAGTTTTGTGTTAATGGGTAATGATATACACTGGATAAAATGAATCATATTATGAAGAACCTTGAAAACTAGTGTAAAGATCCTGGATATTAATTCAAGGACAGGAGGGCATCACTGAAGGTTTCGAGACAATACCTATCCTGAAGGCATGATGAGGACCACATAAGAGAGTAGAATGCATGACTAGATGGTTCTTTTCCCAAGATCTCCCATCAACTCAGAATGACCACCCCTCACCTCTCCATCTGAAATAGCCTCTCCCTTTCTATAACATCATACAGTGTAGAAATTACCTTGCATGTTGACTTACTCATTTTAAACTGTTTCCCATTCACACTAGACTTTAAGCTTCATGAGAAGAGAGACACTGGTATTTTGAGTTAATGCAGTATTTCCAGTCCCTGGAAATATCGGAACAGGATCTGACACATAGCAAGCTCTCATCCCTCTTTCCTCTCCCCTCATATTTTCTCTCACTGTTCCTTGCTCTCCCCTCCCCAACCCCAAACACAGAGGCACATGGGGTAAAATTTACATATTTGCCTGGTAGGAGAAAAGTCAGAATCTCTTTCAATAGTACAATTATGAGCTGGTGATGGGTATGGTAAGGAAGGAACAGATAAGACACTTTCAAACTATCTCTGTAGACCCGGAATTTGTTAGAAATAATTCTTCATGACAGAGAGACATGAAATTCATATAATTGAATGCATATCTAAATTTGTCAAATCGTGACCTCTGTCACAAGTTCATTTATCTGCACTGAAATAGGCTACTTTCTATCTCTCACAAGAGTTCACAAATGCCAGCTCTCTGGTCACTCAGATGCCATGCTTCTGCAAGATATCTTCCTCCAGATAATCACACCTTTCAAGGCCTGCTGTGAAAATAAATATACACTAGCTAATATTAAATGACAATCCATTTTTCTACTTGGCATTATAGGGTGGAGTTGTCACATTATCTTTTCTATCAGGGAAGTTACAGTGTAACTGAGTCTTTTTTTTCCTGCTAAAACTATTAATAAAAATGCTTCTCCTACAAGAAAAAAATAACTGCACTTTAGTCTGTTTTAACTGTTATAAGACCTTCGGGGGCCGACAGAAGGGAAAGAACAAGGGGAAGGAATTCATCAGATAAAACTCCAAAGAACAGGGACCATTCTGTTCCTGGATTATTTATTGTTAAATCCTTGGAATCCTGCAGTTTTCCTAGGACATAAACACTACTTGAGTATATTTTTCATTGAACAGTTACTATATTAATAAACTGAAGAACAAAGAAATCACTTGTACAGGGTTTAGGTAATCTAATCTCTTAACTATACCAACAGGGAGCCTGAATTGGAGAGAGGGAAGACAAATTAACACACTCCTTGATCCTTTTCTTTTGGGTCAACTCTTAGAATTCTCTTGAGAGTTCCCTGGACAACAAGAAGATCAAATCTGTCAATCCTAAAGGAAATCAACCCTGAATATTCATTGAAAGGGCTGATGCTGAAGCTGAAGCTCCCACACTGTGACCACCTGATGCAAAGAATTGACTCACTGGAAAAGACTCCAATGCTGGGAAAGATTGAGGGCAGGAGGAGAATGGCAGTGACAGAGGATGAGGTGGTGAAGGGCATCACCAATTCAAAGGACACGAGTTAGCAAACTCTGGGAGAGAGTGAAGGACAGGAAGCCTGGTGTGCTGTAATCCATGGGGTTGCAAAGAGTCACACAACTTAGATGCTGAGCATCAATAACTGCCTATATAGGGCAGTTGTAAAGAAACTGCCTGTCAATGCCCAGGACACAAGAGACACGGGTTCGATCCCTGGGTCAGGAAGACCCCCTGGATTAGGAAATGGCAACCCACTCCAGTATTCATGCCTGGACAATTCCATGGACAGAGGAGTCTGGCAGGCTACAGTCTATGGTGTCACAAGAGTTGGACATGACTGAATGACTGAGCATACACTCACTCTGCTTACATATCCCTAAATCCACATTATTCACTGTCTGTCTTCACTCTCCTATGCTGGAGCCTAAGATATTCTATGAGGTTTCAGCTAGGATCGCTGAAGAATCATAAATAAATGTGTAAGAACAGCTGAAGAAACATAGGAAAGTGTGGAAATACTTCTAAGTGTGATGGAAAAAGAAGAAAATAAGGCTGGTAAAGAAGAACACTGAAGGGTAGCCTGGAGCAATACTCAGGGGAAAAAAAATCTCCTCTTACACTTTAAGAAATTGGGACATTTTTTACTTTTCTCCCTCATTTTACAGCCAGACTGCTAGGATTAGTTATGTATGCATGTATGACACTTCTAAAAAGCAGTAAGCAAAAACTTTCCAAAAAAGAGGAAGTTCTATGGGTAACATCTTTTGTATGTAATTAAAATTTACCCTTATTTCATCACCATACAGGGATGCTATCTTGAATAGCTGTGTAAATTAAGTGCTGGACCCAGGCAGATACACAAGTTGACACTCACTTGTACAAGAAGGGGGAGGGGTCAGAAGTGGAGAGAAAAAATACAGCATCATTTGTTTTTGCTTTTGTTTTTTTTTTTTTTCCAGGAAAATGTCCGAGTTTAATGCAGTAAGTAGGAAGTGACCTGTTGTCGTTGAGTCACTAAGTACTATCTGACTCTTCTGTGACCGGATGGACTGTAGTCCGCCAGTCTCCTCTGTCCATGGGATTCTCCAGGCAAGGATACTGAAGTCGGTAGCCATTTCCTTCTCCAGGGGATCTTCTGGATTCAGAGATCAAACCTGCATCTCCTGCATTGGCAAGCAGATTCTTTACCACTGAGCCACCCAGGAAGTCCTGAGAAGTGATTTAGCATAAGACAAAAATGCGCAACTTAACTTGCACTCGGGAAACTTCTATGGTGTTACATTAGATGAGGTCCTGGACTTCATTTACGGTTTATGCATACTGATATGCATACTTACACTAGCTTCTATACACTTTTCGAAAGGTTCTGTATAGAAGAAATTCTATGATCTCTTGTGGAATAAAACTTTCATATAGTTGCTAAATGAAGAGAAGAACTCAAAGGAAAATCTATTCTTTAAAGAGAAAAATTGCTCTTGACTGCCCTATCACAAATATTTATGTCAACGAAATTTAGAGCAATAAATGACTCTGCAAAATGCTTGCATTCCAGCTGTGAGAAGGGGAAAAAAGTGCCTTTTATCTGGTAGTTCCTCAGTAACCTGCTCCACATTTAGGATATGTTCCTACAGCTATTATTCTGAACACCCGTGGAAGGTATTCATAAGGCAACTACACATTTAAATAATGTCGATAACATTGCAGCCTCTCTTAATTACTATGTAATCATTTCCATAAATACTTCTATCATTGCCAGTATAGATAGAACTCAAAAAGATACCAGTTTCAAAGCTGTCATACTTCGTACTTTACACTGTGGCAGCATAGTCATGCATGATTCTTTAAAATATTGCCCCTTTACCTCAACATAAAAGTCATGCTCTCCTTGGCTTGACAGATGTTTTAGACAATAAACACTAACCTAAATTCACTACCCATAGGTATGACCATTCAGATAAATTATATGAACTAAAACATATTTTGCAGTCCTGGACCTGATGGACTATATCTGAAGTCATCTAGCAGGGAATAAAAACCAGAAGGAAATTCATATAAAAAAAAAAGACATCAAAGCTACCAAAGATTGAGGTTTCTTTAAGACTGAATCTAGCTATATATGGACCTTTCAAGTGAATCTATTTCATAGTTCAATCTCATTAGAAGTGTGAAAGTCGCTCAGTCATGTCTGACTCTTTGCAACCCCATACAGTTCAGGGAATTTTCCAGGCCAGAATACTGGAGTGGGTAGCCTTTCCCTTCTCTAGGGGATCTTCCCAACCCAGGAATCCAACAAGGGTCTCCAGCACTGCAAGAGGATTCTTTACTAACTGAGCTATCAGGGAAGCCGTGAATCTCATTACAAAGTCAGTAATTAAACCTCCTCACATGAGGTTCAAAAGTGAAATCTGTGACCATTCTACAGAGAACAGTGCCAGTGAGACTTTGGTTTATGCTCACAAGATTTACCATATTTTTTCAAGTAAATAATGTCTACTGGTCAGCGCAGTGTTCTGATATTAGCAAGAGCCTAGTGACCAGCTTGGTAAAAATATCCAAATCAATAGTTTGGGGACTTCTTACACTTTACAGACATGCAGAATTAGGAAAGCTAACAGGCACTGGAGCATTTGGTAGTGGAGAGTGAACCACAAGAATAAAACATTGTTTGGCGGTTTCCCAGGTGGGAATGGTGGTAAAGAACATGCCTGCCGACGCAGGATACATAAGAGATGCGAATCGATCCCTGGGTCAGGAAGATCTCCTGAAGAAGAGCATGGCGACCTATCCAGTAACCATTCCTGGAAAATCTCATGGACAGAGGAGCCTGGTAGACTATAGTCCATAGGGTCATAAAGAGTCAGATAAGACCAAAATAACTTAGCACACGTGTATAATATGCAACATAGAATTGAATTCCTATCAAAAAGCTTTTTAAGGTGAAATAAAGTATTTTTCCTAATTTTCATTCTCTAATATGTAATGTTACAAACTCAGCAGCTCTTACTAACAGATAACAAAATAAAAATATAAATCTCAAAGCATATGTCTGTGAAAGTGAAAGTGTCAGTTACTCTGTGGTGTCTGACTCTTCGTGATCCCATGGACTGTAGCCCACCAGACTTCTCTGTACAGGTAATTCTCCAGGCAAGAATACTAGAGTGGATAGCTATTCCCTTCTCCAGGGGATCTTCCCCACCCAGGGATCAAACTAGGTCTCCTGAATTGCAGGTGTTCTTTACAGTATGAGCGGCCAAGGAAGCCCTAGCATATGTCTCAGTTCAGTTAAGTCGCTCATTGTGTCCGACTTTGCAACCCCATGAATCGCAGCACGCCAGGCCTCCCTGTCCATCACAAACTCCCGGAGTCCACTCAAACTCATAGTCATCGAGTTGGTGATGCCATCCAGCTATCTCATCCTCTGTGGTCCCCTTCTCCTCCTGCCACCAATCCCTCCCAGCATCAGGGTCTTTTCCAATAAGTCAACTCTTCGCATGAGGTGGCCAAAGTACTGGAGTTTCAGCTTCAGCATCAGTCCTTCCAATGAACACCAAGAACTGATCTCCTTTAGGATGGACTGGTTGGATCTCCTTGCTGTCCAAGGGACTCTCAAGAGTTTTCTCCAACACCACAGTTCAAAAGCATCAATTTTTCGGTGCTCAGCTTTCTTCACAGTCCAACTCTCACATCCATACATGACCACTGGAAAAACCATAGATGGACCTTTGTTGGCAAAGTAATGTCTCAGCTTTTTAATATGCTATCTAGGTTGGTCATCACTTTCCTTCTAAGGAGCAAGCGTCTTTTAATTTCATGGCTGCAATCACCATGTGCAGTGATTTTGGAGGAAAAAAAAAAAAAGACTGTTTCCACTGTTTCCGCATCTATGTCTAACCCTACACAAATGTACTCATGATGGTTTTGAAACAGCATTGGTAAAACATTTAATTTAGACTTTGGGCAAACTTAAACATTTCCAGCTTTAAAACAGCACCATCTTTTATACTTTTAATGCTTTTCTTGGTGTTTGCAATATTACATTTGGTTAGGAAAGAAATGATACTCTATGGGTCTTTAACTGATCAGAAGAATCACACTGTTTTGAGATATGGGAAGAAGGACAGTTTATATTTTGCTATTACCTTGATAAAAAGAAACTATTACCCAACAGTCTCTTATTGCCATAAGCCACAGATTCATATTGGATTTCCAGCTTCCCAGTGACAATTTTCAGCTGAACAATGTCGTAAAAAGCAAGCCAAATAACTAAGGCTGTTTTGCCTGAAGTATGCTAAACAATATATCTTCTTACTTAAGAGGGCTCACTGTTTTGCCCAACTTAAAAACTGTATTTTCATGGCTAGCGTTATCTTCACTTCCAGGAAAGATATCCCCAAACTACCAAATATTCCACCCTCCCAGGACAGGCCTAATTGGAAAGAGATGGCTATCTGTTGCTAGTCACCCTGTATAAATTTGCTAAACCATCATGCAGAGTTGGGTCTAGAACTGATGTTATGGTTAATTCAGAAAGGATAAGGAAAAAAAAAAATAGAAAGGATAAGGAAATTAAGGGAGGGAAAGAAAGTTGTCCATGAAAGAATGGAAAAACCAAACAGAAAACAAAGAAGAAAACTACACAGTCCCTTAAAATGAAGAGAGGTAAGGAAGAAAATGAGTTCCTTGAAATATTTCAAAGAAAATAACTTAAATACCAGATATCATACAGATTAAATAAGGATTAAATAAATTTAAAACTATACACACACACAGAAAAAATAATTAAAAACAAAAAACAAATTAAGCAATTAATAAACAAATATATTCCTTAGTCCCAAACCACAGCATATACACAGATATATTTAAGATATTGTTATTATGTTGTTAAATCACCAAGTCGTGTCTGACTTTGCAACCCCATTGAGTGCAGCATAGCAGGCTGTCTCCCAGAGTTTGCTCAAACTCACGTCCATTGAGTCAGAAATGCCATCTAGCCATCTCATCCTCTGTTGTCCCCTTCTCCTCCTGCCCTTAATCTTTCCGCATCTGGGTCTTTTCCAATAAGGCTACCCTTTGCATCGGGTGGCCAAAGTATTGGAACTTCAGCATTAATCCTTTCAATGAATATTCATGGTTGAGCTCCTTGAGGATTGATTGGTTTGATCTCCTTGCTGTCCAAAGGACTCTCGAGAGTCTTCTCCAGCACCACAATTCAAAAGTATCAATTCTCTGGTGCTCAGCCTTCTTTATGGTTCAACTCTCACACCCATACATGACTACTGGAAAAACCATAGCTTTGACCACAGGGACCATTGTTGGCAAAGTAATGTCTCTACTTTTTAATATGTTGTCTAGGTTTGTCATAGCTTTTCTTCCAAGGAGCAACCATTTTTAAATTTCATGGATGCAGTTGCCATCTCCAGTGATTTTGTAGCCTAAGAAAATGAAATCTCTCACTGTTTCCACTTTTTCCCATCTATTCACCATAAAGTGATAACACCAGATGCCATGATCTTAGTTATTTTAATGTTGAGTTTTAAGACAGATTTACACTCTCCTCTTTCACCTTCATCAAGAGGCTCTTTAGTTCCTCTTTGCTTTCTGCCATTAGAGTGGTATCTGTATATCTGAGGTTGTTGATATTTCTCCCAGCAGTCTTGATTCCAGCTTGTGATTCATCCAGCCCAGCATTTCACATGAAGTACTCTGCATAGAAGTTAAACAAGCATGGTGACAATACATAGTCTTGATGTACTTCTTTCCAAAATTTTGAACCAGTCCATTGTTCCATGTATGGTTCTGTTGCTTGACCTGAGGTTTCTCAGGAAGCAGGTAAGGCGGTCTGATATTACCATCTCTTTCCGAATTCTCCACAGTTTGTTGTGATCCACAACTTTAGCATAGTCAATGAAGCAGAAGTAGATGTTTTTCTGGAATTTTTTTGCTTTGGCCAACAGATATTGGCAATTTTATCTCTGGTTCCTCGGCCTTTTGCTAAATTCAGTTTGTACATTTGGAAGTTCTTCGTTCAAGCTTAGCTTGAAGGGTTTTGAACATTACCTTGCTAGCATGTGAAATGAGTGCAATTGTATGGCAGTTTGAACATTATTTGGCATTGCCTTTCTTTGAGATGGGAATGAAAACTGACCTTTTCCAGTCCTGTGGCTACTGCTGAGTTTAGCTTCATGCTACAATAAGCAGGGTTATGAGCCAGAATAAGTTGAAAGGAAGAAAAGAAAGATCTTACTCACCTCATTTCTGTGAAGAAAAAGATAAGAAGTGCACATTTGTAATTTCCTTTTTATTTGTATTTTTACCAAAAATCCCTGAGCACAAATAATTATAAGAGAAGCTAATCAGCAAAGGATTTAAACATTGCACTAAACCAGCTGAAAGCTAATGATGAATCATTCTGAAATCTCCAAGCACAATGAAATACAATCATAAACATAGTGTTTACTTTCAGCTACAGTCTCTAGTGATATACATGCAAAAAAGAATTAAGATGAATAAATAAAAGAAATGCATTGCTAGTCTAGTTTTAGGTAGTGATTATCCAAATGAGCTTTTTGTTAAAGTGTTGTTATTTATTGAATTCTACAGTTAATTGCCTTAGTGTGGAAACATTACATACACAGTGACTAATCCCTCAGCTGAATACTACCTTAATAAAAGAAACAACTACCCCTATCCAAAATGTTTAAAGTGCCTCAAATGACTAAGAGGAACTATTTTCATGGTGGGTGCACAAGTGAAGCTTATTAAGTTTCAGAGGTAGCAGGAAAAAGTTACATTTGGTTCTGTCATTGTCTTCATGCTGTGCACTCTTACAAAGCATAAGCTTCTGATAATAACTTCTTCCCCCAGTGAATGCTAGATTAATATCTACCTACTGCATATTGCAACTCTATGATTATCAATTATCTTCACAAAAGTAGAAATCTAATATCTTTACTTCAATAGTAATACTGTCACCTTGGACAAAAAATAAAAAGGCAAAAATGAGAGAACTGGTAAGGACAAATAAAATGACAAATAGAAACAATCACTTTTGTTTAGTTTTTGAACCATTTGGGTTGTCTGTATTTTAGTCACTTATTTGAACACTGCTATAAACAGAAGCAGGATTGTTAAAATCTTCTAGCAGATCAAAGCCTATCATCCATTTAGAAAATGTTATCCTTTAACATAATATAAACTCTATCAGTGTTTTCTATGGTCTACCCAGTTTCTTTCACTCACTCTCCTCTCCCTTTGGTGAAGAGTTATTATCTCATTCCAAGAAAACTTGGGACTTTTCCTTAATCAGTCTAATTTTAAATTTTACTTTAATGCATTCTTATATTTCAACTCAATTACATAATTTAGTGATGTCTTATGTTTACAGATTCCCCTCCTCACACACGTGTAAGTGGAAAGCCTCCAGAAGCATCCAACCCACAAAACAGAATCCTTCCAACCATCCATTAGCCAAAGTTAAAGAAAAAAAATATGTGACAAAGCAGAACACCAGACATTACAGATCACCCCCAAAAAATATTTTATATCTTTTCTACTCAAACTGTGTTTCTGAGATCAGTAGCATAGCACCCACCTGGGAGCTTGTTAGAAAAGCTGCATCTCAGCTCCTCGACTGGCTCATCATCAGAATCTGCATTTGAACAAGATCCCTAGGTGATTTATTTGCATATTAAAGTTCAAGATGAATTATTCTGTACAATTTAAGGATCTAGGCTCTTAAATACTTGGCAGGCAATCAACCAGAAGAAAAACAATTTAAAATAGTCTCCACTGTCTGATTCCTCAAAACCCCTCCACTACCCTTCAGGAAAAAAGAAAACAAACATCAGGAAGAAACATCTTGCTCTAAGTGGGAGAGTTTTGACTTACACTGGGACTTCCCTGGTGGCTCAGACAGTCAAGAATCTGCCTTCAATGCTGGATATCTGGGTTCAATCCCTGTATTGGGAAGATCCCCTGGAGGAGGAAATGGCAACCCACTACAGTATTCTTGCCTGGAGAATCCAATGGAAAGAGGAGCTTGGCAGGCTGTGGTCCAGAGGATTGCAAACAGCCAGGCACAACTGAAGCAACTTAGCAAATTTATGTTACAACTCAGGAGAAACATTGAGTTAGCTATGGAAGGTTAGTTTGTTCATCTGAAGATCAATGGTAGCAGGAGCAAGCTCCCCTAAGTGGAACACACAGAGTAGATGACTTTATTTTTAATTGCTGTCTCACTAAAATGATTGCACTGGCTTCTTTCTAACATAGTCTGAACATTCTATTTTTTCTAGCATTATCAGAGTCGTACTCCTTATCCTTCTGTAAATAAGAGCTATCTGTCCAATGTCTCTTCTTTGACTTCCAATGATATTTATTTTGAGAATGTAACTAGAAAGAATTTATACTGTCTAGATGCATTTCAGAAAGATGGATTTTTTTATTGATATTTTATATGTATATTAATGGTATGATATTTAAAGTAAAGTGTTAAAATTTGATCAGTTAAATTCAGGAATGAATAAATTCCTAAAGGAAAATGAGGCTAGCTCTACTCTTAGACAATAGGTTCATAAAGCCAAGGGCTATGGGGTTATTTTGTTATCACTATATTTCCATGTAGTCCTCTGGATCTTTATTCTATTATTTGTGAAGTTGAGATGTGAACTTAAAAGAAGGATAAGTCTAAGGTCAATGGAGTAAACCAAGAAGCCATGATTTTAAAAATTCAGCCTTGGATTTAGTAGTATAAGACTCCTGAAAGCATCAATACAAAGTCAGAATAAAGTAAAATAATGACTGAATGTAAAGTCTTCATAAAACCACTGAGGAAACTGACGCTAGGACATGTTAAATATTTTTCTGACAGTCTCACAGCAAATAGTCTCGCTTTGAATCTTGTTCTTTAACACACCTAACTAGGTGTTTTCTATCTTTTTAATATTAACCAAATAATATGTGCATTAGTCAAATGGTAAGATTTTTTAATGAAAAATAGCGGTCACTACCCCATCCCACTCTTTCCATCCTTGAGTTCCATCCCTCATAGGTACCTCTACAAACTCTGTAAATGTTTTTACCTCCGCATTTCTAAATGTTATGCATGCATGCTTATTTCTCGATTTTATATCTGTATGGACCCTGCTATGGTAGATTAGGATTTAGATCACTGATCAACAGATACAAACAGTTCCCCTCCTCCATTTCCGTAATCAGTGTTTACATTATTTTGACTATAAAAAAAATTCATGCATGAACCATGTAGTATTCCTATATATTTCCTCTCTTCCCTGGAGTTAATAATTGGCAATAATAAACAAAATATTTTATGTTTGCTTTCTCTGTAACTATCACAATTTTCATATTAACAATTTTTACAGTTTTCTCTGTAACTATAACAATTTATTCATAAATTCTCCACCACATTCAGACAAATCAGGAAATCTTTGTTTTCATCCTTTTTTTCTTTTACCTAGTACCTTAGAGCACTTCATTATCCTACCCTGATCTGTACTGACTTCCCCTACGTCTGACAGTCACTGATTTGAGATTCTTCTTATCATCATTCAGGAAATTCTCTTTTTTTTTTAAGTCTGTGTCCAGTCCTCGTAGTACTGGTTTCTAGGTCTTCCTCTTTTTAGTTTGTTGTGTGATTTTACTGCATCATTCTTTTCACTATATATTTGAGAAAGAGAGGAAAGGAAGTAAGTCTTTTCAGAGTTTTCTGTGTCTGAAAAAAAAATTCTACCTTCGTATTTGATTGATGGTTTGGATAACTATTTAAATTCTAAGATGATATCATTTTCTAGTAATTTGAAAGCACTAGCCTATTAACTTCAAGTATTTCTTGTTTTAGAGGGGCTTCCCTGGTGGCTTAGATGGTAAAGAGTCTGCCTCCAATGCAGGAGACCTGGATTCAATCCCTGGACTGGGAAGACTGCTTTTAGAGCCCTAATGCTACTATTTTATTGAGATATAGCTCACATCCACAGCATTCACCCCTTCAAAATGTTTAATTCAATGGTATTTATCATATTCAAAAGGTTGTGCAACTATCACCACTACCTGTCTAATTCCTGATCATTATCATCACTACCAAAAGAGAGTCTGAATTCAGGTGAATATGTTGGCCCTTGGTCATACCTGATCCTGGAGGACAAAGCATCTATATAAGCTGTCTCCAGGGTACCCCTCCAGGTTATAGTAGGATATAATAAAGGTATTTACAGTCTATGTAAAGTGGAAGACTATGATCGTGCTTCTGAAAATATACTTAAGAAACAAAACCAAAAACTTCTCAGTTGATCTTGAATATCCATTTGTACCACCCCTAGCTTTTAGCAGTGTCTGATACATCTATTTCCTGCACTTCTCAGATGTTTCATAGCATAAATCAGCCTATTCCTGGACACACCTTCCAGGATTCACAACTTAGACTCATTCTTTCTATACCATAAAGCCAATTACCAAGACTTCATCTCTTGCGCCACTTCCAAGTTATTTTTGCTATCGTCCGTTCTTGAGTACTTTTTTTTCTTAGTGATTGAAAACAAACAAACAAAAATTTACTAGAACAAAAACTGTGTGGAAAAATGACTCAAATAAGGGATCAGGAAAACAAAAAGCATACAAAAATCTTTAAAACAACTGAACTAGTCATTATATTTGAGGGTAAAAGACTTCTTTCAAGTTAATGTGTGAACAAGTTAAACGCCAGAGAAGCAACAGGACTTCCAACTGAAGTATCAATTAGGGGTTAGTTATAAGATCCCAAGGACATGGTAACTGACAATTCTGATATCAGAACAGTATCACCTTGAAACCCATAATCACTTGCAAATGATAAAACCTTGAGTTTAAGTGACATGTAAAATCTTCCAGAAACAGACTTAGTTGAAAAAGCTCCTAAAGTTACAGCCCACAATTTTTACATGGCAGAATCTGGTATTTATATTAAACCAATCTGAGTGTGTAACACATGACAAGACCCTTATACACAAATGAGTGCTTAATGAATATATTTTACGATGGAAAGAAGTGAGGCACTAAATCTATTGAAATATATTTTATGATGAAAAGTTAAGTGAGGCACTAAATCTATTGAAATGCTCTCATTTTTCATTGTTTATATGAAAATAGGAATATATCTTCAATTAGCCTATCTGCAATTAGCCTATCTCATTAAATAAGACAAGATACATATGATTTTTTGTATAGATTGAAAATGGGGAGGAATTTCCTTAATAATAGCAGGTCTCTAAGGTTTACAAATGCATAAAGTATTATATGTGAAGGATTGTTGGATCACTAAGTGCATGGAATATTCCCATGATATCTGACACTGAGCCTCCAAATTTGTTGTTAAACACTGGGAAGTATCTGATACCATGTAGAAATTATATCTTGCTATGTATGAAACATTTCTTTTTTGAGGTGCTTAAGTTTCAGTATTGGAGGGTGGTCTACACTATTCTAAAATAGTGGTTGTGTATATATGCATGTATGTTTAGACTATACATCTTTATGTGTAAATTATTGCTTCTTAGAACTGAAGAATGCAAATTTTAAAGGTTTGATTTATAGAAAATATTTAAGTAAAATATTCAAGATATATATAATATAACATGGTAGTTAAGGACATCGAGTCTAGGGGGAGAATTTTAAATTTATAGAGTCTGGGTGATTACTGGACTGCTTTGAACTTCATGTCATTCACTCAACAAATACTGATTAAATTCCAACATTCCAGGTATAGTTGTGGACATTGATTAGCAGCTTTTAAGCAGAGAATATCCTTCTACCTCTTAATACATACATGCTGTAAGATTAAAGGCTGAAGAGGGAGAATTACTAAGAGGCCACTTAAATAACTCGAGTGAGAAATAATGATGTCTTAGATTAAGCTTTCAACGATAGAACTGGTTTGTTCTCTTCTCTCTGTTCAATATTGGAAACATTCTTGACAAATAACTGGCATATTTTTCTGATATAATGGATATGTAATATCTTGAGATAGAGAAAAATCAACAATGACTCAAAGATTTTGTTTTGGCACTTAAAAAGAATTCTTACCATCTAATATGGTCAAGGTTGTGTGAAGGGAATGTTTAAACATGAGGGGAGGAAATTAGGAGTTCAAATTTGGATATGTGTAGCTTGAGCTGCCTATTAGATATACAGATAAACCCTTGAATACATGTGTTTGAAATTTAGGGGAGAGACCTCGGTTAGAAACACAAAGTTAGGCTCAGACAGCAGATGACATTTGAGAATGCAAGATGGGATGGTATTGTCAAGAAGTAGGTGTAGTGAGAAAAGAGAAAATGTATGTGGACTGAAACCTGAGATACTCAAGATTTAGGATATAAAAAGAGACCAGGAAATTAAATTGAGAAGGAATGGCCAGTGAGGTAGGAAGATACCCAAGAGAATGTGTATCCTGTAATGAAGAAAGATGGAGTAACTTGGCTGATAATTCAAGGGCTGAAAAGTGATCCCTGGATTTAGCAACAGTGATCTTGACAAGAGTAGTTTTGGTTAACACCTGGTTTTAGCGGGTTCAAGAGAGAAAAACTGGAGGCAGTAAGCACTGATCATTATTTCTCAGAAATATGTTGGTAAGGGAAAACAAAATATAAACTGGTAGCTAACAGGACAATTTGGGTCATGAGAGAGAGTTGTTTTTGTTTTTTTTTTTAATGGTAGAAATAATAGCATGTTGCAAGTCAGAATGATATAGTGGAATGGGAGAAACAGATGATGTATGATCAAGAGAACAGACCCACTAAAACAACAACCTTGAATAAGTGAAAGGGGTCGGCTTCAGTGACACAAATAGAGAAGGTGGTCTTAGCTCTTAATGTAGGGATTTCACCCACTGAAATGATAGAGTACAGAGCACTGCTGCTCACTGGCATGTAGACATGATGGTGGGAACTGATGAAGTGCTTCCTGTGACTGTCTCTATTTTCTCACTAAAATTGTAATTAATGCCATCATTTGAAAAAAAGGAAGTATTGGTCTGAAGAGAGAGACAGGAAAAGAGTAGGAAATATTCATTTCAGAGAGTGTAAGAGCTAACTGATTCATTTGAAATTGAAGAATATAAAGCTATTCTAAAACAAGTTAAACAGTTCTGTGTTTTCTTCTAGCCTTCACCTGCAAAGTTGCAAACACTGAACAGATTGAAAGCTTTCTTTAATCAAGACTCCTTTTTTTTTTTTTTTCCAAATTAAACAACCAAATGGAGGCAGGTAAGAGAAGTAATTAGAATGACTGAATATTAAATTTAAGCTGGATAAGAATAAAAATAAAGACACAATTATGAGAAGTACAGGAAATGTTGATATAATCAGTGGGTTGAAATTAGATGTAAAGAGAAGAGTGGATAGTCCAAGAGAGGAACAGGTGAAACTAAGACCATGGAGAGGTTACACTTATTTGGTGATCACAAAGTTTATGGTATGACCCTGTGTAGTGAGTGGCTAGAGTGTTAGGAAGGGCAAAGTCTTAAGTGGAAAGAAGGTCAAGGTGCTGAGAGGCCAGGTTATTGGAAGGATATGCTTTGCTAAGTCACCTCTGCCGTGTCTTACACTTGGATTCCATGGACTGGAACCTTCCTGGCTCCTCTGTCCGTGGGATTCTCCAGGCAAGCATATTGGAGAGGGTTGCCATGCCCTCCTCCAGGAGATCTTCCTGACTGGGGGATGGAACCCACATCTCTTATGACTCCTGCATCGGTAGGTACATTCTTTACCACTAGCACCACCTGGGAAGCCCATTGGAAGGATACTTCACACATTTATGAAGTCACTAAGAACTGTGATCGAAACAGTGCTGGGTATCACAGTGAGCCAGGACTTAAATATTCAAGACATGAGAAGGAATGAGCAGCTTGGCCGTGATGAATGCAATGAGAGTCAATGGTTGGTATAGCCTAGTGTTGTAAGAGTCAGAGTTCAGGGTTTTTAGAAAAGAAGAGGAAATGGGATAACAACACCAATCAGAGGAAGGGCGTGTCTGCACTCCACTTAAGTCCAGTGTTCTGGGGAGGATGAGAGTGAAACAGTCACATCTTGAGGCGGATGCATGGGAAGTTGTGTTATCAAGGTAGAGGGAGGTTGCAAATAAACCAAAAAAATCAAAGTGATCTAATAAAACATTTGGGGAAGAATAAGCTATTCAACATTTTTCTGGTGACCATGAAGAAAAAGCGGCAGGGTTTTAAGAGTTGAGAGAAAGAAGGGGAATCAGATAGGGAGACGTGCAGAGATGTAGGGGGATTAGAATTCCAGAAATGGCAGTGTCTAGGAACCCTGCATCTCCTGTGGTGATTGATGAACTTCACATCTCTGAATGGGAGGTATTCATACTCCCTATGTCACAAGTTTGCAGTGAGGGTAAATACAATAAGGGTAGGAACACTTAGCCTAGCACCTGGCACAACTTTAGGCCACCATAAATATTAGCTAATACCTTCATCATCCTCATCAATCAATCTGACAAAGGTACTAAGCCTATTATGTATAAGCTACATAATTTTCAAGAAAACAAAAATTCCCTCCTAGAAATGGATCTCTGAAATTATGATGTAAACACATGAAGAAACAGGAATCTTTAATAAGGGGAAAAAATCCCTCAATTAACGAACAACTATTTTTTTCAGAACAATGACAGTCATTTTCTTCCTTAACTTTAGAACTTAGGTTTATTGACTTTGTTTCACTGATTCTATGGTATTTGACATGTTGATGCTTCTGATGAAAAGATGAACAGAATTGAGATGACATTTTACATGTCAGCAGTGAGAAATACAAGAGAGACTTCAAATCCATTGCATTTTTCTAAATCAACATAGATTCCTAATTTATTTCCAGCTGATGTAACTCTTTCCATCCCAACTAAAATCCATTTTCTTTCACAACCCTGGAGAAATATCCCCATTGTCTGATATGGTCTACCAGGAAGCTTTTAAAATTTAAATTTATTTTTCCAATCTCTTTTCCCTGAGAGCCCTGTTTATTCCCCTTCCATCCTGCCCTTGGCTTCCCTCTCTAGAAACTCTCCTTTCGCAAAGAACTCAGCACTCTATTACAAGTCTGTTCTGTGTTAATTAAAATGACATCCAATCATTTGGGGGTCTGGCTCCCATAGATGTATTGCTCTAGTCTATTTGTAATTAATTCTCCACTCAGCACTAGCAGTAGCCATATCACTGGCCATGAAGGTACTTGGAAGATTAATGAAACTGGATAAAATAAATGGAGTTGTAATTCGGGAGGACAAGCTCAACATTCCCACTAAGCAGACACTGCCAAAACTAGCAGAGTGTAGCTCATCTCTTATTGAGCCATGACAGTAAACATTCATCAAGTGAATGAAAATAATATGCCAGACTTAAAATGATATCTTACTCTATGCATAGAGACTAGGATACTCTGACTCATCTTTTCTAATTAACTGTAAATAACAATGGGGTCATATTACAACAGATATGCAGTTATTTTTCAGTGAATTCTAGTAGGCATGAAGTACTCACTCAAACTGCTTGATGAGACAGAAACCCACATGTAAAAGCAGATGGACAGCTAATAAGGTTGAGCAATATGGCATGATTGGCTAGAGATGTTACAATCCCATTGGACCTCTCTCAGAAACAGGCAGTAAATCTGGATCCTAATTACAGTGGCCCAGCTCATTTTCTAATCAGACTGCCAGATAAGAAAAGGATCTCATTTCGAAGCATGAACCCCCAAATGGAGTTAACAGCCATGTGAGGAACAGAGTCACTGATTCCTGCCACAGCACGCTCAGCTTTTGCCAATGGCAAGGCCTAGAGACTTCTCTGCCAACAGCAGCGCAAAGCTGCTCAGGATGGTGGGGGCAAGCTGGTAAGCCTTAAGGTTGTGCTTTTCACTGGAAATTGGATGATCACAGGAGAGTGGATATTAACAAAGAACTCATAAAGACTAACACCACAAAACAATTTCAGTAGAGCTTGTGTGTGTATGTGTGTGTGTTTCGTTGTGTCTTAACTCTTTGCAACCCCACAGAAGGTAGCTGGCCAGGATTCTCTGTCCGTGGGATTTCCCAGGAAAGAATACTGGAGTGGGTTGTCATTTCCTCCTCCAGTGGAGTTTAACCATGATCCAAATTGGTATATAATTTTCAAGACCACTCTGATTTTAAAGTTCTGTCTCCTTGTCTCTATTTGCTTCTTCCTACAATGTGATCTGATTTAGGGATGATTTAGGATGATCTGAAATAGGGTCTCAAAACTAAGGGAGACTAGAGACATGTAAATACTGTTTATGGCAATTTCATGCTGGGCATCTTTACTTAGAGTTACTCTGCAAGTCACATCTCAGTTATCTCTTTCATAAAAAAGTTTCCAACTTGCCAGAAGCAATGTTGTTGTTGTGTGGTCACTAAGTCGTGTCCAACCCTTTCAAGACTAAACACAGCAGAGCACAATGCAATATAAATGCTCCACGTCACTTACCTTCCAAATCAGTTAGGGGGATCAAAAACGGCATTTTTTAAAAAGTGGAATAGATTATAATAAAAAAAGTGTGCATCATAAGTAGAAATAATATTTTTTTAGAGTCTTGTTCGGCTATTCACATGCATGTATGTCTTTTATTTAATTTCTTTTCATTTACAAAGGGCTGAGGGACTTTCCCAAAGTAAATAACACAGCTCGATGCTAGGCATGACACAACTCACGTGTTCTGAAATCTTGTTTGCTATTTTCCTACTAGTTCACATAATGATGTTTCCCTGATAATGGCCATGGCAAAGGTATAAATATTCTGTTAACAGAGCACAAAAGGGAACTTCATATAATATATAATAAAAAATTACTCCAGATGATAAATGTAATTTGTGTGACTATGACAGATATAATCAACATCATAAAATAGGAACTAAGTCTCACAATGCTCCTTTAAATGGGTAGAAGAGTTTTATAAAATAACTTCTGTTCTCCATTTTTTTTTTCACGGAATTATAAAGGGGGTTTCAAACTCATGCCATCTCTCATCTCAGTATATCATGGTGACTTATTTATCTCTGAAATAAACAGGCATTAGAGAATATCCATTATTAAAAGTGTCACCTAGTCTGAAGAACAGACCTCTTGTGTTAAAACCTGTCATTCCTCTTATTTCCTTTTCTCCTCTATCCCTCTAGTATTCCAGACCTCCCTACATTTGACACTAATTTATAAAGTGGGTGTCTGAGGAATACAGAGTAATAATGACTTCAGACCTTTATAAGTGATGCTATTATTGGGGTCAAATCTTTTCCCTCCCTCAAGTTCCTAAATGAATGTCCATGAGGGACCATCATAAAGAAACACAGATGAATGACACCATAAGGAACCTAGAAATTCAGGCAAGTGACATTTACAAGTTAAATAGGTGCTGTAGAAAGAGAAGTTGAGAAATTCAAGGAAATGACTATAAACTTGAGTAAATTAGGCTACTGAATATTGAGAGGCTCAAAAAAAGCTTGTGTAGGTGATGTCCAAATTCTTAATCTGGTATGTTCTTAGTCGGGTCCACAGAGGGAAAGCTGGAAAGAGGAACACAGTTCCTCGTATCACTTCAATATTTCAGATTACATTTCAATAGCTGTCAAGGGTATGCAAGAGTTCTCTGGGTTGACCTTCCCTGGCGGTCCAGTGGTTAAGAATCTGCCTCCCAATGCTGGGAACACGGGTTCGATCCCTACTCCGGGAAGATTCCACATGCCTCAGAGGAACTAAGCCTGTGCAACACAACTTCTGAGCCTGCAAGCTGAACACAAGAAGCCACCGCAGTGAGAAGCCCGTGCACCATACCCAGGAACAGCCCCCGCTCACCACAGCTAGAGAAAGGCCATGGCAGCAGCAACGACCCAGCACAGCCAAAAAGAAATAAATTTTAAAAAACCTCTCTGTGTCAAGGAAGGAAGTGAAGCAGAGCAGTGCACAATATGACTGAATGCCTTAATTACAAAGAATTTTACTTATTTTTCCTCCTTAAAATAATGTATCTGTTTTATTTAAGGCAAGATACAGTGCCCTGAAATCCAAGTCTTTTCAAAGATAACCAGGCTTAAAAGTAAACCATTAAGCAGGTCAGTGTCTGGGCAGTTAAATCAAATCACAGCACAGCTGGAACATTTTCCAGCCAATCAGAGATCATCTGTCTAATTCTTATTGTAGAAAAGGCAGTAACATTATTCCTAGTGCTTCCTTCCAGATAAATGATGTACTTAATATTCTTGTCAGGCTCCAGTGCTAGATGGTCTTCAATTTTAAAATGATGACAACCAAATGTGTGAAGGCACTTTAGGAAAAGATTAGAATTTCATGGGGATTATATTAAACATCTGGGCCCTATACAGGGCATGTCTTAACACGCAGAGCCGTTTGTCCTTTAAATCCTGATCTGTCATCACTTGTCCCAAACCTACAATTTGTTAATAATTGAGAGGTTTCTTCAGTACTTGAGTAATCTGGAAGTGTGATACTCAGGTTCTGTTAATATGAATATAAAATTCAGAAATTCATCATTACCTTTTTCTCCTGCACATTAGATTCTTTTATATTTCTAAGTATCTTCAGCTGTTGCATTTTATTTTTTCCACAGGTATACAGTTCAGTATTACACAACTTGTACCCTACTGGATACCACAGTAAACTGGATATCAAAGACCTGAGTTTAAGTTCTTCCTCTGTCCCTAAGAGGCTCTGTGACCTCAGAGATTCTACTTTACTCTTGGGCACAAGTTGACTGCTCTGTGCAATTTTAATGGGTTGACAAAAATATATGTGCTAAATGGCTTCTCTAGATACATGAATATAACAGTGGAATTTCTGACCCTAAGATTTCGGTGACTCCAAATGTTATGCAAACTGATGGGTCAACTTATAATATCCCTTGACATGAAAATTCATGCATCCTGCATTACTGCTATGTCTGAAACTTGTAGTGGTCCCCAACCTTTTTGGCACCAGGGACTGATTTCGTGGATAACAATTTTTCCAGGGACCAGGATGGGGAGATGATTCCAGTGCATTACATTTATTATGTGATTTATTTTTATTATTATTACATTAACTTCACCTCAGACCATCAGGCATTACATTTGGGAGGTTGAAGACCCTTGCTTTAAAGGCATTATGATAAAAACCCTGATTCAATCTTTAATGTATCTCCTAAACAGGATTAGGTTAGTGTGGAGGGATATCTGAAGCTTGCTAGAAACTACCTATCTCAATGGTTCAGACTTGAAGGAACTGTTATCCCTAAGTAGCTTTTACACAGTGTGAATTTATATGGAATCCTCTGGGTAATGAATGGGGGAGTATAAGAACAGTAAAACTATGATCAAATCAGTGTGACTGGGTTTTGGGGAAAAAAAAACAACTCTGAGATTTTTCTAGTAAAAATACACAGATTGTCCACAGAAAAACCTGCACATGGATGTTTATAGCAGTTTTATCTATAATTGCCAAAACTTGAAAGAAACCAAGATGTCCTTCAGTAGGTGAATGGATAAACAAACTGCGGTACATCCAGACAATTGCATATTATTCAGTGTTAAAAAGAAATAACCTACCAGGCCATGAAAATAGATGGAGAAACTCTAAATGTATATTACTAAGTGAAAAAAAAGCACTCTGAAAAGGCTATGTGCTACATGAGTCCAACCATATAACATTCTGGAAAAAGCAAAATTATAGAGACAGGAAAATGATCAATCTTTGCCAGGGGTTGGGCAGTGGGGAGGAATGAATAGGGCACAAAGGACTTTTAGGATAGTGAAAATTCTCTGTGTGATATTATAACAATGGGTACCTTCATGTACATGTGTCCAAACCCACCAAATATACAATACAGAGGGTGACCTGTAATACAAACTATTGATTTTGAGTGGCTATGATGTATAATCAGTCTAGTCAAGGCTATGGTTTTTCCAGTGGTCATGTATGGATGTGAGAGTTGGACTCTGAAGAAAGCTGAGCGCCAAAAAATTGATGCTTTTGAACTGTGGTGTTAGAGAAGACTCTTGAAAGTCCCTTGGACTGCAAGGAGATCCAACCAGTCCATCCTGAAGGGGATCAGTCCTGGGTGTTCATTGGAAGGGCTGATACTGAAGCTGAAACTCCAATACTTTGGCCAACTCATGTGAAGAGTTGACTAATTGGAAAAGACTCTGATGCTGGGAGGGATTGGGGGCAGGAGAAGAAGGGGATGACAGAGGATGAGATGGCTGGATGGCATCACCGACTCGAGGGACATGAGTTTGAGTAAACTCCGGGAGTTGGTGATGGACAGGGAGGCCTGGCGTGCTGCAATTCATGGGGTCACAAAGAGTCGGACATGACTGAGCGACTGAACTGAACTGAACTGATGATGTATAAATTTTGGTTCACCAATTGTAACAAATGTACCACTTTGGTGAGGGATATTGATAGTAGGGGAGACTATGGATGTGTAGGGCAGAGAATACATAGAAAATCTCTGTACTTTCCCCTCAATTTTCCTATGACTCTAAAACTGCTCTCAAAAACAGTCATAACACATAGAGATAATTACAATACAGATTTCATTTTTTTCCACTCCTATTTTTTCAAGTGTGTTGATACAAATAAACAGACAAGGTGCCCCTTAAATTACAACTAACAATATTTTTTATAGAATGAAATAGATAAAATTTATACAAAAACTCTATCTTTTTCAAGCTCTGTTGGAATGACACAATTTTCAGAGTTCTTTCTCAGTCAAATTTGTATTTGGCTAAGGTGTAGGCAGAATGCAATAATTCAGTACTGGAGTAGTACATATTCACTATTGCATATTACAGTCTATCCTAATAAAGACTCAATATCCTACTACAATTGTGCTCATTTCACATGCTAGTAAAGTAAGGCTCAAAATCCTTCAAGCTAGGCTTCAGCAGAATGTGAACCAAGAAGTTCCAGATGCACAAGCTAGGTTTAGAAAAGGCAGAGGAACCAGAGATCAAATTGCTAACATTCACTGGATGATAGAAAAAGGAAGGGGATTCCAGAAAAACATCTACTTCTGCTTCCTTGACTATGCTAGTCTTTGTATGGATCGCAACAAACTGTGGAAAATTCTTAAAGAAATGGGAATATCAGACCACTTTTCCTGCCTCCTGAGAAACCTGTATGCAGGTCAAGAAACAATAATTAGAACTGTAAATGGAACAACTGACTGGTTCCAAATTGGGAAAGGCGCACAACAAGGCTATATATTATCACCCTGCTTATTTAACTTCTATGCAGAGTATATCATGTGAAATGCTGGACTTGGATGAATCACATGCTGGAATCAAGATTGCTGGGAGAAACAACAGCAACCACAGATATGCAGATGATACCACTTCAATGGCAAAAATTGAAGAGGAAATAAAGAGCCTCTTGGTAAGAGTAAAAGAAGAGAATGAAAAAAAAGAAGTCTTGAAACTCAACATTCAAAAAACTAAGATCACAGCATCCAGTTCCATCACATCATGGCAGACAGAGGGGAAAAAGTGGAAAGAGTAACAGGTTTTATTTTACTGGGATCCAAAATCACTGCAGATGGTAACTGCAGCCATGAAATTAAAAGATGTTTGCTCCTTAGAAGGAAAGTTATGACAAACCTAGACAGTGTATTAAACAGCAGAGACATTATTTTGCTGAAAAAAATCTGTATAGTCAAAGCTATGGCTTTTCCAATAGTCACGTTCAGATGTGAGAGTTGGATCATAAAGAGGGCTGAGTGCTGAAGAATTGATGCTTTTGAATTCTGTGCTGGAAAAAACTCTTGAGAGTCCCTTGGAGAACAAGGAGATTAAACCAGTCAATCCTAAAGGAAATCAACTCTGAATATTCACTGGAAGGACTGATGTTGAAGCTGAAGCTCCAATACTCTGGCCACCTGATGTGAAGAGCTGACTCACTGGAAAAGACCCTGATGCTGAATAAGACTGAAGGTAAAGGGAGAAGAGGGTGGCAGAGTATTAGATGGCTAGATAGCATGACCAACTCAATGGATATGAATTTGAGTAAACTCAGGGAGATAATGGAGGACACAGGAGTGCAACAGTCCATGGGGTCACAAAGTATAGGACACGACTTAGTGACTGAACAATACCCTACTACACACATCTTCTTCATTTATGACTGCATAAGTGATTTCCCAGAACTTTATGTCTGACTAGTAAAATGGCCTGTCAGCATTAAATTATAAATACTTATATATAGAATTAATATACAAATACATTACTATATATGAATATATTAATTATATATGAATCTATTAATTATACAAGTCAAAGAAGTATGGCCATATGTGGACAGTTGATGACTCCAGAATTGCTTGCTGGTATTTCAGGTGTTTGCTAACTTGTGTCCAGCTCTTTGAGACCCTATGGACTGTAGCCCACCAGGCTCCTCTGTCCATGGGATTCTTCAGGCAAGAATATTGGAGAAACCCTCCTCCAGGAGATCTTCCTGACCCAGGGATTGAACCCATGTCTCTTACATCTCCTGAACAGCCAGACAGGTTCTTTACCACTAGCACCACCTGGGAAACCCAAATAATCTGATTATGCCCTCCGTGTGTTAGTGTTATAGGTAAGTGTAGCCTGAAGTAGTCTGATGGGTTAGACGCCTCCAGTGGTTCAGCTGTATTAGTCACTCAGCAATGCTCAAATCCCTGCAACCTCATGGACTATAAGCCTGCCAGACTCTTCTGCCTGTGGAATTCTCCAGACAAGAATATTGGAGTGGGTTATCATTCCTGTCTCCAGGGAATCTTCCGGATCCAAAGATCAAACCTGGGTCTTTGCAGGCAGATTCTTTACCATCTGAGCCACCAGGGAAGCTCCCATTTTTTAATGTGAAAGTCTTCTGCACTTATGAAATTTCAAATATTCTATTAGTGACCGTACCATATTTGGATTAGAAAAGCGGAGTTCAATTATCAACCCCAGACTAAACTTGGGAATGTTTCTAACTCAGTTCTTGTTTATAAAGTACAGGACACAGCTCCATATGCACTCAAACAGCTGCACATGATCTACAAAGTGGCCCTCTAATAGAATGAATGCTGACTTCACCATCTTCTTAATTTCAAAAGCAAATACACCTATGCTGACCCAGGACTGCGAGAACTATGATAGTGTGGCTACATCAGAAAACATCCCTGTGTCATCTTCTCTATAAGTTTCATCATTAAGTCAAGTGAACAGAAAAGATCTTTAATAAAGTTAAGAGAAGGATTGTACTTTCTTCACATGCCTTAAAATAGGTTAACTTGTATATCTTCCACTGGATCCACAGGACCCTGCATTTCTCAACAACATTTGGCTAGCCGCCAATAAAATCATCTTCTGCAGTGTACTTCCCTTCTGTCATTTCACTTCAAGGTTTTATAGAGAGCCATTTCAAGAAACTGCCATAATAAGATTGTTTCCACGTTTAGACATAAAACTGTGAGATGAGTCTCCAACTTCCTGTTTCCTCTATGCGGTCCCATGCAAGAAACTACTTTTAAAACTACTCAAAGAATAAGTCTGCTTTCTTCTTCTTGATAGGAATTTATGCGAGTCAACATGCTTCTCTTTATCCTTTACTTTCAGAATGCAAAAACTAAGTTCAAGCTCAGTAACTGTTAAGCCTCAGGAAGAGCATTTAGTCTTGGTTGACCACACTCATTTCTAGGTAGCATTTATTTGACCTATGTGTACAGTATATACATTAAGCTTAAAAAGCATACACTTGAAATAAAAGCTGTAAGTAATCTAAGTAGATTTTTAAATGGTGAAATTTAAATTGAGAAGAGAATTTGCATTATCTAGGCTTTTAATGAGATGACTTAAATAAAAGCCATTTGGAAATATAAAGTATATAAGCTATGTTGATTTTATTATGATAACAATTGTATAACATGAGAGATTTTGTATAACCATAGTATTTGCAATTACTAATTTACATATCTATTTCTCTCACAAGATTATAAACCTTTTGAAGGTAAACATAGTATATATCTTAGTAATCAGTTTTTAGACAGTGCTTAACACAGAGTAAGACTTCAGTAAATGCTAAATAAATAAAGGACAAGAGATGGCCAAATGTAGAATTGCAAGGATGCAATGGTCTTACTGATCATATTATTTATAACAAGAACATGATACATTGTACAGACTTTAACATTATCAATTATCAGAATCATCATAATCTAAAAAAACAGTCATAGTGAGAGCACTTCATTTTTCATCAAATTGTCATTTTAAATCATTCCAAGCTTTTTTTTTTTCCCTCTTGGCGCAGTTTCAGCAATGCTTTAAACACTGCAGAAGGAAAAGCTTTTAGAGCTAAACGCATCAATTACACATAATCTTGTGATATGTTCCTGCCATGTATCCTTACTCATTCATCCTCAGCCCACATAATGCCATCTACTTATTTTGAGCACACCTTGCTAACAAGGAGAAAGAAGGGAGAAAGAAGCCTTAAACTGATTTAATGTTCCGGAATGATGCTACTTTTAAAGTATACCCTCGTTTGGGAAAAAAATGTTCTTATATTTTCAATGACATTATTGACTCTAAATGAGTTGAAAGTTCCCATAAAGATATGATCTAATCATTCTGACTTTTGGGATAGATGATCTCTGCATGCATTCCTTTCTGTGGATCCAGAAAGTGAAACAAAGAATTACCTGATCAAAGTCCTAACTTTAAATATCCAGTGACAGCAGTCCTGATTTGATTCTTTACTGAAGTTACACTTTGGTGAAACCCTAGCAGTGTAAGGATAGGACTTGGATTGCTCATTTCATGTGGCAGGTTCTCTGGGATGAGCTGAAAGCTGTGTAATTTAATGGTGGACTGAGCAACCAAGAATGCATTTCAGTGTCTCAGCAACGGCAATCTGACTTAAAGCCATACACAGAAGAAAGGGAATTACAATCTCACTTGGTTCTATTCATTGCAATAATATCATTCAAATGATATATTTATAATAAACATTTAAAGAAGGCTTATCAGTCTTTCAGTATTTCTACCATCATTTTTTTCCATTTATTTTTATTAGTTGGATGCTAATTACTTTACAATATTGTAGTGGTTTTTGCCATACATTGACATGAATCAGCCATGGATTTACATGTGATCCACCATCATTTTATTCTTTGATTTTGACAACATCTGTATGGAGTACAAATGCACCCAGAAGGTAAATTTTCTTAGGATTTTAAACTTTTAAAGTTTTTTGAACAACAGTTTAAAAAAAAAATATGGAACTAAAACTCTGGATATCCAGTGTGTGAAGTAGAGTTGACTTCAAACCCACTTTCTGTTTTAGCAACATTTTATGCACTTACATACTTGCATTATTGTATTTTATACATTGCTGACATAGATATAGGAGGCCTAGGGTGTAAACAACCTGGCAACTAGAAGTGTTTCTTTAATTAAAGCAGTTAATCATTTATAATATGAGATAAAGATTCTGGTCCTTGGAACATCATATAAAATTTACTTAGCGAACATTAATTGCTGAAATGCAATAACTTTTATATACACCAAATTTCTTAATAGAAATTAAATTAATATTTATGCCAGTGAGGGGATGGCTGGTCTGGTGTGAGGACTGATAAAATCGTGGCACCTGCTTAACATTCTAGCCCTACTAGCTGCTTCTCACACTGAGGTAACACCATATCCTTCTAGACTATGGTAACAGCTCTCCCCAAACGTCCCTACATCCATGACTGTCCACTCTGTTCAGTACTGCCACAGTGATCATTTGAAAATGCTCTATATGTCACCTGCCCATGAATTTCATGGCTTCCAACTGAACCAAGGATCAAATCAAAGATTCTTAACGTTGTTTATAAAGTCTCATATTAATCACTCCTTTCCCACTCTCGGGGGCTAATCTTCTCTGTCACTCCATACTCCTGATATTTTGGTCTTCTTTTGGTTCCTAAGTCCGTAAGCTCTTGTTCACCGGAGTTCTCAAGCCATTCTTCCCTCTGGGAAACATTTCTCTACCCTTCACCTGACACATACATGACTCCACTTTCTCTCATTCATCATCTGCCTAAAAATTCTTCTTTAACCCCCAATTCCAATGATGTAAATAAATCCTTCTGTTAAAATACCATATCTACTCTTGTTTATTTTGGATTCCAGATTTTATCCATATTAAGGTTCACTATCATCTCCATGAAACAAAAATTAGGAAAATGGAAAGTTAAGCCTCTCAAGTCATTCATCCACTATATAGAACTATCCAGATATTTGGGCAATAGGTCAACTAATTGGAAATATGCTTTATTTACACAGTAAATCTACAAATTCCAGAGTGGTAAAATGTATTTGCGAAGTCAGACAGGAATTCACAACATCATACCACAAAATACAAAACTATGGCTTGAGTTGACTTTTAAAATAATAACATATCAAATCTGTTTCATTCATAAAGCAGAATTAAAATTGTAGATTATCCAGAGAAAATTTACAGCATGGATTATGTCATTTTACATAGCAAGTTTGACAGACTGGCCAAAATGGCCATGGACTATGTTGAAACAGATTCTGGGAAGCAATCAGATTCATCAAGGAAGAGTGCTGTGCCATAAAAGAAAAAGAATGAAATAATGCCATTGGCAACAACATGGATAGACCTAGAGATTATCATGCTAAGTGAAGTAAGTCAGAAAGAGAGACAAAATATATCACTTATATGTGGAATCTAAAATATGATGCAAATGAACTTATCTATAAAACAGAAACAGACTCACAGACATAGAGAACAGACTTGTTGTTTGTTGCCAAGGGGAAGAAGGATGGGAAAGGACAGAGTGGGACTTGCGATTAGCATATGCAAACTGTTATATATTAAAAGGATAACAACCAGGTCCTACTGCATAGCACGGGGAGCCATATTCAATATCCTGTGATAAACCATAATGGAAAACAATATAAAAATCATGCATATACACACATCTGTATGTATATATACATATAGGCATAACTGAATCACTTTGTTGTATAGAAGACATTAACACAACATTTTAAATCAACTATACTTTGATTTAAGGAAAAAAAAAAAAGAGTGCTGTGATATCTATCCTGGGCAGATAAATGGTGATTCACTTTACATTTGAAGAGGAAAGGATCAAAGAGGTGAAGAGACTTCATCTCAGCATGGAGGAGAATAAGTGAAACACGGAGTTTAGGACTATTGACTATTTCTCTAGGGCATATACCACTATGTTACAAATATTCACTGATCTCTCAATGGGATATAGAACAGTGAAACTCTTTTCTTTCCTTCTGCCTTCCACAGCATCCTGTTCTCTGGTATTGTCCCACTCTATTGGTCATTCTTGTCTCCTTTGGGTGTATTTCCACTGTGCTCAACCTCTAAATCTTGGATTCCTCAAGAAATGTCTTTGTTATTAATTTTCTTCCTAGGTGACTTCATTCCATCCCATGACTTTAAATATTTTAATGCTGAGAACCACAGCCTCCTATTTCCAGCTGACTATTTCATGTCTCCACATCTAAATATCAAAAATTTAATTTTAATATGAACAACACAGAATTATTGATTTAATGTCCAAACCTACTTCTATACCATTCTTCTTCATTTTTGACAATATATAATTTTTGACAATATATAATTATCTCGACCCAATAACCCAGCAGTTTTCCTTGGTTCTTCCTTTCCCTTCTTCCCCATATTCAATTAGCCAACAAGTTCTGTTGACTCTAATGTCAAGTCATAGCTGAAACCTTCCACACTTTTCTATTCATGGCTACCACCCTAGTCTCAGTCATCATTATCTTTATCTAGATTATTTCAAGAGCCACCAAACTAGTCTCCTTCTGATTTTATGTTTATCTCTTGCTTCTGCCCCTTTCTATATGGTAGTCACAGTGACATTTTTCAAAACATGGAATCTTGTAGTGGGTCTTGCTTAAAATTCTCCAATGGCTTCTTATTAAACTAGGATGTAAACTCGCACCCCTAACCTCGGGTTGTAAAGCCTTACACAATAATGACCATTCCCACCCACTTATGAATTATCATTTTATAGCACTTATCCTCACCCATGGTGACTACAGCCATGAAATTAAAATATGATTGCTCCTTGGAAGGATAGCTATAACAAATTTAGTATATTAAAAAGCAGAGATCTCACTTTGCCAACAAAGGTTCATATGGTCAAAGCTATAGTTTTTCCAGTTGTCATGCATGGATATGAGAGCTGAACCATAAGAAGGCTGAGTGCTGAAGAACTGATGTTTTTGAATTTTGGTGCTGGAGAAGACTCTTGAGAGTCCTATGGACTGAAAGAAAATCAAACCAGTCAATCTTAAAGGAAATCAACCTTGAATATTCATTGGAAGAACTGATGCTGAAGGTGAAGCTCCAAAATTTTGGCCACCTGATGCAAAGAGCTGACTCACTGGGAAAGATCCTGATGCTGGGAAAGATGGAGGGCAAGAGAACAGGTGTAAAAAGAGGATGAAATGGCTAGATATCATCACTCATTAAATGGCCATGAACTTGAGAAACTCAAGGAGATAGTGAAACACACAGAAACCTGGTGTGGTGCAGTCCATGGGGTGGCAAAGAGCTGGACACCATTCAGCGACTGAACAACAAGACCTCACCCACTACATTTCAGCCATACAAGCCTTCTTTGGTTCCTCAAATATGCTATCCTCATTTATACCTTAGTGTCTTAGCATTCCTTGGAATACTTTCCCCAGTGAATACCTTGTTCTTAACATTTGGAGTTTGTCTTAAGTTTGACTAAATGATCTTTACTAATAATCAGTCTAGGCTTCCCTGGTGTCTTAGATGGTAAAGAATCTGCCTGCAGAAGACCCAGGTTCGATCCCTGGGTTGAGAAGATCCCCCAGAGAAGGGAATGGTAACCCACTCCAGCGTTCTTGCCTGGAAAATCCCAGGGACAGAGGAACCTGGTGGGCTACAGTCCTTGGAGTTGCAGAGTCGGAAACTACTGAATGACTTTCAGTTCATGCCAATCATCAGTCTACAGCAAAGCACCATAACCTTTCCTTCACTTCCTTCAGTATACTCTTACTAGGCCATATAGTATTCATCATTTCCTGAGAATTCTGTTGCCTATTTATTAATTTGCCATTCATTCATCATTACCTGTATCTCTTTACTTGAAGATAAAATCCGTAAGAGCAGGGAACTTGTCTCACTTACTACCCCTAAAACACATTGGGTACAGAGCAAGCATGTGATATGTATTCACTGAATAAATAGACAAGTGTTCTAAACAATGTTCTACATTTGATGTAACACTGATCCCTTTTCAAGGTCATGAAACAGATCTGTAACCTTAGACTACATTCTTGTGGTAATTCAGTTTTTAGATCGTTCTTCCTCCAATCAGTTGGCATATAATTAGAACTTGTAAACATTTATGTAAGCATACCTTTATTAGAAAAGTAAAACTCAGGCAGGAACTAGAGAAAGAAGAGGAGCTACATGCCAAATTAAAATGCATGTTTATTATTTTGTATGAGTGATTACCTGATAGCACTTACTTACAAATAAGAGCATAACAAATAAAAGTTTTCATCTGAAATTACATAAATGTTTCTTTTTTCCAATTAATAATGCATCTGAATTCAGAAAAATAAAATGTAAGTACATTTCTTTAAAACCTTCTTTTCATGATGTGCAATCATTTTCTATTGTTCTGGGTGTGTCATAATTAATCTATGCGTCACTCTCATGAGAAATTCAGGTTTCTACCTGGATGGGAGGGGATGTCTATGTAAATTATCCTACATTGGCCTGGTTATATATCTAATAACAGCTCCTGCAAGCATGCTTAGCTGCTCAGTCATGTCTGACTCTTTGCGACCCTACAGACTGTAGCCCAACAGGCTCCTCTGTCCATGGGATTTCCCAGGCAAGAATACTGGAGTGGGTTGCCATTTCCTCTTCCAGGGGATCTTGCTGACCCAGGGATCAAATCCACATCTCCTGGATCTCTTGCACTGACAGGTAGATTCTTTAAAACTGAGACACCTGGGGGGCTAATAACCCTTCAGTTCAGTTCAGTTTAGTCTCTCAGTCGTGTCTGACTCTTTGTGACCCCATGGACTGCAGCACACCAGGCTTCCCTGTCGATCACCAACACCTGGAGCTTACTCAAACTCATGTCCATCGAGTCAGTGATGCCATCCCACCATCTCATCCTCTGTTGTTCCCTTCTCCTGCCTTCAATCTTTCCCAGCATCAGGGTCTTCTCTAATGAGTTAGTTCTTCGCATCAGGTGGCCAAAGTATTGGAGTTTCAGCTTCAGCATCAGTCCTTCCAATGAATATTTAGGACTGATTTCCTTTAGGATGGACTGGTTGGATCTCCTTGCAGTTCAAGGGACTCTCAAGAGTCTTCTCCAACACCACAGTTCAAAAACACAAATTCTTTAGCACTCAGCTTTCTTTATAGTTCAGCTCTCACATCCATACATGACTACCGGAAAAACCATATATTTGACTAGACACACCTTTGTTGGCAAAGTAATGTCTCTGCTTTTTAATATGCTGTCTAGGTTGGTCACAATAAACCCTGGTGGTGGTTTATTCGCTAAGTCGTGTTCAACTCTTGTGATCCCATGGACTGAAGCCTGCCAGGCTCCTCTGTTCAAGGGATTCTCCAGACAAGAATACTGAAGTGGGTTGCCATTTCCTTCTCCAGGGGATCTTCCCAACCCAGGAATCAAACCCAGATCTCCTGCACTGGTGCTACCAAATGCCCCAGCCATAGGCACCAGGAGCAAATTAATACCTATATCTTTTGCTTAAAAAAATCTTAAGAATTAGTCTAACACACTAAAAGGTAAATTCCATCATGGGTGGCTGTGTTTCAGAAGAATGGCTTTTTAAGAGTTCAAACCTCAGGATCAAAATAACTGTGCTTTATTTTGTTGAGATAGAGGCAGTGAGGAGCAATAGGCTGTTGCAAGCTGAAATCTCAAGTATGTTAAGCTTGGAGAGAGGAAAAAAAAATTTCTAAATGACACAGAAAGGAGGCAGCCTGCTCCTGGGTAGGCAGGATCTGCAGCACACACGTGTCACTGACAACCTTGGCTTCTGTACTAAGCACATGCTCCTTCCAATTCCACCAGAACTGAAGTTCCTACAGGATATTTCCAATACCTCTAGGTATTAGAGAACGTGGAAAAGCAAACTGGTGTCAAAGAGTCATGGATAATTATTCTGAGGCAAGATTATTATAATCTTGTAACCAGCTACCTTAAAAAATAACTATAGTGGACATCATTGCTTACCAGACTATCTAAAAGAGTGCTTCAGATATAGAAGCGTTTCCTCACATGGAGCAGTGAGCACTGCAATGGGAGAGGGAAATGGGATACAAGCCTCAATGAATTCACCCCCATTTCTTCTCTTCCTTCCTCCCTCCCTCCCCCTTCCTTCCTTCTTTCCCTCCGTGTGTGCATATGTGCCTGCTTAGTTGCTTCAGGCATGCCTGACTCTTTGCGACCCAATGGACTGTAGCCTGCCAGGCTCCTCTGGCCATGGGAATCCCCAGGCAGGAATACTGGAGCGGGTTACAATGCCCTCCTGCAGGGACTCTCCCTATCCGGGGATCTAACCCGCCTCTCCTGTGTTGCAGGTGGATTGTTTACCAGTGAGGCACCAGGAAAGCCCTCTTTCCCTCTACTACCTAAGAAATTGTTAACAAGCATGAGCATCTACCGTGTTGTCAGGCAGAAGAGATAAAGAATTGAACAAGACAAAAAAAAGTTCCTCTTTCATGGTGATTCTGGAGACAGAGAATGAACAAACTGCACTAATTAATAAAATAATTATAGTGTATAATAAATGCCACAAATACAAGAATCAGGCTGATGATATGAGATAATAATTGCAAGAGTCCATTTTAGATGATATAATCAACAAGGGCCTTAAGCTGTGGCATAAAAAAGGATCTAGTCATGCAAAAGATTAATAGGAAAAATTCCAGCTAAATGGGACAAAAAGGCTTAGGAGCAGAAAAAAAAATTATTGTGTATAAGAATTTGAAAAGTCAACATGATTGTAGCAGTGTCATCACGGGAAGCCTGGGATTATGAGAAGATGTAACAGGAGGCAGGGGCCAGACTTAGAGGTGAGGAAGTATATACACAACACCTACAGACAACAAATTGAGCACTATTCTAGAGAATATTTATGCCTAAAAGCTGTGCCTGTGCACCCACATGACAAGCAAGTACACTTGACTAGATACAAATCGCACACATAGGTCTGAAAGCCAGGACTACAGTATATTTTCTATGCTGTTTCTAGCGAGCAAGATACACTGACACAGCTGTCTGGAAATTCTTTGTAACAAAAGTCCAACAAAAGCATGGAGGGAAAACATGAACTCATATGAAAATCGGTTAGGTATTCATATGAGGGTATTCAGTTAGGGTTGACGGATACATCAAAAAGACTGTTGTATAAAGGGAAACAGAAGCCTGCCAGGTCAGGAATTTGTAGTTGTTTCTAAGCCAAAGCACAAGTTTAGGAAAGGTGTTTAAACATACAGAGCAATAGTTTTATAACCTATATTATAGAATGTTGGACTTAATTACTGAGTTTCAACTTTTTTAAAATTTTCATAAGGCACCAGAACACTCTGCATTTACTTTAAATATATTAGATAAAGAACAGAGTAAAACAGAACAGACAAAAATAGATAGGTACTAGGGGAGATAAAGGGTCACGGACCCCTGAGGTCAAGTCTTGAACTTGCTGTCATAAACCTTAAGGCAGTTATGACCAAAGTCTTGGATGATCCCAAAAGTTCTTTCGGCTGTAAGATTATAAGATTCTATCTTTGCATTCCTTGGAAGCCAAATATAGATTTCCAAGGAGGCAGAAAGGTCCACACAGCAAACAAAGCATTTTAAAAATAAATCTATATTGGTTTAATCAGGTCCCACTTGTTTACTTGTCTTTTTATTTCCATTACTCTAGGAGGTGGGTTATAGAGGATCTTGCTTTGATTTATGTTATCGAGGGTTCTGCCTATGCTTCCTTTAATAGTTTTGTACTTTCTGGTCTTCCATTTTGAGTTTATCTTTGTGCATGGTGTTAGAAAGTGTTCTAATTTCATTCTTTTACATGTAACTGTCCAATTTCCCCAGCACCATTTATTGAAGAGGCTGCCTTTGCCCCATTGTATATTCTTGCCTCCTTTGTCAAAAATAAGGTACCCATAGGTGCATGGGTTTATTTCTGGGCTTTCTATCTTGTTCCATTGGTCTATATTTCTGTTTTTGTGCCAGTACTATACTGTCTTGATGACTGTAGCTTTGTAGTATAATCTGAAGTCAGGAAGGTTGATTTCTCTAGCTCCACTCTTCTTTCTCAAGACTATTTTGGCTATTTGGGGGGTCTTTTGTGTTTCCATATGAATTGTAAAATTTTTTGTTCTAGTTCTGTGAAAAATGCCATTGGTAATCTGATAGAGATAGTTTTGAATCTGTGGGGTGCATTTGGTAGTATAGTGATTTTCACATTATTTATTCTTTCTACCCAGGAACATGGAATATTTCTCCATCTGTTTATGTCATCTTTGATTTCTTTCATTAGTGTCTTATAATTTTCTGTGTACAGTTCTTTTGTCTCCTTAGGTAAGTTTATTCCTGACAAGTAAACAAGTGGGGCCTGATTAAACTTAAAAGGTTTTGCACAGCAAAGGAAACTTTAAGCAAGATGAAAAGACAACCCTCAAAACAGGAGAAAACAGCAGCAAATGAAACAACTGACAAAGGATTAATTTCCAAAATGTACAAGCATCTCATACAACTCAATGCCAGAAAAAACAAATAACCCAATCAAAAACTGGGGAAAAGACCCAAACAGACATTTCTCCACAGAAGACATACAGATGGCTAACAAACATGAAGAGATGCTCAACATTGCTCATTATTAGAGAAATGCAAATCAAACTTACAGTGAGATTTCACCTCACATCGGTCAGAACTGCCATCATCAAAAAGTCTACAAAGAATAAATGCTGGACAAGGTATGGAGAAAAGAGAATGCTCTTGCACTGTTGGTGGGAATGTAAATTGATACAGCCACTATGGAAGATGATATGGAGATTCCTTAAAATAAACTAGGAATAAAGCCACCATATGTACTAAGTCACTTCAGTTGTGTCTGACTCTCTGCAACCCTGTGGAGCATAGCCCGCCAGGCTATGGGATTTTCCAGGCAAGAGTACTGGAGTGGGTCACCATTTCCTTCTCCAAAACCACCATATGACCCAGCAATCCCACTCCTAGGCATATACCCTAAGGAAACCAAACTTGAAAAAGACACATGTATCTCATTATTCATTTCAGCTCTATTTACAATAGCTAGAACATGGAAGCAACCTAGATGTCCATCGACAGAT
Organism: Muntiacus reevesi; assembly: GCF_963930625.1. Lineage (NCBI taxonomy): Eukaryota > Metazoa > Chordata > Mammalia > Artiodactyla > Cervidae > Muntiacus > Muntiacus reevesi. Next base: position 14,230,861 of record NC_089265.1, on the reverse strand, counting down.
GAATGGGTAAAGAAGGTGTGGTACATATACATAATGGAATATTACTCAGCCATAAAAAGGAACACATTTGAGTCAGTTCTGATGAGGAGGATGAACCTAGAACCTGTTATACAGAGTGAAGTGAGTCAGAAAGAGCAATATAAGTATCATGTTCTAACACATATATAAAGAATCTAGAAGAATGGTACTGAAGAATTTATTTACAGGAGAAACAGATATAGAGAATATATATATATATAGATAGAATATATATATAGTGGAGAAACAGATATAGAGAATAGACCTTCAGACATGGGGAGAGGGGAGGAGAGGGTGAGATGTATAGAAAGAGTAACATGGAAACTTACATTACCATATGTAAAATAGATAGCCAATAGGAATTTGCTGTATGGCTCGGAAAACTCAAACAGGGGCTCTGTGTCAACCTAGAGGGGTAGGATGGGGAGGGAGGTGGGAGGGAGGTTCAAAAGGGAGGGGATATGTGTAAACCTATGCAGATTCATGTTGAGGTTTGACAGAAAACAACAAAATTCTGTATAGCAATTATCCTTCAATAAAAAAATAAATTAAAAACAAACCTGTATTGGGAGACTAGTAAAACATTATAACAGGAAAGAAGCCTATCTGCTAAAACATACAGTAGTTCTTAGTATTGAACTTGGTCTACATCAAATACCAGAAGTGAGCAACAGGAATTAAATCAGGAAGCCAGGGTGAAATACTGGAACAGAAATCACAAATCAAAATTAGAGATTTTTATCAGAATTATAGACAAAGGGAAGGAAAAACACAAAGTTAATGGTAGCAGATAATGCTTTAGGCAAATCATGAGAAGAAAACAAAAATCAGAGTTCAGGCCAAAGGGTTTGTCACTGTAGCACAAGAAGTTGGACATCATAAGAAGAGCTGATACCAACTCATGAACTGGCGGCTGTTAAGTCACAGGAAATCAGCGGGTAGTTCTGGGTTCCTGGATGAAGCCGAGTTGGGTCAGTAGGTAACTCTCACTAGTAAGGTGTGGTTCCTATCTGCCAACTGTGTGCAACCACACTTGGACCGGTGGGCCCAGTGGGTCTCCTCGGCTTATACTGTCTTTCTTCTTTACTGTCTACCTAATTTGCTTTGGAAATCTATCTGCTCACCCTGAGACTATAACAAAGAAAACAATCCAGATCAACAGGGCAACATCACAGCTACTTTTTATGGCATATACCCAGCAGTCAAGCCATGTTGTGCTAGAAGAAACATGTGATTGGGCTTCTGCAGAAAGACCCAGTTCTGAGATCACTGACCATTAACATATGATTTCAGTCTAGTTATTTAAATCATAGTTTGCTCATGTGAGACAACAGGAATAAAAATATTTGTAACCAATATGCATTATATAAATGAAAGAATCTCTGGCATTTCCTCCATTTCTGCAATGCTTTAGTTTGAACAATTTTTTTTTTTTCTATTGATGTATAGTTGTTTATAATACTGCATTGGTTTCAAGTGTACAACATACTAATTCAGTACTTTTATAGACTGGACTTCATTTAAAATTATTACAAAATAGTGGCTACATTTCCTGGTGCTGTACAATATATTCTGTTGCTTATTTATTGATACATTGGTAGTCTATGTCTCTTAATCCCATACCCCATCTGCCCTTCCTCCCTTCCTTTCTTCACTGGTAACCACTGGTTTATTTTCTATACCTGCAAGTCTGTGTTTGTTTTGTTGCATTCATTCGTTTCATTTCTTTTTTTTTAGAGTCCACGTATTAGTGATAATATAGAATATTTATCTTTCTTTGTCTGATTTGTTCCATTAAGCATGATACACTCTAGGTCCATATAAAACAAACAAACAAACAAATAATTTTACTACTGTCTTTAACATATTAGAGAAATTTTCAGAAGTTCTGAGCCCTTTTATTCTGGGAGACTAAAAATATCATCCTGTGTAAATAGCATGGAAACAGAGCTAGAAAGGGACAATGGGCATATCTTTCTCTCCTTTTTGGTTTTTAATGCCCGTCCCATGTCCTCCCTCCCCCGCCCTTATCTCAAATTCTAAACGGACATTACTTCACTCATAAACAGGCTTCCCTGGTGGCTTAGCTGCTAAAGAATCCACTTGCAATGTGGGAGACCTGGGTTCGATCCCTGGATTGGGAAGGTCCCCTGGAGAAGGGAAAAGCTACCCACTCCAGTATTCTGGCCTGGAGAATTCCATGAACTGTATAGTTCATGGGGTCACAAAGAGTCTGACATGACTGAATGGCTTTCATTCACTCACTCATATACAAAAGACAAAGCAAATTGATTATGAATTTGGGCCCTGCCTTTAGGAAGTGATAGTTTTCTGGATCTGTTCAAGGCATATCTATTATTTCATGAGGATATTACATGTTTAAAGGGAAATTTCTCACATTTGAGATACAGCAGGAGTGAGATTTTCTACACAATGTAGAATCTTACATATCTTACACTCTGGTTCTCAAAGGGGTAAATTCTTGGTGTGGATATACAGGATCTGTATATTTATACATAGATGTTGCTTCAGCATGTTAGCCATTATAGATAAAAGTAAAAGACTTTAACTCTCACTTATAATAAAGAAAAGTTTATTATCTTGTCTTTAGAAGGTAATTTTTGTATAAGAAAATACTTTTATTTTTAATTGATAAAAGCACCCAGACCTCTGTTTCCCCTCAAGCTACTTCTCTCTTTTTCTCTCTCATTCATAGTTTTTAATTTTTTACTTCTAGGTTTCTTAAAAGAGTTCTCTCTCACTGTCTACCTACTCAGTGCTGTATTAACTTCTCAATCTACTGCATTTTGTTTTGTCCCCTAGTTCATCACTAACAATGTTCCTAAAGAGTTAGCATCTACAGTGAATAAACCTCTGACCCAGTCAAGAATCTTTTTCTTCTTCTTTTTTAGTATATCAAGAGGAAGCATAAAGCAGGCCATTATATCTGGTATATCAACATCATTTTTCCCCCTGGTATTGACCTGCCCTTTCTTTAGGTCCCATTTCTCATGACAGTAATTGTCTATGTGCACACACAGACATTTAGATAAGGGAATGGCAACCCACTCCAGTATTCTTGCATGGATAATCCCATGGAGAGAGGAGACTGGTGGGCTATAGTCCACGGGGTCATAAAGAGTCAGACACAACTGAGTAACTAACACTTTCACTTCACTTCTGTACACACACATGCTGCTAATGTAGAAATCACTACCACAACATGCTTAATCAATAAGCTAAAAATCCTAATGAGCAGAGTTTGCACCAATGAGTTGCAGGATCTTCTATGAAATGTTTTGAAATAACCAGAAAAATTTGCAGAACTCTCTGAATAATGATAATGTTAGGGCTTCCCTGGTGGTCCAGTAGTCAAGATTTCCCCCTGCAATGTGGGGTTCCATTCCTGGTTTGGGAAGACCTCAGTTCAGTTCATTTCAGTCCAGTTGCTCAGTCGGGTCTGACTCTTTGCGACCCCATGAATCACAGCACCCCAGGCCTCCCTGACCTCACATGCCACAAAGCAACTAAGCCTGTGAGCTACGAGCGACAACTCCTGAGCCTGCGCCCTAGAGCTCACCTGCCGCAACTACCGAGCCCGTGGGCAGCAGGTACCAAGCCCACCTGCCCTAGGGCCCATGCTCCACAACGAGAGAAGCCACTGCAAAGAGAAGCCAGTGTTCTACAACTAGAAAGTACCTGGTCCCCACTCTCCTCAAATACAGAAAGTTGGTGCACAGCAACGGACACCCAGCATAACCAAAATAAAATAAAAATAGATAAAAATATAAAAATAATGTGAAATATAATGCTGCATGCACCTATAACTATTATAGGATTTTGTGCTGCATGAAGGTGGGGTTGAATGCTGTGGCTTTTGTCTTCTAGGCCAGGTACCAAGAATCTCAAGCATCATTCATAATTAGTTCTGGCAGGAGAAAGAAATGCAGAACCATTCAAGGAGGCAACAGATGGAAGTTCGTTCCACTTCTGTAAACTAGAACAGTTAGATGATCACATTTAAAAGTCAGGCCTTGCTTTAGGAGGATTTCTAAATTCCTTGGATTTGGTGAATATATGAACCATAACTAAGTTCAGAAGATCCAGATGGATAAGAAACATTCCCTCACTCCCCATTACTGAAAAAAAGTTTTATTAATATTTCTGCTCAAATATATTCACTTGTTGATACATTACTAGGAAAATCACATATATTCCCTCTCAAACCTCCACCAATGTTTATTTGTTTTTACATAATATGACTTCTAAAATTATCTAACTGCTATTAGGAACAATGAAAAAATGCTCAACTTTCTCTTAATCTTACTTTGCCCTTATTCAAATAAATGTAAGGAGTAAGGGTCATGCCAGCATAAGGCTGGCCTTTGGAGGAATATGTGATTAATTGATCAAGAAAGACTATGCATGTGTTATGTCAGAGACAATAGAGTTGGAAAGAAGAGATTTTACAAAACATTCACAAGGTAGAGACTCTATTTTATTATTTTAGGGTTGGAATGTGAGAGAGGAATCAAATATAAGGTCAGAACTTTGTTTTGGGAAATTTATGTGAGCAGCCACAGTATTCTGTGAAAGAGAATTAAGGAGAATGTGAAAATGTGTTAGGGGAATGAGCTCATTGGGATCATGTTAAACTTTTAGGTGTTTTCAGGTCATATACACTGAAAATTTCAAAGGAGAGTGAACGAGTAGTTCTGGAGCTAATGAAAGAAATGTGAGGTGAAGACTTCCTCTCTCTTCCCTACACACACACACACACACACACACACTCAGGAAGAATAGATAGAGTGAGGTGGATAGGGAACGGAGATCATACTCCCCGAACAATGCTGATATTTAAAACAATAACTTGATCAGAAAGTTTCCATAAAAATCATTCAAAGTAGCTGGAGGGAAGGCAGGATCAAATGACAAAGATGAAAACTAAAGAGGGACTTTGAAAAGGAGCTCGTTGTCAACAGTTTAACATTTTGTAGAGAGGCCAGATCAACTGAATCAGCATCTTCAGTTTCTAAGAGGGTCCTTGGTGAAGCGGGTGGAGAAACCAAATAACAATTCATTGAGGAGTCAGTGAAGGCTGATCACACGGCAAAAAGTTTAGTCATAAAAGCAAAGTGAGTCATGGGCACATCTTTGTTAAGGGACAAATAATTTGAAAACAGCTGTGTTTTTATACTTGGGTATTTTTTAACATAGAATCAATTTGGGTAGCTTTACATACTCAAGGAAAATTTTTAGCTAACAGAGACATTTATTACTTAGGAAAATGAAAGAGACTGAGCATAGTTGAAAATTAAGGAAGGGGAAATGGGGTTTAAAGCAGAAATACAGAAGCTACCATTATTAATAAAGATCATCATTTTCCTAATCCATCTGGCTTCCAAAAGAGGATGTGCATTAACTCATAAATATGACTTTTTCCTTGTCATAAATATGACAATGTGAATTGTCATCCACATTCATGTTTTCATTGGCTAAAACTAATTATCAAAGGTAGAATAAGATATGGAAGACAGTCACGCTAAGAAAGATCTCATACTGGATTCCTTCTGAATTTCAAAGTAACAGTGACTGTCAGCATCGGCACCAATGCATCAAGAACCTAAACCTGGACTATAGTGTCAAAAGCACTGCCACACACCTTGTCATTTGGCCTTCTCACTAATATTTGCAGTAATCTTCTGCAAGACTTGTTGCAAAGGATCCAATAGCCTATTAATTACATTAGCAGAATGTATCTCTCATGGAGTTGTTCTAAAAGAAACCAGAGGGAACTGAATCCCCATCTTGGTCTTTCTGATTCTTTCTCAGTAGAAAATCTGAAATGAAAAGATTGCTTTTCCCTAAGCCATTTTGCCAGGGGCAGCAGTCTGAATCAGAAAGAAAATGCTTGGGCAAGTTCATTTATCATCACTCACCTTTTTCAACTCAATAAAAGAGTCATTATTATTTTTTTATCAACCTCATTTTCTTTTCAAATCAGAGATTAAGCTATTCTTTGCAATTTAGGCAAACTGTAGGTGGAAGACCCAGGTTACAATTGGACAGAAAGTCACATTTAGTATAACATTAAATAATAATCTTCATTCATAGTGGCTAATTTTACATCTGAACAACTGTAATATCCATCGTTAGAAGGGGTCTATGCCTTCATTAATTTTATTCTAAAAAAAAGTCCTCTCAGAATATTTTTGCCAAGTATCATATGAGTTGCCTGGCAACTGCTAAGAACAAATGCAAAGAAAGAGAGGTGATTTAATAAAGAACTTAGACACAATCAAAACCCTGTAAAAATGAATTTGATACCTGCTTTACTCAGAAAAAATAAATACTACCCCTTCAGCTGATTTTAAATACAAAAATTAATAACATTGTGAATCAATTATTAATACAATAAACTTAATAAAAAAGTAAGACATGGAAAGTGGTGAAAAGTAAACAAAGACACATTTAAGATTTTTTTTTTTTCCTATTCTACAATGCAGTTTGTTCAGCTATTAGATCCCAGGTCTTATGAATGTATTGTACTCACAGTCAACAATTTATAGAAATTTTGCCTGAGAATGTGAGGAAGCAAGAAAGAAAATCATACCTTATCTTGCATAGGAATTTTACAGGTTTGGGAATTTAATAGGTTGGCAGGTTTTGCAGAAGCATGAAAGAACACAAAATATTAAAGAAATGAAAAGTTATCATCAGTAAATGGTATTTAAAGAAGAAAACTTCAATACAGAGCCCAGTAATTTCTGAGTCATGTAAGGATTTGATTCAGGATTTAAACAACAAAAAAATTGAGGCCAGGTATACTCATTCTTTTGTATCAATAAAGAAAGTTTTGGTTACAAATAATAAAAAGATAAATAATTCAAGAAGAAATAAAAAATGATTCCATGGATCCTGGGCTATTTCATGTGATCTTGGCAGGCACAGAGATTTAGCCTGCAGGGACAATCTCCCAGACATCTGAATGTCCTCAGAACTTTCTCTTTTCATTTTTCATCTTCTTGCTATATAGCACTTCCTTCTGCAACTTTATCCAAGGGAAGAAACAGGACCACTAGCTGAGCCCAAGTCTCATTTTTCTAAGTTTCAATGCCAGAGAGCAACAATTACCTTTGTCTTCTTATATTTGGCTTGAAACATCTCAAGGAAAGACTTGCATTGGTCATGCTTGGCTCAGAAGTCCATTACAGAATCATTAACTGTGGTCAAGTATTTAGACTCTAGTGCTCATTGTCTCCACTGGGACATAAAATCTGAAAAAGAGGAGGAAGAATTTTCCCAAAGGAGGAAAGTATATTAGGAAGAAGTCGGGAAGGCTTCTGGCCAGACATAATGAGTAAGGAAATAAATATGTTCATACCGAATTTCTGTTTCTTGGTTTGCCATTTGAATGTAACATACTCAAAAGTTGACTCGCAAACACTATATTTAGATGCCTGGCTCTGCTTCTCTTTTAATGTGTTTCATACTTCTAATCATCCTATTCTTGCAAGGACTGAAAAAGAGTAGGATGGAGAAATAGGGCTATGTGCCCATAACCCAAGGTGAGCTGTAAGACCCTTGAGACCACAGAAGACTGTCTAGGAGGTAATCCTCATGCTTTCAAGACACTCTCCAGATTGAGAGTGAGCCCTGCTGTGTATGTGAATCACATTTTCTCATTCTGCCATTCAAACATGCAGTTTCTAAGTAGGGTCTGAGTCGATGCTCAGAATGTTCGGTGGCTGGTCGGGAAGCTGTGACATGCTTTGCAGCAGACATTTCTAAAGCACAGATGCTGGAGGGTAAGAGATGGCTAAGTAGAATGCTTTCTTTGGAGCAAAGAGAATTTAATTCACCTAACATATTAACTTTCCCTTCTTAGAGGAATCAACTCATTCTCATATCAGTTTACAGGAAGTTAACTGCTGCCCCTGGGAATCTGTACCTGTCAGTTATCAAGCTCAAGCCATAAGGAGATGAACTTCCTAATTTGCACTTTGAGTGGCAATGAGTAAAGGATGCAGCCCCTGCATTATTCACAGGGTGTGAACTATTAACAAAGTAAAGAATGTTAAAGCTGGAAAACATTCTGCTCAACTTCAAAGTGTTTTAGTTTAATTTTCTCAAAATGAGCCATATTCAGTCTTTTTGTTGACTGTATAGAACAGGGAAATAATATTCTGGATAACCTATATGAGAAAAGAACCTGAAAAAGGATGAATATATATTCAATTGTTGAGCAGTCAAATGAGAAAACTACAGCAGGTATTGTCTAAACAATGACATAAATGTTCATTTTTTGAGAGCTGATAAAGGTTTTCAGGATGAGTGTTCTTCACTTTGACTTATCTCTACAGCATGGACATTCTCATCATTCTTTGAAGAGCCCCAAATCCCTTAGCATAGCAACATTTAAGATCCTCAGCAACCTGTCCTCAACCTGACCCAAGAGGGTTTCCCTCTTATAACCGGGTGTGACCACAGCAGACACTTCACTGTCCCGAGGAGACATGTTGCACTTCCCAGTGTCTTCCCTCTTGCTCCTGCAGACCCTCTCTTGGGATATGCTTTCATCTGATTCTCTGGAATCTTGAAGGTCAGCTCCATTCCCACTGTTTTTGTAAAGGCTTCCCCAATGCCCATCTATCCTTCTATTCCTTCCCTCTCAAATCGGCAGCTATGTGTCTTCTTTTATGCATCCACAACATTTACAACAAGTGTTTCATTATATAACATTCAAGATGGCACATTTGTATATTCTACCATCATTGCAGGTTCCAAATTCTAAATTCTGCTACATTTATTTCTGTGAGTTTCCTCTCTCCTGGTTGTCAGAAATTCCTGTGAGATCATGTCTGCTTTATTGTGTATCCTAGAGAGTACAGTGCTCACATACTTATTGTACTATAATGTGTGTTCTTCCCTCTTTTGTAAGTTTCTTTAGAGAGGGACACTTTCTTCAACTTAATTTAGAACTCTGTTACTTAGCTACACACCTGTGACAGAACAGGTCATGAGAAAGCATTTTCTGAATGAGAATCAGTATGAGCATGGAATTGCTTAATTAAATCACTGGGCCACCAATTTAGATCCTAAAAGCTATTTTTCTGGGTAAAAACTCAGCAGTGGCCACAGGACTGGAAAAGGTCAGTTTTCATTCCAATCCCAAAGAAAGGCAATGGCAAAGAATTTTCAAACTACTGCACAATTGCACTCATCTCACACACTAGTAAAGTAATGCTCAAAATTCTCCAAGGCAAGCTTCAACAATATGTGAACCGTGAACTTCCAGATGTTCAAGCTGGTTTTAGAAAAGGCAGAGGAACCAGAGATCAAATTGCTAACATCTGTTGGATCATAGAAAAGGCAAGAGAATTCCAGAAAAACATCTGCTTTATTGACTCTACCAAAGTCTTTGACTGTATTGATCACAATAAACTGTGGAAAATTCTTCAAGAGATGGAAATACCAGACTACCTGGCCTGCTCTTGAGAAATCTGTATGCAGGTCAGGAAACAACAGTTAGAACTGGACATGGAACAACAGACTGTTTCCAAATAGGAAAAGGAGTACGTCAAGGTTGTATACTGTCACCCTGCTTATTTAACTTATATGCAGAGTACATCATGAGAAACACTGGGCTGGATGAAGCTGGAATCAAGATTGCCAGGAGAAATATCAATAATCTCACATATACAGATGACATCACCCTTGTGGAAGAAAGTGAAGAAGAACTAAAGAGCCTCTTGATGAAACTGAAAGAGAACAGTGAAAAAGTTGGCTTAAAGCTCAACATTCAGAAAACTAAGATCATGGCATCTAGTCCCATCACTTCATGGCAAATAGATGGGGAAACAGTGGAAACAGTTGCAGCCTTTATTTTCGGGGCTCCAAAATCACTGTAGATGGTGACTGCAGTCATGAAATTAAAAGATCCTTGCTCCTTGGAAGAAAAGCTATGACCAATTGCTAGTCAGCATATTAAAAAGCAGAGATATTACTTTGCCAACAAAGGCCCATCTAGTCAAGGCTATGGTTTTTCCAGTAGTCATGTATGTATGTGAGAGTTGGACTATAAAGAAAGCTGAGTGCCAAAAAATTGATGCTTTTGAAATGTGGTGTTGGAGAAGACTCTTGAGAGTCCCTTGACTCTCAAGGGACTGCAAGGAGATCCAACCAGTTAATCCTAAAGGAAATCAGTCCTGAATATTCATTGGAAGGACTGATGTTGAAGTTGAAACTCCAATACTTTGGCCACCTGATTCAAAGAGCTGACTCGTTAGAAAAAAGCCTAATGCTGGGAAAGACTGAAGGCAGGAGGAGAAGGGGACGACAGAGGATGAGATGGTTGGATGGCATCACTGACTCAATGGACAGGAGTTTGAGTAAACTCCGGGAGTTGGTGATGGACAGGGAGGCCTGGCGTGCTGCAGTCCATGGGGTCGCAAAGAGCTGGACACGACTGAGAGACTGGACTGAACTGAACTGGGAAGGTTAGTAATTTGATACTCCTTCAAAGTCATATTCTTTCTATATTTTTTAACTTTTTATTTTATATTGCAGTATAGCTGGTTAACAATGTTGCGATAGTTTCACTTAGACAGCAAAGGGATTCAGTTATATATACCTATGTGTCCATTCTCCCTCAAACTCCCCTCCCATCCAGACTGCCACGTAACATTGAGCCGATTTCCCTGCCCTATATAATAGGATTAAAAGTCATATTCTTTAAATATTTGTTCAAGATTCATTTAGTGGGCACAGGGCTTGTATGGGTGACATTTTTTTTTCTCTTGACACTATTAATCCTATCACCTTCTATAGGAGTGGGTGCTAACTGACTATAATGTGGGGATTCATATGTGAAGGCCTGAATAAACTCGTATCAAATTTGAGGGTTCAGATGTTAATTCTACTACTTATAGATCAGTATTCTAGACTTCCCTTCTAGACTTCCTTTAATTTAGTTCAGATTACAAGGTTCACCCATTACTTCAGCTATGATTTCTAAATGACTAAATCCAATTATTAATGAATTGTAAAGACTTGCACAACATCTAGCTTTTTACAGTCCTTAAATCCTTTATGCCTCATCTTTCTCTTCTGCAGAATGGAGATACTGACCCCCACCTTGTCAGGATATTGACAAAATAATACAATAAGCATATAATACTCAGCTCAGGGTCTGACACATGATATGTGCTCAATAAAAGAGAACAGGTTAACAGGAATATTTTGTCCATTAGAGTCTACCAGGACTGTCCAATAAACCTTTCTGTGATGATGGAAATGTTCTATTGCTATATTGTTTTTTACAGCAGATATAAACCACATGTGGCCACTGAGCAATTAAAATATGACTCATGTGACTGAGAGATTCAATTTATTTTAATTAATTTTCATTGAAATAGCTACACGTGGCTACTGGCTCCCCATAGTAAACAGCACAGGAATTGTGCACTAGCATTGAGAATGGTGCTATGTCTCACCACCTCACCACCAAAGATTAGAAAATTTCTGGCATATAAATAAGGGTTTTGACATGCTTGAGGAAAGAATCAAGTGAGTAACCTTTAAATGAAGTGGAAAAGTAGGATGGAGAAAACAAAAGCCATGATTCCTGGCACCCCAGTGGTGGAGAAAGGAGAAACTAAGTAAACGGAGTTGATATATTTTATGGTGGCCACAGTCTGCTATGGGCCAGTCAAGTGCCAACCAGAATGAAAACCCTCAAGCCAAAGACAAACTCATACAATATTCCAACTGGAATTAAACTAGCACTTTCTCCTTTCAATGAAATCACTATCCCGATATGAAGATAAAAACAAATATCATAGAGGAGGAATTTAGGGAATATGCAGGCAAGAAGAGTAGGCAGGAGCAAAAGAAATCCATTGCCCTGGTGCTGACCTTAAAATTGGGAGCCCAATTCCACAGCTTCCTCGGAAGTGCTTGGAATCCCATCGTAGTCTCCAAGCTTGAAAAAACCATATATCTTGCATATTGCCTACTGCTCTTCGTAAACTAATACCACACAGGAGGAGGACATATATATAAAATTTGCTTCTCTCCACGTCTACCACTGTTCCTCAATATCCCTCACCATCTGAGTCAAATGGTCATTTTCTGCATTCAATAAATTAATTTTTGTTTCCTTCTCAGGCTATTCATGTAAGGATATCAGGTTAACACTAACTTGTCATTCATTCTAGCTCAGAATATAAGTTTGAGGAAAGACTGAATATCATGAATCATTCAAAAAGATCAAACCAGCAAGCAATATAGAACCAAAATTCATATTTCCTGGGCATTCTAGGGTACTGGAATAAGATAATTCTAGCTGGGAAAGAACATGTCACTTAGAATAGATGGGAGAAAAAGTCTAATGGAAAGATCATGGAAGGTCTTGTGTGCTACACTCAGCAAGGCGATTAGGGACATTCAACAGGAAAGAAAAGAGGATGAAAATGACATTGAGAAGCCCTGGGTCATCTGAATACAACATTCCAAATTCCACTATAGATGTGAAGAGGATGCAACCAACAAAATGGATTAAAAGGCACCTATCATCCAATGCTACACATTGACCTCTATCATGCACCAGTCAAGGTCAGAAGGATGGGAAACAGACTTCAGTTCCACTAGAATGATGGGGTCCATTTACATAAGTTCAAAGCATTATTGATCTAAAAACTGAGGCTGGACCACTTTAAAAATGATTTGCAAAAATATGGCAAATATAACTGGCACATATAAACAGGAGAATACAATTGATCTCTCATTTCAGATTCAGTTGAAAATAGCAGTCCTGGGGCCATTGTTAAGTCACACAGTGGGCGCAGAAAGTTGGAAGTCTACCCAGTTTTTATTCCCCGAGACACAGTGGGGGTCTTGGTTAATAGAGCTATGAATATTCAGTGAAAGCCAATAATCAGTTTACCACAAAAATAGCAGCCATCACAGCTCCGATCGCTTATAGGCTTGCCAAGAAGGGCACCCCGTACCCACGCACATACTTGGCAAGAGATGGAGGAAACACCATCCTCTAAGCGAGGCTTCAAGGTTTGCTTTTTGATGATTCTGTCACAGGAAGGATTAACAATGCAGGACTTCCTTCACTGCTGTTTTCACAGTTCGTTTTTAATACGCCCAGAATCTCTAAGGAAGCTGTTAGCATCTAACTAAAACAGAAGAAGGCAATGATTTACATGCATTGTTGGGAAAAATAAATAAATCCCCCCAAACAGCACGTTGGTTACATGCAGACAGCCCTGCTGCTCAGAGTGAGCATCACATGGGTGCAGTGACTAGGGGCCCACCTTGGAGAGACCATCAATCATATTCAAATCTTGTTAGGCTCAGACAAAATGCTATGACTCCTAAGAAAGTCTGCTGAAACCGTGCTTCTAATTTCCTGGAACTTTCTGTCCTTGAGGATCAGGGAATAAAGGAAAGAACAAAGGCTGAACTGAAAGATTCTTAAGACAAATAAACAGGGGGAATTTAAGAACAGTCTTCCTGATGGAATGTTCACCCCAATAAGGGCCACTGATGCAGAAGAGTCCTAGGGATTCACTGTGCGCATGCTCAGTCCTGTTACCCGCCAGGCTCCTCTGTCCATGGGATTTTTCAAGCAAGACTCTGGGAGTGGTTGCTATTTCCTCCTCCAGGGATCCCAACTTGGATCAAATCTCCATCTCCTGCATCTCTTTCAGTGGCAGGCAGATTCTCTACCACTGCACCACTTGGGAATCCTGCACACAAAAGCAGGGCAGTTTGCAAAAAGGAAAAAAAAAATAGAGCAGTTGAAAATCTGAATCTTGGGGTTGGAGGCCTCCAGCTGTAGCTGCTACAGGCCTTCCTCAATACTGCCATAAAAGCAGACCATTGTGAATGAGGGGTAGGGAAAGCCTACTGTGTTTGCCCTGGAGTTAGGGAACAACGGGCCGGCGTTTTTTATTATTTTTCAGTGGCGCCGGCTTCTTAACCACACGTTACTGAAGTGGCTGCGCTTGCTGTGACACATTATGCAACAGAGTAAAGGGAGGCATGGGATAAGACATGGTATAAAGACAGACTAGAATGAGGCGCTTCGGAAACAGAGGGTGGAAGGGCATGTCCATTCTGTACCATGATCCCCTTGGTGGTTCTTTGGGCTATCCTGATAGCTCAGTTGGTAAAGAATCTGCCTGCAATTCAGGAGACCCCGGTTCGATTCCTGGGTCAGGAAGATCCCCCACCTACCCCCGAGAAAGGAGAGGCGCTACCCACTCCAGTATTCTTGAGCTTTCCTTGTGGCTCAGTTGGTAAAGCATCTGCCTGCAATGAGGGATACCTGGGTTTGATCCCTGGGTTGGGAAGATCCCCTGGAGAAGGGAAAGGCTACCCACTCCAGTATTCTGGCCATGGAAAATTCCATGGACTATATAGTCCATGGGGTCACAAAGTGTTGAACACAACTGAGCAAATTCCATTAGTGGTTCTTCGGGCTCTACATGAAGAAGCACACAGGATAAAGAGAAAAGCAATAGTTTGGGACTATCCTTACTTGTTTAGATGGTTAAGAATCTGCCTGCAATGCGGGAGACCTGGATTTGATCCCTGGGTTGGGTAGATCCCCTGGAGAAGGGAATGGCAACCCACTCTCGTATTCTTGCCTGAAGAATTCCATGGACAGAGGGGCCTGGTGGGCTACAGTCCATGGTGGTCTCAAAGAATTGGACAGGATTGAGTGACTCACTTTCTTCCAAGTGACTAATAGTCAGACCAGGCAGCAGCCAGTAGAGTGCCAGGCACAGACTGAGGGGACTGGAGCAGCCTGGAGGCCAGGCTAGGTGAAGCTGGACACTGTCTCCTCCACAACCAAGCCCATCATCAACAGAGACCGCAAGCACCAGACAAAACCAGCCTGGCCACAGCAAGGCTAGAGATGCTTCCGAATGACTCACAGACAGGCAGACTCCCTCCTCTTCTTATCGCCCATGTCATTATGCCCTCTGATCGCTGAAGCCAGACCCAGAAAAGAGGGAGGGAGAAAAATCTCACAGTCAGCCAAGCTCAGCTCCCTCTCCCTCTCCTCATGGTGATGAATGGAAGGCAGAATCAGAAAGCAGACACAACAGACTGTCTTGTCACTCAGGATAAAAAGCTGACCTACACTGTAAGGAGGAGAAGATGTTAAATTGGGCGCAAGATGGTAGTTTTAGCTGTAATGAAACTGCAATAATTTCAAGTAACCAGAAATAAAAGAAATGGAAAAATAAAGGCCAGAGATGTCAATCAGTACAGGAAAGAACAGATAAAAAGAGAGTATGTTTAAAAATAAAAAATAAGCTTTAAAATTAATACCCCACAGCTTGCAGATTACTCAATAAACCCCTTACTGGGGTAGTATATTTAATTAACAGTTACATAGTTAAGTCTCACAACAATTATGAGACAAAAAATTGTATTATACTCACTTGACAGAAAAGTAAATTGAACAAAAGAGGGGTAAGTTTCTCAGAATTCAGTGATTAAGCTGGGATTTGAAACCAGGTCCATTTGGCTCTAAAATATATGGTTCTTTTTGCTTTCAATTATCTTACTTTCCCAGACATTCGTGGTGATGGGAGAGCTGGTCTTTCAAGTTTAGAAAGCCCTTCTGGCTATGTGCTAAGTGTTACCAGTAGAATAAATGATATATAAAAGGATACATTACAGTAGCAACATTATAAACAGTAAGAGTGGGCCATTAAATGGAGAACTAGAAATAAGGTGACTAGGAGATCTGACAGCAGGCAGGAGATCAGTATCTCAAAATGTGGGCAAAATACTATGGCAGTGCCTAAATGGGTAAAGGTGATAGAGTGTGGCAAACTGCATTTTCCAAAGATTAACATAGTCGTATCCTCAGAGAGGGACTGCCCAGGTGGTGGAGTGGTAAGGACCCACCTGCCAATGTAGGAGATACAGGGGACCCGGGTTCCATCCTTGGGTTGGGAAGATCTCCGGAGGAGAAAAAGGCAACCCATTCCAGTATTCTTTATTCTCCAATGAGAGGCGGAGACTATGCCCCATCTCCTGAACCTGTGTGGGCCTTTGTGACTGCTTTGACCAACAGATTATGGCTCAAGTAGTTCTGAGATTGTGTCATGTTCTCTTGGCACATTTGGTTTTGGAAGCCTCCCACCATGCTGTGAGTAAGCCTAATCAGCCTTGGAGAGAATCAGGTAGAGAAAACCTAAAGACCCCAGTCCATCACCTTGGATTAGCTCCCAAAGCCAGCATTAGAAGGTCAGCAATGTACATGACCCATCTTGATAGCGAATCCTCATTGTACAAAGTGAAGCTTAATTTGGTAGAGTATAGAAAATAATTGTCCCTCTACTCTTCTAAGTTCTAGGCTGAGAATCCTAAGAATATAAATATTAATAGAAGAAAAACAAAAAGGTTTAATAACATATATACCTCCTATATGGGCTTCCCCGGTGGTTCAGTGGTAAAGAATCTACCTGTCAAGCAGGAGATGTAGGTTTGATCTGTGGGTTGGGAAGATCCCCTGGAGGAGGAAATAACAATCTACTCCATTATTCTTGCCTGGGAAATCCCATGGACAGAGGAGCCTGGCGGGTGATAGTCCATGGGGTCACAAAGAGTCAGACAAGACTTAGTGACTAAACAGCCACCACCACCACAACTCCTATATGCATGAAAGATTCCCAGGAAAACTGAGTAACTTCCTGAAGTGGCCGAAGCCACCACCTTAAAAACCATCTCCAGCTAAAGATAACTGAAATAATTTGAGGGTGGGAGAGCCCAGTTATGGGAGGTTACTAGCAAAAGCACAGTGAAGAATCAAGCTATAATGTAGATCCAAATCATAATTTTCTACATTGATAAGAGTGTCTAGATGCTAAGAGTCCTCCTTCTCTTCCTGGTACATACAGCGAGACACCTTTACAAACAGAGATTTCCCTAATCACTGTAAATGTTTCCCACAAAACAGTGACTTCTCAGCTTTCAGAGCTTCTTCCAGGTTGCTATTTTTAAAAATAATCAGCCTAAAACAATCCTTATGACAAAGAGGCATATTTGGGGTGCCAAATTTCACTCCCTTCAACTCCTATAAATATTTCTTTGTTATTTTTTAAAGGCCTTCTAGCATGGCTTATAAAAAATGGAAACAGTGACAGATTTTATTTTCTTGGGCTGCAAAATCACTCCAGATGATGACTGCAGCCATGAAAGAAATAAGAAAAGTTTCTTGAAAAAAAAAGCTATGACAAATCTAGACAGTGTACTTAAAAGAAGAGACATCACTTTGCTGACAAAGATCCGTCTAGTCAAAGCTATGGTTTTTCTAGTAGTAACGTATGGATGTGAGAGCTGGACCATAGAGAAGGCTGAGTGTCAAAGAATTGATGCTTTCAAATTGTGGTGCTGGAGAAGACTCTTGAGAGTCCCTTGGACTGCAAGGAGATCAAACCAGTCAATCTTCAAGGAAATCAACCCTGAATATTCATTAGAAGGACTCATGCCTAAGCTGAAGCTCCAATACTTTGACCACCTGTTGCGAAGAGTCAACTCATTGGAAAATATCCTGATGCTGAGAAAGATTGAAGATGGGACAAGAAGGGGGTGAAAAAGGATGAGATGACTGGATAGCATTGTCAACTCAACAGACATGAGTTTGACCAAACTCCAGGAGATAGTGAAAGACAGGGAAGCCTGGCATGGTGCAGTCCATGGGGTCACAAAGAATCAGACACAACTTAGCAACTAAACAACAACAGTAAGTATCGGTTAAGCCATACCATGCAAATATTCTCAGCTATGTGCAAGGACAAGCTGAGAGTAAATGACAGGCATATGTATTAACCTCAGTGTATGACCATTCATTGTCAATCTATGAAATTAAAACTCTGTATTTAACTGGCAATCAAGAAAAAACAAAAACAATTTTGTTTTTTGAGGAGCCATTCCTGCAAAACCTTACCAGAACTCTAGATTTATACAGCATGTTAATACTTCTCATTTTGTCAAGACTAGAAAGTTTGAGAATGGTTTGTTTCATAGTAATAGATAAGCGATACAGTAATCCCATCATAGAAAGTGGACAAGAGGAACTGAACTCTTGTCTCTCACTGTGGGGGTGAACTCATGACAGGACCCTAGCCTGGAAGAAGTGGCTTACGAAGCAGAACTTCAGAAGTGAGGAGCAAGATAGATTATCTGTTTTTAGACCATGGGTAAAAAATAGGGACTTAGATCCAGGGACTTAAATCCAGGAGCAAGATAGATTGTCTGTTTTTAGACCATGGGTAAAAAATAGGGACTTAGATCCAGGAATCCAAGATATAAGCCAATTAGTAGGTACTCAGTTAGGACAGGTTTAACAGATCTGACTTGATGTTCAAACAGGTAACTGGCCTCAGATGCAGAAATAAGCAGGGGTTATTCTGAGGGGCTGGAAACTAAGGCACGCATTTACAAAGTTTTGTACCAGACCACAGGTGTCATTTCAAGATTTTAGTACCAGCATGGCAAATGAGTTCCAACTTCCAGACATCTCTGATTTATTAGTAGTGGTTGCCTAGAGTAATATATTGAGAAAGACTGTGAGATAGCGTCTGGGCTCAGCAGGAATGACTAGGAAGACTGATTAATGATGTCTTTCACCAGCGCAATAAAAGCTACGTGACATGCATGCCACACATTTCCTAACCCTGTGTTAAATGTGACTAATTGCTACATTGTCAGTAGGGCCCCTTCACAGGACCCAGCATAAAAACAAATGCAAAATATCTTTGTTGCCTTGTACAGTAGCAGATGTGTTTCCCACAAATTGAGGAACAGGTCTGCAGTCAAGATGAGTGTTAAATTGGTATTCTGAACTAATTTGTAGTATGACCTTGAGCAAAGCACTTGATTTCTTTTCCTCTTTTTTTTTTTTTTTTTTTTTTTTGTGGGACAAGAATATATTATAAGATCCTCCTAACAAGGTTGCTATGAGGGTGAATAAGAGAACATGATGTTTTGTAGAATATGAAGCCTACTAGCCTACATGTAGCTATTAAAACCTATTTTATTATAGCACATCCTTTTCCTACTTAGACCAAACCTGGAATCATATTTGTTCCAACCCTTTCACTCTCTGTATCTAATCCATCACAAGTACTTTTTCATCCTTCCAAATAAAGCAAAAGTCCTTTCCTTTCTGTTCCCACCAAGGTCTCCCCATTTCCTTTCTTACTTGACTGTTACTACTAGTCTCTAAGTCGTGTCCTGCTCTTTTGTGACCCTGTGGACTCTAGCCCACCAGGCTCCTCTGTCCATGGGATTTCCCAGGCAAGAACACTTGAGTGGGGTGCCAGTTCCTTCTCCAGGGGATCTTCTCAACCCCGGGATCAAACCCTCATCTCCTTCATTGGCAGGCCAATTCTTTACCACTGAGCCACCATGGAAGACTCCTTTCTTATTACCTATTACATATACTATGACACTGTTCTTAGAATTGGTGTGTTTTCTTTGCAAAAGTGGTTACCTACCATTGGATGAGGCTAGAGGTATGAAAAAGTCAAGTCAGAACAAATGGTGTAGGAGAACTGGGTAGAGAGACCTAGGAATAGGTAAACAGACCTACAGACCAGGAACTGAACAGAACAGATCATAACCAGATGTCCAAGTGCTAAAATTCCAGAAATAAAAATCTATTAATATTAATAGAAATTTAGAAATAGAGTGGGAATCAGAAGCCTATGGTCTGGAATCCAGATTAGAGTTTGGCCAGCAGGAGTCAAAACGCAGGGACAGCTAGAGACACAGGGCATTTCTAATAAATCCACATTGTTATCAAGAATTTCTGATATCTGCTTCCCCCAAAGTTGCCTTTCTGTGTTTCTCTGTTCTACTCAGAGCAGTTTATTTTTATGTTTTTTTTAAATATTGATTTCCATATACAAATTATCTTAAGAAAGGGTGATTTGATGTTAAAAACTTGGAAAGCCACCATCCTACATGAGTCTTCCTGTATAATTAAATAGATCTGCTTGCTACTTCTCAAACATTCAGTACACTTTTCCATCTCTACTTATAAGGTGCTCTCTGACCCAGCTTCAGACCCAAGTCCTAACTCCCTTCTAGCCTGCCCTAGTGAAATCTTCTCCATTGTTTAAGACCTAGCTCGCAGGGCTCCTATTCTGAATTAACACCTGGAGGAACTTCTCTCTCTCTTTCCTTACAATGTTTTTAATATTACCTATTTAGCAATCATCACACATCATTCCCAGGTGTCTTGTACAAATGCATATACCTGATTTCTTCACATTAGATCACAAGCTAACTCTCAAAGGATATCAAGAATGATATGCATGCTTTTTATATTTCTTACTGCAGTTTACCTATCATATTGGGCCTTTTAATAGTTTTAAATAAATATAAAATTGATTGAAAACATTTTTTGCTATAAATGGATTCTACTGATTCTAGAATTAACAGCTGGAAAAAATGAAGAGCACATTAATTTTCATCATGCACAAAAAACACTCAGATGAATCATTTCTTTAATCACAAAACAAGCACCAGGCCTCAAAGGGTATTTCTGTAATCCTGTGTGTTGGGTTTAGAATTTTTTTCACTACTTGGATGATTTCAAACTATAATTTTTAAAAGCAGAAATTTTCCCATGCACAGAAAATTTCTATCACCTATTCCATCTCTTGGATAAAATTAATCGTTTTTATTTCACAATGCCAAAGAATTTTCAAAGACATCCTATCCTTTTCTAACTTCAACTGCAGAGATAGTGTTTCATCTAACTTGTGTGAAAGTTAGTTAATTTAATATGAAAAATCAAATTAATAAGAGATAATACACAGAAATCAGCTCTGCATGATTATTTTATTTGAATACATATTGTGGAAGCCTAAGTTCCTTAGTATGTAAAAGAGAACAGAAACAGTATTGATCTCTGAGGAAGTAGAAAGAGAAAGAAAACTCTTTAGTGGTGAAAAATTTGTATGACTTCAGTGGAACTGAGGGAATATTCTTGCCTCCCAATTTATATATCACAGTCTAGAATCATAACTGGTCTCAAATTAATTTACCATTCTCTTTGTAGCCTGTATTTCTTGGTTGACTAGGTGATAATCTCTTGACTTCACGTTTGCCAAGGAAGTGTATCCACTATACACAATCTTCCAATCTACTGGTAATGAACATGAAGGAGAGATACAAGTACCAAGATATGTCTCATATAAAGTGTATAGATCAATATTTAAGAAATAGTGAAGATAACAGAAGATCAGGACAACTCAGGAAGAAGGTAGAAGAAAGATCAAACATAAGTGAAAAGACATAATCCCATAGTGCTCTTTTGAAACTGTTCATTTGAGAAGGGCAAGACCTAAAATGAACTTGGAAAAGTTCTTTTGGTGTAAACAGATTTACAGTAAACGTTTCTTTCTTTGAGTACAACTTGAAACATGGCATTGAGGACTTTTATGTCATGGGTAACCCAGACATTAATGGCACGCCTCATGATTCCTCTAGCCCAAGAATCTCAATGATCTATTTTTTTAACTTTCTATTTTATATTGGTGTGTAGCCAGTTAAAATTGTTGTGCTAGTTTCAGATGAGCAGCAAAGGAACTCAGGCATACATACACATCTATCCATTCTCCCCCAAACTCCCCTCCTATCCAGGCTGCCACGTGACGTTGAGCAGAGTTCCCTCTTCACACAGTAGGATCTTGTTGGTTATCCATTTTAAACATAGATCCCAAACTCTGTAACACTTGCCCTCATTCTTCCCCACTGGCAAACCTAAGTTCATTCTTTAAGTCTGTGAGTCTGTTTCTGTTTTATAAATAAGTTCATTTCTATCATTTCTTTTTAGATCCCACATATAAGTGATGTTACATTTCCCCTTCTCTGTCTGACTTATTTCACTCAGTCTGACAATCTCTAAGTTCACTCATGTTGCTGCAAATGGCATGATTTTCATTCTGTTTAATGGCTGAGAAACATTCCACAGTATTGTATATATGTACTACATCTTCTTTATTTCTCTGTCGATAGACATTCAGGTTGCTTCCATGCCTTCATTATTGTAACAGGGCTTTAATGAACACTGGGGTGCATGTATCCTTTCAGATCAGGTTTTTCTCCATATATATGCCCAGGGGTGGAATTGCAGGGTTATTTCACAGCTCTATTTTGAGTTTTTAAGGAACCTCCATACTGTTCTCCAGAGTGGCTGTACCAATTTACATTCCCACCAACAGTTTAGGACAGTTCCCTTCTCTCTACACCCTCGCCAGCATTTATCGTGTGTGGATTTTTTTGATGATAGCTACTTTGGCTGGAGTGAAGCAGCATCTTGTCGTAGTTTTGATTTGCAATTCAATGCTACTTTGCTTCATGCCAAACATTAAGGCTGAACAAGGATCTGGTCACCTTAACAGAAACTAATGTTAGGGAGATAGTAGTGGTATCTAGAAGGTTAAAGGTAAAAAGGTCACTTAACTATCAGAATAATTCACTAATCAGAACAAATTCTGGGTATGAATAACTTGGCCAAACTAGTGTATAATAGCTTCACCTGCTGACCACTTAGGAGTGATTTTTCCCCATCACCTCCAGTGCCATTAACATCACCATCATATTAGCTGTCACAAAGAGATCTTTGTATAATAAACAAAAGCCTTTTGAAAATTAGAAGACTATTGCATTTGCTTGCTCTACAGAGAAGAAAGATCTAGTTAGAATTGAAAAACTATGGGTTATATCCTCTTCCACAACCAAGACCTCTGCTCCACCAAGCTAGGATTTTCCTGTGATCTTGCAGGAGTTCTGTAGGTGTGGGGATCTGTAAAACTTAGGATGAATTCTATAAAAAGCACCACAGACCTTCCCAAAGCCTTTGTTCTGTTGATTATCCTCCAGCACAAATAAAATCTGGTTTGGATTATTGCTAGCTATTTCAGTGATAATAAAATTGGCCAGATGACCAATTCATTACTGGTAATAAACATTGGCCTTCATGTCTAGGGGCCCCAGGAAAAAAAATGTGGCAGGACAAATGAGTATTAGGAAGTCAGTCTGAAAGTAAGGCAACAAAGCCTGTTACTTTCAATGATGCTCTTTTCCTTTCATTTCTTTTTCTTTATTTTTTTTCCTTTTCGTTAGTATTAAAATGATCAAGGGAAAGACCAAACACAAGGTCATAAGCAGATGTCTAATACATAATCAACACAGCTGCAAGACTGGAGGGTGCAATACAGTAAGTAAAAAAAAAAAAAAAGGACAATCACAGAAGGACAATCATTAGGAGGGTGATGCAAATTTGACTCCTCCAAAAAGTTTTCTTCACTGAAGTATTTTTGAAATTCAATTCTAAAGAGGTATGGATGCCATGATTACTGATGTGAGGAAATTCACTTAAAACAAATGTCCTAATATCTATCTGTGATTAAAACAGGCCTAAAGCATGCTTTGGTGAATAGCCAATTCTAGTGACAGAATTTAACACTTTTTAATAACAACTCACTAAAACAGTAAGAATTAGGGACACAGCATATAGAAAGAGTGCTGAAAGAAAGATGACAAGATATCTATGTGAGTCAATTCCACAGAACTCTGGAGTAGAAAGAGATTTAAGAGTCATCTATTCAGTCTGTCTGCCAACACAGAAATCTCTTCAAAATATTCATGACAGGCAGTTATCTGGGGTCTTAACTGTATCTGGGGTCATTAACTGTAACTGGATAATGAGCTCATTCATTTTTGATACCGTTCTATCTAATTATTCCTCCATATGCTGACTTTAAGCCAGGTTCTTTGACCCTCCCATTCATGGACTCCAGTTATACCCAATAATTTAATCTACTCTTTGGCCTGAGGTATGTTTATTTATGTTCAGAGCTAAGTACTTACTACTGTAAACCTTGGGCCAGTTACCTAACTTCTCTGTTCCTTAGCCTGCTCATCCTTTAAATGGAGATAATAATAAGGTTGTTGGAAGTACTAAATGAATGAATACATGTAAAGTAATTAGAATACTACCTGACAAATGACATTCAATAGATGTTTGTTGAAATGATTTAAGGGCATTTGACAATTACACAAAAATGACAGTGATATCTAACATGTTGGGAAGCATATTTACAATTCTAAAAGATTTGATTAGGTTATGACAGCCAAACAAAACTCAATAATAAATTTAGCAGTAATAAATTTTAAAAAAATATTCTATACCAGAAGAATGTTTCTTTTAAAATACCGGTTTAATACATAACGAAAGTAAACAGCCTTTAATAGTAATAGACATGAAAAGACCTGGAAAGTTTCTTGATCACAAAACCAGTGTGAAACCAGTGTGACCCAAGAGTATGACTTGGCTATTTAAAAGTGAAGAGCAGAAAGAGCATATTTAAGAAAATATAAAATTGTATGTGACAGTATGTTGTTGTTTAGTTGTGAAGTCCTGCTTAACTCTCTGCGAAGCCATGAACTCTAGCCTGCCAGGCTCCTCTATTCATGGGATTTTTCCAGGCAAGGATGCTGGAGTGTGTTGCCAATTCCTTTTCCGGGGATCTTCCCAACACAGGAATTGAACCCACATCTTCTGCATTGGTAGGTGGATTCTTTATTATTGAGCCAGCAGGGAAGCCCATGTGACAGTGTACTAACATATATATTAGTGAACACACATATATTTACACATATGTAATAAATGTAACATTTATATATACACATAATGAAGGGGAGCAGAATATACTACCTTAAAATGTATCACTTTAGCACATGGACTATTTTGAGCTGAGGGCACTCTACATGCAGCAAACTCAGAAAACACATTTACCTCTCTAATTTCCTCTCAATTCAACTTCCACAAATTCTTAAGAATTTAGATAAGAGGCTTGGCACAGAAAAAGAACTATTAACAGAAATAACTTCCCTGCCTACCATCTGATTATCTGAAAACATCTACCATCTGAAACATCTGATTATCAAACATACACTCTTCTTATCATCCCATCAACTGCTCTCCTTCTCTATGAAGTCTCAGGCCCAATCTAGTCCTTAATACAAAAGGACATACAAATTTCAATTGCCTTTCTGCCTTTGAGTTTCATATTTCTATGGGACTCCTATACCTACAATTTAAGTTTGTTTTTATCTTATTAACCTTTCCTATGTCAATTTAATTATTAGACCAGCCAAACAACCTAGAAAGAAAGAATAAAAATCAAACCTTATAATAATGCTATATATTTAGGTATAGATAAATATATAGACATAAAGATAGAGATATGTTTTTAGAGTATACAAGTACATATAACCAATATATAGAAAAATACTCACAATCAATCAGAGTGGTTAGTTTTGGAGAGTGAGTAGGGTTGACAGACTCAAACACTGCATTGTAAATTCTTCAACAATCTGAAGCTATGAATATATATCAACATAAATTTTATAAGGATTAAAAACATAACTGAAATGCAGTCTTCAGTTCAGTTCAGTTGCTCGGTTGTGTCCAACTCTTTGCAACCCCAAGGACTACAGCACGCCAGGTCTCCCTGCCCATCACCAACTCTCGGTGTTGGAGTTTCAGCTTCAGCATCAGTCCTTCCAATTAACACTCAGGACTGATCTCCTTTAGGATGGACTGGTTGGATCTCCTTGCAGTCCAAGGGACTCTCAAGAGTCTTCTCCAACACCACAGTTCAAAAGTATCAATTCTTCGGTGCTCAGCTTTCTCTACAGTCCAACTCTCACATCCCTACACGACTACTGGAAAAACCATAGCTTTGTCTAGATGGACCTTTGTTGGCAAAGTAATGTCTCTGCTTTTTAATATGCTCTCTAGGTTAGTCATAACTTTTCTTCCAAGGAGTAAGCATCTTTTAATTCCATGGCTGCAGTCACCATCTGCAGTGATTTTGGAGCCCCCCCAAAAATAAAGTCTGTCACTGTTTCCACTGTTTCCCCATCTATTTGCCATGAAGTGATGGGACCAGATGCCATGATCTTAGTTTTCTGAATGTTGAGCTTTAAGCCAACTTTTTCACTCTCATCTTTCACTTTCATCAAGAGACTCTTTCGTTCTTCTTCACTTTCTGGCATAAGGGTGGTGTCATCTGCATATCTGAGGTTATTGATATTTCTCCCAGCAATCTTGATTCCAGCTAGTGCTTCATCCAGCCCAGCGTTTCTCATGATGTACCCTGCATATAAGTTAAATAAGCAGGGTGACAATATACAGCCTTGATGTACTCCTTTCCCTATTTGGAACCAGTCTGTTGTTCCATGTCCAGTTCTAACTGTTGCTTCCTGACCTGCATACAGGATTCTCAAGAGGCAGGTCAGGTGGTCTGGTATTCCCATCTCTTGAAGAATTTTCCACAGTTTATTGTGATCCACACAGTCAAAGGCTTTGGCATAGTCAATAAAGCAGAAGTAGGTGTTCTTCTGGAACTCTCTTGCTTTTCGATGATCCAACAGATGTTGGCAATTTGATCTCTGGTTCCTCTGCCTTTTCTAAATCTAGCTTGAACATCTGTAAGCTCATAGTTCACATCTTTGGCTTGGCTTGGAGAATTTTGAGCATTACTTTACTAGCGTGTGAGATGAATGCAATTGTGTGGCAGCTTGAGCATTCTTTTGGCACTGCCTTTCTTTTGGATTGGAATGAAATGCAGTCTAAGTCTGTATTAATGGAAGTAAATGTTATATTCTTATCTATATGCTATATATTTCAGTAGGCCATGAGTTCTTACTCTTTTTCATGCCATTCAGCACTCTGGTTAAGTGTACTTTTTCTCAGAATGATGATTTTAAGTGCAGAAAATAAAATACAGAAGATTATAAAGGGAATTATATTAAATTCATTATCAGAATGTTAACAATAACATTGTGTTTAATACTATTCTAAACTATTATATAATTAATAGTTATATATAATATATAATTATAATTATATAATTAGTAGTGGATACAATAACACCAAAATTTAATTTTAAAATAGAGATTAGTTACATTTCAAATTCCTCTAATAATAATAATGATACAAAATTCTATGTGGTTTCTATTAGTTACAGAGTCACAAGTATTGCTAATCCCACTGCAGTTTCTTACCTACATTTGTAACTGAAGGAAGGGCTAATTTTTAGTTAGAAATTAGCTTTTGATGGAGGAAGGAGAAAATGGTTTATCAATAATGATTCATTTTGTACAGTGCCTTTTTTATAGAAAAGATAAGACTAAGGACATAGAAAATCAGGTTTATATATACTTTTTTTCCCTCACCTAAGTTCTCACCAGACTCCGGATTGATGATACACATATACCAAAAAGATGTGGCTTAATGAGGTTATCTTATTCTTTTGAGAACATTAATGGGTAGAAATACTCTAGAGGGAGACATAAAGCAGAGCAAAGGGTCTGGAAATCATGTCAAGTGAGGATGCTTAGCCTACAGAAGAACACAGACTAATAACTGCCTTCAACAATAACAAAGAACTTTTTCATGGGCCCAGTTCTGTTCTCAGCACTAGGGCATTTACTTGCATTCTGCAGGCCAGGACTTCTCCCTAATCCTTTACGTAATCATCCAGTTTCTTCTCAGAAGAATGGACCTCAGGGATATTATCACTGGAGTAGTTAACCAACTTAGCTTTTTCTCTTATTTGATCAATTCATTTCAGTGCAACGCCTAGTTATTAAGTTCATACTCTGCATGTGAAAGAGACCAGGGTCTGTCAAGGACAATAAGAGAGAGGAGAAAGAAAGGGAGAAGCAGAGAGACAGACAGAGACAATATGAAAGACAGATATTTGGTCTTTGCTTATCTTTCAGGAGATTACATTTGGGGGATGAGAAGAGAAAGGCAGAGTATTTGGTTTATCAATAAAGATTCATGTTTACAAAGCTTTTTTCCAGAAAGGTAAAACTAAGCACATAGGAAACCAGGTGTATATATATACTTTTAGATATATCAGGCATATTATAAATTCCATAATCATCAAGGGCATACATTCATAATGAAATCTAATGAAATATGGTCTAACAACAGGATAGATTATTGAGAATCAGAACTCTTCCATAAAATCCCCACTGCTGTAATAGAGATAAAAACAGACTGATGCAAACCCTGAGATGAGGGGATGACAAATTTGGCCTGGAACAGATGAGAGAAGGGGACATTTCACTCGGCCTTGAGGGATGAGTAACATTTCAGCAAATGAACAGGAAGGGAAATATTCGCCTTCTGGGCTGATGAAAGACGAGGCAGGGAGCATGGACATTCTTCCTGGGATTGGCAGTCTGATACAGCAGTAGCACTAGATGAGTGGGCTGGGGCAAAGCACAGAGAATAATATAGGATACTGCTCTAAAACGTGAGTGGCAGCACCCTGTGGATGACTTGTAATCACCTCCTAAGAAGTGAGGGTTTTATCTTAGCACAAATGGGAGTCACAGAAGATTTGTAATATGATAATTCAAATGAACAGGTTGGTTTTATGAAGAGAACTCTGACCATTAGACGAAATACAACATATGCCAGATTATAAAGAATAAATGTAGGAAAATCTGTTAAGAAGTTAATACGACAGTCCAGGTAAAAGGACTCCCCTAAAAGATGAGATGAATTAATGATAGTTTAATAGCAGCTCTGGTTGGATTTATAATTCTACAACATCTGGAGGTTTTAAATCTTCTTTCTTATTCCCCATCAAAGCCTGCACTATCACAGAGATGTCATGTTGCCCCTATGTACATGCACATGCATGCACACACACATGCATGCTCACACATGCAGGCACATTGGTATAATATGAAGAAAAAGACTATTCCCCACAGCACTTGGATAACTTGATTAAATTTGACTTAATTTTCTTATTTTTAGTAAAGTTTTAAAGCAGTACAGGAAGTGGAGGAAGCAGAGGGAAAGGGTTGAATTTTTTTCAGTAATAAATTGATTGGCTTCCCTGGTGGTTCAGCAGTAAAGAATCTGCCTGCCAATGCAGGAGATGTGGCTTCGATCCCTGGGCTGGGAAGATCCCTTAGAGAAGGAAATGGCAAACCAATCCAGTATTCTTGCCTGGGAAATCCCATGGACAGAGGAGCCTGGAGGGTTATAGTCCATGGGTATGTAATGCCTGGGTAGTAAGTAGCAGAGATCAGACTTAAGAAAATGACAGTCAGAAATGTTCATCACTATGGCTGATTCATATCAATGTATGACAAAACCCACTGAAAAAAAAAAAAAAAGAAAAAAGAAATGTTCATCAAAACCTAAATCAAAACTTAAAAGGAAGAGATAAATATGGATTGGTGTAAGGGAGATGGGATTAGATCAAGAATGAAAAGGGAAACAGCAGAAACCAATAAAGCCATAATGGATGACAGATACAGATGAATGAAAGAGGACGCACGGATGACTAGAAGAGAAGGAAAAAGAAAACTACAGTAAACTAAAGTCATGCTCATCTTTCACCCAATGACTCCTCATTACAGAACCAGGACACATTCCCAGGGACATTTCTGTTTCTTCTACAATTTAACGAATCAGTGAGAACAATTTCAGCCTCAATGTACACTTTAACTTTACATTTATTATTTCACTATTCTCTTCCACATAAATAGGTTTAAAAAAAAAGGTTTAAATGAATTTTGGAGCACCCAACTTGAAAGGAGTCTATAAAAGGAAAGGGAGGTCTCATGACATTTTCTTTCAAATTTGGCTTACTCTATGTTATGCTTTTGCTTTTTTCTCTCAAGTTTAATTTCGAAACTCTTTGACTTGCTCATGTTAACTGAAAAGCTTTTAGTTAATTTAAATTTGATTTTTTGGAAATTATTTTCAATTTAGCAGTAAATTAATATCAATAAAGAAAAGCAGTTGGAGTTGTCAAGGTGTTAAAAGGAAACCGTTCTTATTAGCATTTCCTTTCATATTTATCTGAATAATGAAAACAAATGCATTGTTTCCCTGCACTTAGTACTTCACTGCTAATGACATTTTTCTTTACCTATTCAGCTTTTTTAAAATAAATATCTCATAGCCCTTGTTGAAATTATTTCTTACTGTAACAAAGACAAAAGAAATGTTACTCAGAATTTAGACCAATGGTCCAACTCAGTTTAGTAATTCCTGAGCAGATAGAGACAGTATACTACTTTAGAAAGCATGCATGAGAGCGTATACTCAGCTGTTTCAATCATGTTGAACTCTTTGTGACCTCATGAACTGTAGCCCACCAGGCTCCTCTGTCTGTGGGTTTCTGCAGGCAAGAATACTGGAGTGGTTTGCCATGCCCTCCGCTGGGGGATCTTCCCTACCCAGGGATTGAACCTGCGTCTCCTGCAGTGCAGGCAGATTCTTTACTGCTGAGCCACTGGGGAAGCCCCTTTATGAAGCATACATTTTATTTTATTGTCTCGACAGAACCACAGAGCTTTACCTATCTTCCCTAGCAAGGTGTCTTGGGATAATATGAACTTTCCTCCACTCCCACCCTCCACACAGGAATTTTCCAGAAAATAAGCCACTGGCTCACATTTAGACAAAAAAATGTTAGCTATTTTCCACATAATAATAAAAAAGACAAATGTTTCCATGTCAGAATACTGACCCAGTATGCCCTACCAATAAGTGTCCACATCCTTCTCCCCTTTCTATCCCAAGAACTCTAGTCCACAAGGCATTGCTCAAGTCAGGATTTCACCATAGCCTACTCATACAGGAATGATTCTTCCCATTAGCACTGACACATTCTGATTAAATGACCTCTTATGTTTTATTCTAATTATCTGTTTATGGGGCTCTCCAATCTCTCTCTTAAACATCTGGCCACTGAAAGAGGTCATCTTCTGATGCCAGAAAGAATGCGCCAGCTCTGCATGGGCTGCTGGCCTTTAAGTGTAAACAGTTTCTGCACTTCCACAAGCACACACAACTTCATATTTTTCATAGTTGTAAATAAATCTGCTGGAAACTCAAACCTCTGCTCCCAAAACATAGATGGGATGCTACAGTACAGGTCTGCTCTGAACTGTAACACGAGGCCTTTACACTCAATCTGATATGCTGAAGCAGGTACACACCTTCAGTTCAGCTCAGTTCAGTCGCTCAGTCGTGTCCAACTCTTTGCAACCCCATGAATCGCAGCATGCCAGGCCTCCCTATCCATCACCAACTCCCGGAGTCTACCCAAACCTATGCCCATCAAGTCGATGATACCATCCAGCCATCTCATCCTCTGTCGTCCCCTTCTCCTCCTGTCCCCAATCCCTCCCAGCATCACGGTCTTTTCCAATGAGTCAACTCTTCACATGAGGTGGCCAAAGTATTGGAGTTTCAGCCTCAGCATCAGTCCTTCCAATGAACACCCAGAACTGAACTCCTTCAGGATGGACTGATTGGATCTCCTTGCAGTCCAAGGGACTCTCAAGAGTCTTCTCCAACACCACAGTTCAAAAGCATCAATTTTTCAGTGCTCAACTTTCTTCACAGTCCAACTCTCACATCCATACATGACCACTGGGAAAACCATAGCCTTGACTAGATGGACCTTTGTTGGCAAAGTAATGTCTCTGCTGTTTAATATGCTATCTAGGTTTGTCATCACATTCCTTCCAAGGAGTAAGCGTCTTTTAATTTTATGGCTGCAATCACCATCTGCAGTGATTGTGGAGCCCCAAAAAATAAAGTCTGATACTGCTTCCACTGTTTCCCCGTCTATTTCCCATGAGGTGATGGGACCAGATGCCATGATCTTAGTTTTCTGAATGTTGAGCTTTAAGCCAACTTTTTCACTCTCCTCTTTCACTTTCATCAAGAGGCTTTTTAGTTCCCCTTCACTTTCTGGCATAAGGGTGGTGTCATCAGCATATCTGAGGTTATTGATATTTCTCCCGGCAATCTTGATTCCAGTTAGTGCTTCATCCAGCCCAGCGTTTCTCATGATGTACTCTGCATATAAGTTAAATAAGCAGGGTGACAATTTATAGCCTTGACGTATTCCTCTTCCTAATTGGCAATCCCCTTTAACGTGCAGGAAAAAGCAACTTACTGACTAGCACTTTTTGAACATTGGGGAACTTTGTGCAGTCCTATAATTTAGTCCCAGAAGACAAGATCTCCATTACAGGCCAAAATTATCCTTTAAAAGAAAAGTGTACTTTCTGCAGTTGTGTGTGTTAGTAGATGTTTTTGAACTATAAGATCAGGTTTCATAAATATATCTCCCTGTTCTTTCCTATGCTGTGTTTATTCTGTTTGTTCAAGCCAAGAGCTATAACATAAAAGGATGCTTTCTCAAGAGACTGAATATTAGAAAGTCATGCATCTAAGCATACAGAATATTCAGTCTGCCAAGAACAGAATCAAAAATCTGAAAATGGTGTTTGATTTCCTGGTTAATAACATTTCAGAGTTTTCAGCCTACCCTTCCTGAGCAGAGCTAGATTCATAAACAGAGCAAAGTAACTCTAAGAAATGTGGTTGGGATAAAGGGGGATTTGGGCAGAGTATCAAAATGGCCTCCATGTTGAGAATCAAGGTTGGAGACAGACAGTAGAAACTGCCTCCTTCGGTCCTATAAAACATTTTCCTTCAGTCATAAAATAACAGAGAAGGATGAATTAGGAAAACCAATTGAAGGTTATGAATATCTACAAGCCCAGTGACAGGTCATTAGGGAAGTGAGAATTAGGGGATAGGATTTCCAGAAGAGCTATCTAGATTTAGATTTAAATGTACTAGAATTTACTATAAAGGCAGCTCAAGGTTGAGAGAAGAGCAAAGAAACAATGTTCTATAAAACTACTGATATTCAGAAGAAAAGAAGTAAAGTGAGCATGGGAGAAAAGAAGTTTGAAAGCCATCATTTGCCTTAAGTCAGAGGCATGTGTGGTCCAGAGACCCTAGGGACTCACAAGGTCAAAACTAGTTTCATAATTATACGAAGACACAATTTCCCTTTTCACAACCATTCACTCATAAATATACAGTGGTGGTTTCCAAAAGCTATATGATATGTAATATTATAACAGGCTGGGGCAGAAATAGATACGTGTATCCAACTGTTTTCCATTAGATCAGACAATAAAAAGATCATCAAAATACTATTATTTTCATGTTTTTTACTTGCTTTAGAAAATAAGTAGAGTTTTTTTTTTATAATATCTATGATTTCAAAGGTGATTATTTACTAGTTATATTTTAAATTAATCAATAGATACTTCTAAAATTCCAGTTTTGGACATGGTAAATACTAATATGGGGGTTCCCAGATTATGCAGTGGTAAAGAATCCACCTGCCAGTGTAGGAGATGCAAGAGACTGGGTTCAATCCCTAGGTTGGGAAGATCCCCTGGAAGAGAAAATGGCAACCCACTTCAGTATTCTTGCCTGGAAAATCCCATGGACTGAGGAGTCTGGTGGACTATAGTCCATGGGGTCGCACAGAGTCTGACACAGCTGAGCTCATCACTGCAGCAGAAAATATTATATACATTATCCACACAGACAAAAGCTCTGGGGTATCCTCAACAATTTTTAACATTCAAAAAGGTATGAAGACAAAAGGTTTAGGGACTATTGGTTTATATCATCTTTCCTATCTTAGTAAATGACTTTATTATTCTCCCAGTTGCTCAAGCTAAAAATCTTATAGGAATGTTTCATTCATTTCTTTTACTCATTTCCTTATATGCCAGTTCTCACCAAAGACTGTATGTTCAACCACCAAAATGTATCTCTGACCTGCTTTCATCTTTCTGGCTGCACTCCATCACCATAACCTGAGGCACAGGCTTCTCTGGAGTGGTAAGGGCACCTTTGCTGACATCCTTGCCTCTTGTCACTCTCTGATCCACTGTTTTACTCAACAAGGCAGTTTTATCCAACAGATGCTACAGTCACAGCGTCCAGGTCCTGAGAAACTTTCAAGAATGTGACACAATGGTTAAGACTTAAGAAAAATAATTACTGACTCAAAAAAATTTTAAATACACAAGATAAAAATTCATGTTTATTTTAAAGTCTAAAGATTGCCATGTCAACCAGAAACACAACATAATTAGTTATGGAAACTGAAAGTCACTCAGTCATGTCCAACTCTTTGCAATCCCATGGATATACAGTCCATGGAATTCTACAGGCCAGATTACTAGAGATGGGAGCCATTCCCTTCTCCAGGGGATCTTCCCAACCCAGGGGTGGAACCCAGGTCTCCTGCATTGCAGGTGAATTCTTTACCAGCTGAGCCATCAGGGAAGTCCAATTATAGAAAAGTTATATTTGATCAGGGATATAGGTACAGTCAATATACATGATAAGAGGTGGATAGCATCTCTAGGGGAAGCGTTTGGTTCATGTCTCTCTCCTCATCTTCATCTCATCTATCAGTAGTTTCCTACTTACTGGGATCGAACACCACAGATGAGGTTCTTGCACCTAGATCATGGCTAGTTCCTTCCCACCTCTGAACTCGGACACAGGTAGTTAGTTCCTTGAGTCTTTAATATTCTCTAAACTCCTTTCAGAATGCATTATTTATCATCTTTCAGGTCTCAGAAGCTGCTTTTGTTTTTCAGAAAACCTGTTCTTGGTCATTCTATTAAAAAAAAGGCTTCCCTAAATTATCACTCTCAAATGTTTACTCTTTTACAGGACTTCTTACTACAATGCTTTAATTATCTTATTTGCCTATAGTTTGCTTGATTATTGTCTATATCTTCCAACCAAATTTAACTTATTATAGTGCTGAAATTAGGAATGAAAATATGTAAGTGTAGTATTTAGCAGGGGGAGAGAAAATGGTACCATTAGTTGGGAACTATCATCTTTGAGCTGAAATAAACATACTTCTGGAATCCTGATCCTCTTCTGGAACACTAATTCCATCTCTGTGAGATATTTATGTCTATAAAGTTACTCTGGGATGAAATAAGAAATAATTATAGAAGAGAGACTGTTATTGACACTTGGTTGTTTTGGGAGTTATTTTTCTAAGAAATGTGATAATTAGATAGAAATTAATATTTTACTATGCTCCTAGTGAGATATAATGGTTGACTTATTTTTAAAGGAACATGGTAAATGCTAGTATGAAACTGAACTAAGACCACTAATGACAGCAGGGAGACAAATTCTGATTGTCTATTGTACTGTAGCTCCTCCAAATCCTATGAATATCTTTAGAAATTAAAATATATGCTGCACTTTAAAATAAGGAGGCAGTCGGGGAATTCTCTCATCCAGACATCCAAAGTTCAAGAAATAATACTACATTAAACAAAGATAATCAATATTTGACTTTTATGATCTATAAAACTATCATTCATA
The DNA here is from genome assembly GCF_963930625.1 of Muntiacus reevesi. NCBI lineage: Eukaryota > Metazoa > Chordata > Mammalia > Artiodactyla > Cervidae > Muntiacus > Muntiacus reevesi. Next base: position 14,195,499 of record NC_089265.1, on the reverse strand, counting down.
CAGTTCAACCTGAAAACAAAGCTTGCGTTCATAAATCATATTATTTGCAATTATTCTGACCTCAGAAGCACGGGTTTCTATGTATTTAAAAAATTCATTCAATAGTCTGTTCTGTACTTGCATTGTTCAGAAACTTTAATGATCATATAATCCAGGTCACAGTGGGTTTTGTCTTTGTTTTGTTGTTTAAGCATCAATCAGGCTTAAAATAACGGCAAAGAGATAGAAAAGGAAAAATAAAAAGAGAGAAGAGAAGAAAGTGAGAGAGGAGACACACTTTAAAAATCTGCATGAGAGAGAGAACAAAGAAAAATAATTTAGAGAGGGTTAAGGGAATGAAGAGATAGAAAGATGGAGAGAGGAGGAGGGGAAGGAGTAGGGAAAAAGAAGAGGGGGGAAATGTGGAGGAGAGAATGGATTTATCTTTGCTCAGGAAATTATCTCTTTCTGAGAATATGCTGAACTGTAAGCAACTGTAAGCTCTCAATAAGCTTTGTTATCAGCATTGTTAGTGATGTCATCGGCTGTTCTTGCTGTTATATTCAACCTATTAAGAAAAAATGTATTTGCTTATGTTCTGTTTCCAAGCTTAGATCTATTGTTTCACTTATCTTAGACATAAAGGGAAGAGTAGGAGAATGGAATTAGAAAGATCTGGGTTTAAGCTGCCAACTCTACTTCTTACTGGCTACATTTGTTACAGCAAATAGGGCAGTAAACAGGGCAGCTATGCTTTTTTAAAATAATGTATAATATTTACAACATTATACTAGTTTCAGGTGAACAACATAGTGACATCCTCCATTAAAAGTTATCATAAGATAATGATTATAATTCTCTATGCTATACAATATATCTTTACTACTTCCCTATTTTATACAGAGTAGTTTGTATCTTCTGGGACTTCCCTTGTGGCTCAGACAGTAAAGCATCTGCCTACAATGCGGGAGACCTGGGTTCAATGCCGGGTTGGAAAGATCCCCTGGAGAAGGCAATGGCACCCCACTCCAGTACTCTTGCTTGGAAAATCCCATGGACGGAGGAGGCTGGGAGGCTACAGTCCACAGGGTCGCAGAGAGTCGGACATGACTGAGCGACTTCACTTTCACTTACTTTTGCATCTTGGAAGAAGGAAATGGCCAGTATTCTTGCCTGGAAAATCCCATGGACAGAGGAGCCTGGCAAGCTATAGTTCATGGGGCTGGACAGAGTTGGACATGACTTAGCGACTGAATAATAGCAACAAGTTTGTATCTTAGTTTCTTCTTATCTAAGATAAATTTAATTATGCAACCTACCTTAGTGATAAAATATCAGTGAATAATATGTACACATAGCAATATTAATATAAACACCTTAGATTTAAAATAAATTTTTCTCCCTAAAGAAAACAACAGAAGGAAATAATCCAACATGAGAACAGTTGCAGTGTTACTGACTTGAAAGAATTTTTCAAGTTTTGGGTAAGAAGTTTATACTGCTAGTACAATGGGAATGCGCGCATTTATAAAATGTGTCATCTAAATATTCAGTACTGCATGTTATTTGTCATATTTAAAAGGCAAAATCACAGAACACTGTTCAGGTTACATCATGAACTGATCTTTTTTAATCACTGTCCATCCCTACTATCTGATGGAAATACTGCATTACATTCCAGGAGTATAAGCTCTTACCTACACTTTACAGTCCCAAAAGGGCTTCCCTGGTGGTTCAGCTGGTAAAGAATCTGCCTGCAATGTGGGAGACCTGGGTTGGATCCCTGGGTTGGAAAGATACTCTGGAGGAGGGAAAGTCTACCCACTCGAGTATTCTTACCTAGAGAATTCCATGACTATACATGGGTCTATATTCCATGGGACTATTCATGGACTATCCATGGGTCGCAAACAGTCGGACACAACTGAGTGACTTTCACTACAGATTCCAGTGCCAGAATTTCTTTCTGGACACAGAATGTCTCCCAGGTGGTTATATACATTTTTAGAAAGAAAGAAAGTAGACTTTTAGTATTATAGATTTCACATTCACAGTTTACATTTCAGGAGTGACCCCTAAATTCCAGGATATGGAGTCAGCTTGTCATTTTGCTGGGACATGGATTATTATTACAAGTACTTCAAGGCTGGAGGCACATTCAACACGGCTTTATTGTTCTTTCTTCATTATCATTTATTCATTTTATAGAGGAAGTCATATGCTAAATAGGTATTCAAGAAACAGGATTGACATGTTCCCCCAGAGGGATTATTCACAAATGGTAAGGGTTCACTGCGCATTAAAAAGTCAAGAATATTTGAAATCGTTTGCCTCAAACAGGTCAGACCAACACATTTCCCTTCTTGAATGTACTCTTTACAGAGTGTTATCATTTATGGTAGCAAAATAAGCCTCAAGAAAAAGGATAGAAATGATGTCCAGATGTTCTCTGAATTTCTCTAAACCAGGGGTCCAGGGGAAGTCATTGTAACAACACTACTGAACATTTTTTGGCATGAAAGTTTTATTATTTTTCCCTAATAAAAAGCTCTGACTCCTCTGTGAAAGCAAGGAACGAGTAAGTTCCTAACATCCAGATTTCCTTTGGGATTAAAGTGGGAATAAAATAAGAATTGCCATTCATTAAATTTTCTTATTATGTCTTATGAAAATTAATTACCCCCTGAACAAACCTGATGTAAAACAGTTATACATTGTATGTTTCCTATTTTCCACATAGCATCTTTTCAAAAAATTAATTATAGCCAATAGTTTCTATTCAAAGGGGAATAATTAAAAGCAGTGTGAGGGAATGAAGAGATAATGATGCCATTTTAAAATTAATTGAAGCATTTAAAATTAACTGGCCTTTCTTAGAGTTTAATTTCTGTTAAAATTTAATAGTTTATATATATATATACATAAGTATTCAATATTTATATTAAATCTGATTTAGGGTTTTATAATCTGAGAAACAATAATTAATAGGTAACTTCTCTTATTTAAAAAAAATCTTTCAATTTGTGTGAGACAAAATCAAATATTTCAGATCAAGAATTTCTTTAAATGGAAAACAATAAGCTTGAATGTGACTGTATGCTGTTTTGTCTATGTCTTATTTAACTCATATGGAGAGTACATCATGAGAAATGCTGGGTTGGAAGAAGCACAGGCTGGAATCAAGACTGCTGGGAGAAATATCAATAACCTCAGATATGCAGATGACACCACCCTTATGGCAGAAAGTGAAGAGGAACTAAAAGGCCTCTTGATGAAAGTGAAAGAGAGTGAAAAAGTTGACTTAAAGCTCAACATCAAGAAAACTAAGATCATGGCATCTGGTCCCATCATTTCATGGCAAAATAGATGGGGGAAACAGTGGAAGCAGTGTCAGACTTATTTTTGGGCTCCAAAATCACTGCAGATGGTGACTGCAGCCATGAAATTAAAAGACGCTTACTCCTTGGAAGGAAAGTTATAACCAACCTAGATAGCATATTAAACAGCAGAGACATTACTTTGCCAACAAAGGTCCATCTAGTCGAGGCTATGATTTTTCCCGTGGTCGTGTATGGATGTGAGAGTTGGACTGTGAAGAATACTGAGCACCGAAAAATTGATGCTTTTGAACTGTGGTGTTGGATAAGACTCGAGAGTCCCTTGAACTGTAAGGAGATCCAACCAGTCCATCCTAAAGGAGATCAGTCCTGGGTGTTCACTGGAAAGATTGATGCTGAAGTTGAAACTCCAATACTTTGGCCAACTCATGTGAAGAGTTGACTCACTGGAGAAGACCCTGATGCTGGGAGGGATTGGGGGCAGAAGGAGAAGGGGACCACAAAGGATGAGATGGCTGGACATCATCACCGACTCAATGGACATGAGTTTGAGCAAACTCCAGGAGTTGGTGATGGACAGGGTGGCCTGGCGTGCTGCGATTCACGGGGTTGCAAAGAGTTGGACATGACTGAGCAACTGAACTGAACTGAAGATTTTATTAAAGTCAGAGACAAAGTCCTTTGATATTCTCTAATTAAATTAGCCCACTAGTGGTATAGCACCCTCCTGATGACTTTTAGGGTTATAATGACAACATTCCAGTAAATAATGTTACAGCTCCACACACACACACACAGACACACACACCCCACCCATCAGAAATAATGACAAACTGTGGGCATAATCCTAGTTCTACACATGACAGTTCATAGGCAGAAGGCTCAATGTGCATTTCCTTTTCTCATCCCAGGGCTGGATGTCTACAGGGAATGAGTGGTACTTCCATGCTGGTGGAAGTGAATTTAAGGATACAGCACTCGTCCCCCTCATCCTTCCCCTGTAGTCAATATTCCTGATTCTTGTCCACTCAAGAACCTCTTAATATAAGCTGCAATGATCTATTCCTACCCTGTTTGAGTCAGTCACTCCCAAAATGGGTTAGAAGGATGCCAAGTAGAGATTAATTGATTTAGAATGGTTTACTTATAAATCTAAACCTGCTCTGAAGTAACTGCTCCTGAGAGTATTGAATTTATTGCAGGTTCTGGGAATTTCTCTTTTCTGAAAGAATGTAAAGTAATAGGTGGAAATGCAGTTACCTTGAAAATGACCAAGTCACCTACCAGACAACACTGTAGCTAAAGACATAAACAAACATGACAAATAAGTAAGCCTGGGTAATTTCATCTATGATCGCAGAATATTGAGGGATCCCTGGCTTTGCTTCCACCTTTATTCTTATTCCCTGTTCTTTTCCAGTTTGCCCAGCCTCTGACCCAATAGTTTGGGTGACCGTCTCTGGACCCAATATATTCCTCATATTACATTTGACTTCCCTGTTTCTATACTTAAATGTGACATGCATAAGTCAGTTTTTGTTAGATTAGGCTGCAGTAACAATGACTTACAAACACAAGGAAGTTTTTCATTCATATTACATGCTGACTATCGGTTAGCAGTATTTGGCTTCTCAAATGGTCTGAACTCTAGGACAAAGCAAAAACAAAGACAAAAAAATGATCCATCTTATACACAGCTGTTTCCATGACAGAAAGGAAAAATACATTGTCCAAACCATGCCATGGCTCTTACAGCCTCTTCCTGGAATGCAGTCCCACAGCCACATGGTATTAACTACTTGGCCAAGCCAAATGTTAGTGGGATGAGGAGGGGTGGAAGAGTAGTGAATAATGATGCCGTCCACACCAGATAGAGCCACTACACTCAACTACTGATCATCTGCTGGCCCCTAGGGACTCCAAGACCAGGCTTACAGGCCTTGGTGACCTGAAAAGGAGACAGGTCTCATTACTGTTGATATGAAAGTAGCGGTGTTTCATATCGAAGCTGAAGGCAGCCCTGACTCCCATAGATATATGCCTTGACTTGAACCTTTTTTTTTTTCCAGTTCAGTCAACCTTGCATGGCAGATTTTTAATAGGAATCACAGGGTTTAATTTATGGCATGTCATTTCACCTGAGCTACATGTGAGACTCATGGGCTGTGATGTCAGTTCCCATTTATCTGTTATGATCATGTCTGTTCTTCCTTCCCGTGTTTCTCATCCCTGTGGAGCCTAGCCAAGCCCACAGCTCTGGCTGAAGTGATTTTCTATGCTGGAAGAAATCTCAAGAGTCACATGTCAAGACCAGAAAAAAACTAAATAATTAAGTTATGTGAGTCCCTTGTGCATTATTGCTCATCTGTTCAACTTCAAAACCTAATAAATGAACATTTACAAATCCCTATATATTTGCCTAAACCTATGTATTGTTTCCAGTATTCTTGCCCTAGAGAATCTGGTGGACAGAGGAGGCTGGTGGGCTGCTGTCCTTAGGGTCACACAGAGTCGGACATGACTGAAGCGACTTAGCATGCATGTATTGTTTTGTTCTATGTAGACTGTAAGGATAGTTCAGACACTATAATCATCACTGTGAAATACATATCATGCGATTGAAATGGACAGTCATACCTCTCATAATACATTTCAACTTTTCTGTTAGGTCTGCTTCTAAACAAAACAGTTTACCTCAACAAGACCCTTCACTTTCTGGTAGTCTGTAAAGTCCAAGGTTACATGAAGCATAGGATTGCAAAGCTTTTCTTTAATCCTTACATGCCAAGATGATACCATGAGAGGAAAAGACCATAAAAGACAGACTATTTGTACAATGTAAAATGAGATGGATATGTAGAAAAATATTCATACTAATATCTACAATAGTTGTGGTGATGGCTGTACAAGTCTGTGAATAAACCAAAAAACATTTAATTATACAATTTACATAAGTGAATTGTATGAAATATGAACCAACCTAGACAGCATATTAAAAAGCAGAGACATTACTTTGTCAACAAAGGTCTGTCTAGTCAAGGCTATGACTTTTCCAGTGGTCATGCATGGATGTGAGAGTTGGACTGTAAAGAAAGCTGAGCACAGAAGAATTGATGCTTTTGAACTGTGGTGTTGGAGAAGACACTTGAGAGTCCCTTGGACTGCAAGGAGATCCAACCAGTCCATCCTAAAGGAGATCAGTCCTGGGTGTTCATTGGAAGGACTGATGCTGAAGCTGAAACTCCAATACTTTGGCCACCTGATGCGAAGAGCTGACTCATTGGAAAAGACCCTGATGCTGGGAAAGATTGAAGGCAGGAGGAGAAGGGGACGACAGAGAATAAGATGGCTGGATGGCATCACCGACTCAATGGACATGACTTTGAGTAAACTCTGGGAGTTGGTGATGGACAGGCAGGCCTGGTGTGCTGTGGTTCATGGGGTCACAAAGAGTCAGACACGACTGAGTGACTGAACTGAACTGAACTGATGAATTATATTGCAATAAAGTTGTTAAAAATAAACCTATATGCTTTTACTCTGAATGCAGGTGACTCCAACTAAGATTGTTTATACCTATCATAGAAAAATATCATGTTATTAAAACCTCTCTCATAACAATAGTCACCACTATTGGTGCCCAGTTTTATTTAAAGATGGCTTTTGAAACTTCCATTTCTTCCACTAACCCCTTGCAGGTGAATTCATTACCAGCTGATCCACCGGGGAAGGCAAATGTGGGTAGGCCTCATCCCAGTCTAATGAGGGCCACAACAGAATAAAAAGGTAGATAAGGCTATATGTGGGGACTTCTTAGTCTCCATAATTGTCTGAGGTAATTCCTGTAATTCTGTATATCTATATATCTACATCTGTATTTACTGATTCTATTTCTCTAACACAGTTCTTTACTTGCCAAAGCCAACATCTTCACTCTTTCCTTTTTATTGGAGTATAACTGCTTTCCAATATTGTGTTAGCTTTTGCTGTCTAGTGAAGTGAATCAGCTCTGTGTACACATATAGCCCCTCCTCCTCGGACCTCCCTACCCCTGCCTCCCATCCCACCCCTCTAGGTCATCCCAGAGCCCTGAGCTGAGCTCCCGCGTGCTACACAGAAGCTTCCCACCAGCCACCTATCTTACACATGGAGTGTGTGTGCGTGCAATGGGCTCAGTTGTTGCAGCAGCATCCGACTCTTTGTGACCCCATGGACTGTAGTCCACCAAGCTACTCCATCCACGGGATTCTCCAGGCAAGAATACCGGAGAGGGTTTCCATGCTCCTCTCCAGGGGATCTTCCTGACCCAGGGATCGAACACACATCTCCTGCATCTTCCGCATCATAGGCATATTCTTTACTGCTGAGCCACTGGGGAAGCCTCACATATGGAAGTGTACAATATCAAGTCTTTTTTATGCTAAACTTCAGGTTGTGTGAGGTTCTGTGCACTCAGAAGAGTTCAGAAATAGGCAGAGGGGACAAGGGAAAGAGCAAGGGAAGAAATTCATACCCCACGGTGCTGTCCCCCTTCTCTGAATTCTACCTGCCCCTACAACTCTCATCTCCCAGCTCAACACTCTACAGAAATCCCAGGCTTTTTGTTCATCTTCAAAGACCATGATTGTTCTGATCACCAAACAGTGAAGTAGTTATAATTATACACAGATTTCTGAAAATGAAGTTAGAAATTCCAGAGCTATCCCCAGTTCCCCTTAAATGCTGGGGAATCTGTCCATAGGCTTCTCAATTCTCTAGGCTTGAAGAGCAGTTTAGCAATGTCTCCATTTCAGCTACGTTCACCTTCTATTGTTATTGTTCCTCCGCCTTTGGAAACTGAAGTCCTCCGTGGCAGAAGCCATGCTGTATTCCTGTCTCCCCAGTGTCTCACAGAGTGCCTAACTCATAGAAGATGCATTGTATAAACTTGCTGAATATACTTCCAACTGCCACATGCCTGGTTTCAAAGTCCCACCTCGTGTCATCCCCCTTTCCTTTAATCCTTCACCCACCCCCTTCCCAGGCATCTGAATACCATTTTCCTTTCAATCATTTTTCCCAGTGATACTTCCAAGTTTAGACCTTACCCCATGAACAAATTACTGTATCCTCACACCTCCCCAAGTTCTGCATACTGCAAATAAATAATGAACAGAACAAAACCTTAAATTTGCATAGCCTCCATTTTTTGTTAAACTGATACAAATTGACTCTACTTGTCTTCATTGCAATCATTTTTTTTTTAATTTTATTGACATAGTTGATTTACTATGTTGTATTAATTTCTGCTGTATAGCAAAAGTGACTGTTCTACATACATATATATATATTTATATACTTGTTTTCATATTCTTTTCCATTGTGATTTATCATAAGACATTGTATATAGTTGCCTGTGTTTTACAGTAGATCTTACTGTTTATTCATCCTATATACAATAGTGTGTATATGCTAACCCCAAATTCCCCCCCTTCCCTCCCCCCTCTCCCCGCCCCTTGGCAATCACAAGTGTGTTCTCTATGTCTGAGAGTATGTTTCTGTTTTGTAAGTTTATTTGTGTCATATTTTAGATTCCACATATAAATGATATCATATGGTATGTGTCTTTCTCTTTCCAACATTTCACTGATAATGATTTCACTGATAATTCACTGATAATTTCCATGATAATCTCTAGGTCCATCCATGTTACTGTAAATGGCATAACTTCATTTATAATCCTTTCAAAATAGCATCGAGAGATCAGGAAACTGATGCAATAAGAGAAACATGATTTACGGGGAATTTCTACAGTATTTTTTTTGCAAAGTTGAGATCTAAATAGTCATATGCAGGTCACACTAGTTGTTCTTTACATAACATTGTTTTCCTTGATTCTTCTCCCCATTCTAAGCATAAGGCAGAAAATATATTTAGGGAATATGAAGGGAAAAAAAAAGAACAACTCAAAATCCACACCAGGGTTTTTATGTTTAAATTTTTCACCACCACCAATGGGTAAATTTGGTCAAAAATATCTTTTAGCCCCTACTTTAAATTAAAAAAATTTTTTTAAATTTTATTCATTTGGCCATGGTGCATGGCATGGCCAGGGGTTCCTCAGCCAGGGGTTGAACTCCCACCCCCTGCAGGGGAAGCACGGAGTCTTAACCACTAAGCCACCAAGAAGTTCCAATGTAGCGCTTCCAATTTTAAAACTGTACTTTTTAAAAACACACCGAGCAAAACACTTCTGCTTGATGGTTTAGCAATTTTCACTTTAAAACTGCATAAATTGGGCTTAATATAAAAAAAAAGAACTTTGCATAGCAAATTGCAAACACTTAAGGCAGCTCTTTTCCTCCCTGTTGTAAGTAAATCAGTCCCTGGTGCAATACAGAATCTGGCATGTGAAAAGCCAGCCTGTGGCTGTGTGTGTGTACCACACAACCCAGAAAAACACCACCTGTGTTAACTAAAATGCAGCCATTCCAAGTTACCACTGCAATTCAAAATAGGATCTGCACTGGACGAAGAAATCTTTCTAACTGTAGAGTGAATCAGACAATGAAAACTGATCTAATAGTATCACATGGCCTTGACATCTAAGCCCACATAGCGCACGGTGCATAAGTAACAGAGGAGGCTGGGATGTCTACACTGCTGAAAGCTGCCTTATTATTTCTCTGAGAGGGTGGATAGATAATAGCCAAGTCGCAGTATCTGGCCTCTAGGCCTTCACACTTAAACCCGAGTTCTGCAGCTTTGTAGTACTCCTCCCCTTCTCCTTCTAACCCTCCCCTCCTCTTTCCTTAACTAACTTCTAACTGTCCCTTAGCCCTCAGCTTAGATCACAATCTGCCCAACCTATTACCAAGTCTGGGTTAGGCCAGTTTCTTATCCATGCTCGGAGTACTCTGTACTCTTCCTTGTTTCACTGTGGATCACAGTGTTCTGTAATTTGCTGGCCCATTTTTTTTTTTCTTCACTCTTCTCCTAGGTTATAACAGTGAAGCCTTTGTTATTTTGCCTGTGCTAATACCCACGACCTAGCACATTTCCGGGTACCCAGGAAGGGTTTAGTAAATGTTCACCGAATGCATGAACCAGTGCTTCTAAGTGGTTCTAAGTTTGCTTTCCAAACTGTTCCTTCCTTAAAGGAATACTGACACTTGATTCAGCAGAAATTTGACTTTTTACATCTGGTTTCTTCTTACAATTATGATACACATTACATGAGCCATTTTTTTTTTTTTTTTTTTTCATGAGCCATTTTTTAAAGCAGTTTCAAAACAGTAGTAAGCCAGGTATAGAAAAAGATAATGTCAGCAATTTAAAAACTGTGGTCTAATAGGTATAACCTAGACATCCTGTTGGGTAATAATAAATCAACTACTACTAATAGTCAGGTGGAGGCACTTAGCTGAGTGGAGAGCAAAAATGCATATTCTGGTTCAATACAAGGGTTGATCCCTGCGACAGTGCTGCTCTTGTATTGGGTATGTGTGTGCATGCTAAGTCACTTTGGTCGTATCCAACTCTTTGTGACTGCATGGACTATAGCCCGCCGGTTTCTCTGTACAAGAGATTTCCAAGACAAAATTACTGGCGTGGGTTGCCATGCCCTCCTCCATGTTTTGGGTACACACATTCCTTAATACAATTAACTCCTGCCTGACACCCTCTCGTCCAGTCACCTGCTGTCTGCAATTGGACTGGACCATGTAACTATTTCTGGCCAATGAACTATAGATAAATATGACATGCATTGACTCCAGTTCACGCCTGAAGCAGTTCATTGCCAGTCTGAGAATCTCCAGCTCCATCTTTGTCCTGCCACTTCCACCAATGACTTTCCAGACGATGGAGTACATATGAACCAGAGTATTAGAACAAGGTCAATAGAGAATGAACTTCCTGCCAGTGTCCATGAACAAGAAGCACAGTATCAGTTAGAAATAACCTGTTGCTACAGGGTCTGTTGTTAGTTACTGTTCCATAACCTAGCCTACACTGACTTACTGAATTCCTCTTTGTGTCCTTGTCTGAATATGTTCACTCAGTGTAACTGGTTCTGGGAAGAGAGGAAACCCAACTGTCCATTTTGCATATATGTCAGAGATGGATTTGATTATGTCTTTATGGACAGTCACAAGGTGCACATCTCTGCAAGCACTTACTGTCATAAATGACATGTCTGTGTTTACTGACTTGGCTTTTGCCCCCAGCTAAAGCATGAGTTTCCTGAGGCAGGACAGAAGTCTCTTTGAATGTCTCCCAAAGGAGTTCCATTAAGGATATTCCCCACCAACAAAACTCAAAATCCACAAACTCAGAAGTCCCGGAAGTAATGATGTATTTCCTGAGGGAGTCATACTAATAGAGATCTTAAACAACTAGCAAAATGCTAACCCAATGCTCACGTGGTATATCAGATTCTCACTGCTTCTGTAACAAATTACCATAAATTTAGTGACTTAAACAATACACATTTATTAACTTAGCATCAGAAATTTGAAATGGATCTCACTGGGCTAAAAGCAAGCTGTTAAGTATGATGTTCCTTCTAGAAGTTCTAGGAAAGAATCTTCTTCTATATTTCCATTCCAGCTTCTAGAGACCTCTACATTCCCTGAATCATGACCCCTCTCACCATCTTCAAAGCCAGCAAAGTGCGATGGAGTTCTTCTCATGCTCCCATCTCTCTGCTTTTATCTCTTCTGCTCCCTTCTTCTACTATAACCATCCTTATGATTACACTGAGCCTACCCAGATAACGCAGGACAATCCCCCTATTTTAAAGTCAGCTGATTAGCAACCTTAAACCCATCCACAACATTAATTCCTCTATGCCATGGAACATGGAGAAGGAAATGGCAACCCACTCCAGTATTCTTTCCAGAGTGAACCTCATGGACAGAGGAGCCTGGCAGGCTGCACTCCATGGGGTCACAAGGAGCTGGACACGACTTAGTGACTCAACAACAACAGATGGAACTAAGAAATTCATAGATTTCAGTAATTAGGATGTGGACATCTCTGGAGGGGGTCATTATTCTACTTACCATCTTGAATTTAACCTGCAGACTCACTGGAGGGCATTTGTAGTTTCTCAGTCTTATATCTGAAGTAACACAATAGCCATTGCCTTATTTACTAATTATTATTTATATATTAATTATATTATATTAATATATTAATTATTTTTAAATATTAAAATTTTATTTTAAATTTATTTTAAATTAATATTAAAATTAAAAATATTAATATATTAATTATATTATATCTTATATAGTCTATAAATATCCTCTATGAGAATGATAATTCTGATTCTCATTTATAGGGTGAGAGACACATTGAAAGAAAGCCAAACCATTTCTAGTTTTTGAGGCTTCTATAACAGCAAACCATGAAAAATTATAGGGCTTTAATTATTTACATTGAATCAATTAATCATTTTAACAATAAAAATGTGTGAAGGTATATCTAATCACATTTGAAGATAATAGCAAAGGTTTATAAACTTAAGAAAAGACAATTAAATTTTCCTACACCATGAGTTTGAGCAAGCTCCAGGAGTTGGTGATGGGCAGGAAGGCCTGGTGTGCTGCAGTCCATTGGGTTGAAAAGAGTTGGACATGACTGAGCAACTTAACTGAACACTAGGTACAGCATAAAAGCTATATAACTTAACAAATCATGAAGGTTTCTCCTGCGAGCTTGGCTTCTAATTGCTGAGAAAAGATTCAAGAAACTGAGGAAAGATTGATAAAAGTGCCCACACAACACCACTCCTCAAGAGCACAGAAAGAGGTAAAGAGCAGATGCTGGAGTTACTAATACATTATTTTATTTTATCATTCATGGATAGGGAAAGATTTTGGAAATGAATAAGCATATCTAAATGCTAAGATCAATTCTTCATTATGGATCACAAGCTGTAGGATCAGGGTGATATAAATGCATATATTAAATAAGGATGGGTCATCCAAGGGCCTCCTTTCCAGTCAATATTCATAAAGCCTTGACAATTCAGAAGGGAAGCTTTGAGCATGCATTTTCCCTCAAAGTATATATTAATATTTAACAAGTACTAATGAGTATTGAACTAGAAGTTTTGAAATGGCACCAGAACATATCTTCCAAAAGGCAAGAAGTGTCATAGTTCAGGGATTAGGAGATATTAATTACACACATACACACTTAAAAATATAGCCCCTCAGTTATTGAGCTTCTGTCCTGGGGAAGGAACTACAGTATAAATAAATCATTGGTATTACCATGATATTATTTTTTTAACATAAGTTACATATTAAGATCCAAAGGAAATGTACTGATATTCCTAATGTGAGGTTGTCTTGAAGAATAAGATGCGTCCACAAGGAGCAGAAGAGACTGTTTCCACATATCACTCTCCTATCACTCGGTTGTCCAACTTTTCCTGTATGAATACTCTTAAGCAGATACAGTCCCTTTCAGCCTAACGAACAAAATATCTGTCTGCCTACAAAACAGTAGTGCTGGTCCTCATTTATCTAGTACTGTCTCCTTAAGGAAAGATGTGAATAATTATGTGTGTGGTGACCAGGGCCGTAATTACTGTTTCCATTTCTCAGAGAAGGAAGTTGGGTTTATGAGAGGATGTGGGCTATTGAGCAGGTGTGTCGCAGACCTGGGACCATATGGTTCCCACCTCTTGTTCTGTGCTCATTCTAAAACTATCTTGTCTCCAAGACGGCAACTTGTTTACAAATGCTGTTCAAATTAAACTATCATTATTGTGACATCCACATCTTTGTGCACGGAAGATACAGGAGAGGTTCCTCTGGGGAATGAGAGGTTGGACTGGAGGCTAATAAAGACTCTTGGACACTCCAGGTGTGTGTTAGTCAGGCTTATATGCACAATCATATCTTATCTTCACTCAAACTTGAAAACAATTCACTACTCTTCAAATCTTGAAGTGAATTAAGATTTCTGTCAAAAGCATGACATGAAGAAATGAGACGATGTCAGATATTAAAGTATTCAACAGTTATGGATTAGAATACAATGCAGCTTAGTGATTAAGAACACATGCTCCAGAGACATCTGGGGTTTAAATCAAGCTCTTAATATCCCCTACTAGTATCACCTAAGCCACAATTTCCTCTCTTGAAAAAGAAAAAATAATATATATGGCTGCCTCATGAAATGAACTTTAATAGTCAGTTTTTCTCAGTTGGGGACAATTCTTTCCATCCAAGGGCCATGTGGCAATGATGGAAGACATTTTATCCACTGCAGCTTGGGAGAAGGTGTTACTGGCATCTAACGGAGAAGGAGCAAGAACGATGCTAAAAGTTCTACAGCGCCCTAGAGGACAGCACGTGTGTGTGCTCAGTCACTCAGACTGTCTGACTCTTTGCGACCCCATGAACTGTAGCTCGCCAGGCTCCTCTATCTGTGAGATGTCCCAGGAAAGAAAAGTGGAGTGGGTTGCCATTTTCTCCTCCAGGGGGTCTTCCCAACGCAGGGATCAAACCGAAGTCTCCTGCATTGGCAGATGGGTTCTCTACTGCTGAGCCAGCAGGGAAGCCCAGTAGTGCTGAAATCAAGACACTTCAATCTAAACTCATGTTTCACAAGTGCTCAAAATTGTTACCTATCATTCCAATTACTAAACAGCCTAGTACCAGTTATCAGGCTATGAGTCAATGATCCAAAGTTGGCTCAGGTATAGTTCTGCCCTTGAGGGGCCCATTACTTGAAACTTTTAAGTGTAAATAATTACTATGAAATACCTTGCACTCATAGTGTCATCATTTGCAAAGCAATAGCAAGGGTGAATATATGAGTTCTATTTTGAGGAACTGGGGAAGGCTCCACAGAGAATAAAATATTTCTCCTGGGCCTTTAAATATGATAGGAATTTGACAGTTAGAAAATGGATAGAAAGGTTGTTGGTGGGAAGGTTATATGTCTGTGTAGGGGAAAGATGTTGGAGCATCAAAAATGTTATAGAAATAAAAGGTATAACGTTTCAAATTCTAATAAAAATGACTTCAGAGTTTGTCATGTTCAAGATATGATGACTACATTAGAATGAGCAAAGAATATATTAGGATGTGGGTATGATTCTACAGCATATTGTGGGCTGCAAAGAGAGGCTGGAAAAAGAACAGGAGAGAATCCAAACATAAGCCTAAAGCAACATAGTGGTTGGGGGTGGGAGGGAGATAATGAAACAGAGGGAGGATTAAGAGAAAGTTCAGAAGTACAATCAGCAGAATTTAGCTACCAACTGAAAGTTAGGACCACAGCTGCATTAAATACTGGGCCATGGGACCCCTGTACTAGACAGCCCAGTCATAGACATCACTAGAAAATTATGAGATAGTATGAAAGAATAAAAAAATAAGCTAAACTGTTATTTTGAGAGAAATTATGCCTGTATCACAGAATAATAGACTAGTTCCATATAGGAAAAGGAGTACATAAAGGCTGTATATTGTCACCCTGCTTATTTAACTTATATGCAGAGTACATCATGAGAAACGCTGGGCTGGATGCTGGAATCAAGATTGCCAGAAGAAATATCAATAGCAGCTATATGCAGATGACACCACCCTTATGGCAGAATGTGAAGACGAACTAAAGAGCCTCTTGATGAAAATGAAAGAGGAGAGTGAAAAAGTTGGTTTAAAGCTCAACATTCAGAAAAATAAGATCATGGCATCTGGTCCCATCACTTCATGGCAAATAGATGGGGAAACAAATGGAGATAGTGAGAGATTTTATTTTTTTGGCTCCAAAATCACTGTAGATGGTGACTGCAGCCATGAAATTAAAGATGCTTGCTCCTTGGAAGAAAAGCTATGACCAACCTAGACAACATATTAAAAAGCAGAGACATTACTGACAAAGGTCTTTCTAGTCAAAGCTATGGTTTTTCCAGTAGTCATGTATAGATGTCACAGTTGGACTATAAAGAGAGCTGAGCGCCAAAAAATTGATGCTTTTGAACTGTGATGTTGGAGAAGACTCTTGAGAGTCCCTTGGACTGCAAGGAGATCCAACCAGTCAATCCTAAAGGAAATCAGTCCAGAGTTTACATTGGAAGGACTGATGCTGAAGCTGAAACTCCAATACTTTGGCCACCTGATGCGAAGAACTGACTTACTGGAAAAAACCCTATTGCTTGGAAAGATTAAAGGTGGAAGGAGAAGGGGATGACAGAGGATGAGATGGTTGGATGGCATCACCAACTCAATGGACATGAGTTTGAGCAAGCTCCAGGAGTTGGTGATGGTCAGGGAAGCCTGGCATACTGCAGTTCATGGGGTCACAAAGATTTGGACATGACTGAGAGACTGAACTGAACTAAATGCATGTATCAGTGTCTTTGTACTAAAATTATTGGCAGGTGAGTTTGTAGGTTGAAAATAGAAAATCAGTAATTGATAAAAGCAATTTCATATGGGTTGCAATATAAACTCTTGACCTTTAAACTCTTGACCTTGGATGGAAATAAGTATGCAGTATTGGGCTTCCATGGTGGATCCAATGGTAAACAGTATGCCTGCAAAGCAGGAGATCTGAGTCTGTTCCCTGAGTCAGAAAGATCCCCCGGAGAAGGGAATGGCAATCCACTTTAGTATTCTTGGCCAGAGAATCCCATGGACAGGGGAGTCTGGTGGGCTATAGCCCATGAGGTCGCAGAGCGTCAGACACAACTGAGTGATGAAGCACTCACACCATTCACTGGCCATGGTTTTTATGCATGTTTTGTTGTTCACCAGCTAAGTCCTGTCTGCCTCTTCACAGCCCCATAAACTGCAGCGTGCCAGGCTCTCTGTCCTCCATCATCTTCTGGAGTTTGGTCAAATTCATGACCACTGAGTCTCATTTTATGCAGATAAGTAAGAATAAAGCTGTGTCTGCAAGTCCTTCACTAGGAATTTAGGCTATCTATTTTTTTGTATATCAAATGATGCTTGAGCTTTTAGGCAAAATCCAGCTGATGATTGTTCTAAATTAAATCAAGAATAAATACTGATATATCCAATCCCAGAACTTCAATGTTATCAGATACTAAAAAGAATTGTTTGTTGCCAATACTTGCAAATTCAACCTTAAGATTCTTTGGCACAAAGAATTAACAAAGCTACATATTGGAGTCAGTAACAGAAAACTGTTTCTGGAACTTATTAAATATTTTTTTTAATTACTAAATTGCAAAATATACATACATACATGTATATATATACATATATATATGTGCACATATATAAAAATTACTTCCAAATGAATAGAGGACCAAAATCAGTATATGATAAGTAACTCTGTTTCAAAGTATAAATACTAATGGAATTGTGAATGATATTAAAATATAAATCCACCCATGCTACTGACCAGGTCTTGGGACTGACTGTATAGTCTTGAATTTCCTTCCAAGATTGATAAACAGCAGCTATTTAGTTGGTGCACTTCACTATCAGTGTGTTTTCCAAGGCGATTTTTAAAAATCACCTGGTTGATCTGATGCAGCCTATTTGAAATCCTCCAAGGAAGTGAATAGGAAGCAGAAAACTGTCGCAATGCAAAGGGACAGTGGAAAGCACTCTTCACTACAGGATTAAAAGACAGGCAAATGGGTTTTGAAAAACAGCTATCCTTAATACTGTGTTGGAAAGCTGTTGTAATGAAAAATGGCAGCAGAGACATGCAGCCTTAAATAGAAACCATGTGTTTATGTACATTTTGCTTTTATCACAAATATATCTGGGTCTCATATTCATAAAACGAAGATATCCTAAATTTACCTTATATGAACACTTAATGATCATATAAGGTAAATTTAGGATATTTTCATTTAAATATATATATATTCATTTAAATATATATATTTAAAAATACAGCCTGCATGCTGCTCATTTTCAAGTATTTTAGCTATTTACATATTTCCTCTCACTGCTGGAAAGTTTATGATTCATATATATGCCACAGAAAACGTAACAAGATCAGTGTCCCAACACGCACATACAAGCAATCCCTTTAACTTCTTATTCTTTCATGAGAAGAAACCATCCAGCGGCTGACTTTACCCTGGGTCCCTGCGTCGGTCACCCCTGTCCCACACACCACTGACTGGATCCCGAGTCCCGGACTGGTTAAGGCAGTGCTGTTTTGCTCTCGCACCTTCGGAATCAACCACTTTGGTTCCTTCCTCCAATCTCTGACTATTTTGCGTGGCGCAATATTCGGGCTTTCTCGCTGGACTGCACAGAAGAATCCTAAGCAGAAGCAGAGTTAAAGTACCTCCTTCTAACATTCAAAATACATAAAGAGCTCATGAAATTCAATATCTAGAAAAAAAAAATAAAATTGGGTAGAAGACCTGCATAGCATTTTTTTCCCCCCAAAGAAGACATACAGATGGTTAACAGGTACAAGAAAAGATCAAAACCACAATGGGTTTTATACCTGTCAGAATGGATATCGTAAAATAAACAAACAAACAAGAAATAACAAGTTTTGGGAAGGATGCAGACAAAAGGGAACCATCCTGCACTGTTGGTGGAAATGTAAACTTGTACAGTCACTGTGGAAAACAGTACAAAAGTCTCTCAAAAAATTAAAAAGAGAGCTGTTATATTATCCAGAAATTCCACACCTGGGTATGGATCAGAAGAAAACAAAAAGGTATATGCATCTCGATGTTCACTGAAACTATTTACAATAACTAAGATAAGAAAGCAACCTCAATGTCCACAGATGCAAGGATAAATAGATGCAGAGTCTATGTATGTATGTGTGTGTAAATATATGCGCAAAAGAATATTATTCAGCCATAAAAAAAGAAATCTCACCATTTGAGACAATAATAATGGAACTAAATGGCATTATGCTTAGTAAAACAAGTCAGAGAAAGACAAGTATGTATATTTTCACTTACATGTGAAATCTAAACAGCAAAATAAACAACAAATAAAACAGAAACAGATTCACAGAACAGAGAACAAACCAGTGATTTCCAGGGGGGAGGGATTTCCAGAGGGGGTATTCATGAACTAGATGGAGGGGATTGAGAGTTACAAACTACCAGTTATTAAATAAAAGGTCACAAAAATCTAACACACAGCACAGGGAATATAGTCATAACTTTGTATGGTATGTGATGTATAAAAATATCAAATCACTATGTTGTACAACTGAAACTAATAATATTGTAAGTGAACTTTACTTCAGTTCAATATAAATAAACAAAGCATTCTCTTTTGGGTTTTGATCAGGATGGAAACAAGGGAACTGGGGGGAGCAAATTTATAATATGGTTACTTGGAGACAGACCAAGAGCTGTGAAGCAGCCTAGCGATCTTCTACTAGGTTTGGGGGATGGAACCAATTTTAACCATTTCAATGAATGGGAGGCATAACAGTAATAGCAACAGTCCGGCACTCTTGAGGGGAAAAGCATTTTGTTGTAGTAAGAAAAGTGGTTTGATTTCTATGAAGATTTTGTGCTTTACCTCTAACATTTTCTGATTTCTGATCTCCTTTACAGATTATACATGAGCACCCTCTTTGTGGCAGGAACTATATTTCTCATTGCAAATAATGATATAATTAAATAATGAGCCCTTCCATCATGAAACTTACAGTCAAGTAGGGGAAGCTAATATTAAACAATAACTTGATAAATAAAGACATTACAAACTATAATGGTGCCGTGTATACTGTGAGACTAGATATCGGAGAGGGCTTACCTATACTGTTCCCAAAGAAGTGATATTTGACCTGATGAGTAAAGGATGAGCAGGAATTAACTAGGAGAGCAGGTGAGAGTAGAGAATTCTAAATAGATGGATTCACTTCTGCAAACGTCCTAAGACTGAGACAAGAAGCATAAAGAACTGAAAATAAATCACTGTGACTAGCACCCAGGGAAAGCCTGGAGGCAGGCAGTGGTAAATTTTAGGTCACATAAAAGATCTCGGTCATTAACTCTGGAACACATGGGGAATTACTGGAGCTTTTTAAGGAGGGGAATAAAATAATCAGATTGACACCTTAAGTAAAACAGATAAAGTTAGAGCACTCGGGAGGCTATTGCAATAATCCACAGGATGATGTTACACTGGGTAAACTGGTGATGGTAAAAATACAGCGAAGATGAAGATGGATTTAAGAAACTTACAGGAGATTATTTGATAATAGGTTTTTGGTGATGGGAGAAGAGGGAGAGTGGATCAAAGGTTATCTCTAAATTTCAGCTTACACATCTGTACAGTTATTAGTTTTCAGAAAGAAAAAGATCTCTCTTTTGGTTTGTTTTTTTGGATGAAGGGCAGAATTCAGGGGAGGTACTTCTGCACTCTAGTATCAATATGTTGATTTAGAGATAACTTTAAGGGCTTCCCTTGTAGCTAAGTGGATGAAGAATCCGCCTGCAATGCAGGAGACCCTGGTTTGATTCCTGGGTCAGGTAGATCCCCTGGAGAAGGAATAAGCTACCCACTCCAGTATTCTTGAGCTTTCCTGGTGGCTCAGCTGGTAAAGAATCTGCTCCCAATGCAGGAGACATGGGTTCGATCCCTGGCTTGGGAAGATCCCTTGGGGAAGGGAACAGCTACCCACTCTAATATTCTGGCCTGGAGAATTCCATGGACTGTATATCCATGAGGTTGCAAAGAGCTGGACACGACAGGGTGACTTTCACTTTAAGTCATCTAAGGAGATCTGTCCAGGATTTTATTAGCTACTTGGATTTGCAAAAGAGAAGTCTAAGCCTAAGGTTAAAATCTGTGTATTACTGTCATGGAAGTAAGAACTGGAGCCCTTGTAACAGAAAGAATTTCCCAGAGAAACTTGAAAAAAATCAATGGAGCCTAGAACTGAATCTTGATTAATTCTGATATTCAAAAGCCAGGTTACAACAGCCAAAAGAATCAGGACCAGTAATTTTTGAGCTCTTATTATGTGGTACTGAAGCCGTTGCTGTAGCCTATGTAATGTTCATAAAAACCTTATGAGGAAATTGTTATTCTTCTATTTTGCAGGTGAGAAAACGGCAATACACTGAGGATATGTGACCAGACGAAGGACACACACACAGCTACAGAACGGTAGGAACAGGCGTCAAATCCAGGCAGTTTGATTTGAGAACACATCTTTCTAACTACTATAATCTGCCAGGTTCTTTTTTTCTCCACTGCTGTTTTAATTTTCGTTGTCATTTTTAAATTGTGTATATGCAGCCTTCTTTTTTCATTGCAGAAAAATTGCTTTACAATGTGTTCATTTCTGCTGTACAACGCAAATCAATGATATGTATACATACACCCCCTTCCGCGTAAGCCCCCTCCCTGCCCACCCCCATCCTGCCCATCTAGGTCATCACAGAGCGCTGAGCTGAGCTCCTGCGCCATACTTAGGAAAACTGACCAAACAGACTTGGCTGGGCATGTGAGAAGCTCAACTCACATTCGTATTTGTCCTCTCCATCTGAGCTATGCAATGCCACAATTACTAGCTACAAGGTGACTTTCTGAGCACTTGAAATATGGATTCCCTGGTGTCTCAGACTGTAAAGAATCTGTCTTCAATCCCTGTGTTGGGAAGCTCCCCTGGAGAAGGAAATGGCAACTCACTCCAGTATTCTTGCCTGGAGAATCCCATGGCCAGAGGAGCCTGGCATACTATAGTCCATAGGGTTGCAGAGTTGGACATGACTGAGTGACTAAGTAATGGTCACCTTCATTTTCTTTCAAACTGAGATGTGCTGTGTGAATTATATCTCAAATTCTAAAGACTTTAATATCACAAGAATGTAAAGTATCCCATTAATAATTCTTCCATGATTACTTGTTGAAATTAGAGTATTCTGTAAATAGTGGGTTAAATAAAATATATTATTAAATTTATTATATTAAATATATTATTAAATTTGATTCATGGGATTCTATTTTTTAATGTTTCAAATTAATTGTAACTTATTTGAAAACTAGAAAACTTCCCTATGCAGCTTACATTATATTTCTATTGGACAGCATTGTCCTAGATGTTTCACTTATTTGCCCTCTGAATCCCTAGCTCTAGGTAGGCACTATCAAACAGTTAACATGCTCTCTTTAACACACAGTTTCTATTCAGACCTGAGCTCCAAGCTTGTGCCCCAGGCTCTCAGGCCCTGATGTTTCCATGGTAACCTTGCCTTAGGAAGAGAAGATGCTTTTGATTCTGAGTCCTAAAGATTTCCCTCCTCCAGCTTTATGTTACTTCATACTGATTTTATGGTTATCTTCTCTATTCTTCCCCAAGAGTTTGTATGATTTTTGACCTTAGGAAATTTTAGGTCAGTGGTTCTCAGGCAGATGAACATGTAAAAATCATCTGAGAAGTTTTCTCAAATTACATAAGGCTATCACCCCGCACTTTTTATTTGTTCTCCCCACCCTCAATGAAGGACCATAGCTCTAATCTCCCCATTGTCTCATAAAGGAGTTTGCTACATTATAGCTATTATATTCTCATGCATTCTCTGTCTTTTCCTGTCTATGCAGTCAGCTCTTCATACCTGGTATGTTCACTGGCTGGCAACCAAAGGGTTCCATGCAGCCCTACATCACAGACTCTGAAATGCTGACTTTGGGTCATCCGTTTATATGGAAAGCTGACATTGGTTCTGATCAGGATAATGATTACCTTGCATTCACACATTTAATTCACATGAAAATATCCACCTACCTATTGAGGAGACCTCTGGTAGACAAAAAGTATCTTCTTAGAGAAGACTTTTCCAAAATCAGTATATGAATATTTTGTAACATACCATTCAAAGTATCACAACAAAGAAGAGAATATCCTCACAGACAAAAATGAGTAAAAGCAGGAATCTGATGAAATTATTATAATTTAAGTACTAGGGAAAATAAAAGAAATATTTTCCAAATGTACCTTTTGTGAGCTTTCTCCTTATTATTCTGAAATTTCTCCTCATAAGTTATAAGGCCTCAAGGATATAAATTTGCACATAGGTAGTGCATCATATGATAGAAAGGACAGAGATTTATAAGTTAGGGCACTCTCATTCCTTCATCTGTAAAACAGGGCAATAATGTCAATTTACTGATTAAATGAGATCCCTATAAATCTTAGTTGCTTCTCTAAGAAGAGCTATTTTTAAGAGTTTAAGCTTGTTTACTTTTCCCAATCTTCTCTCGGCATATAGTTCACCACCTTATTTTCTAAAGCAGAATTGCAGAGATTTAGTTTACTCCTCTAATTATTATTTGGGGAACAGGCTATAAAAGTACAGTCTCTCACGGAGACAAAATTAGGACACTGATTACAGTGGTGCTCAGATACACCACTTAAGTATACCCACATGAAAATAAAAGGTTGATATTCTACTAACTGCTAATTAGTACACAGCTAATATCTTCAGAATTTGAGTAATTCAGCTGAAGTACTTTCCAAAGTATGCATTCAAATGAACTAGAACTTTTTAAAACTCAAGATTCCTAACAGGCTAAATCCTTCTTTTACTCTATGCATTTCACTCACATTTAATATGATAGCCATTTACCCTACTGTGGTTTCTTCTTGTTTTCTTTGACTCATGAATGAATGTGAGAGTTGGACCACAAACAAGGCTGAGCACTGAAGAATTGATGTTTTCCAATTCTGGTGCTGGAGAAAACTTTTGAGAGTCCCTTGGACAGCAAAGAGATCAAACCAGTCAATCCTAAAGGAAATCAACAATGAATATTCATTGGAAGGACTGATGCTGAAGCTGGAGCTGACTCATTGGAAAAGACCCTGATGCTGGGGAAAATTCAAGGCAAAAGGAGAACAGGGCAGTAGAAAATGAGATGGTTAGAGAGCATCACCAACTCAAGGGACATGAATTTGAGCAAACTCCAGGAAGTAGTGGAAGAGACAGTAGTCTGGAATGCTACATTTCATGGGGTCACAAAGAGTCAGACACAATTTATCAACTGAAAAAAAAAAATGGTTTTCACCATTTCGTTAATTTTGAGATGAAATGATCACTTACTTCTGTTGAAATTTTGCCATGAGTTTGGAAGATGCATCAAGAGATAAAAGCTAGGATCAGAGATGAAGCTAATAATCATAAACATTTTTTTCACCATTGTTCCAATTCATTTTAAAAGATTATAATACTCAAACTTCATTCATTCATTCTGCAAATATTTATTTAGTAGCCATAGTACATCTGGTCCTGTAAGTTCACAAAAGAATACATAGAATAAGAATTCTATAAAAATGAAAAAGATAAGAAAGAAAAGTTTTTAAAATTTGTGTTTTGAGAGTAATCATAAGTTTTTTAAACTAGTGTTTAAACTTAAGTTTTTAAAGTTTATGAATTTATTTTAAAAGTTTGACTTCCATAAAATGAAAGTAAACATTTAATGAAACATGTCTAGGTTGTAATTATTTCTATAGAATTAATTATAGAAATTATAGAATTAATTATAGAAATAGAATTATTTCTATTCTTTCAGATGAATAATATTTCTTTCTGGAAATTTAACCAAAGGAATATCTACTACTAACTAAACTTCCACTAAATGAAGTGAAATATAAATATATGAAAGTCCACATATACAGAGCTGTATGTACTAAATAATTAAGAAAATCTAAGAGATAACATCAAATCATTACCTCACAAATAAAATTTTAATTCATTGAACAAAAAAAAAACTAATGTTCTCACTGTGCTGATTCATTTTTTGTGTCAAGTTGGCTGTACCTGGGTGACTTGCTATTTGGTCAAACATTATTCTGGATGTTTCTGTGAAGGTGTTTTTGTTTTGTTTTGAAGGTGTTTTTGGATCAGAATAACACTTAGATCAGTGGGCTAAGAATAAAGCAGACTACACTCCATAATGTAGGCGGGTCTCATCCAACCAGTTGAAGGAAAGCCTTAATAGAACAAAGCCTGATCACACCAGAACAAGAATCAAATTCTGGCAGCAGAATTTGAGTTTGAGTCCTAGACTCAAACTGCAACTCTCTCCTGAGTCTCCTGCCTACTCATCTACCCTGTCATATTTTAGACTTGTCACACCTTCACAATCATGCGAGCCAATTCCTAAAGATAAATATCTCTACCTCTCGATGTACACACACACACACACACACACACACCCCTTATTGGCTCTGTTTCTCTGAAGAACTCTAACACACTCACTTTCTAATATGTGTTCTCATATAGCTTTCACAAAAGTTAGGAGGGTTTAATGCTGACTTTGGCCCTAGAAAGAAAGTATAAATCCATTTTGAACATGTGTTCTACTGAAAATTGTACCCCAAATTAATATATTGTTTGTAAACCTTGTGCATTTATCTTAAAAATGAAAAGAGTTAGCAATGCTGGGCTTAAATACAGAATGATGATATGAGATAAAAGTGCATAATTATAAGATGTGAGAATAAACCTCATTTTATCTCTGATAAATTAAAAATGCTCTCAAGAAAAAATGTTGCTAATTTCTTCTAAATTTATAAATCAGCAGTTGTAAGTATTTTCATTAAAAATGGCATCTTTAGCTCAAAGAAAAATTTTCAAGTAGACCTCTTAAATAAAATAGAAAAATCAGAGGGTTCTAGGTCAATGGTATCTCAGAAATCTATCTTTTCAGTTGTTTTTCAAACCCATCCACAAACACCAGCAATGGAGCTCACAATGAAAACACAGGGAATCCTAGAGCACTGAGGAGCTTACTTATGAACACAGAGGCCTAAGAGAAACAATATATATTTTTCAGGGAAGGCATGATAATTAAAACTACTGATAAATTAAATACATCAATTAGGATAAAAAATTTGTATCATATTTTAAAATTAATTTAGAGTAGCAAGGTGTTTTTGTGTGAAGAATCTCTAATCATGTTTGTATAAGATATATTTCAATGTCAAAATCATCACATGCCACATATATGACATTCATCATTTTGATTACGTATCAATTTAAAATAATATATTGATTTTTTTATCTATCAGAAAAAAAGGACTTAATGACTTAGTGCAATAATTTAAGTCACCCAACTTTATGACACACAGCCACAACCCACTTCTAAAGAATCAAACATAAGACAAAAATGAAGCCATAATGAATACAAAAGATATACCGAATGAAGATTCACAAGTAATTTCAGAAACCTATACCACTGCCATTTTGGTGCACAACCATGTCATTTAAGAAGTAAAAGACCAAAAGTATTCAGTTATGAAAGACTTGTGCTCATACCATTGAGCTAAGTCTTAAGTTCTAGCCCTGTAAATAAAAAGGATGTGGTAAGGTCGACAGAACTATTTGGAATCTAACTCAATTAGTAAAACAGTTAACCATCCAATGTTTGACTAATGGT
Source organism: Muntiacus reevesi (assembly GCF_963930625.1). Classification (NCBI taxonomy): domain Eukaryota; kingdom Metazoa; phylum Chordata; class Mammalia; order Artiodactyla; family Cervidae; genus Muntiacus; species Muntiacus reevesi. The sequence continues at coordinate 14,168,825 of NC_089265.1, read as the reverse complement.
TCATGAATCGATCAGCCTAATTAATTCTAATGACTGAAATGACCACAAAGTTCTTTGTTTTAACAATACATGTCAGCAAGAAAATAGGTTTCTGTGACCTTGGGAAGGTAACTCAATCTTTGGAATCATAAAATGGGGACAAAGAAAACTGGTCCCACAAAAGGTAAATGGAAATGAGTGTCCAAAATATACCTAATTTAACATGCTCCTTCATAATATACAACTTGACACATTAAGGTTGTTTCTTGGCCTACACCAACAATGTTTTCCTGGTGTGCATGAAATGAAATCTTGGTTACTTACAGAAGTATCACATAGCAAGGATTCTTAAAAGCCCTTGACCATTTAGCAGTTAAAATATTTAATTAATTCATTAATTTGACATAGACTTTATGTAGAGTAATTCTACATGAGTATGTATAATAATGAAAATTAAAATCTTCAAATTTCAAATGGCATGTTTATTATTTGGGTGGAAATATTCATTTAATGAATTTCTTTCTGGTGTATTATGTTTCTTAACCAAGAAGTATTATAAAATTACTTTTCAGAAAAGTAACAGAAGAGATAAAATATATCAACTACATAAAATATGTATATTTAGGTAAAGAAATCAAATTTCTGGTGCATTTGACACAACTTTGATAATAATTAACTCTAAGCAGCAAATGGAAGGAGTCTACAGTATATTTACCAGGGATCGCTTGACCTTGTAAGTCTTGTAATACAAAGTAGCTTGTTCTCAATGGCTCAGTAAAGGGATTCTAGGCTTCGAGATGTAGATCAACTGCAGAAGCACCTGTGAAGCACTATGAATTACTTTGTAAACCACCACCACATTAGCTTAGATATGGTGATTCACAAAGAAATCCACAGCACTTCACAGTTTGGGTAAAGCTTGGTACCTATGAACCAATAAAAACAGTACCTGTATACCACCAACAATTGAGGGAGCAGTTTCAACTACTTTAAGAAAGACATTAAAACAGAAGTATAGCAGATGAACTATATGCAGTAATATTCACAATCAGTTGAAGTGTATGCCAAGTTTTGCATCATCGTTTTTAATTTAGAGAAATATAAGAAACATCAATCATTTAAATAAACAGCTTAAAAACAAAATGTATACCTTCTGTATCATATAACAACTAATTTTCATTTAAAAGAATTCCTAATGCAACAACTAGCATGGCACTATGCAGAAAGATAAACAGATCTACTCATAGAAATAAAATGCATGGTTATTAATATACTTGCAGAAATAAGGAGCAAAATAAATAATAAAAGTATATATGATTCTCACATATTACAGTATATAAGTGTTGCTGTTGGGATAACTTGCTCTAAAAATATCCTTAGTTACTTGGCTTCACAGTTTATAATCACACAATCTTATATTTTATAAAAGTCATTAAGTAATTTAGCTGTGTTCTTCTAAGTATAATAATAATACACATATTAAAAATGTTCAAATGAACATATTTTCATGAGACTTGTTGAAAATCAGGAATGTTTAGAAAACCAAATGCTACATTATACACATTAGATCCAACTCTAGAATAAAACTACACCAATAAAAAATAGAGAAACTATTCAATAAAATTACTATTTTTAGTAAAATTACTAAAATCAACTACCCTTTATCTATGATTGACCCAATGATAACATGTATTTTTTTAAAATAGGAAGAAACAAAGATTTTAATTATAATTAATGAAAATAAAAGTATCTATAAACTGGCCCAGCAAAGCCCCTCAAATCTTTAGGCCAATTTTCTTTTTGTTGTTCAGTCTTACCGGTTGGGTTGAGGAGATATACTCAGAGATTGATATGGGTTTGGAAACAAGCCACTAATTGAAGAAGAGGTCTAAATGACTGTCAATAACCACCCCACTCCTAATGTGAAATCAAGCTGATCAAATAATGTTAGAGAAATAATTTAGGATGGATTTAACAATATGTCATCCCTTTTGTTGCCTTTCTTTCTCTAAATAAGACAAGTATGTTCACCTTACCTGGTAGTATATGCTAACTGGACACTTTGCTTTGCTTTGCTTTACTTCCGAATTTGAATGTAAGAAAACTTTAAGCATGCCCCTCTTTAAATTGCATTCAGCTACTTAAAAAAAAAATTTCCTGCATTTTTCTGTCACATATGCTCTCAATTTTACATAAGAGGATAACTGATAGGTTCTGAGAATGAAATATTCTGGATGAAGTAATTTTCTGGCACACTGATTAATTATAAAACACCATTTTTTCCAACTATTGCACTATTTGACTTCAAAAATAGGTGAAGTACATTGTTTCTCAATGAATGAGCATACCACACGGCGTTTTACTGTTTTTTTGTAAGGTTATTCAGAGCCCCTGTGACACTTTCAACATTTTCTTCAATACTCACACTACATCAGTTATTCATCCAATGCTTAAATGTTGAGGAGAAATAAAGGTCCCTAAGCCAAGGGATTCCAGGTACCATGGAGTAAGTATACAAAGGGACTTTACATTTGCAGTTAGGAACTATATCATAAAATTTGGAAAAATGTTATGAAAGGAACATCTCCAAGGTACGAAGTTTGCAGAGAGGACTGAAGCAAATATTTAAGTCATCCAAGGCAGAGGGGATGGATTTGGCTGGAGAAGGGGACGACAGAGGATGAGATGGCTGGATGGCATCACCAACTCGATGGACATGAGTTTGAGTAAACTCCGGGGGTTGGTGATGGACAGGGAAGCCTGGAGTGCTGCAGTCCATGAGATTGCAAGGAGTCGGACATGACTGAGAGACTGAACTGAACTGAACTTACACAAGATAGCACATTTCATGCAATGAAGTTGACTGATATTACTGTGTACTGATAATAAATAAATCCTAACAGTTTGTGAGACAAGTCACTAACATTAGTATAAATCCATATAACTAACTTCATACTCTTTACTCGTAACACCTGGAGGAAATTTTGAGGTAACTGAGCATTCCTTTTCATTGGACTTCAACTGACTGATGGATTTATCAGAGGGGAAATGCCAGCTAGGTGTCTTAAAGCGAATCCCCTAGTTCCAAGTCAAAAGTCTAAACAGAAATTAGTCTTTATGATAGTTTACTTCGTAGACTCATCCTGATTTTCAGTCTTATAATTCACAGTTTTCAATCCACACAAGCAAGAAATGGAAAGAAAAGAAACTGAAGGAAAGGTAGGGCTAACCTCACTATTCAGACCATAATATCAACTCTATTTAAAGTAACTACTGCTGCTGATAGGAAGTGAAAGAGCTGCAGAACTGACAGAAGCATCGGCAGTTAAGGACCATATCATATCACGAATATGACACTTCCCGCTGGTAAACAGAGTGGGAAGCATAGCTCGAAAGGAAACTTGCATCCTTTCCTGGTTATGAAAGCTAAAAAGAATGGAAATAATATAGCGAGCAAAATAATACACAACAAAAATAGAACACCAAATGAAAAATGCAGGCACAGTAAATATAATCCTCCTGCTGGTTGGAGGATTTATCTCCTTTCTCTCAAAAACTTTCTCTTGCCCCTAAATATTTAAAATAACAGTGCAAATCAGGGATTTTAAAAAAGTGACTGCTGTAGAAAATAACATATCCACAGAAAAGTCACTGAGGAATAACATTGCACACAGATGGTGGCAATGAAAGAACACACATTTCAGTGATATCTCAAGGCATTAAAGTTATGTTATTAATTTATAGAATCAATGAATGCAGTTGTTAACAATATCTAAGCTAAATATCTGGCATAATCTATGTCTTTCAATTTAGAAAGAAGCAAACCTACAGAAACTTATCCTTATGTATCAATGTAAGGCTGTAAATTGTAAGGACTTATAAAATAACTGGAATTTAATTATTAAAAAAAAAAACAGTAAGTGCTTTCATTTAACAAGCTCTCACAAAGCACTTAACATTCATCTCTGATAATAACAGAGCAGATGGAATCCTCATCTTAAAGGTGGGAAAACTGAGGCTCAGAAAGACTAATTTGTCCAATGTAAAGAAGATTCTTGAGAGTCCCTTGGACTTCAAGGAGACCCAACCAGTCAATCCCAAAGGAAATCAGTCCTGGATGTTCATTGGAAGGACTGATGCTGAAGCTGAAACTGCAATACTTTGGCCACCTGAGGTGAAGAGTTGACTCATTAGAAAAGACCCTGATGCCGGGAAAGATTGAAGTGGGGAGGAGAAAGGGACGACAGAGGATGAGATGGTTGGATGGCATCACTGACTCAATGGACATGAGTTTCAGTAAACTCTGGGAGTTGGTGATGGACAGGGAGGCCTGGTATGCTGCAGTCCATGGTGTTGCAAAGAGTCGGACACAACTGAGTGACTGAACTGAACTGAAGAAGTATTTAAATAATCGGGCCAGATTTGTCTAAAACATTTTGCTTTGTCCTTGCCCTGCAGTTCTGCAGCATGCAATTTTATCTGCAGCATTTGAGAAATCCACTGAGAAAAGAAAATTAAGTGAAAGTATAAAGTGTAAGTTAAAAATCATACTAAATACTCTGCAGAATCAAATAAATATATGCACGAAGCCTACAGTGAAACAATTTGACTAAAAATAATAAAAGTTAATGTGCAATATTCAAATTAAAATTTTGCAAGGGGAATATCTAGTTTCATCAAGATAAAGCTTTCAGTATTTTATACAAAATATCCATTTACATATGAATAGATAATACTCCATTTATCAAGCATTTTCTTTGCTTCATTATAGATGATCCCTATAAAACAGAATATTTTTTAAAACTAGCTTGTGCTATTAGATTTGCTTATACTTAGTAAATTTACTTATCTTTAGAGCATACTTTGACTTGCATGGTTTGAGTGGTGGAATTTTGTGTATGTAAATAAGCTCATATTAATGACATACTCTAGGATCTCTTTTCAATACTCAGTGGGTTCAGTTCACTGGCAAAGATCATTTGCTTAAGGAATAATATCTAGAGTCCAGTTTATGAAGTGGGCATCTACACTTACTCGTGAACACCCTAAAATATGTATATGTGTATATAAAAATGTTCTTCCATTTTTTCCCCACTACTTCAAGACTGGTACCTTTAGAAAGTGGCATTGTGGATAACAATGTCAATCTGCCACCCTGGGGATAACTCATTCTACTTAAAAATTTTCCCCCTACTTGATTTTTTTGGAAGATCAATTCAATTATTCATTTATATGAAGAACAGTAATAAGTACCTCTTTGGTAAGTATACGAGAGGATAGAAAACAAATAAGCATTTAAAAACATGTAAATTTTTAGTGCTTATTATTCCCTCATTAATAAAAGTCTCATATTTGGAAGAGTAGTCCAAGTGAATAACTGCAAACATATTTTGATTCCCATGGGTTGATTTTTTCCAAACCTTGAAGATTATATGTTTGCAATTGGACATTAATTGTGGCACTCTGATTTTGCAGAAGATGATAGGGAAAAAGTGGAATGTATCATTTAAGCCCTTAACTCACAGTCTTTACAGTGTTTGAGTGACTATGGGCTGTGCTTAGTCGCCCAGTCATGTCCGACTCTGCCACCACCTGGACTGTAGCCCACCAGACTCCTCTGTCCATGGGATTCTCCAGGCAAGAATACTGGAGTGGGTTGCCATGCCCTCCTCCAGGGGATCTTCCCAACCCAGGGATCAAACCCAGGTCTCCTGCATTGCAGGTGAATTCTTTACCACCTGAGCTACCAGAGAAGTCCATAATATTGAGTGACTATATTATATAATAACATTTTACACTATTTTAATGGAATTTGACCCTAGCTATTTTGATGATATAACCATGAGTATATTTAACTCAAGGACAATTGCTGAATATGAGATAAGTAACAATACGAATGACGCACTTCTTAAAATAAACGTTTATAACTATCAAGGATTAGGCAAAGTTAAAAGTATGGATTCAAACATATTTTAGATTTGACAAACATTTAATTATCTGTTCATTAAAGGTATTTTGAGCCTCTGCTGTGTGGGAGAAAGTATGCAAGACACTAAAGGATTGAAAAGAAAATAAGTCCCAGCTTTCAAAGAGCTCAGAGCCAACGGGCAGACTGACAAACTTGAGAACATATCTACTACAGTGATAACTGTCATGATAGACAAGCTCAGAATCTCAGAGGAGGAGAGGCACCTAAGCAGAACTAAATAATCAGGAAGGGCTTTTTCTGAAGAGATGAAGCCCAAGTTCTGTCAAATTGGGTGAAAAAGTCGCTGATCCTGTGACTGAGGAGGATGGGTGGGAAGGAGAATAACCCAGGGATCAAACTCGCTCTCTTTTATCCCCTGCACTGCAGGCAGATCCTTTACCCGCTGAGCAATGAGGGAAGCCCTTTCCACGTGAAGGAAATTACATCTGCAAAAGCCAGGAAGCAAAGTGTCTATGGGGTATTTAAGAAAATACACATTAATTCTGTAAGAGAGAGAAGTAGCAGGCAGCAAGAAAGAACTCTTAAAATGAGGCAGATCTCCAATGATTTGAAAGGTGTGCTTGGCAGAACTTGATGCAAGTGATCAAACTCGGGCCAGTCCCTGTCCTCGAGGAGCCATAGACTGATGACTGGTGATTTTGGATAAACTGGAAACAAATGTTCATCAGTAAAAATGATTAAATTGATCATGATTTTAATACTGTATAAATACTAAAATAAGAGAGATACTAATGAGGGAAATCGCTGCTCTATCAGCGCAAGCACGTTGCTTCAGTCATGTCTGACTCTTTGCGATCCTATGGACTGTAGCCTGTCAGGCTCCTCTGTCCATGGGGACTCTCTAGGCAAGAATAATGGAGTGGGTTGTCATGTCCTCCTCCAGGGAATCTTCTTGACCCAGGAATTGAACCTGTGTCTCTTATGTCTCCTGCACTGGCAGGCGGGATCTTTACCACTAGCGCAACTTAGGAAGTCCGCTTTTTCAGTACATACTCTAAAATAAAGCATATAAAAATATGACCATAATGACCAACAAATTTAAAACAAAATTAAATTCTAGAAAAATATGTATAATATAAAGTTATTGCAAATATATATGCTTATAGAAAACTCTGGAAGACACATGCCAACTTGTTTAAAATATTTGTATCTGGGTAACAGAAATGAGAAGTGGGAAGGGAAAGAAGAGGTGGAAGAAAACTTAGCAGTTGACTTCATATACTCGCTATTATTTGAGGCACATAGTAATCCATTCAGCATTGAAAATACCAAAAAAAGCAAATATCTTTTAATATTTTGTAACTCCAGGGGATCTTTCCAACCCAGGGAATAAACCTGCATCTCTTACATCTCCTGCATTGGCAGGCAAATTCTTTACCACTTGTGCCACCTGGAAAGCCCATTTTGTAATAATAATTACATTACTGCATATTTGTTATATTATACATATCATAATAATATATTTTTATATAATACAAATTATAATAATATAAATATTATATTATTTGCTATATTATAACAACAATACATTAATCTCAGGAACATTGTCAACTAAACACTCAATGTAACCAAATGATGCCCATATTTACATCTACAAACTCCTAAGACTTTTATCTTTGCAGCACATCAGATGATGAAGTAAGATACATTCTTTAAAATCCTACATGGAGAGTGAAATGAGCATGAGAGACTATAGGATCTAAGTTCAAATTCCAATTCTGACTGCTAAACTGGGTGGATGTTATTTCTATAAGCCTTACTTTATTGCACATAAAATATTTATAATAGCACCTATTTCCTAAGACTTTTTAAATGCTTGGTTTGCAGTAGGTGCTTAATAATTTCTAGTTTCTCTGTCTTTTTCTACTCTAAGAAACCTTGTCCTATTTGGAGATGAACGATTACATTTGCACCAAGATGTCTTTTACTGAACGGGAGTCTTACACCATAGTCAACAATGTGGGGATTTTTTCTCAATTTATAATGTAATATTGCCTTTACCCTCTAACGTAAAAATCATCATAATTTTATGCTTTTACTCAGAAAATCATAGAGGCATAGAGCTGGAAAAGCAAAGTTAAAAACTCACTTAGCTCAGGTTTCATACTTGCAGGCAAAATGATGGACATCATAAAATACGTACCGTGTTTTAATAAATTTCCCCAAAAAGAGATTCTAACATTAGTTTGAATGACTGATACATTAAATGCTTAATAAGTCTTTTCTTTAAATAACATATTAAAGGAAATAGATGTGTAGAGGAGAAGCAAATTTCTTTTCTTTGGAATTAAACCATCTGCCCTTGCTTATTATATCAAAAATAGTGGAAGAAATGACATTTAATGTCAGGAAAGAAAAGATATACAAGGAGGAAACAATGAAACTGTGATAGGAAGGCAAAATTAAATGATGCTATCTTTTAAGAAACAAGTGAAAATAGGCTACAATTCTAGATATGATGGCAAATTCATGACAATGTTTACCCTGTTACAATTTCTGAATCAGCTATTTGACTAGGTATTTAAGGCAAAAAGATTTCATCACAGTTGGATATAGAGTTACAAGGGGCTGTCCCACAGTAAATAAACAACAAATGCATTCTGGCAGGTGGTCATGACCATATTGTTTTGAGGAAACAAATACTTTATTCTAGATACTATAAAAAGTCTTAGATAAATGAAGAAGAGTTTAATGATTGTTACTACATAGCATAAAGATGGGTATTTAGAACTTTACTACCAGGGTGGTGCACACCTAAGTTTTCTACTTGATAAAACCTATGCAAAATCAGGCAGGCATTTACCAAGATGTAGAGATAGGGCAATTAGATGAACAGGAAATAATGCTGAGTAATAACAACATTTTAATTGAAAATTAAGTGATATCCTTCCACTTGAGGCTTAGGATTCTATTGGCAATAATAAAAAATTAATTATGTACAATCCATATTTAACATTTTGCTAATTCCCATGATCAAATTAAATATTTTTTTGAATTGTAGCAATAGCAGATAAACATTTTCTCCTTTAAGTAAACTTTTTCCAAATTCATCTCAGTCATAAAGCGAGTGTCAAAGTTTTGACTAAACACTAGCCCTGTTGGAGAAGAAAACGGCAACTCACTCCAGTATTCTCATCGGGAAATCCCAGGGACAGAGGAGCCTGGCGGGCTATAGTTGTGGAGTCACAAAGAGTCAGAGATGGCTGAGCAACTAAACAATAACAACAACAAGCTATACTATAGGTAACTAAGGTCTACAATCCACAAATGAGGCAGGAATTGGAGTTGGTCAGACTCTCCATAAATTCTACCTTCAGGTCACTTTGACTACAATTTACTGAGGAAAGAACTATCTTCCTTCTCTTTCGATGTTCTACTGATACAAGAATACTTGTTTTCATTCACTAATTATCAAATTTGTTAATTAGTGCACTTCAATACAGAGAAGACAGGTACTCTTCATAGAATACAAGGGATATAAATGCTTCATTAAAATTCCATGATGAAAACTAAACAACAAAAAAGACTAGAGTAAAAATGAGTATCTGTGCACAACAGATAATAACTGATACTAATTAAAAATAATAACATTTTCAGTTCAGTTCAGTTCAGTCGCTCAGTTGTATCTGACTCTTTGAGACCCCATGAATCACAGCACGCCAGGCCTCCCTGTCCATCACAAACTCCCGGAGTTTGCTCAAACACATGCCCATCAAGTCGGTGATGCCAGCCAGCCATCTCATCCTCTGTCATCCCCTTCTCCTCCTGCCCCCAATCCCTCTCGGCATCAGGGTCTTTTCCAACGAGTCAACTCTTCCTATGAGGTGGAAAAAGTATTGGAGTTTCAGCATCAGTCCTTCCAATGAACATCCAGGACTGATCTCCTTTAGGATGGACTGGTTGGATCTTTAGAAATCTATAAATAATTAATATGAATCAAATAACTAAATCTAATGTGATGGCTGAGAATGAGAACTGAGACAAAATGATTGATTTAGACAATTAAAAACATTAACTTTTTCACCTGATGAACCTATAACATGAAGATGTAGGGAATATTTTGGGGGAAGTACTTAAAATTATGAATATCTAGCCATTATTGAATTTTTACTTTTGTCAGCAAATCAAGGAACTATCACTATTCAATTTTAAAAGTCAACATTTGAACCAGCTCATGGAAAACCAATACTGGCAGGTAAGACAGTCTGAGGAATCTCTGGTCCCTGTAGACATAAGGTCTACTTGACTGATCTGTCTATTTCTTACTGGGTAACTTATTATCAGGTTAAAAAAAAAGAATTAAAAGTTAAAAATAGCAATCAGAGAAAACTATTTTTCATATGTAAAATTAAAATTACTGACATTTATAAGGCATTGTTCTAAATGTTTTATATGGACCATTTTATTATTTCACAAAGTGATAGCATAAGGGACTGCAGGAGACCCCAGTTTGATTCCTGACTTGGGAAGGGATAGGGATACCCACTCCAGTATTCCAGGACTTGCCTGGTGGCTCAGTTGATAAAGAATCTGCCTGCAATGCAGGTTACCTGGGTTCAATCCCTGGGTTGGGAACATCCCCTGGAGGAAGGCATGGCAACCCACTCCAATATTCTTGCCTGAATAATCCCCACAGACAGAGCACGGCAAAGCATAAAGTACATGCTTTTAAGAGTATTTGAGTTATTATTGAGTATTGAGTCATTAAGAGTATTAAGAGTTATTATTTGTATTTGTCAAACAAAATCTTACATATTTTATTTTATACACTGTAAAACTGAGGCACAGTGAGATTAGTTTGCTACCCCCAAATCCTTAAAATCCAGTGGTTGGATCAGGCTTTGGACATAGAATTTGGCTCAAAAGTAGCGGTCACCAAACTTTTTCACACCAGGGACTCGTTTTGCACAACCTAGATCTCTCGCAAGCACAGTTCACTGTAGTGTTCACGCTCCAACGAGATCTAATGCTGCCACTGATCTGACAGGGGGCAGCGCTTAGCCAATAATACCAGTGATGGGGAGTGATTGTAAATATACATGAAGTTTCACTCATTCACCCTCCATTCACCTCCTGCTTTATAGCCCAGTTCCTAAAAGGCCATGGACCAGTACTGGTCTGTGGCCTGGGGATTGGGGGAACCCTGTTCGGGAGTCCATGCTTTCAAATACATGAAACTGCTTCCTACTCTGTGGACTTGGCATTTTAGATAATCTCATCATCCTTTCCTGACTTTTAAGGTTTTATTTTCATAAAGAATGATGAAAGTGAAAGTTGCTCTGTTGTGTCCGACTCTTTTTGACCCCATGGACTATACAGTCCATGGAGTTCTCCAGGCCAGAATAATGGAGTGGGTAGCCGGTCCCTTCTCCAGGGGATCTTCAAAACCCAGGAATTGAACCAGGATCTCCTGCATTGCAGGTGGATTCGTTACCAACTGAGCTATAAGGGAAGCCCTGAAAAGACCCTGATGCTGGGAAAGATTGAGGGCAGGAGGAGAAGGGACAAAAGAAAATGAGATAGTTGGATGGCATCACCGACCCAATGGATATGGACTTGGGTGGACTCAGGGAGTTGGTGATGAACAGGGATGCCTGGTGTGTTGTGGTTCATGGGGTCGCAAAGAGCTGGACACGACTGAGCGACTGAACTGAGCTGAAAGACTTTATTACCAATTCCCAAATCTAGAGTTTGGAAATTAAATGACAGCTTTATGTGATATTTGTTCACTCATCATTTATTCAGTTAATTATGTATCAAGATAACAAGCCTGGTCAATATCACCATAGAAATATCTTCTATGTTCTCATCTCTCAGAAAGAGAATCTTGGGCTGAACTACTGATTTGACACAGTTAAAGCCCAAAACTGTAAATGGCGATCATGATTTTACTTTCCTTTGACAGCCAGAATCTCAAAAGTAGACTCTGGTTTGTCTCAGTTAAATTTTTTCTGATATTTGTATTTTCAGAAACTTTAAACCTGCACAGAAGGTGAAACAATTGCACGGCAGACATCTATCTCTCTGTTTACCTATTTTCAACACTAACATTTTAACACATGTACTTGATCTCTTTTTCTTTTTCTAAATACTTGATGCAAGTCTGCATGTATAAAACATGTGTGTATATACACTGTTCTAGAACCATTTGAAAGCAAGATATAGAGAGCATGACACATCTTCCCAAACATTTTGCCACTGCTCTCCAAAGAAAAAAGGACACTCTCTTAGATTTTTAAAATACCACTACCTCAAGAAATAAAACAATTCCAGTATCCCAAGAAAAATAACACTGTTATAATAATACTACCTAATATATAGTATATATTGAAAGTTACCAATTGTCTCATTGATGTTCATTATAGCTGTTTTTCTTTTCTTTTGTTGATCCTTTACCAACGGAGCTATGAGGAAGACTCAAAAAGAGCCATGCATTGCATTCACTCAGCATCATCTTGAGTGTCTATGTTCTATTGAGTGGTTGCCCCGACACCCAGCCTTTTGCTACTTTTGACTTTAGTGGCATTGAGGCTTTTAAAGAATTGAGGCCAGTAGTTTCTTAAATGTCCAATAATATAGATTTGCCTGACTGATACCTCACTATTAGATTCAGGTTAATTTGTTTAAAATATTTATTAATTTGGCTCTATTGGGTCTTGAATGGAGCATATGGGCTCAGTAGCTGTGGCATGCAGGCTTAACTGCCTCGCAGCACATGGGATCTTAGTTCCCTGACCAGGGACTGAACCCACGTCCCCTGCATTGGCAGATTCTTAACCACTGGTCCACCACAGAAATTTCCTTAGGTTCAATATTTTGACCAAAAAAAAAAAAAAAAAATCCTAGCAAAGTATTGACTTAATTGTAATATTAAGATTTTCTTGCATGAACATGTATGCTTTAAAATGCCCCCTGGCGTTTCTAATCAATCTTCATACTTTCTCGCCTTGATGCTCTCTCTATATTTATGGTCTTAATTTTATTTCACGTATTCTTAGAAAAGGTGTACAGATTTCATATAACAGAGAGGGTATTAATCAATCAACTAACTTAATCAATTAATAACTCCCTAGCTAACTTTCATAATTCATAGACCCCCAGTGCCCCTCAAAATATCAATTAAAAAGAAAGTCTGTTAAGTATATACAACCAATTTACCCTTATTATTTTGTGCATAATTAATATAACTCTGAGTCTATGGACTAATACAGCAGTGGTCTGTAACACAACCACTTTTCTCACTCAACAGTATCTGCAAAGTGATTCAATGTTTTCAAATAAATTATGTCATTTGTCCTTTAAGATAGATGCAAGAGTTAAGAATGAAATACAGTATTCTTCTTGTATAGGAGATTAAACCATGCCTGTGTTCTAAAATGACTTGTCCAATTTTACTTTTGATTCTCTAACCTCAGTTTCCACATCAGTAACAGAGGATAGCTGGGTTTTGCTAACAGTACAGAGGAAATTTACCTGCTTGACACCACCGGGCCCTACCCAATTGCTTACTCAAGAGACACCCACCCAGCCACTGCCATTGGTACCTCTCCTCAAACTACCAGCTGTCTCAGTCTCCCTGAGGACTGGAGGTGGGTTTGCACTTGGCCTCAATCAAGCCTGCTCTGGCAGGAACCACAAAAGCTCCATCATCCAAGTTCTACCTGATCAGACTCACCATGGCTTAAGCTTCCCCAAAAGCTGCCCTCGGGGGAGACCTAACACAACCTAGAAGTCAGAGAAATTCAAAAGAACAAAAAAGCTGAATTTTGGCCAGTGAGAAGTGAGAAATAAGAAACCACAGGTCATTTCCTCTTCTCTCCTTCCCTAATAGTCTGTTCTTCAGCATAGCAGATTTATACTGCCTCTCAGATATCCTATGAGATGAGCAAGTAGCCATGTCTCTTTGTGAAGCAGTGGCCAGCTTGATCATACACCACCTTATATTTGCTTACCCTCGTTCTCTGCTTCACTGCCCTTCTTCCCAAATCCTTGTTACTCTGGGACTCCACTCCAAATAAGGCAGCATTATACATAAATAAATAGGGAAAAAAAATCATTTGTCCAAAGCCATTTGAATAATAAGTAGTAACATTGAGCTTAACCAAAAATATTAGGACTGATCACACAATGCTAACTTTGTTGTTATTCTTCCACCACACCACATTACCCATGGATAATATTAGTTAGAACTTTTCCCAAACAACACAACATAAAGTCAGGTGTATTAAAAAAGATCTTTCCTGGGGAATCTCAAACACAGCTGCTGCTGCTAAGTCACTTCAGTCGTGTCCGACTCTGCGACCCCAGAGGCGGCAGTCCACCAGGCTCCCCCGTCCCTGGGATTCTCCAGGCAAGAACAGTGGAGTGGGCTGCCACTTCCTTCTCCAGTGCATGAAAGTGTAAAGTGAAAGGGAAGTCACTCAGTCGTGTCCAACTCTTAGCGACCCCATGAACTGTAGCCTACCAGGCTCCTCCATCCATGCAATTTTCCAGGCAAGAGTACTGGAGTGGGCTGCCATTGCCTGCTCCACAAACATAGCTAGTAACCTCCAAAGATATTTCTTCCAATTATGACAGTAATTTGTGCCTTTCTGTCCCATCATTTTCACCTCATCTGTGAGTGCCAATTGATTGAAGGCATTTCTGCCTCATTAGTTTTTCACTGGCTCACACTTTTGTAAATAACCACCCTGACCCCCAGTCCTCTCTGCAAAGCTCCACATCCCCTGGCGCTAACAGGGTGAGCATGTGCAGAGATGGCTATCTTCAGTCTCACCATTGCGGACAGATCTGGGCAAGACTTCCTGAAGAAAAACCAACTGTTGAATTGCTGCCATGGCAACTGACTAGGGATTCCAAAAAAGAGAAGAGTAGCAGAAAGAAATGTCCTGAGAATCAGAAAACCTAACTATGTGTAACCGATACCTCCTTCAACTTCTTTGAGCTCCAGTTTCTTAATGTTCCTAATAACTTATTTATCCAAATAAAATAAGGCCATTGAACTTAATTGGCTCTAAGATTTCTTCCAGCCACAAACTTCAATGAGTTCATTGGTTAAGCATGAGGGATAATGTAAAGAACTTCAAATGAAATTAAACTTTACTCTTGGAGGAATATTCTATTTTAAATTTGTCAGTGGTCCACAAAAGGGCATCAATACTTTCCTAAGAAAGCATTTTACTTTTCAGAAATACAGAACAACACATATGTAATAGTCATTTTAATGAGATTTTTTTATTTACTAACTGGACGGCATTTTAAGTATAAAATGCTAAAAGTACCGAAAATCTTTTTTTTTTCCTCACATTAACTATCATCTTTTCATTTTCAATGGGTTTTGAGACTTTAATATTACCAATTGTACTTTGGGTTAATCTATTTGTATAGCACTTAATATCTGAAGAAGTATACCACTATATTAATAACTTTCACATGAATGATCATGGTAATAGCAATATTAAAAGCCTGCAACCACTTTACACACCATACATTCAATTCCCCAAACTGCCTGTTGCTTCTAATTTTCCTCCCTCACAGATGAAATTAATTTTTTTATATTCTTGGGAAAAGTTGCCCAAGGGAAGAAGGAAATTTAAATTCACTTAGCTACTAGAATAGGTGTATTTGTCTATCAGTGTATTCACAGTGAATGAAGAGATGTGGAGTAACATGCCTTAGTATACAACTGGGGTCACACAGTCCTGGGCTTGGACCCAATTCTGCCATTTGCTTATCTGCAAAGCAGGGATAAAAGACATATCAGGTTTAGGACAGTTCCGTTCAGTTCAGTTGCCAGTCGGGGTTTAGGACAAGTTTGAAAGTAATAATGTGAAGTATCTGGTTAAAACAGTTAGATCACTATAGGCATTGAGTAAATTTTAATTTTAAACCCCAGTAATATTTTAACATTAAAATTATATCAGCTTAGGGGGTAATAAACATTCTATAGAACCAGGATAGCAGATTTCAATATCAATATTCTAGAGAGCTTTCAGAAAATATCTCTGCTCCTCTAATCAATTAGTTTTCAACCTTTCCATCTTCTTTCATTGTCCTTCATCTCATGAAACACATCCAAGACATATTCAGTAGCTCATGCCAGAAAGCTAGTTGTTTCATTGACATCCCACCCTCTCTGTCCTTTACCTCTGATATTCATCATCATGAAGTAAATTCATTTTTATTTGCAAAATATCTCTCTAATGAATCCATTATTTTTGATATCTCTGCTGCCATGACTCTCTTTTAAACTCTTACAATAGTCCTTAAAACTGATCCCCTATGACCACACATAGCTCCCACTGATCTGTTACATATACAACAGTGATCTTTTTAATTAATAAAACACAAGTATGTTCAACATCTTCCCCTTATATTTAAAAATATCAAAAGCATTCTGACTGTTAGAGTAATAACACAGCCCATAAGATGCTACATCAACCAGAACCATTATCTACCTGTTAAATTCAGCCTAACTTATGTTATCCTTTACTTTCCAGGCTTTAATTCATATTGGTCATTCTCAGGCACATCCAAGTCTTTTGCAGCTCCATGAACTGAAGCCCACCAGGCTCCTCTGTGCATGGAATTTCCCAGGCAAGAATACTGGAGTGGGTTGCCATTTCCTACTCCAGAGGATCTTCTTTCCCGGGATCAAACCCTAGTCTCCTGCATCTCCAGCACTGGCAGGCAGATTCTTTATCACTGTGCCACCTGGGAAGCTTCATACTATTCTTTAATCGCTGTTAACTGTCCTTATTGTTTTAACTCTCAGGGCATTTTTGTATACCATTCCTTCTGTCTAGAACACTCTTCTTCTAACTTTCCTTTGTTAATCTTTACTTGCCTATCAGATTCAGATAAAATATATGTTTCAACAGGAAGCCCCTATGATCCCTCTCAACTCAGTACAGGTTAGGCCTTCCTCTTCTGAGCTCTCATGACACTTTCTTTATTACCTCCAGCATAAATTTTGGTAATATGTCAGGGTAATTCATATATGTTTCAGTGTGTGTTAACTGTATTAACAAATTTAAAAGTTATTAATTGTAAAATGTAAATTCTGTGAAGACAAACATAATGCCAATTTTCCTCAACTGTATATTCTTAGTGAATATCACAGCCAGTACCTATCCAAGGCTGACACAATAAAAATTAGTTGAACAAATACAAAAAGGAATCAAGGATTATTCTGTTATCATTATTTTTGCCTATGGCTTTTGTTTTGAACCTGTTTTTTTTTATTCCTACAAACTCTCAGCATGCTTTATTTTTCTTCCAAAGATGGATTGTGTTCTCCATCTATAATTCAAGCACTATGCTCACATATTGTGGATCCTTGGTAACTGTGTCTGATTAACCAACTACATCACAGCTATTCCTACAGTTTAAGAGGCAACTTGTCTTTCTGATAAGCATAAAAAGTCAGTATCAGAGTAAATGGATATAATTTTGGGTTTTGTTAATACATATAGCTTTATTATATAATTTCTCTTAGGATTTTTGAAATGTTAAAAATAGTTATCCAAATAGAGCAAATAGTTAGTGTACTTCAAAAGAACAAAATAGATGTTCAATTATCTGCATTTCTCTCTGTGTGGATAATTTTTGAATTATGTCAAGAGAGTTAAGAAGTTCAGAGATATGTAAATCAGTGGTTCAGAACTCAGAATACATTTTCCTAGAGAAAATGTATAAAGCAACACACATATTACCATTTAGGCCCATGTGACACTATTTAATTATACAGCTGAATTTTATTGTTATCAATCACAAATAAAAATCCATCTATGAGAAAATATATTTTAAGTTGCAACTGCATTAGGGGAGACTGTTATAAGACCTGCAGTGTTATGAAGCTGACTACAATACATATTTAAATGGGACTTTCTGGTTGTTATAAGATCATATTCCTTCTAAGGAGTAGAGGAGAACCCTAACTACCTAGCAAGTGGAGCTTCTAAACAGGATGCAAGCAGGTTAGGTAACTGGAATGCAATGAGAGCTCGAGAATCACTATTTTTGACCAGTACAGACAACTGAATTCCCCAAAGAATTCCCAATTCTGCATACACTAGATCTTATTTCACTGAGATTCCTAGAAGCAACGTTCAACCTGCTTATTAGCAGTTTGGTAATTCATGTTGCAGCAACAAGTAAGAGTGACCTATATAGTGATTAGATTTGGACTCTTTTTTTTCTTTTTGATTTATGGTTGGTAAAAATAGAAAGCTAAAAGTTTATTTTTTATATTTTTTCAAATCAAAAGAATATCCTAGATTTCCTTTAGGGCTTCCCTGGTGGATCAGTTGGTAAGGAATCTGCCTGCAATGCAGGAGACCTGGGTTCAATTCCTGGGTCGGGAAGATCCCCTTGAGAAGCAAATGGCTACCCACTCCAGTATTCTGACGTGGATAGTTCCATTGATAGAGGAACCTCGAGGGCTACAGTCTGTGGGGTCACTGAGAATTGGACACAACTGAGTTACTAACACACACACAGAGAATTCCTTTAAATTTGCTAAATTTTTCATAGATTTACCAAATCAGTGAACCATGTTTCAGTTGCAAATAAACCTAAAACTGGATTATTCTGCTAGAGTAACATGCTTTCAATTTATTAACATAGCTTTTAGCCAAACTCAGAAGTAAAATATACAGTGGGAAAAGAGAACCACTTACAGAGAATAACAAGTACTGATATAAACAAAGGCATTTCTATAATTTTTAAAGACTTGATTGGTTAATATTTATGATTAGGATGAAAATTGGAGACTGAAAGAAGGGAATCAAGTTAAAATTACACTATGAGAAAAACATAAGTTTTTGTGGGAGTTTTAAAACAGTGCAGTCCTCCTAGAAAGAACAATTGGAAGAGACAATTAATTTATAGTAGGCAGGAGTGCCTGAGTTAATGGAGTTTAATTAAAAAGACAGGGCTTCTTCAGATTTGAAGACAATGACAAATGAAACCTTAATTAGATTCTAAGCTTCCAGGAACAAGTATGTGCCACGGGGTTCTTACACAGAATATATCATATTTAGTCACACAATTCCTTGTATTGGCTATTTCTTTTTTAACCAAATTTAAGGAAGATATATACTGCTTGATTTTGGTTTTAACTAGGTGTACAGGGGAAAGTCTTTGATTTTCTCTGTACATAATGTCTCAAATTTACTCTGAGGATAAAATCATCTTTTTTTTTTATTTTATTGAAATACAGTTGATTTATAATGTTGCATTAATTTCTGCTGCATAGCAAAATGATTCAGTTATATATACGTTTGTGTGTGTGTGCGCATGTCTGTGTGTGTATACACACATATATATATAACTGAAGGGCTTCCCAGGTAGTGCAGTTGGTAAACAATGCACCTGCCAATGCAGGACATGCAAGAGATGCAGGTTTGATCCCTGGGTCAGGGAGATTCTCTGGAGTAGGGAATGGCAACCTGGAAAATTCCATGGACTGAGAAGTCCACAGGGCCACAAACAGTTGGACACAAGTGAGCAACTGAGCACACATACATATAACTGAAATATATATATATCTTTTTTTTTGTATCGTTTTCCATTATGGTTTATTACAGGACACTGAATATAGTTCCCTGTGTTAATACATTAGGAACTTGTTGTTTATCCATCTATATATAAGCTCATCTTTAAAGTTTCTTGCAGCCAAAAATGGAGAAGCTCTATACAGCCAGCAAAAACAAGACTGGAAGCGGACTGTGGTTCAGATCATGAACTCCTTATTGCCAAATTCAGACATAAACTGAAGAAAGTAGGGATAACCACTAGACCATTCAGGTACGACCTAAATCAAATCCCTTATGACTATAAAGTAGAACTAAGAAATACATTTAAGGGACTAGATCTGATAGACAGAGTGCCTGATGAACTATGGATGGAGGTTCGTGACACTGTACAGGAGATATGGATCAAGACCATCCCCATGGAAAAGAAATGCAAAAAGGCAAAATGGTTGTCTGAGGAGGCCTTACAAATAGCTGTGAAATGAAGAGAAGTGAAAAGCAAAGGAGAAAAGGAAAGATATTCCCATTTGAATGAAGAGTTCCAAAGAATACCCAGGAGAGATAAGAAAGCCTTGCTCAGGGATCAATGCAAAGAAACAGAGGAAAACAACAGAATGGGAAAGTCTAGAGATCTCTTCAAGAAAATGAGAGATACCAAGGGAACATTTCATGCAAAAATGGGCTCAATAAAGGACAAAAAAGGACCTAACAGAAGCAGAAGATATTAAGAAGAGGTGGCAAGAATACACAGAAGAACTGTACAAAAAAGATCTTCACGATCCAGATAATCACGATGGTGTGATCACTTAACTAGAGCCAGGCATCCTGGAATGTGAAGTCAAGTGGACCTTAGAAAGCATCACTACGAACAAAGCTAGTGGAGGTGATGGAATTCCAGTTGAGCTATTTCAAATCCTGAAAGATGATGCTGTGAAAGTGATGCACTCAATATGCCAGCAAATTTGGAAAACAGAGCAGTGCCCACAGGACTGGAAAAGGTCAGTTTTCATTCCAATCCCAAAGAAAGGCAATCCCAAAGAATGCTCAAACTACTGCACAATTGCACTCATCTCATACGCTAGTAAGGTAATGCTCAAAATTCTCCAAGCCATACTTCAGCAATACGTGAACCGAGAACTTCCACATGTTCAAGCTGGTTTTAGAAAACGCAGAGGAACCAGAGATCAAATTGTCAATATCTTCTGGATGATCGAAAAAGCAAGAGAGTTCCAGAAAAACATCTATTTCTGCTTTATTGACTATGCCAAAGACTTCAATTGTGTGGATCACAATAAACTGTGGAAAATTCTGAAAGAGATGGGCATATCAGACCACCTGACCTGCCTCTTGAGAAACCTGTATGCAGGTCAGGAAGCAACAGTTAGAACTGGACATGGAACAACAGACTGGTTCCAAATAGGAAAAGGAGAACGTCAAGGCTGTATATTGTCACCCTACTTATTTAACTTATATGCAAGGTACATCATGAGAAACGCTGGACTGGAAAAAGCACAAGCTGGAATCAAGATTGCCGGGAGAAATATCAATAACCTCAGATATGCAGATGACACCACCCTTATGCCAGAAAGTGAAGAGGAACTAAAAAGCCTCTTGATGAAAGTGAAAGAGGAGAGTGAAAAAGTTGGCTTAAAACTTAACATTCAGAAAACTAAGATCATGGCATCTGGTCACATCACCTCATTGGAAATAGATGGGGAGACAGTGGAAATAGTGTCATGCTTTATTTTTTGGGGCTCCAAAATCACTGCAGATGGTGATTTCAGTCATGAAATTAAAAGACGCTTACTCCTTGGAAGGAAAGTTATGACCAACCTAGACAGGATATTAAAAAGCAGAGACATTGTATCATGGTAGATCACATCCTAGGCCATAAATCTGGTCTTAGAAAATTCAAAAAAATTGAAATCATTCCAGTCATCTTTTCTGACCACAGTGCAGTAAGATTAGATCTCAATTACAGGGAAAAAATTCTTAAAAATTCCAACATATGGAGGCTAAATAACACACTTCTGAATAACCAACAAATCATAGAAGAAATCAAAAAAGAAATCAAAATATGTATAGAAACGAATGAAAATGAAAGCACAACAACCCAAAACCTATGGGACACTGTAAAAGCAGTGCTAAGGGGAAGGTTCATAGCATTACAGGCTTACATCAAGAAACAAGAAAAAAGCCAAATAAATAACCTAACTCTACACCTAAAGCAATTAGAGAAGGAAGAAATGAAGAACCCCAGGGTTAGCAGAAGGAAAGAAATCTTAAAAATTAGGGCAGAAATAAATGCAAAAGAAACTAAAGAGACCATAGCAAAAATCAACAAAGCTAAAAGCTGGTTTTTTGAAAAAAAAAAAAAAAAAAAAACAAAATTGACAAACCATTAGCAAGACTCATTAAGAAACAAAGAGAGAAGAACCAAATTAACCAAATAAGAAATGAAAAGGGTGAGATCACAACAGACAACACTGAAATACAAAGGATCATTAGAGACTACTACCAGCAGCTCTATGCCAATAAAATGGACAACTTGGATGAAATGGACAAATTCTTAGAAAAGTATAACTTTCCAAAACTGAACCAGGAAGAAATAGAAGATCTTAACAGAGCAATCACAAGCAAGGAAATCGAAACTGTAATCAAAAACCTTCCAGCAAACAAAAGCCCAGGACCAGATGGCTTCACAGCTGAATTCTACCAAAAATTTAGAGAAGAGATAACACCTATCTTACTCAAACTCTTCCAGAAAATTGCAGATGAAGGTAAACTTCCAAACTCATTCTATGAGGCCACCATCACCCTAATTCCAAAACCAGACAAAGATGCCACAAAAAAAGAAAACTACAGGCCAATATCACTGATGAACATAGATGCAAAAATCCTTAACAAAATTCTAGCAAACAGAATCCAACAACATATTAAAAAAATCATACACCATGACCAAGTGGGCTTTATCCCAGGAATGCAAGGATTCTTTAATATCCGCAAATCAATCAACGTAATACACCACATTAACAAATTGGAAGATAAAAACCATATGATTATCTCAATAGATGCAGAGAAAGCCTTTGACAAAATTCAACACTCATTTATGATTAAAACTCTCCAGAAAGCAGGAATAGAGGGAACATAATAAAAGCTATATATGACAAACCCACAGCAAGCATCACCCTCAATGGTGAAAAATTGAAAGCATTTCCTCTGAAATCAGGAACAAGACAAGGATGCCCACTCTCACCATTACTATTCAACATAGTGTTGGAAGTTTTGGCCACAGCAATCAGAGCAGAAAAAGACGTAAAAGGAATCCAGATAGGAAAAGAAGAAGTGAAACTCTTGCTGTTTGCAGATGACATGATCCTCTACATAGAAAACCCTAAAGACTCTTCCAGAAAATTACTAGAGCTAATCAATGAATATAGTAAAGTTGCAGGATATAAAATTAACACACAGAAATCCCTTGCATTCCTATATACTAACAATGAAAAAACAGAAAGAGAAATTAAGGAAACAATACCATTCACCATTGCAACAAAAAGAATAAAATACTTAGGAGTATATCTACCTAAAGAAACAAAAGACCTATACACAGAAAACTATAAAACATTGATGAAAGAAATCAAAGAGGACACAAACAGATGGAGAAACATACCGTGTTCATGGATTGGAAGAATCAATATTGTCAAAATGGCTATTCTACCCAAAGCAATCTATAGATTCAATGCAATCCCTATCAAGCTACCAACGGCATTTTTCACAGAACTAGAACAAATAATTTCAAAATTTGTATGGAGAAACAAAAAACCTCGAATAGCCAAAGTAATCTTGAGAAAGAAGAATGGAACTGGAGGAATCAACCTGCCTGACTTCAGACTCTACTACAAAGCCACAGTCATCAAGACAGTATGGTACTGGCACAAAGACAGAAATAAAGATCAATGGAACAGAATAGAAAGCCCAGAGATAAATCCACGAACCTATGGACACCTTATCTTTGACAAAGGAGGCAAGGATATACAATGGAAAAAAGACAATCTCTTTTCATGTGTTTGTTAGCCATCTGTATGTCTTCTTTGGAGAAATGTCTGTTTAGTTCTTTGGCCCATTTTTTGATTGGGTCGTTTATTTTTCTGGAATTGAGCTTCAGGAGTTGCTTGTATATTTTTGAGATTAATCCTTTGTCTGTTTCCTCATTTGTTATTGTTTTCTCCCAATCTGAGGGCTGTCTTTTCACCTTACTTATAGTTTCCTTTGTTGTGCAAAAGCTTTTAATTTTCATTAAGTCCCATTTGTTTATTTTTGCTTTTATTTCCAATATTCTGGGAGGTGGGTCATAGAAGATCTTGCTGTGATTTATGTCGGAGAGTGTTTTGCCTATGTTCTCCTCTAGGAGTTTTATAGTTTCTGGTCTTACATTTAGATCTTTAATCCATTTTGAGTTTATTTTTGTGTATGCAAATCAAAACCACAATGAGGTACCATTACACGCCAGTCAGGATGGCTGCTATCCAAAAGTCTACAAGCAATAAATGCTGGAGAGGGTGTGGAGAAAAGGGAACCCTCTTACACTGTTGGTGGGAATGCAAACTAGTACAGCCACTATGGAAAACAGTGTGGAGATTTCTTAAAAAACTGGAAATAGAACTGCCATATGACCCAGCAATACCACTTCTGGGCATACACACTGAGGAATCCAGATCTGAAAGAGACACGTGCACCCCAATGTTCATCGCAGCACTGTTTATAATAGCCAGGACATGGAAGCAACCTAGATGCCCATCAGCAGATGAATGGATAAGGAAGCTGTGGTACATATACACCATGGAATATTACTCAGCCGTTAAAAAGAATTCATTTGAATCAGTTCTAATGAGATGGATGAAACTGGAGCCCATTATACAGAGTGAAGTAAGTCAGAAAGATAAAGAACATTACAGTATACTAACACATATATACGGAATTTAGATAAATGGTGGCGATAACCCTATATGCAAAACAGAAAAAGAGACACAGAAATACAGAACAGACTTTTGAACTCTGGGGGAGAACGTGAGGGTGGGATGTTTTGAAAGAACAGCATGTATATTATCTATGGTGAAACGGACCACCAGCCCAGGTGGGATACATGAGTCAGGTGCTCGGGCCTGGTGCACTGGGAGGACCCTGAGGAGTCGGGTGGGGAGGGAGGTGGGAGGGGGGATCGGGATGGGGAATACATGTAACTATATGGCTGATTCATGTCAATGTATGACAAAACCCACTGAAATGTTGTAAAGTGATTGGCCTCCAACTAATAAAATAATATTTAAAAAAAAAAAAAAAAAAGACAATCTCTTTAACAAGTGGTGCTGGGAAAACTGGTCAACCACTTGTAAAAGAATGAAACTAGAACACTTCCTAACACCGTACACAAAAATAAACTCAAAATGGATTAAAGATCTAAATGTAAGACCAGAAACTATAAAACTCCTAGAGGAGAACATAGGCAAAACACTCTCTGACATAAATCACAGCAAGATCTTCTATGACCCACCTCCCAGAATATTGGAAATAAAAGCAAAAATAAACAAATGGGACCTAATGAAACTTAAAAGCTTTTGCACAACAAAGGAAACTATAAGTAAGGTGAAAAGACAGCCCTCAGATTGGGAGAAAATAATAGCAAATGAAGAAACAGACAAAGGATTAATCTCAAAAATATATAAGCAACTCCTGAAGCTCAATTCCAGAAAAATAAATGACCCAATCAAAAAATGGGCCAAAGAACTAAACAGACATTTCTCCAAAGAAGACATACAGATGGCTAACAAACACATGAAAAGATGCTCCACATCGCTCATTATCAGAGAAATGCAAATCAAAACCACAATGAGGTACCATTACACGCCAGTCAGGATGGCTGCTATCCAAAAGTCTACAAGCAATAAATGCTGGAGAGGGTGTGGAGAAAAGGGAACCCTCTTACACTGTTGGTGGGAATGCAAACTAGTACAGCCACTATGAAAAACAGTGTGGAGATTTCTTAAAAAACTGGAAATAGAACTGCCATATGACCCAGCAATACCACTTCTGGGCATACACACTGAGAAATCCAGATCTGAAAAAGACACGTGCACCCCAATGTTCATCGCAGCACTGTTTATAATAGCCAGGACATGGAAGCAACCTAGATGCCCATCAGCAGATGAATGGATAAGGAAGCTGTGGTACATATATACCATGGAATATTACTCAGCCGTTAAAAAGAATTCATTTGAATCAGTTCTAATGAGATGGATGAAACTGGAGCCCATTATACAGAGTGAGGTGAGCCAGAAAGATAAAGAACATTACAGTATACTAACACATATATACGGAATTTAGAAAGATGGTAACGATGGCCCTATATGCAGGGCAGAAGAAGAGATGCAGAAGAACAGAACAGACTTTTGAACTCTGTGGGAGAAGGGGAGGGTGGGATGTTTCGAAAGAACAGCATGTATATTATCTGTGGTGAAACAGACCACCAGCCCAGGTGGGAGGCATGAGTCAAGTGCTCGGGCCTGTTGGGCTGGGAAGATCCAGGGGAATCGGGTGGAGAGGGAGGTGGGATGGGAGACCGGGATGGGGAATTCGTGTAACTCTATGGCTGATTCACATCAATGTATGACAAAACCCACTGAAAAATAAAAAAATAAAAAAAATTAAAAAAAAAAATAAAAAAATTAAAAAAAAATAAAAAGCAGAGACATTACTTTGCCAACAAAGGACCGTCTAGTCAAGGCTATGGTTTTTCCAGTGGTCATGTATGGATGTGAGAGTTGGACTGTGAAGAGAGCTGAGCGCTGAAAAATTGATGCTTTTGAACTGTGGTGTTGGAGAAGACTCTTGAGAGTCCCTTGGACTGCAAGGAGATCCTAACAGTCCATCCTAAAGGAGATAAGTCCTGGGTGTTCATTGGAAGGACTGATGCTAAAGCTGAAACTCCAATAGTTTGGCCACCTCATGCGAAGAGTTGACTCATTGGAAAAGACCCTGATGCTGTGAGGGATTGAGGGCAGGAGGAGAAGGGGACCCCAGAGAATGAGATGGCTGGATGGCATCACCGACTTGATGGGCATGAGTCTGAGTAAACTCCGGGAGTTTGTGATGGATAGGGAGGCCTGTTGTGCTGTGATTCATGGGGTCGCAAAGAGCCGGACACGATTATGCGACTGTACTGAACTGAACTGAAAGTTCAGAAGTGGTTCACTTGAGAAGATCTAGGTTTCTAAAGTTTTACTCTGGCCCCTCTTTTTAATTTAAATGCTTTGGTTTTCTCAGCTAAGCCTGGTCATGCTGAAAGTTTCCACAAATAGTTTGTATTTCCAGGAAGAGATTTTTCTCTCAATGCTAATGTCAAATTTGGCAACTCAAATCTTACAGGAACAGAATCCCCTCTGCTGTTCCCAATATCCTTACATCAGATAATCTTCTTAGCTAAATGAAAATTATTTCCATTATCATTATTGCCCTTCCAAAACTTTTCATTATTAGAATTATTTTTGAAATTTTTGCTTAAAGGTAGGTAAAGTGAAGTAGGTCTGAATGGAAAAGTGACGAAGAATCACAGCATCCCATATCAGTAGCACACTGTGACCGACTTGTTGAGGTGGTAGTAATGCCTGTAACCACTGGGGCTTTCAAAATAGATTATTTGAAATATCTTAGTGCGTGTGAGGTTGCTATGTTGCTTCACTGATTCTTTGTGTGCTGAGTTGCTTAACTGACTCTTGGCCACCCCATGGACCATGGTATTTCCCAGGCAAGAATACTAGAGCGTGCTGCCTTGCCCTTCTCCAGGGGATCTTCTCGACACAGGGATCGAACTCGTGTCTCTGACGTCTCCTGCATTGGCAGATGGGTTCTTCATCATTACTACCACCTGGGAAGCCCATAATTAAACGGTACAGTCAATAAAAACAATATCAGGGTTAAGAAGAGCTCTCCTGAAGCTTCTGGGGGTGCGAGGCAGGATAGAGGTTCTGATGGGGAGGTGAAAGGCAGGCAAAGAGCACACATTTAAATAGTATCATGAAAAAAAAGATTAAAGGACAACTTGCTTTGTTTCCTGTGAAGTAACATGTAAGCTACATCAGGAGTTACTAACTGCGTAATGAGAAATAAACTCAACATAATACTTTTAAATGGAATATTAAAAGAGGAAAAATGGAGGAGAAAAATAGAAGTCAGAGTTCCTTCATATTAAGGATGGAGATGATAGAATATGCAGACTTTTAAAACAAAGAGGATCTCTAGCATTTCAGACATTTAAGATTTGTTCACCAATGGGTTAGTCACATTGCATTAAGGTAATGGAGAGTTAGTCCCATTGCATTAAGGTGATGGAGGGCAGGGTAGGGACAAGAGGTAAGCCTTCTGTAGGATCTACTGTGAGTGAGATCCACATACCATATAGTATTGCAATAATACTGATTTACACTGATTTACAGACACTCTCCTTGTCAATTTTTATCCCCAAATTTGGCAAAATAGACGCTCAATTGATGTCTGTTGACTTGAAGTTAACTGACATACACGTTTCATGGTATTGATCTGTGTTTGGAAAAAGACAGTAAAAATTTGCTATCTCTAGTTATTAGGGGCAAGGGTCAGATGTGCTCCCTGGATGAAGGCAATCATCTGTCATAACTTGTCACTGGCCTAAGAAAACTGTTGGCATCAGGACAAACTCTATATCCAGTAAAGTGGTTCTCAACTACTATATCCTGACTGTATCTGATATTACACTAGAGTGACCAGTAATTTATTACTAACATTAAAGAGTAGTGTTAGTGGATGACTTGTTTAAGTGCATGTTCCAAGTCCATGAGTCTGTTTCTGTTTGCGAATAAGTTTATTTGTATCATTTCTTTTTAGAATCTGCATATAAGCAATATCATATGATATTTCCCTCTGACTTCCATCACTCAGTATGACAATATCTAGGTCCATCCGGTTACCAGGAAAGAAGGTTGGGGGGAAGGAATGGTTAAAGAGATTGAGACTGACATGTACACGCTACTATATTTTAAATGGATGACCAACAAGGACCTACTGTTTAGCACATGGGACTCTGCTCAATGTTATGCGGCGGCCTGGATGGAAGGGGAATTTGGAGAAAAACGGACACACATATATGTATGGTTGAGTACCTGTGCTATTCACTTGAAATCATCACAACATTATTAATCAGCTATACTCCAATATAAAATAAAAAGTTTTTAAAACATGCATGTTCAAGATGATATTTCTGCCACCTTGCTACTCTCTGATATAATAAGCTTTTCAGAGTGCATGTTATAGCCACCCTACAAGCACGAGAACATGGCCCACCAATTATTTTATCTAAGTCACAGTCAGCAGTATTGTCTCACAGGGGCAATCAGTTTTAGGAATACATATAGGGGCAGAAAAGGCTGAGCACTGTAATACCCAATCATGATGGTGTAAAAAGGAGACCTACGGACCAGGGATTGACAGTACTTTTGTCTGAAAAATGTGCTTTCAAAAAATTTAATTGTCCATATTTATGTCAAGATAATAAAATCAACTGAAGTAATCCTAGGTGAAGGAAGCTCCAAATCTGAACTTTTTAACTGGAAAAATAAATAAAAGCCACATGCTGTTTTAGAAAGAAAACAGGAACCAAAAAATAATCTGAGCTTCCTTGTAAGGAATTTAGTTGAATCTTTAGAAAATAAAATTTTGAGGAATAAAGAAAATCATTGGGATAAACTTTACTACTCATTATTAGCTGAAATACAACCTACAACCTTAGGTATCTATTTTTTACAATTGAATTTGAAAGTCTTTAGACATAGTCATATTAGTTACAGTCTCTACTGCTCCCTAATGCTGCATACATATGGTCAACTTTATTTGTTTACACTGCCTTTCAAAACATTTAAGTCTGTCACCCTTCTTTAAAATATACCATAAGTAAACCTATGTATACCTATGGAGAATGGAACAGCAACCCACTTCAGTATTTTACCTGGAGAATCCCATGGACAGAAAAACCTGGTGGGTTACACTCCATAGGATCACAGAGAGTCGGACATGACTGAAGTGCCTTAGCAACACACACACTCAAACCATAATAAAAAGATCAGCTCTGTGTAGTTTCATGAAAGTCCACTTCAACAAGTTTAAAAACAGATTCATGCTGCAAATATTAATGTCAAACACAGCCCACTAAACAATAGTGAAAATATAAATAAGTAATTATATAATTTGATACTACAAATGAATACAAACAGAAGAAATGCTTTCTCAGAAAAAAAAAAAATTAAAAACACTGCAAACATTTATAGATTTTAAAAAGTCCAATTGAATACAACCCAGAAAAGAGTTTAGGGAAATACTAATATAATAGTAAGCATGTAATTTTTCATTTTTTTCTTTTCCTACAAGGTCTATAAATTCTCAATCATGTAAGTACTGGCACTTGTTTCACTGAATACCTGAAGACTTATAAAACCAGAAGGACATCATTTAAAATGGCTCTAATAAACCATCTGCTCAATTTACAAAGATATTATCAAGATTTACTCTAGAAGAGACCTTCCTTCCACCAGACATCTCACCTGAGGAGCTGATCCAGGAAACCCACCTGTGTCCATGATGAGCTGATGAAACAACACTTGCCTCCAGGAAGTACTTTACATTTCCAAGATTAAATTTTTTTTGTGTAGAACTTAAATTTGTACTCAACCTGTGGAGGCGCTGAGGAAAGCAGGAAGAGCCAGTCAGAGCATACTGTCCATGGCAAAGCAGGAGAAATGAGTAGGAAGATTTGTGGGTGTTCCCGGGAACTCATCAGCCTCCTGTTCATGTTCAATAGGAGACTCACAAGTTCCTGCAAATGCACACAAACTTACTGTAAGCAGGTACCCTCGGCATACAGGCAGATGCTGATACTTCCTCCAGTCAAGTGAATACAGTATCTTTCCCCCCTGGAGTGTCCTCAACAGCCTGGGATTTCGTCCAAGCAATATGGTGGGCATCACGGTCCACTGGTCGCTTTTATTCAGCTATTCACCAAATATTAATTGAGCATCTCCTATTCTAAGCACTGCTCTAGTCTCCAGGTACACAGTAGTGAATTTTTTTTTTTTTTTTGCTATTATGGAAATTCTATTGAACACAGTCTAGTTCATTTTCAATCTGTTTGACTCAAGCTTTGGTCTCCAATGCCAAATGGCAAGCGGTGGTGTTTAAAATTTCCTTTGTCATAAATGTTGAATTTAGAGCTCATGGTACAATGGGAAGAACCTATGAATGGAGACTAAGAGATCTGAATGCTAGTTCACATGCAGCTAAAATGTAACAACTTCCATGGAAAAAAAACACAACGATTTTTGACTTCGGTTTTCTTACTTGCAAATGACTATTTGGACTATTTCACTTTTACTTCCAATCTAGATATAAATGTGTAATTATAAGGTAACTAGAAACAGAATAAGAGCATTTATACAGAAAATGCAATGCTATTGAAGCTGTGTTTTTCCAGGAAAGAGAAAAAAAATGGCTCCAGCAATCATTGTAAAGTTCAAATATATAATTGATTATTGGTATCTTTTTCTACCAACTAACACAGAAATTATTTTTCTCATATGGAAATAAATTGTTGATTTGTTGTTTTCACTGGCTTCTAACATTGAAACTTTTTCCCCCTGGGCTTTAATTTTCCCACAAGATCTTAGATACTAGCTCAAATCTTACAAGACAGGCTCAGTTCTTGACCAGAAAGATGAAGCAGATTATCCAGGTAAACATTTGCTCAAAACTAGATTCTAATCTTTGGAGTTTTTCTGAACTTTAAGCTGAAGAAAATTTAGCCCCTGCTGGTTGATTTGAAATGGATAAATAAATATTCTAGTACCCTTCTCCCTATAAAAAAGCAAATGTATACACAAATATGCCCACACACACATACACAAACACAAACATACACACACACACACACACACACACACACAGAGTCTCCCATGATCCTTCAAACTAAAAGTGCATTGCTGGTGAAAACTCAAGCTGGGTATAGCACAGTAATCAGATTTTCTTTATTTTGCTATCTGTATGCCTTTAAAGAGTCAGTCTGCTAAATGCTTTATGGGGAGGTTTAATTAAAGGCTCCAATTAAAATTCCAAATTAAAATTCAAGAATACTTGAAATGGCTTATGCAAATAAGAGTAGATTACCTTCTGTATCTAAGGAATAGGCATCTACTAGCTAAAGGCACCATCTCATGTTTTCCTTTAGTTTTCACGCCCACAAACTCTTCAGCAGCTAACAAAGTCAACCGCAATGTTGATATTATGACATTTTTATTTTAAGCAAACAATAAATCATTAAAATCAGAAAACATTTATGGAATTGTTTCAAAGTTTTAGATTAGGTCACCAAACAAATACGGTATTATTCCTCCTTTTATAATGTTTGCATTAAAGCTTTAATTAATGACAATGTATAGGTTCATTGTATCAAATGTACATCACAGATTCATATATGCAGAGATGAACAAGGAGCAAAAGTGTGATGATTAAAGCCCTGTTTAATTCTACCCTATTAAACAGGGGTAAATAGCATGAGTTAACAAATAGAAGGGAATGTTATAGTAGTAGTTTACCAGTATATCTTACTACGTAAGGGTATAGTGGTCTACAGTTAGAGACCTATATCTGAGTCCTTGAACCATCATGTACTACATGTCTGTGTGGGAATGATATTTAACATCTCTGAGCCTCAATTTATTCACCTCAAATGGAGATACTAATATTACCTATCTAATAGTGTGTTTTTCATTCTCATTATCATTATCATGATTGAAGGTAAGAAGTAGAAGGGAGAACAAATTGGATTCTATAGTTCTGCTATTGACTTAGAGAGTAATGTGAAAATCTTGAAGCTAGAAAGGAACTGATAGAGAAGAAAAATCTCAAGAGTATCAGTCAAATTAACACCTGACTCATTATACTTATAAAACTCTACTAATACCATCATTGTTACAATGAACTCTTGTACCTTTGGGTTGAATATGGTTTTTATTCCCGAATAAAATTGTTTCCCAATTACTTGAAAAGTTATTTAAGATGATGAAAAATTATACACACTCCGTGTATGTCCTATTAAAAGAAATCATTCATTGACATTATTACAATTCTTTGACAATTAAACTTTCTGCTACTTATCAGTAGTGAAAGAAATTATATAGGGAATACTCATGTGCTTAATGAGGTCACAATGAGGAAAATGATCAAGAAACAAAAGAGATCTAAATGCTTCTTAAGCAGAGAGCAACATATTCTAGAATGGGAATTTAGGCTCAATGAAAGCTATAGTTAGTCACTCGGTCATGTCTGACTCTTTGTGACCCCATAGATTGTAGCCCACTGGACTTCTCTGTCCATGGAATTCTCCAGGCAAGAATACTGGAGTGGGTTGCCATTCTCCTCTCCAGGGGATCTTCCCCACCCAAGGATAGAACCCACATCTCCCACATTGCACCCAGATTCTTTACCATCTGAGCCGCCAGAGAAGCACGTTTCATATTTCCTTTAGTCATGTGTGTTTTCTCTATAAATAAGCTATTCATACTTTTTGACAATTCTGCTATTCTATTTGGTTGCTCTTATGTTGATTTTCATGAGCTATTTATATGTTTATTATGGTTAATAACAATCTGTCACATGTTACAAATATTTGCTTCCAGTTTAATGCTTAAATTTATCTCTATTTGTGGTGCCTTTCACTATAGACATTTTAAATGTTTATATAATTAAATCTATCAATCAATCAGTGTTTTTTTATGAATTTGAGTTTCATTTCTTTGCTTAGTAGGAACTTTCTCATTCTAATATCAAAATAGATTGTTGTACTTTCCTCTGCTATTTTTTCACATTTAGATAATTTAAACTTTTTATAGTGAGAAGTCATGGTATTTTTTTTCTTTTTGGCCCACCAACAGCTAGCCATGTCAGCCTTTTATAGCATTTTATTTAAAAGTACATAATTTACTTATTGATGTGACAGCACAGCTTATAGTATAATTTTAATATGTCTGTATATATATATATGTATGTGTGTGTGTGTATATATATATATATATATATATATATATATATGAATCTCTTCCTTGATCTTCTATTTTGCTAAATTCATCTACTTTGATATTGCTGTGTCTTTGCCAAAGTCTTTCCCTCTCATAACTATATATAATTATTTAGTTTTATAGGACAAATATCAGTAAGGAGGCAATTGCAGTAATTTGAGAAAAATCCTGATAGTTCAAAATGGTCTGAAAGAGAGGTGGAAATTTGACAGACATAAGGTAGTCAGAGCTGACAAAATTTGAGCATTATTTGATGTGAAAGGAAGGGGAGCCAAGGGTGACATCAGATCTCTTACATTATAATGGGGTGAATTTTGATACTACTTATATCTGAGACAAAGAATGCTGAACAGTTTTAAGAATAGAAGTATTGACTTTGGTTGGCATGAAGGATTTGAGATGACTAATGACCATCTACATTTAAATACAAGTTACTCAAGTATACTTATACCCATTTTAGGAAAGATCTAAACTAGAGATAAAGATTTGGAAATTATCATCATAAAGTATTAATGAAATGTTTAGTAATTTATGACATTAAGTGTTCAGGACAGAAAAAAGAAGACAACCCAGGAATGAATATTAACAGGCACCAACATTTAAGAAACCAAAGTGGTAAGGAGGAGTGGTAGAGGAAATGCAGAAGAGTATCATCTGAAAGTCAAAGGAAGCAAGCATTTCATGTAACTCTTGATATTTATGCTAGCTGCTTATCAAATCAGTACAATTAATAGTTTTGTTTTTTTTTTAACATTCAGTTCCAAAGATGAAATCAAATTTGAATTACTTGGAAATTGGTATCTTTGTATTACATATGACTTTATTTTAGTTCATGTCTTACTGTTACTGTATTAAATGAGAATATTTTCCAAGAGCTGTTACAAATTTTATCATATGTATCATTATTTCAGAGCCAAGACAGATGTGACTATTTATGCATGAGATGTCAGCTAGAATATGAGCAAGAAATAACCATAATGAGAATGTTGGCATACAATCATATAACAAGTTATTTATAAACCTGTATCATTACTTCTGTGTACTAGTGAAAATGTAGGTCTCTGTACTCAAGTTTATAAAAAAATAAGAATGAGGCAAAAAGTGAACGATAGAAACTTTAGCTTAAAAGTCATGTGGTTTAGTAAAAAATACACAGGTGTGGTAATCAGAAAGACTTAGATCTGAATCCCAGCTAAATTTTTCTGAGGCTGAATTTACTTATATTTAAGATAATATCCATATATTATTAATATAATAATTATATAAAATATTAGGGATTTAGGCAGCACCATTACTTCTCCCTATCTCATAACTCCTTAAAAATATAAGTACATATTATAAAATCTACAAAAATGAATCTTCTCTTTTCTGTGACTTACTTAAAACAGGATATAAAAGGATTTCAGAAAGCAAAGATGGCTTTATAAATAAGAAGCGCCTGAAAATTCAAATCACTCATGTAAATGTCCCTGACAAGGCTTCTGAATTCATTAGCAGCTTACAATTCAATTAACTTTTGAAAGTATTAGTGGGTGGTGAGGAGGTTCCAAAATAAAATGTTTCCATGGGCAAGAGGAAGACATAGGGAGAAAAGGGTGTTTCATCTTTTTATCTCAAAGATTAATGCATTAATATACAATTTGGTCTATAACTAGTACTAAAGTGAACTCATTCAGTCGTGTCTGACTCTTTGTGACCCCATGGACTGTAGCCTACCAGGGTCCTCCATCCATGGAATTTTCCAGGCAAGAGTACTGGAGTGGGTTGCCATTTCCTTCTCCAGAGGATCTTCCCGACCCAGCGATCAAACGCAGGTCTCCCGCATTGTAGACAGATGCTTTATCGTCTGAGCCACCAGGGAAGTCTAACTAGTATTAAAGCCTCAAGCATACTTATGTAACATGCAATGAAACTCATATCCACTAATAACTGGCCAGAATCGACATTAAAATATAGAAGCTAAAGGGGATTGGAGAGAGCAGATATAAAGGTGGTTTTGGGTACTGGAGGAATGTTCCACAAAGACAATGACATAGACAATGCTTGGCATACACCATATTTTGTTTTTGATATTTTTCCTTCCAATTCACAAAGAAATCTACACTTTTGGGTCTCTGTTGGGACCACATCATTTGTTCTGGCCATTGAAAGTTGGGTGGAAATGATATGCCATCTTTCTAGATGAGAAGTTCCTTTCTAATTCTCAAGGCTCACTCTCTACCTACTTAGCTGTATTTTTTTTTAACTGATTATTATTATGTTTTTTCCACAAAGACTTGACAATATTAAGATCAATGGATTTGTCACAGTTTCTGCACAAGTGTTCAGCATAGAAAATAGAATAAAGGCAAACTGGCCCCAGTGTCAGGCTGCTACATGAAGTTCCAGAGACACACATGAAGGCAATGCTTAAATGGGGCAGGGTCGGGATGGACCAGTGACCGTGAAGGTTTCAGGACCCTTCTCAAGACCTGGCATGCTCTGTTCCCTAAGAAAAATCACCCCATGATGGCCATGGCAAGCTCTTGAACTTAAAACATAGTCAGAGATGTTAAGCAACCACAGGAAATAACAGAAAATACTGTATTTTCCTACCCTTTAAAGAGCTGGATAAGAGTGAATGTTCTGGA
Organism: Muntiacus reevesi; assembly: GCF_963930625.1. NCBI lineage: Eukaryota > Metazoa > Chordata > Mammalia > Artiodactyla > Cervidae > Muntiacus > Muntiacus reevesi. The sequence continues at coordinate 14,132,542 of NC_089265.1, read as the reverse complement.
GCCAAGCTACATGGCTTTGAATTCTGGCTTTAGCACTTTCTGCTGCTATTTAGTTGCTAAGTCATGTCTGATTCTTGTGACCCCACGGACTGTACCTGCCAGGCTCCTCTGTCCATGGGATATCCCAGGCAAGAATACTGGAGTGGGTTGACATCTCTTTCTCCAGGGGATTTTCCCAACCCAGGGCTCGAACTCATGTCTCCAGCATTGGCAGGTGGGTTCTTTACCTCTGAGCCAGCAGGGAAGCCCTAGCACTTTCTACTGGCTATAATAACCTTCTATACCTTACTTCTTTTTCTGTAAAATAGGAATAATAATTCTTTCTCACTACAGGGGTTATGAGGATTAATTTAGATATTATGTATAAAGTTCTCAGAATAATGCCAGAAAATTATAAACACTCAAAAACTATTGTCATAAGTATTTCCCATTCAAGCATTTTTCTATACTTTCTCCTATGATTCTCACCTCTATCTATCTATCTTTATCTAATAGCTGCCATTCCCATAAATGATGGAAATTTTATGGAATTGGACTTTAACTAAAAAATAAAATTTTCTAATAATTAAATCCAATGTTAGAAAGTACTTTCTTTCCAAGAAATTAGGTCCTCAACATTAGAAACATTTGGAAGAGAAAAAAGTAAATATCCCTAATAGTAAAGGAAAAATGTTTCCATAGGTGGGAGGGTAAAAAATGACCTCTAAAAATCCTTTGAAATCTACTTTCCTAATGTATGTATTTTTGTATTTTTGCATGGCCCTAAAGTGATGTGACTTTTTAAATTACCTTTCATGGGAACAGAGTTATCTTGAAATGACTGAGAAATTGCTTTGAACAATTTTTAAATAACTCATTAAACTTGATTGATGAAACAACAGGCCAAATCACTATGTATGAAAAGGATGGCCTGTAAAACTTTCTGTAGCAGTTATCTTCTAAAATAATTGGGACAAAATGTGGTTTCCAGATAAGATACACAATAACATGAACAAGCATGTGGGAAAGTCAATACAATGAGGAAGAATACAAGGTGTTACACTGACTAAGTCACTGACACTCAGAATTTCAATGTGACAGTTCATGGGCTTAAGTCTCCTGCCTCTGGATTTCAGTTTTATTCTTCCTGTAGTCTCAGGACTTCTCCAACTATACAGCACTGATAATAAAACTTCTGGATTAATGGTGAAAAGTTTCTCCCCCGTTAGGGACACCCAGAGAGGTTCACAGAGTTACATGAGGAAGAGGAGAGGGAGGAGGGAGATAGAGATGAGCAGGAGGAGAAAAAGGGGGACTCAAGAGGAGAGAGACAGATCTACGAAGTTGTCTGATCCCAGAGTGTTCTCCGTAGCCCAGACACCCACAAAGATTCACAGAATTGGCTTGGGAAAAGAAGGGGAAAGGAGGAAATAGAGGTGTTCTGAGGTAGAAAACAGAGAGTCAAGATTGGGAGAGAATAATCAACACACTCCTGAATAAAAATGGGAGCTGAATATTGGATTCTTAAATGTTCACAATTTATATCATATACTGAAAAACAAAAATTAAAAATCTAGAGTAGAGGTTAGACTCTTAAAAATACTATATTAAAAACAAAAACCAAAACACACACAAAAAATTTTAGAAATATATATGAAGTTCGGTTTAAAAATAGGGCTTCTCTTCTTTTTTTTTTTTTTTTTCCTTTTTGTAAGGTTATAGAGTATTGAAAATGAAAATTAAGGAGTAGTAAGAGGAGTACTAGAGGACTTTAAAGGAAATAAGAGAAAAAGAAAAATAGAAAATAGAAGAGAAGAAGAAAAAAGAAAAGAAAAAAAAGAAGAAAAAGAAAAAAAATTGTTTTACCTCCTTTAAAAAAATCGTAAAAATCTATGAAAATGAAAGTTAAGGAGACAGTTCATGTTAATATTAAAGAAGGACGAAACCCATAAAATATCACTGAACTATGTTCCCATGGTAGAGGTTCATGGTTAATATTGAGGCTATCTTTCAGCCAGGCTTTATTTTCTCTAGCTACTGGTTCGAAATACAAATATTGACTAACTCACAACTATTAGACTCCTTTCTTTTTTACTTGTATGTCAAAAAAGGCTATGCTTGATATAGACAACATTTATAGGCATAGGGTTGATTTTTCCAAATATTTACCTTTATTTTTTGACTTCCTGAAACACTACCAAATCTAATACCAAATACTAATATATAATACCAAAACTAATATGCAAATTTTGACTTTTAAATTTCATCACTGAAAACTTTTGTTAATGTAAATATAGCAGAAATTCTCACTTCCCAACTCTTCTCAGAACTAGTTAAACTGGTGAAGATTATTAAGTGAAACAGGCTTAGGCACAAATTAAGTTTGCAACAAATGTTTACTGCATTCTACATGGTCAAATATTGGCAAATGCAGAAAGAGGGTTCAATTAGTACAATCCACATACAAAAGTAACAAACATAATATGGTATCTGGCTGAGCATTTAGAAAATCATTGACAATGAAATCCTGTAACTTCTATGGTGAATCTATTAATTTTATTCCACTAAAAAGTGAGCATTATAAATGTGAAGGATGCAAAAGAGGTATAAAATAGATTCCCACTGGGAAACAAGATATACATGAAAGATAAAACAATATAAGACATTCTCTGAAATAAAAATTCTTTGATTTTCAGCTTCATGCCAGTTCTGTGGACCTCATCAGTAGAAAAACTAATGTTTTGTTTGTTTATTTTTACTTTAACCAGACATTGGTAACTAATATATGCCTGAGCAATACTCATCTGAATCAAATCTTCTGAGTGAAGGCACAGAATGTGAACAGGCTAAGAAAGTTTGATGAGTAACTATTGTAATCCGCAGATATCTTTTTTCATGACTTCCGCTTCTGGTAGAATTTCTAGTCCTAATGGAGCTCTTGAGTTTCTGTTATCTCTGGATAATGGTAACCAGATCTAGAAATATATTATGGATGAGTAGACAAAGCTATTTAGACAGAAGAAAGTAGGGTAGAGTAGAAAGGGGAAGAGAATAGAAAAGTCTTTTTTTTCCCCACAGTGGGGTAAGAAACATCATGTAGGTTTGATCCCTGGGTGGAGAAGATCCCCTGGAGTAATAAACGACAACCCACTCCAGTATTTTTGCCTGAGAAATCCCATGGACAGTGGTGCTGGTGGGCTATAGTCCAGGAGGTTACAAAGAGTCAGACACGACTGAACACACATGCACACATGCAGAAGGAAACATCAAGAGAGTAGCAAGATGCTAGTGAGCAACAGAGGAAAGTAAGGTAAGCCTGGATAAAGTGCTGTTATCATGAATGGCCTGGTAGGCAATGGGGAGAAAGTAAAGACCTGAATGTTGGTGTGAGATGATAAGAACAGATTTTAATAAGATCACTCTGGAAAAAGTATAGAGGTGTTGTGTGTCACTCTGACATCTCAAATCAACTAATGTATGTATAACTTAAGTGAAGCTGTTTTAATCCACATTTATGGCAAAGACCAAAAAAGGTGTTTTTAAAGTTGTTTTGATATGAGAGTGAAGTGGAATATGGACGCCATTATCTCAACTCCTGTCACTGATAAACTCAGCTGCTGAGTGGCCTCACCGGGGGCTTATGGAAAAGAACAGGCAAAGAAGCAATTATGTCATGAGGACATTTTGACTATAAAAGCTGAAGATTTGTGAGGGATATCTGAGAGTTGGGTTTGGGAAAAAGCTACCCTTTGCTGATCTAGCTCTCAGAGGATCTTGGAACATAAGCTCTTGCCCTATTAAAGGGGTTCCTCTCTCTGCAGAGAGGTCACAAGCAGCGCATCAGCCACAAATGAGATCATCTTGCTGGTCAACACGACACTTTGTTCCCTAGTAACATGCTCCAGCAGCAAGGAGCTTTTATTTTAGTGCTGGACATCAACTCTTGGTTGGCAAAGCTCTCTCTCTGAAGAACTAACCTTATAAAAAAGGTACACTTCAATGCAATTTGGACCTTATTCTGTCATCTTCCCTTGCCTGGAACAATAGTGCAATTAATCTATCATCTTTTGGAGTATGTTATTTCTTTACTGACTTATTAAAGAGATTAAAAAAAAAAAGACTTGGACATGACTTAGTGAATGAACAACAACAAAGAGATACTACTCTGTATGTTATTGGCTTGTGAAATTCCCACAGTGAACTTGTATTAAGTAAACTACTGTCAAAGACAACTTAAGTGTCCAAGCATAATCTGCTGTACCCCCCAAATAAAACAACAGAATATATGAAAGCAGGAACACAGGAAGAGAAGAGGTCAGTTCAGAAATTACAGTCACTGTGTTGCCACAAGGTAACATTAGCCCACCGAGGATGGTGGCAATGATCACATGACAGGTGTTCTGAAATCTCAAGTGTCTAGACTTAGTGACAAATTGTATACACATGCAAAAAATGAAGACGCAAAGATGCATGAGAATTTTCCTATCAGGGTGACCAGGAAAATGAGGATGTGGTTGATAGGGACTAATGAAAATGGAACTACTTCTGGAAGAAACTGCAATTGAGATGCCTATCTACATAGGAAATAAATGAGTACCTAAATCTAGGATGGTTTTTATTCATGGGACAAAAGAAAGAAGCTGTAAGAGGACTGAGGGAAATAGGTCTCATTAGCATTACAATCCCATGGACAGAGGAGTCTGATGTGCTACAGTCCATGGGGTCGCAAAAGAGTCATCTACGACTTAGCAACTGAAAGTAAAAAACTACAACAAGCATTACTTTGCACCAAAATGCATGTATGTATAGTTCTGGCTTAAATGCTGCTTCCAATTTATTAATCTATACATTATTGGCATTTTATAAAAACCATTAAATTTCAGTCATGGAAGACTACACACACATGTAGATACACACATGGGCCCATACACGCATGTACATACACTGAACACTTTTTAAGCTGGTGACACTGCTGCATTATTCAAGGTGTGGTAACTTGTGTGGTGCACGATGGCCTACAACGAAGTGTGCTAAGGAAGGTCTGAGGATAATGTGGAGCAGATATCTGGTGACCTCGTGCACATTCTCCTGAAAGTCAATTTCACTTTATTGCAGCAGAAATAAGCTGTTGTGAAAAGAACATCAAATTTTATATGACTGATTATTTACTCAATTTTGTTCTCTCAAGTAAAATGTGGTGGGGGAGAGTGGTGTGTGAGAAAACAAACACAAATACCATGTTTGTTGCCCTTCTACTCTCTTTCCAGCCTCATAATAAAAAGTCAGGAAGACACTTACGGTCAAAAGAGTCAAACTCAAGAATTCATCCAAAGAAAGCTTTGCTGGGAAAAGTTAGAAAGAAAAATACTATTAATACAAACTCATATAGGGACATATGGACATTTGAAACATGGAGAAATCTAAAAGGAAAATGATTTAAAATGGTGAGGCAATATTTAGATTTATAGAATCAGGAACCACAAAAGAACTTATCTTCAATAAAGTTTGTTATGTTAAAAACTGATATGTTAACTATATATGTTTTTTTCTTTAATTTATAGTCACAGAAAGAATAATTTCATTTGTCAAGGTTCCTTTTTAGCCTTGGCAGCAAAGAATTCAACACCAAATTTCTTGCTAAATCACAGCCATTATTGCTCTATGTTTCTGAATACTTCTTCTTTACTCATTTTTTATATTTTCTTCTTTAGCTGTCTTTTGGTCTATAGATATTTTAGGTAATAATCTAACTTAAGTCTTTTGGAAAAGCAATTGGGACAAGAATAACAAATAAACAGAAATGAAAAGCAAGTAGATTTATACACATCTTCCCAGGTAATTTTGCTTCTCAAATCATATATATATGTATGATTTTATTCTATCTTTGCAAAAACAATATACCTGATTATGCCACTCTATTCTGTCTGATGTGTGGTATGTAGCAATCTTTTCACAGAAAGCCATGCAAATATGTCACTTCTTTTAATGAAGACAAATGTTGCTTGCATAGATCATTTATATCACAGCACACCCAGGGTTTATCTAGCATTTTATGTACTAATGCTTATTGTAGCTTAAGCAAATTAACACAGTTGTCTCTAAAGGTACTATTCTATCATTACAATGATGAAATGAATGCAAAGCAATTCTATAATGCAGATAATCAGTTTTCGCTAACTTCTACTTAGTACATTGGTAATATTTTTTTTTTCTAAGTAAGATACAGTGATTACTGAGTGTTAAGTGTGTGATTGCCTATTGCCTACATTTGCAGAGAACAAATGGAGTACTTAAACTCTCAAGCTCCACTGACTCTTGATTTCAGAACAAAATTAAGGATAACTATAAATGAATGTCAGTGTCTTGGCCATCAATATCAGAGTTCACACATATACTGGCATCTGCTGATTTAGTCTCATAAAGTTAATTTACTCTCATTTCCTGTCAACTTTTTCTTCCAAGTATGAGTAGCTGCATCACCTGAGGAGATCATAATCAATGGCAAGGAATTGAAAATTGCTAAAGAATTTACAACTCCAACTGAACTTGAAACTCTGAATAAGAAAAATGAAACATACTATTCAAGAGTGAAAAATGTATGTAGATTCTTTGTTTCAAAACTCAGAAAGCTACATGTGTGCCAAATTATTTGTGAAAGCAGTAACACTGAGAAAGCAACTGAATAATGTGGAAACACTTTAAAAAAGAAAAAAAAAAAACAGAAGAAGCAATTCATCAATCAATTCTAGATAGTACAAATATTCTTGACTAAATCTAAACAAAGCCATGCCATTAACTGAACTACCTCCTCTGTAACGCTAAGTTAATTAAAAGGAAAAATGATATTCCTTCTCTCCCTAGAACTACACTGGTATTCTGTACCTTTATTGTGAGAAGTTGTAACCAATGTTTACATGGTATCATAAACACTGTAAATTATATCTGCAAAACAAAGTAAATACTATATGTTAATCTCTTTATCAAATAGTCATTTCTTGGGGACCAAACTAGATTTGATTGTCCTACTGTTACCCACCACACTTAGCACAGTATCAATAGTTCTCATGTATAAATGCTCATAAAATATTTTCTGAATTTACCAATAAACATATATTAAAACAGCATTTAACTATGTTAAATTATATTTAACACAACTATATTTAAACTAGTAATTAATGAATAAATGCATATGGATCATGTGACTTATGGATATACTTCTTTAGACAAAGAAATCAGCAAAAAGAAACAGTATTTGAGAAAAGGAATATCATTTGCACTCTAAAGTTATCAGTAGGCCATGGGGAAATGAATGTAAAAAAATGATACAAATGGAGAACAGAAGTAAAATATAAAGCAAAAAGAACTGGTGTCTCTAACATCCAATCACATGAAAGAAGATATCTTAATTTTTCATGCTCAAACTCACTTAGGCAGAGGGAACTGAAAATTCTACTGGGAGGAGAGATTTAAAAGAATAAAAGAGGAAAAACAGAGATTGTGTAGATCATGTAAATAAGGAAATATCATGTAAATAGAGGAAGAGAAAACAAAGGAAGTGAAAACAGCTGAGAGATAGAATATAAAGAGGTAAAGCATATGTGATAAAAATTCAAATGATCACATATTTCAAATTTTATTGGGTTACTTATACAAATTTTAGCTTACAAACATTTACATATATGTATGTACATAAATTTATTATCTAACTGCATTTTTGATGAATGAAAAAATATGAAATAAATGAAACCAAAGTGCCTCAACCTTATCTGACCCAGCTTGGTGAAAATACTGTCCTTCTTTCCTTTTTTAACAAGTGTATTTGACATTCATTGATACATGTTTAGACATTTTCACTGCAGGTACATACAGCAATTTTTCCATAATCAGAATCATAATCATATTTTCATCAATATTCGTTTTCATACTAACAAGTAGAAAGAAAGGGATCATGAATACAACACAATTATGGCTGCCCTGGTCTGAAAATAACAAAGAAATGTAACTATGAAAGTCTCCTTGATCCATTATTCATCACTTCTTACATCAAACAGCAATAATATAAAAGTGCTTCAACTTTCTCAAATTTAATATAGAGCAAGTATGTGACAAGTGATTTCAGAGAGTATTCCAAACTCCTAAAAAATATTCAATTTCATAGGATACAGTTCTCAAATTTATTAGAAAGTTAAAGCCATTCATAAGTTGAAAGGCACAGTATAAAAACAAATACTAGCTAAACTAACTAATACCAAATAGAGATGTGTGATATCAACCATATAATCCAACAGTATTTTCCTGACAGTAACCAAGTGATTTACTCATGCTAACTGCTTCAAACATCATATTATATACACCAGACATGTATGGTTTCATCTTAGCTACAGACTTAACAAGTCAGGAGCTCTTGACTTAGCCTTGAAGTGAGCGGGCATTGGCTCTAGGAATCACAAGACCCTGTAGCCAAAAACCTAAGAACTGGTTCCACCCATCAGTGGGCTAGCAATAGCCCCAGGACCATCCTCATTGACTGGTGGAGAGGCACCATCCCCAGGACCACTGGGGTTTTATTTCTCCACCAATGAACCAATACAAGCTCGGGGAAACCAGGGCCCTGTAGCCAGAGATGACAGGACACAGCTATACCCACTAGTGGGCCAGCACCAGACCCAGGATCCAACCTTGCCCACCAGTTGGCAGTCACAAGTCCCAGTACATCCTGGGACTCAACACCATTCATCAGTAGTCAGACCCCAGCTTCAGGGCCACAACAGCCCCACAGCTGGTTGTGGAAGGACCCACCCCACCCATTATCATCTAGACACCAGCCCCAAGACCCTTTGGCCCGGCCCCAACCCCAAGCAGGCCAACCTCAGCTCCAAAATACCTCAGAGCCCTCAGTCAGCTACTTCAGGATACAGCCCAACTAACCCGTCTACCAACACTGGATTTAGGTCACCCTAGACCTTGTAGCCAGCCAAGTCAGAAACCAGTCTCAGCCATCAGAGGCCAGCACTAGACATGAGACCTTCTGAAGATCTGAAGCCAGCTGCTTTATGACACGGCTTCACCTACCAGTGACCAGCAGTCTCTGCACAAAGCAGGAGCTGGCAACCAACTGGTGTGTGTGTGTGTGTGTGTGTGTGTGTGTGTGTGTGTGTGTGTGTGTGTGTGTGTGTGTGTGTGTGTGTGTATCCTAGTTACTCAGTCATGTCCAATTCTTTGTGACCCCATGGACTGCAGTCCACCAGGCTCCTCTGTCCACAGAATTCTCCAGAAAATAACACTGGAAGGGGTAGTCATTCCCTTCTCCAGGAGAGCCTCCCAATGCAGGGACTAAACCCAGGTTTTATGCATTCCAGGTGGATTCTTCACTGTCTGAACCACCAGGGAAGCCCAGAACAAAGGGCCAAGCACACCTAAAAAATCACCCATAGTAGTCACCAACCAAAACAGAGGGCCTACACATCCCACACCTAGGGCATCACACAGCGCCTGTGACCCAAAGGAATGCACTGCTGGGATTCTCCTAAAGAGACTGCCCCTCCAAGGTTAGGAAATGCAACCAACATACCATACACATAGGAAGAAAAACAGCAAATTGGGCAAATGAGGCGACAAGGAATACGTTCAAAATGAAGGAACAAAATAACATCCCACAGTAAAAAATAATTAGAGTTAAGTAATCTGCCCAATAAAGAGTTCAAAGTAATAATTATAAATATGTTAGAAGAACTCAAGAGAAAAATTGGATGGATAGAGAAGTGAAAAGTTTAGAATAAAAATACTTAGAATAAAAAGAAGAACTAGAGCCAATGAATATAATAACTGAAATTTAAAAGACATTAGAAGGGATAAACAGTAGATTAAATGACACAGAGGAATATATAAGAGAGCCCGAGGACAGGGTAGTGGAAATCACTGAAACTAAACATAGAATTAAGAAATAAAAAGAAATGAGGACACTTTAGCTATCTCAAGGACAACATCAAAAGTACTCACATTCACCTCATAGGGATCCCAGACAGAGAACAGAGAGAATAATGGACAGAGAACATATTTGAAGACATAAGAACTGAAAACTTCTCTAACCTAGGAGAGGAAACAGATTCAGGTCCAGGAAGCACAGAGAGTACCAAAAAGGGTCAACCCCAAAAGGACCACATGAAGACACATGGTAATTAAATAGCAAAAATGAAAGATGGCCAGAGAAAATTAAAAGCAACATGGGAAAATCAACAAGTTATGTACACAAGAACTCCCATAAGGCTCGCAAGAGACTTTTAAGGAGAAACATTACAGGCTACAAATGAGTGTCATGATATAATTAAAGTGATAAAATACAAGAACAAAACCCTACAACCAAGAATACACTACCTGACAAGGATTTCACTCAAATTTGATGGTGAGACTAAAATTTTTATAGAGAGGCAAAAGTTAAAAGAGTTCAGCATCACAAACCAGCTTTACAACAAACATTAAAAGGACTCCTCTAAGAGGAAAAGGAAAGACCACGATTACAAACATGAAAATTGCAAGAAGATAAAATCTCAATGGTAAAGGCAAACAGTAAAGGTAGTAACTCAACTATATATTAAGATAGTAGGTTTAGCTTTAGAAAACTATAACGTTATAAGACAGATGTATTAAAATCATCTATGTCTAAAATTGGTTAAGGAATACAGGAAACAATGAGATGTAAAATATAATGCCAAAATTAGTAAACATAGGGAGTGAAATAAAAAATGAAGGGTTGTAAAAATGAACTTGATCTTAAAAGATCAGCAACTCTAATAAAAAATGAAGGGTTGTAAAAATGAACTTGATCTTAAAAGATCAGCAACTCTAAAAATCACATTTATGCATATACAGAGATTGCTATATATAAACTTCATGGTAATGACAAAAATCTAGATGCACACCAAAAAAATGAAAAACAATCCAACACAATGCTAAAGATAATCATCAAATCAGAAAGGAAAAAGGCAAAAGAAGAAGAAAGAAAGAAAACAACTATAAAAACTAAGTCAACACAATGAATAAAATGGCAATAAATATGTACTTATCAATAATCATTTTGAAAGTAAATGGACTAAATGCTCCAATCAAATGATACAGAATGTCTGAGTGGCTACAAAAAATAATAATAATACCCATACATAATCCTGCCTACAATGGAGTCACTTCAGGTCTAAAGACACATAAATACTGAAAGTGAGGGAATGTAAAAAGGTGTTCCATGAAAATGGAAAAGGAAAAGAAAGTCAGGGTAGCAATATTTATATGAGACACAATAGACTTTAAAACAAAGATTGTAACAAGAGACAAACAGAATTTATATAATTATCAAGAGATCAATCCAAGAAGAAACAACAATAGTAAATATATATGTACTAATATGGCAGTAGCTAAATATATACAGTGAATACTAAAAGGCATTAAGAAAGAAATTGACAACAACAAAATAATGTGGGGGACTTTAACACCACTTTTACATCAATGGAAAAATCATCCAAAAAGACTATCAAGAGGGAAACACTGACCTTGAAAGATACATTAGACTGTGTGCTTAGTCACTCAGTCATTTCCGACTCCTTGTGACCCCATGAACTATAGCCCACCAGGCTCCTCTGTCCATGGGATTTTCCAGGCAAGAATACTGGAGTGGGTTGCCATGTCCTTCTCCAATATTAGAGTAGGTGGATTAATAAATTTACATAGAAGATTTCATCCTAAAGCAGCAAAGAATACACATTTGCTTCAATTACATGTGGAATGTTTTCCAAAAGGGATCATATGCTAGGCCATAAAACAAGTTTCAGTAAATTTACAAAAACTAAAATCATATCAAGCATCTTTTCTGACCACAGCACTATGAGACTGAAAACCAACTATTAATATAATGAAAAAAACAAAAAACTTCAGAAAACACACACACACAGAGGCTAAACAATATGCTAGTAATAATCAATGGATCACAAAAAACATTTCTATTTGCCTGGAGACAAATAAAATTGAAAAATCAATAATCTTGAATCTACAGAACACCATAAAAGCACCACTTTGAAGAGGGAAATTTATAGCACTACAAGTCTACATTAAAAAATAAGAAAAAGCTCAAATACATAATCTAATCTTATATGAAAAGGAACTAGAAAAAGAGCAAACAATATCCAGTGTTAGTAAAGGTAAAAAAATCATAAAGATCAGAGGAGAGATAAATGAAATAAAGACTAAAATATAGTTTAAATGATCAGTGTAATTAATAGCAGGTTACTTGAAAATATAAACAAAATTAATTAATCTTTAGCTAGATTCATCAAGGAAAGTGGAGGTCCTAAATTAATGAAATCAGAAAAGAAAAGGGAACAATTACAACTGACACTACATAAATGCAAAGAATCATGAGAGTTTACTATGAACAATTAGGTCAATAAAATGGACAACCTAGAAGAAATGGACAAATTCCTAGAAATGTACAATCTCCCAAGACTGAACTTGGAAGAAACAAAAATATGAACAAATCAATTACTAGTAATGAAATTAAATCATTAATTTAAAAAATGTCCAACAAATAATAGTCAGGACCATGTGACTTCACAGGTGAATTCTACCAAACATTTAAGAAGAGATACACAGGTCAGGAAGCAACAGTTAGAAATGGACATGGAACAACAGACTGGTTCCAAAAGGAGTACGTCAAGGCTGTGTATTGTCACCCTGCTTATTTAACTTACATGCAGAGAACATCATGAGAAATGCTGGGCTGGAAGAAGCACAAGCTGGAATCAAGATTGCTGGGAAAAATATTAATAACTTCATATATGCAGATGACACCTCCCTTATGGCAGAAAGTGAAGAAGAACTAAAGAGCCTCTTGATGAAAGTGAAGGAGGAGAGTGAAAAAGTTGGCTTAAAGCTTAACATTCAGAAAACTAAGATCATGGCATCCAGACCCATCACTTCATGGCAAACAGATGGGGAAACAGTGGAAACAGTGGCTGGCCTTGTTTTTCTGGGCTCCAAAATCACTGCAGATGGTGACTGCAGTCATGAAATTATAAGACGCTTACTCCTTGGAAGGAAAGTTATAACCAACCTAGACATCATCTTAAAAATCAGAGACATTACTTTGCCAACAAAGGTCCGTCTAGTCAAGACTATGGTTTTTCCAGTGGTCATGTATGAATGTGAGAGTTGGACTATAAAGAAAGTTGAGTGCAGAAGAATTGCTGCTTTTGAACTTTGGTGTTGGAAAAGACTCTTGAGAGTCGCTTGGACTGTAAGGAGATCCAACCAGTCCATTCTAAAGGAGATCAGTCCTGAGTGTTCATTAGAAGGACTGATGCTGAAGCTGAAACACCAATACTTTGGTCACCTGATGCAAAGAGCTGACTCATTTGAAAAGACCCTGATGCTGGGAAAGATTGAGGGCATAAGGAGAAGGGGATGACAGAGGATGAGATGACTGGATGGCATCACCGACTCAACGGATTTGGGTTTGTGTGGGCTCCGGGAGTTGGTGATGGACAGGGAGGCCTGGCGTACTGTGGCTCACGGGGTTGCAAAGAGTCAGACACGACTGAGCGACTGAACTGAACTGAACTGAACACCTACTTTCTCAATTGCAAAAAACTGTAAGGAAGGGATGCTTTAAAACTCATTCTAGAAGGCCAGCATCACCCTGATATCAAAATTAGACAAGGGTGTCATAAAAAAGAGAAAACTACAGGTCAATATCACTGACGAATACAGATGCCAAGATCTTCAACAAAATATTAATAAACAGATTTCAATATCACATTACAAAGATCATACACCATGATCAAAGTGGAATTTCTTCCAGGGATGCAAGGATAATACAATATCAGCAATCAATCAGTTCAATAAGCCACATTAACAAAGTGAAGAATAAAAACCATATGATCATTTCAATAGATGCAGAAAAAACTTTTGATAAAATTCAACACATATTTTTGATAAAACTGTCAGCAAAGTGGGTACAGAGCAACCACAACTCACCATAATGAAGTCCATATATGATAAGTCCACAGGTAACATCATACCCCAAGATGCTTGGAATCAGATGAGTGACCACTCACTTAGATTCAGACATCCTGGAATGTGAAGTCAAGTGGGCCTTAGGAAGCATCACTACAAACAAAGCTAGTGGAGGTGATGGAATTCCAGTTGAGCTACTTCATATCCTAAAAGATGATGCTGTGAAAGTGCTGCACTCAATAGGCCAGCAAATCTGGAAAACTCAGCAGTGCACACAGGACTGAAAAAGGTCAGGGTTCATTCCAATCCCAAAGAAAGGCAATGCCAAAGAATGCTCAACTACCGCACAATTGCACTCATCTCACACGCTAGTAAAGAAATGCTCAAAATTCGCCAAGCTAGGCTTCAACAATACGTGAATCCTGAACTTCCAGATGTTCAAGCTGGTTTTAGAAAAGGCAGAGGGGAGTCCATGGGGTCGCAAAGAGTCGGACACAACTGAGCGACTGAACTGAACTGAACATCATACTCAACAGTAAAAAACTGAAAGCATCTCCTCTAAGATCAGGAACAAGAGAAGAATTCCCAATCTTGCCACTGTTATTCAACATAGTATACTGGAAGTCCTAGTCACAACAACTAGACAAGGAAAAGAAACAAGGAATCTAAATTGGAAAAGAATAAGTAATACTGTCACTGCCTGCAAATGGCATAATATTAACAAAGAGAAAATCCTAAAGACACCATTAGAAACAATTGGATCTCTTCAATGAAGTCAATGGATGCAAAATTAACATACAAAAATCTATGTCATTTCTATATATTATCTAGGAACTATCAGAAAGATAGATTATGAAAACGACCTTATTTACCATCACATTCCTAGTTATACATTCCTACATTTCTAAGTATACATAGGCATACATTCCTACACTCCTAGATATACATACAGTAAATACATTCATCGGTAGTTAACAAAATATTAAATTCCTAGGCACTTAATAATAAATTCATAGGCATTTAATATTTAATAAAATATTTCAATATTACAATATTTTATTAAATTATTTAAATATTTAATTTTATTTATTTTATTAAATATTAAATACCTAGGAATAAAAATAACTAACTAAGCAGGTAAATGATCTGTACTTAAAAACCTATAGGACACTGATGAATGAAACTGATGATGAAACAAACAAATGGAAAAATATAATGTGCTTACTGATTGGATGAGTTAGTACTGTTAAAATGACCATACTCTCCAAAGCAATCTACAGATTCAGTGCCATCTTTATAAAATACCAATGCTATCTTTTGCAGAACTAAGACAAATAATTTTAAAATCTGTATGGAGACACAAGACCCAAATAGCCAAAACAAAGTTGAAAAAGAATAAAGGGGGAGATGTTATGCTCCCTGTTTTAAAATTAGACTACAAAGCTATAAAAATAGTATGGTACTGGCACAAAACAAGCATACAGGTCAATGGAATAGAATATAGAGACTTCAAATGATTTCACACTTATATGTGCAGTTAATCTATGACAAAGGAAGCAAGAACACATAATGGCAAAAAGATAACCTCTGCAATACATTGTGCTGAAAAATTGGGCAGTAGAATTAAAAGAATCAAACCAGACCATTTTCTTATACCATGGACAAAAATAAACTCAAAATTAAAGATTTAAATGTAAAACCTAAAATCACAAGTCTTCTAGAAGAAAATATAGGCAGTATATTCCTTAACATCATCAATATTTCCAGTATTTTTTGGATATGCCTTCTTAGGCAAGGGAAACAAAAATGTAAAGAAAACAAGAGAACTAACATCAAACTTCAAAGGTCTTTATACAAAATATACAAAGAATTCATAAAACTGAATACAAAAAAAAAAAAAAAAAACCAACAGTCCAGTAAAATATGGGGAGAGACCTAAGTAGACATTTTTCAAATAAAGACAGGCATGGCCAAAGATATATGAAAAGGTGCTCAACGTCACTAATTATCAGGGAAATGCAAATCAAAGAGATATCACCTTACACCTGAAAGGTTGGCTATTATCAAAAACAAAATAAATAAGAACTATTAGTGAGGATGTGGAGTAAAGGCTTCATTTTACTGGTGGGAATGTAAATTGGTACAGCTACTATGGAAAACAGTATGACAATTCCTCAAAAAAATAAATACAACTACCATACAATCCAGCAATTGTACTCCTGAATATTTATCTGAAGAAAACATTAATCACTAAATAGAAAAGACGCACGGACTCATATGTTCACTTTAGTTCGGTTCAGTCACTCAGTTGTGTCTGACTCTTTTGAGACCCCATGAACCGCAGCACTCCAGGCCTCCCTGTCTATCATCAATTCCTGGAGTTTACCCAAACCCATGTCCATTGAGTCAGTGATGCCATCCAACCATCTCTTCCTCCGTCATCCCCTTCTCCTCCTGCCTTCAATCTTTCCCAACACCAGGGTCTTTTGAAATAAGTCAGCTCTTCACATCAGGTGGCCAAAATATTGGAGCTTCAGCTTCAACATCAGTCCCTCCAATGAATTCCTATGTTCACTGCAATATATATATATATATATATATAAAATCATATATTCTTTATGCATTTATCTATTCATGGCTACTTAGATTGCTTCCATAGCTTAATCATTGTATACATACACATGCGCACACTGGCATGGTATTCAGCCATAAAAAGAATAAAATCCTATCATTTACTGCAACATGAATGGACTTAAAAGGTATTATGCTAAGCGAAATAGACAAAGAGTAATATGGCATGATTTCATCTTATGTGGAATTTGGAAAACAAAACAAAGGAACAAACAAAGCATCTTAACAAATTTAACAAAGAGTAATAGATACAGAGAACAAACAGGTGGTTGCCAGATGAGAAGTGATTGGAGAAAGAAGAAACAGGTGAGGGACATTAAGAGATATAAAATTCTAACTGCTAAATAAGTGGATCACAGTTATGAAATGTTCAGTGTGGAGAATATAGTCAAGAACTACATAATATCTTTGCATGTTGACAGTAACTAGAATTTTCATGGTGATAATTTTTATTTTATGTTTTTATTTTTTTTGATAATTTTTAAATGTACAGAAATACTGAAACACTGTGATGTGTAACAGGGATTAACATAGTGTTGTAGGTCAAACATACTTCAAAACCAAACAAAAAAAAAATATAAAAAAAAGAAATCAGAATTCCGGTTACCAGAGGTGGGTTTTGGGTTGAGGGGGAATTGGATGAAAATCATAAAAAGGTACAAATTTCCAGTTATAAATAACTGAAGATGTAATCCAAAAAATGATGATAATTAATACTGTTGCATGTTATATATGAAAATTTAAAGGTAAAGCTTGAGGTCTCATGACAAGAAACTATTTTTTTCTATTTTTTTCATTTTGTATTTATTGTGAGATGATGGATATTAAACCTTTTGTGATAATAGTTTCATGATGCATGTAATTCAAATCATTATGCTGTACATCTCATACAGTGCTGCATGTCAATTATATCTCAATAAAAGTGGAAGAAAAAGAATAAAGAACAAAGAGACAAGTTCTTCTTGAATATATACCATGTGAAGAACATGTAGTATTTGTCTGATGTCAGATCAAAAAAAATATACTGTGACCACCATATAAATATTTCCCACTCCTTACCTTCTGGGTTCATGAGAAGACACCACCTTCGGACTTTCCCG
This sequence comes from Muntiacus reevesi, assembly GCF_963930625.1. Taxonomy (NCBI): domain Eukaryota; kingdom Metazoa; phylum Chordata; class Mammalia; order Artiodactyla; family Cervidae; genus Muntiacus; species Muntiacus reevesi. The sequence goes on along the minus strand of NC_089265.1, from coordinate 14,114,834 downwards.
AGGGTGGAGAGAATCTCGTGAACCATGAGAAGTGTTGTTTGTCACTTAATTGTTGATGCTAGGCCCTCCACATCTCTAGCTGCCTTCTGGCACCGTGAATAACAACACTGTACATGGGGCCAGTTGAGTAACTGCATTGAGTAGGGGCCTTCAGTCAATCCACAGTGGGCATGGATACAATCAAGGGGTCAACTTTTGTTGTTTCAGACTCTATTGTTTCGAGGATGTCTATTATGAAAAATAGTCTATCTGAACCAATACATATATCTTCTATATTTGGTAAAAATTCACACTCAATTTCAGGTGACTTAAACAAGTATTTTTCTCTTTAAGATGCTTCCCCAGGATTATGTGTTCATAAAGTAACCCATATTTTAAGGCAGATAAGGTCATACATATTTTCCTAACTTGTCAGATATCACTCCATTATCCTTATTCTTATGCAAATACTTTAATCATATATAATGCCATAATAATCATTATAAATTATTTTATTTATCCAGATGTCTATATGTACAAAAGAAAATGGAAGGAAACAACTTCTTATTCTAACCAAACATAGATTATCTAGTCTGTGAAGAGAGACTAAGGCAAAAATAAGGTTTCCAGGTTTACCGAAACCTGGTAAAGTAGGTTTACCGAAATATTAACCTTCATTACTTCTATTTTGATTTAGTTCTCCAAATTTGACAACTTTCATTGTACTGGAGAATAGCATAGCAGTTTGAAATATTCCTTGTGCATTCTAAAATTCTATGATGATAGATGGCAGAGTACAAATAACAAATAGATAAATGATAGATGTGTAAATAAATTAATATATAAATATATTCAATAATTATTTATTGAGCACTAATTATATGCAGTGCACAAAGATGCTGGGAACAAAATGTGATATCCTGGGAATATAACAGCTAACATGTAAACTTTGGCTTTTCACATCTAGTGAATATAAACACATAGATGGCAATATCCAAAACCCAAAAAATTCAACTTAGAAAAAAATGAGATGATTATTTAGTCAACTAGCAGAGTAGGTCATCATCATAGATTATTTTAAATAATCTTTCTATCACTGTTAAGCTTAAGAAAGTTAATATTTAGCTAAAATACCAGGCATAGTATACATCCTTGTAGCAAAATTCTGAGCTAATACAAAAGAGTCACTAATGGAACTGACATGAAATAGAACATATAACACATTTATGCTCAAAATAAACAGCTGACTTAGACTGTGAACCTGAGCTTCACTTGCTTGAAAAGGCTGAGACTATATTTCCCATTAAGTTGCATTTCTTAAAATTTTAATTTTAGGAAGCTTGATGATTACAATTAGGTTTAAGTTTATGATACCTTGCAGGTGCATATACCATTCCCACCCCATCCTCTTTTTTTTTCTCCTTTAAACTATTTAGATAAAAAGTCAACATCTGAAAACTCAGGGTTGGTATAAATAAAAACCAACAAAACTCCCTTACAAACATCTTATTAGGCCAGAAATACATCTTTAATACAAATCAAGTCAAATAAACCACTTTCAGTCTGCATAGAAATTCTTCTTGATTCAGTACAACTTCTGTTATAGACAGAGACATACACATACTCTTGGGGCCCAGGGCAGGCTGCCCCAAAATGTACCTCAATGGCATATTGATTATTTTGAATTAAAAGGGCCAATGAAAGAGGGACACTCTGACCCTCTTTCTGTCTCCTTGAAAGCAGGAAATAAATCTCTCTTTTGAAAGGTACACTCCCTGCATTTGGAAACGGAAGGACACTCCTATCACCATAAATGGCATTTGAGTGTAGAATCCTGTATATACAAACCATGTTACTTCTTTAATTTATTATTCAAGTCCAAAGTCTATTTAGATTCTTCACAAATTAAGTGACTGAATCTTAAGTTTCTTTGACCTGTTAATTCTTTATCCTGTCTTTGTCCTGTCAATTCTTTTTGTAAAAAGTATAAAAGCTGCCTGCTTCAACCACTTCTTAGATCTCATTTCTGTGAGACCTCCATGCTTATGAACTAAAAGTTTTCCTGTTAAATGTATCGTGTGTCAATTTTATTATTGGTTCAAGTCATAACAACTCAAGAGAGGTTGAGGGGTGACTTCCCCTCCTTGAAATACACACACATACACATACAGGCACACACACACACACTCATGCACACAACTACAAAATATAGAAGTGCTCCTTTGTGGACACTGAAATTAAAGAAATAACTAAATTTAAAAAATTTAAAAAAAAAGAAATAACATGGTGATCCACAGAGAAACAGGTCTGTCTAGGGTGCTTTATCAGACAATATTGTAAGGAGAAAGGGGCAGAAAGAAATAACTTATGAATTTTGTCAACTGTACAGAGAAAAGAGAAACTAATATCAAATTGTTCATTACATACTAATTGCAATTGTGCATTACATACATACATAGCATACTAGTGAACAATTTAATATTGTTCAAAGAAGGCTGCCACCTTCTTTGGGTTCACCTTGATAAAGAGTAAAGGAAGTAGGCAGTCTTTATCCCATTTAGACTAGGAGATGATGGTCTTAGGCAGCATTGAAGCAGGAAGGTCATCTCAAGGTGAGCACTTAAAATTCTTTCAAGTAAAAGAATGCTTCTCTGTGTGAGTGTATAAGTGGGCCTGCACATACAGTTTGGACTGGGACTCCTTAAACCACGAACCTAAAAAAAAAAAGATTCAATTGCAGTACTTTGAAAGCTATGCATATTTGTAATTTCATTCACTTAAGACTTTGTCTCCTGTGTTTTCCAGAGCATAATGACCTCTTTTTCTTCTCCATTGAGATAGAGTTCTCATATATAGCTTGTAGGTAGAGACCCCAACAAGAAAACCAAGGAAAAACAAGGAAAGCTCTGAGTGACTGCTAAGGTATATAACACCATCTGAGTGGTTGTCTAAAGAGAAGATTCCATGAATTTTCACTCTTCCTTTATCAAACTCTCTTCCCTCCCTGCTCTTGGCTGACCAAACATTTTCAGTCAGGTTACTTTTCCTCTGTCATAGATGAGCTAAATTCTTACAGCCTAATATAAATTATTTCTCCTTTTTTTTAAATAATAGAGGTGGATTTGAGCCCAAAAGAGTATCTTTGAGTGAGCATAATAATAGCATCAACAGAGTAATTTACATATTCTATGTCCCTGTTACTCAAGCCACATTCAATGAAAGTAGTTTTGTCCCATAAATTACAATTTCTAGGATAAAGCACATTGGATCAGAAACATTTAGATTACTTTACATTGTATAGTATACAGTTATCTTTATTGAAGTATTCAGACCCTTAAATGTGCTGCTGTGCATTTTACATCTCCAGTGGCTAGAGAGTATAAAGGCAGCTTTAATCAGAAAGTTTATTGGGTGCCCCATATGATAGGTATAATATTCTGGGCTCTTCTATGCTGTGTTTCCTCCAATACTAAATTCATTCATTTCTCGTAAAAATCTGAAGTTACTTATTGTTTTAAAATGCTTGCTACATAGTCACTATTAAAGAAATAGGATGCATATAATTTTGCTATTTGCCTAACTTATTGATCTTGGACTCAAGGGAAGATCCAAAGCTTAGTAATCTTCTTGCAGCAAGTCTAGGTAAACAAGATACTCAGCACTGAGAAGCACATAGTAAATCACATTTCAGGAATTCACAAGAAAAAGGTAGAAGGGGATTTGTAAGGACAAGCATTTCAACAAATGTTTTCCCCCATAATCTTCATGCAATATAAATCATTATGTTGCTGCAAAGGATAAAAACTGGGAACAAATCATTAAATATCACAATAAGAGAACATGACTTTCTCTTTCTAATGTATGCAATTATTCATAATGTTTTTATAGAGTTAGGTTGGTAACATCTATACTTCAGAACTTATTGTACAACTTGGCAATGTAAGGATCATATAATCTATAATATTCCATCTAGATTTGTTTTTGCTATTCAAAAGATCACAGTACTAGACATATGTTCTGAAATAAGAGCAGATATAATTTGTAGTGTTTCCTTGAATTTTAATGTGGATTTTTTTTCTTAATTTCATGGAATATCTATTGTTATGTTGAGGGATATAAATGACTCATGAAATGTTGTTTGGGAAGTTTTATTCTGAGTTATCCTCTAGCTAAACAATTATTAATAGGCAGAATTTCTTTGATGACTTTAGCAGTTAACTATGAGAGGCTTCAAAATGTACTAACACTGATTTTATCTGTTTATCTAGTAATTTCATCCCTGGATGTATGGCATAAGGCAGTAGGAAGACAGGGCTAATGCAAACATACTGTTTTCTCCATTTCTTCTGCCTTCTCTCATAACCACAAGAAATCAATGTTTTTTCCTATGAGACTTCAAAGATGGTCATCATGTTGACCTCAGGCAAGCTGAATATTTGGAAAAGCATATAGATGAGTGATTTAGCTAGACAGGAATAGAAGTTTACTCTAGTTCGCTATTGCTATTGCTTGAAATTTGATTGATCAACAAATATAATAATTCGACGGTATCAGAGGGCAGAAAAAACTATTCAGCTAAACATGCTAAGAACATATATCTACTCTCAAATATTTTCAATCCAGTGAAATTGGTCAGAAGCAAGTCTTACAAGAATGAAGTAAAATAGACAGCCATGTCACACTTAGTATTGATAGCTTACAAAAGAAAACATAAGCAGGACAGGTATCATTACTTTCACAAAGTAAGATCATAAGGACATGTAAATTTTTGATAACCAAATAAAATAACAGAGTGAGCAAATTTTCTTTGTAAAGAAGAGCCCCTCAAACAAAAGCAAATGCTTTGGACAAAATATGATTTCTTAAAAATTTACAATAGTACACAGACATATAATAGCCACTGCCTTTGAACTGTAGTTTTAAATCCTGTTACATCAGTTTCATGAGTGAGTGAAATTGCTCAGTCATGTCCAACTTTTTGAGACCCCATGGACTGTAGTCGACCAGGCTCCTCCTTCCCTGGGATTTTCCAGGCAAGAATACTGGAGTGGGTTGCCATTTCCTTCTCATCAGTTTCACAGTTTCAATTTATTTTGAAAGAGAAAAAAATTAGAAGTCACAATTTATTCTGCTCTCACTTTCTAAGAGAAAGCTGACTTGCCTGTTCAATAGCTTGGAGCAAGAGAATAGCTCATTAAAGCATGAATGGATAAAAAAGAAAACCTTTAAAAATAATCCAATGTTTCTAATTCTTAAAAAACTATTTTATGCTTTAAATAGATTGGTGTGTACAAACAAACAGTATTCATGTATAAGATAAAATAAAACAATTCTACCCAAGGGAGGTAGATGAGATAATTTAGAAAGCCCTGACTAGGTATTATAATATCTAGAGATAAGGGGCTTCCCAGGTGGCTCAGCAATAGATAAAAGAATCTGCCTACAATGCAGAAGTGAGTTCCATCCCGCAGTTGAGAAGATCCCCTGGAGGAGGGCAAGGCAACCCACTCTGGTATTCTTGCCTGGAGAATTCCATGGACAGAGGAGCCTGATGGGCTACAATCCATAAAGTCGCAAAGGGTCAGACATGACTGAAGCAACTATCCACACACACGCACAGAGATAAGAAGCTTTCTTGTAATAATCAAATGGAAGAACAATGGAAGAGACAACAGAACACAGTTAGAATAAGTCTAAACACTTAGTGACATCAGAGTGTCTCTATGACATATTGACCCTGGGCTGCCTAATTTCAGTCTCCTGTGACCTGGGAGAAAAACACATTTATGTTGTTTTTTAGTCACTGTTATTTTTTATACCTCATTCACAGAGGTTGAATGCAATTTCAAATTGAAATGCTTGCCCTATCAGCATATTATATTCTTTAAAAAGTATGACTACAACCTCTCTGAGTTAATGGTGTGATCTAGCTACAAAAAACAATGTATAAAATTTGGCTATAGTAAACAGGTATTGTACTCACAAAAAATAATCAAATAACAACTCCTTTATACTATGTGCCTAAGAGATTGCTTCTAGAAAACTGTGTTCATGCCGACATGCAATATTTTAAGGAATATACAGACCAATAACAATTAACTATTCATAGCATAGTCCCCAAGGAAGGGAAATCCATGTCATATGTTGGGGTGAGGTGGTAGAAGAGGAATTTTTAACTAAAAAAAAAACAGCATTTGGTCAAGCATAAGACCTGTCACAGTTTTGAAAGAATATTGTAAAAAATAACTTACTATTTAATGGTGCTTTATAGAATAAACAATAACCCATGTGTGTAAGAGATGATGTTACTCTGTCAGTAGAATATTCTACAATGCCCTAGCCACTCCCTCATGTACTGACTTTCTTGCTACCTAGAATATGGAAAGAAATGTTTTATCAAGCACCTTCCCAGAGTATCACAGGAGGTATTTCTATAATTCACATAGACTTATCCTTATGATTTCTAGGAGTCACACTAATAATGAAAGCCTTTAAAAAATATTTCAATAATTAAAAGAGAATGTATAGGAAGCAAGGGCTTCCCTCATAGCTCAGATCTTCCCGACCTCTTCCCTGGGTCTGGAAGATCCGCTGGAGAAGGGATAGGCTACCCACTCCAGTATTCGTGGGCTTCCCTTGTGGCTCAGCTGGTGAAGAATCTGCCTGCAATACGGGGAGATCTGGGTTTGATCCCTGGGTTGGGAAGATCCCCTGGAGAAGGGAAAGGCTACCCACTCCAGTATTCTGGCCTGGAGAATTCCATGGACTGTATATAGTCCATGGGGTTGTAAAGAGTCAGACATGACTAAGAGACTTTCACTTCAGGAAGCAAACAATGAATGGACAGTATTTGTGAGGATTTAAATGATTGAATAACTTTATAAGGATGTAAATATAATTTTAAAATTATAAGGGAAATGTATATTTATATATATGTATGAATATATACACATATATGTCCATTTATGAATTTTAAAACTACATCTATTTTTCAGATACTGATGTGAAAGTTAGACTAAAATGCACAAAAAATAGAGATATCAGAGGCAATATATCTGAAACACTATATTTCAACTCAAACAGAGTAACACTCCATCCCTCTTCTGCCCTTATCCTTGCACACTGTCTCCATTCCTCCACCTCCATGTATATTTGTTATCAGTAAGGAGAAAACAAAAACAAAACAAGAACATAAGCAACAACAACAGAACATCAGCAAAATACTCTTTTAACCACAAAGCAAAATCCAACGAGCTGGCTATATTCAAGAGAATCCACCAAGAGACTGAGCTAAGCAGAAGATATGCTCAAAGATTTAAGTAGAATAAGCTCACAGATATATTGAATTCTAATATGTGCAACTATAAAGCTCTCGGTCCGGTCTATGAAAAATAGTCCAGAACTACATAACTAATAGTTCAAGACAGACATTCCTCCAATGCTTACCTTACATTCCCCTCAGGCATCTGGAGGGTATGCATCTTCCTACAACTCAAAGTATATGAGCCACAGAAAATGGCCAGACATGCAATTGCACTCGTTGAACTACTTCCCATTACTAATGAAGTGAGGCTGACGTGCCTAATGAGTTTACTCCCATTTAACCTGTCCTATGGTTATGCTGGAGGGTTCAGCCATGAATCTGTGTGGTGATGATGATGACAATCATGGGGCACATTTCTTATCATTTGCTACATTTTCTGCCTCACTAGTCGGTAAGCCTACATGCCAATCCCAGACACCATCATTACAGAATCTCTTTCCACTGACACTTTTTCCCCAAGAAGCATGATATATAAGATGGCATGCAATCTACTGTGAATTACTGCAAATGAGTAGCATCAGGACAAAGTCCTGGAACAGTGGCACATGAGTCAACAGTCAATATTAAGATAGTCAGGTCCATGTATCATTTATACAAACCTATCACATCCAGAAATCATTTCTAGATGTGGAATCAAAGTTAGAAGGGACATGGGGATTCTTTTTTTTTACTCAGGAGTATTCTGCCGAGGTTAGTATATGATACACAAAGACAAAGAAGGTTATTTTTTGCTGTATACTAGTTATCTATTTTTTTTTTATAAAAGTGATATGCTACAGACAATTCTAAAAAAATGAGAAAGGGAAAAAATTCATAGCTCAGGATCCCAAAACAAGCACAGCTAACATTGCATGCTATGTCCTTTTAGGCTTCTTTTGCTAAACATATAGTTTATATAGTTATAATAGGACTGTAATGTAACTTTATTATGCTTTACTCATTTAATTTAAATAGAAGCATATTCTCATGTTTTACATGAGATCAGTAAAAAAATCTTCCCAATCCAGGGATTGAACCCAGATCTCCCCACATTGCAGGCAGATTCTTTACCAGCTGAGCCACCAAGGAAGCCCAAGAATACTGGAGTGGGTAGCCTCTCCCTTCTGCAGAGGATCTTCCTGACCCAGGAATCAAATCAGAGTCTCCTGCATTGCAGGCGGATTCTTTACCAACTGAGCCATCAGGGAAGCCCCAGTAAAAAATATTATGACAACAAATTGTTGCAATGTAATATATAATCCATCCTCCTCTATTATGAAATTTTATTTTCAATTTTTCCTATTATAAAAAGCATTTTTACTAAAAATTTCACTGCAAGTGTGTGTGCATATATTTTTTTTCACATTTAAGATGATTTTTAAAAAAACAGATTCTCAGAAATAGAATTTCTCAAAGGCATGGGCATTTTAAAGCAGATCTACACAGGCTGAATGGCAGGAAACTGCTCTTACAGGTCAGAATACATTTTCTTAAAGCACCTGATAAAGCCTAGTATCAATAAAGAATTTAATTTCATAATATAGCTGCATATTTACAGAGGGCTAGTATAATCTATTACGGTTTTTAAATTCAGAAGTTCAGATTTACTATTAATTCAACTGAATTGACTTTTTTGAACAGGGAAATGTCTTTGTTCACATTTCCTCTTGCATCTTTCTTTCATAAAATGTCTGAGTCTATGTCACATTCTCTCAGTACTTCATTTTTTATTAGGAAACAATTAATTCAATAAATTGGTCAATAAAGCTATGATGGCTGGAAAATATCATTACCCTTTCTCAGTTAATGCTTTTTCATTTTACTCAAGTGTACGAATCCACAGAACATCTTCAAAGAAACTCCTATTAAAGGATGCTTTGGCAGTTTCATATATAGTAATGGGTCACTAGGGAAGATATTTTGCAAACACGAATGCTAGTCCTTATGAAATCATAAAATGTTCAAGCTGCTAGTCTTTGCTATATAATCTACACACCCACCCCCCCCCCCCACACACACACAAGAATCTACATAATCAAACTGAATTATTTCCACACATATGTCCAGGATCAGAAAAGTCTTAGTGTAAATTCCTGGCCAAGTTCTGCAAAGTTCTAATTAAGTCATTCGAATCTGTAAAGTGTAAATAAACCTACATTTTCAGACAGTCATGAGATTGCAGGTGAACATTGTTAAAGAAAATGTAAAACTCTACACAAATTTTTGTCCAGTAGTTAGCAATAATAGAAAATAGAATTATAATAATAATGAAAGCAAAACCACTTTTATTGTGATGGGGCTCAGGTCAGGCTTTGAAAAACTATGCAAAAGTGCCATAGGGATTATTTTGAGTTAAAGTTACTGAAGAAAGAGCAGATGCAAGAAGAACACCTTGGCCATCCTCTTTGTCCCCTTGAAAGCCAGGAGATAAACCTTTCATGTGAAAGGTACCCTCTCTGCACCAGGAGGCAGACAGACACCCTTATCATCAGAGGTAGGGAATGCAGGGCTCAGACAGCTGTATGAATAAGCCTCACTCCTTTTTTTACTAATTTACCACTCCCAAGCCAAACTTCTTTATCTTGTCAGTTCTTCACAAATTTATTATTTCTTTCTCTGAACGATATAAAAGCTGCCTGCTTTGGTCACTTAACTGTGGGGACTTCTTATCTTTGGGACTCCTATACATAGGAAATCAAATAGCTTTTTTTCTCCTGTTACTGTCTCATTTCAATTACTAGACCAGCCAGAAGGCAGGAGAAGAATAAAAGAAAAAATTTCCTCCCCAACAAGGGCACAGGCAGAAAGAGAAAAAAAAAAAGGTAGACAAGTTTAACTTAAGGGTATACTTAAAACTGCCTTATCTTGTTCATAATGAGAGTAAAACACTAACCACTAATAAGCAGTTTTCAACATAAAAATGTCTAATCACTGATAAAAGCAAAACACATTCAATGTTCACTTACATTTCCCCTATAAATGTGCAAGGGTCATTGGTGAGTCCTTCTAGGGCCTCCCAGGGCACATAGGCCCACGTAGCTGATTCCACTGCTGCCATGCAGAGGCTATCAGGAGTCTGACAGGGCTGTTAAGGCTCTTCCCCTTAGCCACAGAGACAGACTGAAAAACAGCAAGACGTCCCATCGCACCAATAAAATGATGGCAGATTTAGTTGAGACTGCTTGAAGACAGAGAGAAAGGGAGGTGCTCTTTTTCTAGGCATCTGAAATTTTGAGATGGAACCCGCTGCAAATACCTTGGAAGGATGAGGAGAATCTGTCTGACGCTGGACAAAGAATCAGAATAAGCATGCAGAGTCAAGACAGAGGAGGAGGGGAGAAGGAAGAGAAAGAAGCTAACTCTGAGATGGTAAAACCAGCCATGTCTTATGCAAACATGCCCAGAACTTCTAATCACCCCTCTTATCCACTCTCGGGTCTCTTCCATCTTGCTCAGTGTATGGACAGGGGAAGGCATCTCTCTGAGACCTGTAACAAGGAGCTTCCCTGCCTTGGGCTACAGGTCAGTTTCAGGAATTATACAAAGGAGCAGGACTTGGGAGACAAAGAGGAATAGAAGGCTATTTAATGACCCAGAGGTGTTGAAACAGGTTTGCTGTGTACCTTGAACTGAAGTCTCAGCTCTTGTTAGGTGAGGCCCCCAATGTGGACCCGCATTCAATTCCCTTTAAGCGTTCTCTACCCTCTCTTTCCCAGGCCTAGGCTTAATAAGAGCTCTCTGTTTATACTCCCCAGACTGATAACCTATTTGCCTTGTGTGGTTTCCTTCTATCACGTCCACACTATTCTACACATTCTCTTGACTAATCATTTCTTAAATTACCCAATTTGAATAGTCCATTTCCTGCTTGGGTCCACAATGACTAACTGATCCTACATTGGACATTTCAATTACCCGAACAGGAACATCCTTATTTTGTGTTGTTTAAACCACTGCAAACTATTTTCTGTCACTTGAAACAAAGAATAGTAAGAGATGAAAGAACCGCTGTTTATACACTCACTGATAAATTCAGAAGTCTGGCTTCTCCACAAAGTGAAGTGAAGTGAAAGTTGCTCGGTCATTTCCAATTCTTTGCCACTCCATGGACTGTAGCCTGCCAGGCTCTTCTGTCCATGGAATTCTCCAGGCAAGAATACTGGAGAGGGAATCGTTCCCTTCTTCAGGGGATCTTCCCAACCCAGAGATCGAACCAAGGTCTCCCACGTTGCAGGCAAATTCTTTACCATCTGAGCCACCAGGTATGCCCAAGAACACTGAAGTGGGTAACCTAACCCTTCTCCAGTGGATCTTCCTGACCCAGGAATCAACCTGGGGTCCCCTGCATTGCAGATGGATTCTATACCAGTTGAGCTACAAGGGAACCCCTCAAAGGGTTACATTTATTTTATGAATGAGGCAAAGCAACATTCAGACATTTAGATGGCAAGACTGAATAAGGTTCTTTGAGAAAGCAAAAACATTTTCAGTTTCAATGGATGCCTATTGTAAGTAAGAGCAATTAACCACAAGACATAATTAAGCTGCTTAATAATCTTATTGTAAATCATGGCTAAATTAAAATCATCTCTGTGCTATTTATTTCCAAGGTAACGCCAGAGGTTATAACACCAAATGGGATCAAAATGAGTAAATAAGTGAATGAATGACCAAATGAGTTTTTACTGGTATATGTATACAAAGTCTGTAAACTCCTTCATACACTTTCGCTTAATTGCCACTATCCTATGAAACAGGTAAACTGAGGACTCTGGGCTATTTACAGGTGTGTTAGCTAAACAATGGCTCTCAAAGGTGCATAGGTCTTAATCCTTGGAATCTGTGAATATGTTACCTGATATGGCAAAAGAGACTTTGCAGATGTGCTTAAGGTTAAGGTTTTTGAGATGGGGAGATTACTTGGGACTATCCAGGCAAACCCTAGATGCAATTACAAAAGTCCTTGTAAGCAGAGGGGGATTAGACTATGGAAAAAGGCAAAGCAAAGCTGAAAGTACCTTAACTGCGAGGTGGCTTTGTAGAGAGAGGAGGGGGCCAGAGCCAAGCAAGGCATGGAATGAGGCTCTAGAGAGTGAGAAAGGAAAATTTCCCATTGTCTCTTGAGATCACTCTCACCCTGTGTACTATGCTCTTGCTATCCTGGCTTTCTAAAGTTCCTTAAACACTTGATTCTGTTCTTTGCATAAACTAACTGCTCTGCTCAAATGATTATTGTGGCACTTTGGCTTTGGCCCAGTAAAACTAATTTTGGATTTTTGAGTTCTAAAACTTTAAGAGTATAAATGTGTGCTGCTTTAAGTAAAGAAGCTTGTGGCAATTTGCTAAAGCAAGCACAGGAAACTAATACAGAGGAACATATCTAGTGGGCTATTTAAATCCAAAGGGATTAAATGTCTCTATCTACAATCACAGTTTCTAAGAAAATAGTCACCAGGGAGTGATTTAGGCTTCCCTGGTGGCTCAGTGGTAAAGAATCCACTGGCTAAAGCAGGAGACACGGGTTCAATCCCTGGGTCAGGAAGATACCCTGGAGTAGGAGATGGCAACCCACTCCAGTATTCTTGCTGGAAAATTTCATGGACAGAGGAGCCTGGCAGGCCACAGTCTATGGAGTCACAAAGAGTCGGACACAAGTTGGAGACTAAACGAGTGATTCACATCTTTACATATGGAAACAGTGGCATATATTCATTCATTTTAGAACATCTGCATCTTGATTTAGTGACTGGGCACTTGCCAGTTTGTCGATCACTGTATCTTTTATCCTGCAAATTCTTAGATGGTGGTAATCACATTCTCTTAACTAGTTTTGTGAAGTTACCAGCAGAGCTCCCTGGGGAGCCCAGCTCTTAATGAGTGCTAGGTCAGCTCATTCACAGAAAGATCTACTGTTGCTGACTCTCAATTGTGGCTTTTAAATCCAAGATCTTGATGGTCCGGTTGCCTTTGGAGTAGCATCAGTTTCTCGATTACTAATCTGAATTCTCTCACAGAACAAATTTAGGTTTAGAAGCTTTAAAAATAAACAAGAGAGAAAATCTCTTAGCCCCTGTGAACCACTAAAAACTGATCAGCCAAAACTACTTCCCCTAGTATCTGAAAAAGAGACATCTGTTTGGGACTTGGTATGGTATATATGTTATGAGAGTGAATCCTGGAAAGAAAAACTAAATGAATTGCTTGGCATACAACAGGACTGGAAGAGGTCGCTTAGGGGAGAGCATGAGAAAGAAGCTCCTCACTCAGGAGCCATCAACTAACAATTACCAATGAAGGAGGTGCCAGAGAAGACCTGGTCCAGTTACAAGAGCAAATAGACAACATCTGGGCAGAAGCAAAAAAGGGACTCAGAGTTAATTCTCTAAAATAAGCCGATTATTAACTGTTGCTGGTGTTGTTCAATTACCAAGTCGTGTCTGACCTCTTGTGACCCCATCAACTGTAGAATGCCAGGCTCTTCTGTCCATGAGATTTCCCAGGCAAGAATACTGGAGTGGGTTGCCATTTCCTTCTCCAGGGGATCTGCCTGGCCCAGGGATTAAACCCACGGGATTCTTTACCAATGAGCTACCTGGGAAGCCCACTTATTATTATCTAGGAAGGAGCCAGATAGTATTTGAAAGTAAAGAGGAACAAATAGCTGTTAAACCTGGCAAGCTCAGTTATAAACAGGACATAAAAAGTAAACATATTGGGAGAAATGAGGCAGTCTGGGTCCAAGTCTTTGCGACCCTATGGACTGCAGCGTGCCAGGCTCCTCTGTCCATGGGATTTTCTGAGCAAGAATATTGGAGTGGGTTGCCATTTCCTCCTCCAGGGAACCTTCCTGACCCAGGGATCAAACCCATTTCCCTTAGTTGTCATGCATTGACAGGCAGGTTCTTTACCACTAGTGCTACCTGGGAAGCCCCTTAGGACGCACCATTACAGACTCAAAGGACCACACTTGGCCTAAAAATGTGAAAGCTGCACAAAGGAGCCAGACTGTTATCTTCAAAGTAAATCAGATCACAGCACTCCTCAAAACCCTCCAAAGGAGTCACTGGGCTCTCTGAATATAATTTAAGCACCTTAGCACATCCTTTTATGATTGGACCCCTGACAACCTCATCCTACATGCTATGCTCTTGCCATCTTGGCTTTCTTTAGTTCCTCAAACACACTCTTTCTCACATCTGTCCTTTGCACAAGAGAACTGATCTGCTCAGGTGATTATCTTCCTCAAAGAAAACAACAAAAAAAGTGGTTCACCATGCAGTATAACAGGCAGTTCTATGAGATAGGAATGTCCTAACTGTACCTGCTTGGAAGGGAAGTGTTACACAATACCAACACATGTTATACCTCCCCCTTTTACTTCAAGATTACAGAAAGAAAGTTTGCTACAGCTGTGCTGTATATAAATATCTGTAAGGTTCTGAAATACTGGAGCAGGACTGCATGATCAAGCACTAGCGCTGTGAACAGTCACTCAGTCACGTCCCTATGAACAAAAGGGAAAGGTTAGCATGCGATCCTGTGGGCTGCAGCCTGCCACTCTCTTCTGTCCATGGGATTTTCCAGGCAGGAATACTGGAGTGGGTTGTCATTTCTTTCTCCAAAGTCACGCATTAACCTTACCCAAAAAGAGGTCTTGCTCAGCCCTTGGCTCCTGAGAGGTCTCTTGCATCCTCAGAGCATCCTTCCTGAGAAGAGTGTTCCTGGTTTACCTGGGGACCCTGAGACAGACTGACAGTTTAAAGCTGTGATTTATGGGGGAAGCTTTGGGCCATTGGTATCAGCTCAACATCTGGAGGGGCTGGGGATTAATGGTCCGATGTGAAGGCAGTCAAACATGTCCACGTGACTAAGCACCAATAAAATCTCTGGACACCAAGGCTCCAGTGAGCTTAACTGGGTGGCATTGCCCCTTGTACATTGTCACACATCATCACCAAAAAAACCAGTGCTGTCCTGACTCCACTGGGAAAGGACAAATGGAAGCTTAACATGGGACCCCTCCTGGTCCGTGCCCATCTCATGTGTCTCTGTCCATGGCCGATTTAACCTGCATCCTTGCTGTAAGAAACCATGTGTATAGATTTTCATGACTTCTGCTAGCTCCTTCCAGTGAATTAGCAAACCTAAAGGAGGACATCGGATTCTTGAACTTTGTAAGAATAATGTGTTTCTAATGTCAGCTTCCAAGGTGGCTTAGTGGTAAAGAATCCGCCTGCCAATACAGGAGATGCGGCTTCAATCCCTGGGTCAGAAAAATCCCCTGGAGAAGAAAATGGCAACCCACTCCAGTATTCTTGCCTGGGCAATCCCATGGACTGAGGAGCCTGGCAGGCTACACTCCACGGGGTTACAAAAGAGTCTGACATGACTTAGTGGTTAAACAAGAAGAACAACGTCAGCTTTAGAAAACAAAGAGATTAGGGTCATCCTTAGAAGCTTTGATGACTTCTCTCTTCAAGTACAGCTGAACAACCGAAAGCTCCATCACTTCAAACAGTACCTTTATGCTAGATAGAGAGCTCTGAGTCCAGAGAAAGTACTTGTCCCTGAGCAGAAATGGGGAGCCTAAGGGGACAATGAAGTGAGGAAGGTCTCGCCGTGCCCATCCTTCTATCTAGATGTCCCTAAAAGACAGGTAGAGTCACAGATTAGAATGACCCTAGTGAAGTTTTCACCACATTAGCATTTTAACCACTGTGCTAAGACGACCTTAAAAAGAGTGGAGCAAGCCCTATGAACAAAAGGGAAAGGTTAGCATGTCTCACCTGTGCCACAGGGATACAAGGACCAGTTATTTGTTTTAAAGGCATGATGGTTTAAATAATGAGACAACTGCACTTACATCTATTCTTAGTATAGGTAAGAATTACGGTGTATAACTATATACATGGTATTTTACTTCATGGGCTATTTAACCAATTTCTATGAGCAATGCAGACCACATGCAATTTCCACCTGCTCTAAGTTCAGCTATAATATAACTCCAGCGAACTGATTTTCTCTGTTATTCTAACATCCCTGTAACAGAGACACCTCCTTCGCTGCAAGCTCCCTGCACCCTTTCTCGGGGCTGCCCACTGCTCATTCATCTGGTTTCAATCTAAACGTCACCTCCACTGAGAAGCCTTCTTTTGCTGTCTATCCAGATTGTACAACCCTCCATCTGCACAGATTTTGTTTCTCTTCTTGTACCTGTTTTTCCTTTTTAACAGCAAATATCACAATTTGTACATCTATATTTATATTCTGTTTAGTTTTTTTAAATGCCTTAAAGCTTATGTCTTCTTGGCTTACATTATATCTGCATCCTGGCACCATACCTGCACAAATTTTTTAATGATTTAATTTGGCACTCTGAGCAGGTGGAGTTGCTCTAGATAGATCTGATTTGTCACTAATCTGCATTACCCTTTCTTTCCATGCCTTCTCTGTGGGCTTTCAGGCACTTGGGCATTGCATACCCAAATTGGAGAAGAGCACAAGATCAAATTGTTTCCCAACCACCTCTAGCCCTCCTCGTAAAACAGACTGAGAAAACACAGTAAAGTAAACCAATTAATCCACACAACATCTACTCTCTGGAAGGAGAAGCAATCTAAAAAGAGAAAAGTTGGGAGACAGACGGATTTAAACAATCGAGACAGGTGCACTAGTGTACTGGAGAGATTTTAGTTCTCTGAATTTGTTTCCTCGTCTGAAAAATAAAGAATCCTTATGCCTCAGGATTGCAGTGAGGATTATAAGAAATAATAACAACAGCAAGTTTAAGACAACAGTTCGTGAGCAATATACTTAGTAAGTACCAGTTTCCTTTACCCCGATCTCATCTATGGAATATCAAAAAGAACTGACTCCTGTTGGGTTCTTGCTTAGCACTAAAAACTGCCATTGGAGATTTATATTATTTATTCATTTCATTTTAACAACTCTATCAGGTCAGTGCTCTTAATATTAGTATCCCCATTTTACAGATGAGAAAGCTGAGGTACACTGATGTTAAATCATTTGTCTAAGGTCACACAGCTCATTAGTGGCTGAGCTGAGTTTCACAGCCAAGCAGTCCAGATTCTGTGCTCTTCACCAACATACTCTGTTGTCTTTTCATGAAATTGTTAGTAATTACTTGTTAGATATCTGCTTTGTACTAGGAGTTAGTAAGTATCTCATTCATTCTTTGCAATATAAAGTAAGGTATGCTCATTCCAATTTTGCAGGATCTTCAGGTTCATGCAAATTCAGTGATGTACCCAAGACTTCTCAGCTTAAAAGTCACAGAACTGTAATTTGAATAAATGGGTATTAAATCTCTGACTTAGAAATGTATTTGCCATAAAATATCACTGAAGTCTTATTATATCAAAATCCTTACATACGACTAATTCTTACAAGACATCTCTAAGGGAACACACACCCAAAAATACTTTCATATATAAAAGAAAAGGTAGTACATTCACTGAATAAATTCTGTTACAACTGTTCTGCTGATTTTAAATTCTTATTCATATTATTTGTCTAAATTAAAATATATCTATCTCTGTACCTATTAAGTTGCTGTTATAATTTCTAAATACAGTAATAATAATTACCATTGATAACAGCAATAGTGAGTGAAGTTGCTCAGTCGTGTCTGACTCTTTGTGACCCCATGGACTGTAGCCTACCAGGATCCTCAGTCCATGGGATTTTCCAGGCAAGAATACTGGAGTGGGTTGCCATTTCCTTCTCCAGGGTATCTTCCCAACCCAGGGATCGAACCGGGGTCTCCCACATTGTAGGCAGACGCTTTATCGTCTGAGCTATCAGGGAAGCCCAATAATAGCAATAATAGTACTGAAATCCTAGTACAACTGATGTATTTGTTATACTCATCTACTTTTTCAGAACAGTGACAAAACTTTAAAAAAAAAAAATAGCCTTTGTGACATATTAGCTTATGTTTGTTTGTTGATTCACTAGCTTACATTAGCAATGACAGAAACACATCACAACAAGACTGAACATGTTTGTGATACTTCTCTATATGCGGTAATCAACAAACTGCTTCTAGTATACCCTAATTAGTGAAGTCACTTCAGTTATTTCTATATCTTGTGAATATCAGTTGTTCATAATATGTTCAACATTTAATTCTAAATGTAATATTGAAATATTTAGAAAGTAGAGGGAAAACACTAATAATCTCATTCTTGTAAAGTAACTTAGGTTTTTCAAAGAAAATCCTTTCAGTCTTTTTTAAATTAACATTTAACTGTTATCATATGAATACAACTTCAAACCTTGCATGATATCACTGTCTTCCAAAGTATCATTTTTTATACTATTTCACTAAGTAAGGGACCATACTTTACCATTACCTTACTATTCTATTTGGGGAAATAATTAACTCAATTATAGACCTTTATCTGTTTTTTGGGGGTAAGCATACTGATAAATACAGTTTTTTCTGTATTGGGATTTCTTTTCTTAGGATTCAGTTTTTTTAAAAAAATGAGATCACCAAATCAAAGAGTGATAAAACTTTTCTGTGGATCTTACTATCTTGCTGTCAAAAGGTAATACTCCACTTAAAATTGTAAAGCAGATTGACTTACTGGACACTCTACTGAAAATGGAAAAGGAAGAAAATAAATTCAGTAACAGCAAAAATAATCTGCTTCTCATTTCTGGCAGGAAACACAGGTAGGATGATCACTAAGTCTATAGAGCTGTTCTGAGAACCTTAAGTATAAGCTCTTCTGGACCCGAGTAAAAAATGTGTAGTGGGATTATTTAGAACACAGACTCATTTCTCCACTGACATACCATGTCATAGCTAAGTTTCAGGTCAGTTGCAAAGGCCTATTTGGTTCATCAAGTAGTTGAACTATAGCAGCAAAAATGTCATAGAACCTCCTACCAGGGAGCTTTAGAGGCTCCCACGCAGGTCCTCAGAAACTGAATACATCTCTCTGTCAAACAAAAGTGTGAAAGTGCAATCTTACACTCCCCAGACTTTTGCACTGGCCAGGGCAAGAAAAACAGAGTGGGTAAGGGGAAAGGGTTTCCACGGCAGTGGGGAAATTATTAATGAGACAGCCCTAGCATCCTAATATTTTTCAAACCAGACAGTACTTTTGCTATGATACACTGCAATCCCCTCTTTGAAGAACAAAGAACCGGAGACTCGCCTTGGGATGCAGTGGATTCTAGGCAGTGCAACCAGTCTGGATGAAGGCTGTGATCAAGTGGGCTCACATGTAATACTGGGGAGAGGGGGATCCTAGGAGATGACATGTCACAGGGGGAGAAGGTCAGAAAACT
Organism: Muntiacus reevesi; assembly: GCF_963930625.1. Lineage (NCBI taxonomy): Eukaryota > Metazoa > Chordata > Mammalia > Artiodactyla > Cervidae > Muntiacus > Muntiacus reevesi. The sequence continues at coordinate 14,095,231 of NC_089265.1, read as the reverse complement.
AAATCAGCAAATGAATAGATCACACAGAGGACTACACGAAGGAAACATTCCTTAAATAAGATCACTGACAGCAAAGACTGTTGGTAAACTGAGAAATTTCATAGAAGCAGTTTAGAAAGCAAGAGAGGAAACAGTGTACAAAGCAGGTGAAGCCACATGACTTTTGAGAGATCCGGTTTGCTTTGTCGTGTTTTTTGGCCTGTGTTTCCCTTACTTTCGGGTCAATTCAGGTGGGTTGCCTTGCCTGCACCTCACTGTCTCAGGGGTGTACATGTCACATGGGAGAATCCAAGTAAGACTTCCGGCTTTTGTTTTTCAAAAGCTTGAACGCTTAGGAGAATCAAAAGTGCTTGCTGAATATAAAAAGGATAAAAGAGGATCTGAAAAAGCAGAGTGGAAGTAACAGAAAAGTAGAAAAAGTTACCCTCAGGCTTAAGTGTTTCAACTGGGCTGATTGAAGAGAGACAGGTCTGGCGACGGGACTCCAGTTGCTGAGCTGAGGTGTCCGGAAGAGTCGTCAGGTGGGCAGCTGCCCAGAAGAGCCGAGCAACCGACGCGAGGCCCTCAACACAGGGTCCCTCGAGCAGCCTCCGTCCCCAAGTCCGACTGATGAAAACTGCGGGAACTATGCGGAAGACACTATGGATATTCAATCTCTGCACAGACAAATGGCTATTTTCCACATGTGTTTCCCCTGAGACAGCATGGTGCAGTGGAAATCTGGGGGTCGTGGTATTGAGGCAGGATATAAATGCCGCCCCCCCCCCCCTCCGGGGTAAAGCAATCGGAATTTCATTCCCTGTGGATGAAAACCCCAAGACGAGAAAGCAGGACAATTAAGGGAGGAGGTGAAGCCCTGCCCAGACCACATATCTCCCCTTCCCTTAGTCAGGAGACCTCCTTGACCACACACGCACACAAAGGCTCCCTGGAGGTTAAAGGGGGAGTCACGTCAAGGGATGCTCTACCCATACACCTTTGCGGTAGAAACCAGGAGAAGGCTGCGCATGCGTGGCAGGATCCGGAGACACAGCGAATATGGACTGTGAACCAGGCAAATCAAATGACTGGCCAAAGGAAAACCAAGAAATGTTCCATGCAAGTGATTTAGACTGCCACTAGGGTGCAACTCAGGGGCTCTCCCTGTTTGCCTGTTTGCCTATCTGCACCTCCTATACTCTTTTTCCTCTTAATAATTTCTTTTCTTGCTTCACTACTGTCTTTGTGGAAATTCTTTCCTGCAAAGCCGAAGGGCCAGGGTCCTTGTCACTAACCACTGGTCTAGGGGCTGGGATTCAATGCTTTCATGGCTGGAACCCAGTCCCATCCTCTGGCTGGGAACCCAAGCCCTGTTCCAAACCACTGCAGGCTGAGGCCACTTGAGATCAGCACAGCCTGCAGAGCTGAGGAGGGATTCACATTCTACCCATGACTTAAGTTCATCTTTTTCCAGCCTGTGGAGATACAAATTCAGAATACAAATTACGTGAGCTACAAAAAGTAAATGTTAGCACTCCTGAGATTGAATTTAAGATCCATACCTTAAACAAAAGTTTATCTTGCTTAGAAGGGACTAACTGATAAATGTCTGATCCCTACCCCATTCTTTTAATGCCTTTCTCATAAGATATGTTTTAAAAATTAATATTATCCTAAATGCAAATCTGATTATACAAGATCTGCTTAAAATCCGTCCACGTCCTCAAGATAAAGCCCAGACTTCTTTGAGTAGCTACTCCTGGCTTCTCTACATCAATGGCAAGGTTTTCATTCCTGTTCTGGCTTTATTCATTCTGTGCTGCAGGCATGCCAGAAGACCGGCAAGTGGACAAACGCAATTTGCACTCCCAATAGCTCTTCTCTGCTTTGAACATCCTTCACTTACTCACCTCTTGCGCATCAGAGCTACTCTTTCTCCTGTGTGTCAGCTCTTGAGTCTGCCTGACTCATATTCATCTTTCAGAAATTGACTTAGACCTCCACACTCCTGAAACCCTCGCTTGAATTCCTAGGAGACTGGTGGTCCTCCTCTGTGCTCTTATCTCACTCAGGGCTTATTTCTGTGATATCCCAGAGCACAATGCTTGGCACACGGGAGTGCTCAGTAAATATGAAATATTCGAATGCCTCTTGCAAACCAGCTCTGTGACCACATATTCAAGATTCATTTTCTCCAAGTAATCAAATAAAAGAAGGACACTGACTGTGTGGTACGATTCTGAACAGGAGAAAATCATGGAATATCAGAATTGCAAGGGACCTGAATCATAGGATCTGACTGCCACCCAATCTTTTCCAATCCTCTTTCAAGGCAGACGAATCTTTTATCTTTGTACCTCAGGATCTAACATAATGTTAGTATATAATAGACACTCTGGAAATGATTGAGAAGGAAGGAAGGGAAGGAAAGAGGGTAAAGATGAGGAAAGGAGAAGAAAAGGAGATAAGGAGAACAGAGAGAGATTGGGATGGAGAGAGAGGTTTTAAGTCCTGTGGTTATTTAATGGCACATTTAGGACCAGGCTTCATTCTCTCTGACCTCTAGCCTAGCGCACCTTCAGAGAGTCTTTGGGGAATAGAAAATCACCTGTGAGAAGATGTTTCTTGGCAATATTACTCTACAGCTTTTCATTATTCGTTGTTTTAGATTCAGAACACTCCTGTCATATGAATGTAGGCAATTAAATATTTTCCACATGAGCCATTCCGTCTTCTGGCAGAACTCAGATTGTTTAATAACACTGAGGAGGAAGAAAACTCCTGGAATTTCATTTTTCACAATAAATTAGATATGTGGTGATTTACATTAAACTTGCAGTGTCAAATAAACTGCCACCACGTCCCCAGACATATACACTATGGTATGGATGTCAGATCCTTTTTAGTAAGTTTTCGAAATGACTCTCAAATATGTAAGGACATCATTCCAGATTAAATGACAGTTCTGAGCATGGGAAAACCCTAAATAGCATTTATAGGAGTTAGCGACACTAATATAAAAGAGTGAATAACTGTGCCACGCTTAATTTGCAGTTCTTTCATTTCCCTGCTGACAGTTTGGTGTCTATTTGCTGTTTAGAAGCTTGTTTTACAACACCTCCATGAGCACTTCTGCCTCCACCTGGGCAGGTACATTGCATTTTGTCTGCTACTGACTTTCTCACCATCACCATCACACAAATTTGCAATGCAAGGACAGACCAGTTTGCCTGATTTCTTTCTAATAAAGGTGTATGGTTGGGATGTGGGATCGCACTTTATATGACTGTGCTTAACCACCCAGTATTTTGTCAGGGGCCACACAGTTCACAGGGGAAAGTGAAGAAAAATGACGACTCTTGTCAGAGGCATGGTTCAGTATAAAATCTCTTTTCTAACACTGGGCTTCCCAGGTGGCTCAGGGGTAAAGAATCCGCTAGCTAAGGCAGGAGCCTCAGGAGATGTGGGTTTGGTCCCCGGGTTGGGAAGATCCCCTGGAAAAGGAAATGGCACTTCACTCCAGTATTCTTGTCTGGAGAAGCCCATGCTCAGAGGAGTCTGGTAGGCTACAGTCATGGGGTCACAGAGTCGGACACAACTTAGCGACTGAACGAGACGGTTAGGTTGAGGAAACACAGGGCAAGAATATAACTGATTAGCAAGTTTATTATTGGTCAATGATGTCAAATGCAAAAGGGTTTTAGGCTGAGACAACACTGACAAATAAAGCTAATACAAACCAAATAAGTGCTCAAGAAAATAAAAACCCTGGAGGAGAACCTGTCAATATGATGGATTTTCATGAAGCAAGACTGTATCATATTCAAGATATATTTTATGAACACCCATTTCTTATTCTGGCAATCCCCAAATCATTTTTCCTTAATTTCTGAGGTAGCATAGTTCCCAAAACCCATCATTTTAACATCCTTTCCTGTAACCTAATCTCTTCCTCTCTATAGTTCTTCTTCATCTTATTCAATACCGGAGACAAACTTCCACTGTAGATCAATCACAATATTCAGATTCTTCATTCCATCACTAGGAATAACAGTCACCACTGATTGAGCGCTTAAAGTATTTAAAACACTATGCTAAGCATGTTATAGACATCATCTCACTTCCTATTCAGAGAAATTCAATGACATAGGGACTTTCAAATCTTTACCTCTATTCAGAACTTCCTGAGTTCCACGATATTTTCTCTCGTTGCTTAAACCCCTCGCCCCAATGAAACCTTTCTCTAACCAAGCCTTTTTTTCCCACAGCATCCTAAGCTAAGTCAAGAACCAGGGACCTACTCTATTCTCCCAGCTCATCCCCTGCCTAATATCCTGACAAAGTTTTATAAATGCAGAGATACTTCTCAACAATATTATTTATTCTCCATCTTCACTGCTATAGCTTTAGTTTAAAGCCTAATCACTTCTCTCATACCTAATTACAATGTTCTGATATGTGGTTTATTTGCCTTTAGTTTACTTCTTTCCAAATTATTTCCCACATTACTGCCAGAGGGATTTTTCCTAAAAAATAATTCTCAACATGCCACTCCTCTGGTTCACAGGCCTCCTCCTAAGCTTTCAGTTTAAGCCCAAACTCCTCTGCAAGATTTAAAAGCCTCTGAGTCTCTAGCCTCATCCACTGATTGCACAAGAATGCTTTATTAGCCCATCACTAGCCATCTCTAAACATATTTCTTGGTGTGAACAAATATGCTCCTTCTGCTTTCAGACATCAGCAAGATGGCAGCAGAAGACAATACAGTGTATGCTACATGGACAGAAATCTGACAGGGTATAGAGTAGGTCCACACACAGGCACCAGTGATTTTATGAAGATATAGACATATTTGGGGGGCAAAGAGAAGGGGAGGAATGACAGGAATATAATAGTTCTTCCTGGCCAATGTGAAGACTTGGGGAGAAAAATATATTTAGGTCGCTGAAGATGCCAGCTTTTTTAATAGGTTACTGAAGCATGCCTTTTTTTGAATAATTTTTGGCCCACACACAACTTTCAACTCCTATTACATTACTTTCTGCTGATCAACATGGCTGTCTTTCAAGAGAACACTATCCTGCAGCAAAATGGAACCTAAAGGCAGTATGCCCAGATAGCAGCAGTCATTTGCAAATAGACGAGCTAATGAGTCTCTTAGAAAGAGACTCTAAATGACTAATGCAAGCCAGAAGGGTCCATCAGATAAATGCCTACTTTTCTGTATCTTCTTTAATTGATTTTGACTGACACGGTGATTCAAAACTTTGATGTCAAGGGCTTATGTCTCTTCCGTTCTGTCACAAACTATAAATAATTCCATGCTGAGGATGAAAAAAAATGATATTTTCTTTATTAAAGAAGAAGAAAATAATTTCAATTGTTAAAAAATACAGATACCTTTTACTCCACATATTTGTATTTGGTATTCCAGTGTACAGTTTCACACACTAAAATAAGGGAAAAAAATCTTCCTGTAACTTTGCTCCTTATAACAAAGGGTTAAAAAGGTAAAACAATAAAGGTAAGACAAAGATTTCAATTTGTTTTGAATTCAATTTAAAGTTTATAGCATGATATTTATATGTTTTAATCTCAAATGGCTTCAATTTTCCCAATGTTCCTTGGAGAGGTGATTCAATTTTAGATTAGTTCAGATTGCCTTGGTAATGGAGCTATTGTCTGCTGAATAAATTCATCATGATAACAATGAGGTTCATTTAAAGGGGAATGTTCTCTGTTTTCTGCAATCTGAGATTTGATACTGGCTTTGATTTTGGTAAAGAATTCTACCATTGCTTTAAAGTTATCTTTCTTTAAGAGAAATTGTGACAAAAATTCAAGAGAATGATACTCATCACTACTGGTATCGGGGCCCAGAGCTGACCACACCAAAATGTGCCTCAATAGCACATTGCTTATTTTGAATTCAAGCTAATTTAGAAACGGCTAGTGCAAGAAGAACACTCTGACCCTCCTCTTTGTCTCCCTGAAATCAGGAAATAAATTTCTGATATGAAAGGTACATTCCTTGCATCTGAGGTAGAAGGACACTGTTTTCACCAGAGACAAGGAATTTGAGTCCAGAATTCTATATGAACAAACCTTGATACTTCTTTAATTTACTACCCCAAGGCCAAACTCTTCATATTCTTCACCAATTAAGCATCTGAACCCTAGGTTTCTTTGTCCTGTCGATTCCTCACAAATACATCATTTCTTTGTCTAAAAAGTATAAGAGCTGCCTGATTTGGCCACTTCTTTAGGTCCCATTTTTATGAGACATCTTTCAATGCATGAATTAATATCTATTTGCCTTTTCCTGTTAATGTGTCTTGTGTTAAGTCTTATTATTAGTCCAGCCATATGAATTCAAGAAGCTTTGAGGTGATGACCACCTCTCCAAATCTGGTTTTTATGGTTTATAGTTGCTCTTTTTTTTTTTAAGTACATTTTTTCCAAGATTAAAAAAAAAAAGTACAAAAGAGGATATACTAAATATTATGACCTAAAAATTCCTAGGAGACATTTTCAGCAACTGACATTAAGAAAGGGATTAACATGTTAAACATGATGAAAGATTTAAATTTTTTGAATGTTCCAATAGCTTTACAATTATGAGAACATTCAAATGTGATAACAGCATATCCCACCTCTCACTTTTTTTTTTTTAATCGTTACTGGTAATCTCAAAAATGGAACTGTCAAAACAGACTGTGCTAAAAAGGGCTCTTGGTGCTCCTGTTATATGACCTATTTTTTTTATTCTATTTTGTGGCTCTCCTATAATTAAGATTTAGAAAAAGATTTTGATTGGGACAGTAGGAAAGAAACAATATAAAAGTTAAATAATGCAATATGATAAACCATGATGAATACAGACACTTGAACTTCTTTTTTATATTTATATAATAACTGAGAACACTTAAATTTTAGTATTTTCATATACATAAGGATGGGAGTCAAAATATGCGTAGTGAGAAGTTTATTCACATTTATTTGGCAAAAATCAATCAGCAACTGTATCAAAATTAAGTTAGCTAAACAAAGTTAAGTTCTGGAGGCAAACGGGGTTAATTATAATGTGTGTGTGATTTTTTTATTTTTTAATCTTCATTATTTTTTTAACATCTTTGAAAGTTATTTCTTATTGTTAAGCTTTCTGATTACATTACAAATCAGATGTTTGCCAGAAACTGAAATCTTGACTCTATAGTTAGGAAACCTGCTGAAATAAAGGTCAGCCTGAAGTACTTTTTTTTTAAAAAATCTGTCATTACATGGGAAAAGAGGGACAGCCAGACTTTGTTAGAAAACAACAGAAAGCAAGAGGGAGAAAATGGTATTTACTCAATATGAATAAGATTAATACTAAGACTTATAAGTTTCTTTTATGGTTTAGTCCCTTTAGTCAATAAAAATCAGTTTTTGCAATATTTCCATTAATATCCTTCAGGAGTAAATTCAACGAAATCATTAGGAAACGAAACCTCTCCCACCATCTGAAAAGAACGTCATTTTAAAAGCCTTATGTTCAAATCCTTTTTTGAATGACAAGTCAGTAGTCAGAACAAAAACACACATAGGAAAATTCCAAAGGAAAAAATTGACAATGGTGTCGAGCTGTCTTGTGAAAAGTCAGTGATTTGAGTGAGTGTAGAAAAAAGTCACCAAATGATGCTGATATTCATGACCAGAGTACAAATAATGGCTTTTCTTTAAGTCATTTTAGTTAAGTCTTGCAAATAACCCTCTGAGGAGCAGACATACCATCATCACTTAATGGACAGTGAAACTAAAGCTCAGAGGAGTTAAGCTCTTTGCAGATGGTCACATGGAACCAAACTACAGTGGAGTAACAATGAGTTCACTATTTAGAGACAGTAAGTTTCCTGTTTGACCTGACTTTCTTAATCTAGTTTTATAAAGTTATAATAAAAACTATCACCAAGTGTGTTTTAAGAAGGTATTAATGAGATAATGTATACATGATGTTTGACATATTACCTGACATGATAAACTATTATTACTATCATTATCATCATGATATAACGAGTCTGTCACATATGAACACACTGTATTTGTCAACTAGGGCTATCACAATAAAATACCACAGATTGGGTGGCTTAAACAACAGCGTACTTTCTCACAGTTCTGGAGGCTAGAAGTCCAAGATCAAGGTTCTGACAGATTCTGTTTCTGATGAGGGCCTTCTCCCCACCTTGCAGATCAGTATCTTATCACTTTATCCTCATTTAGCCTTTCCTGACACCTCTGGTGTCTTTTCTTCTTCTTTTAGGAACACCAGTCCTATTGGATTAGGACCCTATCTTTATGACCTCAACCTTAATTAACTCTATAAAGAGTCTATCTGTAAATACAATCACATTGAGGGTTAGGGCTACCACATACAGATTTTGAGGGAGTGTTGTCAGTCTATAATAGCCTGTCCTCTGCCACCACCCACTTCAATTCATGTTCTTCTGGCATGCAAAATACATTCACCCCATCCCAGCTGCCCCGAAAGTTTTAACCATCTGCCAGCATCAGCTTCAAATACAAAGGCTTATCTAAACATCATCTGAATTGGGTGAGACTCTAGGTATGATTCATCCAGGGACAAAACTCTACTCCAAATGTGAACCTATGAGATCAAACAAGCTATCTGCTTCTAAAATACATGGTGGAACAAACACAGGATAGATATCAGCATCCCAAAAGAGAGCCATGAAAAAGAAGAAAGGGGGAAGGGGCTCCAAGCAAGTCCAAAATCTAGGAAGGCAAATTTCATTAGTTCTTAAGGCTAGAGAACAGTCTTCTTCAGCTTTATGGTCTGCCCTCTGGTGCAGCTGGGTGGAGTCCCATCTTTCAGTCTCACTGGGACAGAGGCCTTACCTTTTCTGCCCTTCAGCCATGGTGGAGGCCCTACCCCTGTGGCCACAGGTGGTAGCTTGCCCTTGGGGTCTGGGCTGATCTCTGATTCACCCTTGGGGTCATCATTCTTCTCTTTTCTTTTTTTTCCATTTATTTTTATTAGTTGGAGGCTAATTACTTTACAATATTGTAGTGGTTTTTGTCATACATTGACATGAATCAGCCATGGATTTACATGTATTCCCCATCCTGATCCCCCTTCCCACCTCCCTCCCCACCCCCATCTCTCTGGGTCTTATTCTTCTCTTTTCTTGAAGGATAAGATGTTCACAGCTAGATAGTGGAGAGCTCTATGGTCTGGTCCTATAGAAGCCCAGAAGTCCAAAATCCTTTCTCTATTTCACAGGGTCATTATTCCCTTTGTCCAAACTGGAAGTCAGTGTCTACACTGATATAATCCCATCTATTCTTAACTTCTGTTGAGATACTTGTTGGACTCCATGGATAATCTCTTCATGAAGTGATTGTCCAGCCAAACCATTGGTGTTCTCACCAAAACATGATTTCTCATTTTTTATAATGTGGAGAGGCAGACAGTATTCCAAATCTTTAAGTTCTGATTGCTTTCACTTAATTACTTCTTCTTCAATTCATCTCTCTCCTCTCACAATTTACTATAAATAGTATAAACTAGACACTATAACATACATTATACTAGTCATACCTCCATGACTGTGCCCATTCTGGAATATGTAACATTAATCAACAAGACATGTTGGGCAGAAACTGAACCACCAAGTAGGGAATATTGAGTAGCAGGACCCTGTGCTCCATCATATTTATGTAAAGACAGCTTATATTTAAATACAAAAAACTGTGCTTTTTTTCTCATTGTCTTCCTACACTTTAGCAAATTCTATCTGTGTAACTGTATCCCTTTTATAATTCCTTGAGAACACATAGGGTGAAGAAACAGCAACCATGGGGGTGATTGAGGAGGAATGCCTTAGTTGGAAGGCGGCTAGAAGACCCTAAGAGGGCTGACAGTGAAGACTGTGACATACACGGAGATCATTCATTCTTTCCTTTGCTAAGACCTCACTCAAAAGAACTACTATTTATTCACCCTTGAGGCTGAAGTCATTTTTCACAATTGGCTTCCCCAGATCGCTACATCCTATTATAAAGCCCCTATTTTCCAGAAATGCAGAACTTCCTATTTCTGTCATGCCATGTTCTTTCATACCCCTAGGCTGCCATGCTTTATCATATATTTAATTATGGGTTTAATGCTCCCTAAAAGTCTCTCTCCTGTCTGTAAAGACTCATACTACCAGCACCAGATTAAATGTGCAGTCTTCCCTAATACATCTAAGCAGTGGCAATCACTCCCCCCAACTATGCCTTCATAGAAGTTTACCTGTGATAATATAATTGGCTATTCATCCATAGGCTTCCTTCTCCCACTCACATGTTAGGTCTTGAGAACAGAAGTTTATTTTACTAATTTCTCTATCTTCAAAGCTAAGTACAGTGTCTTGTATATTGTTGTTTTTTAGTCACTAAGTCATGTCCAACTTTTGCGACCCCATGGACTGTACCTCACCAGGCTCCTCTGTCCATGGGATCTTCCAGACAAGAATACCAGAATGGGTTGCCATTTTCTTCTTCAGGGGATCTTCTCGACACAGAGATTGAACCTGCATCTCCTGCTTGGCAGGCAGACTCTCTGCCGCTGAGCCACCTGGGAAGCTGATCTGATATAGAGAAGGTACTTAAGAAATGTGAGGGCAGGATAAATGAATGACCTCAGCGCCCTTCTGTCCCTACCCTTTTAAATTTTTAATTTTTCTTCTGAGACAAGAGTTTATGTTTACTGGTATTGACAAGGTGTTTACCTGTACCAACAAGAGTTGGTTTTAAGACCTGTAGTCCTCTACAAACCAGTCTAGAATAACTGAACCAACTTCTGTTTCGGCTTTATTAAGAATTAAATTATCTTTATTAATGCGACCCAGCATTGCTTGTGGCTGTGTTTAACTTGTCAATAGCTGCAAACTAAACATTTTTCACTCTGCATGAGAAGATCAATATAATTAGAAAAATCATTTATGAAGTACTATGTTACATTTCATAATTCCATTGCTTTGTGTCTGCCTCTGCTGTGGGTCATCATCTTCCCCTTTAGACAATTACTGATGACTGCAATTTTAAAATCTTGCTTGTTGCTGGTTAGCTATTTGCCAAAATTGTATTTTCTTTCCTGGACAGTCAGGTAGGTTCTATAGCCCATCCTCCATTGCACTGGAGAGCTTTCTAGCTGAAGGAACTTGCTTCTGAGGCTGGACCACAAAATGCCTTATGTTTTCTTAGGTCTTTTTCACTTCTGCTGGCTGAATGAAACTAAACAGGATGGTTCTGGAAGCCACATTTTGAAACTAGACAGCCACGAGATGGAAGGAGCCCAGACCTTTGAATCTCTGCTCTAGTGAGAGCTGACCAGGTACCAGCCATTAAAGTTTTTGACTACAAATGATTAAAATAAAATTCTACTCTGTTCAAACTTTTAGACATCTTGGGGGTTGTTTGCTATTGAAGCTAGTATCATCTGCAGTAACACAGCTGATTTACTTCAGTTATATGTCAAGATATTCAACAAAATTGGAGCGGCTAATGAAATAAAATGGCCCCTAAAACTTTATATGTGTATATGTGTAAGAAATCAGAATGGGGAAGGACGTTCTGTGGGGCTCTGGCTAGTGACTGCTATAACTATGAAGGATTGCTGACAGGCCTCCCATTACTGCAGACTGCATCTCTTTAACAGGCAGCTCTCAGGCAGCCTATGTTCCTGCTGTTTGCAAAACTTACTTTGAATATACAATGCCAATTATAGGGACTGAATATGTCAAGATTTTGACAGGTGTCTACAGAGTTATGCAATTAATTTTATTTATGTACTTTCTGCTTTAAATACTCCCTGAAAAGAAGAAAATTGTCTAATGCACCTTAAAAAGGGACACTCAAATTTACCTCTTCATCCCAAATTACCACCCCTCCCCACATGCACACACACAAAACAAACAAAAAGAGAGAAAGAGAGAGAAAAGAAAATGAAAAGAAAGAAAGGAAAAAGTAAAGTTGAGTATGGACATAAAATAGCTAAAGTCTCTTGAAAGTTCTGAAGCTAGTCATTAGCTACAAAAGCTATAACAAAGTTCAGAGATTGTGACCGGTGCCAGACAAGGCCTGACACTTCTTTTGAATTCTAGGGTAGCGGGGCAATTATTAGTATCTAGATATACAGATTTAATTATGCTGCAATCACAATTTTACTGTCACTCTTCAAAACTGAGACAAAACATGCTTTTCTCTTATTTTCAATGGTCATGTGATATATCTTGGAGCAACAGATAATTACAACACCACAAATGCCAAGGAGGCACTTACATGGTAAGGATGTTGTGCAATTAAAGTACCTAATACTGTGTGATAAACCTAAGCAAGATAAAGTAAGCTCCCCAAATCAGAAAATAAATTTTCAAAACTAGACAAACATGTATAAATATAACAGTGCAAATGCTCTCATAGTCTCAAGAGATAGCTAAAACTAATCATTTTGCTTTCTACATTAGGATAAAATTTTTACTCATCTATTCATTCATTTAGTACATAAGTCCCAAAACCTTTTAATGCTTATAGGCATTAAAAAAATTTAACTCAGATAAAATTAATAGTCTACATACTATCCATTAACTCTTCAATGAAAAAAATGGTAGCAAAATCAACTAGAGAATAACAGCATTGCAAAATACTTGGGTGATATTGATTTTCAAAGGTTGACTGCTAATGTCTGCATTATCCAAAAGGCAAATACTCAACACCTCAAGAACAAGCCTGAAAATGCTTGAAGGCAGGGTGTGTGTGAAATGATGGAGATTGGGAAAAGGTTTCCTCTTATTCACTCTCAACAGCTTCCCAGAGGAACGATACTTGGGAGGAGGTCTTTAAGTGTATTCATACTTTCCTTTGAAATATTTTTAAAACATGCATACATACATACACATACTACATACTCCCACACCTTGTTAAAGTTGACATCAAACACACATTTGGCACATGTTTATATACTTACAAAGCATATAATTTCCGGGTTATTATATAATTGGTACATACTTTAAATATATGTTCCTTAAAACCTTGGATATATAGATACTTGAATCTCCATCTTATAGAAAGGAACCTGAAAGAAGGTCAAATTCCATCTTATAGAAAGAAATCTTAAAGAAGGTCAAGGTAGATGAATGGTCATGGGTCATGTAGCAGAAAACAGGTAGATTAAGAACCTTGCCTTAAGCTTGTCATCTGAAAGAAATAAGGTGCTGCCCCTTCATTTCTTCTCTGAGCATCATTAGAAGTAAAGACATGAGTAAGAAGCATACCTTTGTGCTATAAAATGAAAGAGGAACAACTGTGAAAGGGGAGGTAGAAAAATTAGAATTGGCAGATCATAAGTGGAATCTCAACTGGACCACTTTTAAGAAAGAGCATATATGGAAACTGAAGATTCAGAAGTTATTTCCCTGAAAAATGTCTGAATTTGTGTATCATCTTCACTATTAAATTATTGTATACTATAACTGAGAAGCAAGTGGAATCAGTGATGGGCTTCAACAGCAAGAGGAACCAATTTATGAACAGCATTCAACTATAGCAATGGCTAGTGACCAAAGAATTTTGCAGCAAGAGCTGCTGGTTGCCTGGGCTCTGACATCAGAAGCGCCTGGGTCGGAACCCTTGTCCAGTCTCTGCCATTAGCTAGCAGTGACATTATGGAAAAGCCATATCATCTGTTCAAGTCTGTCTCCTCACGTTTTTGCATTCAATTGAAGAAGAATCTCCAGCAGACATCTGCTGGTCTTGGCCCTTCTCCCCCTCCAATACCACTGAACAGCTGCCTCCCTGCTCTAAAACTTAAGTTTCATATCATTATACTTAAAAGTTAGAGTTTTTTAAGCTTACTTATCTTCTCTACTAGAGAATGAACAACTGGAAGGCTTATTGATACCTTCCTTCTGATTGCTTAAAACATCTGGCACAAGTAAATGATGTCAGTGACTAACGTGTATGGTCATACGTATCTCAGTGGTTTGGCAGGGATTAAATGAGATACTCTGTGTAGACCATTGAGTTGAAATTGCCAGCAAGTATGCTAAGAGGTACAAGAAGCTGTCAAGGGAGTAACAGAGAGAATGAAAAAAAAAAAAAAAGAAAAAAACATTGCCTTGTAATAGACGATCAACCGTGAGGATATTTTAAGGCACATACCAAGCATGCACTGTTAGTCAGAAGCTGCACAAACAGAATTAAAAGGCAAGATAAAAAACCATGGGATCTCAGTCTAGTAAATGTGTACAAATATAATCATCAAACCAGTTTTTTGGTAGGGAGCATTCTGTGTACCAGAAAGTCTGTTAAAGACTCAGTCAAGTCTAAATTATGAAGTTAGGAGAACACTGTGTCCATAAGACACCAAGGTTTTCTTTGGATATGATGAAAATAACTATAGATTTAAAATCTTCTCTAAAATAAAGATCCAAGCAGATGTACTAAATGTGAAAAAATTAAATTTAGTTTTGTCCTGAATGCAAAATGAGAATAGATCAGGTGAGGCAAGGCAAATGAAGAAACTCTTACAGACTGTAGTTTTGGACATTGTTTTCTAGGTATCAGAAGCTTAAGAAGTCTACTTAATGTAAGCTATAGAAAGTTTTATTTGGATAGCCTAGTGTGCTTATGTGTGTATGTGTGTTTTAAAAACACTTTGAATGTCTTTAAGTGGGGCTAGGATTCTGAAGTTCATCTCAGGGTCCATCATTCCTATTGTCTCCTATGTGCCTCCTTCATACTGTAAATGCATAAATGATCAATGCAGTTGCAAAGAGACTTGAAGACAATGACAAATTCATATATTTACATGGAAGAGGATGGGCTGAAAAGAAGACAGATCTAGAGGAAAGTAGTCAGGAAAATAGTGTAAGGAGTATGAGGAACAAGGTGAGATGCTACAAAGTCTAGATAAATTATATCTAGGCAACCACCACAGTGTTCTTCATTTGGAGGATCTGTGCTTTTTTTCAGGCTAAGATTGACTTCCCAAATGAGTCAAAGTATGCCAGGTATGCATGGCTAACACATTTATCAAAGAATGCATTAATTCATTAGGGTATCTCTTTCACCGTGTTGAATAGCTTAATGGTATGGCTAAACAAGCCTATCTATCTTTTATACAAGGTTTAGCAGAGAAGCTATCCTGGACTGTTTGCTCTATAAATTAAGCCAGGAATCCAGGTTCCCATGTTGTTCTACCTTCAGACAATTGTCCTTGTCTGCACAATACAAGATGGCTCACCAGGATAGCTCATCCTATGTTCATTTTCCAAGCTACTAGAGGAAGAAGGAGGAGACGCACGCACACGCACCCTTTAAGGACGTGACCTGGAGACAGCCCACATTACTGTAGCTCACGTCCCGTTGGAGAACGTAAGATACCTAGCCAAACCTAAATAAAAAGGAGACCAGCAGAACTGATGAAACTCAACAAGTACGCTGGTGAATAACAACAAGGATCTACAGAAAATGCTTGAGAAATTTTTATTCCAAAAAAATCTCTTTGTGAGTAGTTTTACAGAGCAGATGAAATAGGTCTGCTCTACTGATGCTTTTCACAAAGTCCAAATCAGCAGGTGATGGTGATCAAGTGCTCAGGAACTTAAAACAAAACAAATACTGGCTGACTGTCCCCATATGTGCTTATGCTGCTGACTGCCATAAAACAAAATCTTTCATGACTGGGAAATTGAATTATCCTAGGATTGGGAAGCAGATGTGGCAGTTGTACACCGACCTGGTGCCAAGATTGAGTTCTGGCCCTGTCATCTCCTAACTTCATGACTCGATGAGCCAGTAACTTCCATAAATCTATTTTTATTAATCTGTAGAATGGGGGTGCTAACTACTGAGAAGGACTAGAATAAAGATTTGATAAACTAACACATCTGAAAGCAACTGGTTATTAGAAGGTTTTCTGTAAACATTAGATCACTCAGAAGTGCTGCTGTCATTAACTGCAACAGTATTTTCTAATTTATTTTTCTATCAACTTCTTACATGTTCTTGCAAACACTTTAAAACTTGAGAACTATTGGCCTAAAGATACAAATATGGAAAAGCTCAAGAAAAGGCGTATTATCATACAAGTAATAGGCACAAACCTAACTTAACTATTTGTTTTCCATAGCTTAATAATTTGTGAATAAAATGTTTCTTTTCCTGGCTAGGCATGCACATCCAAGTTGATGCTTCCTCTTATGACCCCTGCCCCTTTCATGAGACAACTCAATCTTTTGAATGAATTTTGCTCTATTTTGGAAGATTCCAAGAAATTCTTGATGAATATTTGCGAGAGTCCCAAGTTGCCCAACTTAGAAGCAGATCCAGCTAGAAAGTTGCTAATTAAAATCATCAGCAATGTTTTAAGCAGTAGATGATGTACACATATTCTTTGTGAACCTGAAAACATATTCAATATAACTTTTATGATTCTCATATAATGATGAATAATACTGAGATTAAAAGAGGTTAAGTAACTTGGTCACTATCTTAAAGTTAGCCAGACATAAAACAAATCTCTGGTTATTACCAAGAAGCAGCAGAAAGAAATGAGGACCTAAGTAAAGAACACCATCCCTAAAAAACAACTTTTTAGCTCAATTCAAAGCTGGATTCAATGTGGGAATCTGGGATTATTTACTGAAGAGTCTCTGTTCAAATGTAGAACTCTTGAATTGAGAAGTAATACAGCAAAGGAGGTACATGCACCATTTTGCAGGTGCTTTCAGAAAGTAAATAATTGTAAATAGCTTAGTAATGAATGGCCTAGATTCCCTTCCCATGGTGCTTTGGAGGGAGTCTTTGTCTATATATGTTGGAGAATCTAGACTAAGACCCTCACTGCAGTCATTAATTTTATAGGCCCTTACTCCACTATAAAAAAGGGAAAATACACACTGGACCTCAAGGATGACTGAAGACTTCTTCTCAAAATCTCACACTGAAAGCTGTTTGTTTCTATTCTTTCATTTCACGCCATACAAAGCAAACATGTAATCTTTGACTGCAGGCGCAGTATCTGTTCCCACAGAAATGTTGCTGATCATGACCAACACAGGAGCAAGACTCTGAAAGCATGAAGCCCACAAGAGAACGTTTTATAGATTGCCAAGGTGTCACTGGTGAATAGTCCAAGCAAATCTGGCTCACAGGGGCACTGTGGGCACCCAGTTTGCAATTACTACGGAAAATCTGTTTGGAAGTTTTCAGGTAAGAAAGCTAGATCACTAAATCGAAAAGTACTGCTGAATACCTAGAGCAAATGAATCTGTGTCTTGCCGTTTATAAATGAACGCACCTGAAGTTTCATAGAATTCTAAAGGTTTCAATCAGCCATCTGCAATTGCCTCAATCAATTCTACATAAATAAAATACATCTGAGCCTACCTTTAAAGAATGTTGAATGAAGAGAATCTTTTGCATGTTAAACATTTCTTTAACGATAAATCTTTCTGGATAGAACTACAACAAAATGATGAATTCTCTGATACCTTTTCCATCATAAGGTCTATTAGTCTGCCAGGCAGAATTATAGGTGCTTTCCATGTGTTATCTCTTATTTCAATGGAATATTGCAACAACCTCCAAGTAGAAGTAACAAAAAAGGGAAGAACATCAACTTTCTTGAGTTATATACCAATTACCCATAAAGGAAGAAATGATATTGGTTCGATTAACCAGTTATCAGCCATGACAGGGTATTTGTACAAAGGAAGCCTACAACAGATTTTCATTTTATAGCAAAGGTGAATAGGAAAATTACAGCACACATTTTCCAAGTCATTTTTTCTATAACTTTCAATTTCCTTGAAACACCATCATCTGGGTAACTAGTAATGACTTACAGAAATCTTTCTCTTTTTAAGTGTAGTAGAAATATAAAAGAAATTTCTTCAGTTTGGTTTTCTATGTGAGGGAAGGCAATTATGACTCTTTTCCAAATAGCAGTGTAAAACTTGACAGTGTTGCCTTCACCATATAAATCCTTTGACTCCGTACCTACCACAAATCAAGAGGCAGCAAGGCAGCAGAAAGAGCAGAACATAGAGACATAGCACCCTAGTGTCATTTATTAGCTGTGTCATCTTGGACAAGGTTTTAATTTCTCTGAACTTCCATTTTCCATAACTGCACCATGAGGATATTACCACCTACCTCCTATGGCTATTGTGTTGAATTATCAAGTAATATATATTATGCACATATACACAGTAGGAAATTAATAATAACACATTTGAGTTCCGCACTCCTCTCAAAGAAACAAAAATTTCATTGTTCAGTCACTAAGTTGTGTCTGACTCTTTGAAACTCCATAGACTGCAGCTTGCCAGGCTTCCCTGTCCTTCACTATCTCCCAGAGTTTGCTCAAATCCTTATCCATTGAATTGATGATGCTATCTATCCATCTCATCCTCTGCCCCCCATTTTCCTTTTGCCTTCAATCCTTCCCAGCATCAGGGTCTTTTCCTATGAGTTGGCTCTTCATCACACCAAAAATAATCATGAAAAAATAATTTAAAAAGCTGTTTTCAAAACCCAAACTTATGCACTGGGTTACATACCACCATAACTTATTTTACACACACACACACACACACACACACACACACACACACACACACACACACACACACATCCACACCCACACATTTCTCATCACATTCTCCAAAAACCAATCCAATATATTAAGAATCATTTCATCTTACCACAACATGAAACAATTTCGGCGCAAATGCTCCAACTTCATTTGGGATACTTCACATTCAAGGGCTCTACATCTTGAAACATTCTCCGATGAATTCTCTAAATGAAATGAAACAAAAACACTTGGGAATATGGAAAAATAAAACTTAGCTCCTTCCAATAGTGTTCATCTCAAATTTCTCATGTCATTTTCCATCTGGCTGCTTCTGCTCCAATTCTGAAAAAGACCACATACATATTTCTAGACTGCAGATTCACAATCTCATCTGATGTATCTATCCCAGATGACAATACTGCTTGCGTTTTTGGGTAACGAATTTCATTCTGTTTGTTTTTGTAAGCCAACAGATATTCTTAAGTAGATATCAGAAAATAATAATTGGGATATAAAACAGCTTTCACATCAAACTGAGTATTTTTACTTCATCTGTTTCAAAATAAATGATCTAAATATCAGTAACAGCATATAAATGATAAGAGAAAGTTGACAGCAATTAAGTTATAGGAACTGTCAGAGGAAAAAGATAATTTAAACATTATAGCTTTTTCTCTTTTTAAGATGCTTGTGCATGTCCTTCTAAAAGATAAATGCATAAAATAAAATCATCATATGAAAATGAAACATATTTATTCATGACCATAATCACTTTTATTATTTGAAAAGTATAAAACTTATATATATATATATATATATATATATATATATATATATATATATATGTATACTGCTGTTGTTTAGTCACTAATTCATGTTTGATACTTTTGAGTCCTCATGAACTGTACCCCAACAGGTTACTCTGTCCATGGGATTTCCCAGGCAAGAATTCTGGAGTGGGTTGCCATTTCCTTCTCCAGAGTATCTTCCCAACCCAGGGATCGAACTTGGGTCTCTTGCATCTGGATATATATATCTTCTGGACTCTCTGATGGCTCAGAGGAGCTACAGTCCATAGGACTGCAGAAAGTCAGACATGACTGAAGCAACTTAGCATGCATGCATGCAGTGGTAAAGAATTCACCTGCAATGAAGGAGATGCTGGCTCAGTCCCTGGTTTAGGGAAGATCCCCTGGAGAAGGAAATGGCAGTCCACTACAGTATTCTTTCTTGGGAAATCCCATGGACAGAGGAGCCTAGGGGGCTACAAGTCCATGGAGTCGCAAGACTCAGACACGAATTAGCAACTAAACCACCACCGCCATATATACTCTAGACTTGACATTTTGCAAACTGAAACCTCATTCTTAAATCTACGAGGTATTATGCTGTGTCAGAAGAATTTGGTAATTTTAATGGTTCCTATTCTTATGTATCTCTTTCTCTCTTATTCTCTGTCTCTCTTTCTCTCTCTCTCACAGACACACATACACACACAAGCACACACATACTTTAGAAGTCAAATTTACTGTAAAAAAATTACAGTGAATCACATAAAATACAATGAAATCACATTTATTCATCAGCCCAGGTCTATCCTTTCAATAGCTATGTTGGTTTCATTACAATAGAACCGTCTACAAAAAATTAAATAAAATCTTGGTTATGCAAATCACACTAATGAAAATACTGAAAACCTGATTGTGTGAAACATCTCAAGCTTAAGGAGGCATGTCATAGTGATCAATTTAAATTAGTCACTTTAGAACAAATTGTTTTGCTTCACTCTCCCGGTGGCTTCCCGAATTTCTATTTCTGCAAAGAACAGTAATTACAATTGTACTGGGTGGAACAAGTGAATCTCTTCTCTCAAAATCTAGATATGAAAATGAATCTACTGGGCCCATCCAATAATATTGACATCTCAAGTCCTCTTGACAGGTTCACTTAACAGATTGTGAAGGAAGCTCTAATTTCCCTCTCAATAGTCTAGATAAGCGTGCTGTTAGTGTCTAAGCTATTGTCTCATAGCCCACAGACCAGCTTCTGTAATCCACATTGATTTCAGGGCTGGGTCTCTGCATATCACATTGCCAGCTGACTTCCTATGAGGCACTGGAGACAGCTTGATGGGGGCAAGAGAAAGGGCAAGAGGGACTTATTACAGCCTGTTCATAGACTCTCAGTACTACCTTAGCAATCATTCTTACTCTCTGAACAGAAAGTTTCTGTCCACAGATTTGTCAAGGTCATCTAGAATTGGCTCCTTCTGTCCTCTCAGAGCTGTCAGCACTGAGCTATTGGCATCCCCTCTGAAAGGTCTTGAGTATATGAGTCCTAAAGCCTATAGACTGGGTTCCTCTCACACCATCACTGGTTGCGTAGCACCGCCTCCAAGAAATATGGACCTCAAAACCACAGGTCCATCTTCACAGCTCCTAGTGACCTCAATTTTTCCTTTAATTCCCCAAATCCTAAAGGTAGAGCTTCCTTCTATAGACACTGTCTCTATATAGCTCTATGTCTTTTAATTCCCCAACAGGTGTTTAACGTCGCCTTTATTTTACATTTTGTTAAAACAATAGGAGTGGCTTCTATCTTCCCTGACAGACTCTGTAATAGAACATATATTTTATTTTTAAGAGTTTCCCTGGTGGCTCGGATGGCAAAGAATCTGCATGAAATGCAGGAGACCCAGGTTCAATACCTGGGGGGGGGGAAGATCCCCTGGAGAAGGGAATGGCTATCCACGCGTCATCTTGCCTGGAGAATTCCATGGACAGAGGATCCTGGCGGGTTACAGTTCATGGGGCCACAAAGAGTCAGACACAACTGAGTGACTTTTTTACTACACTTGATCTTAGCCAAAAGGCCGAGAAGCGATGACTTTTTTAATTTTAGGTTGGAGGATGAAAGAATCTAACATCCCTTGAGATGTTTTCATTTATTTTATTATTTAATCTCCAAAAGTCTCTATGAAACAGGTATGGTTAGCACAAGTATTTAGATTAATAAAGGGTGGTAACATTCAATGAGTTCTTATAGTGTGCTATTATCTTTCCATATTTTATTCTATTTAATATTCATAAACTTTCTGAAAAGGGAGCATATTAAATCCACTTTATGGATGGAGAACTGAACTGGAGGTTAAGTTATATGACACATTTTTGACAAGTAGGTAGGCTAGAATTGTGATATATTTGGGTGTGCACCCGTGTATATAGTACGGAAGGTTTCCCTTCCCTTCTGCCATGACCTGGAAGCCACATTGATTGTTGACAGAAGTAAGCAGAGATGCCCTACACTGAAAGAAGACAGATCTTTGCATCTGCAGTATGAAGAGGAGCCTGGCACTTAAAATACATTGTCAGTGCTTTTACTTTGCCACTTATACACTCAAGTGGGTATGGCCTGCAGAAACTTAGCGTATATAAAAAGATACTTCAATATATAATTTCCCCCCCTAACCATAACAATGCGTGGCTTCCTGTGTCTGAGATGAGAAAGCATTAATTCTTCCTAAGCTGAGCCACCACTGATCTCTACCATTCTCTCAAGTCCAGATTACTAAAAACACAGTAAAGATCCACTTGGCCTTTAAATACAAAATCAGAAAGAACTCTTTCCTAAGTCTTTACACTGTTATTGTGAAATATGAGGAGAGATGCAGTGCTAAATTCATGATAAGTGAATAATTCAAGCAGTGGTTAAAAGATGAAATGACTCTATGTCACTATTAGTGTTCACAATGCATGAGATGATCAAGGGGGAGTGGTGAATATTTTGAGGTCTCAAATCAGTCCATAACAAGAACATGGTAGTTCTGAACTGCTGTTCTCCATTATGGAAACAAAAGGTATCTTGGCATCTCATACCTTCAGGGATACCCTGGGCTGTATGAGACTGCATGTAACTCTGGGTAAAGATGGAAGAAAATGCACTGGCAACAAGTAACATCTATCAGTGTCAACTGTTCTGATGTCAAACAAGAAAGTGAGATTTCTAAAAAGTGTGTTCCTGTCTGTTCTGGTGAGTTTTTAATACTTTCTAACTGGGACCTGATTTTCCTTTTACTAAAATTATAGGCTTTTGTCTTGACATTGAAACTGTTTCTTAATCTGTAAAGTCATGGGGTGAAAACAAAGTGTCAGTTGCTCAGCTGTATCCAAATCTTTGAGACCCAATGGACTGTAGCCGACCAGACTCTTCTCTCCATGGGATTCTCCTGGCAAGAATACTGGAGTGGATTGCCATTTCCTCCTCCAGGGGATCTTCCGACCCAGGGATGGAACCTGGGTCTCCTGCATCTCAGGAGATTCTTTACTGTCTGAGCCACTAGGAGTCCTGGAACCACAGTGCACTTCCCAACATGTTCTTCATAAGGTGTATGCACCAGAAGACTCTAAGACAACTCAGATACTGAAATTAGGAAAATACTGTATAGTCTCTGAATCTTTTTTTGAGATTCAGAGTACCCTTATAATAATAAACATCATGAGGATCCAACAATGAAAACTTTAAATAATGTATAACTTGTCTGAGCACAGAGTCTTCTCTTCACACTGCCATTTCTTGGGATGACTGCACTGCTCTGAAGACAGTTTGGGAAATGCTGAACTTGGTGCTCCCTGAAACCCCTTATGACATTGGGATTCTGTAATTCCAAGCAGAGGAGCTGTTTATTTATTTTATTTTATTTTATTTTTTTGTGATCTGAAACACTTGAATATGATAACTCGAATTATAACTGACAGCATTTTATCAGAACATATCAGATTTTCATGAATGTCACATAATTTCTAGGATATCATCAACCATACAATATAACTTGAGAAGATTCAGTCACTCCTTCTGACAACACTTCCCATCAGAGGAGCTGTTTAAAACCATAGAACCAAGTGGGATTTTGTCCTAAAATAGCTCTAGCTGATTCTGTATTTCAGGTGTTTAGAGTAAGCAGATTCAGGAGCCAGTGGCTGAAGGCCATGGAGAATGGCCCATGATTCATATTCTGGATGCAGTAAGCATCATATTAAAATACTGTGTGTGTGAAGCATTCCCTGGGAAGTACCCTTTACTTACCACCACTTAATTTCTAGGTCAACGAGCACAAGGGGAAATTTTCTTTTGCAAAGATCAAGGAACAAAAGGAGGATCACAGAAATGAACTACCCACCCGCCAGGCAGTGTAAGGCCAAATTGCAGCATACACACATGGATACAAGTGAAATCTGGCAGAATCAGAAAGCTTTACCTTGGAAGAAAACCAGAAAGAAAATGCTGTGCCTGGAGTAAACGTTAATGTTTTATCTCATGGCTATGTTTCTCCTCTAAGCTCAGCATCCCCTAGATTCTCCTAAAGTTTATGATTCTAGTTTGACTACTGTCTGCCTTTTACAAGTGAGGCTTCCAAATTCCAGGCAGTAATAGTTAAGTCCATGCTTATCCATCTTGCTATACCGTTCAGTTTTAGAGGATAAACTCTGAGTTTATACAAGTATAGCAGCTTCCATTTTCAGGGTACAAACTACTTTTTCACATTTTTTGTTGTTTTGATTGGTTGTGTCACTTTATGTGAAAAGACCCCAAATCACACAACAGAGGTGAGTCTGGGAAAATAAGATTTACCTAAAGATTTTAACATTTAAGGAAGAACACATTCATAAATCACTCTGCCCTAGAATTTCTACTTACCACCATAATCTAAATTTCACCAATTTGAATAGAAGTAAAGATGCTACTGATCGTTTATTAAGTACCTGTTTTGTTCCAAGCAATGTACTAAGTTCTTTACTTATAGCATCTTAATACCTATAGTAAGCCCATGAGGCTGGTGTGACTAGCATAGCCATTTTATCAATGGAAAAACTCAAACTCAGAATATATAAGTTTTCTCAAAGACACACTCCTTTTAAGTGGCAGACCTTGTAATCAAATCTAGGCCTGTCTGATTCCAAAGTCTAAATTCTTAACGATGCTGCTCCATTGCTAATTCTTTTTGATACAATGTAATCAATGCATGCATGCTCAGTTGTTCAGTCATGTCCAACTCTTTATGGCCCCATGGACAGAGAAGCCTGGCAGGCTACTGTAGGATCTTCCCAGAAAGAATACTGCAGTGGGCTGGCATTTCCTCCTCCAAGAAGCATGTTAGTTTAAAAAAAACAAAATAAAAGACAAAACATTAAGGCCCATGTCATGCAATCTGTCTGTACCCTCTGTATTTAATATGCGTTGGGTCCTGGGAACTACAGTTGAGTCTAAACATTTTGATGGAATTGACCTTGGTGGTAGGATGCAGAGATAAGGAAAACCTTAAGGTTCTGTTTAATGGTGACCTTGTAATAAAGAATCGAGCTGTCATTATGAGCAAAGCATCTACCCAAAAATCTAGGTAAGAAGACAACACATGAGATCCAACAATGGAAGCAAAGACAACACATGAGTTCAGACAATGGGAGCCCAGGAAGTTCAATATAGCAAAGTGTGAAAGGACAGCGAGAGAAATCCAGAGAGATCTCTTGAGGCACTGGAGAGAGAGGTGCAGATGCCTTAGTGAAGTCGTCCCCTATATATGAATGAGTTCCATTCTGAGAGGGCATTCGTAAGTCCAGTTTGTTCATTAAGTCCCACAAAGTTAGCCTGGTACCCAACTATCACAATCGGCTATATAGTCCTATAATGTAATAGGTTCATAACACTTTTCACACAGATAATACATAAAAACAAACACAAAAAATAGAGAAAATATTCTTACGTACAGTATCTTGAAAACTACAGTAGTACAATACAACAGCCGATATATAGGGGCTGGCACTGAGTGAACAGGCAAGAAGAGGAGTTACTGACCAGAGGAGGTGGTGGGGGTGGGAGATGGTAGAGCTGAGGGATCATTAGCAACAGGAGATGGAGGGCAAGCTACAATAGCGCTCATGCCTGGCATTGATGGAACACACGTTCACATCTCCGAAAGTTCGAAGCTTGAAGGTTTCTATGTAGCGGATTTGCAGTTAGAATGCATACACTCTCTCCTGTGTGAGGAGAGTGTTCTTTAAAATACCAGGTAGATCTGACCAAATATATAGACCTTTCATCATGCTCACTCACTCAGTTGTGTCCGACTCTGCGAGGCCATGGACTGTAGCCCACCAGGCTCCTCTGTCCATGGGATTCTCCAGGAAGAAGACTGGAGTGGGTTGCCATCCCCTTCTCCAGCGGATCTTGCCGGCCCAGGGATGGAACCTATGTCTCCTGCTTTGGCCAGGTGAATTCTTTACCAGTGAGCATCAAGAGACAAGGAACTAAATGTCCTCATTATTCATATTCATGTTCTCTCCATCCTCCCCCTTTATCTCCTTTCTTCTGTGTCTCTCACACATACACTGAACAATGAATCCTGAGATTCAGTCTATTATATAAGTTGCTATTTCCTATGCTTTCACACACATGTATGTACACACATACATGTGTGAACAATTAGTTTCCTAGCCTGCCTCTGCCAAATTTTGAAAAGCAACCGAGTTCTTTATTTATTTACAAAGCTCTACCATCTAATGGCAATTTCCAAAACCTGAAAGAGTATAAATGTCATCTGGAGTAGTGAAAGATAGAAGACATTTTGAATGTTAGAGCTTAGACTTTTAACATATACCAAACTCTAAAAGCTGCAATTATGTGATGGCAATAACCATGTGGGTAAATATAGCATATATCTCAAAGATAATAATAGACATGCTCTTCCAAGGATATTTTCAATGCTTAATTTTATATTTGAAACAACTGAATTTTAAATCTTTAATGCTGGTATTAAGATATTCAGCATAAGTGAATTAGATTTTTCAAACTAATCAGACTTAAAAGTAAGAGATATATTCTTTGTAGAGGAAAAAAGTACATAGAAATTCTGCTTTAGTGAATATATTCTTTATATATGCAGAAATTTGACTAATCATATTTACTTTTAATTATAAAAGACAGCAAAAAAGTAGAAGCAATTTAACTGTTCATCAGTAAGGGATTGGTTAAAATGAATCATAGCACATTCATTACTTAGAAAATCGTGCTATTAAAAATGTACATGTGTGTATAAAGTATAGAAGAAAGTACAGATATATTCCAAAATGTTAACTGTAGTCATTTGTAGGTATACACAAAACAGCAATTGTCATTTAAAAAATATTTAGTATGGTCTTTTGTTGGTAATAGGCATATATTACATTCATAATTGGAAAGCTGTTATTTCCAAAAATATATAGGTAAATCTAATTTATAAATGGATTACAAGAAGGCCTCTTTTTAAAATATTTTTTTAAATTTATTTTTAGTTGGAGAGTATTTGCTTTACAATATTGTGTTGGCTTCTGCTATATAACATGAATCAGCCACAAGTACACATATGTCTCCTCTCTCCTGAAGCTCATCCTACCTCCCACCCCATCCCACCCCTCTAGGGAGTCACAGAGCACCGACTGAGCTCCCTGTGCCATTTAAAGCAGCTTCCCACTGGTTATCCATTTTACACATGGTAGTGTATAAATGTCAATGCTACTGTCTCAATTCGTCCCATCCTATCCTTCCCCCACCGTGTTCAAAGTCTGTTCTCTATGTCTGCATCTCTATTCAAGAAGACCACTTTTAAGTTCAGTATTTCAAACGAATTTCTATGTAAAATAATGATGGCTGAATTATCAGAACACCCTATATTTCTAGAATATGCTGATGTAATAATTGAAACACTAAGCCTTTCATTCATTCATTTATTCATTCGCACAATACACTTTTATGTAACAGTTTTCACGTTACTCACTAACCTTCAGGTATACAGAAATGGAAGAAGCTGCATGTTTGTCTTTAACGGAAGCCGTGAAATCAGAAAATGAGCAAGACCATACTCAAATCTATTGTCTAGGAAGTGTTCAGATACTGCTAATATCACAAACCCAACTATACACTGTCAAGTTAGGTATAACTGAGGTAGGCATAATTCTGTAGGTTCATTCTGCCAACCACACAAGCCCTAGCAGGAGTCTGGTCTGTGGCAAGAATGGACTGAGTACTACAATGCATGCAGGTCTGTCTTTCCCTTCCTCATTTTCTCATCCTGGAAAACAGCCTTTGGCTTTCTGCTGCTGCTGCTGCTAAGTCGCTTCAGTCGTGTCCGACTCTGTGCAATCCCATAGACGGCAGCCCACCATGCTCCGCCGTCCCTGGGATTCTCCAGGCAAGAACACTGGAGTGGGTTGCCATTTCCTTCTCCAATGTATGAAAGTGAAAAGTGAAAGTGAAGTCACTCAGTCGTGTCCGACTCTTCGCGACCACATGGACTGCAGCCCACCAGGCTCCTCCGCCCATGGGATTTTCCAGGCAAGAGTATTGGGGTGGGGTGCCATTGCCTTCTCCGTTGGCTTTCTAGATCCCAACAACCAAATGAGGACTCCTCTGCCCCTGGCAGCATCTGGCAATTTCTGCACTTGGGATAAATCTGGTTCAGGATTTCAAGGCCAGGGAATCCATAAAAGGCAGTCCATGATTATATGTAACATGTTTATGAAGAAGGAGGAAATGAGTCAAAGGGATCCTCCATATCCTTTCCTTTGGGCATAGGAAAAGATAGGATATGGACTTAAATCCAGAAATCTCCTCCAAACCCAGTGGAGCTGTTTATCATCTCATTGTAAACACGGCGCAGAAAGAGACAATGAGCCTTCTCCAGTGAAAAGCCCGTACAGTGAAAATATAAACTGCATGGAGAGCTCTGCGCTGAATTTACACAGACCCCAGCCACTGCTCAAGGTGAAGAAATCCAGGACAGCACGTAAACCTGTCCCTGAACCTCTAGAGATGCTTCATTTGCTGTGCTTTGCTTTACTGCAGGGTCTCATTTCTGATCAGGTTCTTTCCCCACGGAGTGGTAATAGGCTAACAGCAAGGAATGTCTCTTTTGTTCTCTAAAGCAGCAGGATCAAAGGGTGCTCGGTGGAAAACTTAAAGCTCCTTCTGACTTCCTCCAACGCTTGTTATCTCTCTACCATTACTTCGAAGTCTCTTTCCCAAGCTCTTCAAAATATGTTAACAAGCTTAAGGAGAAAAAAAAAAAAAAAACATTTTAGGAAAAAATTCATTAAAAAAAAAAGAACATCTGGTTCCAAGGATTATAGAATGTATCACCTACTTAACAACACTATATGCAGGGTGGAGGAGAGCTATCTGCATAGTAATTATTTCCCAAGATGTCGGTTTCTTAAAAATATTAACTAATATTTACCAATTAGTAAGTCCTTTCTTGGGTCTTCCCTCATAGCTCAGTTGGTAAAGAATCTGCCTGCAATGCAGAGGACCTGGGTTCAATCCCTAGGTTGGGAAGATCCCCTAAAGAAAGAAATGGCAACCCACTCCAGTATTCGTGCCTGGAAAATCCCATGGGCAGAGAAGTCTGGCAGGCTACAGTCCATGGGGTTGCCAGGGTCTGACACGACTTAGCAACTAAACCACCAACGACCACCAAGTCATATCGTATGTACGCACTATAAACTCATTCAGTCCTCACGGCAGCCTCAGGAAGTCACCAGTATTTTTATTCACAGTTTATTAAAGAGAAAATTGAGTTTTAGAGAAATTAAGATGAAATAATTTACCTAAATTCATGCAGGTAGTAAATGTCCAAAGTTTTCACTCTCTTATATTTTGGTCAAGAATTTCTTATTTCTGAACTCAATACAGTAGAAACCAATTTGCCTTTACTTTGAAATGTTCTTAAATTATAAAAACCAAGAAAAATAAATGTCTAATATTTTAATTAACACAAATACCCATTCCAGTTTTTATTTCTCATGGGCTTAACAGATAACTGCAATTATCATGTGCATGCAAATTTTCAAATATTTTACTCTGAAAGTTTTCAAGCACAGAGAAAAGTTAAGGAATTTTACAGTAAACACCCATATACCAAGAACTACATTTTACACCAACATTTATTATATTTTGTTCATCATTTATCCATCCATTATATACAATTCTGCATCCTTCTATTTATTCTGATATTTCATTATAAGAATTTTAGTTGTTGTGTCACATCATTTTAATTATCTGCCAAGTCTTCTAAACACTCTTTCGTGTAGCCCATTTTCCTTATCTTACTTTACATCTTATCTTATATTAATCCTAAACATACTCTATTTACTTCCCTTAAAATGATTTACCCACCCATTTATGATATCATGCTCAAGCCTAATGCTGGAATTTTACTCACTTGAACTCCTGGCACTGTTCTATGCACATAAAAATGACTCTCAATGCCTATGGATTGATCATGGCACTGATTAGATGCCAGGGATCCAGGGAGACTATAGTGGATTATTATTGCCATGATGGTATGATAACCTTTTCAATAATGAGTCAGGATGATACCAAATTCTACCTAAGTATCAGGAAATCCTAATTATCCCATTTGCTATAACAGGGAAAGATTTATTATTTATTTATTATAATACCCCTAATTAACACTACAGATCATTAAAACAAGTCTGTGTGGGCAAAGACCAGTATTCTCACCCTTTACCTGCTTATATACCTATAGTTTGGAGAAAAAACAAAGAATCTGCAAATCCAAAGTAAAGTGGGTGCTATTCACCCCATGTTCTAACCTACACAGAAACCCTTTCCGGAGCACATGTATGTAACTGATGAACAAATGTTTATCCAGACATATTTGAAGGTTTCCTAGGGACATTCACCTTATTACCTTCATTCAGTCAACAGATTTATTCAGTATCTACTTTGCTCAGATACTCTACCAGCTACTAGAAACCAAAATTAAACAAATCATTTCAAAGAGCTCACGCAGTGAAGGACAATTAGTGAGATATAACATTCAGTTTGGAAATTATATAGAAGTACACTGTGTCATTATTGGAGAACAGAAAAGGGCACCTAATCCAGTTGCCAGTATCTATGAAGAACAGAGGAAATTCGCCAGGGAACGCTTCCTACAGTTGTGTATGAGCCCAACCTTAAAATCTAAGCAGGAGCTGGCTAAGGATAAAGGTTTTTCTTTAGTCTCTCACGCATGTCTGACACTTTTGCAACCTCACCAAACTGCCGCCTGCCAGGCTCCTTTGCCCATGGATGGGATTTCCCAGGCAAGATTACTGGAGTGGGTTGCCATGTTCTCCCGCAGGAGACTTCCTGACCCAGGGGTCAAATCCTTGTCTCTGTGACTCCTGCATCGGCAGGTAGGTTCTTTACCACTGAGCCACCAGGGAAGCTCAAAGGATGAAGGTATAGGCTGATTTTCCCAGAGCAAGGATTTTAGCAAAAACATTGAAGCAAGATGCATCATGAGTCACACGAAGCTCCTAGGCAGTTCTGATTTTCCTAGCTAGTCTGAGATAAGAAAGATGTGAAAGACAGATAGGCAGGGCAAGAGGATTGAGAACTTGATGTATTCTATTAAGAAACTTGGACATTTTTCTCTAGAAATGAGAAACTGAGGAGGTTTAAGCAAGGAGCAACATGGTCAGATGATCTTTAAATAGATCATTTCAGAGACATGCAAACTAGTTAGGAAAACTGCAGCAGATCAAAAGAGGCATCTTGGGGCTCTGACCCATGATAGTATCTATAGGGTTGGATTGGAGGAAGCAGAGTAGAGAACCTGGTGAGTTTCATTTTGGGGTAAATCCTAGTTTTTTCTAATCCCTCATTTAGAGAGAAAGGTAAAAAGTTGAATTTTGGGTAAATTGAGGAGAGGTGCTATGAACTATAAACAAGGAGTGATTTGGGGTAGGAACAGGAGGCAACTGGGAAGAAGAAATTTTTGGTACAGTTTTGGGACTTCTCTTTCTTGATAACACTGATGCCTCAACTGAGTTTTTCACTTACAATCAATAGCATGTTCTCAATGTTTGTGTCCCCTTAAAATTCATGAGATAAAACCCAAACCCTGAAAATGATGGTATTAGCAGGTGGTGCCTTTGGGAGGTGATTAGCTTGAAAGGAGAACCTTCATGAATGGGATTCATGCCCTTATAAAATAGACCACACAGAGGTCCCTATTTCCTTTCTTAAGGTAAGCTTCCAGTGAGAACATGGCCATCCATGAGCAAATGAGCTCTCACCACACACCAAACCTGTCGGCACCATTATCGTGGACACCACAACCTTCAGAACAATGAGAAATACATTTCTATTTTTTGTAAGCCACTGAGTTTACAGCATTTTTTATGGTAGCCTGAACAGACCAATACTAAAGAGAATACAAGTTTAAAACATAAGGTATAAGAAAGCGAAATCATCTCTCTTTTGGAGATAAATTGTCATTTGGTGCATCAAAAACAGTTAAAGAGTAAAAATGTCATATTTGCCAACTAATAAGAAAGTAATTTCTTATTCTATTTAAATTCAGATTATATTTCAGATTATATTTAATTAAATTATATCAGATTATATTTAATTAATTTCAGATTATAGTTAATTAAATCATCATTTAATATACGAATTCAAGAGTTAACTTAGTATTTCCTTGCCTCAAAGTGAAAAGTCAATGATAAAGTATTTACATAAAAATGTGACTGAATATTTTTATTCCAACCAGAATGTTCAAATCAGAATATCCAAATCAATCAACAGGAACATAAATCTATCTCGCCCTCTTCTTTTTCAAGGAAAAGCTAATATTGAGATTTTATTTCAAGAAAATATCAAAAGAAAAGCAAATTTCAAAATATACTGAAGCTTAAGGAAATACTCATTCCAGCCTGCTGCATACTTAAATCAGTGGACAATGAGCATTCATGTTCAGAATTATGATTCTGTGTCATTGAAAGTTTTGTAATGAGACGATTTAATGACAATTACTACGACACCATTCTTCTGATGTAAAGAAAATTTATAAATGCACCTTAAAAATACTTACTCAGTGAAGGTCAAAATAGCAGCTTTCCTGCTTAACCTAAAGTTAATCAAATTAATGAGAACAACCCAACCACTATTTCTTTTTTAATCACTGGGGCTCCCTTGTTTGATCTGTATTACCTGAAAACAACTTTAATCTTTATGCAATGTCCTTACCAACTGGAAGTAATGATCCCCCTCCTCTGATCAAATAAGAAGTAACAATGTACAAGAACAAAAAACTTGTAAGTAAATATAAATAAAAATATTATCATTTTAAATAAAAATTGCTATAAAAATTGCTCCCATGTGGTGGAGCAATTCTCAGCCATGACTATCTTCATAAGGGTTACATGCAAGAAATTTAAGTACGAATTTCTCTAGATACTATGTGTGAAACAAAACTTGAAGCTTCCAAAGCCAGTCTGACTGACTCCCAGCTTTATCCCATGGTGTGTCTACAGGAGCTCAGTGCCACAGACATATTGATTTAGGTCATCTCTGCAGAGAAGGAAACTCCCCTTTCAGCATCTTCTCCAGAGTCCAGCCAGAGACGCTGATTAGTAAAGCCCTAAACCCTTCTTGACATAAAAGTTGAGAATGAGAGGTTATTTGCTCTCAAGCTTCTGCTGAATGTCCTTATCCTATAAAATCAAGAGGTCAAATAAAATGATTAGAGAACGGAAAGTAGTTTAGTAAAAAAGTACAATTACAACGGAAGTTGAGAAGCAGCATAAGAATCAAGGTCCCATTGCCTTTCAAAGACTATGAACAATGGTCAGAGGATCACTTGCTGATATCAAATAGTGCTGTTATTTCTTAGATGTAGACTCTTTTCCACATGCTTCCATGCATGTAATTAATATCATCTGCATATCAACCTTGTCCAGTAGGCAGAGAAGATTTTTTTTCCACATAAAGCAAGACAGGAATCAAAATGAACACTTGAATAAGTAGCCACCATGTGCTGCTGCTATCTTAATCCTCAACATCCCTGGGCGAAGTGCACAGAATCATTCTAACTTTTTTATTTTAAAAACATGTTTATTGGAGTATAGTTGCTTTATAATGCTGTGTGAGTTTCTGTTGTACAACAAAGTGAATCAGCCACATATATACACATATCCTCTCCCTTTCGGACATCCCTCCAACCTCACCTCGCCCCCACCAACCCCACTCTTCTAGATCATCACAGAGCACCGAGGCGAGCTCTCTCTGCTTTAGAGCCACTTCCCACTAGCTATCTGTTTTACTCATAGTAGTGTATACCTGTCAGTGCCGCTCTCTCAACTGGATCATTTCTATATAATAACTAAACTGATGCATGGAGATGTCAAGTACGTACGTAACAGAGGTAGGGTTAAAAAAATCTAAGTGTCGTGACTTGTAGCACGAAGTATATGCAGGTGTGTATCTGTTTTGTGGTATACGACATCGCTTCCCAGGAGGGAGTTTAATGTATCTTGGGAAGGTAAAGCAGAATTCTTGGGACAAACAGCTTTCAATAGTAAGAAGAATTCTTAAATAAGATTTTTTTTTAAGAATTCTTAAAGCAGAATTTATTTTTCTTCTCAAAAGCAGAACTATATGAGAAGAAAAATAAACGACACTGTCCCCTTTCTCTCTCTAGATGTTTCTCTAGGGGAATACTTTTAACTATCCCTGCTTACTGATTCATTCAATGGAGTCCTCCCTTGACCTTAAGGAACACAAGAACTAACATATATTGGGAGTTGAGTATATGCCCAGGGCTTGTTATGAGCACTGTTCTTCAAGATTTTACTCATTTTACAAAAGAAAAAAATGAGGCTCAGGGAGAACTTCCACACCCATAGAGCCTTTTAGCTGCGGGGCTGGACCTTATCTCCAATGCCTACCCCCTCACAGTGAAAATCTGTCACCTGAGCTCCCAGGGCCCATCCCAGCCTCACCTGCCATGTGCAATTCCACATGGAAGACACACTGTCCCAATTTCACACTCCAAGTTGAGGCTGAGCCTTGTTCTCATACCTAACACGGTTCCCAAATAATTTTTTACTGATTTGAGAAAATGGCATGAATGAGAGCCTAAAGAAATTAACTGAAGGAATACTGAGAGGAAAATCAGTGTTGGAGGACAGAAATGATCCCCCCACTAGGCCAAGAACCAGTGCCTGAGGGACCCAGTGAAACGGGAATACTGCAGCAGAAGGAATGAGTTCTCGTTTCACTTCTGGATGTGCACGTGAGGACGATAAAACCAGAGGTGACCTGGGGCATTCCTCTACGTCTCGGTCACCTTTTTCTTCAGAGAGAGAAGCCATGTAACCGCATGGCTGGTCCTGTGATTACTATTGAATTCCTGACTCCTCACCACCTACACATCTAAGTATGCTTTATCACCTTATTTCCCCTTGGCGACAAGATTGACTATTAGTCAGAGTTGGCTGTGGAGACCTAAGAGAAAAAGCTTATAACTAGACTACACAGTCCTGTCACAGAGGGTTAGGATTTATTTCTGACAGACATGAAGGGAACCCGTGTTTTCATACCACTCAAAATGTAAGATGTGTGGATACAACATTTCCTCTGTTTTAACTCTTTACCTCACACAGAGAGACAAGGAAACGGGGAGGGGGTGGGGAGGAGAAAAGGAATTAAAAAAGACAGGCAACTTGTGCAACATTTTCCAATAAGTTTTAGTAATAAAGCTTTATCAAAACCCTAAAATTATTTGAAATAAATACTGCATTGCTTTATGCAAAAAATATAAATGTATTAGTGAGGTCACATTCACCAAATTGAAAGCTGGATTAAACTCTCAAGTTTGTACTACTTTGACACCCCAAATAACATTGTCAGTCATACTTTTACCTAAATATTGCAACTGACTGATAAGATCAGTAAGAATATTATAAGATCAGACCACTTTGCAACATTTAACAGACATGCCATAAATCACAGAACAGCTATCAATATGCAATTGATAAAAACTTAATTGAATTCAATAAATCCTTTAGACTTGCAGAAAACTGACATGATGAAATTTTGCTCTAGAAGCTGACTATGAAGATCAGTTCAGTTCAGTTCAGTCGCTCAGTCCTGTCCGACTCTTTGCGACCCCATGAATCGCAGCACACCAGGCCTCCCTGTCCATCACAAACTCCCAGAGGTTACTCAAACTCATTCCATCGAGTCGGTGATGCCATCCAACCATCTCATCCTCTGTCGTCCCCTTCTCCTCCTGCCCCCAATCCCTCCCAGCATCAGGGTCTTTTCTGATGAGTCAACTCCTTGCATGAGGTGGCCAAAGTATTGGAGTTTCAGCCTCAACATCAGTCCTTCTAATGGACACTCAGTACCCATCGCCTTCAGGATGGACTGGTTGGATCTCCTAACAGTCCAAGGGACTCTCAAGAGTCTTCTCCAACACCACAGTTCAAAAGCATCAATTCTTTGGCACTCAGCTTTCTTCACAGCCCAACTCTCACATCCATACATGACCACTGGAAAAACCATAGTCTCGACCAGACAAACCTTTGTTGGCAAAGTAATGTCTATGCTTTTTAATATGCTATCTAGGTTGGCCATCACCTTCCTTCCAAGGAGTAAGCGTCTTTTAATTTCATGGCTGCAGTTATCATCTGCAGTGATTTTGGAACCCAAAAAAATAAAGTCTGACACTGTTTCCACTGTCTCCCCATCTATTTCCCATGAGGTGATGGGACCAGATGCCATGATCTTAGTTTTCTGAATGTTAAGCTTTAAGCCAACTTTTTCACTCTCCTCTTTCACTTTCATCAAGAGGCTTTTTAGTTCCTCTTCACTTTCTGCCATAAGGGTGGTGTCATCGACATATCTGAGGTTGTTGATATTTCTCCCTGCAATCTTGATTTCAGCTTGTGCTTCTTCCAGTCCAGCATTTCTCATGATGTACTCTGCATATAAGTTAAATAAGAAGGGTGACAATCTACAGCCTTGATGTACTCTTTTTCCTATTTGGAACCAGTCTGTTGTTCCATGTCCTGTTCTAACTGTTGCTTCCTGACCTGCATACAGGTTTCTCAAGAGGCAGGTCAGGCGGTCTGGCATTCCCATCTCTTTCAGAATTTTCCACAGTTTATTGTGATCCACCCAGTCAAAGGCTTTGGAGTAGTCAATAAAGCAGAAATAGATGTTTTTCTGGAACTCTCTCGCTTTTTCGATGATCCAGGGGATATTGGCAATTTGATCCCTGGTTGCTTTGACTTTTCGAAAACCAGCTTGAACATTTGTAAGTTCTCAGTTCACGTATTGCTGAAGCCTGCCTTGGAGAATTTTGAGCATTACCTTACTAGCGTGTGAGATGAATGCAATTGTGCAGTAGCTTGAGCATTCTTTTGGATTGCCTTTCTTAGTGATCAGAATGAAAACTGACCTTTTCCAGTCCTGTGGCCACTGCTGAGTTTTCCAAATTTGCTAGCATATTGAGTGCAGCACTTTCACAGCATCATCTTTCAGGATTTGAAATAGCTCAACTGGAATTCCATCACATCCACTAGCTTTGTTCGTAGTGATGCTTTCTAAGGGCCACTTGACTTCACATTCCAGGATGTCTGGCTCTAGGTGAGTGATCACACCATCGTGATTATCTGGGTCGTGAAGATCTTTTTTGTACAGTTCTTCTGTGTATTCTTGCCACCTCTTCTTAATATCTTCTGCTTCTGTTAGGTCCATACCATTTCTGTCCTTTATTGAGCCCATTTTTGCATGAAATATTCCCTTGGTATCTCTAATTTTCTTGAAGAGATCTCTAGTCTTTCCCATTCTGTTGTTTTCCTCTATTTCTTTGCATTGATCACTGAGGAAGGCTTTCTTATCTCTCCTTGCTATTCTTTGGAACTCTGCATTCAAATGGGAATATCTTTCCTTTCTCCTTTGCTTTTTACTTCTCTTTGTTTCACAGCTATTTGTAAGGCCTCCTCAGATAAGCATTTTGCTTTTTTGCATTTCTGTTCCATGGGGATGGTCTTGATCCCTGTCTCCTGTACAATGTCATGAACCTCCATCCATAGTTCATCAGGCACTCTGTCTATCAGATCTAGTCCCTTAAATCTATTTCTCACTTCCACTGTATAGTCATAAGGGATTTGATTTAGGTCATACCTGAATGGTCTAGTGGTTATCCCTACTTCTTCAAATACTCCCTTCCAAATACTGGAGGGGGTGGGTTGCCTCTCCTTTTGCTCTGTTACACAGCCTGGTTCCTCTTTCATCCTGTTACAGTGAACTAGGAGATGGACAAGCACAGTTGGTCCCAAATGACTTTTCCAAGTCTAAATCTCAAGCAGGGCTTCCTCAATTGTTTCCCATTAAAACAGAAATCACATTGCAAGAGGAAATAGAGAAACTGTAAGACTAGAAGTTTTTGGAAGGTTAAAAAGTAATGTCACTCTCAATTTTCTATTTCCAAAGCCCATGACAGGTCCTAGCATGTAACAGACAAGTAAAACACAAACTTTGGATGAGTTGAACTTTCCTTAGTATAAATTCAGGGAGTGGATTAGATCTCAGGAATCCTTTTTAGGTATAAAACTTCATGTTTTTATGATTCCATAACTAGCGTCACTTTCAAAATAGAGAATACAAACATTATCCTTAGTTTCTTGGTATCTGCATTAATTCTGACTTGTAAAGCACAATTTTAGTAAAGCTGATGATACCTTGAAAAAAGAAGACACAGAAATCAGCTGTTTATTATTACCAAATCATAACACAGTGTAATTAAGGGGTATGCCTGTGGGTAATGACATTTTTCGGTAGACATGTTGTCCCGAGGGAACAAAAGTGATTCTTGTCAGAAGTCGGAAATGGGAGAGAACATGGCAGCACAAGGATATAACACATGCATTCTTTTGTTGAAACAAGAGCTAATTATGGATTTTATTCATGTGTGAAAAAAGATAAAAAATATCTTCCATTGGAAGGATCACATATTAGTGGGGGAATATAAATAAAGTAAAAACAAATGTATCAGGAAAGTATTTGCAGAACAAGATCAGTACTATGGTAAAAGTAAAAGAAGAAGACTGAAGCATATTGAAAGTCCCAAGAGAAGAGTCATTTTTACAGAGAGTGGCTAACGTATGCCCCACTGAGCCAAGTCTTCAAAGGGAGGAGAGAGATTCTACCTGAGGAAAGGTTCCAAGCAAAAGTCACAGCAAATGCAGAGATGGGCAGCGTGCGCAGCGCTGGCAACTGAGGATGCAGCAGAGTCAGTACGAGGAAGAAGAGAGGATGAGAGGATGATAACATCTAAAAGGCAACAGAATCGTAGGTCTTTAGCTTTTGACCTGAGAGAAATGAAGAGCTATTACATGGTTTTGAGCTGACTGGTTTGAGATCTAACACAATTACTCTGGCTTTTCTTTTGAGAAAAGTATATAAAGAGAAGTTAGAAACAGGGAGACCAGTCAGAGGCTGCAGTAATAACCCAGGGGAGGACTCAGGGTGGCAGCAGTAGGGATAATGAGAACCAGCTGGCTTTAGGATATATTTTCAAAGATGCGTTGGAAGGATTTGCTAATGAAGTGATGGAGGTAAGAAGGCGAAAGAAGATTCAAGACGAATTCTGAGGATTTTGGTCTGCAACAATCGTGGGTGGAGATGTCATTAAATGACATGAAGCAGATTGCATGTAAAGCAATTTTTCTTCTCTTTTTTCTTCTTTTTTTGTGTGTATATGGGTGTGTTTAGAAGCTTGACAGCTCACATTTGTATACAATGAGTTTGGGATGTCTACTGGGCATTTTAAGTAGGCAGTCGAAATATGGAAATCAAGGAATATTTTGAGCCAGAGATACATATTTATGAGTCATTAGCCTATCCTTAGGATTTCTTAAAATGGCATGTAATGTGCTAACTGAGGAATTTAGTGCAGGTATAAAGGGAAGAGAGGAGGGAAAAAGGGAGGGGCGGTAAGGAAAAAGAAAAGGGAACAGAAGAAAACAGGTCTTAGCACTAAGCCTGAGGGCGCAACAGTGTTAGAAAGTCCAGGGAAAACAAAGAGTGAAAAAAAAGACAAAAAAGATTGATGTGTCACAATCAATCACAGGTTGATGTGACTGGTCAGCTGGAGAGTCGGGGGTACTGGAAGCCAAGTGGAGAAAATGCCTCTAGATCAGGACGCCACTCCATTGGCCATTTTGAAACTTAACATTCATTTGAGACCTTTAAAGTATTCCAGGTGTTTCAAACCCACAGACTGCAGGATTTCACAGGAAGAACACTAGGGCATTGCTAATGGCAATATCTACCTCATGAAGCACTTTGCTCAAAAAGCAAAATGAAAATGCTAGTTTATTTAGACATGCAGATGGAGTAGAATTTTTCCAATCAAAGATGAAGTGCTTAGGTTCCATCATCTAAAACATAGTTTTCTCACAATGTACTAGAATCGCAATACTAATCATATTTCCATAGTTTATCTGCTATATATAAATCTCCTATTTCAGAAACAATAATTATTTGTAGTCCCATTTTTAGAAGGCAATAGCTTCTTGCCTCTAGAATTTTGTCAAATGGTTAAAAGAAATGCATTCAAAATCTTAGAAGTAGTCAGGGGCAAAAATAACATAATTTTTGGTCTGCAAAGACAATATAATATGGTCATAACTCGAACAACTGTAACAAACAGAATTGCTCTCTATTGAGGATCTGTTATGTGTATTATCTCATATTCAGTCATTCACCTGCAAAGTTCTGAGATATTATTATCCCTTTGTAAAAGATGAAAAAAAA
Source organism: Muntiacus reevesi (assembly GCF_963930625.1). NCBI lineage: Eukaryota > Metazoa > Chordata > Mammalia > Artiodactyla > Cervidae > Muntiacus > Muntiacus reevesi. The sequence goes on along the minus strand of NC_089265.1, from coordinate 14,054,979 downwards.
AAAAAAAAGATGATAAAACCTGGACTCAGAGTGTGTATGACATTTCCGTTGCCTTGTGGACAGTAAGTAATAGAGTCAGGATTGGATTTCTTTTCCAATGACCTAGAAGTCAGAATTTCTTGGACTGTATTCCTTAATTTGCTGCAAATGACCTGGTAAACTCACTAAGTCATCTGGAATACCTAAGATTTAGGTTATTCAACTGTAAACATATGGATCCTACCAACTGGAAGGATGACTGTGAGGGTGAATATGGGTGGTAAGATGCACAGACCGAGGCTTCACTTCTGTGGAAGGATTGAAGAAAAGAGTTATATCAAAGTGGGAGATAAAAGGATGAGGATGAGTAAAGATAGCGCCAAAGTGCTTACTCCTCCACCACTGATGTGGTTTATAACAAAAGACAAGAAAGAAAATCCTAGGAGCAGTAGAGAGAAAAAAAAACAATAACAGCATAAGCCTCAAGGCCAATGGAAAGATAATGCCTTCAATTATTATATTTTAATTTAATTTAATTTATATACTTTTCATTTTTTAAAAATTATTTCTAATCTGAGGATAATCGCTTTACAATATTGTTTGTTTCTGCCATATACCAGCATGAATCAGCCATATGTATTCATATGTTACCTCCCTCTTAAACCTCCCTCCCTCCACCTCCCATTCCATCCCACCCCTGCAGGTTGTCACAGAGCACAAGTTTGAGCTTAATTTTCTTTCTATTTAAAGGCAGAAATTTATACTGATCTAACATAATGATTTCCTGAAGAAAATCAGTCCTGAATATTCATTGGAAGGACTGATGCTGAAGCTGAAACTCCAATACTTTGGCCTCCTGATGCAAAGAACTGACTCATTGGAAAAGACCCTGATGCTGGGAGGGATTGGAGGCAGGAGGAGAAGGGGATGACAGAGGATGAGATGGTTAGATGGCATCACCGGCTCAATGGATATGAGTTTGAGTAAGCTCTGGGAGTTGGTGATGGACAGGGAGGCCTGGTGTGCTGCAGTCCTTGGGGTCGCAAAGAGTTGGACACTACTGAGTGACTGAACTGAAGATAATGATTATAACAATTAATGCAAAATAAATGCGGGAGTGATAGGGAACTGCCAGTATGGTTGTGGCATAACTTAAACTTTTACTTGTAGAAGAAAAGGACTACTGACCTTACCGATTCCCCTACTTACCAATGCCCAGTGCCGTTGATCTGATATTCAAGATAATCTGCAACACCCAATCCAATGGGGCTCATATACCACCAACGTTTTCATTATACAGAATTATGATGGGTCTTTATATTCTATCATTCCTTCACTTCAATACTTTTTCATCCACTTCAGGACTTCAAAATTGGGCCTTTGCTTAGACTGGCTCAAACTGTCACCAGAGGAATTCCACCATCCTATAGAATTCTCCAGTTCATCATCCAAACCAGCAAGCTTCCTGGGAGTTTCAAAATATTCATCATGCATTTGTTAATAATCTATTGTCAGAGACAGGAATATGAAATTACAGGTGACTGAATGCCATTTTCCTGATCATATATAAATTATTTAAGTAACTAAGTCTTTTGGAGAAGACAATGACAACCCACTCCAGTGCTCTTGCCTGGAAAATCCCATGGACGGAGGAGCCTGGTAGGCTGCAGTCCATAGGGTCGTGAAGAGTCGGACACAACTGAGACTTCACTTTCACTTTTCACCTTCATGCACTGGAGAAGGAAATGGCAACTCATTCCAGTGTTCTTGCCTGGAGAATCCCAGGGACGGGGGAGCCTGGTGTCGACACATGACACGGGGGAGCACAGAGTCAGACATGACTGAAGCGACTGAGCAGCAGCACCAGCAGCAGCAACTAAGTCTGTAGCACTCACCACATTAAATATGGGACTTTTTAGATGATTGCTTTTTGTTGGACTCAGTATGAGTTAGCTTTTTTTTTCAAGTGTCTTTCTTCCAGTTCCTATTAGAACTGTCAAACAAGGAAATAAATTCCATTGTTCTCCCAGCATCTACCTGTAGTCTATGAATTTCCTTCGACAAGTCCAGATGCATTTATCAGAGGATAAACAATAGGAAAGACAGACTATTAAAGGTCAAGAGCATGCTTTCTCAATATCCCAAAAGCAAGTGGCCATGTCGAATACCTTTGAGAGTACTTGAGTTATTTTTCTTCTTTAAATATAGCTACACTTTGGAACCCTAGACAGCCAACCTCAGCTATACTTTTCATGCCTAATGTAAACATTATTCCCAAACCATATCGGAGGCAGTAAAGATTTAGATCATTCAATTTCATACTGTGATCTGGAGAAAATTGAAACTAAAATCTATACTTTGGTAAGTTCATGCCAATTGATACAGATAAGGAGATAAATCGACCACAAAGAAATGTAAACACACTCAACATTGCACAAGAACCGATTCTCATGTATCAAACAATGGGGATTGCAATTATTTCCAGACACTTCTTAACAGATTAAAATTTAAAGCACATTTAGTGACAAAAAAGTATCACCATGTTGAATTTCTCTAGTATGTTATCTAAAGTGGAACCATTTCAAAACACCCATAGCTGATCAGGTTTATGACATCTACACTCAGTCATAGAAGCGCTGAGCTCTAGAAAGGCAAAGAAGAAAGCTATTGGTATTTTCTAAGTTGCAGTTCAAAGAAGGCTGCATCATTTAAAAAAATTTTTGTAAAGATCTCTTTTCAAGCTGTTCTGAGGGAGAAAGAAATGAAATGGTCCATCAACTCACATTAACAAACAATGTAAAAATAACTGTTGGATTCATTGGCAGATGGCTCGAATTAGTCAGCAAAAATGAGTTTAGGGCTTAGTAGCAAATTATATTTTGTTAGGAAGATATAACCATAGTGATATGGTGTCATTTTACTTGGTGTTTCTAAGTATAAAAATAGATGATAACATTGGAAACTCGACATAGGTCACTTTGCCCTCTTTTGCTGATGAGGCGTATTTTAAAATTTATATCAACAATTTGTAAGATAAAATTACCAATCTTCCTAAGAGACAATGAACAGAAAATAATTTTACAAACATGCATAAATTCCTAGGATGACTCACTCAGCAAGACTGTGGCTAGCAATAATGTAACCCATGAAGTGCACAAGCTGATAAGGGGTTTTGATTATACTGTAATGCAATTAGACTTTGGCTCCTGCACTGCATCAGCCTCTTTCTTAGTCCATAAAGGCTAACGTTCTCATCTTTCAGAGGGGAGAAGTGGATTTCAGAAGCTATTCCTTCATGATCACTGGGGACTTTTTCAGTTCAGTATATAGTCTATACTGATAGGTGTGTGTACAAATACATTATACTTAATTTATGCTTTTTGAAAGCACGGAGTTTCAACATAGACTTCCTTTAATTTTACAATAACAGTGCCGTACAGTTTATGCTGAATAACATGGACATCATTTATATTGTTATGACACAGTTTTACCATGTTGTCCAAATGTATGATTTATGAACATTAAGACATGGCTAAATCAGAGTTTAAACCATCAACTACACCCCAAAATAAACTAAATTTTAAAAAATTAAAAATAAACTAAATTAAATTTATACGTAGCTATCTGTCTCTACTTATGTGAAGCAAGTTCAAAAAACACTCTTTTTTCCCCCAATGGATAGATATTTGTGAATTCAGTCCCAGCCAGAATGGAAATGGAAAAGTGCAAATGGAAAAGCCAGAATGCAATGGATCCAACCACACCTTAACTCTGAAGATTTTATATTCCAGGGAAAAAACTTTGCTTGTGACATATAGAGCTGAGTAGAAATCTGACACCAGGTTCATTAGAAGCTGGGTTTCTGGCTCAGTAGTATAATGATGTGGCTGTCTTGAAAGTCAAGTCTCTGGATTCCAAGACTGGCAGGATCTCTGGAGACCTGGAGGGGATTCAGTCATTTCTATGATCACCAGAACTGGAAGAATGGAGACACTGATTTTATTCAGCTAGGGGTGGCAGAAAATGAAAATGCAATTCTACTTTATGTCATACGGATGTGAAAACGTGTTATTTAGACTATGGAAACCAAATCTTTTCCATTTGCACTATATACAGAACAAGAAAAATATTCTTTAGAGAATTAAGAATAACATCAAAACTCCCTGAAGCCCAGATTCATTTAATATTGAGGATACTGCATTGTAATACAGAAAAGGATTATTATGATGAATGTGAAATCAACTGTTTTGACAAGCTTACATTAATTTTCATCTTCCCAGGGTGGAATGGGTCAAAGTGTAACTGAAATTAGTAATTTGAGGCTATTACAAAACAGTAAACCAACAGTATTCAAGCAACAAATTTCCCTAGAAATTTCTATGCCATGATAAGGTACACCGTTGTGGTTACTGAGGTCCTGCAACTTCTTTTCAACCAACAGTTGTGAGACCTTCATGGAAGAAACCCAATTAGTCTTCAGTCTCCTCTTTTTATAAAATAGGAACAACTCCTTGAAAACTGCTGACAGGAAAATGGGATTAAAGTAGAAAAATACTTTGCATACAGTCTGATACACATTAAGTGCTCAGTAAATGTTGAGAGTATTGTTTCTTTTTAAAGTTGGAGGAAATAAAATGATAATGTTGGGTACCACAGTGGAATTTATCACCACCAATTTTTCTTTCCCCAAAGTGTTTCTTCTTTGATCAGTGCCAAGCATTTCAAATGAATCTTAGAACACAAAGAACAAAAGCAAGATAAAAAATGAAACAAAATTATTCTTCCATTTTACACTAGGAAAAAAACACTTCTAGCATTGACATTTTGAAGAGAAAGTGTTGAATAAATTGGATACTGTCTAAAAGAAAGAAAAAAGGAAAAAAAGAGGTGATATTCTCATTTAGTCTATACAAGTATGCAATCATGCATTGATTAAGAGTTTTGAGATTCCAAGAATCATACAAACTGGTTTGATCAAAATGATTTATTTTCTACAAAGATATGGGAATGACTGGAATCCAAAGGCAGGAGAGAGGCTGGGCATTAAAAATTAGAAACTCCAACACTGTCAGCAATCTCTAATTGTTTTTTTCTTTTTCTCTGTGGGTCTATTTCTTTGTTCTTAATCCATCTCACTCTTCCTTCTTCATCTTAGGGTCTGTCTCTCTGTTTTTGGTTGCTTCTTTGACCACATTGTTAAAATAATGCTGTCTATAGCTCTCTGGTTTTCAACTTGGAGGCAAATGTCCCCAGGAAACATTATCCTTTATTTATTAATGTCAATACCAAAACTGCCAGGGAAGGACTATGATTGGGTGGTAAGAAGCCCACCCCATGGATCTTTAGAGGACACCAGGCTGTAACTTCTGAGGGAGTCACCTGAAATGGTGGAAAGGTGAAAACGGATCTTTCCCCAAAAGAAAGTTAATACTGGGTTAGTAAAACAGATGTGCACACTTCAGTATACACCCATATCCAAATAAATCACATACACACAGGGATATATGTATGTACTGGTATATATATTATATCATGATTCAATAAATATATATGATAGCTAGACAGACTCTTGGAATACCCCCAATAGATTTGCATTTTAATACTAGTGGGCTAGTTGAGCAAAATATATATATTGATTCTGGTACACAGATGGAACTGTCCTACTAGTATAAAAAAAAGTATATATTGATTCTATAAAACTATGTTAAAAATGCAGAAAATCTGCCAATACAACATTACACATGGTAGTTATCTTTGTTACATTACGGATTTGTCCATGATCACAAATATATTTTGGATAAAGTAAGTGCAATATTCTCATTCTAACTAAGAGAATAAATTCTTTCATGATACAGAGCGACAAATTGGATGATACATGAAGACTGTGTACATATAAAAAGCTAGCTACTTAATGTCAGGTCAGTGAAAAAACAACATAATTTTGGGATCCAAATAAGGTAAGAAAAATCACTAGTACTTTGAGGATCAGTCGTACTTATGTTTAAATGCTTTATGCTATACAACAAATACCATTCTAATATCTTCACATGGAAATATAATATTTACCATAACCCTTCCAAAACCACAAGCTACTTCTTGATCTTTGCTCCTTCCAACCCAACTTGCTCTTCCAACAGTGTCTTCAACTTAAAAAGGAAACTCCCTTATTTTTTTATCTTAGGCAACAAAACAATGGCCTGTTTTCTTACATTCTACATCCAATCCATTACCAAACTACATGTATCTTCAAAACGCATCCTGACTCTCAATACTTCTCTCAGTTTCCATCACAAACACCTACATCTAAGTATCATCATCTCCACCTGGAATATTGCAAGAACTTTTTAACTGATCTCTTGGCTTTCATCTATATACCTCTATAACCTATTTTCAAAAGAAGCCAGTCTTTTTTTTTTTTTTTTTAAATCTGTTGATGTCTGCCTTTTGCTCAAAAGCAGCCAATGCTTCTCTTGTCATTCATACCCACAGTCTCTATGACAGCCTACAAAGCCATACAGAATCTATACCGTCTCCCAAGTCCACCTCCCTTGACTTCTCTGGAGGTGATTATGTAAATCTCCCACTGTTCCCCCTTCAATTACTCCACTCCAACCACACTAGCTACTTGACTGCTTTCTTTTTGTATTTATTTTTAATTGACAAGTAATTGCTTTCCAATGTTGTGTTGATTTCTGCCGCTGCTGTTCTCAGAGACACCAGCACATGGGCGCCAGCGGGCCCTCGTGTTCACTAACCTCTACCTGGCACGCTCTTATCCCCATGTGCTGCAGCCCCTCCTTTCTCCCATTTGCTGCTCAAAGCCTACCCCCTCAGCAAACTCCCCCAAGTTCATCCCATTCAGAGTTCTAGACCTCCAGCTCCTTATTCCTATTCTCTGATGTATCTTTCTATATTGCATTTATTCCCATCTGACTCACTATATATTTTATGCATTTACCTGTTTATTATCAGTATCCCTCTCCCTGGTAGAATGCAAACTCCATGAGAATGAATATTTTGACACTTTTGGTAACTGCTGTATCATTTGTGCCTAGGACTGACTTGACACAAAGTGAAGGCTCAACAAATATGTTTGCATGAATAAACTGATTATTCAGAAAGAAGGGTTTAGTAAAGCTGAAAAACCTGTAATCTAACAAGACACAGAGTGTTGGCGTGGAGACTATTAATAGTACACAGGCACTGGCATTATAAACCATATTTCTCTTACTGCCATGATCAATACATTGCTTCTCATCAAGTGAATGGCCAAGCTAGAATAAATATTATTCCGGGATAAAATGACCAGCTTCACAATCAACAATCTTACATGCATTGCTCAATTCACCTTCCAAGGAATCCTAAGAGCAATATAGGGCCATCTCTGTGGAGTAGGGAATGGCAACCCACTTCAGTATTCTTGCCTGGAGAATTCCATGGACAGAAGTGCCTGGTGGGCTATAGTTCATAGGGTCACAAAGAGTCAGACATGACTGAGCTATTAATGCTTGCTGGCGGTAAAATGGTGTTTTCAAGAACCTCACTCTATTTATTGAGATCGTAACGTGCTGAAAACAGAGCTTCAGGAACAGATACCCAGAAGGACACAGCAAGATTCATGGCTACAAAGAGTCTGAGTGTCTGAGGCTGGCATGTACTGGGAAACGTAGGATGGTATGTTGTAGACAGCACTGGAATGAAATTTGAAAACATCACCAGATGTGATTTTCTGTTGCTCAAGATCACACTTTCATTCAATAGCAGGAGAGAAACAAAAGTGGGTATGGAAGTACAGAAAAGATGCAGCTACTTTTAATTCAGTAATTTTGACTATGGGCTTCCCAGGTGACTCAGCGGTGAAGAATCTGCCTGCCAATGCAGGAGACATGGGTTTGAGCCCCGGGTTGGGAAGATCCCCTGGAGAAGGAAATGGCAACCCACTCCAGGATTCTTGCTTGGGAAATCCCATGGACAGAGGAGTCTGGTGGGCTACAGTCCATGGGGTCACCAAAGGGTCAGACATAAATTAGCGACTAAACAACAGTAACAGTTGGAAATATAGATGTTAATAGTGTTTCTCAAAATATGGTGCTGTGCATTATTATCTAAATGAGAAATGTCATAAATGCATTGAAAAGTGAAAATTCCTGGGCATCACCTCAAACTACTGAATCAGTGTGTATGAGTTAGGGAAGGACTTAAGAATGTACATATTAATAAAGCCCTCCAGGTGATTCACATCTATTCTAAGGTTTAACAACTGCAGAGCTAAGGGAAAATGTGATGCTTAAACTAAAACAAACCATCCTCTAAATCATTTAGTAATAACTGAAAAATTCCTTTGGGGGAAGGAAGTGAAAGAAGAGTCTCAGGAAGAGCGCTTGGACATTTCTACTCTTGGTAAAAGCTTTGTATTACATGTACTTCAACAACTTTTACAATGCAGGTCAAGACCAGAAGTTGATGGTTGAATTTGGCATTTTAAGTGCTAAAGAGAATTGCCTTGGTTATGAAAATCAGCTAAGAACCTAAGTTGTTTAGTCCATGCCCCAAGGTAAAAGGCTCAGTCAATTTTGTAAGAGCTATATTTTCACAAAAAGGCATCAGATTTATCTCTGTGATAGTATGTAATGCTAGAACAAAACAGATTTTTAGTTACTACCTCTGAGAAATTATTTGTAAAGCCTTCACAATAAATATTATATCTTATTCAAAAATATAGGGTAATTTTAAAGGATTGCTTATAGCAGCCACTTTACAAAATATCACAAAGGAATTGCGGGGGGTGGGGGGTGTTTTAACTAATAGAATCTTGAGCATTGTAATGTCTAGGAATAAAATAATTCTGAAAGTGGAAAATTTTTTTAGTATACAGATACTATTGATAATATACTGCTCATATGCACAATTACTACTGTTAAAAAATCTGTGAAGTAAATTACAATTAAGCTAAAATATGTCTCCATTTGGTCTGTTTATACATGAGTCTTCTGCTTGCTAGGAACTGACAATTCATCTGGTAGCTTTCTCCTAACTTTGCCTACCATTTTATAACAGGAGGTACACAAAGGAAAAATCACTTGAATTTAAGTCAGTTGAACTTTAAACATTGCTGATTTCCAGATTATAACTGGGGGCTGACAAAGTACGACCTGTATGCCAAGTTTGGGCCACAGTTTGTTTTTTACTGCTGGCAACCTAAAAATGGTTTTTATGTTCATGAAGAATTACAAAGAAAAACAAAGAATATGCAACAGAGATCTCAGATGTCTCCCAAACCCTAAAATATCTACCATATGGCTGGCCCTTTGCAATAAACGTTTAGTGACCTCTTTATTATATGAAAATCCTAAAAAAATCTAGTGATTAAGTCAATTTCTCTGCTTTCCATGAACAAGTCTGAGAAGGACTCATTTTGGAATGCAGACGACTGACGTAACAGACTAAAACTAACACAAAGTCAGGCAGTAAATCAGAAGAAATACACGATATAGTAAGAAAAAAGGAAGAGCCTAAATCAGTATAGTGGAAAGTTGAAGGACCATTTAGTGACAAACACAGACAATTCAAAATTCCAATGAGTTGGAAGTACCGGTATATTACTAAGACTATAATAATTGATATTAATGATAATAATATATAGTAAAAAAAAAATCTGTGACTACAAGATTAGTAGTATGGCTTATAAAGAATATGTTTAAGTCTGTAATGAACTCTATAATGGTAGGGGTTACATCTGTATAATACCTACTCAATCATGTTTGCTGAGCAAATGAAACAAGAGAGCTTCACCTTTTCACTCTAGTAAAGAAACTGGTATTCAAAGGGCGACTTCCATAATGTGGCACCAACTCCCCGACTGACATATAAGACATATACTGACATATAAGACAGCATTGTACATGAATACACACCTCTTGCTCCTCAGTCCAGCATCCTTTGTCTTTATTGGGACGGTTTATAATGTCAGTCACCCAAAGCCTTCCAGTTTTCTCCAATAGGCTTTTTACTTCTGTCTTTGTATAACTTTTGAGAAAATAAAAAGCAAACAAAATACACACACACACACACACACACACAATATTGTCCCTTCTTCTGTATCTCCTTATTATGTGTTCAGTTCAGTCGCTCAGCCGAGTCCGACTCTTTGCGACCCTATGAATCACAGCAGTAACCCCCCAAATTTCTCAGTTTTGTCTACAGTAACCTTATATTGCCTAATGTCAAAATGTTTTAACAGATGATAGAAAATCCTCTCTCGAACCCCTGGCTCAGGCACAGGGAAGAATCTGTGCTAGTTGGGTAACAGTTAGGGATTTCTGAAGTTTTCTTAAGGGCCTAGGATACCTAAGAAAAAGAAATATGAACATGGGAGACTTCTCATTGTGGCATAAAATTCTGCTCAAAATGATACAAGCTAAAAAAAAAAAAAAAGAAATGATACAAGCTATACAATAAATTAAAACTAAAACTGGCTCCTCCCACATTTAAAAATATATTTCAATGTTTAATCCTATCACTTTTTTCTTACCACTCTCTTTTGTAATACTTGAAAACCTTTCAGTCACAGTACAAAATAACAATTATTAGAATCAGAAGGCACAGGGATTTAATTGGATCACACAGAACTTGAAAGGTCATAAATTACTATTGTACCATTTGGATGCTTTCCAAGATATGGGAAATGACACTGTTTTTTAGTTAGTAAAATAGGGGGAAAAATTGCCTAAAATTTCAAAAGGAGTTAAGTAATCAAAATTAAAGAGTTTCCTCATACAAGGTTGTCTTGTGCAATTTTTAAAAAGTACTTGTGCAATTTTTAAAAAGCATATTTACCATATTTACATAATGCATTCAAACATAAATGGCATTTAAATAACACTACAATGGGTATTATAAGTAGATTATCTACCACCAATACTTTTGAAAGAGGCTAAAAAATGTGTTAAATAACTTTCCTTACTATCCAATGTGTTTACAATCTTAATTACTAGCAACAAACAAAAGAAAAATGAAATGAATGTTTCAATAACTTCCAATTAAATGAATAGTTTTCAGCTGTGTCTGTCTTAGCAAAGAATCAAGAGAAAAGAGTGTGTGTAAAATACTCTAAATAAAACTGTATGTATTCATTATTTGCATTAACTACAGAAATGCTCTGGGAGTGACTGAACACGACAAATTATATTTCTATTATCAGATGACATAGTAAAAAAAAAAAAAAGCTAGACTGGTGACTAGAGCCTTGATCTCCTGGGATCTTCTACTAATTAGGAATATGATTTTAGGAGTCACTTCAACTTTGGAGCCTGTGGTACAGATTCACCCACTGTTAACTTGTGTGTGAATTCCTATTATATAGGCTGTATGTTTAGGTTCTAGCATTTTGTATCAAGATATATAGTCATATGGGACTATAAAATGGCCATCAAAATAGACAGCCTCTTCTTATTAAACACACATTAGATTATATTTCCTGTTTATGTGGCAATTATGGGTGACCATTAGACTGAGCTTTAGACAATGGAATATGAGTGAATATGATATATGCCCACAAAATTCTCCCCTTTCTCCCTAGCTGGCGAGGAGATGACCATGGCAATCTGGAAAGCTAGGAACTGAAGACTGTGTGATGTAGGGCTCCCTTATGAAACCATTCACCCACCTGAGATCACAACCTGATCTTAACTCACTGAAACTTTCAGTACTTTTGTTTTAACAGATAGCACTGTCTTAACTGGTATCCAATTTTGCTCAAGCTGCCACAACTAAACTTCACAGACCTGGTAGTTCATAAACAGTAGAAATTCATCTCTCACAGTTCCAGAAGCTGAAGTCCAAGACCAAGGTCCTAGCATGGGTGCATTTTGGTGAGGGTCCTCTTCTTGGCTCAAAGCTGGCCCTTTCTCAGGGTGTCCTCATATGGTAGAAAAAGGTTAGGGTTCTTCCTGAAGCTTGTTATTTTTTTTTTTGACTATGTGGGCTCTTCATTGCATCACACAGGCTTAGTTGCCCCATGGCATGTGGGATCAAACATACATGCTCCACACTGGAAGGCAGATTCTTCAACACTGGGCCACCAGGGAAATCCCAGGAGCTTATTTTATAAAAGCACTAATCCTGTGCCTGCAGGCCCCACTCTCCCAACCAAATCACCTCTCAAAGACCCACCTACTAACATTATCACCCTCAGGTGTTAGGGTTGCAACATGAGGATTAGTGGGTGCATGGTGGCAGAGACACACATTTTTAGACTAAAGTAACTCATACAATTATACTTAGAAAGGCATCTTGTGTCACTGGAGACTGAGGATGCCGTTCATCGTACCAATTATGGAGAACATTGAGTTCTATAACTGGATTTCAGAAATGCAAGGAAGAACATCTGGTTCACTACAGACCAGGAGTCATACCATTTTTCTGGCTGGTAAGATGAAACTTGCCATATGGTAGAGCCACAAGCTAGATAAACCACCTAGGACACCACTATCATTTGCAGGCTAGAGCTTATTTAGGTAATAAAGATTCTGGGTCAGGGTCAGAGTAAGGCAGCCGCAGTAGAAGTGGAACATCTACACTTTCTAAATTAAACTATATAACACTAGCATTCATTTCCTTTCTGCTGTCTCTTGATATTTATTAGTGCACTAATCCTGACTTTCAACTCCATTCAGGTGTCTAAGAGTATCAAGAAGAGATTTGTGGCCACTCAGTTTTACTTTCATGTACATCCTACAATTCAATAATTCAATAGAATAAAATGTAACATTCTAGGCATGGGAGGAAATTTACGGTACAATAAGGCAAGGAAATTGGTCAAAATGAATAATTTTATGGATAGAGACAAGACAATTTTAAGTAAACAGTGTAAGTTTACTGAGCTCTCAAAAATTAAGGAGAATATATATGTGCTGTTTCAAAAGTTTTGCTCTACTAACGTATATTCACTCAATGTAGTCAGGCAAGGACTACAAATACTGATCTTCAACAGGTCTAATCTATCATCTAAAAGTACTTTAGATTATTGTTGCAAGCAATGCATTGAAATGAATGTTTGTTTGGAAGCAAAGAATTAAATTGGAATCAAAATGAGGAAAGAAGGATGGGTGGTATGCCTATGATTGATGTTGAAGCTGAAACTCCAATACTTGGGCCACCTCATGCAAAGAGTTGACTCATTTGAAAAGACCTTGATGCTGGGAAAGATTGAGGGCAGGAGGAGAAGGGGACGACAGAGGATGAGATGGTTGGATGGCATCACTGACTCGATGGGCATGGGTTTGGGTAAACTCCAGGAGTTGCTGATGGACAGGGAGGGCTGGCGTGCTGCGATTCATGGGGTCACAAAGAGTCAGACTCAACTGAGGGAATGAACAGAACTGAACTGAACCTCTCATGGTTCTACCAGGTAAACAAAATGTGAGGATGAGGAGGGATAAAAGTGAAATATAAACTATGCTGAAAATAGGTGGGATTAGTAAAGTGGAGATACAGTTCAAAGGCTATGTTTGCTTTTTTTTTCTTTTCTTTTCCCTTTTTGAAGACCAAGAGTTTATTCTTGGTTAGTTTGTTAGTCACAGGGCTAACCACACACTTCACTGAGATGGGTGATAGCACAGCAAAACTGCCAGATACAAATCTAATCTGCTGGTCTAACCTGACTGCAAACTTTTCTTTCCTCATAGAACTCAAGAGAAATGAGACTATTCTTTTTGAAATGAAACAATTCCTTTACCAAAAGAAAAACATCCACAGAAATATTTAAATTTGCATTTTAGTTGAAGCTGTTAGTTCCCTAGCTTACCACAAATAGAATCAGTACATATGGGCTCTGAGTGCTATTCAACATGGCTCTGCGTCATGAGGGCAGGAAACTCTTCAGTGTAGTTAGAGGACTCTAAGTTACAAACTGGTATATTAGATCATCAGCTTTTTCAAAAAATAGGAATGCCTAAGCTCCACTAATTCACAAACAAGTTAATATTCTATTGCTCTACTGCCCAGGCCAAGGGACAATATAGGAGAAGCTCTAAATTCAATGAAGATGACACTTTTCTTCTACAATTTTAAAGATATCTATGAAAAGTCTAAATTTTGTTATGAAACAGTTTTAAACAAAATGAAACAGATACTCAAATCTTCCCAGGAGTCTAAGACAGAGCAAGTTGTTATGGTATATGTAGGCTCACGTGGTTCTGAATGGAGTTGTGTTTCCATTGGCTAAATGAATTCCAGTGCTCACTTATTGCTGAGGGCACCATGGATGGGATTACACATTTGGACATAAATCTTAATTATAGTATACTGACTGTGTTGTCACTGTACACAAGCTTTTAACCACATTACTCAGGAAATAATATGAAGCCAAAAATTAGCTGTCAGTACAATGATAACTCTATCAGATCAGAGGTGAACAGAGGACTGTTTCTATTTTTCTAGCTCAGTCAGATGTGTAAGCACCACTTCTCCAGAGGTGATATGGGTGCTTGAACACTGTCAAAGGAGCTAATAGAGAAACATATCTTGGAAATTTCTCATCTGGCTGAGATCCTCTCAGACAATAAAAGAAACACCTGATTTATCTCTGTATATCTGTTTATCTAGTAAAGGGACCTGATATAATATGTTGGTGCAAAAGTAATTATGGTTGTGCATTGTTGAACTTTGCCATTGATACTGGAATACATTCTTAAGTAAATATGGTTATGTTATATATCATCTTAATGCACATTTCTTGCTTCATTTTTTTTTTTTTTTTTGCTAATAAATTTTTACTTGCTGTTTATTTTATATGTATTTTAGGCTATGGAATTGATGTTAGACCAAAAGCAAATTTGAATAATTTTCTTATTGGAGGGGTCATAAAGCAGTGGAGACAACTGACAACATCAACAATGCATTTGGTCAAGGAATTGCTAATGAACGTGCAGTGCAGTGGTGGGTCAAGAGGTTTTGCCAAGGAGACAAGAGCCTTGAAGATGAGGACCCTAGTGGACAGCCATTGGAAGTTGACAATGATCAACTGAGAATAATCATCAAAGTTGATCCTCTTAACAACTACATGAGAAGTTGCCTAAAACAATGCCAACCATTCTACAGTCATTTGGCATTTAAAGAAAATTGGAAAGGTGAAAAAGCTTGATAAGTGGATGCCTCATGAACTGATCAAAAAAAAAAAGTCATCGTTTTGATGTGTCTTCTCCTCTTTTTCTTTGCAATAATGATCCATTTCTCAATTGCACTGTGATGTGCAATGAAAAGTGGATCTCATATGACAGTAGGTGATGACTAGCTCAGTGGTTGGACCATGAGGAGGTCCAAAGCACTTTCCAAAGCCAAACTTGCACCAAAAAAGGGTCATGGCCAATATTTGGTAGCCTGCTGCCTGTCTGATCCAGGCAGCTGGATAGTTATAGTTATTTGAGTCCTGGCGAAACCATTACATCTGAGAAGTATGCTTAGCAAATTGATAAGACAAACCAAAATCTGCAATAACAGTAGTCAGCATTGGCCAACAGAATGGGCCCAATTTTTCTCCATGACAATGCCCGACCACACGTCACCCAACCAATGCTTCAAAAGTTGAACAAATTGGGTTACAAAGTTTTGCCTAATCTATGATATTCACCTGACCTCTCACCAACTGACTACCACTTTTTCAAGCATCTTGACAACCTTTTGTGGGGAAAATGCTTCCACAACCAGCAGGACATAGAAAATGCTTTCGGAGAGTTTGTCAAATCGTGAAGTATGGATTTTAATGCTACAGAAATAAACTTATTTCTTGTTGGCAAAAGTGTGTTGATTGTAACTATCCCCAGTGTGATTAACAAAGATGTTTGAACCCAGTCATAGTGATTTAAAATTCAGGGTTTGAAACCGTAATTACCTTTGTACCAACCCAACAGAAAGAGTCCAATAACTATTTCTGAGTAATAAACTAGTCATTCCATAATCATTTAAGAATTCATATAGTAATTGTACAATATACAAAAAGAGCTTTCTACTTCTCATATCGTTTTGGGAACTGGTAATCTGGTAATGAGCCTATCCTCCTGGTTAAATCCTCCAAAATCTACTTCTATGTACTTGATAGAATAAACTATAAATATAGGTGAACTGGAGAAGGCAATGGCACCCCACTCCAGTACTCTTGCCTGGAAAATCCCATGGATGGAGGAGCCTGATAGGCTGCAGTCCATGGGGTCGCTGAGTCGGACATGACTGAGCGACTTCACTTTCACTTTTCACTTTCATTCACTGAAGGAAATGGCAACCCACTCCAGTGTTCTTGCCTTGAGAATCCCAGGCTCGGGGGAGCCTGGGGGGCTGCCGTCTATGGGGTCGCACAGAGTCGGACACGACTGAAGCGACTTAACAGCAGCATAGGTGAATAAGTAAGAATGTGCATGCACTGGAAAACAAAGGAATTTTGTTGATAACAACATCTTTATATGCAATATACATTTGTTGTTCAGTTGTTCAGCCCTGTTCAACTCCTTGGGACTCCACGGACTGCGGTACACCGGGCTTCCCTATCCTTCACCATCTCCCAGAGTTTGCTCAAATTTATGTTCATGGAGTCAGTGATGTCACCCAGCCATTTCTGTCATCCCCTTCTCTTCCTGCCTTCAATCTTTCCCAGCATCAGGGTCTTTTCTAATGAATCTTCTCTTCCCATCAGGTGGTCAAAGTATTGGAGCTTCAGCTTCAGCATCAGTCCTTCCAATGAATATATAGGGTTGATTTCCTTTAGGATTGACTGGTTTGATCTCCTTGCACTGTAAGCGACTCTCAATGGTCTTCTCCAACACCACAGTGCAAAAGCATCAATTCTTCCGCACTCAGCTTTCAGTGCTTTGGGCTTCCCTGGTAGCTTAGCTGGTAAAAGACTCCGCCTGCAATGCGGGAGACCTGGATTTGATCCCTGGGTTGGGAAGATCCCCTGGAGAATGGAAAGGCTAACCACTCTGATATTTTGGCCTGGAGAATTACAGTCCATGGGGTCACAAATAGTCAGACAAGACTGAGTGACTTTCACTTTCAGCCTTCTTTATGGTCCAATTCTCACATCCATGAATGACTACTGGAAAAACCTTAACTTTGACTATACTGACTTTTGTTGGCAAAGTAATGTCTCTGGATTATACATAATTTCATGTAATCTTAGAAAAAATGATTTCAAAAAGAGAAGGGTTTTCAACAGAAAATATTTTCACCAAAGTTTGCAAACTTGAAGCTTTCCTCTTACTTCTCTGATATGTTCTAATGATCTGATGCATTCCTAATGAAGTGTATGCATGTCTTTCTCTGGCTTCCATTCAGGCATCAGAAAGTCCCATATACTGTGTATCTCACATCTCTCTCAGACTTCTTCCCCAAATTCCTTTTTCTTATGCGCAGCTTACTTTAACTAGGTGTTAAAACAATATGATTTTGCTAACATCCATTAAAGTGAGCAAAATTATTTAATAATATGGTAATTTTCCAAGAAGCATATGTTCTTTTTCAGGATAGTTGCTTACTCACCATGTATAGGTCTAATCAGAAAGTTTTAGGAATAATGACAAGTATACTTGGAGGCAGCCCTATGAACATGAGGTAACTTCTCTTGCTCTGACTTAATCTAGTCCTAGTTTTCAAATGACCCATGTGCTTCTCATTTCTATTAATTTTGTGAAAAATGCTTTTAAAAAGATACTAGCTTAATATGAATTATAGATTCACTATGCACTGCATTAAAAATATCCAAAGTATATGCATATAGCTTTAATTCAACCTCTGTCAAGAATAGATTTTCTAGAGAACATACACACACAGACACACACATCACACACAATGAATAATATGCATTTGTAAACTATCTTTATGAAATGTGAGCATGCCAGTTATTCCCAGCAAATGAATTTAATTACTTTATACAGTATAGCCCTTCTCAAACCAAATTACTTAGAGAAGATGAGAGCTTTAGAGCTCTAGTCATGGAATTAGTGTGCCTTCTTGCATTTTTAAAATACATCTGTGAGGACTCACACGGAAAACACTCACACCAGGAGGAAGCAGTCCAGAGACCTTCCACTCCTTACAAGTACACAGGGGTCTTGTGTTTCCCACCAGTTTTAACAAACTACACTTCACAGATACTCCGTCCCTCTTTCTTCTTCCTCTGTTATATTTTTCCACCCTTTTCTAATGCATAACTATCTCCTGTGTGCCTACTGTGCTGAGCCTGTGTTGAGCTTGAGGGATATTCACAAGAAGGTACATGCCATGTTCCATGTCTCTTGAGCAGGTATAGACCAGGACACTGAAAACTGTCCATTGCAGCTTGAACCATTAATAGGTTATGAGAGCAATTTACAGAATAACCACTGTTCAAAAGAAGTTTGAGTCACAGTGCATATATGCATAGTAGGTTGCAGAGTGAAATATATTACTCTGGATCATAGGATAAGAGTTTAGAAAGCACTTTAATTAAGGAAATGAGATCCAGTTGCAGTCTTCATAAGAGTAAATCCTACTTCACCATCAAACCCAAATAATGCCCCTCTTTATGATCCAATATAGTGACTACTAGCTTTCCTTTGCTATGGATAAACATTCCATAATATAATTTTTGCTAGTTCATGTGACTAGTTTACTCATTACCTATTCTTATACTGTTACTTTAACCACACACTAATCTTAATAAAGTTTAAACAAAAAGAGTATATCACATAGCTTACTGTATTCATGAGTAGATCATAAAAATGATACCTTGAATTATAGAGAGAGCTGACCTCAATAAGAGACTTAAGATCTCACAGGATCAACAACTTTGCTTCTTTGCTACTTGGGTTGTTTGAATAAAAGATAATAAAATACAAATTAAAAATGAAATAGATTATAATAAATACATATATAGCCTCAGTCCAAACAATGATGCGTGACTCTGACCTAAGAATACGAATCTTTATCATACATTTTCTTTCAAGAAATTTAACTAAAAATACCTTGGGAGGGGGGTTCAGGATGGGGAACACATGAAAATCCATGGCTGATTCATGTCAATGTATGGCAAAAACCACTACAACACTGTAAAGTAATTAGCCTCCAATTAATAAAAATAAATGGAAAAAAATACCTTGTTGCATATATATCAAGCACTATGTGCACATAAACTAACTACAAACAAACAGCAAGATTTTCTCAGCAAACTCAAATAGTAACTCCATTTTCCCCATCTTGGAGAAGTGGAATTTTAGTTATTTTCTACATTGGCTATGAGAATCAGTACCCATTTGCTTTGCTATTTAGCCCTATGACTGGGTTTCCATGCAGCTCTTGAATCTTGGAATTGGGCTGGAATTCCATTGAAAAGTTTGTCTTGGCATAATCCCCATTCCTTGTTTCTACTGTACTTGATTTCACCTTTTTGAATGCTTGAGTTTTGTGTGCCTATCTCATTCCCCTTTCTGATATGAGACAATGTCATTAAAATCTCCATTGCTTTTTCTGTCTCAAAGAGAGGCAATCCTACCCCCACAGAATCCTCCAATATCTTTACTGCCTGTCTGATTCTTCAACCCCTACCTTCTTTTCAAGTCTTTAACTGTTGTTAAAAAAAATAAAAGACAAAATAGGTTTATAATGGCTATTTCTAACTATCACCATCAGTATTCTATACTCTGGGCTACACTTGTGGAAATGCTAGTTCCTATGATAGTTCTGTGATTTAGAAACTTAAGATTATAGCTTTTTTCTGAAACAATATTTTAAAATATTCAGTGATGTAATTCTCTTCAACTTCTAACGCTGTTTTTGTTCAGGCACTCAGTCGTGTCCAACTCTTTGCAACCCCATGGACTGCAGCACGCCAGGCTTCCGTGGCCTTCACTGTCTCCCAGAGTTTGAGCAAACTCATGTCCACTGAGTCAGTGATGCCATCCAGCCCTCTCACCCTCTGTCCCTTCAATATGGCTCCCAAGAGACAACACTTATGGTTATTTAAACATGTAATTAATAACAATATCTTGTATAGGCCAGAAGTGCTTTCCAGGCAGCTCAGTGGTGAAGAATCCGCCTGACAATGCAGGAGACACAGTTTCAATTTCTGGGTTGGGAAGATCCCCTGGAGAAGGAAATGGAAACCCACTCCAGTATTCTCACTGGGAAATCCCATGGACAGAGGAGCCTGGCAGGCTACAGTCCATGGAGTTGCAAAAGAGTCGGACATGACTTAGCGACTAAACAACAACAATAATAGGCAAGAAGTAGAACTCATGTATCAGGACATCCGGAGTTAATTTGACATACGAGCAGCATGTACACAGATCTGAGCAAATACTAAGAATTTACTCGACAATGTGATTGTCATCAGAACATTCAGTCCTGTTGCTCGTGAACCAGATGTGCTTTGCTTTGACATCGAGAGGGAGGACTCAGGAGAAATTTCAAGGCCTCATGGAGTAGCCAAAGTTTTGAGGATAGAGTTCACACAAGGACAGCACTTTGTCAGAATTTAATATCTGGTGAACAAGTTGGTCGCCAACCTGATATTAGTAATCTTCCAGCCAGTGTGGGAGTCTGTCTTCCTAGCAGTGAAGTTACGTGTACTCTGCCACAATAAATAGCCCTGCTGAACTGTCTTTTTCTGTGAAGTATTCCTGACACTGTTTAGGTGAGTGCTCTGAAGACGACTCTGATTTTTATTTGTCCCATTTGCATTTAAATTAAGGTGCAGTGCAGTATTCTTTAACTCTTACTTTTATCATGAGAGTTTTTATAGGTAAAACTGTGTTCCCCCAAAGATACATTTAAGTCCAAAGCCTGGTGCCTTTAAACGTGACTTTACTAGGAAATATGGTCTTTGCAGGTATAAACAAGTGAGGTCACAGTGGAACACAGCAGACCCTATATCCAATCTGACTTGAGTCCTTATAAGATAAAGAGGAGAAACAGACTCACAGGAGGAACACCATGCAACAGTGGAGACAGAGGTTGCAGTGAGGCACCTCCAAGCCACGGACACCAAGGACTGCCAGTAACATCAGAAGCTAAGAATAATACACGGAATGGATTCTTCTCTAAAGTCTTCAAGGAGAACATAAGCTCAGTGACACCGATTTCAGACTGTTTGCCTTTAAGACCATGAGATGATCAATAGTTGTTTTGAGGCACGCTGTTTATGGTAATTTGTTGTGGTAGCCATAGGACACTGACGCAGGTGTGTGTTTATACAAGACACCAATCGTATCTGCTCTTCCCATTGATCTGTATGGTTCTGCATGTGTGAGAAAGTGAGGATGACGCTGTTATTCTGCAGAAATTCAGAATTTTGACCACCTTTATAGCTGTGTTGACAAGAGACTGGGGACTAAAATGGCCTCTAGAGAGAGGACTGAATGGGAAAGAAAGAGAGAAACACACATACCTCTACAATGAAGAAAGAGAATGGGGACTTCCCTGGTGGTCCAACGGCTCCCCATGCAGGAAGCCCAATTTGATCCCTGGTCCAGGAACTAGATACCACATGGTGCAACTAAGAGTTCATATGCTGCAACTAAAGATCCCATGCACTGTAACCAGATCCAGTGTGGCAAAACAAACAAACATATATATATATATATGCTTTTTTTTTTTTTTTTTTTTTTTTTTAAGAAAGAAAGAGAAGCAATGAAGAAATCAAGCGAAGTTAGGTTTCTTCCCTTTTGGGGGTAACAATTAGACAGTCACCTATGCTTTGCTTTTGCTGAGACTTCGAAGCTTAGAAAGTGTAGTGATTGCATCTGCGACACTTTGTGATCTTACAAGAATTTAACCTAGGGTCAGGCAGCAGAGGTTGCGAGCAGCAGCTCCACAGTGCCTCTAAGCCTTTGTCTTCTCTCTAATCCCAAAGTTAATCTTGGTTATGCATCGTGCAGGTCAATGCCAGGTCATATAGAAACTGAAGCCTACATTTGCAGAAGAAAATCACTCTCATGAGCTTTCATTTTATTGTATTCTTTATTATTCGCCTAGAAAAGTTCCCCTTGGTACAATCTCCCTAATAGCTCCAAGTTATCTACTTCCTGATCTACAAAATCTAAACTGGCTCCATGCCTATTTAAAATGACACTTTCTTCTTCGTCGTCCATCTCAAACTTCTTCCAGCTCATTTTCTAAGCTAAGAAAAGCTCCCTGACTTATTGCCCCTGCAGTAACAACTAAAATATCTCCCACAAAAATTTCATTAAATAAAGTATACAAAATTATCCCATGTATATATTTTAGATCTATTATCTTTCATTTAAATTTCTATGTATGTGAGTCTATGCTCATTTTACCCTTACACATAATATAAATACATATAGCATATATATTTAAAATATAGACTTGAATTATGAATCCAGAATTTAAGATGTCACTAATCCTATCATCAACACCCTCACTGAGAAGTTTCCGGTAAATCAATGCTTATACAGCATATTGAGAAAGGCCACAAATTTAAAAAGTGCAGTTACTGGCCATGATGTGGCATAATACCACACTGCTGAACACATTCTCTACACACAATACTATTTAATTATATTTACTGTGTCAAAGAGATGTGTCTGTATCTACTGAGACACAGAATGCAAATCCTACCCTGGGTTACAGAGCTAGCAAGAGGAAAAACTGGAATATGAATTCAAGTCTGTATTACCGAATATCTGAGTCTTCCTATATTTCCATACACATACACACACACACATCCCAAAGATTAAAAACACTGACTCACATTAAAAGCATTAAAAACACTGGATTCACATTGTAGCTCTATACATTATCTATGTCTCCTTGGTCAAGTTAATCTTTTTTCTGATGACATATTTTAACTTATTTATTGGAGTATAGTTGATTTACAATCTTGTGCCAGTTTCAGGTATATGGCATTAAAAGAACACATCATTCTTTTAGAAAAAGCTGAACTATTTAAACTAAAAATGCCACGATCTACATACCTGATCAAAAAATGTCATATGAAAATGCTTGCTTTGTAAGGTATAGTAGTGTAATGGAAAATGAAGAAAATTTTGTGATTTTGTATCCAAACTTTACCATTTAGTAATTGTGTGGTAATAAACAACTTACCCACCCTACCTATGACTCAGTCCCTTCCCCTGTAAAACAGAAACAACATCCATCCTCACAAGGCTCACAATGGTTTTAAAACTCAAACGCAACATTGATTTCTTAATTTTGAATGTGCTGTAGTTCTGAAGTGCAAAGTTATCATTATGTTTGCGTGTATGCACACTAAATGCTAATTATTGTAGACATATAAAATTATTAGAAGCAAAATTAAATGCTTCCCAATAAATAGATACAAACCAAATAGCACCTTATATTCAGAGGTAGCTGAGTATGAGCGTGATTTGTGAAGTGCATACTTACTTTGTCCCTCTTAGTCATTAGAGAAGAAAAGCTTCATTCACTGTGACTCTGTGAGAAAGTTCTTCCTATCTCTGTCTATTCCAAGATATGTACAATTGGGAAAGGTGAAAAGAAGAAATCATTCCAGAATAATCACCTTCCATATTCTAGCCAGTGTGTCTCCAGAAACATTCCCACCAGGAAAGCCCAATTAGAAAAATCATCAAGGCATTATCAACTTTATAAGACATTAAAAATATGAATGAATTTAATAATTGACCATGATTCCTTGGCCCCCTTTAAATTAGCATCCATCATCTACAGAGACACATTGCGCGTCCATGGTTTGTGAACAAAAAGGCTCACATCCTTTAGCACTTTACCATTCATTTGCCACACTTTTTTTAAAGAAATAAACATCACACACCAAGAAGTAATTCTTCATATGTAGTCATCAGTTAATATCTGTTCATTAGCTAAGCAATAGGAAATTGCTTATAAAGAATCAATAACTTAAATGACAGTGGCACTACTTGAAAACATTGCTGAAAATTTATGAGAAAAAGAGACAAAAATAGTTACAGCAATGACAATATGTGTTCACCTTTATGAGTGTTTACTATGTGTCAGACACTGTGGCATGCAACCTTTGGCTGCATCAATTCAATTTAGTGGTTAAAAGAACTTAAATGTTGCTATTTACTTAGTGAAACATAATTAGATAAATAGAATTTCAAGACTTAACAATGGCATAAGTTTACCTAGAGAGTTAATGGTAGAACTACATTTTCATCACAGATGAACCAACTCCAGAATTTTTCCTCTTAACCACTTCAGCTTACTGTGTCTAGCTGTCTCTATTGCTCTTTTTCATAAATTAGATGATAATCATTCCTACGTTGATAATTAACAAAGCTGTAAATAATATTAGATATTTATAGCATTATTTTAACTATCATACTATGTTCCTAAAGGAAATCAACCTTGAATATTCACTGGGAAGACTGATGCTAAAGCTGAAGCTCCAATACTTTGGCCACCTGATGCAAAGCGCAGATTCATTTGGCAAAGACCAAAGGCAAAAGGAGATGGGGGTGACAGAGGATGGGATGGTTAGATAGCATCACCAACTCAATGGACATGAGTGTGAGGAAACCCGGGAGATAGTGGAGGACAGAGGAGCCTCGCATGCTGCCGTCCATGCGATCACAAAGAGTTGGACACAACTTAGCGACTGACCAACAATAATAAAATCACTACTATTCGTAACAGGAAGTTTTTGATTTGAAATAACTGTAACTAACACTTACTTTTATTTTTAGTCACCTGAAGATATCTTTAATAGGTTTGGTTTGGAGCAATGACTAAATCTATCACATTATACTTTGACCCTCTAGAAACCATATATAATTTCAGGGTTTCAGGAAAAGTTTTTTTCTATTACTGAAAGATAATGTTCTGGATAAGGAGTGCATAGAAAAAAGTTTCCTGCAATTGCAATAAAGAACATCTTCCTAAAAGAAAAAAATATATTTCCCCTAGTCAGTTCATCTTCTTATTTTCCCACATTCTTAATTTCAGCTATCCCAAGATGAATACAGTTAAAGTGGCTTTGGGGAAGGGAAGCCTTAGACACAAGTTTTAGATTACTTCTCCCCATCCCAGTTGGTGAAATGGAACATGTTATATTGGCTACAATTGTTCTGTTAACTCGCTGGGAGGGAGAAGCCATTGATTCAGCCAGATTCTTCTAGCCTCAATTGTTCCCCAGGGTAAAAAACAGGCACTTTGAGAAAATCATTCACTCCTTTCAGACCTCCTGGGAAGTTTGCAAGAACTGCTCCACTGTCCTAAATGGTACCCTAGTTAGCCCTGAAAATACATGTACCTAACAAAGTACCCCACTCACTTTTCAGATGTAGCTAATACTTTAGAGGGAGCCTCTAATTTAATATTTTATTATGAATTTCTCTTGGTGGTTCACTTCACAGCTCTTCAGTTGCTATAGCTATAAAATGATCTAGATTAGCATAAAGTATCCCAAGACAACAATGTAAAGAACCCTAAAACATTTTCCACAATGGTGTAATTCCTTACACTATGAAACATGGAAATACAGTCACTTGAGTGTCTGATGCCTTTCAAAAGTATTATTGTAAGAACTTTGCTTTTATTGTAGGAAAAGAACAAAAAACTCATAGTTAACTTGTAGTCTAGTAGCTGACAAAGTGAAAAGGGACTCAACACCAGAATCAATTAACATATTACATCTTTATTGAAGTGTAGAAGTATGATACCAAGGTTTATATAAATCTCATCATATTTCCAGTGGAAGGACAGCAATTTCAACATCTTACATGGATGTCCATGTTATATTTTCACGGCAGGAAAAACCGTAACCGGCAAATTTGATACGTAGTGCTTAATGTGTTCTTGACTATCTAGATACCTTAATATTCATTCCTTATCAGACACTTCATTCTCTTACAAATTCTCATTTATACACTCCTCAAAATCTTTATTGCCAGCTTGACTTTCTGACATATAACATTTTCTTACTGGTTCTTTCTTCATTTCCTTTCAATTTTCTTCTCTCTTTAATCACATGTAAGTACAGACTTATTCATTTTTCTCCAGTTGTTCCTTCAGTAAAGCTGGTTAATTACTACAAGCTATGCAGCATGTATGTTATGGAGGCCTACATTTCTTATTTTCTTTACATCTTCAGAGAAAAATCACAGGGAAGTAGAGTAGAGCTAAATTCCCATGAATAAGTCTTTACGTTCACATGTCTGCCCAGCGATTTATATTTGGTATCCAAGCCACAGTAAAATGGACATAAATAACTGAAATAGCTTGTCCCAGGGATTTCACAGAGCAAAGAGTCATTAGGTTAGGCTGGATCAGATGACATTATTGCATCAGGCTATTCTGGGTTAGCATCTCAGGACTATTCTAGTCCCACATGTCAATGTTGTAAAGTAATACATTTTGAATCGTGGTGCTAGGGAAGGATCTTGAGAATCTCTTGGGCTACAAGGAGATCAAACCTGTCAATCCTAGAAGAAACCAACCCTGAATATTCATTGGAAGGACTGATGCTAAAACTGGAGCTCTAATACTTTGGCCATCTGATTCGAAGAGCCAACTCATTGGAAAAGACCTGATGCTGGGAAAGATTGGAGGCAAAACGGGAACAGGGCAACAGAGAATGAGATGGTTAGAGAGAATCACTGACTCAATGCACATGAATTTAAGCAAACTCTGGGAGAGACTGAAGGACAAGGAAGCCTGGCCGTGCTACAGTCCATGGGGATGCAAAGACTTGGATACAACTTAGCAACTGATCAACAAGACATTAAGGACCGCGAAATTTTATAGTAGCTGTATTTGAATGGTGCCTTATGTTCTTCAAAACACTTTTGCATATATCCACTCTTTTCTTGTTCATAATGCTATGACGTGAAAGTGATTCAGACAAAATTTTTTGAAATATTAGTCATCTTTTATACAAGGAATTAAAGACCAAGAAAGAATAAGCTACTTTCTCAAAACCCAACTAATAAGTATTATGGCCTAAACCCAGTTTCTGGTCAAATGTTCCTAATAAAACGCTACTGTGTGTTGGATTGACACAAGCACCCTTAGCTGTAACAGAACAGAAGTTAACATAGTCAAGCTCTCACATCAGGGGAGCTGGTGGAGGGGTGAGTGGAGATTTGGTTCTGCAGTTGTACTGACTTCTCATAGGGAAGAAGGAAACAGGGTCTGCACCACGGGTTGGTGGTAAGAATGTAAGGAGAAGTAATGACCCTCTGACTAACCTATTGCTTTCACCTTGTTTCTCTAACATCTTCGAGTTAGACTCTTGGTGATCAATCTGACACAGATTATCACAAAAAAAAAGGAAACCCTTCTTAAAAAATGTGCTCCACCTGCCTGTTCACTGCAGCATTATTCACAGCAGCCAAGACATGAAAACAACTAAATGTCCACTGATGGATGAAGGGATAAAGAAAATACATGAAACAGAATATTAGCTTTAAAAGAACTACATGCTGCCATTTTTGACAACATGAGTGGATCTGGGGGACAGTACATTAAACAAAATAAGCCAGACACAGAAAGCAAATATTACATGATCTCACTTATATGTGAAGTCTAAATTATCAAACACAAAGAAGCAGAGAGTAGAATGATGATTGCCAAGATCTAGTGGGAGGAAGAAATGGGGAGGTGTTGGTCAAATGGTACAAAGTTTCAATTATGCAAAGTAAGTCCTGGAGATGTACTGTCTTTTTTTTAAAAAAGAAATGTATTCCACTGTTCCTACCACTGCTCACCCATGCTACAATTTTCAACTGTTTTAATAGCTTAGAAGATTGGCCCTTGTTTGTTTTGGTAAGATCTCTCTGCCAAAATATTAAATTCTGCATGTGTGTTTGAACACTTAACACATGCTTTCTGCATCGCTGTCTACATCAGGGGTCAGCACATTTTTTCTGTAAAGGGCCCGATAGTAATACTTTAGCTTTTCAGATCATAAGCTTTGTTGCAACTTTGCAACTCTGCCATTATAGTATGCAAAAGCAGTGATAATATACAAAGAACAAGTGCGGCTCTGTTTCAACAAAATGTTGTTTACAAAATAGGTGCCAGGCTGGATTTGGTTGACAGATATAACGTGCAGACCCTTGGCATATATAAAGCCAATGTCAACTGCAGTACATTTTTTTTTCACCAAAATAACCTATACATTTTTAAAAAATAGTTTAATGCATATACATACTCTTCATTGCCTACAGAAGGTCTAGATTTCATCTTGAAGAGTCTCATGTTAATTTCTTGCTTCAGAGGGGGAGGTGCCAGCCTCTGCTCACTTTGTAATTCCAAGTGCCTATTTCCATCTATTTTATTAGAATCTCCATATTTTGAAATATTCTATGTATTACTTTCTCCATGCAATCCACCATTTTATTCTCTCCGATGTGCTAACACACACAAAGAATTCAAGTTCCTTCACATTCTCCACCATGGCCACCATGTTACCTTCAAAACACACAATGGTCAATTCAACTCTGCTAACTTTCCAACTTTCCAGTTCCTTTTCTATGTATCTCCCCAACCTGAATAGTGTACCATGTGTGAACTATGCATATCAGTAATTCTTTTCAAAATGTTACTCTTTAGAGTGTCTGGTCCTGGCATATAAATTCCTCAGTCAAGTAACTAGGTTCTTTCAAGAAACTATTTGTTCCTATCACCTAGTGTCTACTGCTCAGGGCTTAGCGCATAGCACTTGTTCACTTCCCTCAACTGGTGGCGTTACTACAGAAAAAAACAGCTGTATTTCTCAGGGTTCCCAGTCAGGGAGAAGGCGAGACAGCCATGACGTACACTGAGCACTCGGGTCAGGGGTTTCGAGATCAGTAATCTTTCTAATCTGCCCATACTGAGATCTCTAGTCACATAATCCCGGTGCCTTCATCCTTCACAGTGTAAATACTGACTGACACGAAAGCAGAAAGCCTCAATGTTTGAATTATAGCAGCTTTTTTTTTCACTCTCTACTTTACATCACTATGGAAACACAAGTATAGGCAAACAAAACATGTTATACTTCTACTCAAGTAAAACTATCAGAAAGAGAGAAAATAAACAAGGGTAGTGATTTTCACGACCTAGTACTGAATCCTATGATTTAGAGCCTGGTAAGAAATAAGAGAGGTCTTCCATTAACCCAGATTCTCAGGTCAAAACAGCACGTCTATAACCATTGCATAAAATCTCCAAATTTTATTTTTGAGGGACAAATTTTTTTCATGAACCTAATTTGTCGAAATGTTATAAAATGTTAATGGCGTGCTTCAGGTTTAAAATGAATGCAATAACTGACCAGTAAAACTGAACAGTCAGTAAATCCATCTTGTATATTTGAAGCCTCTCTGTAGTAGCTACAACCTACTAGTGTCTGTGGGTTTTCTCCTGTGGCTTGTTTATATGACTTCTGTGACCTGACTCTTCCAGGAACCCAAATCAAGTCAGAGAGATTGACACTATACTTAAACCATCTCTAAACATCCCTTATGCTTTGACCTTCTATTTGTTTTGGCATAATATGATTCTTGATAGAAGGTTGGATATTAAAAACATGTACATTTTATTTTTACTTTCAAATACATTGTTGTAAAAATTACTTAGGGCCAATCTGAATACTTTGCTTTTAAATTTCTTTTCATGCTGCTTGTTTATCGTTCTATCTAGTTTAAAGAAGAACCTGGGTTGCCTTTATATATGATGAAATTGAAAAATATAAATTAATATATAAAAACAGAGCTAGAGAAAATGCATAGGAATACTGAAGATTGAAATAAGAGGAAAATTTGAGTCAGATATGTAAGCCTTTTATTCCATACAAGTTACTCAAGTAGTCTCAGAAGCTGACTCAGGACTTTCTAGAGTCAAAGAAAAAACAGAAACGTGATTTTCAGTGCTCCTAAGGTAAATAAACTACTTATCAAGGGATGCAAAGAAGTTTGTGCCATTTCATAGTGATAATAGTCCACAGTAGCAATAAAATAATAATAATAATTGCCATTATTCTTATGGGATATTATTATTTGCCAATCACTGTTTTACTTACCTTCCAGTCATTGACTTAGTTCATCCTCAAAATAACTTAGAAAGTACTCTTGATTATTTTGACAGATGAGAAAACTTAGGACTAGTGTCAAAAGAGGCTTAGGAACTTAGGTTCCCAAAAAGGTGAGCTGAATAATGAACTAGGTTCAGTTCAGTTCAATTCAGTTCAGTTCAGTCGCTCAGTCATGTCTGACTCTTTGCGACACCATGAACCGCAGCATGGAGGTCTCCCTGTCCATCACCAACACCCAGAGTTTACCCAAACTCATGTCCATTGAGTCGGTGATGCCATCCAGCCATCTCATCCTCTGTCGTCCCCTTCTCCTCCTACCCTCAATCTTTCCCAGCATCAGGGTCTTTTCAAATGAGTCAGCACTTCACATCAGGTGGCCAAAGTATTGGAGTTTCAACGTCAACATCAGTCTTTCCAGTGAACACCCAGGACTGATCTCCTTCAGGATGAACTGGTTGGATCTCCTTGCAGTCCAAGGGACTCTCAAGAGTCTTCTCCAACACCACAGTTCAAAAGTATCAATTCTTCGGTGCTCAGGTTTCTTCACAGTCCAACTCTCACATCCATACATGACCACTGGAAAAACCATAGCCTTGACCAGATGGACCTTTGTTGGCAAAGTAATGTCTCTGCTTCTTAATATGCTATCTAGGTTGGTCAAAAGCATCCATCCAAGGAGTAAGCGTCTTTTAATTTCATGGCTGCAGTTACCATCTGCAGTGATTT
The DNA here is from genome assembly GCF_963930625.1 of Muntiacus reevesi. Lineage (NCBI taxonomy): Eukaryota > Metazoa > Chordata > Mammalia > Artiodactyla > Cervidae > Muntiacus > Muntiacus reevesi. Next base: position 14,024,246 of record NC_089265.1, on the reverse strand, counting down.
TGGAGCCCCCAAAAATCAAGTCAGCCACTGTTTCCTCATCTATTTGCCATGAAGTGATGGGACCAAATGCCATGATCTTAATTTTCTGAATGTTGAGCCTAAAGTCAACTTTTTCACTCTCCTCTTTCACCTTCATCAAGAGGCTCTTTAGTTCATCTTCACTCTCTGCCATAAGGGTGGTGTCATCTGCATATCTGAGGTTATTGATATTTCTCCCAACAACCTTGATTCCAACTTGTGCTTCTTCCAGCCCGTATTTTTCATGATGCACTCTGCATATAAGTTGAATAAGCAGGGTGACAATCTACAGCCTTGATGTAATCCTTTTCCTATTTGGAACCAGTCTATTGTTTCATTTCCAGTTCTAACTATTGCTTCCTGACCTGCATACAGGTTTGTCAAGAGGTAAATCAGGTGGTCTGGTATTCCCATCTCTTTCAGAATTTTCCACAATTTATTGTGATCCACACAGCCAAAGACTTTGGCATAGTCAATAAAGCATAAGTAGATGTTTTTCTGGAACCCTCTTGCTTTTTCGAGGATCCAGAGATGTTGGCAACTTGATCTCTGGTTCCTCTGCCTTTTCTAAAACCAACTTGATCATCTGGAAGTTCACGGTTCACATATTGCTGAAGCCTGCCTTGGAGAATTTTGAGCATTACTTTACTAGCATGTGAGATGAGTGCAATTGTGCAGTAGTTTGAGCATTCTTTGGCACTGCCTTTCTTTGGGACTGGAATGAAAACTGACCTTTTCCATTCCTGTGGCCACTGCTGAGTTTTCCAGATTTGCTGGCATATTGAGTGAAGCACTTTCACAGCATCATCTTTCAGGATTTGAAATAGCTCAACTGGAATTCCATCACCTCCACTAGCTTTGTTCATAGCGATGCTTCCTAAGGTCCACTTGACGTCACATTCCAGAATGTCTGGTTCTAGGTGAGTGATTACATTTTCAAGATTATCTGGGTCGTGAAGATCTTTTTTGTACAGTTCTTTTGTGTATTCTTTCTACCTCCTCTTAATATCTTCTGCTTCTGTTAGGTCCATACCATTTCTGTCCTTTATTGAGCCCATCTTTGTGTAAAATGTTCCCTTGGTATCTCTAATTTTCTTGAAGAGATCTCTAGACTTTCCCATTCTATTGTTTTCCTCTGTTTCTTTGCACTGATCACTGAGGAAGGCTTTCTTATCTCTCCTTGCTATTCTTTGGAACTCTGCATTCAACTGGGAATATCTTTCCTTTTCTCCTTTGCTTTTCACTTTTCTTTTCACAACTCTTTGTAAGCCCTCCTCAGACAATCATTTTTTCTTTTTGCATTTCTTTTTCTTGGGGAAGGTCTTGATCCCTGTTTCCTGTACAAGGTCACAGACATCTATCAGTAGCTCATCAGGCACTCTGTCTATCAGATCTAGTCTCTTAAACCTATTTCTCACTTCCACTGAATAATCATAAGGGATTTTATTTAGGTCATACCTGAATGACCTAATGGTTTTCCCCACTTTCTTCAATTTCAGTCTGAATTTGGCAAAAAGGAGTTCATGATCTGAGCCACAGTCGGCTCCTAGTCTTGTTTTTTCTGACTGTGTAGAGCTTTTCCATCTTTGGCTGTGAAGAATATAATCAATCTGATTTCAGTTTTGGCCATCCGGTGATGTCTATGTGTAGAGTCTTTCTTGTCTTGCTAGAAGAAGGTGTTTCCTATGACCAGTGCGTTCTCTTAGCAAAATTATGTTAGCCTTTGCCCTGCTTCATTCTGTACTCCAAGGCCAAATTTGCCTGTTACTCCAGGTGTTTCTTGACTTCCTACTTTTGCATTCCAGTCTCCTATAATGAAAAGGACATCTTTTTTGGGTTTTAGTTCTAAAAGGTCTTGTAGGTCTTCATAGAACCGTTGAACTTCAGCTTCTTCAGCATTACTGGTCAGGGCATAGACTTGGATTAACGTTATATTGAATGGTTTGCCTTGGAAACAAACAGAGATCATTCTGTCATTTTTGAGATTGCATCCAAGCACTGCATTTTGGACTCTCTTGTTGACTACGATGGCTACTTCATTTCTTTGAAGGGATTCCTGCCCACGGTAGGAGATATAATGGTCATCTGAATTAAATACAACAAGGTAGTCAGTTCTAAAGATGTTACACAGCATCTCTTATCACTTACACATGAAAGAAATACTTGAGGTCGTATGTAGAGGACTGAGGTTATGTACTAAAACGTATCTCTAGCAACAGCTATGTAAAGGCAAATGTAATGAGGGTTTCTTAAAGCATCTCTCTAGTTTGCAGACAACTCAGCAACAAAATTCAGAGATCATGAAGAGACTCAAGCAAAATGTCTTGAAGAAGCTCTTCAAACTATTATTCCCTGAAATATGTGATTACACTAGTAATCTTAATGCACATAACAAACTATATTTAGACCAGGTCAGCTATGAAAATGACTCAAGTGGTATTTTTTAAGTGCATAAAATATTCCATGCATTTTGCTAAATCTCAAATACTGTCTTTCCACACATTAATTTAGAATCTTTTTTTTTAAATTTCTACTTTTTTATTCACTCCTCCTAAAAGCACCACAGGCCATCCCACTCTTGATTCTCCCAGCTTCATGGTTCCCCAACTCAATGGACACAAGTCTATCATTATTCTGACCAGCATGAAATTCAGCTAAGTTGATGAGGCAAGATATTTTTTATTAAAGCAAGAAACAAACTACGGATACTCTGTTCCATTTTAACAACGTAAATACAGGCTAAAGGAGAACATACTGTGTAATACAGGGTGTGTATTTTATTACCACTAAACTGACATATAGCAATAACTTAGGATTTATATTTCAAAATATATTTTTCAGTGTTTGTGGTGAAGGGAGAAATATACCATTTCTTTAGGGGATGCAGCCACACATGTGATATGTGCTATATCTCAAATATATGAGTTTTATGCTTCTTAGTTGAGAGTAGGCATTCCTTTGTTAAGTTTATTGGTAAGCCTTATGGCACACTCCTGTTCTTTATGTCTGCCATTAGTACCAGGTGGCGTGATGAAAAGGTTATCAAAGGATGCTTCAGGAGAACCAATTACTTCCTCTTCTGGTCTTCTCTCCTACTGATCGTCTTATCTGTTATTGGTCATATTTTACCTAGTGAAGCTGAATACTGCAGCTCAAGCCTGTCACTTACTGCACTTATTGAGGAGCAGACTCTATGACATTCTCATCTCTTTTCCTCAATGCTGATGGACACAATACTTGGACCATAATGGGTGTTCAGGAAATGTTAGTCACACTGGATTAAAAGTCAAACACTCACAATTATTTCTAAACTACAAGAAAACAATGATCAATGTCAGAAGAAAAACTTTTGTGGATACAATAATATTTCTAAGTACTGATTACCAGGTGTCTTTCTACTACTTTCCTAAAAATCAGAAGAGGTCAATTCCCAGTAAATGGGTTGAATCATGTTTAATCAAAGAAGCTACTGAATTAAGCAGTGATACTCAGCAGGAAGGTTTTAAGTGGATTTGCAAGAATGATAAAAATCCTAGAGACAGAACTGCCAAATTCAGCAACTTACTATATTGAGAAGAACGAACTTGAAGAGAGAGTGCATGATGGCTGAAGGCATATGTTCAAACAGCCGTATGTTTTGCTGAGCACTCCCATTCACAGTTTAATTGGAGCATCAAGATAAAATCTCTGCTTACACCTGAGTGCTTAAGGTAAAACACTAAAATAGCTAACATATGCTCAAGATGATTGAGACATTCATCTTCTTGGGCATACATCTCTCTCTGGCAAAGAAATACAATATGGAATCCAAGGCACTGGATCGAACTATGAAGGCAAAAGTCAAAGTCAAATTTCAGATTGTACTGATACAGGTAAATGGTGAGTACTTTTTAAACCAACAACCTTCCTGAAAATCATATCCTTCTTTCCTTCACAATCCATTCCCAGAAACAATGATTGTATTATCAGGTGGGTCTACACAGGCTGGGCTAAAAGAAAAAAGAAGAAAAGCTATAAACTGTGGTTTTATTTTTAATTGGAGGTAACTCCTTTACAATGTTGTGTTGGTCTCTGCTGTATGATACAAATCAGCCATAAGTGTGTGTGTGTGTGTGTGTGTGTGTGTGTGTATCCCCTCCTCCCTCAGCTCGCTCCCACCCCACCCCTCATCCCACCCCTCTAGGTCATCACAGTCAGGCTGGGCTCCCTGTATTATACAACGACTTCTCACTAACTATCTATATTACATGTGGGTGGGCTCCCCAGATGGTGCCATGATAAAGAATCTGCCTGCCAATGCAGGAGACATAGAGACATGGACTCAATCCCTAGGCTAGGAAGATCCCCTGGAGAAGGACATAGCAACCCACTACAGTGCTCTTGATGGGAGAATCCCATGGACAGAGGAGACTGGCGGGCTGCAGTCCATAGGATTGCAAAGAATCAGACACGACTGAAGTGTGTCTGAAGTTTGTTATGTGCAAACACATGTTTGCACATAACATGTTCTGGGTTCAAGTACCTCACTACAACTGACTCAAATTCATTCCTTTTCATGTCTGAGTAATATTCTATTTATATTACCTTTACATATCATATACATATATATTACATATATACATATTCCCTTGTATATGTGTACAATTTCTTTATCCATTCATCTGTCAGTGGACATAACGGTTGCTTCCATGTCCCAGCAACTGTAAACAGTCTTGCATTGAACACTGGGGTACAGGTGTCTTTTTGAATTATGGTTTTCTCAGGGCATATGCCCATTAGTGGATTTGCTGAGGATGTGGAGAAAAGGGAACCCTCTTAGACTGTTGGGGAGAACATAAATTGATACAGACACTATGGAGAACAGTGTGGAAATTCCTTTAAAAAGCTAAGAACAGATTTTGGTTTTAATGGGTGAGCCTTATTCATAAGTTTCTAAAGGATCAGGAAAGAGAAAGCCAAGAACTCAAATTTCATGTGGAAACAATATTCATCATTAGATGGCAATGATAAGATCTGTTACTTGACTGCAAGAAGCCAGAAGGCAAACTCTGGTCATGGAGGTAAGAATAGTGTTGGATCTATCAGAAATGGCATACAGGGAGCCCTTGGTAACACACCATTCATAAAAATGACTGGAGCATCCAAGGAGGTTGACAGCCAAGGATTTGGGAATCTGGAACCAAGTCCTTAGTGGTATAGAGGAACTCCTCCACTGTTCACTGAGAAAGAAACTATGCATTAGGAGTAATGACTCAGAAGTAAGCAGGACAACAGGAACTAAAGACAGAGAGTAAGTAGTGAGGAGACTGCTAATTTGTGCAAAAGGTGTGTTGTGGAAAATGAGAAAATGGTATATATAGGTAACATATAGCCATAAGGTTAGGCACAGGAATGGAAATGTAGTTTAAGAAAATTCAATTAAGGTGATGAAGATTTTAGGCAGAGGCATGAGAGGAAGGAAGTGATTTTTTTAAAAAAGATTAGCCAGCTATGTGAATTGAAGGAGAGTCAATCTTGTGATCTCAGAAGATGGTGTTCAAACACTAGTTTATGTGCAGTTACTTGCTATAGTTTCTACTAGGCCACATACTGCTCAAAAATAGCGAATATTTGGAACAATTTTCTAATCCAACAACACAATGCTTTTCATTGTTCAGATCAAACGGTATATGGACAATTGTAGAAGGGAGGGAGAGAAAGAGGGAAGCAGGGGGGAAAAAGGCACATAGCTATCATGTAAGTGTGACAGGATGAAGCTTGGCCACCGTGTGGCAATGCAAATAGAATTGCAAAGGTGTGTGCCAAATTGCTGCTTTTTCATATATGTTCAATTATCTACACATTAGAACTGCACGTGCAAGTGTAGTTTATGTAAACCCCAGCAGGAAAAATCCTAGGGCCTAAAGTTATTTAATCCAATTCACTCACATTACTGATGATGAAACTGATAGCCAGAGATCCATAATTACAGAAATTCATAAGGAAAGTCCGACAGTTATCAGAGCAATGAAACATCATTGCAAATATTTGAGTTCCTCTGTGCCTCAGTTTCTTCACCTGTAAAATGGGAGAAAGATTAACTACTGAATAGATCATTATGATGTAAATATTAGACAGATTAGTATGACTGACCTTCAATAGTAATTTTTTTACAGCTTTTTACTATAGATCAAGAAAATGAATCTCTACATTTTGTTTGCCTTCTTTTAAATAATGTTTCCTGAACTATTTCCTGGGTCATAATATGAAACATATTTCAAACATGAGTTTTAAATGGATTAACACAGTATATAATTCTGTCAGAAGAGAGACTATGGTGGTTCAGACAGTAAATAATCCACCTGCAATGTGCGAGACCTGGGTTCGATCCCTGGGTTGGGAAGATCCGCTGGAGGAGGGCATGGCAACCCACTCCAGTATTCTTGCCAGAGAATCCCATACAGAGGAGCCTGGCAGGCTACAGTCCATGGGGTTGCAAAGAATCAGACATGACTGAACAACAAATCCATGGAAACAAGCTCAACTTTAGAAAATTATCTACTTTCACAATCTGGTGTCTGATGAGAGTGGGAGAAGAAGAGACAGAAGAAAGGGAAAGAAGAGTTGTTACTGAGATGTGTCTCCTACACAACACCAATGACTCCCGACCCACGTGATAAACACTGTGGTCATTTCCCCAGTACAGTTCTGTGGATTTGCTGAGATGTATGCTTAACAGGGAGTCCACTTGGATGAAATGCATTTTTCAATCTGGGAGATTAAAGTCCAACTTTACTACCAATTTAATTTATAACACTTTGTTGTTACCTTTAGTTGTATTAAACCTGTCTGGTGGCAAAAGAAATGACCTCCTCTCTTACTAAAGCCATACAATGACTCATATTGTTCACCAAGAAAAAGAGAATCTTTTTATGAAACGAACATCAATTACAGATCCCTGATGGCCCATTTCTAGTATCTCACTAACAAAATGAAAAAAATGAAAAAATAGATCCCATCTTTTTTTAAGATCATTTGTGGCGCCCCAGCTTAATAAAATCAAGGGGAAAAAAAAGACATTCAGGGAAAATAAGAGGGAATAAACTGAAAACCTCTGATTACTGAGAACAGAAAATAATAAAGAATGACATGAAGCTTATAAAAGTATGAAGAATCACATCCAGGTCAATGCATGTTACCAGACACTTCCCTTTGCAAATACTAAAATATTAAAACCTATGAGTCTTCAGTGAAATACTAGGCTATTTTATAGAACTCATGTTTAGAATGCACATATGTTTAAATGTCAAGCAAAATAGCACACATAAAATCAAAAAGAGAATTCTAAGTTTAATCAATTGTATTATAATAATACTCATTCCTCAGGAATAGTCCCTCCTCTGTATTATCTACAGAACACTGCAGATTATTGCTATTCTATCATGAAATTGTAATTTCACTAGCATGAGTTTCTTAAAGTTAGGGATTAGATTTTCATGTTTGTATTAATACTAGTACCAAAAAGTAAGTTTTCTATAAATGATCCATTGATAAGTGATTAAATAAATTTTAGAAAATTTTCATTCTAATGATGATCTTAACACATTGTTCTTTTATTCTTTGATTTCTTATTCTTTAATCTGTTTATGTTAAAACACTACACTATATTATATATTGAAAGAATAGTATATATATTTATATAGAGTATGATATCAACTATGCAATACTAAAAATAATACAAGCTTTGTATGGAGGAAATTTCTGGGAAGAAATGCGCCCAGATATTAGGAATTACTTCTGAGTGTTAAATTCTGGCATTTATTTTTATTCTCTTTACTTTCTGTTAATGTTCAGCTTTTCTACAGTTAATATTCAGTGATTTTATAATCAGTAAAAAGTATTTTATTAAAATATTCCATTATAACTCTCATTGATCTGATCAATCTAAGCTATAATAAACACTTACTCTTACATGAACCACGTCTATAGATTAGTATCCTATGAAATCACATACTATTCATTCAAAATAAATCAAGTCATAATCAGTCCATGTATTTTAACAATATGGCTAGAAGGCATCCCAACATTTAGCAGCAGTGCAAAGTAACCACAAAATAAAAATAACATTTCAAAAACATTCATTTATAAGTAGTTTTTTAAAATAAAGGCAAAAATATTAAGCTTCAATATTATATACATATATTTCAATCAATGCTATTAGTTAGTGATTAGCTATAAGGAGAAAATAAACAATATAGAAAGAAGATTTTAAAATAGCTATGGTAACACCATATACAAGGTCCAGTAAACAACTCAAGGAGACTAAAAAAAAATAGGTATGGAGATTCCTTAAAAAACTAGGAATAAAACACCTATGGTCCAGCAATCCCTCTCCTAGGCATATACCCTGAGGAAACCAAAATTGAAAAAGACACATGTATCCCATTGTTCATTTCAGCACTATTTACAATAACTAGAACATGGAAGCAACCTAGATGTCCATCGACAGATGAATGGATAAAGAAGTTGTGGTACATATACACAATGGAATATTACTCAGCCATAAAAAGGAACACCTTTGAGTCAGTTCTAATGAAACTAGAACCTACTATACAAAGTGAAGTAAGTCAAAAAGAGAAAGATAAATATCATATTCTAACATATATTTATGGAATCTAGAAAAATGATACTGAAGAATTTATTTACAGGGCAGCAATGGAGAAACAGAGAGAACAGACATGTGGACATGGGGAGAGGGGCGGAGAGGGTGAGACATATGGAAAGAGTGACATGGAAACTTACATTACCATATGTAACATAGATAGCCAACGGGAATTTGCCGTGTGGCTCAGGAAACTCAAACAGGGGCTCTGTATCAACCTAGAGGGGTGGGGTGGGGAGAGAGACGGGAGGCAAGTTCAAGAGGGAGGGGATATAAGTATACCTACGGCTGATTCATGCTGAGGTTTGACAGAAAACAACAGAATTCTGTAAAGCAATTATCCTTTGATAAAAAAAATTAATTAAAACAGGTGAAACAGCAGGTCAACATATTGCTTTAAAAAGCTGAGGTCTAGATAACACTAAGAATATTAAAAGAATACAGTTCCATCATCAAATGAAGAATTGTTTTCAATCATAAATTATAACCTCTGAATGTGTAAGGCAGATATGACTTTATATATGGTTTAAATTATTCTAATTGCTTGATTGTTATAAGATATCCACAGCACAATTTCATTTTTAGGAAATGAACTTCTATGTTACATAAGATTTGGACTCAAACTCTATTTAACAATTTAACTGTGTTCTAACCAATTTACTTAACTGCTATAAACTCTGCTTTTCCATCAATAGAGGGGTGAATAATACCAACTCATGGTGATGCTGGGAGGAATGCATCATGCACTGTGCAGATCCCATGGACTCATGGACTGTAGCCTACCAGGCTCCTCTGTCCATGAAATTTTCCAGGCAAGAATACTAGAGTGGGTTCCATTTCTTCCTCTAGGGTATCTTTCTGACCTAGGGATCAAACCCGCTTTCTCCTGCACTGGCAGGTGGGTTCTTTACCACTGAGTCACCTGGGAAGTCCATTTGGATGGACTTCCATCCAAAGATTAAACTTATGGAAAGGAGGTGAAAATCAAACTTGCCTGACACTTCCTGAAAACAAGCTATACTAAAGTGATCCTAACCATAAAGTGTGGTGTATCTTAAATATGGTTATCCAGAAAAGTCTTCTCATTCTCAACAAACTCACAAACTCATTACACATAACACTTCAAACTAGGTAGAGACCAAGCAATCTTCCAGAGGCTATCTTCTAGCTAGTCACAGGAAAGTTACAACTGCAGACAGAATCCTTTTGTCTGCGTCAAGAGGTCAGACCAATATTAGTGAATCTCAGAAGAGACATCTACCATATGTGTGGACAAAGGTGAGATGGGAATGGTGCAGTTGAGGGAGTGTTTCAGGTGGTCTATTTGCAATATGTTTCACACACACAGACACCTACTTGCATAGCACGTCTTCTACATGGAAAATTTTATGACTTCATCACCTGAAAGTAAAAGTCACTCAGTCATGTCCAACTCTTTAGAGACCACATGGACTACACAGTCCATGGGATTCTCCAGGCCAGAATACCAGACTGGGTTCTCTTCTCCAGGGGATCTTCCCAATCCAGGGATCAAATCGAGGTCTCCCACGTTGTAGGCGGATTCTTTACCAGCTGGGCCACCAGGGAAGCCCATGTCACCTGAAACTGTTTCAGGTGAAGGAAACCATTTCCACCTCACAGTTGTCCACACATATCCTAGATGTCTCTTGCGTCTGATTATGCAAGTGGGTATCTGTGTATGTGAAGCTTATTGCAAATAGATGACCAGTTGTTCACATCTCCTTTGAAATGTAATTTTACTGCCCGTCCCATCAACAGATAGGCTGTCTTTATCCTTCCTTTGAATCTAGGCTAGCCTTGTGACTTGCTATGTAAACTAAAATGTTGTAGAAATGATGACAGGTCTGTTCTGAACCTATATCTCAGCAAGTCTTGCATGCTTTCTTAGAGTCCCCTTTACCATGAGATATGGGGCCCCATCTCTCCTTTGGCCCCATCAGTCAGCGAGTCAAGAGCCAAACCTATGAGTGAAACCACCCTGAATGGCTGTCAGAAGTTAGAAGGAGCAGTAAGCGAAGCACGATTAGCCAAGACTGGTCCATAAGGACACAGGAACTATCCCAGCAAAGCTACAGATTCTTGGACTACAATAATCCTTATTATTTGGAGACAGATTTGGGGTCGTAGACTACACATCATAGCTAGATACATGGCATGAGGTTTACAGCATGACCTGCGAGGAAATAAATATTCGAGTTAATTTCATGTTTAACTGAAATCTCTTAATCCTCATTACTTCCTTGACTCGTGTCCTGTGAAACAAAGAGGAGTTAAGCTTTCGCCTTTGAACCCTTTAAAAGCAAGATGATTGTTTTATCCATTTTTGAATGTTCAGCTCCTGTTTACAGTGGGGGGCAGGGATTAAGAATATGGGCTTTGACATTAGATTTCCTAGGTCTGAAACCTGCCTAGGGGACCTTGGGCAAACTGCTTAATGTTTACAAGCCCAAGTTTCATAATCTCTAATACTAGAATAATAATACTACTTAATAAATACTACTTAATAATACTTAATAATACTTAATAATACTACTTAATAATACTACTTAATAAAAGTTAAATAATGCAACCATCATTATGACTGATGCTGATTCAAAGTAAGCATAACTATGTTCATTATCATTAGATGCTAAAAAAAAAATTGCTAAAATCAACCTTTAAAATGGGTGAGCAGAGAACTCTGAGGTTATTATCATCTTTGTCCCTATAATTATAGAATTCAATATACACCCCTCAGGAAACTCAGTACTATTAGACTAATCATACTAAGAATGACTACTTGTTGGACTGAATATGCGGAAAACAGTGATAGATTTTCTTGACATCATTAACCTCATTTACCTCAGGACATTAAACACCAGAAAAGTCAGCACTTTGAAAGACAGATGTAAAAACCTAGTGGATGTTGCAAGCCTAATATATTTGCAAATAAACTATAGCTGATGGATCGGGTGAGGGACAAGATCCTCCCCTCCCCTCAACCCAGTTTCTGCCTCAGTTATTCTCCAAAACAATGCCATTTTGAACACATAAAATGATGTTGGATTATGCATCATCTGAATGGAGGTAGAAGCTCTACTGAAAACAGGTTCTTATTTTTTCCAAAAAAGTGATTTCCAGACACTCCACGTGTATTTTCCAGAACTTCTGAACTGTATTTACAATCAATAGATTGTATTAGGAAATAGTTTTGCACCAATTTCTACAACACTGTGTAGCTATTAACAAAAAGTAAAACTTGGTAAAGACCAGTGTTAAGAGTATAAGCTTCACATGTCTTATCTGTCAGGAAAAAAGTGAACAAGTGTTGAGAGGTCTATGGAATACTAGTGTATTTAACACGTACTAAATTGAGCCATTTTTTAGGATTGCCAAGAATAATTATATATACTTTAAATTGTGGCAGGCTTGCAAAGACTTTTGACATTCCTAAAGGAAAATTATTACTATAGTATCAAAAAAACTGAATAATCTAAATTAATAATAATCTAACATAATCTGAAATATTGGACCAAAATTATATGTCATCAATTATATAAGTCATATTTTTATTATTTTTAATTTTAAGCTAATGTTGCACTTATCCAAAGGTTGCCAAATAATAGAGTTCCCCTATACCCCTTACTCAGCTTTCCTCAGTTAATTCAAAGTTAACTAGTTTTTTATTAATATCTTATTTTGGTTCCATGATCCTATCCAGGATCCAGTATTACACTTAGTTGGTTTTTCTCCCTAGTTTCCTTCAACCTATGATAGTTCTTTGGCCTTATTTTCTCTTAGGTGATCTTGACAGTTTTGAAGAGCGCTGGCCAGTTATTTTGTAGACTGTCCCTCTGTCTGTATTTGCCTGATGTTTTCCCACATTAGATCCTGCTAGTTCACTGTATCAAGGCATTCGTGATGTTGCTGTGTCTTACAAATGGTGATGTGAACATTATTCACTTGATTAACATGGTATCTGTGGAGTTTCTGCACCATCAAGACTTTGCCTTATGTAATTAAAAAATATATTTCAGAGAAACACTTGGAAAGTAGGCAAATTTCTTGCTTCTCCTTAAACTTTTTCCCACTAAATTTATCAGTCATGACTGTACCTTATCTGCAACAATTATTACTGATCCGTTCATTTTTAGAAACATTTTAACATATCTGTAATCAGGATGCATCTTAAAATGGATGGGCCCTCATCATTGCTATCCGGCAGCTAGTGGCCCACAGGTGGCTGTCAGTGCCTGGGTATGATCAAATGTGTTTCTTATTTCTAGTTTCCTGACTGGACAAAGGCTACAACTGTACAATTTAAATGAAAGATCATTTATAAGTTAATTGAGGCAGGACTATGAACCCTGGTGAAATTCTTCCATTCTCATTGTCTGGTAAGAAGAAGGGACCAACAATAAAACACAGAAAATCTAGCAGATAGGAGATTTCATGATATGCTGCCTAGCAATGACCATGATAGCACCAAGTGAAATAACGTGATTCTAAAAAATAATTTTTAAATCTACATCTGTGACACAGTCAAAATGAAATTTTAAAAGGTAAAAAAGAAGTCAGACCTAAAGTTTCTTAAATATTGAGAATGTCTTAACAAATTTCCTTTATTTACCCATTTTAAAAATATTGACACCAAAGTTATACTTTTACAGATTGCATTAACTAGCTTAAAATACTTCTAATTGATAAGCCACTGCACCATTGTTTGGTAGCGCGTATGCTTTCTTGAACATCTTTGAGGAAAATGTTTTAAATATTTTAATCACTGACCTTTATTTCAATTATGTAGCAAAGTACTGAACTGAAGGTGATCCATATTTCAAGTGGGGATTAGGATTTCATTTGGCACAAAATTCAGGTGTTTTTGTTCCTGGAATAATTTCCTGTCCACTAACATAGATCAGTAGTCAAAGCTATAGTCCTGTGTTCATTTAGTCTTCTACTGGGCAAGTGGGAAACTTGAGTTAGGTGGTGCATATTCCTCATAGTTTTAAACATCTCCAAATTAAAAAAAAATACATGTGGGCCATTAATACACATCACACAGGAAGAAGCATAATATAATAGGCATATTCAGTCTTTCACTGACAGCTACTAGTATACATTCTGAATTGAAGCCAAAGGAAAGTCACTGTCTATTTGTACGGTGATTTGCCAAATGCAGGACGATGGTGTTCAGTTTGACTTTCCTGGTATAACTAGAAGTTCATCCAATGGTTCTGGGACACAGTTTCCTTATCTGTTAAACAAAGCAACTGGAAACAGCAAGACTTAGAATGTAGAGAACTACAGTCTAAAATGAAATGAGATAGAATAAAACTGTTAGTACTAAAGGTAATTATTTTCTTAATTAAATTTTAGTAGATTTTCATTCAATGTGCGTTCATGTCTATGTGCCTAAAGTCTCATAATGTCTCAATGTAACTTCTTACTGGAGTCATTGTCCATAATAAAGTCTGAAAGTCACGAGATTACACCATCTCTAAGAATGATTCTAGCCTTACACCTGTGGTATAAGCCAACTTGTGGCAAATGAGTACTTGAACCACTTGATTTAGAAACAGATGCTAAAGGGCACTGACTGATGTAGTAGCCATTATTTGTCACATGTGACTGTGCACATTAAATCAATTATAATTAAAATGAAATTAAATATTCAGTTCCTTAGTTATACCAGATATCTTTCCAGTGCTTTATAACCATATGTGGATAGTGGCCACTATATTGGAGAGTGCATATATAGAATATTTGCATCATGTTAAAAAGTTCTATTAGGGAGCCCTCCCATAGAACCAGTCCATGCATTTACCAGTGTGTTAAACCTAGCATAATTAACCCAATCTTGGGACTAGCAAAATAGATTTCATTAAATTTGTATCATCTAGATGAGGAGAAAACTCTAATCTTAATCCTTAATTCATACCTTAGTGCTTTATATACACACTGTTCATTTCACCATTTCAGACTATTTCCTTGCCTTGCCATTAATTTGACACAGCTTCTTATCCTTCCATTGGATTGCCTTCTAGCTTTTATTTAAAATTCCATTCTCATGTGGGTGAATGACACGCCAATGCTTTATTTTGCTTTCATCCATTTCCAAATTTAACATGAGGTCATGCCAAAGAAACCTTATCCCCCTGGAACTTTTAATTTTTCATTCCTTGTTATTCCTACCTGGTGCATGTGAAACAGAAAAGCATGAAAAATGTTTCCCGTTTTGCTTGTTTTGTAGAGGTGTGATTTCTCCTTCATTGCAAACCTGCTTTAATATAAGATCATTATTTTTGATGACTGGCATTTGATAAGTGGATGGGGTTGAAATAATTTTTTAACAGGTGTATGCATCATTTTTATGACATTGTTGTTCAGAAGAATCACTAAAACTTAAGACATACCGATTTTAATTTGTGTAAGCTATGTATACTATTTTTCTTTCTTTTTTTCCTTTTTCTCTTTTATGGCCATGCCATTTGGCTTGTGGGATTTTAGTTCCCCAGTGGTTGAACCCCAGCCCTCAGCAGTGATAGCTCAGAATCCTAACCACTGGACTACCAGGGAATTCCTGACATATGGATAATTTCCGCTGCTAATCTGCTTTTGTAACTTGGTCTAAGTCTCCAAATTCATTCTATGATTTCTTCTTGCTTCATAAAATAAAAATAATTTCTAGTAGTATTACCTCCCTTAGTGGAGCTATTACAAGGGTAAAGTGCCAGTATAAACAAATATCTGCTAATTGAGAAGTGTTAGAAAACAGAAATGTCACTACACTAATACTCTGGTTTTCTGAGTTCATTATAGATGCCATATATCCACCATTTTGCAGTTTCAGAGACAACAGTATTCCTTCCATATATGTTAAATAAGTGGATAGATGGGAGGATGGATGAACAGATGGATAAATGAATGCATATATTGATTCTAAATTGTTGACTTCAAAAACATTCTTAAATTAATAAATAGACATAAATACATATAATAAATATATTTCATTGATTTAAATCCTACCTTATTACAAAAGGGGCTTCCCTGATAGCTCAGTTTGCAAAGAATCCACCTGCAATGCAGAAGACCCTGGTTCAATTCCTGGGTCTGGAAGATCCGCAGATAGGCTACCCACTCCAGTATTCTTGGGCTTCCCTTGTGGCTCAGTTGGTGAAGAATCCGCCTGCAATGTAGAAGATGTAGGTTCAATCCCTGGGTTGGGAAGATCCCCTGGAGAAGGGAAAGGCTACCCACTCCAGTATTCTGGCCTGGAGAATTCCATGGACTATACAGTTCATGGACTCGCAAAGAGTCGGACACCACTGAGCAGATTTCACTTTCACTTTCAACTTAATTCCAAACGCATATTCAATACAGGATGATATTCATATTATGTGGCATAAATATCAAGATGTATTTAACTATAGAAACTCCATATCTGAATACTCTAGGCTAGACCATGCATTGTTACTAACACATTGTATGACCTTAGAGGCAGTTTGCATGTGAGTTTGCAAACGGAAGCTTAAAGACACCAACTGTAAATTAATCTCTGCCATGATTTTGTTAGCTTGTTCTTTTTGTGGATAGAGGGACTTTCCTCATTCCATTAAAAAAATAAATAAAAAGCCCATGACTATGACTTTCACCACTTCTCTGATCAATACTTTTCTCTAAATACAAATGCATGGATCAGTGGCTATTTTAAGATAGCCATTTGATCATTAGTCATTAAAATAGAACATGATCAAGCATTACTGAGATGAAGAAGCTCAGGAGGGATATCATCCTTCTACCAATATCCCATCTCAGTATATTGTGACCCTGTGGCAAAGCTTCCTTATTGTCTGAAAATATTTTAAAAAGTTAACATGAGCTTCATTTCATTGTCCCTAGTTTAGAAAAGGCAAACAAAAGTCAATTTGAAATAACACATATAAAGTGCTTGGAATCACAGATCTCAGTAAAAGTTAATTTTCATTACTACCTTCATTTTTGAGAGAAGAAATCACGTATTCAAGTTCATTGCATTAAGAAAGTCCATTTAGATTGTTAAATGGAATATATATTAAACATGAAGAAAAATACAGAAAAGGTATAAATTGATATATTTTTAAAATTCCTAAATCATCACATGTTAGAACTAGACAGGTCCCCAGAAGCCCCGTAATCAACACCTCTGATTTAATGATGAGGAAATGGTGGTCCAGAGGATGATGGTCACACAGGCTGTGGTCATTTATCTTACTTAAGATAGACATGATGAAACAGATGACTCAGCTCTTGATGTACCACTATCTTTTCATTTAGTTTAACAATATTCTTCCTCATTTGAAAATTCTGTACCACTGTCCTACTAAGAAAAATTAATTTTTGCAATACACACTTGGTTGAATTTGTTTCATTAACTACAGCAGCATCAAGGTGGTACCTTGGCAGTCAGAGATGTAAGAGCAGAGAGTGTTTAAAGGAGAGAGGTTAGCAGGTATAAAAGCCTAGAGTCAAAAGAAAGCAAGGTGTATCAGAGGAAGAAAAAACAATGCAGTATGTCTGATGCACAGATGGGAAAGTGAGAAAGAGGGAAGGTTAACAATGAGACTGAACAAGAAGGAGGCGGCAAAGCATACACCTTCTTGTAAGCTATACAGTGCCATTACCAAATACCACAGCATTTTAGTTCAGATTTGTCTTCTGAGGAAATGAAAACACAGGTAAGCTGTCATGGAAGTGGGATTCCATAAAAAGCGGGACAACATTGAAACAAGATGTTTCAGGAGAAACCTGAAGCAAAGACATCATGGATGCTTTTGGTGAGACAATTGGGGAAGCCAACTTTGAAAGGGATGTGGAGTCACTGTATTAAACACTGTTTTGGAATAAGATAGGATTTAAATCAACAGAATGGTGGGAGATATGTTACTTCTTTTAGAAGGCTGCCTGGTATTTGTTTTATATGGTATAGTCTCCATGTAATTACTCCAGATTATGAAGGTGGAAATAGTCAGGGATCAAATGAATATTATAAGTACTAGCTTACAAATATTGACAATTTCCGAGGTAAAAAGCAGATATCAACCAGTTCAAAACATTTGCACATTCAGCATTTTATATTAAGCTCAGAGTTAAATGTATAACCTTAAAAATAGTGCATAAAATTTATAGCAAGAACTGAATGGACTTTTCAGCCTTTTTTTTTTTTTTTTTTGAGTCAAGACTCCTGTGAGATTTGGAACACATTTACTTCATGAAAGATTTAAAATAGTTTAGAAGTGTAAAACTAGCTGAGAGTCTTAAGACTCAGAGAAACCAAAGAGGAAATACTAATGAAACATTATAGAAACGTAGACCTGGATTACCAGAGAGTTATTTGACTTAATAATGACTTTTAGATGACATTTTAAAAAGAGAGAGAGACTAGAAATTAGAAAAGTGAAAATCTGTAATACTAGCCAGAAGAAAATCCTGCATGTAATATTACTGAAATCAACAGAGAAGGCCAAAATAAGAGAAAGATCGCTAGAGTAGGGAGTAAGACAATGAGCTTTGACATCATTTGACTTCTCAGTGTTATCATTCATTCCATCTGAACAAAAAGAGCATTTTTGGGGAAAGAAAGTTTATCTTGCTCAATATTACTACAGAAACTTTCAGAGGGAGTCTTTTGACAGTCTGATTCTACCTGTCAATCCATCATTTTGTCATGAAAAAAAAAAATCTATATTGCTTTTTCCCTATTCGAACTGAAAATTCAATAGAGATTTATTTGAGCAGGATAAAACACCTACTTTGTATATACAGCAAAATACATGAATTCAAAAAGTAATTATTAAGGTTTTTATTAGTAACAATATTTGTGTTGTAATAATATACATTAGACTTGCAATGACTGTTATGTTATCATTTACTTATGTCAAGTAATTTTCCCTATTAAGAACTCCCAATTAAAACGAATAAATTACTTTTAAAAATAAAGTTATAAAGTGGAAAAAAAAGAACTTCCAATGACTCTCTTTCTATACATTTTCTCTCCTTATTTTTATCACTTTCTCTGTCCCTGTATAGGTAGCTAGCCTATTTTCATAAAATATTTGAAAGTGTTGCTCAGTCATGTCTGACTTTTTGTGACCCCATGGACTGTAACTCGCCAGGCTCCTCTGTCCATGGAATTCTTCAGGCAAGATTACTGGAGTGGGTAGCCATTCCCTTCTCCAGGGGATCTTCCCAACTCAGGGACTGAACCCAGGTCTCCCTCATTGCAGGCAGGTTCTTAACCATCTTAGCCACCAAAGAAGCCTCATAACATATTTGCCTATTTTTACAGTTGCTATCCTTAAATGTGGGCATCATTATCTGCGCATATCAGTTTCTTCTGGAATTATTTTTTTAATGTACTAACCAAAAAGTCTTACTGATTAAGCACTTTATCAGTTTAGCTTTGTATCATTGGTTTTGCATCAAAAAGCTTCAGTTTTAAGAGTTAACTGAATTTTTCAATGCAAGAGTAATCAGCAGTCTCAAGGACTGGTTCCTGCCTTAAGATATAAGGTAATGCAGCACGCCATCCTCCCTGTCCATCACCAACTCCCGGAGTTTACTCAAACTCATGTCCATAGAGTCGGTGATGCCATCCAGCCACCTCATCCTCTGTCGCCCCTTCTCCTCCTGCCCCCGATCCCTCCCAGCATCACAGTCTTCTCCAATGAGTCAACTCTTCGCATGAGGTGGCCAAAGTATTGGAGTTTCAGCTTCAGCATCAGTCCTTCCAATGAATAGTCAGGACTGAGTCCCTTTAGGATGGACTGATTTGATCCAACCAGTCCATCCTAAAGGAGATCAGTCCTGGGTGTTCATTGGAAGGACTGATGCCTGGCGTGCTGCGATTCATGGGGTCGCAAAGGGTCAGACACAACTGAGCGACTGAACTGAACTGAACTGAACCCAAAAATAAAATTTACAAAATCTAACACTAATCCAGACAGGATTTTTGTATGGTTATTCTAAAGATATTGATCAAGAAATGAGTTAACCCAGTTTCAAAGATTTCTACACTTTCTGCATCACCTATATATCTCAAGGAAGGAAACAGTCCTTGAGACTGCTGATTACTCTTGCATCTAGGCCTGCTGAGCTCCAAACTAATTGTGAGAATTTACACTGTCTCTCATTTTTGACAAGTCCTAGACTAAAATTTTTGTCCTTGTAACTTTCTGTGGCTATCAAGTTTTTTGCTCAGCAATCCATCATCACACCATTTTCCAAAAACAGCAAATTTTTCAGCAAAGCTCACAATTCTCAGATCATCTCTCTTGATTTTTTGTTTGTTTATTTGTTTTAACCTCTCACACCTTGGACATTTAATTATTCACTGCATTGTAAAATCTCTAATGTATTCGGACTTTTGTTTTCCGTTTTGTTCAATATTTCTAGCTTTCCTCATTGGGTGGTTTGGACTAATTAAGCAAGTAAGCATTACTGCAAGGTAAACTCAGTCCTACCACTTAACCTTTACCAGCCCTTTCATTGCAATTTATTAATTTTCTTATTTAATTTTGTCTTGTATTTATTTTAATTCATGATTTTTATATTAAGAAGAAAAACAGTGTCAATTAAGCAATTAGTATTAACATATTATAATCAACATGGGAAGTCAGAAGCAATCCTCATACCAATGTTCCTTTTTGGCTTTCCCTGATTGATTTTTCAAGAGTGGCTATATCCAACAAAGAAACAAACGTCACCTGAGCTATTTTGAAGATCCTCAGGTTAATTCTCCTCTGTAGTAGTCACCTTCCCTTTCATTTGCAGCATGCACAAGGCACTATGCCAAGCATTTTAATGTTTTTCAATAGTCTTGAAAATAATTTGACAAGTTAAGTATGCTATACTATTTTGTTGATTAAAAGCTGAATTATAGGGAGGATAAATAGCATATCTAAAGTCATATAGTTTTAAAGGGTTAGCAGTTGAATTTAATTCCAAATCTGTCATTGGCCAAAAACCATCTGATTAACTCCCACACAAGTTCAAACAAAATAAGGAATAAACTCTAAACCCTCAGCAGGAAAAAAAAAAAAGGCTGTTTGTTACTGATAATGTTGTGTTTAGTCACTGATCTTGCTATCATTTTGGAGTCTGTAATTTAAGAGAAATATATAGAAGAGCAAGCTATAAATTTCACAAGATTTCACAGGTGGGATAATTTACCCAAAAACTGGTCTTACATTTAAGTCTGTAATCCATTTTACGTTTATCTTTGTGAATGGTGTTAGGAAGTATTCTAACTTCATTCTTTTACATCTAGTTGTTCAGTTTTCCCAGCACCACTTATTGAAGAGACTGTCTTTTCTTGGGGAGAGGGTGAGGTGAATTGAGAGAAGAGCATTGAAAATATATACATTACCATATGTAAAACAGATAGATAGCTGCTGAGAATTTGCTGTATGATGTAAGGAGCTCAAACCCCATGCTCTGTGACTAGCTCTAAGGGTAGGATATGTGAGGGAGGTTCAGGAGAGGTGGGACGTATGTTTACCCACAGCTGATTCATGCTGACGTATGGTAGAAATCAACACAATACTGTGAAACAATTATCCTCCAATTAAAATAACTTTTGAAAAAGGAAAAAGATATAGCCTATGTCTAATCTTGAGGGTGGATAAGATCTTTTTCATGTACATTCTTATTTACAATTTTGAATTATTATTTTTAAAAACACACAAAAAAGTTAGATTAAGTAGAATCTTTCTATTTTGAAGGAAAGGGAAACTGAAGATGTTAAGATGTTAGCAAATGCTCAGTAGTGAGTATAAATTTGTTGCTGTTTTAGTCACTAAATGATGTATGACTCTTTGTGGCCCCTTGGACTGTAGCCCGCCAGGCTCCTCTCTCCGTCGGATTCTTCGGGCAAGAATACTGGTGTGAGTTGATAATTCCTTCTCCAGGGATCTTCCTGACCCAGGGATCAGACCTACGTGGCCGGCATTGGCAGGCAGATTCTTTACCACTGAGCCACTGGGAAGTTCCAAGTGAGCACAGTGTCCACCAACTTTATGAAATGTTCAAGAACTTCTTGTCATTGCTCATTAGGCTTTAACTGAGTATGCAACAGCCAAGTATCCATCAGTGACTCTTTAAATAATCGTTAGTTAGTGCTAATTGACTGTATCATAGACTGTCTTTGCGGGTTATTTAAATAAGCAGGTGAACAGGCAGTACAATCTGTTACAAGTTCACCCTGCTTCATTAAGGCAGGCTTTGTGCATTTGAAACATTTTAAGGGAGACTTGTGAAACAAATCTAGCTCCAGCCACAACTGGAAGTCACACTTAAAAGTCCACTATTGCTGCAAATACATAAACAGAAATTCCTACATTTGAGTATATTCCTGTATTGATTTCAGTTTGTCTTGGAGTTAAAAGGAGAAAAGAAAATTAAAGTCTTTATGTACCTGTGTAAGCTTGCTGAGCAGAGTAAGGCAATGTTCCTGGAAGGAAAAAAAAAAAAAAAAAAACTAAAGTCAACAGGATCCATCTTGTATTGTGCCCTTGGATTAATTGGGTGTTTCACTTTAGTAATAAATCACTGACATAAAGAAGGGGTAATGGTGAGTGTCGTGGAAGGCTAAGTTCACTGGGAACTGAGGCGGCACCCACACCACCACCTACTCTCCTCTTGTGGAGCCCCTTTTCCCTTGGTGGACTCACCAGTCCCTGTTTTTTCTACCTGATTATGTATGCCCTCTCTGTCCTCATTACTCTGACTTGCCCTCAGGCCCCCCTGGCCTTTCTAAGACTGCTCCATGGACTAGCAGGTTCACTTCCCAAGGCAGGGAAAGCCACGGTCATGCCAGCACACATGGCCAGTTAGGGGCAGGCTGCCGCTGACTGACGTGTCCACCGCCGACTCAACACGGAGGCTAGCAGGTGAGTGGAGCTGCATCAGTTAGCTGCAATACCAAACAGGCAAGGATGGAAATGTGTATATAAACGTAATATACTTATTTTAGGTTCTCAAATAGTAGTATTTCATCTGACATCTAGGCTGCTTTTTTGGATCAAATTTTTTATTTTTTCCTCCATTTTCTTCAACTCTAAATCAGAAAGGGTAAACAGCTTCATTTTAAAGTTTTAATTTAAAATTGTATACTAATGGAAATATTTCTGAAATTCATATCCAGATAAAATGCTAATCTTAAGAACTGCATTATAATTCTGGCCATGAATTCAACTGAATATGACATGTTTTTTTTTCAGTTCCCTTCTTAAGCTGTTATATAATTTTCTTGGCTATCTATTATCTTATCAAGCAATTGCATTTCAGAGATTGCTGAATTTTTGTAGTGGATGGAAAACTTTCTAAATTGATAAAATTGCCATGAGCTTTTGAGCATAAAGGTAAAATATATATTTGGAACTATTATTGCACTTATAGTCATTAAATTAAAAGCTGAAATTACCCTGTAGATAATCCTGCAGATGGTAGTATTACCACAGCAGAGAAATTTCATAGAGCCATCCCCCTTGTAAAACTGGATACATTCCAAAAAATCCATTTACCGCATAACAGTATACACTTTTCATATACCAATACTGGTTGTGTACTCCCAGTGCTCATCTCAGAATTTAGGTTCTCTTTGAGGTGTGATGGTAGGCAAATCCTTTAGATGCCTCTTTGAAAAAAAAAAAAAAAAAGACATCAATATGCATCATATGGTGGTAAAGAACCCACCTGACAATGCAGGAGAGAGAAGAGACAGTGGGTTCGATTTCTGGGTTGGGAAGATCCCCTGGAGGCGGGCATGGCAGCACACTCCAGTATTCTTGCCTGGGGAATCGCATGTACAAAAGAGTCTGGCAGACTATGGTCCATAGCGTTGCAAAGAGTTGGACATGACTGAAGCAAATTAGCACAGTACAGTGTCTGAAATGCCTGGCATGTGAGTCATCGAGAACTTTGTTTCAAAAAATAAAAAGGACAAATCAATACAGTCTTGGCTGGTTTACTACAATGTCATAAAATCAGCAGCATGCATATTTAAATTATTGAAGGATTTTATTTCCAAAATTGCTACAGTAAAATCAGAAGCCCTAAAAAATACTGCTCAAGAAGAATAATTTTAAAGTTATTTTAAAATAGCAGAAAAATATGAGCAACCACGAGTTTAAATTATAATACAAGCATAACAGAAAATTCAAGTTGTACAAAATTAAACCTGACACAGAATTGCTATGCACTGAGTCCATTAACATAGATACTGAATCCATTAACAATTTTATTCTCTAAGCGATATCTGAAATATCTTTCGACTTATTTTAAGATTGGTTCCCCTCCCTTCAAAACAGAAATTAATTTAAATCTGCTTTTATTGTCTTAACGTTTTTATAACAGCAAAATAATTTAAAGTGATGTAATTTAAACAAAATCAGAGCTTAGACATACTCATTGCATTCCACCATGCTTGCAACGATAAATACACACACACATCCACACACGGATACATCAAAAGTCAATGGAAATC
Organism: Muntiacus reevesi; assembly: GCF_963930625.1. Taxonomy (NCBI): domain Eukaryota; kingdom Metazoa; phylum Chordata; class Mammalia; order Artiodactyla; family Cervidae; genus Muntiacus; species Muntiacus reevesi. The sequence continues at coordinate 14,000,064 of NC_089265.1, read as the reverse complement.
AAAGAAAGCCTAAATAGAGACACATAACCAAGTTCATGGATTGAACACTCAACATAGTAAATGTAAATGTAAATCTCTCCAAAGTGATGTATAGGTTTAATTAATTCCAATCAAAATCTCACTAAGGCTTTTTTGTACACACAAAATTTGCTAAAAAGTCTGTATGGGAAGGTGCAAACTGGTTAAAATAGCTAAAACATTCTTGAAAAAGAAAAAGTGTGAGGAATCACTCTATCCAGTACTAAGGTGGATTATATAGTTACCATAATCAAGGCCATGTGGTATTCATGGAGGAATACACATGAAGAACAGTGGAATTAAAAAGAGAAAATCAGGAGATAGGCCCAGACAAACATACCTAACAAAATTTTGGCAAAGATGTAAAAGCAATTAAATGGAGGAAAGATAGCCTTTCAACAAGTTAGTACTGCAACACCTGGACAACGATAGTCAATGGAAGAAGTGAAATGAAGTGAAGTCGCCCAGTCGTGTCCGACTCTTTGCGGCCCTATGGACTGTAGCCTACCAGGCTCCTCCGTCCATGGGATTTTCCAGGCAAGAATACTGGAGTGGGTTGCCATTTCCTTCTCCAGGGGATCTTCCCCACCCAGGGATCGAACCCGGGTGTCCCACATTTTATGCAGTCGCTTTACCGTCGGAGCCACCAGGGAAGTAAGTCAACCTCAATTTCATACTTAATACAGAAATTAACTCAAAATGGATCATGGACTTAAACGTAAAATGAAAAATACACAGTTTTTAGCAAACGTATAGAATATCTTTAGAGTGTAGGGACTGCTAAGGAGTTTTTAGACTTGACTAAAAAAAAAAGCACAATCCAAAAAAGATTCATTGGATCTTATCAAATGAAATGGATGAAAAGTGAAACTATAAACTGGGAGAAAATATTCACACATCATATATATGACAAAAGACTAGTCTATTTGAATATATAAAGACCTCCTGATATTCAACAGTTTAAAAAATGATTCAAAGATAAAAAGAAAAAAAAAATATGCTTGTCAGATTTCCAAGTGCATTCTCACTAGAGAGAGAAAGAAAATGGGCAAAAGATATAAGCAGATTTCATCAAAGATATAAAAATGGAGAAGAAACATTCAATACATTAGAGGCCCAACTGCAAATTATTAAGTACATTTAGAACTCAAACAGACTGAGTTTTATTCTAGATCCACCCCTCATTGGCTGTATGACTTTGAATTATGGTCATGCTTGTGTTTCAATTTCTTCATCTTTTAAATGGGAATAATAATATTACTAACTGGATGGCTGTCATAATTAAATGTTAAAATCTTTGAAAATTGCTTGGTACAGCATCAAACACATAATAAGCAAATATGTGTGACTGCAGACTTCACGACTTTTAAAGACAATGTTATTCTATAACCTACTAAGGATTTCATTTACCCATATGAAATAGTTGATGTCTCACAGTCTTCAACCCACAAAAAAAGATTTCATATGGTTCAACTCACACAAACTATAGAACTGGGACTTCCCGGGTGGTCCAGTGGTTGAGAATCTGCCTGCTGATGCAGCAGACATGGGTTCGATCCCTGGTCCGGGAAGATTCTACATGCTACAACAACTAAGGGTACATGCCACAACTACTGAGCCTGCTCTCTAACGCCCACGAGCCACAACTACAGCAACAAGAGAAGCCAGCATCCAGAGAAGCCCACGCACTGCAGCAAAGAGTAGCCCCCACTCACTGCAGCTGGAGAAAGTCTGCAGCAATGAAGACCTCGCACAGCAAAAATAAATAAATCAATAATTTAAAAAAAAAAAAACTGTGAAACTGATATTTTGGTATTCTCATGAATAAATAACTATAGAATCTATATTTATTTATAATACCACACAATGGAATATTAAACCTCATTCTATGGATGATCCAACCAGTACATGCTAAAGGAAATCAGTCCTGAATGTTCATTGGAAGGATGGAAGCTGAAACTCCAATACTTTGGCCACCTGACACGAAGAACTGACTCATTGGAAAAGACCCTGATGCTGGGAAAGATTGAAGGCAGGAGGAGAAGGGGATGACAGAGGATGAGATGGTTGGATGGCATCACTGACTCAATGGACATGAGTTTGGGTAAACTCCACAAACTGGTGATGGACAGGGAGGCCTGGCGTGCTGCAGTCCATGGGGTCACAAAGAGTCAAACATGACTGAGTGACTGAACTGAACTGACGGATGAAGTAACTGGGGCTCATACTGGTCTCAACTAAGGTTCAAATGTGTACTATTTTCTCCTCTCAGTATTGCCCTTTTATTCATCCATCTAGCAACTGAGAGTAACACTGGCTGGAAATGATTTTAAAGCACCTCAAACAACAGCATAAATAATTTCTGGTTAACAAGATCATTGCTACTCTGGACATACACAGAGTAATAATGTCAGTTTTACATGTATAATAAAGGCCCTGATACATTATGATAAGTATCTCCCAGGGAAAAAAAGGAGTGTACTGTCTGTCTACTGGCAAAATTCCTTTACTCTTTATAGAGCGAGTGATTTATTTTCAGAACTCTACCTTTGAAGAAATCCTGTGTTAAAAAAATCATTTAATATTTTGAAATTATAGATGAGTTCTTTCATTTGAAGTCACATATGGCATGTTACATTTCTCTTTTGGCAGTTCTCATCATGGCCAACATCCACTCAGAAAGAGTTGGCACCTCTTTGAACAAACTCTTTCTGCCTGGAACAGAGACAAGCTTGGTGTGGAATTAACACTTTCTGACTGGTGTCATTAGTGCTACCAGTCTGGATCTTGAAGCTGTGTTTATTCACCAGTTTTACTAGCTGGCAACTTACCAAGCATTAAGTGTGAAAAATGACAGATCCAAAACAATCAGTATTAAGATAACGCATTGTCAGGAAAACCCCTGAAAACTTTCTTGCTAAGAAATTTAACACAATACTGAAGTGGATTTATCAGTTCACCTTATGGTGAAAGTGAAAGTCGCTCTGTAGTCCAACTCTTTGCGACCCCAGGGACACAGCCCATGGAATTCTCCAGGCCAGAATGCTAGAGAGGGTAACCCTTCTCCAGGGGATCTTCCCAGCCCAGGGACAGAACCCAGGTCTCCCGCATTACAGGAGGATTCTTTACCAGCTGAGCCACAAGGGAAGCCCAAGAATACTGGAGTGGGCAGCCTCTCCCATCTCCAGCGGGTCTTCCCAACTCAGGAATCGAACCGGGGTCATCTTATGGTACATGTCATCCTTACACAGGTCTCAGTTCATGGGTCTAAGTTTTGACTTCTCTGTCAATCTTAACTGTAAAATATCTTTTTCCTCTTTTATTTTGAGTGCTCAAAATGTTGGAAGCAATTCCTCTATTATCATGGGTTACCCTTGGAAAAAATGTAAAATAAAAAATATAGAGATTCTCTATTTCTGACACTTTAATTAAAATCCTAAATGTAAACAAAATAATTTAATGATAACCTTACTATGGTTGTTTGAAGCACCTTTAAGCCTTTACAAGTCCTAGGGATAAAAATTCAGTTCAATTTTGTAAGAAATACAGATTTTATTGGCGTACACTTGTTGTTTCTGGTAGGTTTGTTGCTTCTGCATCTGAGATATTATTCAAAATTAAAATTATGAAACATGCTCTTATGCTTGAATCTGGCTGAAAAAGTCACTAGCAAAAGTAACTAATAACACTGAAAAATCAAGAATTTTCAAAAGTCATTAAAAAGATAAATGAAAAAAATGGGTTAAAGTAATAATTGTAGACTTTATGATATCATTAGACTATAAAACTCAGCATAAGAAAATATTCTGATTATGACTTTCACACACAACATTGCACTCTTACCTTCAGAATCAATGAAGAAGCAATTATTCTGGAGTACTAATTGCTTCATGAAACACTTTCATGGTAAAATTTTTTGTTTTCATTTTTATCAATATGTTGTTATATTTCAGGGAAAAAACCATCTATGTTATCTCTATGTAATAAAATTTATATCTTGTAGAAAATATTTTCTACCAAAAGTTCTACCAAAAAAATAAAATCTATTAAGAGAATATATTTTATAGCAGTTTACACAGGATACTACAACAAAGATACACCATATACTAAGGTTAGATTAAAAGAGAGAAAAGCAGATAAAGAAGAAAGCTACTGATAGTTCATATTAATAATCTTAAAATAGTTTACCAGCATTAACTAGTAATAAGGTAAATACACACCTCCATGCTAAAATTACTAAATAATGGTATAATAGTGAAATTTCTGGAAAGACGATTTAGAATACCTACAGACAGTAGTCCTGAAGACACACAGCTCAAATTTAATATCCAAACTTATCAACATATGTAGCCATTTAGGTGTTTAATAATTACATCTTGCTAAACTTGGATAATTTTTGAAAGGCCTGGAAGTTAAACTTTTAATCTACATGATTAAATACTGCCTGATACTCCAAATTGTTATATAATAATGATTCTATCTTTTATACTCTTCTTTTTTGACTAGTAGTTCTAAACAGTGAAACATACAAAACAGTTCTCAACTGAGCTGTCTTTTGGCAATCTCTAAGAATGAAGAGGCTTTTTAGTTCCTCTTCACTTTCTGCCATAAGGGTGGTGTCATCTGCATATCTGAGGTTATTGATATGTCTCCTGGCAATCTTGATTCCAGCTTGTGCTTCTTCCAGCTCAGCATTTCTCATGATGTACTCTGCATATAAGTTAAATAAGCATGGTGACAATATACAGCCTTGACGTACTCCTTTTCCTATTTGGAACCAGTCTGTTGTTCCATGTCCAATTCTGTTGCTTCCTGACCTGCATATAGGTTTCTCAAGAGGCAGGTCAGGTGGTCTGGTATTCTCATCTTTTCCACAGTCTATTGTGATCCACACAAAGTCTTTGTGAAAGAGGAGAGTGAAATAGTTGGCATAAAGCTCAACATTCAGAAAACTAAGATCATGGCATCTGGTCCCATTTCCCTCATGGGAAATAGATGGGGAGACAGTGGAAACAGTGTCAGACTTATTTTGGGGGGCTCCAAAATCACTGCAGATGGTGACTACAGCCATGAAATTAAAAGACACTTACTCCTTGGAAGGAAAGTGATCACCAATCTAGATAGCATATTAAAGAACAGAGACTTTACTTTGCCAACAAAGGTTCGTCTAGTCAAGGCTATGATTTTTCCAGTAGTCATGAATGGATGTGAGAGTTGGACTGTGAAGAAAGCTGAGTGCCAAAGAACTGATGGTTTTGAACTGTGGTGTTGGAGAAGACTCTTGAGAGTCCCTTGGACTGCAAGGAGATCCAACCAGTCCATCCTAAAGGAGATCAGTCCTGGGTGTTCCTTGGAAGGACTGATGTTGAGGCTGAAACTCCAATACTTTGGCCACCTCATGCGAAGAGTTGACTCATTGGAAAAATGCCTGATGTTGGGAGGGATTGGGGGCAGGAGGAGAAGTGGACGACAGAGGATGAGATGGTTGGATGGCATCACCGACTCGATGGACATGAGTTTGAGTAAACTCTGGGAGCTGGTGATAGACAGGGAGGCCTGGTGTGCTGCAATTCATGGGGTCACAAAGAGTCGGATATGACTGAGCGACTAAACTGAACTCAAATGAAGAATGAAAAATTAAATCTATGAATTTGTGGCATACATTGTTATATATATATATCATTTGAATACCTCTTTAAAATTCAACATTTGATATGCACATAGAAAGTATGAATTTGTGTTTGTGGTTTTAGTTTTTGTTCTGGCCCTCTTTTTAATGATACCAGACTAAATGCTGAAAACTAATAGCAGGGTTTTCTAAAACTATTTTCAAGCACTCAGGATAAAATCCTTTGGTTCCTGATATTATTAGAAATGTAATAAATTTTAAAATAAACATGGATTTATAATAAAAATATTATCAATTTTTCTGATTGAAAAATTCCAGAAAGCTAATATAAAATGCTTTCAAAATACTTATAACTAAATTATTTCTGTCTAGGAAAAGTATGAAAGGCTAAGCCCCTACATTTTCATTGAAATTAACAGCCTCCTGACAGAATGTCTTTAAACGACAGCTTGCTTTATTACTACAAAGTTCTCCCTCCAGTTTCATCTTAATAATAATAATATCTCTGGAACAAAAATAATTGGCCCAGAATTAATAGCCAAGTAGAATTGTGGCAAAGATTAATACCTAAAAAAATAAAATACATCCATATTACTGGAGATAAAACCATTACAAGGTCTAAAACTTTTAGTAAATGTGGGTTATTTTGCTTTCCTTTTCTTCTTTTTCCAAGTATTTTAAAACGAGTTCTAAATTTACGTGTAACACTGACAACTATAATGCGGGACTTTCAATAGAGTTCATCACTCTGCTTTCCATCTCCCCTCTTTACCTGCTGAGGCATCACCTAACTTCCAAACAATTAAACTTTCAGCCCAAAGGTGACTGAAATGAACCCTTGCCTTCAGAATAAAACTTAAAAAGGACCCCAATTATCAGATTAAATATCAAACAATTTCTCTAAGTAGAGCAGCCAGCCAGCCAAAGGCATATCATACAAGAGTTCAAGGCAGTCGGAAAAGGTCAGATCCCAGCTCAACTCTGGAAAAAGCTTAATTGCTGTCTCCCTAGCCAAGTGTGCTGCCAGATAAAAAGGCCCAAGAAAAGTTCTGCCAGATGGGCCAGCTGAATGCCCAGATGCCACCTTTGATATAACACATTTTAGAGCTTTGCAGTTGGATGCTTCATCTGGCAGCATTAATCTATGACAGTTCAGAGCTAGAAATTCTGGACAACGGAGAAGAAAGAGGGCTAGAGCTTAAGTGGATTTGAAAAATGGGAAACAGAAAAAGAGAACAGAGAAGAAACTAAAATTTTGTCTCTAAAACATGTATAATTTTGACTATGCCACTCAAAGACAAAGGAAGACCATCATATTTTTTCTCCCAGCTATGAAAAAGTAACTGAGCTGTCCCTACCACCAACAATAAATAAAACAGGCAAAGAGTTATGAAAGAATTACTTTCAGACTTTGGAAAATTTCAAACATGACTTTCAGACAAAGCCCCAGATAGTTCACGGGGCTCTTGCTGAACTGAAAAGCAAGGTTGTGTTTGGGACAACAAAGTGACTACAGTTTGTGAAACAGTCCAAAGACAAAGGAACTGTCCAGAGAAGAAGGAGCTCAAGAAATTTACACAGAGCTCCTCCAAGCCTTTCTCCCCCCAGATTTACTGAAGTATAATTGACAAATAAGAATTGTGTGTACTTATGTCATACAGCTTGATATTTGGACATGCGTGTACCTTCTGAAATGATTACCTCAATAAGCTAATTTACGTATCTATCACCTCACAAAGTTAATGTTTTCTTCTTTGTTTTTGTTTTTCCTGCTAAGAACACTAACGATTTACTCTTAGTGAATTTCAAGTGTACAATACAGTATTATTAATGAAAGTTACCACGCTACACATTAAATCTCTAGACCTTATTCATCTTATAACTGACAGTTTCATCAACATCATCAATATTGATGGGGAGATTTCATCAATATCTCCCTATTCTACAATTCCCCCAGTTCCTGAATCCCCCATTCTATTCTCTGCTTCTGTAAGTGTGATCACAGATAATCACAACAAATATAACACTAATAGAATAAGTTGGAAATAATTTGAGAATTACCAAAATGTAACACAGAAATATAGTGAGCAGATGCCGTTGGAGAAAATGGTGTCAACAGATCTGCTCAATGCAGGTTGCCACAAATCTTCAATTTGTAAAAATGCTGTATCTATGCTCAATAAGTGAGGTGAACTTGTATTCTATATCTTGGTTTTGGTGGCAAATAAATGACAGAATATATGTTTTTTAAACTCATCAAACCACACTCCTAAAATGGTAAATATTACTGTGTATAAATGTACTTCAACAGACAATATGTTTTTAAAACATTTAAGAATGAAAAAAAACCTGTTGAAAAATGGATGAAGACATTTGTCACATGTTGTTAACAAAGGCTTAGGACACAAAATATGTTATGAACTTCTAAAATTCTTAAGAAGAGACAAATCAATATAAAAATGCACATAAGACTAAACAGGAATAATGAGATTTGAACCATCAATAAACCAACAAAAATGTTCACCCTCATGAAAAATTATCAAATCTCATTAAAATCATAGAAATACATATCTACCCAACAGGCACATACTAAAATTAAAAAAAATCTAATTTGCATGGAGGAGGTGAGATAAGAAACAAGAGAACCCTTGTACACTACTGATCGGCATATACCTTTTTTAATACACTTAAAAGTCAACATCATCTTTTAAAGCAGTATATACCCACAACTTAGAATTCAGCAACTCTATCTTCTAAGTAAATACACAAGAGAAACTCTTGCAAATGTTCATCAAGAGAAATAAAGAATATTCATGTCATTGTTTGTAAAAGGAAAAACTGGAAACAAACCAAATCTCTATCAACAGGGGTATGATAAACAATGCCTGGTTAAATCATATAAAGAAATTCTGTATGCAATGGAAAAAAATGAACTATATATTCATGCATCAGCAAAGGTATCTTTCAGGATAATGAGAAGAAGAAAAAGCCAAGAATAAGTAGAGCAAATTACAAGTATGTAATTAAGAACATTCATGCTGTTGCTGCTGCTAAGTTGCTTCAGTCGTGTCCGACTCTGTGTAACGGCAGCCCACTAGGCTCCCCCGTCCCTGGGATACTCCAGGCAAGAACACTGGAGTGGGTTGCCATTTCCTTCTCCGATGCATGAAAGTGAAAAGTGAAAGGGAAGTCGCTCAGTCATGTCCGACTCTTAGCGACCCCATGAACTGCAGCCTACCAGGCTCCTCCATCCATGAGATTTTCCAGGCAAGAGTACTGGAGTGGGGTGCCATTGCCTTCTCCAAGAACATTCATGACTAAGTAATAAAATATTTAGGGTTATATGTCATAATCTCAAAATGGTAGTTATAACAAACACTACAGAAAAGGGATCAGGAAGAAGAACATCAGGGACCTCAAAAATGGTATTTTTCCCTTAAACTGATTTGTGGTCCATGTAAATTTACTACATTATTTTTATAGTGCATATACAAAATAACCATTTTCTTGTATATACATATAACCCATTTTATATTTCTTTATAATTTCTAACTAATCACCCTAAGGTATACCAAATATCTCAGTGACTACCTAATAGTCACAATTCTGAACAAGATATTGAGGTGGAACAGCCTGGCTCCATCTTCCTTACCTAATCCAGATTATAAATAAAAGTGAAAGTTGCTCAGCTGTGTCTAACTCTTTGCGACCCCATGAACTGTAGCCGGACAGACTCCTCTGTTCATGGAATTTTCCAGGCAAGAATACTGGAGTGGGTTGCCATTCCTTTCTGCAGGGGATCTTCCTTATCCAGGGATAAAATCTGGATCTCCTGAACTGCAGACAGATTCTTGACCATCTGAACCACCAGGGAAGCCCATAAATAAGGGAAACATATCATCTTTGAATGATGGGGCCCTTTTGTAAAAAGGGGCCTTTTGTCGGCCCCTGTGACAACACTGGTTCCATTCTTCAGAGGTAATGCCTTTCAAACTTTTCTGCACCATCATTTGTCTCTGTGTTACCACTCTTCTCCCTGGCCAGGAGCTAACCAAAACCCAACTTAGGTTCTGGGCTTGGCTGGCCCTAAACCCTAGGGAATATTACATGTACATTAAGAAGCTAGCAATCTTCCTTGCAACTGCTTTATGATACAGTTAAATCAACAGAACTGTATGGGGAAATGACCAACAGAAATTAAAGATTTTTTTTAACACTAGATAAAAGAATTTAGAATATAAGGTATCTGATCAACTGTAAGAGTTACGGTAAGAATCCATGAAGGTGATACTAGCCTTCCAAAGGACCTGAACGCATCCTTTAAAGATGGAACATGAAGGAGGGAGCAGGTGAACAGGCAGGATAGCATGAAGTTTAAGAGGCTGGGCTTTTTATCAGATAAGCTGGAGATAAATTCATATTCCCCACTAACCGTTACTTCAAACTCACTTTAAGTAAAGTTCTTCAGTAAAGTACTTTTGATCTCATAGTAATCCATTTGTATCCTACTATATTTTACCTGGTAAACTTGGTGGTGATCATCTTTCTTTATTACTAAGTGAGTGCATCAGACCCTCACTTCATAATACTTCTATAACTTTAGTATGTTTGCAACAAGTCAGTAATCATACATTGTGTGATCTTAACTACACTCTTTAATAAAATTGAGAAAACTATAACTGCATTGCAAGAAAGCTATGAAGATCAGTGATGATTTAAGGTAAACACCTGGCACAATGATTGGCTGACATATGGTTCTTAATGAACAAGCTTTATTATTATGACCATCCTTCATCTCCAAAGTTTTATGACTTAATTAGAAGCTTCGCTTACTTATATGGAAGGCAAGTATTAGTAAATTTCCAATATTGTCCTGTTGAAGATCTATATTTTTATTTAATAATGTGTAAACAAGATCAATAATCATGACAGAATAATTTATGACACTTAAAGAAACATTTAACCTATTATTTAATGAACTAAACTAATAAATGTACAGCCCTAAAGTAACAACAATTTGGAAACAAAAAAATGGTCACAAAATCCTCACTGCAATGAGTGTAAAATCTAGTTGCAAGCCCACAAATCACACCAAAATGTGTGACATAGAATATACTCTATTTTTGGTTTTAAATGCCTTCATAGATCCACCACGCAAATATTAATACCATTTGCTATCTCTCTACTTCAAGGTTATATAAAACAATTACTTTAGTATGATAATGGCAATAATAAATATGTAAATAAAATCATATATTACATCACTATGTTATGTATACTCAGTTGCTCAGTTGTGTCCAACTCTGTGACCCCATGGACTGTAACCCACCAGGCTCTACTATCCATGGGATTTTCCAGGCTAGATTACTGCAGTGGGCTGCCATTTCCTACTCCATCCATCACTATCATCACATAATAATTTTATCCAATTAAATTTTCAACTATAAAATTTCCTTTCTGATTAGAAAATTTCTATAAAGGTATGCTACTCAAATGTTTAACAAAATACTCCTCAAGTTTCTTTAATTTTATGTTTCTGTGAGTCAACAACTAGAAATCATTCAAGTAAAAAAAAAGCATACAATAATAATCTGAATATTTTTTATAAATAAGACATATAATTATGATATTACTACACACTTATTCACAATTTAGAGATACTTCTTAGTCATGAAGCTGAGAGATTTAAATGATAATGCCAAATAACCTACAATATATAGTATGAATGATATTCGATGACAATTAAAAGACGCTTACTCCTTGGAAGAAAAGTTATGACCAACCTAGACAGCATATTAAAAAGCAGAGACATTACTTTTGCCAGCAAAGGTCCATCTGGTCAAGGCTATGGTTTTTCCAGTGGTCATGTATGGATGTGAGAGTTGGACTGTGAAGAAAGCTGAGCGCCAAAGAACTGATGCTTTTGAACTGCAGTGTTGGAGAAGACTCTTGAGAGTCCCTTGGACTTCAAGGAGATCTAACCAGTCCATCCTAAAGGAGATCAGTCCTGGGTGTTCATTGGAAGGACTGATGTTGAGGCTGAAACTCCAAAACTTTGGCCACCTCATGTGAAGAGTTGACTCATTGGAAAAGACCCTGATGCTGGGAGGGATTGGGGGCAGGAGGAGAAAGGGACAACAGAGGTTGAGATGGCTGGATGGCATCACCGACTCGATGGACATGAGTTTGAGTAAACTCTGGGAGTTGGTGATGGACAGGGAGGCCTGGCGTGCTGTGGTTCATGGGGTCGCAAAGAGTCGGACACGACGGAGCGACTGAACTTAACTGAACTGAGCTGAAAGTCAGGGGACTAATTTCTTGATCTAAATTAGATTCTCCTGGTCTTTTTTTTGGCTCTCAGTTTTGTAACTTGTATTTACATATTTATCTCTATGCTTATTTAATAACTGGAGTGTCACAGATATCCAGAAATAATTCAGTCATGAGTCTATCTGTTGAATGTCCCTAAATTATGTTAAAGCATGTGGAAATCCTAAAGGAGTAAAGCAGGCACTTCAGGGAAAAGGACAATATGCATGTGACATGAACAATATTTGCACTAAGCCTCATTCCCCCAGAATACCCAGGATATATTTGCTCCTTGGGGAAACCAGCCCTGAATAATTCTTTCTAAACATGTCTGTCAACATCAAGTACAGTTCTATTTTTTTAAATAAGCACAAGTAATACTGACCATCTAAAAAATGCAATACAATAATGTTCAGGCAGTTCAGTCACTCAGTCATGTCTGACTCTTTGTGACCCCCATGGACTACAGCATGCCAGGCTTCCCTGTCCATCACCAACTCCCAGAGCTTAATCAAACTCAAGTCCATCAAGTCAGTGATGCCATCCAACCATTTCATCCTTTGATGTCCCCTTCTCTTCCCATCTTCAATCTCTTCCAGCATCAAGGTCTTTTCTAATGAGTCAGTTCTTCACATCAGGTGGCCAAAGTATTGGAGTTTCAGCTTCGGCATCACTCCTTCCAGTGAATATTCAGGACTGATTAACTTGAGGATTGACCGATTGGATCTCCTTGCAGTCCAAGGGACTCTCAAGAGTCTTCTCCACCACCATTCAAAAGCATCAGTTCTTTGGTGCTCAGCTTTCTTTATTGTCGAACTCTCACATCCATATGTGACTACGGGAAAAGCTGTAGCTTTGATTAGATGAATCTTTGTTGGCAAAGTAATGTCTCTGCTTTTTAATATGCTGTCTAGGTTGGTCATAGCTTTTCTTCCAAGGGGCAAGCAATTTATAATTTCAAGGGTACCATCACCATCGGCAGTGATTTTGGAGCCCAAGACAATAAAGTCTGTCACTGTTTCCATTGTTTCCCCATCTATTTGCCATGAAGTGATTGGACCAGATGCCATGATCTTAGCTTTCTGGATGTTGAGCTTTAAGCCAACTTTTTCACTCTCCTCTTTCACTTTCATCAAGAGGCTCTTTAGTTCTTCTTCACTTTCTACCATAAGGGTGGTGTCATCTGTATATCTGTGGTTATTGATATTTCTCCGGGCAATCTTGATTCCAGCTTGTACTTCATCTAGTCCAGTGTTTCTCATGATGTACTCTGCATATAAGTTAAATAAGCAGGGTGACAATATACAGCCTTGACATATTCCCTTCCTGATCTGGAACCAGTTTATTATTCCATGTTCAAATCTAACTGTTGCTTCTTGATCTGCATACAGATTTTTTTAGGAGACAGGTCAGGTAGTTTCATATTCTCATCTCTTGAAGGATATCCACAAACTGTTGTGATCCACACAGCCCGATGCTTTGACGTAATCAATAAAGCAGAAATAGATGTTTTTCTGGAACTCTCTTGGTTTTTCAATGATTCAACAGATGTCGGAAATTTGATCTCTAGTTCCTCTGCCTTTTTAAATCCAACTTAAATATCTGGAAGTTCATGGTTCATGTACTGTTGAAACCTGGCTTGGAGGATTTTGAGCATCACTTTGCTAGTGTGTGGGATGAGTGCAATTGTGTGGTAGTTTGAGCATTCTTTGCAATTGCCTTTCTTTCAGACTGGAATGAAAATTGACCTTTTCCTGGCCTATGGTCACTGCTGAGTTCTCCACATTTGCTGGCATACTAAGTGCAGCACTTTCACAGTATCATCTTTTAGGATTTGAAATAGCTCAACTGGATTCCATCACCTCCACTAGCTTTGTTCACAGTGATGCTTCCTAAGGCCAACTTGACTTCACATTCCAGCATGTCTGGCTCTAGGTGAGTGATCACACCATTGTGGTTACCTGGGTCATGAGGATCTTTTTTGTATAGTTCATCTGTGTAATCTTGCCACCTCTTCTTAGTATCTTCTGCTTCTATTATGTCCATACCATTTCTGTTCTTTATTGTGCCCATCTTTGCATGAAATGTTCCCTTGGCATATCTAAGTGAACTAAAATGGACCTGAATGGGTGAATTTAACTCAGATGACCTTTATATCTACTACTGTGGCAAGAATCCCTTAGCAGAAATGGAGTAGCCCTGATAGTCAAAAAAACAGTACGGAATGCAATACTTGGGTGCAATCTCAAAAACAGCAGAATGATCTCTGTTTCCAAAGCAAACTATTCAGTATCACAGTAATCCCAGTCTGTGCCCCAACCAGTAATGCTGAAGAAGCTGAAGCTGAATGCTTCTATGAAAATGTAGAAGACCTTCTAGAACTAACACCCGAAAAAGATGTCCTTTTCATTCTAAGGGACTGGAATGCAAAAGTAGGAAGTCAAGAGATACCTGGAGTAACAGGCAAATTTGACCTTGGAGTACAGAATGATGCAGGGCAAAGGCTAGCAGAGTTTTTCCAAGAGAATGCAGTGGTCATAGCAAACACCCTCTTCCAAGAACACAAGAGAAGACTCTACACATGGACATCACCAGATGGTCAATACAAAAATCAGAATGATTATATTCTTTGCAATCAAAGATGGAGAAGCTCTATATAGTCAGCAAAAACAAGACTGGGAGCTGACTGTGGCTCAGATCATGAACTCCTTATTGCCAAATTCAGACTTAAATTGAAGAAATAGGGAAAACAACTAGGCCATTGAGGTATGACCTAAATCAAATCCCTTACCATTTTACAGTGCAAGTGACAAATATATTCAAGGGATTAGATCTGATAGACAGAGTGCCTGAAGAACTATGGACGGAGGTTCGTGACACTGTATATGAGGTAGCAATCAAGACCTTCCCCAAGAAAAAGAAATGCAAAAAGGCAAAATGGTTGTCTGATGAGGCCTTACAAATAGCTGAGAAAAGAAGAGAAGCTAAAGGCAAAGGAGAAAAGGAAAGATACACCCATTTGAATGCAGAGTTCTAAAGAACAGCAGAGAGAGATCAGAAAGCTTTCCTCAGTGATCAATGCAAAGAAATAGAGGAAAACAATAGAATGGGAATGATGAGATCTCTTCAATAAAGTGAGAGATACCAACAGAACATTTCATGCAAAGATGGGCACAATAACGACAATAATGTTATTTTCTCTAAATATAAAAAAGGTGGAAATATAAAGTTGAAGAAATCTTAAAATGTTATACAATTTCCTAGGCCATGATTTACATCATGTTCTGATGCCAAAAAACCTTCCATGGTAATACCAACAATAAGCACACACTTTTTTGAGTAGGAGGATGAACATGATGGAGAAACCAACTGATAGGGAAGCAGAAAGTGGTGGGCCTCCCTGACATCTCAGATGGTAAAGATCTGCCTGCAATGCAGAAGACTGGGGTTGGGAAGATTCCCCTGGAGACGGGAATGGCCACCCACTCCAGTGTTCTTGCCTGGAGAATTCCATGGACAGAGGAGCTTGACGGACCATAGTCCATGGGGTCTCTAAGAGTGGGACACTCCTGAGGGACTAACACTTTCTTCAGAAAGTGGTATGCAACATGACTCTTACTATAATTCAGATACAATACAGTGCTATACTTGTTTAGTATAATATATATTCTATCGCAAACTTGTGTGTCTATATCTGGAATGTACAGTATACTACTGAATTTGTTAGACTAACCCATTTCATGGGGAAAATATTTGTTTATAAATAATACATTAGCTTATATTATCCAGAAGCTTTATCCACAAATGAAAACAAGTAAAGCATCAACTCTTTTGTGGGTCCCCACTTTGTGGGACATACATTAGTGTTTCAAAACAGGTTAGATTCTGAAAATTTGTTTCTAAATTTCTGTGTTCATAAGTTCAAAGTAACACTTCGTATACAATTGGTAGTGGTTCAGTCGCTAAGTCGTGTCCGACCCCATGAACTGTAGCCCGCCAGGCTCCTCTGTCTATGGGGTTCTCCAGGCAAGAACACTGGAGAGGGTTGCCATTTTCCTCTCCAAGGGATCTTCCCAACCCAGGAACTGAACCTGGGTCTCCTGCATTGGAGGCAGATTCTTTACTGACTGAGCTACGAGGTTATTGCTGCTTTTCAACTCTGTAAAGAGTATATTTTAACTTTATCCTTTTTGTCACAAGTTTAAAACAAGATGTTATTCTGAATATATTATAGGTTGTGGATTCAGATGAATAAGACTAAAACAACTTTGCACAATTTATAAAACCATATGAAGGTGGCCACCAAGCTGAAGTATGCTTCCTTGACCCACACCTTTCTACTAGACAATAAATACATTATTGACTGAAAGTTTGTAGCTGAGAAGATTTTATTATGCACAAAATCTGGAAAATTTATCATGTCTAGTTTAGTACATGTATAACCTGGTAAGTAGGTTAGAATTTTGAACCAAAATTTTACAGATATTACAATAAAATCTACATTCAAGAACTGGACATTATAATTAAAAATACTGTAGGAATTGAAAGAAATAGGAGCTAATTGTGATTTGGGTTAATTTGGCAAACGTCTCCAAAAAAAGGATGGACAGGACTTCAAAGAGGAAAGAGAATAAAGAACAGTAATTGCATGGCTTGAGGAAGAGCATAAATAAAAATAGAGAGAAAAGCGTTGTTATCACAGGTGGGGAGGCTATGAGACAAGGGAAGTAGCTGGAACTGGGGCTCCTGCTGAGCTCGAGTGAAACTTAGGATGGGGAAATGAGGCAAGTCTGCTCCTGAAGCTGCGTGGTGAAAGGGACTTAGATGTGATAGAAACAGAGGAAAATAATATAAAAAAACAAGGCATTTAGAAACGTTAGTGTGACACTGATAAGCAACCATTATCTGCAGAGGCAATGTCCATAGATCCCAAACACACAAAACGCACCCTCTTTTAATACTACTAAGGCGGATCACACATTTAAACAGGAAGTATTGTAGAAACCAAATACAGATGAATTCCTCTTCATTTACATCGTGTAGCACTTCTACATAGGAGAATATATGCAATTCTGACTATTTCTTGCAAAACTAATTTTTACTAAAATTGGTATCCATATATGATGTTATATCAGAATATCACATAAGAGATTGTGAAGAGCAGAAATCTCAGAAAGGAATGTTAACAAACAAGATGAAAGCTTACAGATTTTACTCTACCTCAAAACAAAGGTGTTTAAAAGAGGTATATGTAAAGTGTCATCATGTGATATCAGTTTACATTATTATTCGAAAATCAGCCTGTAAACAAATATTAAGAAAGATTTCATAAAGGGCAATAAAGTTACATCAGCTGACTACAGATCACGGTTCTAACAAACTATAAATTGCATAACTTTAGTCAAGTTAACCCCTCTACTCATCATTTCCTTTTTTTTTTTTTTTAATGTGAAGAACCAAGGCCATAAAACGAGATAAGACAGAACTTGATATTTATTATCAGCTCTCCCCCTCTTCCTCACCATGGAGCAAATATTTAATTTGGCCCTTCATACTGGTAATTTGCTGGAAATAAAATATGTTTTAAGAGTATAAAAGAACAAATGGCAGCTCACGGCTTATACTTTCCATTATAATGATTCTTTTTAATTAACAATTTATAGAAATCAAACATCTTATAGTTCTCCTATATTAAAAAGAAACCATGTATGTTATTTTTATCATTACACGATTTCAGAATATATCTGTAAGAAATATATTACAGCCATGACCCTCTGTTGCAGCTAATCTTCTGGGAAAGTTACTATTAAAATGATGATTAAAACAAATTAGTTTTTAAGAGAAACTACCGCAAGTACTGTCTCTGTATTGGTTAAAAGGATAGAGACTATTTTTTCCAAAAAGTACCTTAAAATGTTGATGAAAAGCTTTTCCCTTTCATGCACACTTATATCCAAAGGATTAAGAAATCTGAGCAAGGCACTGTTTTTGGAACTGAATACATTTTGTTTAATTACCAGTGGAATTTTCATTTCAATAATCGGTTGAATAACAAATATACAACATAAGCATAAATAGATCTGCCAAAATGTAATTGCTCAGTGTGCAATGTTTTTAGATAGACTTGAAAAAAAGAAGGCATAAAATCAGTTAAAACTCCATACCAGAGTATCAATAGAAACTTTTCATTTCAAATTTTATAGGAGGAATAAGTCTTCTTCCCTAAGTTTTAGGAAGAGATCCTAAAACAGATTTTAGGATCGTGTTGAAAGATTCAAAGGCGTAAAATAATACTGCAATGTGTAGAACAGGGAAATAAGTAAGAAAATAGTAAATTTTCATTAATTTTCCTGTTATAGGCATATTTTCCTCACACTTCAGCTTATCTTAAAAAAAACCCTATATATTAGACAAGACAGGAAAAGATTTTCCCATTTTAAATTGCAAAACTATGTATTTACTGAAAAGCAAATCTAGCTGGTAGGGACTGCTTACAGAGAAGTATGCCTTGTGTCAGATAATTCATTATATTATCTGAAACATTATATAGAAACTAAATGTGATAAAAGTACTTCATACAGACTACTAACGTTTAAAGGTTTTATAAAACACACTCATAGCATGGGTTATTTTACCTCTTAACATGATCTAATGATTTAATATATCCAGCTTCTTTGACAAGAAAGAAAGGAGGAAGGAAAGGAAGGAGGTGAACCTCTGTTTTGTGGCCTAATACAAATATGAACTAAGTTGGAAGTTCCTGAATCCAGATGTGGAAGTGAAAATGGAAACCTTTCCTAACACTCTACTCAACTGTAATAACAAGGTTGACAGCTTACACAGCACTTTTACTACATGATCACACTTAATACTCCCAACAACCTAAGAGTATAAATATTATTTTCCCTTCAGAGGAAA
This sequence comes from Muntiacus reevesi, assembly GCF_963930625.1. Classification (NCBI taxonomy): domain Eukaryota; kingdom Metazoa; phylum Chordata; class Mammalia; order Artiodactyla; family Cervidae; genus Muntiacus; species Muntiacus reevesi. The sequence continues at coordinate 13,981,190 of NC_089265.1, read as the reverse complement.
GGGTTCTGTCCAAGGCCATGCATTTTATAGGTGGTAGAGCAAGGGCACAAATTGAGGAATTTTCAGATTATTTTCCCTCTCATCATTACAGCGACTCTGTCATCACAGATCCTTTTTTTTTTTTTTTAACTGAAAGGGTAAAGGGGTTCTTCCTATCATCGATAAAGCTAAATCACTATCACGATACCAAGTCCCAAATTGTGTGTACATATTTGTGTGTGTGTGTGTGTATGTTGGTGTACTATTATGTCAGATATCACAAAACCTTGTATTCATACTCTCTAGAAGCCAGGCATATGTACTGTACAGCTTGAAAAGCTAAAGGAAAATCTGAACAGAAATAAAAATGAACTGAAGAGATTTATTTCTCCATCAAAAATTAAGTGATGATAGTCTAATACTCAAATATGTTTGCATTTGATCATTTACATGCCTTAAAAGCACAACCCCAGAGGTACCATCGACTGGGGATTCAAAACAGAATACTTAAAATTTATGGGGCACTTTTCATATGGCTGACATTTTGTTCTATACTGCACATCGTTCTATCATTTAGTCCTATCAACCATCAGCCCTGGTAGGAATAATGACCTCTGTTTTCAATATAAGAAAAGCTCAGCATTTCTTGCACTGTCACACAGCTAGTTAATGCAGAACCAGTACTGAAACTGAAGCTACCCAGCTTCAAAGCTAGTGTTCTTAGACCCTCTTTTAAGGTGTCTTCCATTTGATTCACCCATCAAAACTTAATTTTAAGAGTACATACGAACATCCTCCCTTCTCAAACAAAACTGTTTTTCCCAAATAAGTGGAAATTCCCTTGAAAGAAAGTCAGATTAAACAATATTAACGCGTATATATATGGAGTCTAGAAAGACGGTACTGATGAACTTATTTGTAGGACAGCAATGGAGATGCAGATAGAGAGAACATCCTTATGGACAGGGTGGCGGAGAGGAAGGAGACAGTGAGATGAATGGAGAAGGGAACATGAAAGCATATACACTACCACAGGTAAAATAGATAGCCATTGGGAATTTACTGGATAGACTCAGGGAACTCAAACGGGGCTCTATGACAGTCTAGAAGGGTGGGAAAGGATGGGAGATAGGAGAGAGCCTCAAGAGGGAAGAGACATAACCACACCTATGGTTAATTCATCTTGATGTATGGCAGAAATCAAATCAATATTGTAAAGCCATCATCAATCAACTACATATAAATAAATATAATTTAAAAATTCATTCTCAGAATTCCTCTTCTATAAAAATCATTACAGTAAATGTTTCCTTTCCTTCTCTATGTATTTTCCTCACCTCTGTATCTTTAATTATTTTTCAAGTGGTAGTCTCTCTGTTAAAAATATTGACAAAAAAGAGAGTACACAATTTATGAGTTAAAGGTAGTATAGAGAAAACCTAACATGAAGTAGTAATAACGTGAACCTGAGATTTTCCTTCCAGAATGCACAGAAGTGAGAGAGCTGAGTCACATTTTAGAAAGGCTGATGGCAAATATTTTACATGAAGTTATTATGGCACAACTAAATCTTAATAATCTTGTGTACTGAGGAGGGAATTTGAAATAGAAATATGTACATACTCAGCAATGCCAACTAGGCTATACAATATTTACTCAAAGTGCTTTGCATCGCAAGCATCCAAGCTACTCAGTGTATCTGGGGTCATAGTGGCACTCTAGAGACAAGAGTTAATATCCCTCAGTCAGAAAACCAGAAAAGATAGGATATTTGAATGGAGGAAAAAATTACAGTATTAAAATGCTTAGTGTGCAACAAAGTAAAATGAATTTACAAGAAACTAGGTGAAACTGAAGCTAAGGCGGTGGTATGGAGAATGAGGGCAGGTAGCAAAGCCAATATTTCTTGTGAACAGAGGATGTAGAAATTGAAGCTAACTGTAGAGTAACAATTATTTCTAACTTAGGGCATAAATTATAGCAAGATTATAGTCTTAACATAGAATCTTGACTCTTCTGTTTTGGAAATGAAAAAAAAAACTGATTTATTATAGTTTTCTAAATCAGACCCACCCACAAAGTTACTCTTCACATATGTTTAAGTGAACCAATTGCAAATATTCACATAGCAATTATTAAAACTAACTCCAATCAGGCTGGGAAGGGCAACTTGATTGTCTAACAGTATACTGGAATAAGGCTGACTCTATTTTAATAGAGGGAGAATCAAGAGTCATTGAACTGAGCTTTGTGCAGTAGGTCACAGCATTTCTAACGAGTCAAGAAAATGCCACTAAGAGAAATAATCTCACCAATTACTTATTAGCCATAATATATAATTTTAGGGCTTCTCCAGTGGCTCAGCAGTGGAGGATCTGCCTGCAAGGCAGGAGTTATATATTCAATCCCTAGGTTGGAAGATTTCCTGGAGATGGAAATGGTACCCAACTCCAGTAGTCTGGCCTGGAAAATTCCATGGACAGAGTAGCCTGGTGGGCTACAGTCTATGGGGTCACAAAAGAGTCAGATATGACTTATCACCTAAATAACATCTTAATTTGTAACTCCCGAGAAATATAAAAGAAGACAATATCAAAGAAGCTGAGAACACACTATAAAGTATTCAGATAAGACTAAAAGTGATCAACTAATATATGCCAAGAATACTCAATGGGACAAACTTAGCCTCTTTAATAATTGGGGTGTGAGAAAACTGGATACTCACATGCAGAAAAAGGAAACTGGACTCTATCTTATATCACTCACAAAAATTAACATGAAATGGATTAAAGACAACTGTGAGACAAGAAATCATTAACTTCGACAAGAAAACATAGGAGAAGGGTACTGGACATTGGTCATGACAATAATTTTTGGACATGATAGCAAAAACACAGGCAACAAAATCAAAGGTAAACAACTTGAACTACATCAGACAAAAAGTTGATCACTTTTAGTCTTACCTGTACGAAAAAATTTTTAAATAAAATCAACAGGCAACCAAGTGATGGGGGAAATATTTGCAAACTATGTATCTGATAAGGAATTAATATCCACAATATACAATACATTCAAACAACTCAGTAACCAAAATAATCATATCATCATCATCATATAATTTAAAATGGACAAAGGATCTGAATAGACATTTTGTCCAAAGAAGATATACAAATGAACAAACAGGTATATAAAAAGGTGTTCAGCATCTTTAATAGTCAGGGAGATGCAAACCAAAACCACAATGAGATACTGCCCCAACCTTTTAGGAAGTTTACTGTCAAAATGACAAGTGTTAGTAAGGATGTAGAAAGAAGGGAATATGTGTTCCTTGTGGTACAGTAACTCTGGAAAATAGTATGTAGGTTCCTCAAAAGCATTAAAAATAGAAATACCATATCATCCAACAATCCTGGTTCTGGGTATATATCCAAAATATAAAATAAAATCACTATCTGAAAAAAGTATGTATTCATTGTGGCACTATTTATAAAAATAAAGACAAGGAAACCACCTAAGTGTCCGTTGATGGAGGAATGGATGAAGAAAACACGGTATATTTTCACATTTTCAGTGGAACACTATTCAGGTATGAAAAGAAGGAAATCCAGCCATTTGCAGCTACATGGACGAACCTTGCAGGCATTAAGCTAAGGAAAATAAGTCAGACAGAGAAAGATAAACACTACATAATCTCACTGTCATGTGGAATCATACACTTGATCAAAAGGCCGAGAAGTGATATGTATGGAAACTTAAAGAACAGAATTCAGAGAAACAGAGTAGAATGTAGTTTCCAGGGGTGAGGGGGTGGGAAAAAGGGAAAGTTGCTCAAAAAGTAGAAAATTCAGGTAAAAATCTGAATAATTCTAGGGATATAATGTACAGCAAAGTGACTATAGTTAACAACAATACCGTACTATATACTTGAAAGTTGCTAGATCTTAAAATCTCTCACCCAATCCCCCCCTGCACACACATGAGGTAACAGATGTGTTAATTAACATTCTTTTGGGAATCATCTCAAACTATATATGTATATCAGATTATCATATGGTGCACCCTAAACTTAAACAATGTGTCAAATATATCTTGATAAAAAAGACTAAAAGTGAAATAGTTGTGATGGACTGCAAGTGAAGAATATGGACAATTCTATTCTTGATACAAACAGATAAGAAAGAAATCAGAGGATATAAACTGTGGAACACCTTCGTAGACGTATTCTGTTAGACTGAAAATTCCGGGATTTCTTTATTTCCCTGACTGAAAGTTTAAAACTGTATGAAGATGACTGCAGCTCTCAACATAATTTGAATCAGTAGGAAAAGAACAATTTGTGACATAAATGTTATTATAATTTTAAGAACAAATAGATTTACACATATACATGAAATATATATATACATACATAAGTGTATGTGTATATATATATATATATACATATATATAGTCTTGAGGTTCTTAATTAGAAAAGATAGGTGACCTACATGTTAGAAACCTTAAATAATTCTATAAAAGAAGAATTCATGAGAGACAGGAAATACAATTTAATTACACAAGGTCATGTAAAAATAAAAACAGAGTGCATTTAAATGAAAACATGGAAAGGCTAATAAACATTTCATTAAAGAAAGATGGAAGAGACACATACTCAAGGAAATACAAAGTGACACAAATATTCAGTGATAGCCCCAAGAAATATAAGCCCCTAATGAACTGAGCTTTCTGAAAACTGCTACAGAGAGCAAGCAGGAGGCTTTAAAAGCTATTTCCAGCGAAAGAATATTGGTTAGAGCAAGACGGCATAATATTAATATAGGACAGGGAAACACATGAATTTTAAAAATTCTGTTTTCCTTTTGTATTTCTCCATGTAACTGAAAGGCATAAAATAACAACATTTTTACATATTTTAAAGTATTTTAAGTATGCTCCTAGATAATACTAATGAAAAAACCATAACAGATTATGTAACTAACCATTGCAAATAACCTGAAGTCTCCAATAGTCTGGTCACATCTTGCAAATAAGAAATAAAGCAAGGAAGGAAAGGATGGAAGAAGGGAGGAAGGGAGGGGAGAGAAGAAAGAAAGGAAGGAGGGAAGATTAATAATATTCAACAAACCATGGAAGATAAAAGAGATACAGAGATATATTAATAGAAAAAGGATAATTAGAAGTGCTAAATTGAAGAAAGATAGTGGCACTTAAAATATATAATTAACAATCTATTTTGTAGAGAATTATTTTTAAAATCATCAGTAGTAAAACCCAATATTGAAGAATTAAAACAAAGCAACACGAATCTCCTTATATAGTGTTTTTAGATTGGTAGAGCAGGCTTATGACGTTGATATAACTATGTCTTAATTGCAACAGAGCATATTTCCTTCCTATGTTCTATAAGGATGAATGCATGTTGAATGATATCTAATTTCAATGAAATTTTAACAACAGTATACAAATAATACTGCCATTTCCATCTCAATCTAATGAATAACTCTTATCTGATCAGTGGAAAGCTATGATAGCTTAACTATTCAATTTCAAAATCAGGATTCAAGCTCATACTGACGAGTTGTAATAATAAGTAGAAACTAACAAATAGCAAACAGTACACGGGACAAATGTATAGTTCTATACTTGGTTGCAAGAATGGAAGCACAATTATATTATGAGCAAAATATGACCTTATTATAACATACATATAAAGACATGGAGGGTTTTTCCTTTTCTTTTAATGGTAGATTAAATGTAAACCAAAAGGGTAATATAACTTTTTGTTAAGTAACAGCATCAGAATTACAAACATTCTCAGAGTCAAAAAGTTCCACTGTTCTTAGTTATTACCACAGTACATTCAAAGTTTTGCATACAATGGTAAGGAGATTGACTAAGAGAATTTAATTAAACTTAGAAATTAGAAACCTGAATGATAGAGTGTGCATTCATGCTAAGTCACTTCAGTCATGTTCGACTCTTTGAGACCCTATGGGCCATAGCCCACCAAGCTCCTCTGTCCATGGAATTCTTCAGGCAAGAATACTGGAGTGGGTTGCCATGTCCTCCTCCAGGGAGTCTTCCTGATCCAAGGATTGAACCCATGTCTTTTACATCTCCTGCACTGGCAGACAGATTCTGTACCACTAGTGTGACCTGGGAAGCACAAGATAGGGAGCATATATACTATATGACACAAGGAAGCTGCCCTGTCAAGTTAGGAAATAGGAATAATAAGTGGGGACACAGTATTTATGTTCAAAGCACTTTTCTTCTGTTGCTCCAGAAGGTACAACAGGAGTAGACAGAAGTTATAAGGCCATATATTTGACTGCGTGGATCACAATAAACTGGGAAATTCTGAAAGAGATAGGAATACCAGACCACTTGACCTGCCTCTTGAGAAACCTGTATGCAGGTCAGGAAGCAACAGTTAGAACTGGACATGGAAAAGCAGACGGGTTCCAAATAGGAAAAGGAGTACGTCAAGGCTACATATTGTCACCCTGCTTATTTAACTTATGTGCAGAGTACATCATGAGAAATGCTGGGCTGGAAGAAGCACAAGCTGGAATCAAGATTGCCTGGAGAAATATCAATAACCTCAGATATGCAGATGACACCACCCTTATGGCAGAAAGTGAAGAACTAAAAAGCCTCTTGATGAAAGTGAGAGTGGAAAAGTTGGCTTAAAGCCAAACATTCAGAAAACTAAGATCAAGGCATCCGGTCCTATCACTTCATGGCAAATAGATAGGGAAACAGTGGAAACAGTGTCAGACTTTATTTTGGGGGGCTCCAAAATCACTGCAGATGGTGATTGCAGCCATGAAATTAAAAGATGCTTACTCCTTGGAAGGAAAGTGATGACCAACCTAGACAGCATATTAAAAAGCAGAGACATTACTTTATCCACATAGGTCCATCTAGTCAAGGCCATGGTTTTTCCAGTAGTCATGTATGGATGTGCGAGTTGGACTGTGAAGAAAGCTGAATGCAGAAGAATTGATGCTTTTGAACTGTGGTGTTGGAGAAGTCTCTTGAGAGTCCCTAGGACTGCAAGGAGATCCAACCAGTCCATCCTAAAGGAGATCAGTCCTGGGTATTCATTGGAAGGACTGATGCTGAAGCTGAAACTCCAATACTTTGGCCACCTGATGCAAAAAACTGACTGATTTGAAAAGACCCTGCTGCTGGGAAAGACTGAGGGCAGGAGGAGGAGAGGACGACACAGGATGAGATGGTTGGATGGCATCACTGACTCAATGAACATGGGTTTGGGTAGACTCTGGGAGTTGGTGATGGACAGGGAGGCCTGGTGTGCTGCGGTTCATGGGGTCATAAAGAGTCGGACACAACTGAGCAACTGAACTGAACTGATTTGTCTTAAAATAAACAATAACATCCTAACAAGAACTATCTCATGGTGGAATAGACTTGTCTAGCTGAATCTCCTTTCATTAAGACATAGTTTCTCAAATCAGGTATCAATTAGTGTTATACAAAGTATTCTAGTCTGATAATTTTTATAGAACATTTTATTTCAGAGAATTTCAGAATATTTATTGTGAATATACTGATCTCCCCTTCAAGAGCAGAAGATTGTATGCAGAGTTCCTGTGCTATGAAACTCTTTTTCAAGGCAATTTTCTCAGGACTGTTAATCTGTGAATGTAGTTTCAAGAACACGGCAAGGGGTTTTATGCAAAAGATGTGGGAGACTTGGGTTTGATTGCTGGGTTGAGAAGATCCCCTGGAGAAGGGAAGGGCTACCCACTCCAGTATTCTGGCCTGAAGAATTCCATGGACTGAATACTCCATGGGGTTGCAAAGAGTCGGATACAACTGAGCAACTTTCACTCACCCTTAGAAAAAGTTTGTAGTGGCTTCTGAAGTTATTTCCAACTGTAATTTTTAAAATTATTCTACCTTTAAGAAAACGTCAAGACCATAATCAGTTGGCATCAAGATACTCAAATCTGCAAAACAGGTTTTACAGCACAGGTAGCATAGTGTTTAAGAACTCAAAAATAGTCAGACAGGATAGTTAATGCTAAGCACACGAGATATAACACAAAAATCAGTTTTTGTGTTCACATTCATTGTTTGCTCACTCTGTACCAAACACTTCACTAACTATTATAATCTTACCTAATGTTCCAAGTAACTCCTTAATTAGCTCCATTAAACAGATGAGGAAGCTGAAGCTTAAAAAATTAGATAACTTGCTAAAGATTACAGCTAACAAGCAGTAGAGATGACTGAAAACAAAGCTCTAACCATTACACTACTGCTCAGTAGATCTTAAGGCTTCCTGTTTCTTCACCAAAGAGGAACACAGAGATGGAAGTAAAGTGAGCATCACTTAAAAACAACTATGGTGCCTCAACAACTCCAATTTAGAGACAGAAGCTACGGGAATGCCTCAAGTCCTGCTCACCATTCTCATGGGTGGCAATGATACTGGGAATGAAGAAGAGAGAAAGGGACAGAGGAGCTAATCAGGGGGGTGAAATGCCTCCAGAAGAGGGTACCAACCACTGCACAGGTTGATGTCAGAAAAAGGATGTAGTAGAAAAAGCTCAAGGGCATCCATTGGGAATCAGGTAGCTGTGAATGTGACAAGGTTTCTGGAGACAACATATGCAAAATCCTTAATGCAGATGACAATGTCTTATTTTAGTTTCTTTTTTTTTTTTAACTTTTTATTTTCTACTGGGGTATAACCAATTAACAACCTTGCGATAGTTTCCGGTTAACAGCAAAGGGAATCAGCCATTCATATACATGTGTCCATTCTCCCCCAAACTCCCTTCTCATCCAGGCTGCCAGATAACACTGAGCAGAGCTCCCTGAGCCTTGTTGATTATCCATTTAAAATACAGCAGTGGGTACATGTCCATCCCAAATCCCCTAACTATCTCTTCCACCTGGCAACCATAAGTTCATTCTCCAAGCTTGTTTCTTTCTGTTATTGTGAGATCTTTCTCAACACTGTGACAGCTAACTTCACAAGACATTCTATTTTTCGAAAAGGAAGAGCCAGAAAACTGGAAGTCTCCTAAATTTTCATGCCTATAACAACTTGCATCAAAATAAAGTGAGGACAAGTTTTTCATATGAAATTTTTTTTGTTTATACTTAGTACATGTTAAGTTGCTTCAGTTGTGCCTGACTCTTTGCAACCCTCTGGACTCTAGATTGCCAGGTTCCTCCATGGGATTCTCCAGGTAGGAATACTGGAGTGGGTCACCATGCCTTCCTCAAGGGGTCACCTCCGACCCAGGGATTGAATGTATACTTTACAATTATTTAATACTAAAACAATTTTAAATATAATCTCATTTAACATTTTCTTCAAACACTTTTGGGGGGGGCGGTTCTATGCAGATAGAGAAGAGAATACTAGCTATTGTTGATGCCTTATTAACCGCACTTTACAAAATTTTTGAAAACTTTGTAAAATGAGCAGAATACAGCTGGAAGTATAAAATAATTTTAAATATTTTAGGCATGGACAAAATAAATAAGTTCCAACTCATAAAAGCAAAACATAGTTTCATGCTATGCAAAATCAGTTCTAAGCACAGTTTTTCTTATTTTTTTAAATTAGAGCTGATTTAAAATATATTCATTTCAAGTGTATAGCATGGTGATTCAATATTTTTACAGATTATACTCTATTAAAAGTGTTTATAAGGTGAAGGCTATAATTCCCTGTGGTATACAACATATCCTCATTACTTATCAATTTTATGCATAGTAGTTTGAATCCCTTAATCCTATATCCATATCTTGCCCACTTCTCCTTTCCCTCTCCCTACTGATAACCACTAAGTTTGCTTTCTATTGTGGTGAGTGCTTCTGTTTTGCTATACACATCTGTTATATTTTTTAAAGTCCACATATAAATGATATCATGAATTATTCATCTTTTTCTGATATTTCAGTAAGCATAATAGTACATCCATACCGGTACAAATGGCAGTGCTTCTTTTTCATAGTAACCCAGTGTCGATATAAATAACAATTCTCTATTCACTCATCTGTTGATGGATTACTGAGTGGCTTTCATATCTTGGTTATTGTAGATAATGCTACTATGAACACTGGAGTGCATGTATCTTTGCAAATTAGTGTTTTCCATCTCTTCGGATATATACTCAGGAGAGGAACTGCTGGATCATATTCTAGTTTCAATTTTATTACTTTGGGAAAATACTTTCTCATGTATACATTCCCACAAAGCACATAAAAAGATTCCTTTTTCTCCACATCACCACATTTGCAGATTTTATGCTGATAGGTTTTTGGAGAGGTATGAGGTGATACCTCATTGTTGGTCTGATTAGCATTTCTCTAATAATTAAAGGATATTGAGCATCTTGTCATATGCCTGTTAGACATCTGTATGTCTTACTTGGGAAAATGTCTGCTCAGGTCTTCTCTTCATTTTATGGATTGGGTAGCTTGTTTTTGTTTTTGGGTTTGTTCTTTTTTTTTTTTTTTTTTTTTTATGCTGAGTTGGATGACGTATTTATGTATTTTCGATATCAAGCCGTTGTCAGTCATAGCATTTGCAAATATTTTGTCCCATTCTGTAGGTTGTTTTTCAGCTGTGCAAAAGTCTATACTTTTAATCAGGTCTTACTTATGTTTCATTTATTTTTGCTTTTATTTCATTTGCCTTAGTAGATAGATACAAAAAGCTGCTATGATTTATTTCAAAAGTGTTCTGCCTATGTTCTCTTCTAGAAGTTTTATGGTTTCAGGTTATACATTGAGGTCTTTAATCCATTCTGAGTTTATTTTTGTAAATGATGCGAGAGAATTTTCTCATCTTGTTCTTTTACATGTAGATGTCCAGTTTTCCCAGGACCACATGTTGAAGAGACTGTCTTTTCTCCCCTTGCCTCTTTCATTGTAGATTAATTGACTGTAAGAGTGTGGGTTTACTTGTGGGCTCCCTATTCTGTTCCACTGATAATGTGCCTGTTTCTGAACCAGTACTGTTTTGTTTTGTTGTTTTATTACTGTAGATTTGTAGCACAGCCTGAAATCTGGAAGACTGATACCTCCAGCTTTGTTCCTCTCTCTTAAGTTTGCTTTGGCAATAGCATCACTTCTGGTTACATATGGAGAAGGCAATGGCACCCCACTCCAGTACTCTTGCCTGGAAAATCCCATGGACGGAGGAACCTGGTAGCCTGCAGTCCATGGGGTCGCTAAGAGTCGGACACGACTGAGCGACTTCACTTTCACTTTTCACTTTCATGCACTGGAGAAGGAAATGGCAACCCACTCCAGTGTTCTTGCCTGGAGAATCCCAGGGACAGGGGAGCCTGGTGGACTGTCATCTATGGGGTCGCACAGAGTTGGACACGACTGAAGTGACTTAGCAGCAGCAGCTGGTTACATGTAAACTTTAAGATAATTTATTCTACTTCTATGAAAAAAGGCAATGAATATTACACTAAATGGATCAGAATTGTATTAAATCTGTAGATTGCTTGAGTAGTATGACTATTTTAACAATTTTGATATTTCAATCCAACAGCATAAAGCATCTTTCCATTCTTTGTATCCTCAGTTTTCTTCATCAATTTCATAGTTTTTAGACTATAGGTCTCTCACTTCCTTAGTTAAATTATCCCTAAGTATTTTATTTTTTTTGATATAAATTTAACAAAATTGTATTTTTAATGTTAACTTTTTGATATTTCATTATTAGTGTATGGAAAAGCAACAGATATTTGTATGTTACTCTTGTAGCCTGCAACTTTGTTGAATTCATTACAAAAATTTGAGGGTGGAGACTTTTAGGGTTTTCTGTATAAAGTATCATGCTATATATAAATAGTGACTTTTAGTGTTCCCTTCCAATTTGGATGTTTATTTCTTCTTGTCTGATTGCTGTGGCTAGGATTTCCAATACTATGTTAAAAAGAACTGGCAAGAATGGGTGTTCTTGCCTTGTTCCTGAATTTAGAGAAAACGTTTTCAGATTTACTCACTGAGTATGATGTTAGCTGAGGGTTTTTCACACATGGCCTTTATTATTTTGAGATATGGTCCCTCTATACCCACTTTAATGAGAATTTTATTATAACTGAATGCTGAATTTGGTCAAATGATTTTCTGTGTCTTGTGAGATGATCATGTGAATTTCATCCTTCCTTTTGTTAATTTAATATATCACACGAATTTATTTCCAAATACTGAACAATCTTTGAGTCCCTAGAATACATTTGACTTGATCATGGTGTGTAACCCTTTTCATATATAGTCAGGTTTGGTTTGCTAATATTTAGCTGAAGACTGTTGCATCTATATTCATTAGAGATTTTGATTTGCCATTTTCTACTTTTTTCCTTTTTTTGAAGTGTCTTTGTGGGGTTTTTTTTTTTTTTTTTTTTGGTATCAGGATAATAGAGGCCTTATAAAATGAATTTGAGTGTGTCCTGCTCTATTTAATTATTTGGAACAATTTGAAAAAGACACTTTTTCTTTACATATTTGGCAGAATTCGCTTGTGAAGCCATCCAGCCCTCGAATTTTGTTTGCTGACAGGTTTCTTTTAATACAAGTTCGATTCTACCACTATTGATCAGTCTCTTCAAATTGTTCCTTTTTGATTCAGTATTAGTATACTATGTTTCTAGACATTTGTCCATTTCTTCTAGGTTGTCAGGTTTGTTGGCATATTTTTGTTCTTATTATTATCTCATGACGTTTTTGTATCCCTGTGGTATCAGGTTTTATTTCTCCTATTTCTTGTTTTGTTCATTGGGTTCTTTTTTTTTCTTTCTTTTTCTCACTGAACATGGCTAAAGGCTTACAAATAGCTTATTTTTTCTAAAAATCAACTTTTTGTTTCATTGATATTTTCTATTTTGCTCACCTATTCTCAGATTTTTATTATTTCTCCACTTCTGATGACTTTAGGCTTTAATTATTCTTCTTTTTCCAATAACTTAGGTGGTTGGTTAAGATGTTTATTTAAGTTTGTTTGTTTTTTTTAATTTCCTGAAGGACTATAACCCTGTAAATTTCCTTCCGAGAACTGCTTTTGCTGTATCCCATAGATTTTGGAGTGCTGCGTTTCCATTTCACTGGTTCCATGGTATTTTATGATTTCCTCTTGGATTGTTTACACTGAGCCACTGGTTTTCTAGTAGCACATGTCTGTCTTCACATGTTTGCTATTTTCTCATTTTTTCTTTTTGTAATTAATTTCTAGTTTCACGTCATGATGGTTGGAAAAAATGCTTGATGTAGTTTCTATCCTTTAAATTTGTATAGTCTTGTTTTGTTGCTTAGTATGGAGTATATCTAGAACAACATTCCATGTATGCTTGAAAAGAATGTATATTCTGCTGTTTTTGGATATAATGTCCTATATATAAATATTAAGTCCAATTGGTCTATTGTTCCATTTAAAACCAATACCGCCTTATTGATTTTCTGTCTGGATTACCTGTCCATTGATGTAAGTGGGGCATTAAATTCGCCTACCATCATTGTATTTTTGTCAGTTTCTCTCCTTATGTCTGTTAGTATCCGCTTTATATTTTAGGTGCCCCTGCATTGGCTGTATATATGTTAGCAAGCATAATATCCTCTTCCTGTACTGAACCCTTTATCACTGCATAATGCTACTCTTTGTCTTTCTTTTTATGAGCAAACAAATTTTCTCCAATTGTTATTCAAAAACTAGCAAGCTTATATTGTAATACCTGATTTATAACTAAGTTTTTTTAAATTAATCTTTATTGGAGTAGAGTTGAATAACAATGTTGTTGTTTGTCTTTTGCTATAGCTTTTGTTTTAAAGTCTATTTTGTCTGATATGAATATTGCTCTCTCTGCTTTCTTGTCACTTCCATTTGCAGAAAAATGTTTTTCCATCCTCTTATTTAAAGTGTATGTGTGTGTCTTTAGCTCTGAAGTAAGTCTTCTGTAGACAGCATATAAGAGGTATTTTTAATACAATCAGTTACCCTATATCTTTTGACTGGAGCATTTTGTTCATTAATATTTAAAACAATAAGTGACAGGCATGTACTTACTGATATTTTCTTAGTTTCCTTCTGTTTTGTAGTTCTCTATTCATTTCTTATTCCTTTTGTTTCTCCCCTTGTAGTTTGATTTTTTTCTTATTAGTATGCTTATGTTCCTTTCTTTTTATTTTTTAATGTATTATAGGTTTTTGTGGTGACTATGGGATTCATGTATGAAAATCTATATCTAGATGTTTACACTCATAGTCATTTAAGTTCAAACACATTCTAAAATATCTGCATATTTTACTCTCCTGACACTTTGTGTTCTTAATGTTCAGTACAGTTCAGTCGCTCAGTCGCGTCCAACTCTCTGCAAACCCATGGACTGTAGCACAGCAGGCTTCCCTGTCTATCACCAACTCCTGGAGCTTGCCTCAAACTCTACTCCATCGAGTCGGTGATGCCATCCAACCATCTCATCCTCTGTTGTTCTCTATCTCCTCCTGCCCTCAATCTTTTCCAGCATCAGGTTCTTTTCCAGTGAGTCAGTTCTTCACATCAAGTGGCCAAAGGATTGGAGCTTCAGCTTCAGCAACAGTCCTCCCAATGAATACTCAGGACTGATTTCCTTTTGGATGGACTGGTTTGATCTCCTTGCAGTCCAAGGGACTCTTAATGTTATATTTTACATATTCATGTTCAAATTAACTGCTTAGTGAGTGTACTTACAGTTGCTTTTACAGTATTTCGTTTCTCAGTCTCTATACTGGCTTACTTCAGTGCTTGGTCCTCAGTCCTGACTATAGTTCGCCTTTCCTAGCGGGACTTTCCTCTTTCTACAGATTCTTACTTTTTCTCCACTTAGAAAAGACTCTTCAACATTTCTTTCAAGGATGATGTAGTGTTGATTAACTATTTTAGTTTTTGCTTATGTGAGAAGCTCTCTACCTCTCCTTCTATTGTTTTCCCTTTTAGTTTGAACATATTATGACACTCCCTTCTGGCCTGCATCATTTCCATAGAGAAATATACTGATACCCTTATGGGAGCTCCCTTGCAACTGACTCTCTTGTTTCTCTCTTCCTGCCTTTACAATCCTGTCTTTATCGTTTGCTATTAAAATTATGACAGATCTTTGTGTGGCTCTGTTTGGGTTCATCTTGTTTGGGACCCTCTGTGCTTCCTGTATCTGGATATATCTTTTTTCCTTTCCCAAGTTTTCAACCATGGCTTCCTCAAATACCTTTTCAATCCCCTCTTCTCTCTCCTCTTTCTGGGACTCCCATTAGAGGAATGTTGGTATGCTGAATGGTATCTTAGAGATCTCTTAAACGGCCTTCATTTGTTTTTCTTTTTGCTATTCTGATTGGGAGGTTTCAATTATCTATCTTCCAGGGTATTTATGTGTTCTGTGTCCCTTAGTCTGATAATCATTTCTTCCAATATGTTTTTTATTTCAACCATTGAGTTCTTCATTTGATTCTTGTCCATATTTTCAAATTCCTTAATAAACTTTTCACTGTGTACCACTCTTCTTTTCCCTAATTCAGGTTAAACTTAGTATCAATGCTTTGAATAATTTATCTCTTAAATTGTTTATTTATGCTTATATTTTCAGAGGTTTCCTCTTGCTCTTTCAATTGAGAGTATTTCTGATGTCACCATTTTACTTAACTTTCTCTGCCTCTATGAATTTAGGTGAAACAGTTACCAACTGTGCTCCTGAAGGCGTGTTATTACATGGAGGTGTCCCTGTACAGACTGCATGCACCAGTCCCATTCGTGGCAGCGCTGGAATTGACAAGGATGCAAGTCACTGCTTTCCTCAGGATAAGCTGGCATCTATCACCTTGGTGGGGGTAAGGCTGGTGATGGAAGAGCTGAGGCTAGAACTGAGTGTCAGATGCCGTCTCCCTTTGCTCAGTGGTCATCAGGACCCTATTAGGGGCAAGGTCTGATCTCAAGTTGCAGGAGCAGAAGCCCTGAGCATCTGGCTTGAGCTGGCACTGTTTCCTTTAAGTGTATTTTTCCACCTTTCTCCGCACCAGGCCCTTTGCCCCAGCGTGGGGGAGTGCTGAACACAGCGAGGTTCATGAGGGCTCTTGGCTCATACCACCTGCAACAGAAGTCCTGGCTGTCTCTGGCACCTGCAATTGTTTTCCTTATTCCACTCACAGTTTTGGGTTCAATTCACCTTTGTCCCTCACAGCCAATCACTTCCCCCAGTGTCTGCAGCCACCACCTTGTTGTGGAGCCACAAGGGCAGGTGGGGTCCAAATGGACTCTCAGCATGTACGCGGGGGTGGAGAGTGGAGAGGAGGAGGCAGTGAGCTGGGATGGAGCAGCCGATGCTCGGCTTGAGTAAGCACCTGTGATAGCTACTGCCAACTCACCCAGGTTCCACCCCAGGACCATGTTACCCCTACATCCCTTAGTCCAGTTCTCTCCCTGGTCCAGACCGCCTCAGATCCAGGGCTGTGCTGTGACATGGAGTGAATGGGGCCAGAGTGTTTGTTCAGCTCAGGCCGAGGCACACAGAAGGGGCTCATATGAAACAAGCAGCTGCTAGAACAGACCTGCCTTCACCTGTCTTTGAGGCAAATCAGTGTGTGCCTGTTTCTCATGACCAGAGTCCAAAGTTCACACAACCATCC
Organism: Muntiacus reevesi; assembly: GCF_963930625.1. NCBI lineage: Eukaryota > Metazoa > Chordata > Mammalia > Artiodactyla > Cervidae > Muntiacus > Muntiacus reevesi. The sequence goes on along the minus strand of NC_089265.1, from coordinate 13,964,555 downwards.
TGTTACTCCCAGCAGTTCTCCAGCGACCTGGGTCCTCCCCTGCTTAGGATCCCGGGACAGGGGCGCTCAATCTGTGGCTCTCACTGCTCACTCCCTAGGGAACAGAGAGTGTCTGCCTGTGACTTTTTTTCCCCTCCCTTTTTCCTACTACACATACAGGTCTCAAACTTGATCACATTTCTTCCTTTCCTATCACATCATGTGTGTATGTTTCTTACACCCTAGGTTGTATAGCAGTCCTACCAATTTCCAGTTACTTAGAATTATTCCATGTGCAGATTATTGTTGATGTGTTTGTTGGGGTAGACTTGCTCCATACCCTCTTATTCTGCCACCTTCGATCTCTCCTATTTAGTTTCCAACAATTCTTTGTAAATAATATATTTTGGAGAAATTTATAACAATCAGTGCTTCTCCTAACACTAGAAATATTAAAACACACATATCCTAAGTACAGCTGGCCCTTCATATCTGCATATCCATGAATTCAACCAAAGGATCAAAAATATTTGAAAAAAAATTCAATGAAATTCCAACAAACAAAACTTGAATTTATCACTCATCTCTAACTATATATATACCACTTACATTACACCTGGGTTTCCCTGTTGGCTCAGACAGTAAGAATCTGCCTGCAGTACAGGAGACCAGGGTTCAATCCCTGGGTTAAAGATCCCCTGGAGAAGGAAATAACCACCCATACAATATTCTTGCCTGGAGAATTCCACAGAGAGGAGCCTGGTGGGCTATAGTCCATGGTGTTGCAAAGAGTCGGACATGACTGAGCAACTAATACTACACTGTTCTAAATACCAAAATAATTACCTCTTACTTACTACTTGAAACTGTACACCCAAAATGTCCATTGATTTCTGCTCTCTAGTGATTTTGATTTACATATGATTAAATAAATAGAAATGCAAAAAGCAAAATGGCTGTCTGAGGAGGCCTTACAAATAGCTGTGAAAAGAAGAGAAGTGAAAAGCAAAGAAGAAAAGGAAAGATATTCCCATTTGAATGCAGAGTTTCAAAGAATAGCAAGGAGAGATTTTTAAAAAGCCTTTCCCAGAAATCAATGCAAAGAAATAGAGGAAAACGATAGAATGGGAAAGACTAGAGACCTCTTCAAGAAAATGAGAGACCAAGGGAATATTTCATGCAAAGATGGGCTCAATAAAGGACAGAAATGGTATGGAACTAACAGAAGCAGAAGATATTAAGTAGAGGTGGCAAAAATATACAGAACCATACAAAAAAGATCTTCATGACCCAGATAATCATGATGGTATGATGACTCACCTACAGCCAGGCATCCTGGAATGCAAAGTCCAGTGGGCCTTAGGAAGCATCACTACAAACAAAGCTAGTGGAGGTGATGAAATTTCAGTTGAGCTATTTCAAATCCAGAAGATGACGATGTGAAAGTGCTTCACTCAATATGCCAGCAAATCTGGAAAATTCAGCAGTGGCCACAGGACTGGAAAAGGTCAGTTTTCATTCAAATCTCAAAGAAAGGCAATGCCAAAGAATGCTCAAACTACCGCACAATTGCACTCATCTCACATGCTAGTAAAGTAATGTTCAAAATTCTCCAAGCCAGGCTTCAACAATACATGAACCATGAACTTCCAGATGTTCAAGCTGGATTTACAAAAGGCAGAGGAACCGCAGATCAAATTGTCAACATCTGTTGGATTATCAAAAAACCAAGAGAGTTCCAGAAAAACATATATTTCTGCTTTAATGACTATGCCAAAGCCTTTGACTGTGTGGATCACAACACTGTGAAAAATTCTTAAAGAGATGGGAATACCAGACTACCTGACCTGCCTCTTGAGAAATCTGTATGCAGGTCAGGAAGCAACAGTTAGAACTGGACATGGAACAACAGACTGGTTCCAAATAGGAAAAGGAGTGCATTGAGGCTGTATATTGTCACCCTGCTTGTTTAACTTGTATGCAGAGTACATCATGTGAAATGCCAGGCAGGATGAAGCACAAGCTGGAATCAAGATAGCTGGGAGAAATATCAATAACATCAGATATGCAGATGATACCACCCTTGTGGCAGAAAGTTAAGAAGAACTAAAAAGCCTCTTGAGGCAAGTGAAAGAGGAGAGTGGAAAAGTTGGCTTAAAGCTCAACATTCAGGAAACTAAGATTATGGCACCTGGTCCCATCACTTCATAGCAAATAGATGGGGAAACAGTGGAAACTGTGACAGACTTTATTCTTGGGGGTCCAAAATTACTGCAGATGTTGTCTGCAGCCATGAAATTAAAAGATGCTTGCTCCTTGGAAGAAATGTTATGACCAACCTAGACAGCATATTAAAAAGCAGAGACATTACTTTGCCAAGAAAGATCTGTCTAGTCAAAGCTATGGTTTTCCAGTAGTCATGTATGGATGTGAGAGTTGGCCTATAAAGAAAGATGAGCGTCAAAGAATTGATGGTTTTGAACTGTGGTGTTGGAGAAGACTCTTGAGACTCCCTTGGACTGCAAGGAGATCCAACCAGTCCATCCTAAAATAAATCAGTCCTGAATATTCATTGGAAGGGCTGATGCTGAAGCTGAAACTCTAATACTTTGGCCACCTTATGCAAAGAACTGACTCATTTGAAAAGACCTTGATGCTGGGAAAGATTGAAGGCAGGAAGAGAAGGGGATGACAGAGGATGAGATGGTTGGATGGCATCACCAACTTAATGGACATGAGTTTGGCCCGGGAACTGCTAAGCAACATACACTGCAGAGGTGACTCACGAAGCTTTGCTGAGGAGATGAGAGCCTTAAAGTTGAGGAGGACAGTGGCTGGCTGTTGGAAGGTGACAGCGACCAATTGAGAGCAATCATCTAAGCTCATCCTTTTAACAACAGCACAAGAAGTTGCCAAAGAACTCAACATCGACCCCTGTTCAGCATTTGAAGCAAAGCAGAAAGGTGAAAAAGCTCAGTAGGTGGGTGCCTCATGAGCTGACTGAAAATCATCGTTTCAAAGTGCCATCTTCTCTTATCCTATGCGACAACAATGAACCATTTCTCCATTGGACTGTGACTCGTGACAAAAAGTGGATTTATACAACCAACAGTGGTGATGGGTGCCGTGGTTGGACCGAGAAGAAGCTACAAAGCCATTCCCAGAACCAAACTTGCACCAAAAACGAGGGCCACGGTCACTGGTCGGTGGCCTGCTGCCCATCTGATCCATTCTAGCTTCCTGAATCCTCAAGAACCCCTTCTATCTGAGAAGTATGCTCCGCAAATCAATCGATGAAATGCACCAAAATAACTGCATGCCTGCAGCCAGTGCTAAGGAAGAGAAAGGGCCCAATTCTTCTCCACAACAAGGCCCGACCACACGTCACACAACCAATGGTTCCAAAGTTGAACAAATTGGGCTACGAAGTTTTGCCTCATCCGCCATATTCACCTGACTTCTCGGCAGCCAACTATCACTTCTTCCAGTATTTGAAGAACTTTCGGCAGGGAAAATAATTCCACAACTAGCAGGAGGCAGAAAATGCTTTCCAAGAGTTCGTCAAATCCCGAGGCATGGATTTTTACGGTACAGAATAAACTCATTTCTCATTGGCAAAATTGTGTTGATTATAATGATTTCTACTTTGATTAATAAATATGTGTTTGAGCCTATTTATAATGATTTAAAATTCAGAATCTGAAACTGCAATTACTTTTGCACCAAAATATAGAAATCCCAAAACTCCAAGCTAATGAAAATAAACAAAAACACCCTCCTTTAAATCTTCGCTCAAGAGATTAAAAAAAAAAAAATTCTATACCTTGCCAGGCACTACTTGATCAGAATATACCCTGAATTTATAGCAATTCATGCCAATACAACATAGAAGAATGAAATCTAATACAACCTAAAGAATACTACAATAGATCAAGGAAGTTATTTGTGGAAATACTATCATCTATATAGCTAGTTCATTGAATATTTAACAAATATTTAATGCTTGCTCAATTAAACTAAAAACCAGTAAATACAGAGTGAAGTTAGCCAGAAAGATAAAGAACATTACAGCATACTAACACATATATATGGAATTTAGATAGATGGTAACGGTAACCTTATATGCAAAACAGAAAAAGAGACACAGAAGTACAGAACAGACTTTTGAACTATGTGGGAGAAGGTGAGGGTGGGATGTTTCGAAAGAACAGCATGTATATCATCTTTGGTGAAACAGATCACCAGCCCAGGTGGGATGCATGAGTCAAGTGCTCGGGCCTGGTGGGCTGGGAAGACCCGGAGGAATTGGGTGGAGAGGGAGGTGGGAGGGGGGATCGGGATGGGGAATTAAAAAAAAAAAAAATTAAAAAAGAAAGATAATATAATTTTAAGTACATCTTAGAAAAAACATGTAAAAGATGAAAATGAATATAAATTAAGAGGAAGAAAGACTATAAATTTTTTATGGTCCTTCATGAACAGTGGCTATTAAAGGAAATAAAAATGCATGTGTTGATATCTCACCAAAAATAAAAAACTGTGGGAGCATATTAACCTATCATAGACCCATCTATGGCTTTCTCAAAACCAGTGTTAACCTAGACATAAATTCAAAGCCTGAAGGAAAAATTTAGGCAACTAAAGACAAGCAGCAGCTATCAACTCTCTAAGAACTGAAACTTTAAGAGTTAAAGCAAACAACAATCCATACATTGACATGAATCATTCCAGAAAGGCATCTAAAATTTAAAAATCCAAAACACCACTTTTCATGGAATCAGAACAAGAGAGGATAGAGTTTGCACGGGACAGAGGGATTCCATCTGTGGAATGCTGTAGTCTACCTGTAAGAATATTTAGTAGGAAGTGGGGAAAGAAAGATAAAGATTGAGGAAAGAATAGCAGCGAGAAAGAAAACGGAGAGAAAAATCACAAGGGAGGAGGGATAGAATAAGTATTCTCTAAGCAGAGTGGTGTTCATTTAGTTAGAGGGAAGGCAGAAATTAAAGCCACGAGATGAAAATCTGAAGGACTGATTTCTCACTTTCATAACTTGTTTAGGAAATGAAGATTAGCATTTGGAGTAGCATGGCTAATTACAGTGGTAATAAAAATCTTATATTTCATGTTTGTAAATTAGAAAATGAAGTCTCTTAATTAGTTCAGAAAAAGTCTGTGAAGTACAAATTCATTTGTAAAAAAAACGCTCTTCTCATTGATTTAGGGAAACTTTGAGTAGGTGATGTCATTGACACTGTCATTTATTAGTTTCAGAATTGTTCACAGCATTTCCCACAACATTCTAAGTATCAGTTCTCAGAATTTTATTCATTCCTGTACGTCTAGATAAATGTATACATATGGGCCAATTAGGTTGCCTGTCAAGTCAAAATTGCAATTAACCTTTCATTAAATTTATAGCAATCTTTTACTCAGAGAGTGATCAAGTCAGATAGATCAAAGTAGACATACGGCTTCTGTGATCCAGATTGACAAAGAGCAATCTGTCAGTTGAAGAACGATTCATTGATCCGCTAAGTCAGAATTCCCAATGATAGCTGTGCAAGGTGCATGCCGGCCAAGTCTGACTGTTGCAACCTGTGGACTGTAGCCTGCCAGACACCTCTGTCCATGGAGTTTTCCAGGCAAGAGTACTGGAGAGGGTTGCCATTTCCTTCTCCAGGCGACCTTCCTGACCCAGGGATCGAACCCACGTCTACTGCATTATCAGACGGGTTCTTAACCTCTGAGCCATCAGGGAAGCTCCCAAGATAGCTATAAAGATGTTTAAGCTCCTAGCTAGCAGACCGGAACTTTTGAATTATTACTAGTGGGTTTAGGAAGTTGTTTAGTACAGCTTTATAGTTGTGATTTCATTGAATCATTAAAAAACACTTAAGAAATACAAAGTGCTATGCTAAAATCCTCATTTTACAGATGACCTTGTTAAACAGCTACAGGGCCTGGGTTCAACTCAAATCTAACTCCAACCATCAGAGTCCAACCATTAAACCATCACATTATTCTGCCCCTTCCCTAATTTGGGTATAGATACAGGACCATTTGTTTTGACAAGATAAACATGCTATGATAGATGCGTACTGTGTATGAGTTGGAAGACAATCACAAAAATTATTCTTTGCCTTTTATCCCTCTCTCCTGTTGTTGATATGTTGAAAATGCAGCCAAGGACAGATGGAGAGAGGTAAAAAGAGTATCTTTATCTTGTTCTGCCATGAATCAGTCATATAATATGCATAAAGAGAAGCAATGAGAACTCAGTTCAAAGAGGAAATTACCTTTTAAAAAGGAATATAGTTTTCCTATAAAATAGCGTAGTGATCCCTATTAAGCATAGATAATTACAGAGACTGTAATATTTGTATCTAAAATGTCCATAATTTGAGATAGCATGGTATCATGATGTTGATACAATTTCTTTTTTTTCCCCCCAATTATTTTTATTAGTTGGATACTAATTACTTTACAATATTGTAGTGGTATTTGCCATACATTGACATGAATCAGCCATGGATTTACATGTGTTCCCTATCCTGAATCCCCCTCCCACTCCCACCCCATCCCATCCCTCTGGGTCATCCCAGTGCACCAGCCCCGAGCACTTGCAATCCCACTCCTGGGCATACACACCGAGGAAACCAGATCTGAAAGAGACACGTGCACCCCAATGTTCATCGCAGCACTGTTGATAATAGCAACCTAGATGCCCATCAGCAGACAAATGGATAAGAAAGCTGTGGTACATATACACCATGGAATATTACTCAGCCATTAAAAAGAATACATTTGAATCAGTTCTAATGAGATGGATAAAACTGGAGCCCATTATACAGAGTGAAGTAAGCCAGAAAGATAAACACCAATACAGTATACTAACGCATATATATGGAATTTAGAAAGACGGTAACGCTAACCCTATATGCAAGAGAGAAAAAGAGACACAGATGTATAGAACAGACTTTTGGACTCTATGGGAGAAGGCGAGGGTGGGATGATCTGAGAGAACAGCATCGAAACCTGTATATTATCAAGTGTGAAACAGATCACCAGTCCAGGTTGGATGCATGAGGCAGTTTCTATCTTAACATACTAGTTTACCTAAACTTGGCAAAAAGGTGTGTGTTCTATTCTAAGGTAGAGAAGCCTATGGAAAATGTTACCAAATAATGACCACACATAAACTTGCTTAAACAGTAATCCTCAGCTAAAGAGCTCCAGTGCCTACAGATTTTGTCCAAAACATATAAGCAATGGCAGATAAGCAAATTCTGCCTCTCTGAATATAAGGACATGTGGGTGCTTTACCAAAGATTCCTTTCAAACTAATATACATGAAGAAGATAATTCAGAATAATAGAAGATGAAGAAAAAAGAATAAGCATGTGCTGAGCAAATAAGTCAACATTTATGTTATGAGTAATAACTGTATTGTATGCTTACATATTTCGTAATAAGAAATAAAAACAACCAGAGTTTATTAAGTTCTTTCTATGTACCAGGCATTGTAGTAAACATCTTACAAACACCAGGGCATTTTCTTCTCACAACAATTTTGTGAGATATGCATGAGGACTCGCAATTTACAGTAGAATAAATAAGATTTTTTGCTAGGTTAAGTAATCTGCCCAAAGCCATGCAGCATTAAACTGCCATAGTTAGGATGCAAACCCAGCTTCATGGACTCAAAAGCTGCGAGGTAGAAATGCCTTATTTGAACCCAGGTTGTGTTTTAGATTATGGAATTGCACCAGATTCTAGATAAACATCCAGGTACAGATGATACACTGGTGAAATTCACCTGTAAATGCCATTTCCATCACCCTCCAGGACTTTCAATCAAAGGATTAGCAAGATCTTGCCTTCTCACCCCACACTGTCATCTGCCTTCAGACACCAATAGGCTACTGGCTCTAGGAGATTTCTTAGCTATCTATATTAACTCATCTTAAGAAGCCCACTGCAAGTATTATGATAAGCCCTTTACCTGGGACCTTCATACTTCCTTTTAATCTCTAGGAAATGTGCCAACTACCTGGGCACAATCTTTTCTCTGGGAATGGCTTCCTTACTCTTCGGAAGAATTCAAGTAGGAAAGAAAACTCAGAAATTTGATTCAAACCTTCTCCTGTAATAACTGTATAATTAAATAATTAACTATAGTTAAAAATGAAGCTTTTTTTCCAAATATAATTCTGGGAGAAAAAAAATAAGATGACTCAACTCAGGTTAAAATTATCTTTCAAAAATAAAATTCAAATTATTCAGCTATAGAGTGGTTGGACTTTTCAAAGAAAATACAAAGTGATTAGCATTCTAACTCTTATTTATTTTCATTGGGAGAAAAATTAGACAAGGAAGGGCTGCGACCAAAGTTAATCAAAGAAGAGCTGAATACTTTAGCTTTGTATCCCCCCAAAAGATGCTGGACTGTCCTAAATTATTGTTTTGAGCAAAGTAAAGGGAAAATTTATTTTAATGATTTTATTGTATTTTACACTATTTTAACCTATGTGTGCAGTTTTCCATTTTAGAGGTTGAAGTGAAAGTGTTAATTGCTCAATTGTGTCCGACTCTTTGAGACCTTATGGGGCCCATCAGGCCCCTCTGTCCATGGAATTCTCCAGGCAAGAATACCGGAGTGGGTAGCCTCTCCCTTCTCCATGGGATCTTCCCAACCCAGGGACTGAACCCATGTCTCCTGCACCGCAGGCAGATTCTAGCCACCAGGCAATCAGCTTGTTAGGACAGGTTTTCCCATCATTGTCTGCTCAAAGCAATCACTTATGAAAATGAGAGTGCACTAGATAAAGATCTGTGACATCTAATGAATTCAAACAGAATCTCATCCTGGACCCCTATAAATTTCTTTAGATCTCAGGTCAAGCACACTTTCTTAAAGAGACCTTCTCTGACCTTCTTGACTATGTCAAATTCCACTTTTAAGAGCTCATCTCTTTTGTAACATCAAGCAAAATTAAAAGTTGGTATTTATTTATGTAATTATTTGATCAATGTCTGATTCTCCCACTAAATTGTAGACTCCTTGAAAACCAGCAGATGCCCAGAACCCCAGAGTACTTGCCAAAGAAAGTCAAACTGAAAGTTGGTCAGTCATGTTGGATTCTTTGTGATCCCATGGACTACACAGTCCATGGAATTCTCCAGGCCAGAATACTGGAGTGGGTAGCCTTTCCCTTCTCCAGGGGATCTTCCCAACCCAGGGATCGAACCCAAATCTCCCGCATTGCAGGCGGATTCTTTTCCAGCTGAGTCACAGGGAAGCTCATGAATACTGGACTGGGTAGCCTGTCCCTTCTCCAGTGGATCGTCCTGACCCAGGAATCGAACTGGGGTCTCCTGCATTGCAGGCAGATTCTTTACCAACTGAGCTGTCAAGGAAGCCAACAGAGGCGGCACTCAATGCATGCAGTTAAATGAATGAGAGAATGCAGTAACTGGATAGAAAGATCTTGATGGAAAGTTCAACACAGGTGGTGTTATATTTTTTTTAATTTTTTACTGTTCAATTAGCAACTCACTCACCAAATTATTTAAACCTAGGTCACAGACACGTTCTTTCCCACACAAAATGTACTGTGATAACATTTCAATTGAAAGTGGGAATTGGTTCTTAAATTAATCTATTTCATCATTATCATACCTGCAGTTTCAAAATTAATATTTGGCAGCTTGGTTCACTGATTTTCAAAAAATTCATCTTATTCTGGAGTCTCTCGGTTGTAGAAAGTCACTACCTTATTAAAATAGCTCAACAGGAATTAACTAAGTGTCCTGTGACAAGTAGGAAAGCATAAATTAAACCATTGAAGATATTCAGATGTCTGCTTTCTTGAGAAACTTAAAACTAACAATGAAAAATAAGAGCCACTACCATCAACAGATTGCTTATTATGTATATAAAGGGCAAAAGTTAAGACACAAGCTCATTTTTTCCCCACAATAACTTTTTAAAACAGGTATCACTCTCCTTTAACATTTTTTGAAGAAGAAATCAAAGATCAAAGAGCTATAATATCTAAAGTTTGGGGTCCACATGAATGAAAGAATGAATGAATGGAATCAGAACTCCTAACAGTTTTTGCCTGAATGAGGGGCAACATCAAGGAATAGCTAAAAGATATGATTTCATTCTTGGAAGCTTTCTGAAGCTAAATATTACTTTGACACTAATAATTATAGCTAACATCAATCTAGCACTTATTATATTCCAAGCACTTTATACACTTGATCTCTCACTTAAACTTATGAGATAAATATGATCTAGGTACTATTACAAAATGTTTATCCTCGATTTATCAACAAAGAAATTGAGACTCAGAGGTTGAGTAACCTGCCCAAATAATAAACATGTGTTAAGTGACTCAGCCGAGATTCAGATTCAGTTCTAAAGTCGTGACTTGAGCTCTTAGCTTCCACACTAAGTATCCTGTAAGTAGTTCCGACTTCCTCAGTTACAAATTTGGCCTCACCACAGCCAAGTATAGTGGATCTGAATCGATAGTGGCACAGGTTTGTTTTTCTGGAGGATATAAAAAGGGCACAGTTAGAGAGGTGAGAATGAATGGTAGGTCCACTTTACTCACCTCCTTGCTGTCTATAGAATCAATAGAATAACCACAAAACAACGTGTAAGGCAAAATACTAAAGTAATCAAAGCCAGGACAACTTAGGACACATCAGGCGAACTTTTACAGGTCAGAGGACGTACCTGTTAATATGCCTCTTACATTAACAGTACAGTTGTGAGGAGCTTCAGTAAGGAACACAGGAGTAAGTGCTTGAGAATGATGACTGAACTGAGTAGAATGTATATTTCTCTTCAATTACTTATCTTAGAAAAGATAAGTTCTGTGGGTACTTAGGGAGTTCTATGGGACAGTCTTAAATTTTTTAATGGGATTGAATGAACTATTTATTTTAGAAAACACATGGTTCTTTACAAAGAACCCTAGCCCAGTAACCTACCCAATGTTTTAACTAATGCAGATTGTGTGGTATTGAGGGAAAAAAGCACTGAAAGCTTGAGTATTCATCCTAGTTCTGGCATTATGAGCTAGACCTGGGTAAGACTTCACCTCTCTGGTTCTCAATTCCATTCTCAATAATAAAAGGGAATGGGGCAAGTTAAAATTATAAGAATTTTTCTGGAGAAAATCCATAATTATTCAATGTTCTTCTGGAAAATTAACAGCAGAAGGTTAAATAAATAATTGAAAGCATAAAAACAGTAAAGAGACAATATATACACTATTTTTTTCTTCCTTGTAGTATTAATTAATTCATTTCCAAACAAAAGTGTCTAATCAAAGATGCAGATAAGGTTTAATATATGGATCCATTGTAGAAGCCACAAGTAAGACCAAAACCTGATCTCAGAAATTTTACACACCACTCTTAATTTACCAGGTACATTCGACAACAGTTGGGAGAAGTTGGTAGTCTAATGATCAAGAGCAAAGATCTTTATCATATGACATGGATTTAAATCCTAGTTTCACAGCTTCCCCAGTGGTGTGGTGAACTTCTGAGCCACAGAAGTTTAGAAGAGACTAAATAATTTCCCATGAGTTCGTAAATAGGAAGCAATCAAACTAGAATGGAAACTTTACTCTATTAGATTTTAAAGCCCAAGTGTACTTTCCCCAAGACTGTTTCCCGAAGCTGTAGCTCTCTCACTCATACACTTTGGAAGATATTTTATCTCCTCAGCCTTCATATTTTGGTCCTGCTGATAATTAGACAATAAGTTGCTTAAGTAGCTTCTGTTTTCAATTCATATTTCCTAATACCCAAGATAGGGTTTCAAAAAGTAAGGTGTATGAAAATAGGAAAATTAGCCCTTATTTCACTAAAGAAAAAGGGTATTTTTGATTGGGTTTATATCCTAGCTCTGGCATTTTATTAGCTATGGGATCTTGGGCATATTATTTGACTTTTCCAAAAAACTTTTTTTCTTCATTGTAAATGGGCATAACAATAATTGTTGTTGTTTACTTGCTAAATCACTTCCAATTCTTTGCAATCCTATGGACTGAGCCTACCATGCTCCACTGTCCATGGGATTTCCCAGGGAAGAACACTGGAGTGGGTTGTCATTTCCTTCTCCAGGGCATCTTCCCAATCCAGGTATTGAACCTGCCTCTCCTGTTTGGCAGGCAGATTGTTTACCAATGAGCCACCTGGGAAGCCTTATAATAATAAAACCTACCTCCTGAAGATTAAATACATAGGTTAAATACGTTATGTGCTTGTACATATTAAGTGCTCAATGAATGAATGCCCTTTTAAATATATCATCAGTACTTCCATCTAGGCTTCTTTGTGCCTTTGATTTTCCTCATCCATCAAGTGAGCAGTCTACCTCAAAGGACTGCTGTGAGGATTCAATGACAAAATGTTTGTATATTCCTTAGAAGTTACAGTAAGCTCAAATAATGTATTACTTTTATTAGTGTGATATTAATACCTGCTTTCAAGATCACAAAAGAGTGACCACATTTAACAGCTGTTAGTCCTTCATCTATGTGCCATATCATCTGGGTCTGGTTCTCTAAGGTTCCAGCCTGCAAGCCAATACACAGTCCTCTCTGCCAAAACCAGTACTGCTCACTTCCTCCAACAGGGAACCTATGCAAACTGGGACCGCAGCCTTCCTCGGAAGAGGTGACTGAATGCATTGTGAAGCCTCGACTGTCAAAGGTATTCATGAGCCAGGGGCCCTTTCTGTATGCTCCGGACACCACTTCACTGTGACCTCGTGTGCAAGTGGCACTCAGGCTGTGACTCACTACAGCAGGAGTCCGATAATCATTCTGATCTCACCACTACTTTATAATCCCTTCTAACTGAAAAAAGGACAGGAGATATCAATATAATCTGGCATCTTGCTCCATAAAACAAGAACAATCCCTATGAGGATTATTGTTTATTTCTGAAAAATATACTACAGGCATAAATCCAAATCCGATTCAAAGATACTCTTTATGGATTCACAGTCTTTCAATTTACAATGGATATCTTAATAGATGTGTTTGCTTGAAGAGTTATATTAGAATCTGCAATGCTGACAATATAGAAAAACAGACATGGAATGCTGAAATTTTCATAGAGCTAAAATGCAACTAAAATACTATTATCAACTCTAGTAACATGGCTTTCAGCTAATCTCGACTGACAATTATGAACCATGTGCTCCGCATAGGAGGGCAAATAGTTTTGCTAAAATAACTTTTGTTCTGTGTGTGATGATTACCACATTCCAAGGAAACAGGTCCAGGGTTTAGACATCTTTATTGGAAGTGAAATGACATGTCCCCCAAACTTTCACCCCTTCATTTTTGGAGTAGACCAAAAGTGCAAAGTTTTCATAAAGCTTTCACCTGTTTGTTTTGGGAGTAGACCAAAATTGCAAAGTTTTCATAAAGCAATTAAAATCAGTAGGATGTTAACAATAGGCCCAAAACAGCATTGAACACAATGTTTACACTATAGTCTTCTTTATTTATATTTATTATACTAATCTCTTTCTTTGGACAAAGTATAGTAGTTTTGGTTGAACAATAATATACTCTTTTGTCAAGTAAATGATCCTAGTCTTTCAAATGTTTCACAGTAATACCAACAGCTATGAAGCAGTAATACTATTATTTTTAACAATCTTCCAAACTGCTTACAAGTCTGCACATAAATAATGATACAAACTATCAGGCAGAGAAAGGAAACAATACTTACAAAGATCAATTTTAATATGATAGATATTTTTTAAAATTACTTCAAGCAAATAAACTTCAAAGTCTCTTTTCTCTCATTCTCCCTACCCTTTATTTCTTTTTCTAATTTTCTAGGCCTTAGTCATAAAGTCTGTACCAAATTATAACTTGGTAAATACTCTTTTTGATGAGTTTGTGAATGACAGCTTTTTTTTTATAAATCTGCTTGGTCTTATATGGTGTTTGTCATGCAATCTAGATTTGTGAATGCCGGTCACTATCGAATGACTCCTACAGTGCAGAGAATGATATGCAAGCTCTGAGAGAACAGGATTTTCTGTTTTGTTGATTGTTGTATCCCCATGCTTAGACCAATTTCTGGTATATATTAGGTGCTAAATAAATATATGTTGAATAAATGTTGAATGATCTATATAATTTTAGTTTTTTTCATACTAAAAGTAATACAATTCATTATTGTTGTCATATTATTCAAGAATAAACTGCTACAATTTAATTACATATTAACATTGATGTAAAGAATGTATAAATATGGGGACTCCTCTGTGTGTTTTATATACATATATAAGCCTCTGATGTGTCAGACACTGTAATGGATGCAGAGGGATTCTCCTCACATATCTCTCTAACGTACCCCCAACCTAGCATCTGTCACAATGTATTGTAGTGAGTTTTGTCATTTCCTGTTCATATCATGCTCTTTCATCCTCTGTGCCTTATCATATGACATGCCATCTGTCCTTCAGATCCATCATTCCATCACCCAGCTCCATATGTGACAAAGTCCTGCCCAAATATTCCTCCTCTCTGAAACGTTCCTTCCTCAATACTTATTCATCACCAGTCCCACAAGGCTTCCTCTCCAAATATCCTGAACCACTGTCATATGGGGCTACCATGTCTATGACTGTTTCTGCCATCGCTGTTTCTTAAGAAGCTTCTTCTTAATCATTTTTTAATCTCAAGTGCCTAACACAGTTCTTAGTACAGATCAAGTTCTAAATTCCTGAAGACTAAAAGAATGAAAACATGGCAACCTATTTTCTCATAATCTGTGAGAGTATAGAAAGCACCATATTGTACATATGTATTAATTTTGTTTGCAATGAAGAAAACAAACTCTATGATTTATTCATCAACCCAAAACAAAAATCCAGAAATTTCAAGATCAGAAAGCCAAAAGCAATGGTTGGATGTGCAATCTAAATGATGCCAATTCAAGTCAGGATTTTAGTAAACTTGTTATGTATGTGTCCCTGATGTGATTAAATGATGTCTTTAGATAATAAATTCACTAAGTAGGAACAATGGCAACATTTTCCATTATAGCATTTATATATATGTATAATATGCAATAATAATATGTAACATATGTGCACATATATATATATATATTCAGGAGTCATTTACTACCCATCTGATGCTTATTTTTCAGTAATAGGACCTAGAAATTATTTTCTATAATAAATATTAGTTGATATAATTTCTAAATACACAAGTATTTTTTTTATTCCTCTAAGATAAAAGAAAGATACTTAAAGCACAAATTCTGTCAGTCCCACTTAAGATGATTGGGAAAATGAAATAAGATTTTCATCTTTCCTATCTGTCCAGCCTTTCCACCAACAGTCATGGCACTGAATGAAATTTAGATTCATCTAGAACACTGAAGATTGCAATTCCAAATACGACATCTCTTGGGAAATTATCAAAGGATTATTGAAAGGGAAAAGCTGAAGCTACAAATGCATGCCTTATTTGGACAGATGACAGAGTTATTCTTTTTCTTTATTTTATGTTTCTCAGCTATGCCAGTGAACTCCCATGGAAACATGGACTCTTCCATTGTTTCAATTTAGAGACATTATTTTCAAAATTAAATGTTATAAGGAGTAGGAATAGGAACAATTCCATGCAAATAGTAATATTTTCAAAATGGCTGCTTTTGCTAAATATATATAATGAAGAAAAACAGAATTCACTTTATTTAAAGTCAAGGGCTAGATGGGAGTGAAACAGCTCTCAGCCAGCACCAATTACTAAAATGCTCCAGGGAGCTTTGGAAGGTATTACTTTAGGTCTACAAATCTGGGCCACTGGGGAAATGAAACCTCCTCCGCAGTGCAGAAAGTGAAGAGCCCCTGCTCTCAGTTACCTAGTAATGTACAGATGATGTCTACCATGGTGCAGGACAATTCCAGCAAAGACTGATTTCTCTAAATTCCAAAGGAGTATCTGTCATAACTAAATAATTTTGACTCTAAATTCCACATTCAATACATTCACCTTGCCCTGGGTATAAGTAAAGCCACTTAGGTCAATACCTAAATTTCTATAGGTTCCTAAAGTTTGAAGAGACCCCCACAGAGAAGGCAAGTGGATAGAATGCACATGGTATTGTTTAGGGATCTATTTTCCATTATTAAAAGGCATGGCCAATGTTTCCTTGACTAATAAGTAGTCTGGCTCTCAATCTCCCATGCTTCACATAGAAAACTTCAGAAAGTACTTGAGCATAAATAATTATATGCTGCTGCTGCTTAGATACTGAATTGTGTCCGACCCTTTGCAATACTAGGCTCCGCTGTCCTTGGATTTCCCAGGCAAGGACACACTGGAGTGGGTTACCATTTCCTCCTCCAGGGGATTTTCCCAACCCAGAGATTGAACCTGTATCTCCTGTGTTTCCTGCATTGGCAGGAGGATTCTTTACCACATGGGAAGCCCAAATAATTATATAGATCCCCAAATATCCTAGTTATTTATATAACGATACAATCTTTGATGACTACAAAAACAGTAATCATAGCCATAAAAAAGAAAAATGATCATCGTAAACCTGTACTGAGCAGTCACCCACAGGCCAGGTACTTTGCAAGAATCTATGCTCAAATTATATTAGATAATAAAATATCCCTGTAAGTTAGGTACTGATTAATATTTCCATTATCAAGATGAGGAAACAAAGGCTCAGAGAGAAAAAACAACATATTCAACTCCTCATACCTATAAGTGGTGGAGCCGAGTTACAATCCAAAATCTGCTGAGCTCCAAAGTCTCTGCTTCTTACCACTGCTGTGTCTTAATATAGGCATAACACGATAATCAGGTAATAATTAGATCTAAGCTCTTCCCTTGTGGCTCAGCTGGTAAAGAATCCGCCTGCAGTGTGGGAGGGCTGAGTTCAATCACTGGGTTGGGAACATCCCCTGGAGAAGAGAAAGGCTACCCACTCCAGTATTCTGGCCTACAGAATTCCATGGACTGTATGGTCCATGGGGTCGCCAAGAGTCAGACATGACTGAGCGACTTTTATTTTCATAAGATCTAAAACCAAGGCCAACTTACCAAGTATTCTAGGTGAGTGCCTAGGACCAAAAAGATTGCTAGGAACTTATAAAAAGTTTGTACTCTTAAACCAATCATTGGCTCTAAAATAGGAAAAGACAAAGTCAAGATTAGTTTATAGTTATCTGTAAAACCCAGTAATATTTTCACTAATCAGAATCACGTAACTTAACTTCATATAGTGATATAAATACCATAATCAGTATCAGAGTGATGAATTTTACTGTGTTTTATATGACAGGGAGAGAGAATTTAAATTTGTAATGGAGAATATAATTCATGTATTTAAACACAAATGAAAAAATATGTTGATTTTTATATTATGAATATATAATCTGCTCTATAGGAAGGACTGTTTCAACAAAATCTGTCTAAAGACTGTTTAGACATAATTTGCAATATTTTATAAATGAAACCAAAATCTCTTAGGAATTACCTATATTTTAACATCTATATCTCTTCCTTATAGAAATAATTCATGTATTTTACAGTAGCAGAAAATAATTTATGTCATCATGACAATCATTTTATCCAGAACTAAGATAATTCAAAAGACTTGGTTTCCACATAAATCAGAAACCAGTATCAAGATAAACATATCTGACATTCTGTACTAATTTATCATTATTATTCCTGGCACTAATAGTAATACATAATATTTGTATAGCATTTAACCATTTATAAAACACTTTCCATATGAACTCCTTTCAACTACCGTATAATTTACTTCATCAGTTTCCATATGAAATTTTACTAAAAACAGCTAGTTAAAATAGATTAATCTGCTATTTTTTTCACACATTATATAAACAATTCAAAATGTAACATTTAAGCAATATTTCTTATATTCAAAACTAGAAAATATCATTTCTACGTTACCTATGAGAGTCCTTAGAACACAGTGTAGTTAGAGAACCCAGCAGCAGGCACAGATTTAAAAGGTCACCTGTGCAATTTGTATCATTAGCTAGCTATAAAGGTCTCTTGAATTTTAAAAAGAACATTAATATATAAATGAGAAGTGCCAGAAAACAGTGGAAATTACACTTGGTTTCTAAGAATAGTCAATGCCCATTGATCTTTTTCCCTTTCCTAAGGAAACATTTGAGTATGCTCAACTATTTATTTAATAAAGAGCGTTTTTGCAAGTTTCATCCAATTTGGACCAACCTGATTTTTGGACAAGACTGACTTTTCAAATTACTTTGCTCAACAGAATTCATTAAGAATAAATTCTATATTTTAATTTAAAAAATATTTTTGGAGTCAGAAAAAATCTTCTGCCTTGGCAGCTCCTCCATAGGTTCTCTGGTTTCTGAAGAATGGGCACTACGGTGTTTAATTATTTGAGCAACTGATACAAAATCAGATAAAGCACTTCATCATTGAACAGTGTCCTTACAAAACAAAAAGCCTAGATTAGCAAATATGTGTAATAATAAAATCCTTTAAAATCCCTAGAGCCAAAACTATACTTCATTATAACATAGTTATGTGTGTGTGTGTATGAGTCGTTCAGTCTTGTCTGACTCTTGCGAGTCCACGGACTGTAGCCCTCCAGGCTCCTCTGTCCATGGGATTCTTTAGGTAAGAACAGTGCAGGGGTTAGCCATTCCCTTCTCTAGGGGATCTTCTCAATCCAGGGATCGAGCCCTGATCTCCCACATTGCAGGTAGATTCTTTACTTTCTGAGCCACCAGGGAATCCCGATTTAAAGGTATGCAGGTAGTTTAATTCTCCTCATACATAAAGGTGTTTTTTAATGATTCACAGAGTACTGTGATATTTTATTCAAACTTGATACAATGTACTTTACTGACAAGAGCACAACCTATTAAACTGTGTTTAGTCACTCAGTCATGTCCAACTCTTCTCGACCCCACACACTGTGACCTGCCAGGGTCTCTTGTCCACGGAATCCTCCAGGCAAGAATACTGGAGTGGGTTGCCATGACCTCCTCCAGGGGATCTTTCCAACCCAGGAATCGAACCCAGGTCACCTGCATTACAGGTAGATTCTTTACCATCTGAGCCACCAGGGAAGTCCTCCTATCATACTAATTTTACTTATACAAAGATTTTCAACAGACTATTACATGGCTTTCTCTTAAGTTGTATAACTTTCTGCTGCTGCTGCTACTAAGTCACTTTAGTCGTGTCCGACTCTGTGCAACCTCATAGATGGCAGCCCACCAGGCTCCCCCATCCCTGGGATTCTCCAGGCAAGAACACTGGAGTGGGTTGCCATTTCCCTCTCCAGGGCATTAAAGTGAAAAGTGAAAGTGAAGTTGCTCAATCGTGTCCGACTCTTAGCGACCCCATGGGCTGTAGCCTGCCAGGCTCCTCCGTCCATGGGATTTTCCAGGCAAGAGTACTGGAGTGGGGTGCCATTGCCTTCTCCATGTATAACTTTCTAGAGTAACATAACTTAATATTGGAAATAAGAGCAATTTAATATTAATATTGGAAAAATGAAGAAACTGAAGGAAGGAACAGTTAAGTGGGTTGTGTAAATCTCAAAGGGAGCATATTCAGTAATCTCTCTATACCTGGCCAGCCCAACACAACAGCCATAGGGCCATACACTCCTACCCACTTAAAATATGCTGATTGGCATTGAGATGGGCTATAAACGTAAAACTGTAGCACAATAAAAAATATTTGTGCTTTGTTCCCAGTTCCTGGAACAGATCTCCTAAAACACTTAGAATCTCCATAAGGGCTATGAGTACCTTCTGTTATTCACAAGGAGCTTCTTCTGGGCGCAGGTAAATTTATGCTAATGAGGTGACTGGTTACTGGGGTTAGGCTCCAGACAGCCCCAGGATGGCACCCAATAAGTCAGCATATTGGGAAAACTCAGCTGCAGCCACAGGGCTGGAAAAAGATCAGTTTTCTTTCTAATCCCAAAGAATGGCAATGCCAAAGAATGTTCGTTCAAACTACCATACAACTGTGTTCATTTCATATGCTCGCAAGATAATGCTCAAAATCCTTCAAGCCATGTTTCAACAAGATGTGAAATGAGAACTTTCAGATGTACAAGCTGGATTTAGAAAAGAAAGAGGAACCAGAGACCAAATTGCCATCTGTTAGATCACAGAAGTGAGAGAATTCCAGGAAAATATCTACTTCTGTTTCATTGACTACGTTAAAGCCTTTGACTGTGTGGATCACAACAAACTGTGGAAAATTCTTAAATAGATGGGAGTACCACACCACCTTACCTGCCTCCTGAGAAACCTATATGCAGGTCAAGAAGCAACAGTTAGAACCAGATGTGGAGCAATGGACTGGTTCAAAAATGGTAAAGGAGTGCATCAAGACTGTATATTGTCATACTATTCATTTAATTTCTATCCAGAGTACATCATGTGAAATGCCAGGCTGGATGAACCACAAACTGGAATCAAGATTGCCAGGAGAAATATTAATAACCTCAGATATATGGATGTCACCACTCTAATGGCAGAAAGTGAAGAGGAACTAAAGAGTCTCTTGATGAGGGCAAAAGAAGAGAGTAAGTTTGCTTAAAACTCAGCATTCAAAAAACTAAGATCATGGCATCTGACCCCATCACTTCATACCAAATAGATGGAGAAACAATGGAAACAGTGACACACTTTATTTTCTTGGGTTCCAAAATCACTGTAGATGGTGATGAAGCCACGAAATTAAAAGAGGCTTACTCTTTGGAAGAAAAGCTATGACAAAACTAGAGAATATATTTAAAAGCAGAGACATCATTTTGCCAACAAAAGTCTACATAGTTAAAGCTATGGTTTTTCCAACAGTCATGTATGGATTTGATAGTTGAACCATAAAAAAGGCTGAGCATCAAAGAATTGATGCTTTTGAACTGTGGTGCTGGAGAAGACTCTTAAGAGTCCCTTATACAACAAGGAGATCAAACCAGTCAATCCTAAAGGAAATCAGTCTTGAATATTCATTGCAAGGACTGATGCTGAAGCTGAAGCTCCAGTACTTTGGAACTTTAACATTAAGAACTGACTCACTGGAAAAGACCTTGATGCTGGGAAAGACTGATGGCAGGAGGAGAAGCAGGTGACAGAGGATGAGATGGTTGGCCGGCATCACCGACTCGATGGACATGAGTTTGAGCAAGCTCCAGGAGATGGTGATGGACAGGGAAGCCTGGTGTGCTGCAGTCTACGGGGTAGCAAAGAGTCGGACATGACTGAGTAACTGAACAAGACCACTACCGGAAATACTGAGTGATCAGATAAGTAGGAACTTCTTCACCACCTACTGAGCTCTGGGAAGGGGAAGTGATGGAGAGGTTGGAGATTAAGCTCTATAAAAGTCTGAAACAAGGATACATCGTGAACTTTCAACTTTGTTACCTATGAAGGTGCTGGGAGGGTTGTGGGCCCAGAGAAGGCATGGAAGTCTCACGCCTCTTCCTCCACACACTGCCCTATGCAGCTCTCCCATCTGGCTCTTCCTGAGTTCTATCTTTGACTAATTAATCAATAAATGTAAGTAGAAATTTCCCAAGTTCTGTGAGCCTTTTTAGCAAATTATCAAACCTGAGGAGGAGATCGTGAGAAGCCCCAAGTTACAGCTGGCTGGTCAGAAGTAGAGGCAATCTGGACTCGTAATTGGAATCTGAAGTGAGGGCTGTCTTGTGAGACTGAGCCCTTAACTGGTGAGATCTGCACCGTTTCCAGGTAGTGTCAGAATTCAGTTATTTAGGACCTTCAGCTGATGTCTAACGAAAACTGACTTACTGATTGATGTGGGAAACCACACCTACATTTGGTGTCAAAAGTATTGAGAGTTGAGGAGGAGCAGAGTTTTTCCTTCCAAATATACACACCAGATTTTGGCAACTTAGTATAAAAAGGTAACATAAAATACCTCAATTATATCTTTATTTGATTTTTTATCAACTGTTATTGGAGTATTGTTGATTTACAATGTTGTGTTTTTTGAGGTATACAACAAAGTGAATCAGGTATACATGCACTTACACCCACTCTTTTTTTAGGTTCTTTTTCCATATAGGCCATTACAGAATATTGAATGGAGTTCCCTAATAGGTTATTAGTTATCTATTTTATATGTAATATTGCACATATATCAATCCCTGTCTCAATTTATACCTCCCCACTCCTCTTTCCCCCTTGGAAAAGATAAGTTTGTTTTCTATATCTTTGATTCTACTTCTGTTTTGCAAATATATTTATTTCATAATATTTTATATGAATTCTATGTTTAAAGGTATTTTAGATATACCATATAAAATGTTAAAATCATTTTCATTTCTTTTGCTGCACCCTTTTAAAATGTACCTACCAGAAATTTTAAAATTACATGTGTAGCTCACATTATATTTCTACTTGACAGTGCTGTTCTGGACCATTACCTTTTACATTATTTTAGAGTTACCTCTTTCTGAGATTTCAAGTACATACAGTAATTTAATATACAAAATTCATATTTTTCATTAGTCAACCAAAGGAAAAATTCTCCTTTGTCATTCAAGAGCTTAATTTTACACAGTCTAATACCAGACTAACCGATATAGGCTTATCTACTTTCAGAAATGTTTATAGCTTTATTAACACTCTGTCCTTCACTTTGTTTCATACACATTGATTTCACTATTCTAAGATAGTCTTCCCTAAACTCTGTATAGTCATCCAAAATCTGCTCTACTCTTTGATAAATGCATGCTAGCAAAGAGTTAAAAGGAAAAAGAGAGTATTGAGTTTTCATTGTCACAAGAGAATAATAGAAGATAATTCCAGTTAAGAATAGACTTTTGATTAAACTATGGCAACTGCTAACAACATTTCTGAAAAGGAAAAAAACAATTATGTTTATATTACGAGTCAAAGTTAAAACATATTCTTCCTGAAAGGGGAAAATGGACTAATTTGAAGACCTCATGAATACAAAAACAAACCAAAATAACACCCAAAGCACAAAGCCTTAACTTACCCTGGACAACAGAGCATCTAAACGTGTCCTCGATGAGTGAATAATTTGAAAGCAAGAATTATGTCATAGGAGCAGGCAATAAACATTCTCCTTAAATACTGGTGAAAATTTTCAGTACAGTTCAGGCATCTTCAACAAATGAACTTTTGAAAGCCGTGTACTCTCTAAGGATTGGCAAATAATTCTTGTTATAAAGGGCTGGGTTTGGGATGACTTTATACAAATCAGAAGGATTCCGTTTACTCCTTTCCATTCAGAACTCATCTCTAGATACAGATAGCCCTAAGTAATATTGATGCATTAGAAGAGGAGTATCCAACCATTCATGGAAGAGTGTTTCTTTTTCAATTTTCTAGTACCTTAAAGAATACTGACACATTAAGACAACAGAGCAGATGTTGAGAAATGCTTGCAGCTATTAGTTCTCAGAAACAGAATCATTCTGGATTTCCTGTTTCATCAGTCACCAGCTAGTCATCACAATTCCTATTCCAGGAGCTCTTCTCAAAAGTCAAATGATCTTACTGCTGACATCATGGTGAAGCTGCATTTTTATTTGTGTGATGCATATCTGAAGACAAGGAAGACAGCATAATCATGTTTTGTTTTGCTTTTAAGAAATAAGTCAGAAACCAGGAGTCTGTTCTTCCATAAAATGACTTTGGGCAAACCTCTTCCCTGAATCTGAATATAAACACTCCAAAGGTAAAACCAGATGCAGTGTACATTCTACAATATTTCCTAAATGGACGTTTATGAACTTTCAGGAGATGATGAGTCTATTTCATTGGGTTCCTTCCACATAAAGACCTAATAAAGCATATTTATATATTTTAATATAATAATTATACTACTATAATAATAAAATTTATTTCTGTTACTATTCTTACTAATAAAATAGCAACATTTATTGTCCGCTTTACGAAGAACACTTAGTGCATCTTGAGTGATCTAGGAGTGGGAAATAGTGGGGACTGGATGAATATGTTCATGGCTTTTTTTTTCATCCAGCTGAACACAATATTCTTGGATGCCATGAGGGTGTTGATGGTTACCTTGATTTTAATTATTTATCTTAGTCATATATTTAAAATTTTAGTTTCTAAAATTTGCCCCACAAATGACTCTTACTTAGAGGCAAGAAACATAATAAAAACCATTATGGAATTGTTATAAGTTAATATGGGGCTTCTCTGGGGCTTAGTGGTAAAGAATCTGCCTGTCAATGCAGGAGATGTGGGTTGGAACCCTTTGTCAGGAAGACAGATCCCCTAGAGAAGGAAATTTTGCAACCCATTCCAGTATTCTTGCCTGGGAAATCCCATGGACAAAGGAGTCTAGAAGGCTACACTTCATGGTGTAACAGAAGAGTCAGACATGACTGAGTGACTAAACAAGTTAATAAGAAGCATAATATAGTAATTCTCCAAATTCCAAAACAACAGCATCATCAAACACCAACATTTCTCTCACATATCAACATTTAAAAGTATACATTTAATAGGAATTATATATGTTCTTCTTTCTGTATATCATGACAAAGTCTATACACATTTTAAATCTATTCATCTTTGAAGAGGCTTTGTAGATAGCATCATGAAGCCTTCTCCCTTATCTCATCATTAACAAGCAAAAGAGGGCACATAAAATGTAAACAGTATGCTATTTCAGTGAAAAAATAGAGGAAAAATTGATCTATTTTTGATGTTACAAAACTTATTAAAGTTCTATAATTAAATATATATCTAGCTCCTAAACCAAACTCTGTATCCTATTTTTGTTATTTTCCTTTTCATGCCCTCTCTTACATGTCATTTAAAGCAAATTAAGCAATGCTGGGAATAGAAAAATTTAACATTTTTGTATGCTATGAGTATTGTTATGTATTAAAATATATATTGAAATAAATTTAAATTCATTATGTATTAAACATACTATGTTTAATGCAATGTGTTTTAATGTACTATCTATTTATTAATGCATTAATGTATTGATTAATTAATGTACATTAATTATTAATGTATTAATGTAATTAACATATTAATGTATGTGTTTATTAATGCTATGCATTAATGTACTATGTATTAAAATAAATTTTATGGTATAATATTTAAAGTTCTGCCAATCCAAATTTTTTAATTTTTTAAGTGCTTTATTTTTTTTTCCATTTATTTTTATTACTAATTACTTTACAATATTGTAGTGGTTTTTGTCATACATTGACATGAATCAGCCATGGAGTTACACGTATTCCCCATCCCGATCCCCCCTCCCACCTCCCTCTCCACCCGATTCCTCTGGGTCCTCCCAGTGCACCAGGCCCGAGCACTTGTCTCATGCATCCAGCCTGGGCTGGAGATCTGATTCACCATAGATAATATACATGTTTCGATGCTGTTCTCTCAAAACATCCCACCCTCGCCTTCTCCCACTGTTCTGTACATTTGTGTCTCTTTTTCTGTTTTGCATAAAGGGTTATCGTTACCATCTTTCTAAATTCCATATATATGCGTTAGTATACTGTATTGGTCTTTATCTTTCTGGCTTACTTCACTCTGTATAATGGGCTCCAGTTTCGTCCATCTCATTAGAACTGATTCAAATGAATTCTTTTTAATGGCTGAGTAATATTCCATAGTGTATATGTACCACAACTTCCTTATCCATTCGTCTGCTGATGGGCATCTAGGTTCCTTCCATGTCCTGGCTATTATAAACAGTGCTGCGATGAACATTGGGGTGCACGTGTCTCTTTCAGATCTGGTTTCCTCAGTGTGTATGCCCAGCAGTGGGATTGCTGGGTCATATGGCAGTTCTATTTCCAGTTTTTTAAGAAATCTCCACACTGTTCTCCATAGTGGCTGTACTAGTTTGCATTCCCACCAACAGTGTAAGAGGGTTCCCTTTTCTCCACACCCTCTCCAGCATTTATTGCTTGTAGACTTTTGGATAGCAGTCATCCTGACTAGCGTGTAATGGTACCTCATTGTGGTTTTGATTTGCATTTCTCTGATAATGAGTGATGTTGAGCATCTTTTCATGTGTTTGCTAGCCATCTGTATGTCTTCTTTGGAGAAATGTCTGTTTATTTCTTTGGCCCGTTTTTTGATTGGGTCATTTAATTTTCTGGAATTGAGCTTCAGGAGTTGCTTGTATATTTTTGAGATTAATCCTTTGTCTGTTGCTTCGTTTGCTATTATTTTCTCCCAATCTGAGGGCTGTCTTTTCACCTTGCTTATAGTTTCCTTTGTTGTGCAAAAGTTTATAAGTTTCATTAGGTCCCATTTGTTTATTTTTGCTTTTATTTCCAATATTCTTGGAGGTGGGTCATAGAGGATCCTGCTGTGATTTATGTCGGAGAGTGTTTTGCCTATGTTCTCCTCTAGGAGTTTTATAGTTTCTGGTCTTACATTTAGATCTTTAATCCATTTTGAGTTTGTGTTTTTTAATTTTTTAAGTGGTTTTAAATGACTGATAAGAATCACCCTGTGGTTACCTAATAAAGAACTACATCAATATACAACTCCTGCCTGGAGATTATGATTTAGTGGCATGGAACTCAGGAATACACATTTTTAACAAGAACACTATGAGAGCTAGTTTGATTTCGGAGGAAGATAGTCTCTGAACATAGCTCAAGGTGATACTAATAATCCTCAATTCTTTCACTAAAGTAAGAGAACTGTAATCACTAAAAAACCAGAATGATTATATAAGTGGAGTCCATGAAAACTGTTCCAAACTCCCAATAGGAAAGTAGCATCTGAAAAAAATACAGGGATTTATTTTGTTTATCTTTGAATTCTAGACCTAATACAATGCTTGAACATAATAGATGAATTATCGCTGTTTGAAGAATGAATGAAAAAAAATCCCTAGGTGCTATCTAAATTATCCACAATAAAGGCAAGGTATGAAGGTCCATGGTAAAAAAGGTTAGCTGGATATTGAGATGTGTCATTCTTCAAACATTTATTCATATATTCATTCACTAATTCATCAAATCGTGATAACACTATCTGGACACTAGTGGTATAGCAAAGATCAAGACAACCACTGTCTCTGTAGTTATTCCTTATTCTATTAACTGCTTAACCACATTTGAGAAGCCGTAGGAAGGAGGAATATAGGATACTAAAAGGACATAGGACTTGCCTAATAAAAAGGATTTTCATAAATAGGAAAGGACCTACGAAAACACAAAAACCTAAAAAAAAGCAGAAGACATTAAGAAGAGGGGGAGAGGAAGACATAGGAGAACTGTACAAAAAAGTTCTTAATGACCCGGATAAGCACGATGGTGTGATCGTTCACCTAAAGCCAAAGAATGCTCAAACTACCACATGATTGTTGTGCTCATTTCGCACGCTAGCAAGGTCATGCTCAAAAATCTTCAAGTTAGGCTTGTACAATACATGAACTGCGAACTTCCAGATGTACAAACTGGATTTAGAAAAGGCAGAGGAACTAGAGATCAAATTTTTAATATCCATTGGATCACAGAGAAAGCAAGGGAATTCCATTAAAAAAAAAAACAGGTATTTCACGTTCATTGACTATATGAAAGTATTTGATTGTCTGGATCACAACAAACTGGAAAATTCCTAAAGAGATGGGAATATTAGAACACCTTACTTGCCTCCTGAGAAAACTGCCTGTATGCAGGTCAAGAAACAACAATTAGAACCAGACATGGAATAAAATAGCTCAAAACTGGAGAAGGAGTACATCAGTTCAGTTCAGTTCAGTTGCTCAGTCGTGCCTGACTCTGCCACCGCATGGACTGCAGCAGGCCAGGCTTCCCTGTCCATCACCAACTCCAGAGTTTACTCAAACTCATGTCAACTAAGTCAGTGATACCATCCAACCATCTCATCCTCTGTCATCCCCTTCGCCTCCTGCCTTCAGTCTTTCCCAGCATCAGGTTCTTTTCAAATGAGTCAGTTGTTCATATTAGGTAGCCAAAGTATTGGAGTTTCAACTTCAGCATCAGTCCTTCCAATGAATATTCAGGTCAGATTTCCTTTAGGATGGACTGGTTGGATCTCCTTGCAGTCCAAGGGACTCTCAAGAGTCTTCTCCAACACCACAGTTCAAAAGCATCAATTCTTTGGCACTCAGCTTTCTTCACAGTCCAACTCTCACATCCATATATGACTACTGGTAAAAAAAAAAAAAAATAGCTCTGACTACATGCACATTTCTTGGCAAATTAATGTGTCTGCTTTTTAATAAATAAGCTGTCTAGGTTGGTCATAACTTTCCTTCCAAGGAGTAAGCATCTTTTAATTTCATGGCTGCAGGCACCATCTGCAGTGATTTTGGACCCCCTCAAAAATAAAGCCTGCCACTGTTTCCACTGTTTCCCCATCTAGTTGCCATGAAGTGATGAGACCAGGTGCCATGATCTTAATTTTCTGAATGTTGAGTTTTAAGCCAACTTTTCCACTTTCCTCTTTCACCTTCATCAAGAGGTTCTTTACTTCTTTTTCACTATCTGCCATGACGGTGGTGTCATCTGCATATTTAAGGTTATTGATATTTCTGCCAGCAATCTTGATTCCAGCTTGTGCTTCTTCCAGCCCAATGTTTCTCATGATGTACTCTGCGTATATGTTAAATAAGCAGGGTGACAATATACAGCGCTGACATAATTCTTTCCCTATTTGGAACCTGTCTGTTGTTCCATGTCCAGTCCTAACTGCTGCTTCTTGACCTGCATACAGATTTCTCAGGAAGCAGGTCAGGTGGTCTGGTATTCCCATCTCTTTCAGAATTTTCCCCAGGTTGTTGTGATTCACACAGTAAAAGGTTTTGGCATAATCAATAAAGCAGAAGTAGATGATTTTCTGGAACTCTCTTGCTTTTTCAATGATCCAATAGATGTGCGAAATTTGATCTCTGTTTCCTCAGTCTTTTCTAAATCCAGCTTGAACATCTGGAAGTACACAGTTCATGTATTGTTGAAGCCTGACTTGGAGAATTTTGAGCATTAGTTTGCTAGCCTGTGAGATGAGTGCAACAGTGCAGGAGTTTGAGCATTCTTTGGGATTGCCTTTCTTTGGGATTGGAATGAAAATTGACCTTTTCCAATCCTTTTTCCACTGCTGAGGTTTCCACATTTGCTGGCATAATGAGTGCAGCACTTTCACAGTATCATCTTTCAGGATTTGAAATAGCTCCACTGGAATTTCATCACCTCCACTAGCTTTGTTCGTAGTGATGCTTCCTAAGGCCCACTTGACTTCACATTCCAGGATGTCTGCCTCTAGGTAAGTGATCACACCATCATAGTTATCTGGGTCATGAAGATTTTTTTTGTATAGTTCTTCCGTGTATTCTTGCCACCTCTTTTCAATATCTTCTGCTTCTGTTAGGTTCATACCATTTCAGTCCCTTATTGTGACCATCTTTGCTTGAAATGTTCCCTTGGTATCTCTAATTTTCTTGAAGAGATTTCTAGTCTTTCCCATTCTATTGATTTCCTCTATTACTTTGCATTGATCACTGAGGAAGGCTTTCTTATCTCTCCTTGCTACTCTCTGGAACTCTGCATCCAAATGGGTATATCCTTCCTATCCTCCTTTGCCTTTTGCTTCTCTTCTTTTCACAGCTATTTGTAAGGCCTGCTCAGACAACCATTTTGCCTTTTTGAATTTCTTTTTCTTGGGGATGGTCTTTATCACTGCATCCTAAACAATGCCATAAACCTCCATCCATAGTTCTTCAGGCACTCTTGTCTATCAGATCTAATCCCTTAAATCTATTTCTCACTTCCACTGTATAGTAATAAAGGATTTGATTAAGGTCATACCTGAAGGGCCTAGTGGCTTTCCCTACTTTCTCTAATTTAAGTCTGAATTTGGCAATAAGGAGTTCATGATCTGAGCCACAGTCAGCTCCTAGTATTGTTTTTGCTGACTGTATAGAGCTTTTCCATTTTTGGCTGCAAAGAATATAATCAATCTGATTTCAGCAGTGACCATCTGGTGATTTCCATGTGTAGAGTCTTCTCTTTGTTGCTGGAAGATGGTGTTTGCTATGACCAGTGCATTCACTTGACAAAACTCTGTTAGCCTTTGCCCTGCTTCATTCTGTACTCCAAGGCCAAATTTGCCTGTTACTCCAGGTGTTTCTTGATTCCCTACTTTTGCATTCCAGTCCCCTATAATGAAAAGGACATCTTTTTTGGGTGTTAATTCTAGAAGGTCTTGTAGGTCTTCATAGAACCATTGAACTTCAGCTTCTTCAGCATTAGTGGCTGGGGCATAGACTTGGATTACTGTGATATTGAATGGTTTGCTTTGGAAACAAACAGATCATTCAGTCGTTTCTGAGATCACATTCAAGTACTGCATTTCAACTCTTTGTTGACTATGATGGCTACTCCATTTCTTTTAAGGGATTCTTACCCACAGTAGTAGATATAATGTCACCTGAATTAAATTCACCCATTACCGTGCATTTTAATTCACTGATTCCTAAAATATCGATGTTTACTCTTGTCATCTCCTGTTTGACCACCTCCAATTTGCCTTGATTCATGGACCAAACATTCCAGGTTCCTACACAAAACTGCTCTTTACAGCATCAGAATTTTCTTCCATCACCAGTCACATCCACAACTGGGTGTTGCTTTTGCTTTGGCTCCATCTCTTCATTCTTTCTGGAATTAGTTCTCCATTGATCTCCAGTAGCATATTGAGCACCTACGGACCTGGGGAGTTCCTCTTTCAGTGTCCTATTTTTTCACGTTTTCATTCTGTTCATGGGGTTCTCAAGGCAAGAACACTGAAGTGGTCTGCCATTCCCTTCTCCAGTGAACCACGTTTTGTCAGAAATGTTCACCATATATTGTCAGCTTGCTTATTTAACTTCTACGCAGAGTATATTGTGCAAAATGCCAGGCTGGATGAATCACAAGCTGGGATGAAGACTGCTGGGAGAAATATCAACAACCTCAGATATGCAGGTGATACCACCCTAATAGCAGAAAGTGAAGAGGCTAAAGGGTCTCTTCATGAGGGTGAAAGAAGAGAGTGAAAAAGCCAGCTTAAAATTCAACATTCAAAAAACGAATATCATGGCAGCTGTTCCTATCATGTCATGGCAATTAGATGGGGGAAATAGTGGAAACAGTGACAGTTTTTGTTTTCTTGGGCTCCAAAATCATTGCAGCTGGAAACAGTAGCCATGAAATTAAAAGATGCTTGCTTGTTGGAAGAAAATCTATGTCAAACTTAGACACAGTTTAAAAAGCAGAGATATCACTTTACCAACAAACATCCATATAGTCAAAGCTATGATTTTTTCAGTAGTTACATACAGATGTGAGTTGAACTATAAAGAAGCCTGAGTGCCAAATAATTGATGCTTTTGAATGGTAGTGCTGGAAAAGACTCTTGGGAGAGTCCTCTGGACAGCAAGGAGATCAGTCCTAAAGGAATCAGGCCTGAATATTCACTGAAAGGACTGATGTTGAAGCTGAAGCTCCAAAACTTCAGCCACCTGATGCAAAGAGCCAACTCATTGGAAAAGACCCTGATGCTGGGGAAGACTGGAGGCAAAAGAAGAAAAGGCTGGCTGAGGGTGAGATGGTTAGATAGCATCACTGACTCAATGGACACGAATCTGTGCTAACTTAAGGAGATAGTGAAGGACAGGGAAACTTGCTGTGTTCTGTCCATGGGCCACAAAGAGACATGACTTAGCGACTGAACAACAACAAAATAGCATGTAAGAGGGCCATGGCCTAGTCTCAAGAAGGTGGAAACACTTAGTGAAATCCAAGCTGACCTTTAATGGATGAAGAGTATATACAAATACAAGTGATGCTGTGGAGGGAGGCTGACGATTGGACACTATCTTGGCAGAAGCAATACCATGTGAAGTTCCTTATGTCCCCAAAATTAGAGAATAGATCTTAAAGGCCACTGTGGACCCAGTATGGAGAGACGAAGTGTCACTAATTAAGCCAGCAAGATACCCAAAGCTAAGTCATGCAGGGATTTAAAATCCATGATATTCCTGATAATGCTATTATTGTGATCATATATGCATTAAAAACAATGTGTGCCGTGTTGAAGTGAAGAGCAGTCAGAGACTAGTTAAGAAATAACTGCTGTAGTCCAGGCAGAAGACAAGGATGAGTGGTACTAAAATGGTCGGGGTGGGAAAGGACAGAAAAGTGAAAATGCCAAGGCTCGGGTTCATAAACAGGGTTATTTCCCCTGAGCTTCCAGCATTCTTATTGGAAGATGGTGGTCATATTATTTATTTACTGTAATACTCGCTTTATGGCTAAAGGATGTCATAACTTTGGCAAGGTCATTTAATTTCTTGAGGATAAGAAAAACACACATTTCATGTGAAGAGAGTGTTGACACTTGGAAAGGAGTAATAGAGTCTTTATATCACCTTTCACGCAATTAATCAAAAGCACCAGTAGGTCTGACAGCGACAAAGTTGCAAAGAAACTACCACCTGTACTTCTAAAAATGCATGAGGACTGATGGAGACATAAGTGAAGACTCAGTATAGGATAAATCTATGAAAAAGGATTCATAACTGAAACATAGGTGTGCAAATTCAATTTCTACATTCAGAGAAACACCAAACAAAACTGTCAGGAGGTTAGCTGGAACACACTGTGTGAGAATGTGACAAAGGTGTACTCTGAGACAATGCGGTATGATTGGACACACCAATAAATAAATTGAGCCAATTCTTGCTTTAAAAGTGATGTTCGAGTAAACCAGTTTCATAAGCACTTTATAAAAGTATTTAATTATAAGTGATTTCTCAGAGGTTAATCTATCAAACAGTGAAGGGTGCTTATATTTGTTAATAACATCTGCAGCTTTAAAAGAAACAAAATCTGCTTGCTAATTCTAGTTCTCTCCAATAACAGAATGATGGGAACTGGCATATATAGGAGATGATAGTACCAAATTTATTTTTTTACTTGTAAAAGAGCTTTAATTCCTTCACACACAAAAAAATATACTCATAAAGAATGATGTCTGAGTTTCATTAGATTTGAAGTTCCTCAAGTATTCAATTTTCTCCCTTTTTCTATCAACCTAACCTAGTATCCATCCTGACTAATGTTCAACACTTTACCTTAAACTGAAGAAGGGGATTATGTACATATACCATACGTGTGTGTGTGTGTGTGTGTGTGTACACTTACTGCATAAGATCATGCTAGGATTTGAGGGAAATAGGGATTACAATACTACTTTATAGTATTACTTATTGTGTGCTATTTTTACATAGTTAAATAATATTATTTTGTCAATATAATAATACTGTCCTGGTACATTAAAATATATTAAATACTCTATCTAGAGACACACTTGAACATTTATATACTACATTACAGTTTTGAATCCAACAAAGGATATTTAGAAAGCATCCTTTCTACTTTAATAATCTCCAAGCAGAGGAAGCAAAGGCCAATTCAAGAATCAATATTTCTTTTTAAGCATGACTTTTTCTTTTTAAAAAAAAAAAAACCTCTTATTCTGTACTGGGGTATAACCAATTAACAATGTTGTGATAGTTTCAAGATTCCCAGGTAGTGCCATGGTAAAGAGTCCACCTGCCAATACAATAACTTTTTCTCTGATTTAATAATTGGCCATGCAAGCTGAATATGAACATGATAACAAACAAAAATAAAATATAAAATATAACAGAATCTCCAAAATACTTGAGGAAATAAAAGAATTTTAAGGTGATCAGAGATGCACCATTTACTTTCATGTAATTTTATTTCTTTAATTGAAATATATTTGATTTACAATGTTGTGCCAATATATATGCTATACAGAAAAGTGATTCAGTTGTATACAGATAGATATTCTTTTTTTTAAGATTCTTTTCTCATTAGTATCTATCACATGATATTGAATATAGTTCCCTGTGATATATAATAGGACCTTAATTATTCATCTTATCCATAATAGTTTACATTTGCTAATCCCAAACTCCCCATCACTTTTTAAATAGAAAACTACCTTGCTATAACCTCAGTTTGTTATAACAGCTTCTGTCATTTATCCAGAGCACTCACTGCTCCACAAAAAATTATTCTAAAGGTGAACTCAGGTAAAAATTGAAATGACTTTTTTTTAAAGATCATAGGAGAGTAAAATATTCAAAGTTAGCTTCTATCTTTTCACCAGTGTCTGGACTTAAGAGTTATACAGAACTTTCACGGTAGTTGGAAAATGACACAAAAATGCACTTGTGATTCTACAATCACATCTGGATGAGCCTTAAAGATGGAACTGGTTAAGGAATGATGAGATAATACTTATTTTAGGTTTTCCATGGTCAAATTTTCTTTACTTTCATAGTTTTCAGCTTATTAATGAGTGATTATTTATTTTACCTACTACTAATAAATAATACTGGAATGCAAAAGTAGGAAGTCAAGAAACACCTGGAGTAACAGGCAAATTTGACCTTGGTGTATGGAATGAAGCAGGGCAAAGGCTAAAAGAGTTTTTGCCAAGAGAATGCACTGGTCATAGCAAACACTCTCTTCCAACAACACAAGAGAAGACTACACATGGACATCACCAGATGGTCAACACCAAAATCAGATTGATTATATTCTTTGCAGCCAAAGATGGACAAGCTCTAAACAGTCAGCAAAAACAAGACCAGGAGCTGACTGTGGCTCAGATCATGAACTCCTTATTGCCAAATTCAGACTTAAACTGAAGAGAATAGGGATACCACTAGACCATTCAGGTATGACCTAAATCAAATCCCTTATGACTGTACAGTGGAAGTGAGAAATAGATTTAAGGGGCTAGATAGACAGAGAGCCTGATGATCTAGGGACGGAGGTTCGTGACATTGTACAGGAGACAGAGATCAAGAGCATCCCCATGGAAAACAACTGCAAAAAGGCAAAATGGTTGTCTGAGAAGGCTTTACAAATAGCTGTGAAATGAAGAGAAGCAAGAAACAAAGGAGAAAGGGAAAGATATTCCCATTTGAATGCAGAGTTCCAAAGAATAGCCAGGAGAGATAAGGAAAAAAAAAACAAAAAAGAAAGCCTTCCTCAGTGATTAATGCAAAGAAATTGAAGAAAACAACAGAATGGGAAAGACTAGAGATCTCTTCAAGAAAATGAGAGACCAAGGGAACATTTCATGTAAAGATGGGCTCAATAAAGGACAGAAATGGTATGGACCTAACAGAAGCAGAAGATATTAAGAAGAGGTGGCAAGAATACACACAAGAACTATACAAAAAAGATCTTCACAACCCAGACAATCACAATGGTGTGATCACTCACCTAGAGCCAGACATCCTGGAATGCAAAAGCAAGTGGGCCTTAGCAAGCATCACTACAAACAAAGCTAGTGGAGGTGATGGAATTCCAGTTGAGCGATTTCAGATCCTGAAAGATGACACTGTAGAAGAGCTGCATTCAATATACCAGCAAATTTGGAAAACTCAGCAGTGGCCACAGGACTGAAAAGGTGAGTTTTCATTCCAATCCCTAAGAAAGGTAATCCCAAAGAATGCTCAAACTACCACACAATTGCACTCATCTCACACGCTAGTAACGTAATGCTTAAAATTCTCCAAGCCAGGCTTCAGCAATACGTGAACCGAGAACTTCCAGATGTTCAAGCTGGTTTTCGAAAAGGCAGAGGAACCAGAGATCAAATTGCCAATATCCACTGGATCATCGAAAAAGCAAGAGAGTTCCAGAAAAACATCTATTTCTGCTTTATTGACTACGCCAAAGCTTTCGACTGTGTAGATCACAATAAACTGTGGAAAATTCTGAAGGAGATGGGAATACCAGACCACCTGACCTGCCTCTTGAGAAACCTGTATGCAGGTCAAGAAGCAACAGTTAGAACTGGACATGGAACAACAGACTGGTTCCAAATAGGAAAAGGAGTACGTCAAGGCTGTATATTGTCACCCTGCTTATTTAACTTATATTCAGAGTACATCACATGAGAAATGCTGGGCTGGAAGAAGCACAAGCTGGAATCAAGATTGCTGGGAGAAATATCAATAACCTCAGATATGCCGATGACACCACCCTTATGGCAGAGAGTGAAGAGAAACTAAAAAGCCTCTTGATGAAAGTGAAAGAGGAGAGTGAAAAAGTTGGCTTAAAGCTTAACATTCAGAAAACTAAGATCATGGCATCTGGTCCCATCACCTCATGGGAAATAGATGGGGAGACAGTGGAAACAGTGTCAGACTTTATATTTTTGGGCTCCAAAATCACTGCAGATGGTGACTGCTGCCATGAAATTAAAAGACACTTACTCCTTGGAAGGAAAGTGATGACCAACCTAGATAACATATTAAAAAGCAGAGACATTACTTTGCCAACAAAGGTCCATCTGGTCAAGGCTATGGTTTTTCCAGTGGTCATGTATGGATGTGAGAGTTGGACTGTGAAGAAAGCTGAGCACCAAAGAATTGATGCTTTTGAACTGTGGTGTTGGAGAAGGCTCTTGAGAGTACCTTGGACTGTAAGGAGATCCAACCAGTCCATCCTGAAGATCAGTCCTGGGTGTTCATTGGAGGACTGATGCTGAAGCTGAAACTCCAATACTTTGACCACCTCATGCGAAGAGTTGACTCACTGGAAAAGACCCTGATGCTGGGAGGGATTGGGGGCAGCAGGAGAAGGGGGCGACAGAGGATGAGATGGCTAGATGGCATCACCAACTCGATGGGCATGAGTTTGAGTAAACTCTGGGAGTTTGTGATGGACAGGGAGGCCTGGCGTGCTGCAATTCATGTGGTCGCAAAGAGTCGGACACGACTGAGCGACTGAACTGAACTGAACTGAATAAATAACAAGGGCTTCCCTGGTGGCTCAGAGGGTAAAGCGTCTGCATGTAATGCCGGAGACCAAGGTTTAATATAATACAATAATAATGTATGTTCCACATTTATCTTTCATAGCGTTACATTTTATTTGACATTTGATTATAAGTTTGGAAATGGGTTTCTCTCATAGCTCAGACAGTAAAGAATCTGCCTGCGATGTAGGAGACCAGGGTTCAATCCCTGTGTCAGGAAGATTCCCGTGGAGAAGGGAATGGCTCCCCACTCCAGTATTCTTGCCCGGAGAATTCCATGGACAGAGTAGTCTGGTGAGCTACAGTCCACGGGGTCTCATGGGGTCACAAAAAGTCAGACACATTTAAGTGACTAACACACTTTTCATTGGTTTCCAACTGTAATATCAAACAAGAGACAAAAAGGAAGGGCTGGAAGAACTACTCAAAATATGGCATCTGAAACAACAGACAGTTGGGTGAACAAAAGCAAAGACCTAAAATGTAAACAGTGAATAATGGTTTCTTTCATTACAGAAGAAATACCAAAAAGTGAAAGCCTCCTGAAGGTCAACACTTTTTTATCAGGTTTTAAAATTTATTCAATAATGTTCTTTTTGAAAATATACTCAGCCTATTTTTTCTGTTATAATATTGTGCATTAGTATTCTACATCTTTAAAATTTGTGTCATGTAAATCCATAATTACTTGCAACTTGTTTTCAAATGCTAATCATCTTATGAAGATCAAATTTCTATACAAAAATACAGAAAGCACTTTTCCTTAGAAGATAATATCAAATTTAGATAAATAATGACAATAAGGATATAAAATGTTGGCATCAGAGGTGATGCCTCATTTTATATATGATAAATAGGGGCTTCAGAAACACAGTGGTTTCTGAGTAAGGTAGTCATAGAACTGGAACATGAATCCACATTTCCTTTTGAAGCCTAAATCCCCAAAACCTACTAATTTGTACTTTTTAGAAATCAAGAAATTCAGACTGAATAGGAACTTAATTCATCAAAGTGTTTTCTGTATTCCACAAATATTTGAGCAGCAAGAGAACAGAGTAAGAAGCATCTGAGCAGCTTGCCCATTGTAGAATCAAATCAAGGCAAATGGTAAAATATAAGAAAAATCTTTATCTATATTAGCAGCCAATGAGACATAATTAAATTAACATCACGTCATTTTAGACTAATCAAGAGTTAACACAGCAGAGTAAGCTCAATGGCATCACAGAACTGCTTAGAGGTTTCCATGTGCATTTTCATGTCACCAAAAAAGGTGAGTTTTCCTATATAAACTCCACATGAGAGAATCAAGCAGTCAAAAATTATGGCTTTCCCAGATCACCAGCCCAGGTTGGATGCATGAGACAAGTGCTCAGGGCTGGTGCACTGGGAAGACCCAGAGGGATCGGGTAGAGAGGGAGGTGGGAGGGGTATCGGGATGGGAAACACATGTAAATCCATGGCTGATTCATGTCAATGTATGACAGAAACCACTACAATAATGTAAAGTAATTAGCCTCCAACTAATAAAAATAAATGGAAAAAAAATCAAAGCATAATAAAAAAAAAAGTTAGTCATCAAAAAACAAAATGCCAATCCATAAGGCATTTGATAAGGAAAATTTAAGATGGCTCCCAAGGTTCCTATCCTCCATGTAAGGTTCTGCCTAATCTCTACTTTTTGAGTGTGCCTACAACCAGTCATTGTGTTAAAAGATCACTCCCATGAATAAATTACTAATCAATTCATCTTTGAGTCAAATTTAAGGGGCTTATCCTTTTTGGGGTAGGCCTGACCTAAGGACTTTATTCCTTAGCAGAAGGTACAATGTTAGAGGGGCTTCTCTGGTGGCTCAGCTGGTAAAGAATCCATCTGCAATGCAGGAGACCTGAGTTCAATCCCTGGGTTGGGAAGATCGCCGAGAGAAGGGCATGACAACTCACTCCAGTTTTCTTGCCTGGAGAATCATCAGACATAGGAGCCTGGTGGGCTACAGCCCATGGGGTCACAAAGAGTCGGACACAACTGAGCAATTAAGCCTAAGAACACAGACAGTGTTAGAGAGAGATTCTCTTGCTGTCCTAGAAGATAGTAAGTAGGGATATTGCAAACTGCCTATGCTGATACTATGTAGCTGGGACCTCAAGGTAGCTTCTAGGAATGAAGAGCAATCCCCACCTACTTCTTCTGCAGAGAACCAACACAAAATGCAGACCTTGGTCCCACAGCTGTAAGGCAATAAATTCTGCTAACAAGCTGAAAAAGTTCAGGAGTGGGTCCTTCTATAATTAAAAGATGACATAAGAACACATAAAAACACCTTAATTTCAGTTTTAGAAGACCCTAAAGAAAGGACCCAGTTAAAACATGCGAAATACATGGAAACTGTGACATATTAAATGTGCCTTACTTTAAACAGCTCAGCTCAATTCAGGCACGCACTTGTGTCTGACACTTCGTGACCCAATGGACTGCAGCACATCAGGCTTCCCTGTCCATCACCAACTCCCAGAGTTTGCTCAAACTCATGTCCATTGAGTTGATGATGCCATCCAAAAATCTCATCCCCTGTCGACCCTTTCTCCACCTGCCTTCAGTCTTTCCCGGCATCAGGGTCTTTTCCAATGAGTCAGTTCTTTGCCTGAAGTGGACAAAGAATTGAAGCTTCAGTTTCAGCATCAATCCTTCCTATGAATATTCAGAATTCAGGATTGACTGGTTTGATCTCCTTGCAGTCCAAGGGACTCTCAAGAGTCTTCTCCAGCACCACATTTCAAAAGCATCAACTCTTTGGTGCTCAGTTTTCTTTACAATCCAACTCTCACATCCATACATGACTACTGAAAAAATCATAGCATGGACTAGACAGACCTTTGTCAGCAAAGTAATGCCTCTGCTTTTTAATATGCTGTCTAGGTTGGTCATAGCTTTTCTTTCAAGGAGTAAGTGTCTTTTAATTTCATGACTGCAGTCACCATCTGCAGTGATTTTGGAACCCCAAAAAATAAAAGTCTGTCACTGTTTCCCCATCTATTTGTCATGAAGTGACGGGACCAGATGCCATGATCTTAGCTTTTTGAATGTTGAGCTTTAAGCCAGCTTTTTCACTCTCCTCTTTCACTTTCAGAGGCTCTTTTGTTCCTCTTCATTTTCTGCCTTTAGGGTGGTGTCATATGCATATCTGAGGTTATTGATATTTCTCCCAGCAATCTTGATTCCAGCTTGAGCATCATTCAGCCTTGCATTTCCTATGATGTACTCTGCATAAAAATTAAATAAGTAAGTGACAACATACAGTTTTGACATACTCCTTTCCCAATTAGGAACCAGTCTACTGTTTCAATTCTAATTCTAACTATTATTTTTTGGCCTGCATATAGATTTCTCAGGAG
The DNA here is from genome assembly GCF_963930625.1 of Muntiacus reevesi. Taxonomy (NCBI): domain Eukaryota; kingdom Metazoa; phylum Chordata; class Mammalia; order Artiodactyla; family Cervidae; genus Muntiacus; species Muntiacus reevesi. Next base: position 13,924,237 of record NC_089265.1, on the reverse strand, counting down.
GCTAGTAAGCTGGTCTAGTATTCCCATCTCTTGAAGAATTTTTCACAGTTTGTGGTGATCCACAAAGTCAAAGGCTTGGCATAGTCCATAAAGCAGAAGTAGATGCTTTTCTGGAATTCTCTTGATTTTTTGATGATCCAACAAATGTTGGCAACCTGATCTCTGGTTCCTCTGCCTTTTCTAAAACCAGTTTGAACATATGGAAGTCCACAGTTCACATACGTTTGAAGCCTTGCTTGCAGAATTTTGAGCATTACGTTGCTAGCTAGAGATGACAGCAACTGTGCAGTAGTTTGGACATTCTTTGGCATTGCCTTTCTTTGGCATTTGAATGAAAACTGACCTTTTCCAGTCCTCTAGTCACTGCTGAGTTTTCCAAATTTTCTGGCGTATGAGTGAAACACTTTCACAGCATCACCTTTAGTATCTGAAATAGCTCAGTTGGAATTCCGTCACCTCCACTAGCTTTGTTCATAGTGATGCTTCCTAAGCCCACTGGCTCTAGATGAGTGATCATACCATCATGGTTATCTCAGTCATGAAGATCTTTTTTGTATAGTTCTTCCGTGTATTCTTGCCACCTCTTCTTAATATCTTCTGCTTCTGTTAGGTCCATACCATTTCTGTCCTTTATTGAGCCCATCTTTCCATGAAATGTTCCCTTGGTATCTCTAATTTTCTTGAAGAGATCTCTAGTCTTTCCCATTCTATTGTTTTCCTCTATTTCTTTGCATTGATCACTGAGGAAGGCTTTCTTATCTCTCCTTGCTATTCTTTGGAACTCTGCACTCAAATGGGTATATCTTTTTTTTTCTCCTTTGCCTTTTGCTTCTTTTCTTTTCACAGCTTTTTGTAAGGCCTCCTCAGACAAAAATTTTGCCTTTTTGTATTTCTTTTTCATGGGGTCTTCTTGATCACTGCCTCCTGTACAATGTCATGAACCTCCATCCATAGTTCTTCAGGCAGTCTGTTCATCAAATCTAATCCCTTGTCACTTCCACTGTATAATCATAAGGGATCTGATTTAGGTCATACTAATGGTGGTTATTTGTATATATAGCAATAGAGAACTAGCACAGGCAGAGACCTTTACTTTGTATAAACACCAAGATACAAGATACTGTGGTAGATATTTAGGTACTTAATATATTTTTGATTGGATTATTTTAAATGGAAACGGTATGCTTGTTTTAGCACACTGTCAGTAAATCTATAAGAAAATAGCCTACTGTCATTTATGCTTAGCTAGCCTTGCAGTATTTAACCCTATGAGATATATATGACAAGGGCTACTTATCTCCACCTCATGGAGAAGTAAGTAGAATCCAAAAGAGGTAAAATTCCAGGAGTTACATTTTCTTTCTGGTATGCTACTATCTACTTTCAACAATTTCCTTTAGGAATTCCCTAGACACTTAAGGCAAATGAGCACACTCTATTAAATTCTCTGAGGAACCTAAGGTGCCTTATAAAGCAAGAAAGAGAGTGTTATTCTATTCATTTTCTTGCAGTCTTGATTCGCCATGGGAACATAGTCAAGCACCGTTCACATGCTATACAGACACTGCTCACTGACTGAATGTAAGCAACTCCGCACACAGACCATATTATACTTCTGATATTCTAAGCAAAACAATATTCATAGTAATCATAACTACTAATGGTGTTCCTGTGACATCATATATTCTTTATATGCTTTTTCAATAAACTGTAACTGTATTTCTAAGTAAAAATAAGGATTTTATTTAATCTTTACAATAAGCAGGGAAAGAAGTTATAGCGAGGGGACACATATACACCTATGATTAATTCATGTTGATGTATGACAGAAATCAAACTAATACTGTAAAGCAATCATCAATCAATTAAAAACATAAATATTAAAAAAATTAAGAAACTGAGTTTTGAACAGATTTTGATAAAAAATTTGATGAAGGTCACACAGCTATCAAATGATGAGTACAGACACATAATAATAATCATGTACTATTTCCATGATTTCATGTTCCTGTCATAAGAGGAATTTCAGTGCAGAAAAGTGGCAGAGAATACCAACAAATACTGGAGAGCTTTCAGACCAGATAATCTTTTGTTCTTATGGGCGATACTACAAAATATAACCCTTTGCATCTATCCATACTGCACACTATTTGAAAGTATCAAATGCTCTTATGTGTAATACTATATTGATCATTAATTACTTGATGAATTCATATAATACCACGGAAATGAAACTGTGGTCTGTTCTGGCCAGAAAAACTAATCTTTACTATTAAAATTAATGAATTTCTCAAATTCTATTTACAGATTTACATAGATCATACTATACTTAACAGCACTTTTGTAGTCAATCATTTCTTCTTTAGTACAGAAATAAATGAAGATACTTTTGTACTCTGCATTCAACATGCATTCTCAATTCTGTGTTGTGAATTTTATAAATGCAAGAAATCTCTTATTGAGAAATTTACTTCCGAGTTTCAGTTAAGGATTTTAAAGAGTCATCCTGGAAGGCATCTCTTCACAAAGGCTTTCTTTTACCTGTCTCCTCCAGAATATAAATGGTTATGAAAGTCTCTTAGGCACTTAGAGACCCAAAAGGATCATCTTTTTAATTTTTTAAAAAGTAAAACAATTCAAGCTTTCAAAATTCTACACAGCTTGGCTATACAGCTATTTCATTATATTTAGAAAAACATTAATTCTCAAACTAAATCAAATCTTGACAAGAAGGACCATTATCCGAGGATGACTGCAACTTTCTTTTATTTCTTTGGCAATCATCATTTCCCAATAGTCACTCTCAAGCATGGGGACTTTCCCGATGTCTTAAGCAGTAAAGAATCCACCTGCAATGCAGGAGAAATAGGGAGACACAGGTTCAATCCCTGAGCCAGGAAGATTTCCTGGAGGAGGAAATGGCAAGCCACTCCACTATTCTTGCCTGGAAAATCCCATGGACAGAGAAGACTGGAAGGCTACAGTCCATGGAGTCTCAAAGAATCAGACTCGACTGAATACACATACTCACACGCACTCTCAAGCATCCAACTTTACAGTACATTATAACATAAATCTAAATCATTTTAATGTTTCTCTTGATGCTGCATTAATCCACTGTGACACTGTGAAAAAGGCAAACAACTTTTAGCTTTCTATTTCATCATCTTCCCTATGTCTTGTTCCTCTGGCCACTGAAAATTAAAAAGTATAAAATACTGAGGAAGTATTCTGTGATTGCAACAATAAATTAAATCCTTTTAAAAGGGAAAACATGCTTAAACAGCTGCAAGGAAAATCACTGAAATTTCTGTGGATAACACATCCCACCTGAGAACTCTAAAGGCTCATGGAGACACTACAAAACTAAATATGTTTGTCTGTTTCCACATCATTAGACAAGGAATTCTTACTTCTCTTCCAATACTCACTGCTGAAACAGCTACACAGCAGTCAGCCATTCATCTATCAACTGTATTATTCCATTGCTTAATTGGGAGAAAACACACCTGCAAAGATGATCGTGCTATAACATAAACAAGAAATGCTTCTCAGATTGGAAGAAAATGTTGAATCAAGCAATTAGTAAATGGAAGATTAGGCAACTAGAATGGAGAAACTTTCCACTTGCTTGGTTATACAAATAAGCATGTTCCAAGAGATTAAAATAAATCTGGGTGGGCTTAAAAAACCAGGCTATGGATTCAGAAAGCATCAATCACCGGGCCTGAAGGAAATATAGAAACTCGCCCACAAAGGCTATAGAATTTACAAGAGTTCAATAAATTCTCAATAATATAAGGTAACAGCAAGGAGCCAGAGATGCTATAAATTAAAAGCATCTTTCTATTTGGGCACAAATGTACTGCATTACAGATTAGTAGCTATGCTAATTATGCATTACTCAGACAAATATTAAAATCAGACCACATTCTCTAAGCAGACATCAGCTGACAGGAGGAGCAGGCTTTTAGAGGTATGCACAGGGGCAAAGGGAAATAATCTTAGAATTAATGAACACATGGATAATGTAGAGTTAATTACATGAGTTTGGCTACAGGATGATGCTTGAATTCCTGCTAATTTATTGAAGTGGGCACCAACACTGTTTTGGGGGTTAGCCAGGAAATGAGGCAGGTGACATGAATAAATGCAAACTTCCAAAATGTGTTATTGCAAACTCTGTTTATGAACTAGAATTTGTGTGAGCCTAATTATTTGCAAATCTGTACTCTGCACTTAGGCTAACTCCTTTTCTATCCTTGACTCAGATGGAATTTACTCACATAATAGGTAGAACCATTTTACTGAAAAATAGAGCATTTTTCTATTTCAATTTCATTTTGAGTATAAAATTGAATGGAAATCTACATATTTACATATCAACCATTAGTGCGGACTGGGTTTACAGATAAGGTTTTTCCACTTCTTTTGCTTGTGAGTGATTTTTTTCAAGTCTGGTGAATAAAAAGCTACTGCATAAAGTGCTTAACTAAATCAATTTCTTTTCACCTGCATAATTTTAGAAGCTCAATTACATATTTCATCGAGTGAGGTGCACACAGTAGTCTTTGCTTCTTTAGAAGGTAGATTGGGTTGATAACTGGTCATTATATTGAAAATTCTTTATGTTATGCCTAAAGCTTTCTATGTACTCCAACTCTCCCCAGTTCTTATAAGAAAATAATTTGCAAGATAAATGCAATGTATATTATAAAATCTCCTCTACTTTCCAAAACTTCACCCAAAATGAATGGCATTTAAGTCTTGTAACTTTGGGAGACATAATTTATGTATATATGAGGAGGGTTGCATAGTATAGAAGATTACAGGCATCTCAAGTTAATATTTGTGATGCCTAAAAACCCCTGGCCACTTGAAAGTCTATTAACACATGAAAAATTAGCCTGAATTTCATACTATTCAAAGTATTAAAGGTGGGAGGGGAAAATGTATAAAGCATGGGAGGGAAACAAGACACTGAGCTTGGCAAGTGAACCTAGACTGGAACGTCTTCATTTCACAACAAATTTGCTTTTCCCTACCATTTGTAAAGCCAAGAGTTAACGCAGAAGTCTATACATTAGAGTGGTATTAGTAAAGCTGCTCTTTTTGAAAAGGAGCTTGGATACCCAAGGCATCAATGACAATAATCTTCTGATATTAGAGAAAAAAAAAGTTGCTAACAGCCCCCAGTGTCTGAGCGCTACACTGCAGCCTCTTTTATATACAGAACTACAAGAAAGCTCCTTCCCCATTCTAGATGTGAAGATACTTGCTGGCACTGGATAAGAAGAATGTGAAGGAATTTTGGAGACTCAGACACCATACCCAGGGAAACCAATGCAACTAAAGAACAAAACAAAAGCTTAGTTCTCATGGAAGAATTAGGCATAGTTTAAAGTGTGCATTGCTGCAAAATATGTGCATTTGAAATTGCTTGAGGGAACGGACTACTTTGGAAATAATTAACCTCTCATTGGTTCTTCTATGAAATTACTATGAATAGGACTAAAAATGTTCCAAATAATGTCTTGATAATTCTGGAGACGTCAGGTATTATCCCAGCCATAATTAATTCCCTCTTAGACACCTATACAACTACAGTTGTAATAGTAGAAACATGATCAGGATTAGTAGCCTCTAAAAGAAAGTTCTGAAATAAGTTACTAGCAATCAGTCATACAAATGTCAGGCAAATGTTTGCACATTGATTCCTTTCTGCAATATCAAATAAACACAGGAAATACTATTTAAATGAGCTTTACACATATTTGGATGTTATTTAAGGATAATCTGTCTAGACACAATACTGTAAGCAATTATCTTCCAACTAAAAATAGAATAATCTGTTTAACTTTTATGTCATATGGGAGTATAGTTGATTAACAATTTGTGTTTGTTTCAGGTGTATAGCAGAGTGATTCAATTAGACACACACATGCATCTGTTCTTTCCAAATCCTTTTCCCATTTAAGTTATCATAAAATACTGAGCAGAGTTCCCTGTGCCATACAGTAGGTCCTTGTAGGTTAAATATAATAGTGTGTATATGTCAATCTCAAACCCCCAATTTATCCCTTCCCCTCAATCTTTCCCCTTTGGTAACCATAAATGTCTTCTAAGTCTGTGAGTCTGTTAAAAAAATAATCCATTAAAAATTACAGTTTATGAATTTTTAAAATACAATTCCCTTCCAAAATACAACGGGCTGAAACCAACCTGACCTATAACATGTTTGGTGTCCTGTCCACGCAGTCATCACCAGCATGGATTTCAATCACTGTACCATGTTTTGATTTTCTGTCTCCTTGGACCTATTCTAACCTCAATAGGAGCTCAGAGGGTTAAGAATCTGTCTGTAACACAGGAGACCAGGGTTCAACCCCTGGGTTGGGAAGACTCCCTGGAGAAGGGAAAGGCAGGATAAGAAGGTGGCAGAGGATGAGATGGTTAGGTAGCATTACTGACTCAATGCACATGAATCTGAGTAAACTCCAGAAGACAGTGAAGGACAGGGAAGCCTGGTGTGGGGCGGTCCATGGGTCCCAAAGAGTTGGACATGACTTAGCAACTGAACAACAACAAATCCATCTGTTCTAAGTTGAGTTCAGTGAGTTGCTCCCTTGCTAAATGTCCGGGTACTGTCCTAATGCAGCAGCTAAAGCTTACTGCCCCTCTTTCACTCTATGATTTCTTGACAATTCTGTTGTTTCTCAACAACCGCTTTCTACACTAGCTTCTTCTAACTTCCGGTCCCTTAAAACTCAGACAGAAGCTAAATTTACATGGGAAAAAAAGCATATCCATTTGGAAAGAATAATTTTTGACTCCTTGCTAAATTGAAAGGTTTAAAATTAGAACCTGTATATATAGAGAGCTAGCTTTTTCTTCTGCAGAGTAACATGCATAGCTTCTATAACAATAATTTTCTTGACAGTTTAGCAGATTTACTACTGTTATTACATACTTTATATTATTGTATGGTCTACCAATGGCAGAATGAATAGAAGTTCAAGTATCTGATTAATGCAGAGAAGAAATTTCTGTGGCTTAGAGGGTGGATGGGACTTTAATCCTAACACCCAGTGACTATTCATTAATGTTAGATATGCATACAGGCACACCTGATTTTATTGTTCTTTGCTTTACTGTGTTTTGCAGAAATTGCTTTTATTCCAAATTAAAGGTTTATGGCAACCCTGTGTCAAACAAGTATATCAACACTACTATAGTAAGAATATAGCTTTTCCCTTCTCTAGGGGATCTTCCCAACCTAGGGATCAAACCCAAGTCTCCCACATGGCAGGCTGATCTTTTACCAGCTGTGCCACAAGGGAAGTCCATATTGAGAATATATTAATAATTAAATATATTTATTATTTGCTCTATTCTTCTCATGATCAATATGTTGTAAATAGAGCTTGTATTAAAGAGTTCCTAACTTTAGAAGCTGATGAAGAAAACACACTCACGTAATACTTACTCTGTACCAGAAATTGTTCTATGAACTTTCTACCTTAAGTACTGATGCACTTAATAGTCACAGAAACCATTTAGAGGGTAGATTCTAATACCCTCCTAATTCTATTCTCTTTAAGTGACTTGCCCAACATCTCACATCTAGTAGGTAAAGGAGCTAGAACTTAATGCCAGGCAATCAGAGCTTTCAAAGATAGACTGTCAATGGCAAAGTACAATAATTATCAAAGGAGAAAATATAACTTGCAAATATATCACCTCACTAACATTAAGACCTTTCTTCTTGATCATTTAGTTAATAAAGTTTAAGCCATTGCTCAACCTGAGAGTGATCATGTCAAGGAACTGACAGAGCAGTTTACATTGCAAAGTCATTCGCAAGGCGATTCAGCAGTAAAGAACAAACAGGAAGAGATAGGAAAACGAGAAGCCACAGGCACTAGATAGAAAACAACTTGCATTCAACTGATTTTTTAATTTTTAGACTAGTAATAAAATCCACTAAGAACAAATAAATAATAGAACTGTTTTCTTATAACAATCCTTCTATATTGTTTGGGGCCAGTAAAGTGTTCAAAACACTGGTCTTTATCACAATCTGTGTTACCTTCAGTAAACCAGCAAACTTCTGAATTTTATTTTGGGTTTAGAAACAAAATATGATGACTCCCATTTTAAAAATAAGTTGCAAAATCAACAAAAATAAACTATGAACCAGAATTCTGATTTTATGGATTATTTTTCAAAAACAAATGTAACCTTTTATATTAAAAATTAACATCACTAACATTTTTAATAATCGTCATTATTGCTGTTTGCTTACTAAGTTGTGTTCAACTCTTTGTGAAAGCATGGACTGTAGCATACCAGGCATCCCTGTCCTTGACTGGATCCTGAAATTTGCTCATACTCATGCCCATTGACTCAGTGATGCTATCTAACATCTCATCCTCTGCCACCCTCCTTGCTCTTGCCCTCAATCTTTCCCAGTATCAGGGGAATTCCAATCAAGGGAGTCCAATGAATCAGCTCTTCACATCAGGTAGCCAACGTATTAGAGAACCAGCTTCAGCATCAATCATTCCAATGAATATTCAGGGTTGATTTCCTTTAGGATAGACTAGCTTGATCTCCTTGCTGTCAAAGGAACTCTCAAGAGTCTTCTCCCACACCACAATCTAAAAGCAGCAATAATCATTATACTATATAATTTATTATAATACACATTATTAAGAAATATAAGTAAGATAACCTCTTAAAATACTGGTTTTTATCAGGACATGCTGCTGAAGAATATAAATTCCTGGAATGTAAAGACAATTAACACAAGCAATGAAATCTATTTTCTTAGAAATCATTCTGTGTTTTACACTTTAACAAATACAGCCACTTTCCCCCTGTCAACCAGAGGACAAATAAAAGCTAGAAAAGCCCACCCATCACAATATTCTATGAAAAAATTATTCTGGCCAATTGAGTTTTAACTATGTATCATTTGTTGTAGCATACTAAAAATGGAAACTCCATGTGCTAAATTCATTTGTGTTTAAAGTTGACCCTATCTAACCACTTAGGTTTTGTTTTGTTTTGTTTTTGCCTAGGGAGTACTAGAGAAAATTAGTAATATTTTGGTAAAAATTAGAGGATAAATTGTGCTATGATTAGGGACTTAATACAATATCTGATTTGATCATTATTAGAAAAGTTATTTTAATTTATGTATTTCCTAATGAGATATAACATAAACAAAAATGTGTATCTATAGTTTTGTTTCTATAACTAACAAAAATGTTTTCAAGAAAGATATTTGGCAAATTCATAACCTCTAAAAAAACAAGAAACATTCTAGGGTTGACTGGAAAAACAGAAAGAATATTGACAAAATGCCTAGATTTATCATCAGTACTATTAAATCATATCATCAATAGTGTCAAAAAGCAAGCACTTTTGTTGGACAAATCTGTAAGCCAATGCATATATCTGTCATTTTTAAATATAAATTCTCCATAAAGACGGCATAAAATCTATATCACCTTTGTCTCAATGATATTCTTTTTTAAGTGTAAATAATAATTGCAAAGAGTGCTTTATTTCTTTTTACTAACTTAAAAGGCTAAGAAAAGACCTGTTTTTATTCTAAAATGCTGATCACATTAAATACTCTCGGTGGTGTCTAGTTTTACTACAATCATGCTCCAGAAGATGTACAATCACTTTTTTCTTCTTAACCATGATTAAATCACAGTATTTGATCTTGATGGTAATATTTAAGAGTAAAAAAGCAGAAATGTCAATGACAGTCTTGACAAAAGACTAGATACTGCAGAAAACCAAAATTCATCTTTTTCAGAACAAAGTACAATATTTCACTCATAGCACATCTTTAAATAGCTGTCACCTCTGCTTAAATTGATTTACTTTCATCATTAAAAAGCTCCCCCCATTTAAAGTAGGAAGGATAATCAATTTTCCTGAATATTTTACATAAAACCATGCCAAAAGACAAAGGACTAGACTAAGCAATCTTCTAATGTTCTTTTCATCTTTTGGACATAGTATGACAGATTAAAAAGGATATGCACTTTGGAGACATTTTACAAGCTACATAAAGCTTACTTTGCTCATCTAGAAAATCAGAGTCGTGACATTTTCAAAGCAGTATCCTAAAAACTGGGCTTCCCTTGCAGCTCAGCAGTAAAGAACCACATGCCAATTCAGGAAATGTAGGCTTGATCCCTGGTTCAGGAAGATCCCCTGGAGAAGGAAACAGCAACCCACTCCAGAATTCTTGCCTGGGAAATCCCATGGACAGAGAAGCCAGGTGGCCTACAGTCCATGGGGTCGCAGAGAGTCAGACATGACTCAGCGACTCAACAACAACAACAATCCTAAGAATTATGTCACACACGTAGTGTGGCATCTGGCACAGAGCAGGCACTTCTCTTAGGTCAGTTTTCCTAGAAACAGTCTACAATCGTAATTTGAATGTAAATGAGTGTCGAGGGTATCCTCTCAGGTAAAACCTTTTGAAAGTGAAGGAAAGAGGACACGGCATAAAAAATAATCTTGTCAAAGATGAGGGTTTGGTTCAGTTATTTGCTAGTAAGTGGTTCTAGGAGACAAAACAAAAAGAAAAAAAAGAAAAGAAAAGAAACTGATATTTTTAAAATGTATCTCTTTCTGTGGCATAAATACTCATACCATAGTCAGTTTTAAGTTGCACACATGATGTCACTGAACAGAATTTAAAGGAAATCTTAATCAATTTCAGTGCAAGGTGGCTTTCGCACACCACTGTGTTAGATTGATCCCTCAGAGATCTCTGGAATGTTAAAAAAAAAAAAAAAAAAAAAACCACTGCAGAGTTATCCCACTTAGAGGCAAGAGGGGCTGCCCTATAGCATACCAGAATCAGTCAGTCCTAAAGTGTGGGATATCCTGGGAAAAACGACACAAACTCCAGAGGGTCTCATCACCAAGTGCAATTCTCAGAAAGAAATCAGTTATGAACTGTGATCAGCCCAGAGACTACAGTAGCTGGGAAATAAGTGCTTCTACCTGGTAAATGTGATTCCGGTGGGGAGGCAATATCAGCCGGTATGATGCTAAATTAGTATAATACCCAAGTGATCCTTGCAGTCCAGATGCACTTTATTAAGTTTGTTCTGACTTGCTTCACTCTGTCTGACACATCTAGGTCCATCCACCTCACGACCAATGACCCAATTTCATTTCTTTTCGTGGCTGAGTAATGGGGGCCTGCTGATCTGGGTGCACTCTGGTGACCCAGATGGGCGGGGTGGGCCGGGGGAGGGAGGGAGACCCCAGAGGGAGGGATGTATGTATACATATGGCTGAGAGCTCCACATTGAAAGGCAGCTATATCCCAATAAATTAAAAAAGTGTTTGTTCTCTCACCTTAGATAAACCAAATGATATTTGAACTTGCTTCAAAATAAAAGGCACTACCAATATTTAGTAAGTGGATGCTGTGCATGAATGAACTCTTTTTCCCTCTTCTCTGTTTTATTTTTAAAAATCAGGACCTCAGGCTCCTGAATAGAACAAGCAGCAGCAGCTTCTGTTTTACCCCAGAACACTAATATGAAAACAGCTGACCAAGATCTCTGTGGAGATGATCAGAAGGCAAATATTACTAAAACTGCCTCTTAAATAGCAGTATAGATACAGAGGGAAGATGTAGGAATTTCTTGATTTCTGATGGTATTTGGGTTTAAGGAAGGTTAATTTACCCTGAGGGCTGTTCTGCCCCCATTCATCACTGACTATACCCTATAACTCTCTGATCCTTTCATTTGATGGTGCAAGATCCCAAGTAAATGATGGCAACAAACTATGAGATTTGGAATGAATAGTTTTGTATTTCGCTATCCATGCATCTATCAATCAATCAATGTCTAAAATCTTTAAAAGGTCAAGGATGGTTAAGACAGGAGGGAAATTTATATCGTTTCATAGGCTACAGGAACTAAAGTTTAAACTAATAAAAAGTATATTATTTTAAATATTGCACTATCTCATCCTCAACTGAGAGCCTTCAAATGTTCACTGAAGCTCTTAGAAAAACTCTTCAATGAACAGCATCAGAATTCTGCTGAAGATCTGACTGTTTCAGTAGGAAGTATGAAATTAAAGTATTATAAAGCAATGTTTTGGCAATGTCCCTTATTCACATACCAAATTATTTGAATCTCACTGTTTTGATTGGTTGAGATTTTACCTGTTTTATTTGCATGCTACTATTTGGTTTCCAAAAATATTTTGCTGAGAAATCTTTGAAAAAATCTGCAGTGAGTGGGAACTAAAGTTAAGATAGTATATACTGATAACAGCAATAACTTAATGTAAAAAATAGGTCTGTTAGTATAAGAAATATTATAGAGTTTCTAACTGAAGGATATTGCAAACAGTCATCAGTTTTGAGTTAAGCAGTAACTCAGAAATTTCTCTTTAATCACAAGATAACCTTACCTTAAATTCTAGTTTGCTTGCACAAAATTCTTTATACTTTGTTTTCAGTCATAAGAATTACATGTTCATAAGTATATTTTTGGATGGAGAAGGAAATGGCAACCTGCTCCAGTGCTCTTGCCTCGGAAATCACATGGGTAAAGGTGCTTGGTGGGCTGCAGTCCACAGGGTCACAGAAGAGCTGGACACAACTCAACAACTAAACAACAACAAAGTACATTTTTAAGAACTGTTACTTGAAAATTGGTAAACTTGGCTGTTAGACATGCATGAGGTGGAACACCGGGAAAAGGGAGGATGAACACAAATTGTGCAAGTTAGACTGACTGATCCAAGTTGAAGTTTTCTGCTTTGCTCTGTTTAGCGCTGCTATGAATATATCATAGATGCAGAAAGCTGTTTATACCCTTAAGTATTTTGAAGGAAACTTGGAAAAGATCAATACCCAAGGTTTCCCCACAGAGCCATCTAAGGTCGAGTCTTTGTTGCCACAATCATTCTGGAACCTTGAAAACAGCAATCATCAACTTTCAAACACAAACCAAAAACACAAAATAAAAGTGGCAATAGATACAGTTGCTCAGAAAACAACATACACTAACACACACCAAGCTCTTGCTCTTTGAGCAACAAAAAAAAAGAACATGTCATTGAAACTGTGGGGATACACAAACTAAAAATCTTATCAAAGAAAGATTAGTTTTATGCTCCTAATTGATACACATTTAAATTATGTGATCACTGTTCACTTTTTTACTTTGTATTATTTTTAATTCTAGTAAATGGTTAAAAAAATAATGCAGGATAGAATTAACTACTACTATGTCTGGTTCAACTCAGTTTTCTTTCCATAAGATTTTTTTATTTCCAAATTTTTATTTTATATTAGAGTATAGCAAATTAACAATGTTCTGATGGTTTGAGGTGAACAGTGAAGGGATTCAGTCATACATATACATGTATCCAAGATATTAAGTTCCTAAAACAACCAGTGCTCCAAGTAAGAGGATTTCAGGTAATAATCCTTTTATGTACTGTACTGTTTAATAAGACTCTGTACCCTGACACTGAAAATACATTGTAAGAGATTAGTCTTAACTTCATCTCTAGAAATAGTGCAAAACAGCTTGACCATGAGAGTCAAACAAACTGAACATGAACCAGACTTTGGCACATACTATGTCACAGCCCTAGACGAGTTAACTTCTCTAAGCTTCAGTTTCCTCCTTCACAGAATGAAGACTGCAGTAAGAACTATGAGATCTATGGTACCTAAAGTTGTTAAAGCCGCAACTGGAACAAGGTAAATGCTCAGGAAATGCTGTCGATTCAGAGGCTCAGATGTTGGAGATACACAGTCCAGTGTCCAATAAGTCAAAAATGTGGTTTGCTCTACAGAAGGACACACAAAGACTTATGATCAAATGTTCTAGGAATATTGATAAAATAATACAAGAGGTCTTATAAAAACAATTTCCAACAATTTCCAAAACCAACGTCCCAAAGTGCTTATTTTTTCAGCCATAGTGAAAGTCGCTTAGTCGTGTCCAGCTCTTTGCGACCCCATGGAGTATACTGTCCATGGAATTCTCCAGGCCAGAATACTGAAGTGGGTAGCCCTTCCCTTCTCCAGGGGATCTTCCCAACCCAGGGATTGAACCCAGGTCTCCTGTGTTGCAGGCGGATTATTTACCAGCTGAGCCATAAGCGAAGTGCTTATTTTTTCGGCCATAAAAACAAACTAAAAAAAAAAAAAAATGCATCAGGCAAAAACTCTCAAAATCTTATTACCTGTCTTACCATCCAAACAGGAAAACTGATTCCAATGCAAATTTCTCAAGTGGGAGTAAATTTCAAAATGTTAAAAGAGGGGATTGTTTTTTTCCATTTTCAATTGCACCCACAATTTAAATAAATTAGAAGATAAAAATAGAAAATCCAAACCTCAATTAATAAGACTTTAAGAAAACAGAATTAGAGTAAAAGGAAGTAGTAACCATAAAGAAACAGTATAATGAAATTTCTCAGAAATGAAGAGGATGCATTTCTGGATGGAAGGGACCACATGACCATGAAAGAGATGAAGATGATGTGCAGGAAGGCACACTGTCACCACGTGTCCGAAAAGCATCAGAGTTGCCATTTCACTCCATCCTCCCCTCTAGCCAAATATTAAGAAGTCAAATGACACTGGATCCCCAAGTTTACTTTTTCCTTTCTGGAGACATCTGGAATCTTCTCTTAAATTCTAATTTTCTGAAATCTTAGAGTCATAATATTGATTTACAAATCAACTATATTTCAATCAAAAAAAAGAATGCATGTCAAAAATAAACAAAAATGATACTGCTTAATAAAAAACAATTTGATTATTGGATAGATAACAGTAGTAAAGTTTTAACACACTGGATATATGGAGTAAATACATGAAGTAAAGTCTAAAGTGAGATCTGAAGACATTCTGAGCATCAAGGCTTACCATTTTGTATACAACTGCAAACCAGTGTCCTGTGTCTGCTTTATCTGTAGGGGTAAATACAGACATTTACTTTATCTATCAAAGGAAAAAAGAGAGGAATTAAGGCTAAAGACTGATAGTACAGAGGACCAATATTTCCATATTCTTATTTTTTTAATGGTAAAATATTTTCCTTAGAAGGCAAAACTAATAAGATACCAACTTTATGAAAGAAGAACTTAAAGAAATCTTCATTAATTGCAATAAAATTATTTTACTGCCAAGAATGAATGTCAACATTTTCAGAATCCGTAAACTAACATGGACTAGAATGGGTGAATTTAACTCAGATGACCATTATATCTACTAGTGGGGGCAGGAATCCCTTAGAAGAAATGGAGCAGCCATCACAGGCAATGAAAGAGTACAAAATGGAGTTCTTGGACGCAATCTCAAAAACAACAGAATGATCTCTGTTCATTTCCAAGGCAAACCATTCAATGTCAGAGAAATATAAGTCTATGTAAAGACCAATAATGCTGAAGAAGCTGAAGTTGAATGGTTCTATGAAGACCTACAAGACCTTTTAGAACTAACACAGAAAAAAAGATGCCCTTTTCATTATAGGAAACTGGAATGCAAAAGTAGGAAGTCAAGAAATACCTGGAATAACAGGCAAATTTGGCCCTGGGGTACAAATTGAAGCAGGGCAAAGGCTAATACAGATTTGCCAAAGAATGCACTGGTCATAGCAAACACCCTCTTCCAACAACACAAGATTCTACACATGGATATCACCAGATGGTCAATATTGAAATCAGATTGATTATATGCTTTGCACCCAAAGATGGAGAAGCTCTACACAGTCAGCAAAAACAAAACCAGGTGTTCACTGTGGCTCACATAATGAACTCCTTATTGCCAAGTTCAGACTGAAATTAAAGAAAGTAGAGAAAACCACTAGACCATTCAGGTATGACCTAAATCAAATCCCTTACGATACAGTGGAAGAGACAAATAGATTCAAGGGATTCGATCTGATAGACAGAGTGCCTGAAGAACTATCAACAGAGGTTTACGACATTGTACAGGAGGCAGAGATCAAGACCATCTCCAAGAAAAAGAAATGCAAAAAGGCAAAATGGTTGTCTGAGGAGACCTTACAAATAGCTGTGAAAAGAAGACAAGCTAAAAGCAAAGGAGAAAAGGAAAGATATACCCACTTGAATGCAGAGTTCCAGAGAATAGCAAAGAGAGACAAGAAATCCTTTCTCAGTGATCAATGCAAAGAAATAGAGGAAAAAACAGAATGGGAAAGACTAGAGATCTCTTCAAGAAAATGAGAGATACCAAGGAACATTTCATGCAATGATGGGCTCAATAAAGGACATAAATGGTATGGACCTAACAGAAGCAGAAGATATTACGAAGAGGTGGCAAGAATACATAGGATAACTATACAAAAAAGATCTTCACCACCCAGATAATCAAGATAGTGTGATCACTAACCTAGAGCCAGAGATACTGGAATGCAAAGTCAAATGGGCCTTAGAAAGCATCACTACAAACAAAACTAGTGGAGATGAGGGAATTACAGTTGAGCTATTTCAAATACTAAAAGATGATGCTGTGAAAGTGTTGCACTCAATATGCCAGCAAATTTGGAAAACTCAGCAGTAGTCAGAGGAAAGGAAAAGGTCAGTTTTCATTCCAATCCCAAAGAAAGGAAATGCCAAAGAATGCTCAAACTACCACACAATTGCATTCATCTCAAACGCTAGGAAAGTAATGCTCAAAATTCTCCAAGCCAGGCTTCAACAGTAGGTAAACCATGAACTTCCAAAAGTTCAAACTGGATTTAGAAAAGGTAGGGGAACCAGAGACCATTTGCCCATATCCATTGGATCATCAAAAAAGCAAGAGAGCTCCAGAAAAACATCTACTTCTGTTTTATTGACTACACCAAAGCTTTTGACTGTGTGGATCACAATAAACTGTGGAAAAGTCTGAAAAAGATGGGAATATAAGACCACCTGACCTGCCTCTTGATCTGTATGCAGGTCAGGAAGCAACAGTTAGAACTAGACATGGAACAACAGACTGGTTCCAAACAGGGAAAGAAGTACATCAACGCTGTATACTGTCACCCTGCTTATTTAACTTATATGCAGAGTACATCATGAGAAAGGCTGGGATGGATGATATACAAGCTGGAATCAAGATTGCTGGGAGAAATAGCAATAACCTCAGATAAGCAGATGACACTACCCTCATGGCAGAAAGCGAAAAAGAACTAAAGAGCCTCTTGATGAAATGAAAGATGAGAGTGAAAAAGTTAGCTTAGAGTTCAACATTCAGAAAACTAGGATCATGGCATCCAGTCCCATCACTTCATGGCAAATAGATGGGAAACAGTGGAAACAGTGACAGATTTTATTTTGGGGGGACTCCAAAATCACTGCAGATGGTGACTGCAGCCATGAAATTAAAAGACGCTTGCTCCTTGGGAAAAAAGTTACAATCAACCTAGACAGCATATTAAAAAGCAGAGACATTACTTTGCCAACAAACGTCCATCTAGTCAAAACTATGCTTTTTCCAGTAGTCATGTACAGATGTGCGACTTGAGCTATAAAGAAAACTAGTTCCCAAGAATTGCTGCTTTTGAACTGTGGTGTTGGAGAAGACTCTTGAGAGTCCCTTGGACTGCAAGGAGATCCAACCAATCCATCCTAAAGGAAATCAGCCCTGAATATTCCTTGGAAGGACTGATGCTGAAGCTGAAACTCCAATACTTTGGCCACCTGATGCAAAGAGCTGACTCATTGGAAAAGACCCTGATGCTGGGAAACATTGAAGGTATGAAGAGAAGGGGGCGACAGAGGATGAGATGGTTGGATGGCATCACCGACTCAATGGACATGAGTTTGAGTAAACTCTGGGAGTTGGGGATGGACAAGGAGGTCTGGTGTGCTATAGTCCATGGGGTCACAAAGAGTCAGACACAACTGAGCAACTGAACAGATGATGATGGCTGGAAAAGTTAAACATATATATTTTAAAATGTAAACAATTCAAGGAAAAAAGTATCATTAGTTCAACACATTCTGAAGCACTTTACAAAATTAATATTGCTAATGATTTGGGGAATACAGTATTTTTCATTACAGAAAATAAAATGAAAATCACTGTGCTTGTTTGTGCAATCATTAGTCAAGAAAAACATCCTGACTTGCATTGAGGTTTAGGCTCTGATAAAACTACATAATTCGACCCAGTGGCTTTTCATTAACAAATCTATTGCCTCCTAAGACAGAAAGTGAAATGTGTAAGATGGTATCACATTCCAATAAAATGTGTAACATTTCATCAAATATGCTTTCCTAAGCATTCACTAAGATATAATCAGGTGAAAAAAATAAGATGATAATCTTTTTATTTAGTGTGCTTGAAGATCAAACAGCCTCAGATCATCTGAAAATATATATATTTTTTATTCACCTGGAGAAAATTTCAAAGGTGACTTTGCTTGGAACAAAGAGGACTGCAATGACAGGGAACACAAAGGAGACAGAAACTGCCATCATTCTCCTCTGTCTCATTCCACAACCAAATATGGAGAATGGCCTAGGGTCAGCATACGTGTCCCAATGGTGGTGAGTCAATTAAAAAAATACATATTGCAAATCTGTGCCATGTTCTGGGAAAGAGTTATGATCTGGTCAGGGGCTTTGTTACTGTTCAAGCCTTAGCTCAGCATGTCTCAAAGTTTAAGATGCATGCAAATCACCTTGTCAGCTTGTTAAAATGTAGACTTTCATATAGCAGGACTGGGATAGTGCCTAAGAATCTGTATTTATAATATATTCCCAGGTAAGGCCCCTGCTGTCTCTCTGTGTAGGCTCAGCCACTCTGTCGTGTCCAAATCTTTTTGTGACCCCATGGACTGCAGCCCGCCAGGCTCCTCTGTCCACGGAATTCTCCAGGAAAGAATGCTGGAGTGTGTTGCCACTTCCTCCTCTAAGGAATCTTCCTGACCCAGGGACAGAGCTTGCATCTTCTTCACTGAAGGCAGATTCTTTACTACTGAGCCACCTGGGAAGTCCTGCTCTCCACAGATCACACTATGATTGGCAAGGGTTTACAATGCACAAAACAGTCATTCAGTTTCATGTAGTCAAGGTTCATGTGACAGGAGAGGGCTAGGAGAGTTAAATTTATCGTTTCTCAGTACAGTAGATAGTTTTGAGCTAATAATTATAGTCAATGAAATAGGCAATTCAAAACATTCTAGAGATAACATGAACTAATGGTGAACATTTTCCCAAGGTCATTCCAGCAAGAAAGCATAACCTGCTATTTTCTTACAATGTGAATTTCATGCACTTGAATAAGAACTGCATGAACATCCAACTGTAGACATGGCAACATTTCTACATAAAAGTATGCTCCAAACATTAACATTAGTTCAGGATTAGTCAGCCTGATTTAGAGAAAAATCCAAACTAGGGATTCCACAGTGGCTCAACAGTAAAGAATCTGCCTGCAATGCAGGAAATGGTGGGTTCGATCCCTGGTTCAGGAAGATCGCCTGGTGAAGGAAATGGCAACCCACTCCAGTATTCGTGCCTGGGAAATCCCATGGACAGAGTAGCCTGGCAGGCTACAGTCCAGGGGTTGCAAAAGAGCCGGATATGACTCAGCAACTAAACAACAATTTTACAACATGGATACCATTCCAATTGTAAATTCCAGCTCAAAATAGGCTGCTGCGTTACGGGTTCTCCTAAGACTTTAACTTTTAAATAAACTTTCCCTATGCTCAATACTATATGTCTAGCAAGAAAAAGTTTCCTAGATAGTGAAGAGGTAAACAAGACTCAAAATAATAATTGTTGTTCAGACACTATGTCTTGTCCAAGTCTTTGCAAGCCCACAGATTATAGCTCGACAGGCTTTCCTGTCCTTCACTATCTCCCAGAGTTTGCTCAAGTTCATGTCCATTGAGTTGGTGATGCTATGTAACCATCTCATCCTCTGCCACCCTCAAATTCATCAGAAAGGGTCTTAACAATAGGTTTTAAAAATGCACATCTCTTCTGTAAATCAAGTATTCTTCAATAAAAAATAAATTAAAAAAAAAAAAAAAAAAACAGCCTCAGGGTCTGCCAACCTGAGTTCTAGCCATTGCTAACATTTTACTTCTCAATATTCATTTCTTATCCAGGACCAGCCTACAGCAAGACTTGTAACTTTGACCAATCCCAAAATAGTCCACACTCCAAGTCATTTGAAGCACATTTATACATACCATAGAACAACTCATTCAAAACAATGATATATTTCACTATTGATTTTGTGGTCAAACACAAAAGACGGTTTGCCTTGTAGTTGACACAATAAAAATGTTTAAATGTTCTTGAAAAAAAAATGCACATCTCTGAGCTAAAATACCTGAAGAATGTACAAAAATTTACATTTTAATACCTTATTATGATACATGTTATTTTGACTTTTATTAAGATTATATAAAGCATTCACAGCAGTTCTCTCCAAAACAATAATAGAAAACCTCTAATTAATATAACAAAACTTCTCTATAATATTTGAATTCATAACAGTCATTAATTATGTTTGGCCTCCAAAATCACTGCAGATGGTGACTGCAGCCATGAAATTAAAAGACACTTGTTCCTTGGAAGAAAAGCTACAACCAACCTAGACAGCATATTAAAAAGCAGAGGCATTACTTTGCCAACAAAGGTCTGTCTAGTCCATGCTATGATTTTTCCAGTGGTCATGTATGGATGTTGAGAGTTGGACTGTGAAGGAAGCTGAGCACAGAAGAATTGATGCTTTTGAACTGTGGGGTTGGAGAAGACTTTTGAGAGGCCCTTGGACTGCAAGGAGATCCAACCTGTCCATCCTAAGGGAGATCAGTCCTGAGTGTTCATTGGAAGGACTGATATTGAAGCTGAAACTTCAATACTTTGGCCAGCGAAGAGCTGACTCATTGGAAAAGACCCTGATGCTGGGAAAGATAGAGACAAGAGGAGAAGGGGACGATAGAGGATGAGATGGTTGATGGCATCACCGACTAAATGGACATGGGTTTGGGTGGACTCCAGGAGTTGTGATGGACAGGGAGGCCTGGCTTGCTGTGGTTCATGGGGTCGCAAAGAGTTGGACACAACTGAGAGACTGAACTAAACTGAATCATATTGTATAGAATCATAATGGGTTCTCTTATCTTGAATTTTGTCTCAAATAGGAAACATGATTTAGATACATGCTATAGAGTTGTCCCTGCTGAAACAAAAATATCCATGTTTTAAATAAAGTATTTTAAAGATGCAGTTTCTATTTAACAAAAAACTTAATAGCTAATTAAAACCATGGTCTAATATCCAACTAAAGATTATTACAGTTTACAATAAGTTATTCTCTGATAAATTTTGACAAATCAATGAGCTAACATGTTAATACAAATATTTTAAATTTTTGTTTAAATATATTGCTATTGTTGAACCTTATTGGTTTTGATAATCATGGGTTAAATAATGTTTAGCTATATTGGGAACAACCAATAAATACAATACTTACTGACATTTTAACATTCTGTGAAACTGCTTACACTTACTAGAAAAAACTCACGAAAGTATTTAAAGTGTAGATGACTATAAATGAACACAGGTTAATGTAAAAATAATTATTTTTTAGCACGTTTAATCCTTACATCCTCATGAACACATGGTTTGTTTTAGAAATAGTAAACAGACTGCCAAAGTTTATTTTGAGATTCTCAACCTTACTGTGGTAATGATATGATTTGTATTCATACTTATTTATAACTAACCAAGTAAAAATAGAAAAATCAATTTCACCAGATTCTGGACAAAATAAGAACTAATGATTTATCTGACTCATTTATTCCTGATCCAAATAATAAAAACCAAACCTATTTAAATGAAACTATTTTATGTGCACCGTTATTTTTGTAGTTATTTTACATCTGTTGGAAGTAAGCTTTCTTACTCTTGAGTTCTTTTGATCTGTCAGTAAGTCATCCCCCAGTTATGGTGCTCAGGATTACTGAAAAGTAAATGGTTTTAAAAAATGAGGAAGAAAAAGTAGTTTCATATGTGCTTTTACAAAGGACATAAAATCAAGAGTGGCACAAAATAGTTAAGAGCAGACCCTCAAATGTAAATTATAGCTCTGCCATTAAACAAGTATGTAACCCTGAAAATGTCAGTGAACATTACTCAATCTAAGTATTATCAACAACAAAATAAGGATAAGGGTATCTACAACAGTGGTTCACACAACATTCTGTAAATAAGGCCTACATTATAGTAATGCATGACACATAGAGATGATGTGTAACCTACTGTTACACAAAATAAGTTTTTGGGCTACTTGTAAATGCTACTCAATAAAGAAATCTATAAAATCTTTTTCTTCATTTAAAAATGCATAAATGAAAACAGACTGGTCCTAACCACTGTATTTAAGTTCAAACAATCCTATATACGACTGCTTTTGCAAGTGTTTCTATTTTCTCAAACTCCCCTGTTACACTTTTGAATGATTTATGCAAGACAATGCTCATCTCAGTGCAACTTGAGCAACATAAAGGAGAAAAACACAGGATTTGGCTTGAATTCCATACATAAGTTAGCAGAACTGACCTCCATGCAGAGATTGCCCATGGAGGAGCAAAATGGTCCAAGGTGTCTCAAAAGGCCAGTCACTGCAGGCAGAATGGGTGCTGCCCAGTGGGGGCATGAAGAAGCAGGCTGGCATGAACAAAGCCAGCAGACATGGAACCAGGCCAACAGCTGAGTGTCCACCGTATTGGTAGCCTGTTACAGTCAGTTTTGTGTCTGGTCATAACTAAGGAAAAGGGACTAATCAGAATCTGTGTCTAATTAAAAACAAACATGTAAAGAGAGGATGGGATGTGTCTATGAAAACAGAGAGTAGAATCCAAGTATCAGCAAATACAGTTAAGGAGGAATATAAATCCCCTGCATGTGTGATGAGTCCAGGTTCCTGGTTACTTAACTCTAAACCACAACCATAGAGTGGAACTAGGCAATCTGAAGATATTTTTATTCATGGGCACTGAAAATTCTGATTCCTTCACCACTAAAAGTGAAAGTCACTCAGACGTGTCCGACTCTTTGTGATCCTGTGGACTATACAGTCCATGGAATTCTCCAGGCCACAATACTGGAGTGGGTAGCCTTTCTCTTCGCTAGGGGAGCTTCCAGACCCAGGAATCACACTGGGGTCTCCTGCATTGCAAGCAGATTCTTTACCAACTGACCACCTTCACCATTGCCACTCCCCAAATTCATGCCTCCATCATTTCACATCTGGATTACTGCAATAGTCTCTTTACTGGTCCACGTGCTCCTATTCTTGCCCCTTTCAAACACCTTTAAGATACAAATCAGATCATGTAATGCTCCACCTGAAGTCTTTAAATGCCCTGTCAGTTGATTCACAACAAAAAGAGTACCTTTTAATCATCTACAAGACACGCACTGTATGACTCATGGCTACCTCTACATCACACCACAGGCACCACTATCTGCTTACAGTTCCTTCAATATATCCAATTCTTTCATACTCTAGGACAACTGTATTTGCTGTCATATTTTGTTTGAATACTTAACCTTTGGGGATCTTCACATAGCTGGATCTTAGGCATTCTTCAATCCTCAGCTTATTAGTATCCTTTACAGAGAGGCCATCCCTGTCCTGACAATATAAAATAGCATTTTTCCTTGTTTTTCCGAGAACTTGTTTTTCCAGTTTTTCACAGTTTATTTGTAGGATTATCAATAACTGGAATTACCTTGATTATTTATTCACTGATATGTCTTCCCCATTAAAGTGAAATCTTGAGGGCATGTTTCCAAAGTTTAACAAATAGTAGCTAAACACATATCATATAAGTATATATACATACATCATAATAGATGTATCATGCATACATCTGTTGAAGAAACAAAAAAAATGACAAAGAATCTTAAGGGAGAGAAACAGATTGCCTACAAGTGGGAAATGAGCTATTTATATGTACTTCCAGCTGCTTCAGACTATATTGTGTTCCCCTAAAATTCATATGTTGAAGCCCAAACTCCCAAAATGACTATATTTGCAATAAGTAAATAATTAAGGTTAAATGTGCCCATAAGGGTAAGGCCTTGATCTGCTGGTATTAACATTCTTACAAGAAGAGACACCACTCTCTCTCCCCACCCCCAGCCTCTACCACTAAACTGAAGAAAGACTACCTGAGAACTTAGTGACAAGGCATCCCTGTGGACCAGGAAGACATCTCTCATCAGACACCAAATCAGCCAGAACCTTGACCTTGGACTTACAGCCTCCAGAACTATAAGAAAATAAATTTCTGTTTTTTTCTAACCCACCCAGTCTCTTGCAGCTATTATGATATCCCAGGCTTCCCAGGTGGTGCTAGTGGCAAAGAATCTGCCTGCCAATACAGGAGATGTTAAGAGACACAAGTTCGATCCCTGGGTTGGGAAGATCCCCTGTAGGAGGGCACGGCAACGCACTCCAGTATTCTTGCCTGGAGAATCCCATGGACAGAGGAGCCAGGTGGGCTACAGTCCATGGGGTCACAAAGAGTAGGACATGATTGAAGTGACTTAGCACGCACGCATGATATCACAAGCATACTAAGAGGGTCTGTGGCAAAAAGGAGACAGCCAAAATGAGACAGGAATAGATGACAGGATTACAAAAGAATTCATCTTTTATGGAGGATTATTGTTACAAGTACACGTGCATCATGTTTATAATATGGCTATCATTATTGTTACTTTTTTAAAATTATTTACTTTACAACATTGTACTGGTTTTGCCATACATTGACTTGAATCCACCATGGGTGTACATGTGTTCCCCATCCTGAACCCCCCTCCCAACTCCTTCCCCATCCCATCCCTCTGGGTCATCCCAGTGCACCAGCCCCAAGCATCCTATATCATGCATCGAACCTGGACTGGCGATTCGTTTAACATATGATAATTTACATGTTTCAATGCCATTCTCCCTTATCATCTCACCCTCACCGTCTCCCACAGAGTCCAGAAGACTGTTCATTACATCTGTGTCTCTCTTGCTGTCTCACATACAGGGTTATCACTACCATCTTTCTAAATTCCATATATATGTGGTTAGTATACTGTATTGGTGTTTTTTATTCTCGCTTACTTCACTCTGTATAATAGGCTCCAGTTTCATCCACCTCATTAGAACTGATTCAAATGAATTCTTTTTAATGGCTGAGTAATATTCCATTGTATATACATACCACAGCTTTCTTATCCATTTGTCTGCTGATGGGCATCTAGGTTGCTTCCATGTCCTGGCTATTATAAACAGTGCTGCGATGAACATTAGGGTACACGTGTCTCTTTCAATTCTGGTTTCCTCAGTGTGTATGCCCAGCAACGGTATTGCTGGGTCATATGGCAGTTCTATTTCCAGTTTTTTAAGGAATCGCCACACTGTTCTCCACAGTGGCTGTACTAGTTTGCATTCCCACCAACAGTGTAAGAGGGTTCCCTTTTCTCCACACCCTCTCCAGCATTTATTGCTTGTAGACTTTGGACTAGCAGCCATTCTGACTGGCATGTAATGGTACCTCATTGTGGTTTTGATTTGCATTTCTCTGATAATGAATGATGTTGAGCATCATTTCATGTGTTTGTTAGCCATCTGTACATCTTCTTTGGAGAAATGTCTGTTTAGTTCTTTGGCCCACTTTTTAATTGGGTCTTTTATTTTTCTGGAATTGAGCTTCAGGAGTTGCTGGTATATTTTTGAGATTAATTCTTTGTCTGTTGTTTCATTTGCTATTATTTTCTCCATTCTGAAGGTTGTCTTTTCACTTTGCTTATAGTTTCCTTTTTTGTGCAGAAATTTTTTAAGTTTAATTAGGTATCATTTGTTTATTTTTGCTTTTATTTCCAATATTCTGGGAGGTGGGTCATAGACGATCCTGCTGTGGTTTATGTTGGAGAATGTTTTGCCTATGTTCTCCTCTAGGAGTTTTATAATTTCTGGTCTTACATTTAAATCTTTAATCCATCTTGAGCTTATTTTTGTGTATGGTGTTAGAAAGTGTTCTAGTTTCATTCTTTTACAAGTTGTTGACCAGTTTCCTCAGCACCACTTTTTAAAGAGATTGTCTTTTCTCCATTGCATATTTTTGCCTCCTTTGTCAAAGATAAGGTGTCCATAGGTGCATGGATTTATCTCTGGGCTTTCTATCTTGTTCCATTGATCTATATTTCTGTCTTTGTGCCAGTACCACACTGTCTTGATGACTGTGGCTTTGTAGTAGAGACTGAAGTCGGGCAGGTTGATTCCTCCAGTTCCATTCTTCTTTCTCAAGATTGCTTTGGCTATTTGAGGTTTTTTGTATTTCCATACAAATTGTGAAATTATTTGTTCTAGTTCTCTGAAAAATACCATTGGTAGCTTGATAGGGATTGCATTGAATCTATAAATTGCTTTGGATAGTATACTAATTTTCACTATATTGATTCTTTCAATGCATGAGCACAGTATATTTCTCCATCTATTTGTGTCCTCTTTGACTTATTTCATCAGTGTTATATAGTTTTCTATATATAGGTCTTTTGTTTCTTTAGGTAGATTTATTCCTAAGTATTTTATTCTTTTTGTTGCAATGGTGAATGGAATGATTTCCTTAATTTCTCTTTCTGTTTTCTCATTGTTAATGTATAGGAATGCAAGGGACTTCTGTGTGTTAATTTTATATCCTGCAACTTTACTATATTCATTGATTAGCTCTAGTAAATTTCTGGTGGAGTCTTTAGGGTTTTCTATGTAGAGGATCATGTCATCTGCAAACAGTGAGAGTTATACTTCTTCTTTCCCAGTATGGATTCCTTTTGTTTCTTCTTCTGCTCTGATTGCTGTAGCCAAAACTTTCAAATCTATATTGAATAGCAGTGGTGAGAGTGGACACCCTTGTCTTGTTCCTGACTTTAGGGGAAATGCTTTCAATTTTTCACCATTGAGGATAATGTTTGCTGAGGGTTTGTCATATATAGCTTTTATTATGTTGAGGTATGGTCCTTCTATTCCTGCTTTCTGGAGGGTTTTTATCATAAATGGATTCTGAATTTTGTCAAAAGCTTTCTCTGCATCTATTGAGATAATCATATGGTTTTTTATTTTTCAATTTGTTAATGTGTATTACATTGATTGATTTGTGGATATTAAGAATCCTTGCATCCCTGGGATAAAGCCCACTTGGTCATGATGTATGATCTTTTAAATATGTTGTTGGATTCTGTTTGCTAGAATTTTGTTAAGGATTTTTGCATCTATGTTCATCAGTGATATTGGCCTATAGTTTTCATTTTTTGTGGCATCTTTGTCAGGTTTTGGATAGAAAATCTCAACAGACCCATCACAAGCATGGCAATTGAAACTGTAATCAGAAATCTTCCAACAAAGAAAAGCCCAGGACCAGACGGCTTCACAGCTAAATTTTAGCAAAAATTTAAAGAACTAACACCTATCCTACTCAAACTCTTCCAGAAAATTGCAGAGGAAGGTAAACTTCCAAACTCATTCTATGAGGCCACCATCACCTTAATATCATTATTATTACTATATAGGCAGTTTGTAATAAGTTAGGGCCAAGAGAAAAAGCAGAGATAATATTAAGGATTAACGGATATCTGCAAATGAAGTGGGGAAAAAAGCTTCTAAGACTTACCAGGATACTTGCTTCCAGGGAAACAAAAAGTCATATAAAAGAGAAAATTGACAGCTTGCAGGACAGGAAATTGTCTTGTCTATATTTTTTCACAGAGAATTACGACTGACATATTTTGAAGTTACCCATGGAGTTAAACACTCACCTCTGGATTCCAGAGATCTTAGATTCCACTGTAAGTTCTAGAAAGCCCAAAGTGAAAGTGAAAGTCACTCAGTCGTGTCCAACTCTTTGTGACCCCATGGACTATACAGTCCATGGAATTCTTCAGGCCACAATACTGAAATGGGTCGCCTTTCCTTTCTCCAGGGGATCTTCCCAACACAGGGATTGAACCCATATCTACCTCACTGCAGAAGGATTCTTTACCAGCTGAGCCACAAGGGAAGCCCAAGAACACTGGAGTGGGTAGCCTATCCCTTCTCCAGCGGATCTTCCGGACCCAGGAATCGAACAAGGGTCTCCTGCACTGCAGGAGGATTCCTTACCAACTGAGCTATGAGGGAGCCCAAAGCCTAAGGGTAAATCCAGGTGTCACAAATGAAAACCAGTAAAGAAGGAAAAACAAAAACAAAATCCATCTCCCCCTCTCTGTCCACCCTGAGTGAGGTGAAAGATAGTCCTACCTGGCATTCTGCTAGCATAGGCAATCCACCACCTTTATCTGTCAGTTAGAAGTCAGTGTTGTGGAACACACATTATTCATTCATTAAAATAACCGTGTGGTGAGAACACTTTCAAAGATGCCCAGGAAGTCAATCTGATTCCCTAATATCAGACTCACTCAGGCAAAAAGTGGGAATGAGGCATCAAAAGCTTATCAAGTTCATTATCTAGTGAACTTGGGGGAAAAAAGAGAGCACAAAGAATATTAGTCCACCCAGGTGAGTGGCTCCTTTAAACCATCAGAGCCCTGCATGATACAGCTGGCGGGAGAAAAACAAGCCCCTGACACCTGGCTCCATCACTGCTTTAGTGCTGAACTCCTTCCTCCGCCTATTTACACATCACGTTCTCAGTTACAGCTGAGGTGATCCTGCCATCTAACTCAGCCTCTGTTTAAATCTTAGCTGATGCACAGCACAGCTTCTTGCTAAAACTCATTTCATTCAATATCCAAGATTCTGATTCTCCCGTTGCCTCTGCTGCATTCATCCATTTCTGATCTACAAACCTCTCTTCCTAGAGACAGGCTTTCCCTACCAATGTCATAATTAGAGACATTCCCAAAGTTTTCACTGAAACCACATACTACAGCTATATATAAATGCTTCTTCTAGCCAAAAGCTTCTGGGAATCCAATATTTTACTGTTATTTCCTACTTCAGATCTTTTCCAGAATGGTAAGAAACAGCAACAGCCCAAAGCCCTCCATGGAGATACTAGAATGAAAACAAACACATACTGATTGATTTTCTCATGGTAAGTTATCTAGGGACATTCTGGACTTCATTATTTCACAGAGAGATAGTCAACAGCCTCCTACCTGAGCTTCCATACTTCCAACTTTTTATAACTTTCACTCTATCAATCTTGACACACTCAGATTACCTTCCCAAAAGATTAATACTCGTTAAACATCATACACTGACAAAGACATAATCCTAGCCAATTTTTCTATAAAAGCATTCTTCTGTGTAGAAAAAGAGTAAACATAATTTTTTTTACATTAGGAGGATGCTGAGATACTACATTCTTACACTATTTTATTTTTTTCTGATATGTCCATAAAGTTATCAATGAATTCATCTTCCAAAACATAACATGGGGCTTCCTAGGTGGCTCAACAGTAAAGAATCTGTTTGCAATTCAGGAGACTCAGGTTTGATCCCTGAGTTGGGAAGATTCCCTGAAGAAGGAAATGGCAACGCATGCCAGTATTCTTGCCTAGAAAATTCTGTGGACAGAGGAACTGGCAGGCTACAGTCCATGGGGTTGCAAAAGAGTCATACAAGATAGAGACTAAACAACAAACATAATATACATTAAATATTATCACTAATAATAACCTAGGTCTTATATATTTTCCTCAAAGTATTAAAGCACCTTGAAAGCAATTACTATTTTATAGTCCTTAACAGAAATATGCACGTTCAGGACAAGAGGACTTCAGTGACTTGCTCAGTGTCACATGGGGACTTGGTGTCATGGTTAGAGCTGGAGAATCTGTTCTTAACTCCCAGTCCAATATTTTTTAAAAGTGAAAAATTTCCAAGAAATAATATCCCCTTTACTAGCTCATGTAACTGACACATTTATTTCTTGGCAACAATAGTGAAACATTTGTCAAAATAGCTCTACAATAACTTCTAGTTGCTAAAGAACACTCCAGAAAACTTTCTAATCCATCACTGTCAATCTTATTGCACTGCAGCCTGAGTAGGCTGTTTCGCCCAAACAAAAGACAAAATTTCCCAGGGGTCATGTTTTATGAACAATGTACAAAATCTTACTTGGTTAATTATTAATTCTAAATGGAAACATGGGTAGAAGACAAGCACAGCTTGGGAGGAT
Source organism: Muntiacus reevesi (assembly GCF_963930625.1). Taxonomy (NCBI): domain Eukaryota; kingdom Metazoa; phylum Chordata; class Mammalia; order Artiodactyla; family Cervidae; genus Muntiacus; species Muntiacus reevesi. Next base: position 13,893,992 of record NC_089265.1, on the reverse strand, counting down.
AGGGTGAGATGTATGGAAAGAATAACATAGCTTGGAGTTTATCATGACATGAATCTTCAACATCTCAATGGGATTTTTCCTGTTAGCATGCAAATTTGTTCAAATGCCCTTGGTATCACAAACTTATTAAAAAAAAAAAAAGGTCTAGGAGTGTCAAACCCTAATCACTATCCTCTCTCTCTTAATCCCTTAAGAAGTATTATTTTCAAATTTTAGTTCACAAATATTATCTCTACTTCTTGATCTCCTATGCATTCCTCCTGTTTCCACCATTTCTCAGAAATTACTCTCTCCAAGATAACCATTATTTTTTGAATTAAATTGCTATTTAGACTTTCTATTACTTGACTTCTCAGGAGCACTTCACAAGGCCGCTTAGGTCTTTCATCTTACAGAATCTCTTCATCAAAAACTCACACAGCATTTCTCTCTGCTGGCTTTTCTTTCTTCCTTTTGGGTACTTCTTCTCAGTCATTTGCATGAGCACTTCATCCTCCACTTCTCAGACATCACTTTTCTTCTGGTGTCAGTTCACGGTCCACAGCCTGGTGGCCCTCTCACCCTTCACATTCTCACACATTCACAAGTTATATCGTCCACAACTAGAACTTCAAGGGTTGCTCAACTCCAGTTCCTAATACACGTCTCTGCTTCACCTTCACACCCAGAAATCCAACTGCTTAGTTGATATCCACATCATCTTAGCTGTCCTAAAACATCTCAATCTCACAATGCAACATATAGGATTTATTTTATGAATAAATAAATAAGTGAATGATACATTATATATATAAATATATGTCCTGACAACTTTAACGATGTCATCTGACTAAAATAATTCCTATTACTTGACTTCTCAGGAGCACTTCACACGACTGCTTATGTCTTTTATCTTAAAGTATCTCTTCATCATTGACTCAACCAAATAGGCTGACCAGTTCTTGCCCAGACCAAGAAAATTCATACCAACCCCAGAAAATCAGCACGGTGAAAAAGCATTCCTTAGTTTCAACTGTCTGAATCCCATCCAGAGCATTGTTTTATAACTTTAACCATCTGATATTTTTAGAAGGGAACTGAAGAAACTGCAATTACAGATATCCCCAGGAGATACTACCACATAACCCTGACTTTTGCATGCTAATTCACTTCAGCCATGTCCATCACTTTGTGACCCTATGGGCCCGTGTAGCCTGCCAGGTTTATCTGTCCATGAGATTCTCCAGGCAAGAATACTGGAGTGGGTTGCCATGCCCTCCTTCAACCATGACTTTTAGCTAATGACTTTTCTCCTTTGTAACTGCAGTTTCCTCAGTCATTTGAGGCAAGACATAAATGAGCCCTAATACTCCTTTCAGTCTTCATAATTTATGAAGGTAGGTTGACTGACAGTTCACAAGGCACTTTAACACTAACATCTTGCTGGGTCACAATGTATCAGTTATCACACATATCAACCTTTAAGTTAAATAGATTAGAGTAAAGGTTAAAATTTCTGTGAGTGTATAGGGAAGGGGATAGATTTGTAAGAAAAATCACACAGCTACTGATTCAGGGAGCTTCACTTGCAAAGTCCAAAGGGAGAGCATACCTGTTAGGGTAACTTCATGACAAGACCTGGTGATTTTTTACCCTACACAATAAGTTGCTCTAAGTGACTTTGTCTCTTTTTTATTCATTCTACAATAGAGTAAAACATTTATGGGCATGGGCTCAAAAGCTATTCAAACCTGGGGACACTAAGTTGCCTGACGATCTTTGATAGCACTGACCTAGGTAAAGGTCTGAAATTCTGCATTTTCATCAATTTCCCACATGATACTGGGATGAGATGCTCCTGTTCTACAGATGGTGTTTTTAGCAGTTAGGCTGTAGACTAAACTGTGAGGTTCAAATCCTAATTTCTCAATTTATTATTTCTATGATATGTCAGGTATTGAATCTATTGGTACCTCAAGTTTTTAATCTATAAAATGGAGAAGATAAAGATAATATAGACCTTACAGGATTACTGCAAAATAAGATAATCATGAAAAGTTCTTCAAACAGTACCTGGTGAATTACCTTGTAAGATGTAATGTTTTTAGCACTGGATGAGGTTTCTCATTTTCCTCTCAATCTAGCTGCAAGCTTGATTTCCATAGTTTCCCTATCAAACATAAGAGCAGAATATTTGATAATGCCTCGCAGACAGTCTTAGTCTACTGTAGTCTCTATCAAAGAATACCACATGCAAATAAAACTCTTCCAAAAATGGAAACCATAACAACACTTGAAACACTTATCAACAGGCTTAATTTATGATTAACACAGGGAATGAGGCTAAGTCTGCCTGAATGACACAGGTACTCCTTTGCTCAGAAACCTTAAAAATTTCCCCCATGTTTACTGGAAAAATCTAGGCCATCTAGCCAGATATTCAGGGCCCAAACTATCTTTTTGACCATGTCTCCCTTTACTGCCCTTTACTCAATAAACTAGATTGTGTGCAATCTAGTTAAAACTATTTGCACATTCACACACTTCTCATATTTTCCTATATAGCTACTGACTAAACAGTCTATTTTCTCCAACTGTAAAAATGTTCTAGTTAAATATTTTTACTTCTCTTCTACATTTCACAGACATTTATTTCTCAAATTCCATGAATGAAATAGTCATTCAGATGCTCTATTCAATCATGAAACCCATGTGAGCCCATAGCAGCTTAATGATACCCATTGGTCATTTACATAGAGTTTTATACTTTAAAAGCTTACTGACATACATTAGACACCCTTATGAGGTAGGAATCATCTCCATTTTGTCTTAGGGTATACAAGCGATTTACCTAGGTTCATGCAAATTTTGTGATAGCACAACTGATGTCTCATACAATTCTCTTTTAGATTGATTATGTAATCCAAAACAACTAGACAAGTTCCATACTTAGAAGCTTCAACAGGGCCACCATGACCTCCATCTCCTGTTATTCACACTCTTGTATGATCTCCTCCCCACAATGGACTTGGTTTGGTAACTTGCTTCGAACAGAATATGGTAAAAATGGTGGCATATCATTTCTGGGATTCAGCTGCTAAATATTACTATGGTTTGCTTTGTCAACACACTTCCTTGCTCTCTCTTTTGCTCACATTGATAAAGTCATTTACTACTGGGTGAGCTCCCTAATGGGGAAGGTCACGAGAAAGACAACTCAAGGAAGCCTGCAACCAACATCCTGAGAAGAACTTAGATCCTGAGGCTAACAGCCCACAGAGAACTGAATTCATCCTACAACCACATGGGTGTACTTAAAAACAGATCCTACTCCAGATGCACCTTGAGAACACTGTAGCCCCAGCCAAAACCTTGATGATAGTTTTGTGAGAAAATGAGAGCTAATGGACCGAACTAAGCCATGCTTATATTTCTAACCTACAGAATCTATGAAATAATAAACAGTTTTATAAGCCACCAGGTCTGGAGGTGATTTACTGTGCAGCAAAAAATAACTACTAAAATTTCCAAACATTATAACTTTCATGTTTACATTCAGTGCCATATGAGATTTTTTTCCCCTACCACTGCTGCATTTGGACATGAGATCTACTCAGCAAGATAGCAGAACAGGAAACCCCACCTTTGGATTCATTATTGGAAACATATAACCTACCAAGACTCAATTATGAGTAAAGAGAAAATTAAACAGACATATAACCAGTAAAGAGATTGAATTGGTAGTCAAAACTTTCCAACAAAGGAAACCTCAGAATAAGATGGCTTCACTGGTGAATTTTACCACACATTTAAAGGAGAAGAATTGGAAAAGGAAATAGCAACCCACTCCAGTATTCTTGCCTGGAGAAGTCTATGGACAGAGGAGCCTGGCAGGCTATAGTCCATGGAGGCAAAAAGTCAAACATGACTGAGCGACTAGGCCTTCAATTCAGTTCAGTTCAGTTGCTCAGTCATGTCTGACTCTTTGCGACCCCATGAATCACTTCACGCCAAGCCTCCCTGTCCATCACCAGCTCCCAGAGTTTACCCAAACTCATGTCCATTGAGTCAGTGATGCCATCCAACCATCTCATACTCTGTCGTCCCCTTCTCCTCCTGTCCTCAATCGTTCCCAGCATCAGGGTCTTTTCAAATGAATCAGCTCTTCACATCAGGCGGCCAAAGTATTGGAGGTCACCTTAAAGAATAATAAGTGTTAATCCTTTACAAACTATTTCAAAAATTAAAAAGAAGAAATGTTCCCAAACTCATTTTATGAGGTCAGTGTTACTCTGACATTAAAGCTGGACAAGCACTAGAACAGAATAAAACTACAGGCCAATATCCCTCATATGTATACACACAAAAATCTTCAACAAAATACTAGCAAATGGAATTCAACAGCCCATCAAGAACAAGTGAGATCACATCATGAAAAAGTGGAATTGATTAGAGGTATGCAAGGATTGTTTAACAAAGAATACCAATAAAGTGATATACCACTTTAACAGTATAAAGGATTAAATGACTAAAAATCACATGATCATGTCAATAAATGCGGAAAAAGCCACTGAACAGAATTCAATATCCCTTCACGATAAAAAAAACACTCAACAAACTAGGACCAGAAAGCCATTACCTCAGTGTAATAATAGGCCATGTATGTAAAGCCCATAGATAACATTATACTCAATAGTAAAAAAACTGAAACCTTTACTTCTGAGATCAAAAATAAGGCTAAGGTACCCATTTCCACCAATTCTATCCAACAGAGTACCAGAAATCTTAGCCAGAGCACTTAGGCACAAAAAAGAAATACATACAAATAAAAAGACAAATAATGGAAAGACACTTGATGTTCATGGTTTGAACCCAAAAAAGCAACAAATTCAATGAAACCCTTATCAAAATCTTGATGGCAAATTTTGCAGAAATAGGAAAAACAATTCTAACATTCATATGGAACCAAAAAGGGCTCTGAATATCAAAAATGATCTGGAAAAAGAAGAACAAAGGTGAGGGTCTCACATTTTCTGAATTCAAAACATATTACAAAGCTACAGTGATGAAACTGGTGTGATATGGCATAAAGACAAACACAGACCAAGTGAAAAGAATAGAGAGAAATACACTCACATATATGGTGAAATGGACTAGTTGGGTTCAACCAGTCCATCCTAAAGAAAATCAGTCCTGAATATTCATTGGAAGGACTGATACTGAAGCTGAAACTCCAATACTTTGGCCACCTGATGCAAAGAATTGACTAATTTGAAAAGACCCTGATGCTGGTAAAGATTGAAGGCAGGAGGAGAAGGGGACAACAGAGGATGAGATGGTTGGAAGGCATCACCCACTCGAAGGACATGAGTTTGAGTAAGCTCTGGGAATTGGTGATGGACAGGAAGGCCTGGCATGTTGCAGTCCATGGGGTCACAAAGAGTCGGACATGACTGAGCGATTGAAATGAACTGGTAAATGAAATGATCTTGGACAATAGGCTAAGACTATTTAATGAAAAAAGGACAGTCTGTTTCACAATTGCTTTAGGAAAATTGGATATCCCCATGCTGAAGAATGAAATAGGAACCTCATCTTAAACCAAAAACAAAAATCAACTCAAAGACTTAAACATAAGCTTGAAATTATAAAACTCCATGAAGAAAATATGGGGAAAATGGTTTATAACACTGGTCCTGATAATAATTTCCTACACTAAAAAACAGGCAACAGAAGTAAAAATGTGTGTGTGCTCAGTCATGTCCAACTCTTTGTGACCCCGTGAACTGTAGCTCACCAGGTGTCTTTGTCCATGGAATCTTCCAGGCAAGAATACTGGAGTGGATTGCCATTTCCTACTCCAGAGGACCTTTCCAGCTCAGGGATCAAACCCACATCTCTTGCACCTGCTGCATTGGCAAGTGGATTCTTTCCCACTGTGCTACCTGGGAAGACCCAAAGCAAAAACAGGCAAGGGCAATTACATCAAACTAAAAAGTTTCTGAGTGGTAAAAAGAAGATCAACAAAGTAAAAAAAAACAACCTACAGAATGGGAGAATATATTTGCAAACCATAACTGTAAGGGGTTAATATTCAAAATATATAGTAATTCAAACAGCCCAATAACATAAATAAACTTATTAAAAGTGGATGAAATTACTTAAATAGACATTTCTCCCAAGACATACTGACAGTCAACAGGTATTAGAAAAGACAATCAACATCACTAAAATACAGGGACATGTAAATTGAAAGCACCTCACAGTTGCTAGAATAGCCATTATATAAAGCCAAAAACCAAAACAACAAATGTTAGGGTACAGAGAAATTAGACCCCGGTGCACTATTGATTGAGATGTAAATGGTGTAGCTGCTATTGAAAACAGCATGGAGGTTCCTCAAATCATCAAATATAGAACCACCTATGACCCAGTAATCCCACTTCTGGGTATGTATCCAACAGAATTAAAAACTATCTTGAAGAGATATTTTATTCCCAAGTTGATTATAGCAATATTCACAATAGCTTAGAGGGAGAAAGAACCCAAAAGTCCATCAACAGATGAACTATAAAGAAAATGTGGCACATACATATAATGGAATACTATTCAGCCTTAGGTAAAGAAGAAAATACTGTCATATGCTACAACATAAATGAACCCTGAGGATTATGCTATATGGAATAAATTAGCCGCTAAATAACAAGTACCAATGATTCCCCTTCCAGAAGTATCTATAGTACTCACATTCATAGAAGCAGAAATTAGATTCCATATATATGCATTAGTATACTGTATTGGTCTAATTAGAAATCAGAACCAGGGGCTGAGGGTAAGGTTGGAGTGAGGAATGCGGATTTGCTGTGCAATGGGTTTAGACTTTCAGTCATGCAAAATAAAGACACTCTAGAGATCTACTGTATGCTTTGGCTGCTGCTAAGTCACTTCAGTTGGGTCCAACCCTGTGCGACCCCATAGACGGCAGCCCACCAGGCTCCCCCGTCCATGGGATTCTCCAGGCAAGAACAGTAGAGTGGGTTGCCATTTCCTTTTCCAATGCATGAAAGTGAAAAGTGAAAGGGAAGTTGCTCAGTTATGTCCAACTCTTAGCGACTCCATGGACTGCAGCCTACCAGGCTCCTCCATCCATGGGATTTTCCAGGCAAGAGTACTGGAGTGGGTTGCCATTGCCTTCTCCAAGAGATCTACTGTATAAAATATATGCATATATATATATATATATATTTAACAAATATAGCACATTCTATGCTTGGAAATTTGAGAACAGGGTAAATTTCACATTATGTGTTTTTACCACAATTTGTAAAAAGAAATTATACTCAAAAGTGATATATACACGTAGATGAGCAGAAGAGAAATAAAACACATAATTTCTCAATTATTTTAGAAATTCTTTAGATAATCAGGTGTTAACATACATTGTCCCATGGAAGTAACAGAAAAAAATTAAACTTCATGCCAATTAAGTAACATGGCTAAAACTTCATTATTTGGTGTAACAGACTGCAAAAACCAGGAATGAAATCTAGCTAATTTTATTTTTAAAAAAATAATTTTGGAAGTACACTAGAGACACATAGCTCAGGACATGGAATTGCCTGGAAGCTGAAGAACAGCTGAGTAACAGGCCAGTGTCCCAGCAGGAAGGAGAAATCCAAGTGGCAGTCTCGGAGCAAGTGGCATCCACTCAGAATTCACTGCCTCCACCACCATGACAGAGGACAAGTCCCCACTTCCTCATGTCACCAGCTGAAGAGTCAAAGTCCTACAACAGTGCAGCTGAGCAGTTGATTTTATCACACATGCCCCTTTCCACACACAGTGCAAAGTGGTCATAGAGTTGACCGCTTTCCAGGAGACAGTCACTAGGAGTTACCCTGTTACCACTTCAGTCAGTTCAGTTGCTCAGTCGAATCTGACTCTTTGCAACCCCATGGACTATAGCATGTCAGGCCTATCACCAACTCCCAGAGCTTACTCAAAGTCATGGCCAGCGAGTTGGTGATGAAGTCCAACCATCTCATCCTCTGTCGTCCTCATCTCCTCTCACCTTTAATCTTTCCCAGGATCAGAGTCTTTTCAAATAACTCAGTTTTTAACATCGGGTGACCAAAGTATTAGAGTTTCAGCTTCAGCATCAGTCCTTCCAATGAATATTCAGGACTGATTTCCTTTAGGATGACTGGATGGATCTCTGTGCTGTCCAAAGGACTCTCAAGAGTCTTCTCCAACACCACAGTTCAAAGGAGCAATTCTGTGGCACTCAGCTTTCTTTATAGTCCAACTCACACACATCCATACATGACTACGGGAAAAAGCATAACTTTCACTAGATGGATCTTTGTTGGCAAAGTAATGTCTCAACTTTTTTAATATGCTGTCTAGGTTGGTCATAACTTTTCTTCCAAGGAGCAAACGTCTTTGAATTTCATGGCTGCAGTCACCATCTGCAGTGATTTTGGAGACCAAAAAAATAAAGTCAGCAACTGTTGCCATTGTTTCCCCATCTATATGCCATGAAGTGATGGGACCAGATGCCATGATCCCAAATGTTGAGTTTTAAGCCGTTTTCCACTCTCCTCTTTCACTTTCATCAAGAGGCTCTTCAGTTATTCTTTGCTTTCTGCCATAAGGGTGGTGTTATCTGCATATCTGAGGTTACTGATATTTCTCCCAGCAATCCTGATTCAAGCTTGTGCTTCATGCAGTCCAGCATTTCTAATGATGTAGTCTGCATGTGAGTTAAATAAGCAGGGTGACAATATAAAGAAAGCCTTGACATACTCCTTTCCTGATCTGGAACTAGTCTGTTGTTCCATGTCCAGTTCTAGTTGTTGCTTCCTGACCTACATACAGATCTCTCAAGAGGCAGGTCAGGTGGTCTGGTATTCCCATATCTTTAAGAATTTTTAACAGTTTGTTGTGATCCACACAGTCAGAGGCTTTGGCGTAGACAGGAAAGCAGAAGTTTTTCTGGAACTCTCTAGCTTTTTCAATGATCCAGCGGATGTTGGCAATTTGAACTCTGGTTCCTATGCCTTTTCTAAATCCAGCTGGAACATCTGCAAGTACACAGCTCATGTACTGTTGAAGCCTGGCTTGGAGAATTTTGAGCATTATTTTGCTACTGTGTGAGATGAGTGCAATTGTGCAGTAGTTTGAGCATTCTTTGGGATTGGAATGAAAACTGACCTTTTCCAGTCCTGTGGGCACTGCTGAGTTTTCCAAATTTGCTATAATATTAAGTGCACCACTTTCACAGCATCATCTTTTAAGATTTGAAATAGCTCAACTGGAATTCCATCACAACCACTAGTTTTGTTCATAGTGATGCTTCCTAAGGCCCACTTGACTTCCCATTTCAGGATGTCTGGTTCTAGGTCAGTAATCATACCATTACCTCCACCACCATAGTTTGGCCCTAGGTAAATAACAGGGAGGGAATACAGACCACCCATCAATAAATAATTGGATTAAAGATTTACTGAACATGGCCCCGACCATCAGAACAAGACCCAGTTTCCCCCTGAGTCAGTCTCTCCCATCAGGAAGCTTCCATAAGCCTCTTACCCTTCCTCATCAGAGGGCAAACAGACTGAAAATCACAACCACAGAAAACTAACCAATCTGATCACATGGACCACATAGCCTTGTCTAACCCAGTGAAACTATGAGCCATGCTACGTAGGGCCACCCAAGACAGACGGGTCACAGTGAAGAGTTTTGTCCACTGGAGAAAGGAATGGCAAACCACTTCAGTATTCTTGCCTTGAGAACCCCATGAACAGTACGAAAAGGCAAAAAGATAGGACACTGAGAGATAAACTCCCCAGGTTAGTAGGTGCCCAATATGTTACTGGAGATCAGTGGAGAAATAACTCCAGAAAGAATGAAGGGATGGAATTAAGGCAAAAACAACATCCAGCTGTGAATGTGACTGGTGATAGAAGCAAGGTCCAATACTTTAAATACTGCATAGGAATCTGGAATGTTAGGTCCACCATTTGGAATCAAGGCAAATTGGAAGTGGTCAAACAGGCAATGGCAAGAGTGAATGTCAACATTTTAGGAATCCATGAACTAAAATGGACTGGAATGGGTGAATTTAACTCAAATGACCATCATACCTACTACTGTGGGCAAAAATCCCTTAGAAGAAACGGAGTAGCCATCATAGTCAACCAAGAGAGTCCAAAATGCAGTACTTGGATGCAATCTCAAAAACGACAGAATGATCTGTTTCCATGGCAAACCATTCAATTTCACAGTAATCCAAGTATATGCCCCGACTAATATTGCTGAAGAAGCTGAAGTTGAATGGTTCTATGAAGACCTACAAGACCTTCTAGAACTAACACCCTAAAAATATATCCTTTTCATGATAGGGGACTGGATGGAATGCAGAAGCAGGAATTCAAGAGATACCTGGAGTAACAGGCAAATTTGGCCTTGGAGTACAAAACAAAGCAGGTCAAAGGTTAATAGAGTTTTGCCAAGAGAACTCACTGGTCATAGCAAACACCCTCTTCCAACAACACAAGAGAAGACTCTACACATGGATATCATGATCAATGCTGAAATCAAATTGATTATATTCTTTGCAGCCAAAGATGGAGAAGCTCTATACAGTAAAACCAAAAGCAAGACTGAGAGCTGACTGTGCCAAATTCAGACTGAAATTGAAGAAAGTAGGGAAAACCACTAGACCGTTCAGATATGATGTAAATCAAATTGCTTACAATTATACAGTGCAAGTGAGAAACAGATTAAAGGGATTAGATTTGATAGACAGAGTACCTAAAGAAGTATGGACGGAGATCGTGACATTGTACAGGAGGCAGAGATCAAGACCATCTCCAAGAAAAAGAAATGCAAAATGGTTGTCTGAAGAGGAGTTACAAATAGTAGTGAAAAGAAGAGAAGCTAAAGGCAAAGGAGAAAAGGTAAGATATACCCATTGCAATGCAGAGTTTCAAAGAATTGCAAGGAGAGATTACAAAGTCTTCCTCAATGACCCTGTTACCAATATACTAACAAAGAGTGAAAAATAAAAACTGGGCAAGCAAAACAAATGGATTAATATCTACTGATGTTGAAGAGTATTGTTTCGTTTTTGTTTTTTCTGCAAGCCAGAAGTCTTTTTTCTTTTTTCTTTTTTTTTTAAACAGTAGATATCATGATCTGGATTCTGATATTTCATTATCTGGGGGCTTCCCAGGTGTCTCAGGGGTAAAGAACCTACCTGCCAATCAGGAGACATGGGTTTGATCTTTAGGTCAGGAAGCTTCCCTGGTGAAGGAAATGGCCACCCACTCCAGTATTCTTGCCTGGGAAATCCCATAGACAGAGGAGCCTGGTGGGCTACAGTCCATAGGGTTGCAAAAGAGTCAGATATGACTTAGCAATTAAACAATAAGAACTCCATTATCTGCATTCCTTTTAGTATGTTTAGAACAAAAAGAGAAGGATAATGGATGCCTGGTATTTCCTTTCAGACTTTTTCCCCTTTGTCAGAACAATTCATTTACTTTTATTTTTAAAGGTATTTCTAGATAATAGACATAATATTGAATTAAAGTTCTAGCGGCTGTTACTCAGAGTAAAATAAATCACCCCCAAAATCCCTCATCTGTACTTATTACTTCATATTGTACAAATGGCATCAGTCCTGCATTCTGATTGTTCTAGGCATACTTTGTGGTGACCCAGGTGTGAATATGAACGTCCATCTGGCCAACTATCCTTGCTGTTATCAGAGATGTTTTCTATTCTCTCTCATCTATATTTGAGTATTTGAGCAAGAAATACCCTGAACCAGATTCAAGAGACTAAGATAGTTCTATCATTTTTCCAAATGAAAGCAAAATAAATCATCATATTATTTTTTGGTGGTCATATTTGAATGTACTGTTATCAATAATAACATAATTGCATAGTACAATAAGATTACAAAATTCAGACTATCCTGATTTATAGTGTGTTGTTAAGACTCCTGTCAATGTTATATTCATGATAGCTATCTATCTCTGTATAGCAGAATTAGCTTGAACCAACCAATCACTGAATAAAAATATTTTTTCATAATAGAAACCAATTTACCAAATTTAAATAATTTAAGTGTTCAAAACTTGCCTTTGTTCAGAAAGGGGTTAGCTATGAGTTGCTAATATTAAGTAAGGGTACACATGTGAAAGCACAGTAATAATACCTAATAACACTGAGATTTGTTTTTGTTTTCCATTTCATACAAAACAAAACTCGTGGTGTTTAAACATAAAGAATAATATTTTAAGGGATTTTATATTAAAGAAAAAACTTTCTATATATGTAGACACACATACATAGAGAAGAGTGTATATATAGGCTATAGATAAATGTGTGCAAGCGTAGTGGTACTGAAAAAATACTATACTGCTATGTCTAAAAGTCCTACTACTAATTCCATATTCTACTCCATAGAGTGTAAAAAATAATCATAAAAGCCGCACCAGAATACCACTTGAGTGGGAGTCTAGACCACAGTTAAGACTTCTGATGGTTATATTAACTACAACAATACAAACTTTAGCATTTAGTATCTTAGCAAAAACATATAAAGCCAATCATTCAAACTTTTTCTCAACAGCAAGCAAATAATTAGTATCTAAAAATACTGTACAAGACATTACTGGTTTTAAAAATCTACTGTTTTAAAAGAAAGACGTTATAGGAGAAATTAGGACAGGGAAAAGATATATAATCATCCTCATAAATTAGAAAAAACACGTCATTAATATATTTTTTCAATTAACCTTTTGTCATTATTTCAAAATTGCCTCATTTTGTTATCATCAGGTCTTCCTAATGGACTACAAAATTGAGGTAATTTTGAATCAAAGATAGAGGCTATAGAAAACCTGGACTGTTCAGGAACACATAATTCTTCAAATATTGACATTTTAAAATGGAGAACTACACACACACAAAAAAAAAAAATGCTAAAGCACTGTATTTATTTTCAGGAGTATAACAGGATTACAAATATGAAGTCTTTTCAAAAGATATCAATCATTTCAAATTTTCATCTTCATGAAGGCAATGCTTAGAACTTTTTAAAAAATCAGAATAATTTTTAGAATCTCCAACACTTATCTGAATATTTGCTATTGCTATGATTGCAACCTAGAAAGTATAAAAGAATAAATCAATGAGTATATATTTCACTATGTTTTCTAAACTGAATGTTTTTTCATATTGCATATTTGCTACAGTTTTTTTTAGAAAGACAGAAATTTTGAGACTCCCCTGGTGGTCCCATGGTTGAGACTTCACCTTCCAAAGCAGCGAGTGGGGGTTCAGTTCCTGGTTGGAGAGCTGGGATTCCACATGTCCCAGGGCCAAAAAATCAATACATTAAAAAACTAATAACCAGAAGCAGTGTTGTAACAAATTCAATAAGGATTTTTAAAATGGTTCTCATCAAGAAAAAAATTTTTTAAAAAAACAAAAAACTTAAATGCTTAAAAATGATATAAATCAGAATAACTGTGAGAACTATCAGATATGAGAAATATCTGAGATTCAAAATATGTGTCACTATAGTAGTCCTTACTTGTCTTGGTTTTTTTACTTTAATTCATAAGGCATTAATAACTAGAACTGCCCTGCTTTTAGTTTAATGTATTCCTTTATCTCTAAGCTTAATTAGGACAATTTAGTGAAAGTGGAAATACGGTTGTTCATTTTGATTCGCTTCCACCATTTCTGAATAATATATATGCAAGATGCATCACCAAAAGCAATGAGCTTTGATAATTTCAGACCTATTTATGTTCGCTGACTCCAAAATCAATGTCTATATTCCTTTTTATAAAAACGCAACCTTTTGATAGTCAAAGTACAGCCTGACAGGAACCAGTGATTATCTCCAAATATAGCCAAAGAATCTTCAACACATATTAGATATTCTATAACCATGATGATATATTTTATGTTTAGAATCTTAAAATTTCTATAAACAAATGGAAGGTAAATAGAAATAGGTAGAAATATTTAGAAATAAATTTATTTCTATGAAAAATCCATAAGTTTCCTATAGATATATTGCTTCTTGTTGGTATAGTTGGATATCTAGTTCTTTTTATTTAAACCACTACAAAATAAAACCATCTGCAAAATAAATGAACACACAATAGATTCCAGAAAACAAAATAAAGTATTTAATAAAGCAAATTACTTCTACAATTCCTTAGTGATTCACTGGCAAATCTCCAATGCACATTTCCAAATATTCCATATAGTGACTTCAAAATTGTATTAAAAGTATACTTAAGCCTGATGATATTTCTGGGTAGTAGCCAATTTTATAGCAATGACTTTAATTGCATGTATTTACAAATTAATAGAAACAGCATCTGTGGTGGTCTAAAACAATGCCAATCAATAACAATGCTGCTGCTGATGAGGTTCATGGTAAAAACTCTTTATCTCTTCCAAAGTCTTCTTTTAAACTATATGTTACTTTACTTCTAAATACATTTGGGGATCTTTTTAATTATTGACATTCATCTCACTAAAATTCTGAAGTCAGTTGATCATTCATACAAAATATGAGCCATTTCATTTAAAAAACGGTAAGAGACAGGTAAGGTAGTCTAGTACTCCAATAAGGTAGACTAGTACTCTTCAATAATTTACCATAATTTGTTGTGATCCACATAGCCAAAGCCTTTAGTGTTGTCAGTGAAGAAGGAAATGTTTTTCTGGAACTCCCTCTCTTTCTCCATGATCCAACAAATGTTAGCAATTTGATTTCTGGTTCCTCTGCCTTTTCTAAACCCAGCATGTACACCTGGAAGTTCTCAGTTCACGTACTGCTGTTTGAAGGATTTTAAGCATAACCTGGCTATCATGTAAAATTAACACAATCATTTGGTAGTTGGATCATTCTTTGGCATTGCCCTTCTTTGGGATCAGAATGAAATTGATCTTTTCCAGTCCTGTGGCTACTGCCCCGTTTTCCAAATTAGCTGACATATTGAGTGCACCACTATAACACCATCATCTTCTAGGCTTTCAAATACCGCAGCTGGAATTCAGTCACTTCCACTAGCTTTGATTGTGGTAATGCTTCCTAAGGCCCTCTTGACCTCACACTGCAGGATGTCTGGCTCTAGGGAAGATACCACACCATCATAGCTAACCGGGTCATGAAGAACTTTCTCGCATAGTTCTCCTGTGTATTCTTGCCACCTCTTTTTTATCTATTCTGCTTCTGTTAGGTCCTTGCCATTTCTATCTTTGCATGAAATGTTCCCTTGGTATCTCCAATTTCCTTGAAGAGATCGGTAGTCTTTCCCAATCAATTGTTCCCTCTGTTTCTTTGCATTGTTCACTCAAGGCTTTACTCTCTTGTTTATTCTCTGGAACTCTTTGGGCATATCTTTCCCTTTCCCCTTTGCCTTTCACTTTTCTTTTCTCAGCTATTTCTAAGCACTCCTCAAATAACCACTCTTGCCTTCCTGCATTTCTTTTACCTGGGAATGATTTTGGTCACTGCTTCCTATACAATGCTATGAACCTCCATCCATAGTTCTTCAGGCACTCTGTCTATCAGATCTAATCCCTTGAATCTATCTGTCACCTCCACTGTATAATCATAAGGTGTTTGACTTAGGTCATCCCTAGATGGTCTAGTAGTCTTCCCTGCTGCTGCTGCTGCTGCTGCTAAGTCACCTCAGTCGTGTCCGACTGTGTGACCCCACAGATCACAGCCCACCAGGCTCCTCTGGCCCTGGGATTCTCCAGGCAAGAACACTGGAGTGGGTTGCCATTTCCTTCTCCAATGCATGCTAAGTCGCTTCAGTCATGTCCGACTCTGTGCGACCCTATGGACAGCAGCCCTCAAGGCTCCTCTATTCACAGGATTCTCTAGGCAAGAATACAGGAGTGGGTTGCCATTTCCATCTATAGAGTAGTTAGTCTTCCCTACTTTCTTCAATTTAAGCCTGAGTTTTGCAATAAGGAGCTGATGATCTGAGCCACAGTCAGCTCTAAGTCTTATTTTGCTGACCGTATAGAGCTTCTCTATCTTTGGCTGCAAAAATATAATTAATCTGATTTCAGTATTGACAATTTGGTGATGTCCCTTTATATCTCCAATTTTCTTGAAGAGATCTCTGGTCTTTCCCATTCTATTGTTTTCTTCTATTTCTTTACATTGCTGATTTAAGAACTAAAAAGCCTCTTGATAAAAGTGAAAGAGGAGAGTGAAAAAGTTGGCTTAAAGCTTAACATTCAGAAAACTAAGATCACGGCATCTGGTCCCATCACCTTATGGGAAATAGATGGGGAGACAGTGGAAACAGTGTCAGACTTTATTTTTTGGGGGGGCTCCAAAATCACTGCAGATGGTGATTGCAGCCATGAAATTAAAAGATGCTTACTCCTTGAAAGGAAAGTGATGACCAACCTAGATAACATATTAAAAAGCAGAGACATTACTTTGCCAACAAAGGTCCGACTGGTCAAGGCTATGGTTTTTCCAGTGGTCATGTATGGATGTGAGAGTTGGACTGTGAAGAAAGCTGAGCACCAAAAAATTGATGCTTTTGAACTATGGTGTGGGAGAAGACTCTTGAGTCCCTTGGACTGCAAGGAGATCCAACCAGTCCATCCTGAAGGAGATAAGTCCTGGGTGTTCATTGGAAGGACTGATGCTGAAGCTGAAACTCCAATACTTTGGCCACCTCATGCGAAGAGTTGACTCATTGGAAAAGACCCTGATGCTGGGAGGGATTGGGGGCAGGAGGAGAAGGGGACAACAGAGGATGAGATGGCTGTATGGCATCACCAACTCGATGGGCATGAGTTTAAGTAAACTCCAGGAGTTTGTGATGGACAGGAAGACCTGGCTTGCTGCAATTCATGGGGTCGCAAAGAGTCGGACACGACTGAGCAACTGAACTGACTGACTGACTGACTGAACTATGTCTCCTTGCTATCTTAGTGCATATTTTAGTACAATGTACTAATCTTAATTATATTGAATATTTTATAATTTCAAACTTTCTTTAAAGTGGGTTAGATACCTTACCAAATGCATATTGTTCATACTGTTAATTAATCACCACAATTTGTGATATTTAAATGCTAATTAATGGGCAGAACTAGTATTCAATCCCCATATACATTGTTGAGTGATAGCCTTCTTCATGGACCTAAGTTGTACAGTAATCAAGTAGAGAAATATATAAACGTTAGGGATAAACCGGTGCACACATACCATCCATTACCAGCTAAACAGGACAGAGTCCAAGCTCAATTCCTAGGACTTGGCAGTAATATCCCCACAAGAAGCACAGAAAAACCCTTTAAAACATAATCACTTAGAATTTGAGATCCAAGGAGTACCAATTTATTTTTCCCATATTTTAAGGTTTTAATGGCAGAGTTGGTTTATAGGCATAAATGAAATGCAAAGTATATCTGACAGCTCTGCTTTTGTCCAAGAAAATGCACAGCTTTCTGTGATATCTAGGTGTATAACAATGCAAAAAAGTCAGAGTAGTTGTCAAGAATGAAAGGGATAGGTCAATAAGCTTAGACTCTGTATTTTTGCTAACATTTTACTTGTGAAAACAAAATATCTTAAAACTAGAGCACAGAGTCTAAAAGATAAAGAGATTGGCGATAAAGCATCATCAATATTCTCATCAATCACATGTGAAACAAATTAATCATCTCTTATTGGCTAGAGTTAGTTATTAAAGTACCAGTTTTGGGGTATCATTTGTGAGTCTCTATTTGATAATATATATATAAATGGGAACTAAAAATATAAACTATTTAACTTCTAAAATCAAGTGGAACAATGCATGTGAAAATATACAGCAAAAGGGACTCAAGATTTTTGATACAAGTAGCTAATAAACATACACTGTTAAAAATATTAAAAAATAGAGAACCTATGTCCTATAGTACTAAGAAAATCCCAAAGACATTGTGTTAACCATGCCTGTATATGTTCTTACTAATCTTATTTCACTATTATATGTTCTTTCATTTCATTTTACTTGAATTCAGTCTTGTTCCATATTCTTTGTTCCTTATGTATTTTGCAATTGTTTTAAGAACAGAAAGTAGCTTGCTCATTTAGCTAGGACATTTATATTAGTGAGCAGAATCCATTTTTGCCAAGCTTTCATTAAATCTAACATAATTCATTCCAATCAATTTCTTCATTTTTGTTTCCAATGTTAATGATCCAATTTGCATTCTTTGCTAGGACCATAATTTTGGCAGCATACAATGGGCAGACAAGAAGACTGCTATAGAATTTAATATATATGATAAAGAGTTTGTTAATGTTTATTTTAACAATACATGTCCTTGGCAAATGACAGTAACTTCTGAAGTAAAAATAGAATGCTAGCTAATTTGTCTACATATTATTTCAAATAAAAGGTTATCAACATTATCTTAAAAATGAACAAATTCTTTTTATCACTGGCCAAATAAATCGAGAGAATTTTTTTCTTAAGTGTCAAATATATTTTTCTAGTCTTGAAGGTGATGAAATACAAGCCTTGCAGTCAAATAGGTAACTTTGAAATCAGCCTTTATTCCACATATTCAAATGTCTCTATTTATGTGAAGAATCATGAAATATCTATCAATAGGATATGTTATAGAGGATAGTCATGTACTTCCTGGATCTTTA
Organism: Muntiacus reevesi; assembly: GCF_963930625.1. Taxonomy (NCBI): domain Eukaryota; kingdom Metazoa; phylum Chordata; class Mammalia; order Artiodactyla; family Cervidae; genus Muntiacus; species Muntiacus reevesi. The sequence continues at coordinate 13,875,292 of NC_089265.1, read as the reverse complement.
TAAACCTGAACAAATGAAGGAGCAAGAAATCAAGACACAAAATATCTGTCTCATCCTTGACCTTTTCCCATAGGCCCCAGATAGACATCTTTTCCAATAAATGGTCACAGACATATGTCTATTCAACTAATGCAGATGGGGTTATCCAATGAATTAGGCATCCTAAGAATTTTATAGTACTTTTGGATTAAAATTGTTTTGGTTACTGGTATTTATTGAACAACTAAAAATCAACCATTTTTAGGAGACTGCTCTTAAGCTCTCACATGGGTTCCAAACATTGAATAGCAATCTGTAAAAGCAACAGCATGTTTATAATAAAGAGAGGAGCTCTACACTAAAAATAGGCTGCCATGAAATAAATTCAGATTACTACTGGCTGATGAAGAATTCCTTTAAAACTTTATTAAACTGCCCAATTTTCTCAATAATATAACCAGCTTTATTATTAAACATTTTATAAGGAAAATAAACATACATATATTTTATGTGTAGCATCTGTGTACCTCAGATTTATCAACTCCCAACATTTACATGAGGGCAAAAGTTGCAGTTATCATAATACTCATAGAAAAGATTTATTTGCAGGGAAAAGGAGTAAGGGTAAAGTATATGTGCTAATATAGGAAGAGAAAAAGAAGTATCAAAGTTATTGTCTCTTCCAATATAAAGCTCTATCTCTTCAGAGTTAACATCTTAGACCCTGGAATCTCATTGACTTGACCATATGCTCTGTTCTGTTTCTGATTTTCCAGTGACATCAATCTTCAAATCTAGTTGATAGCAACAGTAATGATGTAATATACTTTGGGAAGGATTAGAGAGAAAATATACATGAAGCACTTATCACTGGGTCTTGTATACAGTGTTTTTCTCTTACTGTCATCATTATTATTTCTTCATGAGGAAAAATAATGAACAATTTGTCAACTTTCTGTTCCCAAAGAAAGAAGAAATATTACCCTTAGGCTTCTCATAATACTCTTTTTTACAATTCTGGCATAAATTACTATGCTTGTATTCCTTGGTGCAAAGATTCTGAAGATTTTTTCCTTTCATAAATTTAAAAACTGCAAACAGATTTAGCAGTTGAAAGTAATTTTTTAAAATGTGGCTGTGTTCATCATTTGGACAGATAAAACACAGACAGATCTCTATTCCTCTGGACTTTTTAAATTTTAATGTCTTTCTCCTACGTAGTACTGATGCTAATGATCATGAATATTGTAGTTCACTGACTACAACCCTCTCTTCCCACACATCTCCAAGAATCAGAGTTCAGTAGAAATAAAGAGTTGACCTATCTATTTCTTATTATCATCTCTTGGAAGATTGTTTTTTAACAGTAACCTAAAGACATTTTAAATGAGAACAAAGTCACAAAGTGAAAATTAATACTCCCCAAAATGTACATAAATGACTATTATTTTATTAGAATAATCTACTGTAAAAACAGAAAAAACATCAATCATAATCTTTAGTATATAATTAATTAGCTTTTATAAAATTATGAATTTTGTAAAACAGTGAAAACAATGCAGTGTATGTTAGTTTCAAATAAATCTGTAGCTGATTACTATCTTTTTTTTAAAAAAGGCAGTTTTTACAGAGTAAATAGTTTACATTGCCATCTCAAGGAAGCTAAGAGCACGGGGGGTGGGGGGTGGGAAAAACAACTCTCTGAGTTTAAAACAAATAGAACACCACACATACACAAAATAAAACAAAACAAAACCTTTCCTTCATTGAGGAGCAATGGCAGGACAAAAGAACCACAAGCAGCTATGGTTATAGACGAAGGACCTAAAAGTTTTCCTGCCAGAACATTCCAGAAGTGGCAGCAACAAAAATTGTACCACCCAGAGAATATAAAGCTTTACTCTTTATTTATCGAATTCTACTAAACATTGTTTTGGTAAATATAAACTGAAGGAAAATGGTATAAGGAAACAATGACGACAAAGCATCAGTATGCACTCCTCACTGTGACAGGTTAGTTGTAAAACTACAACATGTTCCTTGAGATGTAACTCAAAGCCCATGGAAAATTCGCAAGAGGAAAAAAAAAAAATAAAGGCCTCACTAGACTTTTCACAATACGCTGAGCAACTGAAAACATATTTGGCTTTTATACACATCACTAAGAACTGCTAGGTTATACAGTAATGTAGTTTCTACAATATTGGGATTTTAGTTACCTCTAAATTCATATTACAACAGTCAATCAATTGTTGGCTTTAGGCAAGAAAAGAAGATAAAACAAATGGTTTTCATTTAAAGCTGGGTTTTTTCCCCTATTCCTAGACATGAAACAGTAGATAAATGTACTTTGGTACATGATTACATCTCATTTATGCATATAGATGGAGTATCAATAAATAAAACTAAAACTCTAACAGAGTTTGCATGTCATTAAATTTCTTCTGGTAACTTCCAAGTCTGAAGTACATGAAAAAGTTATTTATGTCTTTCAAAAGTAACATTTCATTACTAATGGAACACTTCATAAAATGCTAACCTTCTTAGATAAGTCTTTGAATATCAATTTCACATGATACTTCCACTACAGTGTAACGGAAAATTCACTCAACCATATTTTTATTACACCTCATAAATTTTTACCTGGGAATAAACTGAGCATATATACTCTTTCAGGAGGCTAAGGTACCACTTAATGTACCCAAGGTCTAAATTTTAAGCCCAATATCCAAATACTTACTATTTCCTAAAATATATGATTTATTTTGGGGAATAATGGACAAAATAAAAATAAAAGTAGCAATAAAAATAAGTTTTATAAGTAAAGCATATATAGGTAGGCTTTTCCACTAACTAGTTAAGATTTCATAAAATCACAGATAAATTAAGAACTAAATTATATGTAATTCCCAGCATTCCCCACTTACCTTTCTAAAGTTTAAAAAATTTCACTCAAGAGATATTCAAACTCAACAAAATGTCAGTGAGCATGTGAGATTTACTATTACATGAAGCTAAAAGAGAAACAATTCCTTTTCAAGAAATTCTCACAATTATAGGGTGGCAACTGGAGAGACAGACTCATAAATAAATAGTCACTATAAGATGTGATTGGTACAATCACAAAAGTACTGTGTTTTATACATACCAGAATGATGTCCTTTGATATGACTTGTCAATGCAAACCTGAAAAAGAACGCCAAGACCACCTAAAGGTGAACATGAATCATTCTGAAAACATGAGTAATAACATTTAACCCCCACTTAAAAACCATATGACTATTTAGAGAGTCAGAAGTAAACTCAAGATAGAAATAGATTATGGTATATGAAACCTTATACCACAACAGCCATTACAGCTGAAAGGAGTAAGATATTGTCTGTGTGTGTTGGGGGCGGGGGGGCTCTTAATATAAAATTATGTCACACTAAACAAGCCCAATCTTACATTCAAAGATCTGTTTAGACAAGTGAAAGTGAAAGTTGCTCAGTTGTGACCAACTCTTTGAGACCCCATAGACTATACAGTCCATGGAATTCTCCAGGCCAGAATACTGGAGTGGGTAGCCTTTCCCTTCTCCAGGGGATCTTCCCAACCCAGGGATCGCACTCAGGTCTTCCCTGGTAGCTCAGTTAGTAAAAAATCTGCCTGAAATGCAGGGTACCCTGATTTGATTCCTGGGTCGGGAAGATGCCCTGAAGAAGGGATAGGTAACCCACTCCAGCATTCTGGCCTGGAGAATTCCATGGAGTATTCCATGGGGTCGCAAAGAGTCAGACATGACTGAGCAACTTCCAATGTAGACAAGAAATTACTCATTTAAGTCTAATAGCAATTTGACACTCCTTCCTTTTCTGTTTTTTTTTTTTTTTTTAATCAAGAAGGATAATAGAGTTCCATAAAAGCAATAATACCTGATTTGTGAAACATAATAATTTTACCCACTTTTCAAATTTTTGGTATGAGACAATGTGTGATTTTGCTTTGTTTACTTACTTTATATTATTGTGAAAAATGAAGGCTTTTTAAAAAAGAATTTTGACCTCTTCTTGCACATTACTACACACTTGCTCCTCCTCAACTGTATATTTTCTAAGCTCTAAAAGACATAGACTGTGTAGAAAAAAATGTATTAACGCTATGTACATATGTCTTTTTCCTTATATTATTCAGATGCAACTTTCTAGATTCATCTGGATTAACAATTTTCAGGTGAAAAAGAAAACTTCATTGATAAAGAAAATTTGCTAATAGGATTAGGAGATCCTTTATTCATTTTCTTAATCAGTGATGTAAATTATACTAATAACTAAATGAGAATCTTCAAATGAAAGAGGATTTTGAGGACAAGCTCTTTAGCAGACTGAATGCAATATAAAACAATCTGCACTCAAGTCTATTGTCCAAAGGATTCCAGAATCATCCTCTTGAGACTCATTTCTATTGTGGAAGAAATGAACCGCCTGCCAGTGGCTTATACTACAACTGTGAGATCTTACTGAATCACCGCCCCATTTCTTCCCACTCAGTCTTTATTTTAGTTACCCAAAGGGGTGTGTGTGTATGTGTAAGAAAGAGAGAAAAATGGGAGAAACAGAGACACAGAGAGAAAGAGACAGACTACCCTAAAACTTCATCCACCTAAGATCCAAGAGCTTCCATGTCATTATTTTCCTTTGTGTGTTCGGCATTGAGACTGAAATTTCAGTATGAGAAGGAAAAGCCTTCACAGGTTCACCAATCCTTGATTTTCCCCTCATGAGTCATTTCTCAGTGCTCTGATCACATGGGCTTGTCCTCCTCTAAGCTCTAGCACTCTCTTAGGAACTTCCCTTAAATGACCCAAATGCCCCTGCCCTCTGCCCCACGTCTTAGATGCATTGTTTCACACTGAACATAGAGTCAACTTGAGCTAGCCATGCACAAAAGATGGAATGGAACCCAAGGCATCAGGAACAGGCAGAAGGAAAATGTAAGTTGGTAGCAGTGTTTTTCAGCAAATTCTCTTTCTAATCTCTTCCTATAACTCTTTACTATTCCTCATGTCTACACACTCACTGAGCTTACTTTCCAAAGTAACCTGGACAGATCTTTCCCACTCATCCTCACCACTCACCTATACCCGCTCTCAGTGTGTGCAAGCTAGGATTACAAGCTAATCAATTTTGAACAATTAAAGATACTGATTTAGAAGTTAACATACAAGCTTACTAAGACAATATCATAATCCTAAAGACACTTATGGTGAAAATTTCAGTCACCATCACAGGCCACTGTGATAAATTAAGACCAAGTAAGCTAGTGCTAAAGACCCCGCCTGCCAATGCAGGAGACATAAAAGGTGCGAGTTCAATCCCTTGGTCGAGAAGATCCCTTGGAGGAGGGCATGGTAACCCACTCCAGTATTCTTGCCTGGAGGACTCTGTAGAGAGGAGCCTGGTGGGTTACAGTCTAAAGGGTCACAAAGAGTCAGACACAACTGAAGCAACTTAGCGCACACACACACAACATGTGCATGTTTACAGAATACTCTGTAAATTACGAAACTCTTTCTCATGGATTATTTCCAAATTTTCACAATGACCTAACTCAGAAACTCCTATTAGGCTCCTTTAGAGGATGAAGAATTCCACTCAAAATTTTCAATGATTTCTCAAAACTTCCAGAGAAAGTAAATAATAGGACCTTGTCTTAAAACTTAAATGGATGGTTTTCAAGCTTTACAGTATATAAGAAGCATCTGAGTTTACTATAATGCAGTTTGCTGGGACTCCACAACCAGGGTCTCTGAGTTTTTAGACATAATACAAATGTCTAAAATTCTAATTCAAAGATATAAATGTGCTGGAATTCTGTCATCCTCAAACTTCCATATGAAACAAAATCACTTGGAGGGCTTAATAGATTGCTAGGCTATATATAACCTCAAGAGTTTCTGAGTCAGTAACACTTTAAAGAAGCCTGAGAACATGCATTTCTAACAATTTCCCAGAACATTCTGCTGATCTAGGAATAATACTATGAAATTTCTTTATAATTAAGGATCCTAATGATAGAAACAGGGAATGTCCAAAGATATGGGTCTTAATAATAAGCCACCAGATGTTAAAAATAAAAGCTAGAAAGATTTTATTCTCATGAATTTATGGCCTATAAGTGGTCTTGAAGCATAATACAAACCTCATCACAGTCCGTTTGTTAATGCTGAAAATATTATAAGTCCAAGGATAAATATGCCTAGACAAATAATAGTGAAGTTGACAAAAATTAAAAGAAAAGGAAAATATTTAAAACAAGAAATGAAAAGCAACAAATAACATATAAGGGAATCCCCATAAGGTGATCAGCTAAATTTCTCAGTGGAAACTCTGCAGGCCAGAAGGGAGTGAGTGGCATGATATATTTAAAGTGATGAAAGGGAAGAACCTACAACAAAGAATACTCGACCCAGCAAGACTCTCATTCAGATTCCACAGACATATCAAAAACCTTACAAACAAGCATAAGCTAAGAGAATTCAGCACCACAAGACCAGCTTTGTAACAATGTTAAAAAAAACTGCTCTAGGCTGAGAATCTACAACTTGAAATAAGAAAATTAAGGAGGACAAAGTTCACTGATAAAGGCAAACATATAACAAAGGTAGGAAATCATCTGCATATAAATATATCATAACCCGCAATTATGGGAAGAGAGCACAAATACAGGATATTGAAAATGCATTTGAAATTAAAAGAAAGTGAACGAGAAAGTCGCTCAGTCATGTCTGACTCTTTGCAACCCCATGGACTATACATTCCATGGAATTCTCCAGGCCAGAATACTGGAGTGGGTACTCCTACCCTTCTCCAGGGGATCTTCCCAACCCAGGCATCAAACCCAGGTCTCCAGTACAGCAGGTGGATTCTTTACCAGCTGAGCCACAAAAGCAGCAACTCAAAGAAATCTTGTTTATATATAGACTGCGATATCAAAACCTCATGGTTTTGATCTACAATAGATGCACACACAAAAAAGAAAAAGGAATCCAAACCCAACACTAAATTTACTCATCAAATCACAAGAGAGCAAAAGAGAAAGGGGAGAAAAAAGACCTATGAAAACAAATCCAGAACAATTAGAAAAATGGCAGTAATAACATACATATCAATAATTACCTTAAATGTAAACAGATTAAATCCTCCAAACAAAAGACAAAGACTGGCTGAATGAATACGAAAACAAGACCTGTAAATAAGCTGTCTACAACAAGATATACACTTCAGATCTAGAGACATTCAGACTGAAAGTGAGGGAGTGGAAAAAGTTATTCCATGCAAATAGAAATCAAAAGAAATCTGGAGTCCCAATGGTCATATCAGACAAAATTGACCTTAAAATAAAGACTGTTACAAGAGATAAAGAACACTATGATGATTAAGGGATCAATCCAAGAAGAAGACATAACCATTGTAAATATATATGTACCCAACATAGGAGCACTTCAATATGTAAGACAAATACTAACAACCATAAAAGAAACTGATAGTAGAACTGAAAAAGACACATGTACCCCAATGTTCATCACAGCACTGCTTACAATAGTTCAGAGATGGAAGCAACCTAGATGTCCATCGGCAGATGAATGGTAAGAAAGCTGTGGTACATATACACAATGGAATATTACTCAGCTATTAAAAAGAATACATTTGGTTCAATTCTAATGAGGTGGATGAAACTGGAGCCTATTATACAGAGTGAAGTAAGTCAGAAAGAAAAACACCAGTACAGCATATTAACACATGTATGCGGAATTTAGAAAGATGGTAATGACGACCCTATACACGAGACGGCAAAAGAGACACAGATATAAATAACAGACTTTTGGACTCTGCGGGAGAAGGCAAGGGTGGGATGATTTGAGAGAACAGCATTGAAGCATGTATATTACCATATGTGAAATAGATGACCAGTGCAAGTTCGATGTATGAAACAGGGCACTCAAAGGGCAACCCAGAGGGATGGGGTGGGGAGGGTGGTGGGAGGGGGGTTCGGGATGGGGAACACATGTACACCTGTGGCTGATTCATTTAAATGTATGGCAAAAGCCATTATAATACTGTAAAGTAACTAGCCTCCAACCAAAATAAGTAAATTAATTAAAAAGAAAAAAAAAGAACAAGCTAACAGTAATATCATAATAGTGGGGACTTCAACATCCCACTTTCATCAATGGACAGATCATCCAGACAGCAAATCAGTAAGGAAACACAGGTCGTAAATGATACATTAGACCAGATGAACTTAACTGATATTCACAGGCATCCCATCCAAAAGCAACAGAATATATATTCTTCTCAAGCACATATGGAACATTCTCCAGGAATGATCACATGCTGGGCCACAAAACAAGACTCAGTAAATTTAAGGAAATGGAAATCACGTCAAGCATCTTTTCCAACCACAACACTATGAGATTAAATACAAGAGAAAAAAAAAAAAACCTGTAAAAAACCCAAATACATAGAGACTAAACAATATCCTAGTGAAATAACCAATGAATCACTGAAGAAATCAAAGAGGAAGTCAAAAATTATGTACAAGCAAATGAAAATGAAAGCACGATGATCCAAAATCTATGGAACACAGCAAAAGCAGCTCTAAGACAGAAGTTTCTAGCAATACAATCTTACCTCAGGAAGCAAGCAAAATCTCAAAACAACCTAACCTTACACTGAAAGCAGCTAGAGAAAGAAGAATAAACAAAACCCAAAGTTAGTAGAAGGAAAGACATCATAAAGATTAGAGCAGAAACGAACAAACAGAGGTGAAGACATTAATAGAAAAGATCAATGAAACTAAATGCTAGTTCTTTGAAAAGATACAAAAAAAAAGATAAACCTTTAAACAGATGTATCAGAAAGGGGAGGGAGAAGGTTCAAATCAATCAAATTAGAAATGAAAAAGGAGAAGATATAACTAATACCACCGAAATACAGAGACTCGTGCAAGACTATATGCAACTATGTGCTAATACAATGAAGAACCTAGAAGAAATGGACGAATTCCATTATTACTGAGAAGTAATTTTAATAGTGTACAAAGAAGACTACATAATAAAAAGGACACAAATAAACGACCTTATATAGAAACATTTTTTGATTATTATAAAAATGAAACTATTACAAAAGAGAGCTATCAAGGAAATGATGAAATACACCAGCAAAAGCAAGGCTATTCCAAAGAATATCCATTAAAAGATTAATTCATTACACTCTGGCTTCAGTAAATTGCCTTCTACATAAAGAAATGTCTGACTTCACAAGTCTGACAAATTTAAGAATCTTACAGATTTTATCAGAGATAGAGGAAGAGGGAAATATTAGAGAAAAGGAGATTGAATATTACATATTATTTAATTGTACTTCCCACTCCATATAAAAAAAAAAAGAGCTTGATACTGCATTAATCACTTTTTCCAGCTTTCCCTTAAAATTTTAAGATATTTTAAAGTCATGAGTATTAAAAATATATTTTAACACTAAGTAAAATATTCATTATACCAAAATATCATTTTTAGCAAAAAAGATTTGGAGGTGTGGTTAGATTAAAATAAACTGACTCTTTTCAAAATCAATATTGATATCAGAAGTTTATGATGTTTTATTTTTCATTAGTACTAAAATACAGCTTACAGAAAATGTCTAATTCCCCATCTCACAGTTTTCACACCATATTTTCAATATTTTCTGCATTGATGCAGAGCCTTCTTTTAGATTCTGATCTTAGATAATTTTACTTTTCATGTGCACATGCAGTTGTGGATACAGAGGAACAATGAGCAGGAAACAGGACTTATGAATCTAACAGCATACAGAAAACGGGCTCATGATTGAATCCCATGACTGTTACTTTCTCTAAAGAAAAGGTTTTTTCTAGGTATCAGGAAAGGTTAGAGAAGTTCGTGGCATTAGAAGAACATATATTCACTCATGCATGCATCCAGGAGACAAGTACTGTGTCTTACAAAGTACTAGAGTCAGTGCTAAGCCCTAAGAGTAAGAGAGCCCCAATTCAGAAGCGAGCCATGCAAATATTTAGAAAAGGACTGAGGATGACAAAGGCAACAGCATCTTCATTTCTAAACCTGTTTTGGAAGCCTGTGAAGAATAGGTTTGCATGATAACAAATCAATAATCACATGGTGCTTTGTAGTTTCCAAAGATGAACACAACAGTATCTTGTGTCTCACATGCTATTTTAGACCTTTGTTAAAGCACCACGTGATGGTGTTTATGGCTTCTCTCCTTGAAACTGGGTGGGCCCTTGCGACTGCCTTGACCACCGAGGTCCAGATTAAGTCATGGCATGCAACTTCCAAGGCTAGGCATAAAAAAAAATACACTTATACTTCATTTTCTTAGAGTATATGGAAACTAACTACCATGCTGTAAGAAACTTAAGCAGCCAATGAAGGGATTTACATAGAAAGAAAACAAGTTTCCTGACTGACAGCCCCAGTTGAGCTTCCAGCTGACCATCTATCCCAATACGCCAGTCCTGGGAATGAGTCACCTTGAAAGTGAAACATCAACTTTCCACCTGAGGTGGCTCAGCTGAGACAAGCTATTCCTGTCAAGCCCTGCCCAGTTGAACATTCATGAGCAACGCATTTTTTGTTCTTTTAAACCACAAACTGAGGATGATTTCTGATGCAATGGTACAGAACTGATGCAACATTACACTGTGAAATAAAATAATGAGGATACAACTATAGAAATATGAGCTGGCATTTGCTTTGAAATAGGTATTCCATAACTGAAAATGACACAATATTATCAATTAATTAGTGAATATTATTTTCAGTATATTAGTTATAAAGTAGAAATAATCAGGATTTAAATGATCTACAGTTAGGTGGACAGTTAGGGATAATAATTAGGAAAATATAATTAAACAGAGTACACTTAAGTTTCCGAGGTGCCTCAGTGGTAAAGAATCTGCCTGCCAATGCAGGAGATGGGAGTTTGATCCCTGGGTGAGGAAGATCCCCAGAAGGAGGGCATGGCAACCCACTCCAGGATTTTTGCCTGGAGAATCCCATGAATAGAGGAGCCTGGTGGGCTACAGCTCACAGGGTCGCAAAGAATCATACACAACTTAGCAACTGAGCATGCATGTACACTCAAGAAGCAGAATTTCTACAAATAACAACGGGAGATAACTTGATTCAGCCAGTCAGTTTATAAACACAGACACACACATGTGTGCATACATGTGTGTGTGTATAATCTGCAAAGCAAATATAGGAAGTATATAAGATAATTCCATAGCTACCTTATTGTAGACATAAACAAGTTAGTATAGAGCTAATAAATCATTTATGTAATGGTTTAACTACTATAACATAGCTTTAGTAAGGATACTTTTATCAACATTGATACAATCTTCAGTCAATAGTACCACTGACATAAGTATTTCATTTCTCCTCAGCTTTTCCTTGAAAATCTTGAGAAAATGACAATCTCTTTAAACCTTCAAAATCTCCACTGATGATTGGTATTACAGCAATGGAAACCAAAATGTTCATCCCATAGTTTAAAAATCTATTAAAAATATTTTTCAATTTCCCTACTGTATTTTCCCTGGAATACTACTTACTTTCAATATTCATATTTGGCCTCCTAAAATATTTCCTACAAATTAATCCAATAGTTAAACATGTATTTATTGAACACCTGTTACTTCCCAGACAGTGTTCTAAACATTAAGAATAAAGACTCTAAGCACTAGCAGTTAAAACAGTAATAGCAAAGTTCCTATTCTCACAGACATGCCCTCGAAGATCCGAAGCTTTACGAAGACTCCTGTAGTTGATTGAACAACCCAGATCATTTTCTCACAGATATGATACTAAACATTACTTGCTCCTGGCACAATCTTAAATTTGAACATCACCAGAACTTCATAATGCCTACTGAGCCTACGAGAAGCTGCAATTGACTTTCTCTAAATAGTCCTAAGTACTGGAATAGATAATAGGAAGAGGACTATGGATTGCAAGGGTAAAAATCATTTGTAAAATAGATAAACCCTTTTTTCCATCAGAACTTTATTTTATCTAAATGTTTATTTAGATAAAAGTTTATTTACAAAAATAAAATTAATTTTGCTGTGATCGATTAATACTTAAAACTTAAGAATATGATCAAGCACAGCAAAGAAAGAATCACACAAAAGAATAAGTCAATCCCTCGTGTAATAAAAGATTCATCTTTTACAGAGTATTTAAAGTCTGATTTCCTTTAGAACAATAGATCAGAGTTTATTTTTTATTTTAAAAAGTTCTACATTATCTAACATCTAAATCAGTCCTTAGCACTATTCTCCAGGAAAAATATTAATAAATATGTATATACACACCATCAAGATTTATCTTTATATCTATATCTGTGTGTGTGCTGTCACCTCAGTCGTGTCCAACTCTTTGTGACACTATGGACTGTAGCTCCCCAGCCTCCTCTGCCCATGGAATTTTCCAGGTAAGAAAACTGAAGTGGGTTGCCGTGCCCTCCTCCAGGGGATCTTCCCAACCCAGGGACTGAACTCACGTATCTTCCAACTCCTGCATTGGCAGGTGGGTTCTTTACCCCTAGAGCATCTGGGAAGTCCATATCTATATATATAGATTCATACAGGGTGTGTATGGGCTTCCCTGGGAGCTCAGTGGTAAAGAATCTGCCTGTGATGCAGGAGACCAGGGTTCAATCTCTGGGCTGGGAAGATCTTCTGGAGAAGGAACTGGCTCTCCACTCCCGTATTCTTGCCTGGAGAATTCCACGGAGAGAGGAGCCTGGCAGGCTACAGTCCATAGCACAGAGTCAGATTAGACTGAAGGGACGCAGCAGTGTGTGTGTGTGTGTGTGTGTGTGTGTGTAAATTATATATACACATATTGTATTTCATTATAAAATTAATAGTTCTCTGATGACTTTCACATAGAACTAAGAAGGTGGGGTCAACTACACTGTTAAACTTTAAGGACGAAAAACATTAAACAAGTGGCAGATTAAACTGAAGAAATGCTTCTCTGATTTGTGTGCAAATATATCCAATTTTTTTAAAAAAGCTAGATGTGATCTTAGTCATGCTTTAGTTCAGAAGGTGCATGTATTTTTTCTCTCACCCTTTCATGTATGTTTTCTTTCACCCAGAATATCTAGGTTAAAAAAAAGAAAGAAACAGACCAGCCCAGATATAAAATGTATTCTCTGGGTATACAAAGTCCCTGCTACCCACTCACCATACAGTCTGCACTCACATGGCACTGGGCTTTGTGACTTTGATCTAGGAAGTTCACCATATAACAGGTAAAAAAAAATCAAAGCCTGAAAAATAGTTAATTACCCAAAGCATATACATAATGTTATTGTTATTATTATAAATGGTATTTTATAAAATGTTAACAATATATAAATGGATGTTTTAATCAATATTTGACATTTATATTGTAATATGTAAGTCCCAGTCCAAAGTATTTCAATTGAAATATTTGACATTATTTTTGCATAATTTCAGCTTGTCTATCCAGTTTGTCAGATTTTTTTAATCCATTCACATCAATGTTTTCTAAATTTTTACAGGCACCTCAGAATTCATTTACCTCCTCATATAATAGGATTGTCTTTCTTAATCATTATAAAAGGGATAAGATACTAAAAAATATAAGCAAGCAGACAGAATTCCAAAAAATATATATTAATAGATAGACAGAGGAAAGGAGGGCTTCTTTTTGTTGTCATTTTTAATAAAGAGGCTTTAGAAGAATCCTCACTAAATTTCGGAAACCTCATCTAAAAAGCTAGTTTCCCCGTTTCTATTCGTAAAGAATCAAGCAATCAAAAACTCTACATTGCAAGTAAAAATAGCTTGTTTGTATCATGTAAGTAGTGGGAAAAGGATATTTCTCTTCACTTTCTAGGTATTCAGTAATATACCATAATATATCAAAGGATTTATAAATTGGCATCTCTGCAAATCATGTATGTCTCCTGAACAAATATGCTTTAAATAAAGACAAACAATTTTAACATAATAAGGATCTGTGCAGATCATCTTTTACTACCCCAGGTGCTCAGAATATTCATAATGCAGCAAATGGAGCACTTCTGTTTTCACACTTAAATTTAGTTTATCTGAACCAGCATGTCAGACTGGCTGTCAGCAGAAGAGATCCTCAGACATTAATGTTCTTAGTACTGCATTAACACTTGAAACGAGAAACGTAAGAGCTTATATGTGACATGTCAAGACTGCTTTGGAATGAATTCCTACAATAGACAATAAAAAACCCAAACGACAGTACTAAAAAGACAGGTGTATTTGGGGGAGAGACCATAAAGGAAACAGAATCCATCCTGCTACTTTCTACTATTTAGAAAACAAAACAAACAAACAAAAATCTAGTAACATCTTACAGCCTTCAAAGGACTTCACAGCAACAAACCCTTTCACACATATTTCTTAAATATGAGATATTATACAAAAGGTATTTTTTGCCTGTATCTCATGAAAAGCATTCACGAAACCACCCAAGTCATGCTTTGAACTTGCCCTGAATATATTCCCCAAAAATAGTTTCTTCTACCTGTTTTAATAAGTGTAAGTTTCCTTTGTGTGAGAAATGACTTCTGCACCTTGCTATGCAGCTGTTATTTTTTTTTCTACCAAGAGACCACTCATGGTTACCTACTCCCAAGACAATTTCTGTACCTGAAAAAAAAAAGGAAATTACCATTTTGAAGATGATATTTCACTCAACTAAAATTCTTCTAATTTTTCTTATTTTAAAAACACATGTTTAAGAAGACATACATATAGTTAATAAGCACACGAAAAGATGCCCCAAACTGCTAATTGTCAAGAGAAATGCAAATCAAAACTAAAATAAGGTATCACTTCACATTGGTCAGAATGACCATCATTAAGAAGTTTATAAAGTGGAAGAAAATTTCCTTAACATGAATGAGAGGTTAAAACGAATAAATTAATATATGAAATTCTTCTGTAAATTTAAAGTACTATATTCATTGGGTCATTTATTTTTCTGGAATTGAGCTTCAGGAGTTGCTTGTATATTTTTGAGATTAATCCTTTGTCTGTTTCTTCATTTGCTATTATTTTCTCCCAATCTGAGGGCTGTCTTTTCACCTTACTTATAGTTTCCTTTGTTGTGCAAAAGCTTTTAAGTTTCATTAGGTCCCATTTGTTTATTTTTGCTTTTATTTCCAATATTCTGGGAGGTGGGTCATAGAAGATCTTGCTGTGATTTATGGCGGATCAAAAAATGGGCCAAAGAACTAAACAGGCATTTCTCCAAAGAAGACATACAGATGGCTAGCAAACACATGAAAAGATGCTCAACATCACTCATTATCAGAGAAATGCAAATCAAAACCACAATGAGGTACCATTACACGCCAGTCAGGATGGCTGCTATCCAAAAGTCTACAAGCAAGAAATGCTGGAGAGGCTGTGGAGAAAAGGGAACCCTCTTACACTGTTGGTGGGAATGCAAACTAGTACAGCCACTATGGAGAAGAGTGTGGAGATTTCTTAAAAAACTGGGAATAGAACTGCCATGTGACCCAGCAATCCCACTCCTGGGCATACACACCAAGGAAACCAGATCTGAAAGAGACACGTGCACCCCAATGTTCATCGCAGCACTGTTTATAATAGCCAGGACATGGAAGCAACCTAAATGCCCATCAGCAGACGAATGGATAAGGAAGCTGTGGTACATATGCACAATGGAATATTACTCAGCCATTAAAAAGAATTCATTTGAATCAGTTCTAATGAGATGGGTGAAACTGGAGCCCATTATACAGAGTGAAGTAAGCCAGAAAGATAAAGAACATTACAGTATACTAACACATATATACGGAATTTAGAAAGATGGTGACGATGGCCCTATATGCAGAGCAGAAAAAGAGACACAGAAGTACAGAACAGACTTTTGAACTGTGTGGGAGAAGGTGAGGGTGGGATGTTTCGAAAGAACAGCATGCATATTATCTAGGGTGAAACATATCACCAGCCCAGGTGGGATGCATGAATCAAGTGCTCGGGCCTGGTGGGCTGGGAAGACCCAGAGGAATCGGGTGGAGAGGGAGGTGGGAGGGGGGATCAGGATGGGGAATACATGTAACTCTATGGCTGATTCATATCAATGTATGACAAAACCCACTGAAAAATAAAAAAATAAAGTACTATATTCATACATTTGGTGTGATAGACTCTGCTGTTTACCCATTCATCAACCATTCTCCCACATTTTTCTTGCTAATAAATTTGTTCAATGTCCCTGGCTCTAAGGAATGAATTCTTAAAGCTGATAATAAGGATCTCACCCACCTATGCCAAGGACTGCCTTGGAGAGGTGGCTATGAAACTCGTCTGGCCAAAGAAATACATGGTATATGATGTTACCTACTCTGGGAAACATTTTCCTCCATGAGTGAAGAAGCCCCCTCCATCTGCATTTCCTTCCTTTCAGCTTTGGACATTAGCAAGTGAAGATCTGATGCCTGGCATCTAGCGACTAACTGAAATAAGTCAAGAACAAGAGCGAATATATTAAGGATGACGGAGCAGGGAAACTGCTAAGAAGGGGTCCCAAATGGTACTGATGAGACAGGTACTTTATTACTGATGTATATGCTTAGGATGTAATAATCTTGAGGCCTTCCTACAGGAAACATTGATTTCCTCTCCAGCACCAATCAAACCGTGTTTGTTTGCCTACTTACGCAGTGAGTGAAGAATGTACTACAGAAGGTTGTTGCTTATTTGCTTTTGAATATTAAAGATATAATTATAAAATAGAAACACTCCACTTTTTAAAACTTCAAAACTATTAAAAGAAACACTGAAACTACCTTGTGAGGAAGCAAGCCTGCCTGAGGAAAATGCAATAATTAGAAGTCATAAAGGGTCTGTGTAATGAGGGGCATCTGTGTACTGAGGACATCAGAAAAACTGAACGATGCAATGTAGACTAAAGAGTTTATGTGCCATCTATGAGACAGAAGATTACTATTCATAATATATAATGGTTCCTTAACATTAATGTCAGAAAGACAAATTACTTAATGCAAAATAATTCACAGAGGAGACAGAAGTGCCCAATAAACATATGAAAATAATACCATGACTCATTAGTACTAAAAAGAAATAGAAGATAAAATAATATGAGATTTTGGAAAACTCATCAAAGTAAAACATAATGTGCTATAGCATTGATATGATGCAGGACAAGTATTTCACATACTTGCTTGCAATATAAATTGCTTTAGAAGTACAATTTGGCTACATCTACCAAAATCTGAAATGCAAACTCTTTATCTATTGTTTCTGTTGTTTTTGAAGAAATTCTTCCATCCTAAGTGGTTATGGTGAAGATGGTCAATCATAGTATTGGGTACACAGTACTACACATGCCAGGCTTCCTAGGTGGCTCAGTGGTAAAGAATCTGTCTGTGTGGGTTCAACCCCCAGGTGGAGAAGATCCCCTGGAGAAGGAAGTAGCAATCCATTCCACTATTCTTACCAGAATAATCCCATGGACAGAGGAGTCTGGTGGCTACAGTCCATGGGGTGGCAAAGTGTCGGACATGACTGAGCGTGCACACACTAGAGATGCCTCATTCCCTTTCCTGTTCTGCCAGAATTTAGGCACATAACAAAAATGCATATAAAGTCTGAGAATAAATGTCACACAGAACAAAGAAAATGAGAGATTCAGAGACATTAAACTTGGAACTTGAATCTTTCCATATCTTAAACAGGTATACCTCGGAAACTTTCCTTCTATCAGACAATATTTTTCTTTGGGCTACTCAGTTCATTTTATTTGAATTACGGTCAGTTGCCTCTGAAAAAGGTATATTCAAATATTTTTGCAGTTTCAAAACAAATTTTATACATTTTATGTTATATTATTATATCTTGTATTTATATTTTATTATATTATATATTATTTATATATTTATATTATATTTATATTTATATTACACCTTAAATTACATGCAAATAATTATAATAGAAAAAATCTGGAAACAATCTAAATGTCCATCTAAAGGAGGAGACTGGTTTAAGACACGATAGTTCATTCACATAATATTAAATGCATACTAAAAGTAATGAGATAGACCAATATATCTTACAAGGACCATCTCCCAAATGTACTGATACATAGAAAAGAGCTGCAGTACAATATACATGTACCATATGACACCACTTAACTTTTTAAATGGTATATCCCTATATTGTATATCTGATAGAAAAGTACTAGAAAGATATAAGATGAACAGTTCACAGTTCTTACCTCTGAATTAAGAAGTAGGAATTCAAATTTCTATTTTATTCTAAGTGCTTTGAAAATTCTATTTCATATATATGTTATGCAATAAAAATACTAAAGCGTAAAAAGTTAGTTTTCTCTTCAAAGAAAATAAGTGGTTAACATCAACTGAACTACTGGTTTCTTTAAACTTAATATAGTAATGCATATTTTATCAAAAGACACATAAGAAAGTTTCTACTTAATGGATTACTGCTAAACTCAACATAAAGTACTTTCAAAGAGTAAATCATACTTTTAAATCCTGATAGCTTTTATAATTATAAAGTGGTGACTATAGTATTTCTGATATCATTATTTATTTTTATTATAAAAGCTGTAAATGAAGAATGATAGATGATTTTATTGTAATCTAGTAATCAAAATCTCAATCTATTTGTCTTAATATGAATCGACCCAAGTAGTCATGTCTCAATTTTTAATTATTCACAGAGATGGCTCTCCTCCATTAACTTATAAATCAGATTCAAAGTTGGTCCCACTGAATTTAAATTTCATTTAAGTAGGATTATTTTATCAGAGCAATTTGTTAAACAAAAAAAACCTCTGGATTAAGAAAGCACTGTTTTAAAATGAGAAAAATACAACATTAAAATTCTGACTTTACAGAACATGATTTGGCCACTTACAAAATATTTTAAAGTCAATGAAATTAAATATAAATAAAATCAAAGCAGTACAATAATGCAAAGATGCAGAAGAAAAAGTTATCTTTGAGCTGCTGATTCTAAATGAATTTCATAACAAAATCTACACTTGATACCAGTGTTCTAATTATTAATTCCACAATTAAGTTCTTCCTTCACAAGTCTTTATGGAAAGCAAGAAAAATCAAGAAGAAGAATGCACAAACACAGCAGAATCCTACCTGAACACATGGATCACCCATGACTTATTTACATGACAAATCTGACCTTCTTTTTCTGCTGACATGTAGAGTCTTCATCTGCAGAAACTCTTACACATGAGCACGGGCATGCACACACACAAACACACATTCAACAAACTCATAGTTCCTAGGCTGATTTACTGAGCACTGTCAGGATAATGGCACTATGCTATACATATCTGAAACCTGAATTAGGGAAATCATAATTTGGAGTCTGAAGATGTTATTGCATATTTATGTTTCTAAATTTTACTATATCACCATCCTATTATATAGACAAATAAATAAGGTTACAAAAATTCATGGAGTTTTTTTTCACCCTGTACTGTGGTAGGGGGCAAAACTTAGCCATAACTGGAATTGAATCTCTTGATTGCTACTCCACGATTCAGTTTAGTTGATTATTCTGGAAATTAATGAATAAGAAAGTATTACCTCTAAGACAGTACTAATTAAGTAGGGTTACTCTACCTCTGTATGCTTCATTTCATCTTCTAAAAATACCAACACACTGGCATCCTTTTATAAACATGGCATTTCATAAACTGGAGCTGCCGTCAAGCAGGGGCTCCCATCCTGGGCCAGGGACCACTAGCGGCCCATGGCATACTAGGTTCCAAGCCATGCCCCAGGTGAGCAATGGGTGAGCGAGCAATGGGTGAGCAAGCAAAGCCTCATCTGTACTTACAATCACTCACCATCACTCACATTACCACCTGAGTTCTGCTTTTGTCAGGTCAGCGGGGACATTAGATTCTAATAAGAGTGCAAGCCCTACTGTGAACTGCACAAGTGAGGGATCTAGGTTATGCGCTCCTTATGAGAATCACCCTAAAACCATCCCCCTTGCCCTATTCATGGAAAAACTGTCTTCCACAAAACCACCCCCTGGTGCCAACAAGATTGGGGATCACTGCTGCAAAGGATAACCCATGACCAAGGATTTCCTGGTTTACACCATAGTCCTAACAGCAAGTCACTGCTGTTGAGCAGGCTCTTCAGTCTCTTCTGTTGCTGTGAGATTATGGTTTCTCCATGTGATAAGAGAAGGAAAACCAAAGACAATAAAGGATAAAAATGTCCAATTTGCATTTTACCAAGTCTCTTCCAATCAGTCTTAGATATCTGTCATTTGAAAACCATATGTGAGATCAATCCTACTAAGTTATAATGGCATTTGAAGTTTTTTTTGAAGAGATACTCAGTGTCATGAAGAATGAAGTCTAGTTCAAAATCTCAAAAAAAAAAAAAAAAAAAAACTGGCATATATGCCAGAAAGTATATAACATGTATATGAAAAAATTATTAAAATTCATCATAAATATGTAGTTCATGACAATATCCATCTAGATCAAGAAAGAAATTAGCATATTGGAAAATTACAATAAATGTGTACCCTATTTTACCATGTTGACATAATCCTCAAGACTATTTATAGTTTTCTGCATTCTTTCAAAAGTCTTTTTTTCCCTTCAATACATATATATTATACTCTGCCAAGGAGTCTGAATTGATAACATATAAATATGTAAAAGATCTGTCATGTAGTTTATAAAAAAAAAAATTAGGCAGCCATAGGGCAGAGCATCAGTTTTACATGTTTGAGATAATGAACAATTTAGAAGAACATATAAAATGAAACTATGCTTCATCTAAAAATGTAAAGTATTAATGTGCTGAAGTACTCACTTTCCTCTTTGTTTTGAGCAGGCATTCTGAATTAAATAAAATGATCTATTTCACGCTATATTTTTGAAGTTTCACAGTGTTTCAGATAAAATTGTATACCATGTGCTTGCATTTTCTCCCTGGGACACATCTTTAACCCCCCTAAGGCATGGATGATAAATAAGAAGTTTTACCAGTTGACATCTATCACATGTACCATATTGTAAAAAAGTGAAATCAAATTTTCTTGAACTGAGGAACAGAGCAAAACATACTTTGACTGATCCCAAACCTTCATGTTGTGTCTTCATAAAAATACATAACTCCAAGAATAGCATTTCAAGCTACTTCCTAGGTTTTACTAACTTCTGGAAAATCATTTAATAGAAGTTACAATGGAAGTCTTTTGACTACTTTTGAAAATATATCATCTTAAGTGCAATCATATGGAGAATCCCTTTCATGTCTCATGGCAACCAAACATTAATTATTTATCAAGAATAACATTTAAAAGTCTACTGAAGTTTCCGATTTGCTGACCTTGACTGGAGGGAATCAAAGTACTTATGTGGAAAGGAAGCTCATGAAGGGCTGATTCAGGACCTGGAGAGAAGGTTATAAATATATAACAGAGTTTAGTTCAGATACTGGTAACCTCTATGTACATATGAGGAAACTCCCACACCTAGGTGGCAGATGAAATTGGCCAGAAGGCAAAGAAAAGTTCACAGGGTGACTTTTTTATTTTATTTTATTTTATTTTTATTCCAAATGTTGCGTTTAACTCTCTAAAAACAATTGTTCAAAGTCTCCTTACCGCTACTTGTAACTCTCCTCATCCCAAAACTGTTTGACTGTTATTTGTTGGATGACTTTAAAAAAAATATTTAAAAAATTTGAAACAGTTGGGTATGGTAGTTATGGAATGAACACAGGCCAGAGTTGAGTTCCTGGTCTGTCACTTACTAGCTTTGTGACAAGATCCTTTGGCTCTATTAAAACATGTGAAGGTGGCAGTCACTCAGTTGGGTCTGACTCTTTGTAATCCCATGGACCGTAGCCACCAGGCCCTTCTGTCCATGGGATTTTCCAGGCAAGAATACTAGAGCGGGTAGCCATTCCCTTCTCCAGGGAATCTTCTCGACCCAGAGATCAAACCCAGGTCTCCTACATTGCAGGCAAATTTTTACCGACTGAGCTACCTCTTAAGCTTTCATTAAAACAATGGCAACACCCATCTCAGTATTCGTTGTTCAGTGAAATCAACATACTATTTTTATATTAGGTTTTACTGTTATAAAAATAAGACTATATAGAGAGCTGATTCTGCTCCTTGAAAAGTAACAGCAATTTCACGACTGCTAGTAGATTAAGTATTGTATTGAATATTTTAAGCATCTGCTTTAAAATGCAGCATTAAGGAGGGGCATCTCCCAGGGTCTCAGAGCCCACTCATAACCAACTTCTGACATCATGAGTCCCGAGAGAATTGTATATAGATCACACATACATAAATATGTATGTATGTATCTGAGGCTTTCCAATAAGAGAATGTCAAAATTTTTTAATCTTCAAATTTTTCCATCATAATGTTTTCCTTTCTCCTCTCTCCACACCCTTATTTTCCACCCTCATCTTCATGGAGGTAGGGTACCAAGCCCCAGGCAGAAGTCCCAGGACTTCCCTGTCTGGTTTAGAATCTTTACTAAGCACGTCCTGTGGGCCAGGCTTGGCACCAAGCCCTGGAGAGGCACATACTTGATTCTAAAACTCCTTGCGTAAAGGACAAAATTTATTCAGCACCTAGGAAGTTTCAGGTACTTTACATATATTATCGCATTTAATCTTCACAGCCATCCTCTAGGGTTAATTATGGTTAGTCTCATTTTACACTGGAAAAAAAGAAGACTCTCAGATGACAGGCAACTTACTGAAGGCCACCTGGCCTCAACACTGCCTTTTCTGTTATCTTCTCTTACTCTGACCCACTCAGATGACTACTAGAACTATTCTGGTGGCTTCAGAGTACGTCCCTTGTTGGAACTGGAACTGATCTTTCAGCAACTCAAGGATAGCTAGTTGGAAAAGTTGGTGCAATAATCTCACACGTCCCAAGGACAGACCTTCCCCTGGTCTCTGCCTTGGTCATCCCTTCTTACACTCCCACCTCCAAAAACACAGCAGATTAGCGGTGTCATGATGATGAAGGTCAAGCTCCCCTTCCACATACAAAATGGGTAAAAGGTCATGTTAATGTCAGTTGTGCATAAGTGTGCATGTCTGTTGTATCACAATATTGTAAAATAAATATCCTCCAATTAAAATAAATTAATTAACTTAAAAAAAAAGAAAACACTGGTGGATTGCATCAGTGACAATCCCCTGGTTGTGTTATTACACAACAGTTTTACAAAGTGTATGCAGGTAAAATGTATGTAAGATTACTATTAGCATTGCATGTGGATCTGCCATTTTCTCAATAAACTTTCCATTAAAAGTAAAGCTAAAAAAAGTGAGACAGAGATATGCAGTGTACAGTTGTCTCTACTCAGTTCTACAGGGGATTCTGTGATCCCACACTCCCATAGGCAGCACTCAAACCTGTGGTTCCCCATATGCAGACTCAACCCACCATAGATCTTAAATAATATACCTATTTATTGGGGAAAAAAATCTGTCTAAGAGTTTCAATACAGTTCAAACCCTTGTTGTTCAAGCATCAATTGTATAATTTTCTGGGACCCAGAAAACCTGGATTTGCCTTCTCCATTGTTCTGGCCTTGAATTTTATTTATTCACTCATGCATTTATTGATCCATTTGTTCAATCAATCAACAAGAATGCACCAAGCACTAACTACATGCTTTCACGATACTAAGCATGAGGTTGAGCAGGTACTGCGAGCAAAGACAAAGTGATCACTGTCCTCATTAACTTATATTCTAGCAAGAAATACAGTAAACAATTGACAACATAATGTATTTTAACTCCCGTTGTGCTATGAGCTATAAGATACTTGATAGAAGCTAGGAGTGTATGCCTATAGAGGGAATCCTATTCTGGTGGAAGTGAAGAGAAAACATCCTAGAAGAGGTACTTTTGATCCAAGTTCTGAAGGATGTGTTGGGATTAACTAAGCAGACACGAAAAGCCCTTCAGGAAGAAGAAGGGAAGGCAGCAAAGCTCTGAAGGAAAAAGGACAAGGGCATTCTAGAAACCAAAGGAAGGCTTGCATGGCTTGACTCAGCATGCGATAGGCTGAGTTAGTTGAAGCTACTGACAGAGGCCAAGGCCAAATCACTTAGGGCCAGGAGACCTTGCTAACGATGTTGGTCTTTACCTTCCAGGAAACTGACATGACAAAATTCTCCTTTTTTAATCTAACCCCAAAATTATTCTAAAGATAAAGCTTTCTTTCATCATTTCTGTGATGTTATATATATCATATTCACTCCCTGCTCTATGATTCTCTTCCTCACAGTCATCTAACAAAACAAGACAAATTTCTTGACAAGTACCATAGTTTAGATTCCAAGTATGCTTGTTTCTCAGGATAACACAATTACAGTATCAATTGACCTAGGATTCTAAGATACTAATGGCCATGTATAATACTCAATTACTGGTCATTGTGAGCATTAACTTCTGAGTATTTATATGTGCTAGATATTACAACAGATAAAATCTAAAATATAGAATAAAATGAAACCTAGGCGTAAGTCCACATTGTATTTTCAAGTCATCATTGATTGCTGTTGTTTAGTCACTAAGTCATGTCCAACTCTTTGCGACCCCATGAAACGAACAGCGCCAGGCTTCCCTATACTTCACTATTTCCCAGACTTTTATATTCAATTCACTTTTTACATTCTCCAATGATTTAGTTTCAAAATCAAAACTTAAAATTCAATCAGGTAATAGTTAAAAGGGAGCAACTCAGCTAAATAACCTTATTGAAAATATATTTATTCCATGAATTTGAATTAATAAAAAATGCACAAGGATCGATAGGTAGATTGATAGGAGGGAAGCAGCAGTAAAGTATAGGAGGATACCATATAGGGAGGGAAAAAGAATTTTATTCACTTAGCACCAGGAAACACACACATCAAAATCTCCCCCTCAGTACACTCATACACACACACGAAGATGAACAGTAAACAAGAACATCTCATAGATTTTTGCTCATACATTTATACTCCTTTCAAGGAACACTACTTGACCTTGTAACTCTATGATATGAGGTGATCAAGAACAAGAATGCAAATATGCATCTACTAGATTACAGGACCCACGTTACATGAGAGATATATGCATATTCTCAGGTTTGAGGAAATGCATATCCTTCTAAGTTTTAAACCCTACAGACATTATTCTAGCTACAGCAAGTTAACATAACACAGAAATCAGTAATTCTAAAAGCCCAGATTATTGTAGCAAAAGGCTAAATACATTTATAGACTGTACATTTATAGATGTATAAATACATCTATAGACTACACTCTCCTGTAGTCTATTTCAGTCTTACTATGTCTTCAAAAATCACAGAAATGGAATGTTCTGCTTCTCCAGACTGCTTCCATTGTATGTGGCCACACTTTTACAAAGCTACTACACCATCCTTCCTCCACTTGCACCTTCTCCCATAAAGGAATCTGTGCTTAAATAGAAAAGACTGTGGGGTGCCCTGAGGGTATCTGGAAACACCTAGTCCATTTCTACCTTTTCTATCTACCGTGTCTGTTTTAACAAAATAGGCAAAGAGAATAGCATCATTGGTGTAAGCATTTAATGATGCTATAAATGTAATAACCAAGGCAGCAAAATAGTAGCAAGGGAAGGAATAAAAGAAGGAAAAGACAAACAAAAACAATAAAACAGTATGGTAATGTTTCTCAGAGTGTATTTTGCAAAACTGGCTGGCCCTTTATCCACTGTATTATATTCTTCATATGCAGGCTTTGGGTAGAATTTACCTCCTACTAGATGGTCAACTCTACTGCAGATGTTGCGTTATAAATACAGAGGGCACACTCTGCATTTATAATGGCAAAGTATTAGTGGCTACCTATGAAAACTTAAATAGGATTAATGTAACAATGGTATAATGGAAAGAATGAGTTCTGGAATCAAAAGGTCTACATTCAAATATAATCTTTGCCACTAATTAGTTTTGATCTTGAACAACTTACAAGATCTTCCAGAGGTTTAGTGCCCTCATCTATGAAATAGGAACAAAAATATTGATCTCATAGTGTTAGTGAATCAATAATGCTCTCTGTAGTACAGAGTGATGTTCAATGTAAGGTGGCTTTTATTATTGAAAGTGTTATCTTCTGTTATGCTGTTTAAATTGACTCCATTATGTATGTGTCATCAGGAGATCAAAATCCTTGCCTAGCTTTGAATAATAAAAATTGTCTAGCATTTTCTCTCCTAATGACTTATTGCTTGGACAGAGTCACAAAAAACATAAATATCAGACACTACAGCAATCTTAGATATTACAATGGTACGAGGACAGGCTGTGAGGGTTCCCTTAGTTCAGTGAGAACCCCAAAACTAATCATAAAGAAAGGGCAAACAGAATCAGATGAAATTGATCTAAACTTCTAACATAGCAAATGACCAAAGACATCAGATAATGAACTCCCTCCAGAAAGATTCATGAGCTTTTAAAGCTGGCCTATGTGACATGCCATATGTTCAAGCAAAGCAAACCTGGTACTGGCCTACTTTTCACTCCTCTGAGTTAAGAAAAGAGATCTGTGTTATTAATTAACACAAATTTAAAAGAAAAGCAGACATATTAACAAATAATGAGTTCATCAACATCAAGGTGAGGAAAGATATAACCTCAGACATACAGATGACACCACCCTTTTGGCAGAAAGTGAAGAGGAAGTAAGAGCCTCTTGATGAAAGTTAAAGAGGAGAGGGTAAAGGTTGGCTTAAATCTCAACTCTCAGAAAACTAAGATCATGGCATCTGGTCCCATTACTTCACGGCAAATAGATGGGGAAACACTGAAAACAGTGAGAGACTTTATTTTCTTGGGCTCCAAAATCACTACAGATGGTGATTGCAGCCATGAAATCAAAAGACACTTACTGCTTGGAAGGAAAGTTATGACCAACTTAGATAGCATATTAAAAAGCAGAGACATTACTTTTCAGACAAAGGTCCGTCTAGTCAAGGCTATGGTTTTTCCAGTAGTCATGTATGGATGTGAGAGTTGGACCATAAAGAAAGCTGAGTGCTGAAGAATTGATGCTTTTGAACTGTGGTGTTGGAGAAGACTCTTGAGAGTCCCTTGGGCTGCAAGGAGATCCAACCAGTCCATTCTAAAGGAGATCAGTCCTGGATGTTCTTTGGAAAGTCTGTTGTTGAAGCTGAAACTCCAATACTTTGGCCACCTGATGCAAAGAGCTGACTCATTTGAAAAGACCCTGATGCTGGGTAAGATTGAGGGCAGGAGGAGAAGGGGACAACAGAGGATGAGATGGTTAGATGGCCTCACCGATTCAACGGACATGAGTTTGGGTGGGCTCCAGGAGTTGGTGTTGGACAGGGAGGCCTGTCATGCCGCAGCTCATGGGGTCACAGAGAGTCGGACATGACTGAGTGACTGAGCTGAACTGAACTGAAGGAAAGACAAAAGAAATTTTGAAACACCAGAGTCCAAGCATTTCTGAGTAAGGCTGCTGATACACGGACTCTGTGAATAACATACTCTGGAACTATACAGTACCCAACCCATGTGGCCATGGTACATAGCCCTGGATGTGACTATTCTTAAGGATTTTCAGTACCAAAACACAGGAAGAAAAGAAGAGAGATGAACTTTGGAGTAAGGGTTATAATTTCCTTTGTAAATAAACTTTCTATTTATAAAACACCTCATTTCTAATAGCTTTCAAATAGCAATAGTACCCCACGTATATTTTAAATGATTCTATTTTGAAAACACCACAGGGGGCATAATTTTACAGGAACACATCTCTTCCTTTGTCACAGATTATCATTAATGACCAGTGAGAAGAAAAGGCTCCATGGATAGGAACATGTCTGGCAGGGATTAGGATGCAGGATCCAAGTCCTAGGTATGACAGTCATGGTCAAGAAGCAGATTCCAAACAGGAGGAACATACAAAATTAACAATATGTACAGACTCAGAACCCAGCTAGAGTTCCCAATGGTAGAAAAGGAAAATTTAAAGCTGAAAGAGCACCAAGACAGAAAAGGAAAATCCTACAGACATGAATCCTGGTACTTCCTAGGATGACTGAGAATACTTGGTTCTCTGAACAGGGAGACCCCTGTGTAAGGCAATGCTAGTATGTGTATCAAAAGTGGGTAAACAGATTAATCTCTTTTGGTTTAAGCATTCTACCTGTTACTGATGCAAAGAAATAAATCCAAACCTTTTTACTTTCTTCCTTCATTCCTCCCTTCCTAGTTTTCCTCTCCTTTCTCCCTTCTTTCCGCCTCCCCTTCTTTCCCCATCTCTTCCTCCCTCTTTTTCCCTTTTGGTGATCTAGTCTGTGACTCTACTGCTGACACTCTGGGTAAGCGCTATCCGAAGACAAATCTATAGCAGTTCATATTTGCCAGAAAAGAAGATGATATATTTTACATTTTTAAATTATTCTTTCAAGAAATTAAACAGGAAAGAGGAATCCACTAAAATTAGCAGGCCCTCCTAGCATAGATATAAAGCTAGAGAAATTCACATCTCAATTAATAAAAAGTGACACTTAGGATATGTAAATTAAGCACAGCATGAGAGGAATTTGAGCAAAACCTCAATGTGGGCAAAGGAAAATGCAAACTGTTACTAGGAAGTGACAAACAAGGAACCCAGAAAGTGAAATAGGCCCATATTAGCAAAACGAAAATGAATGGACTAGGAACAGGAATTTGCAAATGATAA
The DNA here is from genome assembly GCF_963930625.1 of Muntiacus reevesi. Classification (NCBI taxonomy): domain Eukaryota; kingdom Metazoa; phylum Chordata; class Mammalia; order Artiodactyla; family Cervidae; genus Muntiacus; species Muntiacus reevesi. Next base: position 13,846,415 of record NC_089265.1, on the reverse strand, counting down.
AACGGGAAACAGAACGCCAGGGGCAATCAATTTTCCATTTTCAGTGGGAACAAACAAAGAAAATATCACCACCCAGGAATAACAGACCCTGTTTGAGTAAGCCGAGAAATTATTTATCCAAAGAAATATTCCGTGGAGTGAAAAATTTAACCAGAAAATCTTCAATATAGAGTGGAAGAACTATTTCTACACACCTCTCCAGTCAGTCTTCCCATGAAGACCTGAGGATGCAGAGGAGACAGCCTGGAGCCTCTGCAGAGCAGCCTGAAGCCACCAGTCACATCCAGCAACATCCTCTGCAGTGTCCCTCACGCCACCATCTGCATTTTGTAACTCCCTAAGTACCAGGAAAGTCCAGGTGTCTGACTAGATCTGGAGTTGAGTTTCCAAATCATTCTCTGAGCAATAAGGGAAATTTACCAGAACGACAGTGGGGACCTTCTTTTTGGTTTGCTTCTCCTCTGGCCTGGGCACTTAGAACAGGGCTTCACACAATAAACCCTCAATAAATGTCTGTTTTGATCACCAGCCCAGGTTGGATGCATGAGACAAGTGCTCAGGGCTGGTGCACTGGGAAGACCCAGAGGGATGGATGGGGAGAGAGGCGGGAGGGGGATCGGGATGGGGAACACACGTAAATCCATGGTTGATTCATGTCAATGTATGGCAAAAACCACTACAATATTGTAAAGTAATTAGCCTCCAACTAATAAAAATAAATGAAAAATAATAATAATAATAAATGTCTGTTTCATTTATGTTGAACGAGTAAATTAAATATCCCTGGAGTCTCTCTGTTGCTATTTGAGATATCTCTTCATGTTCTCGTCTTGCAAAGTCCCTGATGACAACAGAAAACAGTGGTTTGTGATCTTATACAAGGCAGCAAAAACCACCACAATATTATAATTATCCTCCAATTAAAACAAAAAATTAATTTAAAAAATTTAAGACTGTACCTTGGTTTTTCACTTTCACTGCATCCCTATTTCTCTTTGTTTCTACTGCCTAAAATGTAACACTTTAGAAGCACTTCATTTAATATTTAAATGACATTTAACATCTCAAGTGCTTTTTATCTTTAGAGCATCTTGAAAAGAAAGTTAATTTAATAAGATTACAGGGAATGAACATGCTCCTAAGCTCATCTAAAGCACTGCAATGTGAATAATGGCAGAGAAAGAAACTGAACAACTACATACCTTCATGTGTAAATATCTGCTTACGTGTGTGCTCCGCATTGTAAAGCTCTCTGACAGGGCCAAATTTTCAGAGGGCAGGCTCAATGTTCCATTTCCCTTTTGTGTTGAATCAACTGAAGGACTTCCTCAACCTCAGAGAAGTTAGCTAACTGCATTTGCAATGGGCTAACTATTCACAATAAATAAAGGAGACACAGATCTATTTTCTAAAAAATATTTTTATGAAGACTCTTGGGGAGTTTCACTTCATATAGTTTCAAGGCTATGCTAAAAGTTTTGGTTAATGTCTTCATTGAAGCTGCCAAATAGATGTATCTTAAAACACATTAAATTCAAGCTCTGCAGGTTCGATCCCTGTGTTGGGAAGATCCCCTGGAGAAGGCAATGGCAATCCACTCCAGTATTCTTGCCTGGAGAATTCCATGGACAGAGGAGCCTAGCAGGCTACAGTCCATGGGGTCTCAAAGACTGAGACATGACTGAGTGACTTTCACTTTACTTCATGCAGGGGCCAGGGAAGTAGAAAGTGCAGGGCAGGATGATTCTGTTTACAAGCATCACTATTCAGGTGATGACTAAAGCTGAGACAATCTAAGAATATATATGTCTCTCTGGGATGGGTCAAGCAGTTGAATTAATTACCCATTATCTTCAACCACACTCATTTATGTTTTAAATACTTTTATATAACTTGAATTCATCTAGTTACTTCTTCCATTTTGGTTTTGTTTTCTTTCAGAGATTGATAAGCTTGAATAAATTACCTTATATGCAAGCCAAAATAAGTACTCCCAAAAGTAAGTAATCATTGTCATAAACTTTACTATAGGTGTAAAAATCCAAATAACAATATAACACCTACCATTTTTCTTTGCGTATGTTATCAGTCCTTGCTGTGTCAGAAACCAACCCAAATCATAGTGGTTTAAAACAATAACCACTTTTTTTTTTTTTTATAAAATGTTTAATAGCTTCTGTAGGGTCAGCTGAGAAATCACATTGATCTGAGCCCAGCTGAGCGGATTTCATTTGGGTTCATTCACACATGGTAAATGGGCAAGGGACTGACTGGTTTATGACAGGCTCTACTCCAGGCATATTCTAGTGGTGGTGAAGGAAATTTAAGAGAGAGAAATGAGCATGCTAAGCCTTGAGTCTTAGGTCAGAAATGGCACCCTTTAGAATAGCACTGCATGGCACAAAAGTTCAAGGTGTGTGTGTGGAGGGTGGAGGTGTGTGGAATAGAATCCACTGCTTGATGGGAAGAACTGCAATGTCACACTGGAAAAAATAAAAAATCGGAGCAATTTCCACAGTCTTCCAAATGTGTTTATTACATTCCAGGCACTCTTGTTTGCACATTACATAGTTAAAACTCATGATTTCAATTATACTCAAAATAACCCCATGATATGGGGAAGAGGAAATTAACGCTTAAAGAAGTGAAATAATAACCTGCCAAGATCACACAGCTAACTTCCATAAAAATTTAGAAGAAAAATCAATTTATTATTTGCAAAGGGTTTTTATATAATCTCTCATTTTAATTTGGACATGGTGGTGTGTAAAGCTGAGAATATTCTTATTTTACAAATAATGCCTTGAAAGACAGAAGGAAAAGGTAAAATTTTAGTCTTTTCACTTGAGACCAAAAACGCATGCCTCATCATCTTGCTGCTTCATGACCTCAAAGTAAACAATGATTTGTAGCACTTCCAAATACCATAGAATCAAAGTAAATCCGCAAAAATGCATTCAAAAATGGGCTACACATAATGCCACATCTCAGAAGTAGCTATTTTTGCTGAAACTAATCCCAAAAAATCCATTAAATGTGAAAAGTCTTAATGCCAAATGTCATCTGGCATCTGGGTACTATTTATAAAACAAACAAGGTGTCTGTTCATTTTCATTAGCCCAAACTAAACTTTCCTAGCATGCCAAACACTTTTTTTTTTTTACCTCCTCTGTATACAACCAAGTTTTACCAATAAGTTTCCACTTGACCTTGAAATTGTTACTTTATTTCTCATTTTCCTCATTCATAAAATGAGAAACTTGAACTACTGGCATTTCAGAACCCTTATTTTTGGACTATTCTCAGACTATGGGTAACCGAAGGGGGCTTCCCAGGTGGTGCAGTGTAAAGATTCTGCCTGAAAATATAGGAGACACAGGTTCTACCTGTGGCTCAGGAAGATCTCCTGGAGTAGAAAATGACAACCCACTACAGTATTCTTGCCTGAAAAACCCCATGGACAGAAGAGACTGGTGGGCTACAGTCAGTGGGGTCCCCAAGAGTCAGACGTGACTGAGCATGTACACACATAGGTAACAGAAATGCATGAAAATTAAGATATTAATTCTTAATATTTATAACAATTCAATTTCAATTATTTTTGAGCTATGTAAATCTGTGTCAGTGTTTTCTCCAAATCACTAAACAATGATGCTTTAATTTATATCACAAAAATAATAAAAGCAAAGGCTATGGAATTTTCATTTTATTATTTTAAAGGTTCCACAAAGGAACAGTGAGGTGGTTATGGTCACATGAAGTGAAGTGAAGTGAAATCGCTCAGTTGTGTTCAATTCTTTTCGACACCATGGACTGTAGCCTACCAGGCTCCTCCGTCCACAGAATTTTCCAGGCAAGAATACTGGAGTGGGTTGCCATTTCCTTCTCCAGGGGATCTTCCCAACACAGGGATCGAACCAGGGTCTCCTGCATTGTAGGCAGACGCTTTACCGTCTGAGCCGCCAGGGAAGTTCCAATATGGTCACAGATTTAGAACCAAAGCTATAAATACCCTGAAATTTAATCACACCTCCGTTTTTGCCAAACCAAAATCTACAACTAATACACAAAAGGAGGTAAAAATAACCTGGCTACAATGGGAAATTCAGAGAATTCCTGCTCTTCTGATGAATAACTAACCATCAGGATAATACTTCTAAGATGACTGAATACAACTGTATCGACACTAAAATATTTCCTGATTGGTATGGTTAACATTTAATTCCAAGGATAGCCTAGTATAGGGAACGAGACAAAAGTAAAAGTAAACTCATATGCTGAAGTATACTAAGTTCAGTTCAGTTCAGTCGCTCAGTCAGGTCTGACTCTTTGCAACCCCGTTGATTGCAGCACACCAGGCTTCCCTGTCCATTGCCAACTCCTGGAGCTTGCTCAAACTCACGTCCCTCGAGTCAGTGATGCCATCCAACCATCTCATCCTCTGTCGTCTCCTTCTCCTTTCACCTTCAATCTTCCCCAGTCAGTTCTTCACATCAGGTGGCCAAAGTATTAGAGTTTCAGCTATAACATCAGTCCTTCCAATGAACATTTAGGACTGATTTCCTTTAGGATGGACTGGTTGGATTTCCTTGCAGTCCAAGAGACTCTCAGAGTCTTCTCCAACACCACAGTTCAAAAGCATCAATTCTTCAGTGCTCAGCTTTCTTTATGGTCCAACTCTCACATCCATACACGACTACAGGAAAAACCATAGCTTTGACTAGACTGACCTTTGTCAGTAAAGTAATATCTCTGCTTTTTAATATGCTGTCCAGGTTGGTCATAGCTTTTCTTCCAAGGAACAAGCGTCTTTTAATTTCATGGTTGCAGTCACCATCTGCACTGATTTTGGAGCCCAAGAAAATAAAGTCAGCCACTGTTTCCACTGTTCCCCATCTATTTGCCATGAAGTGATGGGACCAGATGCCATGATCTTAGTTTTTTGAATGTCGAGTTTTAGCCAGCTTTTTCACTCTCCTCTTTCCTACTAACTCTTCTTTCATACTAACCCATACTAACTGAAGGCATGGGTTTTAGAAATATTAAGTTTGTATCCTGGCTTCACCACTTTCTGGGCAATGCCAATTTTTTCATTTATCATATGGGGCTGCTAACAATGCCAACTGAATATAGCTATTTTGAGAATTAAATGGGATAAGCTGGCACACAGCACAACATTTAGCAATAAGAAAAACAATAAAATTGCATATTACTATGGATGACAACGATAATAGAACTGCACTTGGCAATTTTAAAGGGTTTTTACATAGACTCCCTCCTTTTACTTTTATATACGCATAGAAATTTCAATTATAGGCAGACAAATCATCACATCTCCCCGGGAGTTTCAATGAGGTTAAGTTCCTTGCAGGAACTCACAAAGCTAGCAAAAGAAGCAGAGCTAAAACACTGAACTAAGGTCTTCTGCGTCCAGGTCCAGTATGCTTCCTGCTATACCAGTCTCATCATAAACTGTTCTTCCACAATCAATCCACTTGCATAAAGCATTATGAATAGGCCAATTGGATTTTCAATTACATCTTTAAAAATGAATATATAAGCATGCCTCACTCTACTAGAGAACTGAGCAAAGACAATTATAAGTCAAATTCTTATGAAGAGAATCTTCTTTTCCCATTACATCTCAGTAAAGAACACAATTTAGTTTAACATCTATTGATAAGTAAAGTCATAATCTAGCATCTTACATTTTCACAGTGCTTTAACCTCTAATAGTACTATAGGGAGTCAAATCTCTGGATTGCACACTCTGTTATTAATCCTTTTAATCCAATTTTCACCTAGTTCATAGAAATATCTAAAGTGAAAGTCACTCAGTCATGTCCGGCTCTTTGTGACCGCAGGGACCATAAAGTCCATGGAATTCTCCTGGCCAGAGTACTGGAGTGGATGGCCATTCCCTTCTCCAGGGGATCTCCGCAACCCATAAAGCTCCAAACGAAAAATATGGTAAAACTTAGCTGGTCTTCCTTAGTGTCTGCCAACACTAATGTAATGAAAGAACCAGGTTCAAATTATAGCTTTGCATCTTATCATTGAGTGCTGCAACTGGAAAATAAATCACATCTATTTCTATGGAAATAGAAAATCTGATAAATATATATATTTGAATCATATCAACTGTGTAAATACAGTATTCCATATATAACATCGTCTGAAAACAGGAAGTATACATTCCAATTTTTTAGAAGAAATTCAACTTCATTAGCTTTACTGTGACTGTGGTAATTTTAGAATGCATTAAAATTAAATCTTTAAAAATCTTTTTCTTTGTTAAAGAGCAGTCAGTGTTGAATCATAATCTGCTGGTTGTTACCACAAGCAAGAGATTAAAAAGTCATCAGACAGATGGCCAATCTAACTAGAATAAAGTGCACAAAATATATGATTATAATAATTAAGCATATTTTAATTGCTAGTAATTACTGTAAATTACTGGAAAAAAGCTAATTATAACAAAATTTGAGTAAACTGACGTATTTTACTTATTTCTAGTCGATGGCCTAGTAAAATAGATCTCAAAATATTTGTGTGGGACAAAAAAAGTTAACATAAATTTTAAAGTAGTGTAAAACAGCTAATGTCATATTTTTTATTTACTTATCCCCCATGGTTTTCTGAAATGGACCTTTTCTTAGTTGATAGGATTAAAGTAAGTAGGAAGTACTGCTAGATAAATTAACATTAAAAATACCAAGATAAAAAAAAAATACCAAGATAGTAACTAAGTTTATACTAACTGTATACACTCCAAGCACATCAGGAAAACCAAGATTGGAGTAGGACAAGCAACAAGGAAACTATACCCTGAAAAGCTGTGTTTAAAAAACTTCTATTTGCCTTTGTTAAAAATTTGCATATTAATATTTTCATATTAATTATTGAAAAGTTTAATAATCTTAAAATTAAAACAGCTGTTCAAACATTAAAAATATGTGCTCCTTTGTTGACATGGCACTGTCTCTAATTTTAATAATTTTATACCTTTCTAAGTGTGTATAGGAATAAAGCTATTTTCCAGTGCTTGTTATAGAGTTTTATTAGTCTTGGAAGGGCAGAGCAATTAAGTGCAGGTTAACACTAAAAAGCAGAAGTGTATGTGGTTTCTAAAATGGAGGTTAGGTAACATTTATTGAGTGCCAACTTGGAACAATTTGGTAATCAAAAAGAAAGATTCTAAATGATTACAAACATCAAAAACATAAAAATTTTTAGTCCACAGTGCGAAATAGGGAAATACCACGCTACCATTTGCCACCATTACAAACATTCCAATTCCACTGACTCACAATTTCAGAGTCAACAAGAGTACAAGTATCTGATAAAATTTAAGCAATACCATCAATAAACAAGTAGAAACAATATATACAATATTAATACTGTTCTAAAAATGATGTTACCCTGGTAGCTCAGAGGGTAAAGAATCTGCCTGCAACGCAGGAGATCTGGGTTTGATCCCCGGGTCAGGAAGATCCCCTGAAGAAGGGCATGGCAACCCACTCCAGTATTCTTGCCTGGAAAATCACATGGACAGAAGAGCCTGGTGGGCTACAGTCCGTGGGGTCACACAGAGTCGGACACAATTGAGTGACTAACACTCTAACTCTGAAAATAAGTGTATTCAGTATGTTAGATGCATTTTAATTCATTATCACTATGATTTTGGTAAATGTGAGAAAAAATAGAAAGCAATCTGTGTACCTTAAGAAAGTGAACATGAAAGTGGTTCAGTCCTGTCTTTGTGACCCCATGGACTTTACATCCATGGAATTCTCCAGGCCAGAATACCAGAGTGGGTAGCCTTCTCCAGGGGATCTTCCCAACCCAGGGTTCAAAGTCAGGTCTCCCGCATTACAGGCAGATTCTTTACCAACTGAGCTAAAGCCTGTGTAGCTTAAGAAGGACTAATATTATGCATGCTATTCAAATGTATGTTATTTATACATTTCATTTTCAAATAAGTTACTGATAAAAGGGAACTTGACCTGCAACTTCAATACTTCTTATTCAATTTTAGCTGTAACATACATACACAAAGATGCTTTTTATTGTGACAGGCTTTTTGTTGTTTTGTTTTGGTAGCAATGATTTTAAATAACCCTCCCTACTCACCTGCAACTTGTTCTGTTGATCCCATTGCAAATTATCATTATTATTCTGTTTTCCATCTATCTAGCAGGTCATCTTCAGTGTCTCAAAACTGCTCAAATGCTAAGATCACAAAACGTTCTGGGGCTGCTTCACTGCCTAATTTCTCTGTATTGTGAATACTGTAGTCAAGATGACCAGACCCAGAAGCCAGTAAGATAATACAATTATAATGAATGTTCCACCAGTGGCACAGACAGTAAAGCATCTGTCTGCAATGCAGGAGAATCGGGTTCTATCCCTGGGTTGGAAAGATCCCCTGGAGAAGGAAATGGCAGCCCACTCCAGTATTCTTGCCTGGAAAATCCCATGGACAGCGGAGCCTGGTAGGCTACTGTCCATGTGGTCGCAAAGAGTCGGACACAACTGAGCGACTTCACTTTTCACTTTTCAACATTTTTAAAGCACTTATTCGATGTCAGACACTTGCTGAGGTTCCACGGATATAGAGACAGGTAAGATTAAAAAATAGCAGCAAGTAATGCTAACTGAAAATTATGTTGTAAATAATCTTTCTTATGAATACTATCACATTTTCTGCAGACTTTTCCAAATGTTCTTACTATTGAGTTGATCTTTAAGTTAAGAATTGTTACTATTTCCAGCTAATTTGATTCTCCCACTACAGTTGAAAAGCATTAATGTTAAAAAAAAAAAAAAAAAAAACTCAATGGTGTCTGTTAGGTAGGGAATTGATCACTTTTCTTTAATTAATTACCAATACACTAACTGTGATGAAGTTACCTGCTCTCTCTAACCTCATCCCAACTAAAGGATCAATGTTATATATTGCACCAGCAGCATTTATATTAAGGTTGTCAAGTGTATTTATAGTATGAATTCTGCTATGGGTTCAGTTTAATGACTTGAAATAGCTGGCCTATCATATTTGCATCTAATTAATCAATGATTTTAGGGCTGGTTCTATAGTTTCTAAAAATTCTATTGACTTGCTACTATTTATGAAGGAAACTTTGAAGATAGATAGTAAGAAAAAATTGTACATTATTCTAAAAGTGTTCTGCAAAAAGAAATCTTTTGGGAAGTTTAAAAACTGCATTTGTATTCTTCACTCATCTTTTTTCAATAATCTCCATGATTAAAATGGAGATTCACTTTTACAGAAGATAGGTCCCCAAATATAGTAGAAGTAATATAGAAAAAAAAAAAGGATGTTTTTATATAAAAAGAAAAATATTTTTTCTAATGAAATATTATTAACATATTTTCTCAAGTTGTGGGAGGAAGAATAACTTGCTGGTGATATAACACCTCATAAATGTCTTCTTTGCTCTGAATATTACAGAGATACATATTAACTTGTCTCCATTGAGCCAAGCAAAGGGAAACTATTTCTATGTGACACTTTGATCTTCTGCACCCCACAAGTTTCCTTTCTACAAACCCCAGAAGGTGATGGGCTTTAAGAGACTCCTTCTATCTGGCTGCAGTCAGAGCACTGTCTCTGGCTCTGCAGTCTGTTCATTTAAGGAAGGATGCTGGCCGCAGTGATGCGTGAGGACTGAGACCCAGTCCATGCTCTCCTTGCCAAACTGTGCCCTGCGGCAGGGCAGACAGGTCCTAGAGACCCTTAGAGGAAGGTACACCTCTTTGTCATTTTCTTCCCAGAGAAAATCACTTTTGCCATTTACCGATCAAGAGGGAGTATCTTTTAGTCATTCCCACAGGGCATCCTCTATGTTAACAAAACCTTGCCTTTTTATATAGTATATAAATTGGAATCATCAGACTTCTTCTATCCCCACATGCATGTGTACATATGAGCTTAGTCCCTCAGCTGTATTCAACTCTTTGTGATCCCATGGACTACAGCCCACCAGGCTCCTCTGTCCATGGGATTCTCCACGCAAGAATGCTGGTGGGTTGCCACTGGCAATCTTCCCAACCCAGAGATCAAACTCTGGTCTCTTGCACTGCAGGTATATTCTTTACTATCTGAGCCACCAGGGAAGCCCTTTGCCTACATGTCTTACATCCAAGTGCACCAAGATATCTCTCTCTCTTGTCCATTTACCACTGCTTTTGTTTAGGACTTTGAATTCTCTGACCTCAAATACTCCTGAATGGTCTTTCCTCCAGGTTCTCAGAATCTAGTTCATCTCCCAACTGCCTGCTGATTTGTGGCTTCAAATCTCTTCTAGTCTAACCCCTTTCAGCTCCCTCACCCTGAGTGGGAAGGAGAATGTGCCAGAGCCTAAGTTTCATGATCATCCTCCTGTTTCCCTACTGCCTGGCACTCTCTGCTTCTTCCCTTCTTTTCTGCCAAGCTTGTCGATTTTCAAATCTCAGCCCAAACATCACCTCGTTATCAAAGTCTTTCCTGCCGCCCTTGTCACGGACCAGAGGCCACTCTTCTGTCATTCTGTCACACCTCGTACATGCCCCTGCTATATGCGGGCACATACAACTGACCACATGGACCTGTGATGTCCGACCACCTCATCTACTGCATTGAGATGCGTGAGTAAAGAAACTCTTAATACTTTTATAATCCCAATACCGAGACAGATAAGGACAATGAATAAATTATAACTTGGGAAAATACAGAAGAATTATGGGACTGAAAAAAAATTAACCATCATCTAACTGAACCTTCAATGACACATGAAAAACCACTCTTTTCTACTATTCCCAAAGATTGGTCGAATTCTGGAAGTCTGGCTGATCAGCAAAATCCCAAACATTTACAAACTGCCAAATGTAGGGTCACAGTTACATGCCACCAAAACTGGTGTCCAAGATGCTTTCAACAGTATTTTAAAATAACACTTTTCTAATTCTAAATATAAAGTATTATCCTCATAGAAAATTTAGAAAGTATGCAGAAGATCAAATAATTAAATCAAAAACAGCTGAAATAACATTATCCAGATATAACTATGATGAATGATTTATTATATAGTCTTCTAGTCATTCTTTTCTATCAAGACAATGATTTTTAAAATGTGTATCTATATATGTACGTCTATATCAAGTTATTGAACGGGCTAGATTCAGTGGAAAGTAAAGAAAGAAACACTGTTCTGTCTTCACTGCCTTTTCAAACTCACTATATTTTACTTCTCCTTTCTGTCCTTGAAAAATATCTGTGGCAAATCTCAAAGCTTTCTGGTCTGTCCGAGGTATGAATAACCAGTCTAATTGTTATGTACAAACCTTCTTTGGAAATTCAGTTAAAACTGCTTCCTACCCCCTACTTGAAGCCTGTCTCAGGCTTGGAAATCACACAGGGCCGGGGAGAGGGAGGGAGCTGAGTGGAAGGATCCATCTTTACTGCTTTCTCTACCTCACTCTTCCACTCATCCATTGCCACTAACGGTGCTGTCTATGGTCTCTCCTAAGTTGAAGAGGTAGGCCGGGAGCCAAAAGGAACGGATGCAAAGGTTCCATTCAATGAAGGCATGGCAGACGCCCCGAGGTTGGCTCTTTCTCTCCAGACGAGCCTCTGTGGGCCTCTGAGGTCTCCCCCACTCCACAGGCCCACCTGATTGGGCCGAGGACCTTCCCTGCGATGCTCACGAGGATGGACCGGGACCTCACGGTTGTTTATGTACCACCCCTCCCACTGCCAGTCGGCGCACGCTGGGGACCCTCACGCCGGCACTAGCTCCTCCGAGGTACCCACTGCCCTCTGTAGTCCACCAGAGCCCGGGCCTACTCCCCATCTTCAAAGCACGGAAGTGCAAACTACTTTCAGTGCAGCTTTTTTTTTTTTTTTTTTTTTTCCTGCTCTGCTAGGGCAGACAGCTTCAGCCAGACTTTGGTCTTAGACTTCATGGAAAGATCGACCCCAAGGACTGTAGCCTACCAGGTTCCTCAGCCCATGGGATTCTCCAGGCAAGAATACTGGAGTAGGTTGCCATTTCCTTCGCTAGGGGATCTTCCCGACCCAGGGATTGAACCCAGGGATCGAACCCGGGTCTCCCGCATTGGAGGCAGACGCTTAAACCTCTGAGCCACCAGGGAAGCCAATCAGGCAATACTCTCTATACTTTCTAAACTCCAAGGAGTGAAGGTCAAATATTTCCAACACTAACATTCCCATACCAAATTGCTCTGATCGCAAGGTAGCAAGAAGTCCCTGAGTGGTTTTGCAACACAGAAATTAGGATGTGGGTATCTTCTCTGAAACTTCAAATCTCTCCTGAGCAGTTCTGTATGCTCTTCACCCAGATTTCCTCCAACGTAAGGTCTTACGACAGTTTCACATTATCATTACCAGGATATTGACACTGCCACGATCCACTGCTAACATTTAAATACCCCCCAGTATCACTTGTACTTATTTGTGAGTGTGTGTATACCGAGTCACACAATTTTATACCATAATATATGGTAAGTTCATGAGTCCACCACTAAAATCCACACACACAACAGCTCCAACACATCAGGGAATCCTTGTGTTACCTTTTATAACCATACTGACCTCCAGCCCCATCTTTCAAACCTGGCAATCACTAATCTGTTTTCCAATTCTATTTTTTTTTTCATTTCAAAAATAATCTACTAATGAAGGTATACAGTATGTAACCTTTTGGAATCAGTGGCTTTTATCCAGCATAATTCTCTGGAGATTCATACAAACTGTTACAACAGCAGATCATTCCATTTCTGCATTGTATTCCATGGTATGGATATCCATGTATATCCATTGTATGGATAACACAGTCTGTTTAATTTGTTACCTATTGAAGAATATCTGATTATTTTCAGTTTGGCGCTATCATGGATAAATTGGTGTATTGGTTTTCTGGAATATATATTGTCATTTCCCTGAGATAAATTCCTAAGAATTCAATTTCTGGGTGGTATATTAAAGCCATGTTTAGTTTTATAAGAAAATGTGAAACTGTCTTCCAGAGTATCTGACCTAGGCTATATTCCCGCCAGTAAAATATAAGTGATCCAATCTCTCTGGCTCCTTGCAAACATTTCATGTTATTTATACAGTCTGATAGTTGTATACCAATATTTCATTGAGTTTTTAATTGAGTGATATACCTCTTGTGGCACAGCTGGTGAAGAATCCACATGCAATGTAGGAGACCTGGATTCAATCCCTGGATTGGGAAGATCCTCTGGAGAAGGGAAAGGCTACCCACTCCAGTATTCTGGCCTAGAGAATTCCATGGACTGTATAGTCCATGGGGTCACAAAGAGTCAGACAGGACTGAAACACTTTCACTTTCATGGCTAATGATGCTAACCATCTTTTCATACGAACTTTTGCCATCTGTATAAATTTGGTGGATTGTCTCTTCATATCTTTTGCTCATTTTCTAATGGGGTGTTTCTGTTTTTACCACAGAGTTTTGAGAGTTCTTTATATATTCTAAATATGAGTCCTTCATTAAATATACAACTTGTCAATATTTCCTGAATCTGTAACTTGCATTTTCATCTTCTTCACTTGCAGAGCAAAAGACATTAATATTGATGAGGTCCAATTTATGCATTTTTATTTTATGGGTCATATTTTTAGAGTTAGGTCTAAAAACTCTCTGCCCCACCATAAATCTGAAGTTTATTCCCCTATGTTTTTCTCTAAAAGGTATATAGTTTTATGTTTTACATTTAAGTCAGCTGTTTATTTTGAGTGAATTTTCATACGAGATGTTAGCTTTACTTCCAGAGAAGGCAATGGCAATCCACTCCATTACTCTCGCCTGGAAACTCCCAAGGACCGAGGAGCCTGGTAGGCTGCAGACCATGGGGTCGCTAAGAGTCAGACAGGACTGAGCGACTTCACTTTCACTTTTCACTTTCATGCATTGGAGAAGGAAATGGCAACCCACTCCAGTGTTCTTGCCTGGAGAATCCCAGGGGCGGGGGAGCCTGGTGGGCTGCCGTCTATGGGGTCGCACAGAGTCGGACACGACTGAAGTGACTTAGCAGCAGCGGCAGCAACTTACTTCAAGGTTCATATTTTTGCTACGAATATCCAATTGTCCCAGCACATATATAATTTTTAACACATTATTCAGAGTTTGTATTAAGTGATCACACTTGGACTCAGTCAAAATAAAACAAACAAAATAATAATGTAGGTCAAAGAAGACCACATTAAGAGATTGTTACCAAAAGAACTCTACTTGTAGCAACCATACCACATAGACTTGAATAACTTAGGAGGTTAGGAGAAACCATATCAATCAAACTTTTCTTTATAAAAAAATATAACAACCTTTGAAATTAATATCAGAGTTATTTAACTAATTAGTAAATATTAATCTTTACTTAAAAACTATTTAGAAAATTTTGAATTAATGATTAGACAAAGATTTATAAAGTTTCAAATGAAGAAACAGTTTGTTCATATTAAATCTCAATTACTACCAAAACAGCTAAATCTGATTTGGACAGTCTGTATGGTATGGTACTAAATATACCAAGATTTAGTCACAGATGGCAAATATTCATGAGCACATCTATTGCTTTGCAGATTTTGGTCATAAAAATATAAATTGAGCATTTTCTGAAGCTATACATGTGCTTAACTCAACAATAATTTAGACTCAGGTAACTCTAATACCCTAAGGAATCACTGAATGTAGTAAGTTAATTCTTTTGCATCTAGCATAGTACTAGTTGCTCAATGTCCTTGGAAGAATTTAGAAACTGAAATCATTCAAATCATTTCCATGAGCTCCAGTTTAGATGAGAAAACTCAGTTTAAAATAGACTGGAGAAAAACATTGATACTTTACAACTTTAGAATACACTGTGATTCGATTTATTTTGTCTTTAATGATCCTGACCCTGTTCCCAAAACTGCTTTGAGCTATCAAATTATATTACCTCTTTGGAACTTTCAGAGCATCTTGTAACAAACTCCTTCCAATCAGGAAAATGTTGTCTAGCATTCAATTTATATATGCTTTTTATCCAAAAAACTTCCAATCTTCATAAAAGCCTTGATTTTCTGTCTTTCCCTAGTTCTTGTGTGTGTGTGTGTGTGTGTGTGTGTGTGTGTGTGTGTGTGTGTGTGTGTGTGTTCAGTCATGTCCAGCTCCTTGCAACCCTATGGACTATAGCCCACCAGGCTCCTCTGTCCATTGGATTCACCAGACAAGAATACTGAAGCGGGTTGCCAAGCCCTCCTGCAGGGGACCTCCCCAACCCAGGGATCGAACCTGCTTCTCCTGTGGCTCCTGCATTGCAGGCAGATTCTTTGCCACTGAGCTACTGGGGAAGCCCACCCTAGTTCCTAGAATATACTTAGTTGACTAATAAAAAAAATCCTTTTATAATTCTTATATATAATTCAGTATCCACAAGATTATAAAATATTTTAATTTATTATAGATTAAAGAAATATTCCTACTATTTTCTCCTATTATCACCATCTTATCCATTATATCTAATATATCCATTCATTATATTTAACCTATGCAACTTTTTGTTTGAGGCTTTTTGAAGATACAAGATGCTCAGACTAACAAATAAAAAGTCATGGTTTCTTTTATTACTTTCCAAATTTATTGCTATGATGGAAGAGTCTCCTAAATTCTACCACTATGTTGACAGAAAACTGAACACATGCTTATGGGCTAGTACTGAGGCATGCAAAAGACATCTATAATGCCTTGCCCTCAAGAAGCCCATGGTCTAATCTGGGATAAAAGATTCACCTAAAGTAACTTAAAAAACAATACAAAGGCTATAAAAGTGCATACAGATAATTTGAGGGCTAAGGCATAATATGCACATAATTTTCTGGAAGGAAGGAAAAAATGTCTAGTTTTCTGGGTTGGGGTAGAGAGGAATCTGAAAGATGTCACAAGTAAGAAAATACCTGAGGGCCAACTGCCGTCATGAAATTAAAAGATGCTTGCTCTTTGGGAAGAAAACTATGACAAACCAAGACAGCATATTAAAATGCAGAGACATTACTTTGCCTACAAACATCTGTATAGTCAAGGCTATGGTTTCTCCAGTAGTCATGTATGAATGAGAGAATTGAACCATAAAGAAGGCTGAGCACTGAAGAACTGACGCTTCTGAACTGTGGTGTTGAAAGAGACTCTTAAGAATCTCTTGGACAGCAAGGAGATCAAACCAGTCAATCCTAAAGGAAATCAACCCTGAATATTCCTTGGAAGGACTCATGCTGAAGCTGAAGCTCCAATACTTTGGCCACCTGATGTGAAGAACTGATTTATTGGAAAAGATCCCAAAGCTGGGAAAGATTTAAGGGAGGAGGATAAAGGGGATGACAGAGGACAAGATGGTTGGATGGCATCACCAACTCAATGGACATGAGTTTGACCAAGCTCTGGGAGATGGTGAAGGACAGGAAAGCTTGACATGCTGCAGTCCATGGGGTCACAGAGAGTTGGACACAACTGAGCGAGTGAACAACAACCAATGTGTTCATCCGACATCACCATGCAACCTTCCTCACAATTATTCATTGTCATTCCCTGTTGGGTAACTCAATCTTCCACTGATTAGCAGGAGTTGTAAAGCATATTCAGCGGTAATTTGCAATACAAATGCTTATCTACCCACCCACCTTCTTTCCTTTCCTTTCATTTTCCTCCAAGTCCATTTGAGTTCACTTTAAGCTGTTTTGATGGATGCCCCAAAAGCTTAGGCTGCAAACTGAAGTGATGGAATTTTACAAGGCCACCAGATGGTGGCAGTATCCGGTTCTAACTCTGAATCCTCTGTACATAAAAATATGTCACACTCTACAAACACTGAAAAGAAACATCTGGTACTCAGAAATACATTGCTTAAATTGATGCATTCTCTAGAAAACAGTAACTTAAAATTGTATCATTATCAGTCGTATACATGTGTATGTGTACCTGCTCAGTCTCCTCCAACTCTTTGCGACCCCACGGACTGTAGCCCACCAGGCTCCTCTGTCCACGGGATTCTCCAAGCGAGAATACTGGAGCAGGTTGCCATTTCCTCCTCCAGGGGATCTTCCCAACCCAGGGATCAAACCCGAGTCTCCTGCAGATGCTTTACCGCTGAGCCATTGGGGAAGCCCATAATTACCAGCCGTACAATAACCCAGTCTGAGCTAGAGTAGGAAAATGTTACTTTCTTAAACTGCTCAGATTGACCAACTGTTAATCATTCTTCATCCCCATATACAGGAGGTAACAGTCTCAAAATACTTTCTATTAAAATTTCTACCTCTGTTCATCCATTTGACTCACACCTTTAAAATGTGATAATATACTTGTCACATGAAGAACTGTGCATCAGACAATAAAAATAATAAAATAGATAAAGTAACAATACTCACAGAGTTTCTTAGACACTAGGATGATTGCTTGTTTGAGGTCTGTTTGCTAACCAAAATATTTTAAAGTTCCAATTCAGGGTAACAAATTGCAGCACCTTTCATGGTTTCCTTAAATTTAAAACTTCATAGTGAACAGTGGGTAATGTGATTAACATATTATATGCATGATGCTTTTGTAGAGTTTCACTGTCTTTCTCTTCTCAAACCCTAGAGTGTTGCATATTATTTACCACAAACGTAATCAGTCTAAAAGACTAATTCACTAACTGTTTCAGCCAAGCAATCTTTTAGAATAAATGTGCAGGGACTGATAGCATCAGTTTTAGTAAAAAGTTCTCTTAAAATAACAATAATAAATATATTTTGCTTAACTCTCTTCAGTAAATTCCACTTAGCAATGCTTGCAGAAACATAAAATAGCTTTAATAAGGGTAAGTGAATTTACACTATTTATGTATAGCATAATATTGATTTTAACAAAAAAATAGAAACTCACCACAGCTTCCCAAAAGTCATTTTGAGATTTCTTCAGAGAGCCTATGACTGCATTTGTAGGCAAATGTATTTTTAACTCAATTTATGAATGACTTAAAAAATACTGAATGGAATACACTATGCTCTAATAATTTTCTGGAATATTTGCTGTTTAGTCACTAAGTCAGGTCCCATTATTTTGCAACCTATGGACTATTGCCCACCAGGATCCTCTGTCCATGGGATTCTCCAGGCTAGAATACTGGAGTGGTGGCCATTTCCTTCTCCAGGGGATCTTCCCAACCCAGGGATCAAATCCGTGTCTCCTGCATTCAAAAGCAGATTCTTTACCACTGAGCCCCCTGGGGAGCCCCTTCTGGAATATACCCGACAACAATGGTTTTAGAGACATTTTCTAAATTAAATGAGACATTTTCTGTGTGCATTTCAGTTAATGGAAGTGCTCGGTTGTCTATGTAGAACTTGCAAAGAAACTAAAAATCAGTTTCATGAGCCAACATCTCTTTAAGTTTACATGGTCAAAAAGGTTGGAAAGTAGGCAGAAGAAATCTCTTTTTCAGTTGTTGATACGCTGTAAATCCCACCACCAGCTCCTCACCTCAAACCTTGATGAAGTTGTAAGGAAACATTTTCAAAAGCTTGAACTGAATACATTGATGTTTGAGGGACATAACAGTTAATGTCTGGTTTGAATCTTAGAATATGCTGTTCTGAAACCATTCTTGTGGGGTACGTTCCAGAGCACAGTTTGTGTCACTGAATATTTTTAAGCCATGCATTATTGTTGTTGTTTAGTCTCTAGGCATGTCTGACTCTTTGCAACCTCATGGACTGCAGCACACCAGACTTCCCCGTCCTCCACTGACTCCCAGAGTTTGCTCAAACTCAAGTTCGTTGAGTTGGTGATGCTATCTAACCTCTCATCCTCTGCCGCCCCCTTCTCCTTTGGCCTTCAATATTTCCCAGCATCAGGGTCTGTATGAACGAGTTGGCTCTTCGCAGCAGGTGGCTATAGATTGAATTAATAAGTGATAAGTTAAGATCCTGAAGCAGAGAGAGATGCTGGCTACACTTTCCCTGGGAGAAGTAAGATGGTGTTAATGTTTCCAGAACACCGGAGCTGTTAAAAGACATTTTAAATCCTGTCCAAGAAGAATGCAAAGAGGGATGATGTAGTCTCAATGGAGGGAATGAGTATCTAGGAAACAATAGATAAATATAATGCAGCCATGCAGAGGAAATGCATTTCCTGGGTCATAGCAAATGGAGCTAAACAGTTCCAATAGGCACCTCTATGAAAGCCACATGTCTTTCTGTTTAGACAGGTTAAGTTACACTGTGGTAACAAACATCCCCATAGTTTTAGTAGCTTAAAACCACAAAGATTAGTTTCTTGTTCATGAAACATGGTACTGTATCAGTGGTGGAGAGAGGCTGGCTGTTCTCATTGAAGTGGACAATGATTGAAGCTGAGGGAACAGCACCATCTCTTACATTAGTGACTGCAGAGTCAGAAGGAAAAAAAAGATCTCTGGAGATTCGCACACCAGCTCAGCCTATGAGTGACACTTGTCACTTCTGCTCATTATTTCTTGTTCAGAACTGGCATGTGGCCTTGCCCAATCACATGAAAGTGAGAAAGTCCAGTCCTACCTGGTGCTGAGGAGGCACAGAAAGTTTAGACGAGTGATGCTAGTGTCTACCAAGCCATCGCAAGCGTGAACAAAGCATCCACCAAGTCCAGAGAAAGTTCATCCAAGGTTACTTTCATGTCAGGCAAATCAGACCTCACCTTTACCTCTTCTACTTTTCTGAGATACATCCCTAGAGGAGCCAGAGACAGCCTACCTGAATAGGGCAAAAAGCATGGGAGTCAACTTGAAGAAACACAGGAGAGGCTGCCCAACTCCCATTTACTCTCCCTGGGAAGAGGCCAGCATCAAACTGGCCAGGCTAAGGTAAGGAGAAACATTATTACTAAATGAATTTAGGACTTAGTAAATGAACAGAATATAACAGAAGTGAGACTATTCAAGTTATTAGATGCAGTCACAGAGCATTTTATTTTCTATAGGACTGTCCAGGGCAGTGATAAAGAATCCTCCACCAAGGCAGGAGACGCAGGACAAGGAGGTTTGATCCCTGAGTCGGGAAGATTCCCTGGAGGAGGAAATAGCAACCCACTCCAGTATTCTTGCCTGGAAAATCCCATGGACAGAGGAGCTTGGCAGCCTACAATTTACAGGGTCACAAAAGAGTTGGACACAACTTACTGACAGCACAATGCTTATTTTCTAACAATATGTAAATAAGATATGAAACCTATCTGAGATATTCTTTACGAGCAGGAAAAGGATTAGCCCCACCAAACAGGTATGAATGGAGACTAGTAAAGAAAAAGGAGATAAACACTTGCTTAAATAAGAAACACACACATGGGGAAAAAAAAAAATGTCTGTGCTGGATGGATACAGCTTTTGTGAACAGTGAAGTTAGAAAGAAAGTGAAAAAACTACCAAGTGAATCCAAATAAAAACAAAGCTATCAAAATACTTTTTGAAAATCAGAGGGAAAACATCATATATAACTAAGAGAATCTCAGAAACATTAAGATAAAAAGCTATTACAGAAATGGAAGAAAAATTAGAAATTAGGCTAAACTACCCTAGAGTTTTTCCCAGATACATGAAACCAACATCAAAGATAAAAATGCTGTGAGAATATGACTTTAGTCAAAAACACCTAGGAAAACACTCCATCAGAGCAAAATGAATGGCAGAAAATCTGATTAGACTCTAACACAGGCCAAATAGAAATGCTGGGCAGAGACAAAAAACATAATTATTTCCAACAAACTAGATTTAGGCATAGAGTGACAACCTCTTATACTATCAGAACATGTATAAAGTGGATCTCCCGGATACAAACTACCATTAAACCAGTAAATATTTGCTCTTTGAATTTCTGTCAGTGATCTAGAAGGCATTACAGAAGAAAATAGGATATAAGTGTTTGAAGAGGTCAAATATTCAAAATGAAAGACTAAAATACTGATATTCTATGCACACTGGTTGTAATTTGAATACAGGATAAAAACCATTGCTAATTTAGAGTCAAATGAGTTGTTCAACAATCTTCAATCCAAGTCTAAAGGACTACAAGCAAGTTATCAACTGTTCCATCTATAACCAGGTTTTAAACTGCAATTATTTGACATGTATTGCTACCCTTGTTTCATAATCTATAAAATTCATTTGATATGAAAATTTGAGAAAATTACATCATAATAAAAGCAGAATACAAAAGAAAAATGAATTTTAAATTGATGTGTTTTTGCTTTTCTGTACAAAAACTTCTGCTCTTATATAAAGATGGTATATATTACTTTACCTGAGATTATTTTATCAATCTCTTTTAAATATATATACATATTTAATACAGAAATGACTTCAATTGTATAGGTACTGAGTATACAAGTTTATTTTTACCCCTTATCTATTCTATTCTTACAAACTCTACATAAGATGCACAGGGTAGAAAGGTGTCATCACATCTGTTTTACTGAAGGAAACTAACATCTCATGAGATTAACAGATTGTTTGAGATGCATTAATTAGCAGTCAATGGCGGAGTCAGAATTTGAAATCAAATCTTTCAAACTTTTATTCATTGCATGCTATCTGCCTTATGACAGTTTTGGATTTAGAAATATTAAAACTTTCTAAGTATTATAAAATCACATTTCAATTCATTCCAAAAATATTCAATAAGAACTGACTATATTCTAGATTATTTTTAAAAAACAATGATGAATATAATTTTTACCCTCACAAACCACATGATTTGAAAAGATACACTGGAGAGTGAATAAAAGTAATATTTTAAAAATACATATAATAATGCAAGTTAGTAAAAGTTTAGAGACTACATTTTGTCCAGAGTTTCTGGAATGGTTTATTGAGAATAAGACACAAGGCTAGTTTTAAAGGACGAATAGGAGCTTGTGCAGATATTCTACTTAGTTTCAGTTGGAGGGATCCCTATGTGCAAAGGTAGGGAGATATATAAAAAGTGGAAAGGTTTTATCAGTAATTACTATATTATTTTCCTGGAGGAGGGCAAGGCAACGCATTCCAGTATACTTGCCTGGATCATCCCATGGACAGAAGAGCCTGGTGGGCAACAGTCCATGGGGTCGCAGAGAGTCAGACGTGACTGACTGACTACGCACAGCACAGCACTACATTATTTTACTTTTACTTTTTTTTTATTTACTTTTATTTTACTTTTAATATCATTTCCAACATATCAGACCTCAGTATGAATTCTTAATGAATTTAAAATTCATTAGCACTTTATTCTTATAAAACGATTAGTACACTGGATATCTAGCTACCCTCTCTTCTCCCACAAGGAGAGTTAAATGGAAAGATGGATAATAAGCACCTCCCAAAATGCAAATAACTTCTCCATAGTTTTGCACCATTACTAGTGACAAAACATTTGACTACTGTCCATATTCTAAAGCTATAATTTTGCATCATTAATTTCTATTGAATCAAAGTACACATTCTCCCTTGAAATTTACATTAACACAATCACTGAATCTTCCTTACTGAACCAGAGGGAAACACTTTAATCTTTGTTCCCTCAATTCCTCCACAAAATCGACAGTCAGTGCTGCCATAGATGGAGCAGAAGCTCCACATCCCACAGGACAGTCCAATGTACCTCTTTTCAACAATCACCAAGACCTAAGTATTGATCTAGGCTATATAAGCACCTACAAACACAAACAGAATTTATTTCATTTCCTATTTCACATTATTTCACCAATGTTGTTCATATGTATTTTGAAGAATAAAGACTGACAAAATGCACTTTGTTCCAATGGTGATTTACATGGTTTCTCTGACAAAGATACTCTACATTTTATTTAGAGTTATACAGTACCCTGTGAGAGCCCTGAATACAGAACCAACCACAAATGCTTCCTTCCCAATTTTGGCACCTACAAAAATAAGATCACTAATACATGCATATGTTCTAAAATGCTTTTCAGTAATTTCATTTAAAAAGTTCTTTAAGAAAAAAGGGTGATGGAGTATCATCAATCTGTACTAGTTAATTAAAATGAGTTTTATGAAAAGTAATGAAAAATATCAATTGAAAGTCATGTACAGAAAGGCAAGATAGCTTGTTGTGAGCCCTAGATCTTAAGGATATGTTAAACAATTACTTGGAAAGGATAGATTGGAAGGCATATACCCAATACATGAATGAATGGACGAAACTGTTAAAGCCACTGATGGAAAAGTCCAAGGGAGGGGCATCTGAAATGCATATATCTTCTAGTATACTGTTGTCCACACATGGCGGCTTATCTGCTTTGCTGCCCCACCTCTGACACAAAAACAAGCTGTTATCAACCTCTACCAGGAATCCAATCACATTCAAGCTACTAAGACTTGTGTGATTTTGCTAAGATTTTAAGGTCATCAGAAGCAGGACCATTGTACACAGTACTGACCCTTCAATGCTTAGAGGGCTGGGAGCACCCATCCTCTGTGCAGCTGAGAATCCTGCAGAGCTTAGTCAGCCCCCCTTATCAGCAGTTCCTCCATATTCACAGACTCAGTATCCTCAGTTCTGCTTCTGTGGATGCAGGTTCATCCAACCTCGGATAGTACAGAACTGCAGAGTTTACTGCTGAAGAATATCTGCACCTAAGGGGACCAATTCGGTTCAAACCTAGTGTGGTCCAAGGGTTAATTGTACAATATCTTACTTGAAAAATTTCCATTTAACATCTATGTTCTCAAGCTTATTCTAGTCTCTGACCACTTAATCCTCTTGTCTCTCACCCACACAGCACACAGCCTCCCTCTTCTCTCATTTCTTCTGCAAGGTAGCTTCGGACTTTGTCAAAACCTTGGGTAAAAGAGAGCCCCAGGAAGCTCTTCCACCTTATAAATTATGTGTTTCTGTAACATTCAATTATTTATGATGTGAATGTTTTACTTCTGTAATCAGAAAAAATGAAAAAACATTTAAAATCACTTATGTAGAAAAAGACTTCAATTAGAGAAATGAACAAGGATATGCCCTTAAGCAACAATGTATCCCTAGCACTGCATATGATGCATTTATTCATAGTAGGTGCTCAGCAGAGCCTGTTGATAAGGAAATTATTCCAAGACAGAAAAAAATGCAACAATACAGGGGAAATGAAAATGATACAGGCGATAGCAAAGTACAATATGTATTCCTCAGACAATGGATACATGAGTTATTAGATATGAAGGGAAATAAAGTGAAGTAGGAAAGAACACTATGAATTAGTCTATTATTTAAAAAGTTCTGTACTAAGTGTTCACTACGTACCAGACACATCTTGGAGAAATCTTCCTGTCCCTCCTCCAACCCTTATAGGTAAATCCGTGACATTCTGCTTAGTTTCTAAATGCACAGAGCACAAATTTTCATGATATATTTAGTTTCTTACTCTGTCTTATATGTTATTTTCCATATTGGCCTGCAAGGCTCTCAAAGGTAAGATTATATTTGTCCCCTTCATACAGACAACGTATTAGCCACGGCCTACACCAGTGCTTAAAACAGAGGAGGTATATAAATCTGTTAAATTAATCAGTCAATCTATCACTGACCAAGTATTGTTCTATTACACTCACATTTTCTCAACATGTATCTTGAGGATCTCACTATGATGATATTTAAAGATCTGCAACATTCCATCTACCTTCTTGCTCAACACACAATGTAGAATTCATTGTAGGAGGATTTCAAAGTTTATGTAACTATATTCCTAGGGAATATATGGATGTTTTTTCAATTCTTCAATAAGTATGCATTTCAAGAGTCTTGCTTCTTCCTTTACAAACTGTCCAACTTTTGGAGTCTTTTTCTTGTTTCACTTGGTTCCTAGAATTTCCATTATGTTGAGGAGTCTTTTTCTTGTTTCACTTGGTT
Source organism: Muntiacus reevesi (assembly GCF_963930625.1). Taxonomy (NCBI): domain Eukaryota; kingdom Metazoa; phylum Chordata; class Mammalia; order Artiodactyla; family Cervidae; genus Muntiacus; species Muntiacus reevesi. The sequence continues at coordinate 13,821,478 of NC_089265.1, read as the reverse complement.
CCTAGAATTTCCATTATGTTGAGTAGAAACAAGAGCAGACATTCTTGCCTCGCTTCCAAAATTAGTGGAAAAGCGTTTGGTTTTTCACCATTAAGTGTCATATCAGCCATAGGTTTATTGGAGATGCACTGTATGAAGTTGAAGATCCCTTATATCTCTTAATATTTGATAGGAAATTTTATTAAGTGCTAGATTTTGTCAAAAACTTCTTGTGGCATATATTGAAATGATCATATAATTTTATGTTTCTTTTTTTACTCTGTTAATATGGTATACTATAGTGATTGATTTTCTAATGTTAAACCAACATTGTATTTCTGAGATGAACCCTTCTCATAACCTGGTGTAAACTTTCGTTAATACTATTTATGTTTATGTTCATGAAGGATATTGGCCTGTAGCTTTCTTTTCTACAATGTCTTTTCATGATATTGACATCAGTGTGATGCTGGTCTCTTAGAATCTAAGTTGGGAAGTGTTCCTCCTTCTGTAATTTTCTGGGAAAGATTGTATACAACTGGCATTCTTCTTCATTAAATGTTCAGAAGATTTTATTAGTGATCTGTTGCTGAGGTTTACTTTGTTAAAAGACTCTGCAGTATTATTTTGTTTTGAATGACAGATATTTAACAGCCATATTGAGATACAATTTATATACCATTAAAGGTACTCATTTTATGTGAACGATTCAATGATTTTAGTAAATTTACACATTTATGCAACCATCACGACAATCCAATTATGAAACAGCTGCATGAGCCTGAAAGATCCATTCTGCCCACTTATTTCCTGGTTGCTCCTAGGACTTCTCTGGTGATTCAGATGGCAGAGTCTACCTGCAGTGCAGGAGACCCAAGTTCAATCCCTGGGTCAATAAGATCCCCTGGAGAAGGGAATGAGAACTCACTCCAATATTCATGCTTAGAGAATTCCATGGACAGAGGAGCCTCGTGGGCTACACAGGTCATGGGGTCGCAAAGAGTCGGACACGACTGAGCAGCTAACACTTTCATCATCTCCACTTCCAGTGTCAGGAAAACACCAATCCACTTTTGAATTCAGTAGATTTGCTTTCCTAGATATTTTATATAGACAGACCATCTATGTAGTCTCTTGTGTCTGGCTTGTTTCACTCAACGTAATGTATTTGAGGTTTTATCTCTGCTGTAACACGCATTGGTATTCTATCCCTTTTTATTGTTGAAAATTATTCTATGGTATGGCTATAGTTCATTTTGTCTATTCACCAGTTGACTTGGTACAGAAAGCCTTTAACTATACAAACAATTTTTCAAAAGATTTGAAGCCATTCAGGTTATACATTTCTTATTGTAGGTATATAATATATTGTTACAAATTCATGACAGCATTTTTGAGGATAAATTCTTAGAAGAGGACCTTCAAAGCCAACTATTATGAACATTTATAATATAACAGGTATTTAAAGTTCGCCCCCAGAGGTGGGTAACGCGTGCCTGCTTGCTTGCTCAGGTGTTTCTGACTCTTGGCAGTCCCATGGATTGTAGCCCACCAGGATCCTCTGTACAGCGGATCTTCCAGGCAAGAGTTCTGGAGTGGACTGCCATTTCCTTCTCCAGGGGAACTTTCCAACCCAGGGATCAAACCTGCATCTCCTGCACTGGCAGGCGGATTCCTTACCACTGAGCCACCTGGGGTAAACCAGTTTACAATATCTCCAATTACCTATATGAATCTATATTTCCCCACTCCATTAACAACAAATGGAATCTATCAGTGCTTCAGTCCCAACTCATTAGCAAGACTATCTCACTCCTGTATTAATTTGCATTACTTCGATTCTTAGTGACGTTATACATTTAACATACATTTATATTCTGCTTACACCGATTTACTCCCCTTTTATGAATTCTTCCCAGGCCACTCTCATTCCACCCTATTTGGAAGTGCCTGGTAACACAACTCTAGCTTGTTATTTTGCAAAGTCTTGCGAACAACAGATATTTAACAAGAATTTCTGAATAAGTTGATAAATTATTCTTTTCTTATTGTTAGATTACCACCCACTTTTCCCTTCTCTCTTTAACAAGATCACAAGATTCTTAAGAACAAAGACCTATTCACATACATTATCATATCCTATTATAATAAAAATCACTTTAACATCAGTAAATAGCTGCGTGTTAATTCATATGAATTTACATAATTAAGACCAAAGCTAGGGTTTTGTATTTACCTGCAAATAAAATTAAAGGCAAATCTTACAGAGAAACTATCTGCAATCCATCATCATATGCTTAACCAATGGGTGACAGTCAAAGACATATCTTCACATGGCCTAAAGACTGCTTTATTTCTGATAAATAGTATAGAATATCTATGATATAGAGTCTATATATTATGTTGTATATATATAAAGTATAATGTATAAAGCATATAGTATATAAGGTATATAAGTATATATACAAAATATATAATCTATTTAATATATTATCATATATACAAATATTTATTATTATAGAAAAGTCGAGTAAAAACAATAGCTAAGAAGATAAAGGCTATTTCCCTTTGACAAATGAAGCCCCACATTTCAAAAATCAACACTTATCACAAGGCACTGTTGTTGCCTCCCCTGGTACACCAGGAGCAATACAGTTTTTATGCTAATTATTTCCCTTCATGCTGGCTACTAGATAGATATCTTGCAGCTAACCATGGTTACATTATTATAGAATGGGATTGTATGAAGACACAAAATCCTCTTATGCAGTCCAATTTAGAATCCATTTCAAAAACTCTCTAGTGCTACACCTAGAAATTGAAATGTGCCAGGAATCTTAGATTTTTCCATTTATTTCTGTTACACTAAAATTTGGTTATGACTTTTGTAAAGACAACAATTCTCTCTTTAGAGACAATCTGATATTATGTTCTATTATACCTGCAAAAAATAATTCATTTCCAAGTCCAGGTTCCCAGGTTTGCATTTAGACTTACTAATATTATTAGAGAAATACATTCATAGTTTATATTGACAATGACACTAAAATTCAAAGGAAGGAAATCGTATTTGACTTATCTTTGTGACCAGGAAAGATGGGCTGTTCTTACATTAACTGCTGAACACATTTACAAAAGCCACAAAATTTATTCATACTTTATCCTAGCAGGTCTCATATTTTATCAAAAGGGCACATAATTATTTCAGTGGGGCTTTTAAATTTTTATTCAAGTCAACGAATCATTTAATATCTACAATCTACTTCTTTACTAATTCACCTGATGAAAATAACCTATAAACATATAATTAGCATTTAAATCACTAAAATAAAATAGGACAAATGGACTACCAGCATTTCTGGGTAAATTCCATGGTAAAAACTAAGGTATTATAGTAGTTTGGGGTCCCACTGCACAAATCAAACCACCAATTTAACATTTCGAAAGCTAAATATTTTTAAAGTGTTCATAGAAATTGGGTAATTGACCTGACAGTTGAGTTCACACAAACTGGGTAACTGACCTAGGGAAAACAAAGACCATTGCTACTATGTCAAATTAAGTAAACATGAGAAGAAAAATTCAGAAATACAGAATGGTAAAAACAAAACAAAAATACAGGGACTCCATGTAAACTTTACTATCCAAAAATACCTGACTTTTCTTTCTTTTATCCTATTCTTAAACAGTAAGCATCACAGTGTTTGTACCATATTTTTAAGTTTTGGCTGCACCACCCACCCCCCATCTGTGGGATCTTAGTTCCCAGACCTGGGATTGAACCTACAACTCCTGCATTAGAAGGGGGAGTCAACCACAGGAACACTAGGGCAGTTGCCAGTTTGTGCCATATTAATGATAACTTTGAGAAAATCATCTGAAATATGTATATATAAACTTAATTTTTACTTTCAAAACACTAGTTAATAGGTCCTCCAGAAAAAAAAAAAAAGTCTTCTCATCAAAGACATATAGAAATTTATGCTTCATTATGAAAGTTTTAAGGGCTTCCCTGGTGGTTCAGTGATAAAGAATCCATGTGCAATGCAAGAGACACAGGTAGACGCGGGTTCAAATCCTGGGTCAGGAAGAGTCCCTGCAGGAGGAAATGGCAACCCACTCCAGTATTCTTTGCCTGGAAAATCCCATGGACAGAGGAGCCTGGCAGGTTACAGTCCTGCCAAGACTGTAGGGGTCACAGAGCCGGACACCAGTGAGCACAGAACACGTGGAAGTATTCCAGGTATTCCTCAAATACATTATTTCATTTACCTCCATATCAAGTGTCACAATGCCTGACATTTTACTTAGCTTAGCACCTGAAAGTTTTTTTTGTTTCTTTTTCCAAAGCTTAAACCTAGGTGTGGTCAGGTTTTAAACCCAAGGATAGAGTGGGTAGATATTAAATTTCCCCATTTTACAGAATTCAACACTGAGCCTTAGAGAAATAAGAGAGCTTTTCCAAAGTGACACATTAGTCCTAAGAGACAGAAGTAGAATTCAAGTCTTCTGATTCCAAGTCCTGTACTTCTACTTATTGATGCTGACTCCTGCTGGCACTCAAATTAGTTTCTCTAGCGAGATTTTTGGACAGTAGATTTTTCTCTCTAAGGACATTTCAAAACCATTTAGCATTGTATTCACACTCAAATAAAAACAGTTACATTTACTAAAGACTTAGATGGAGTTAAGGCTTTCCTAAAATGGATCACTATTTTTTATGTATAGTTGATTTACAATGTATTCAATTCTCCTATACAGTAAACAGGACTCAGTTATATTGGACATGAACCAACAGACTGGTTCCAAATAGGAAAAGGAGTACGTCAAGGCTGTAGATTGCCACCCTGCTTATTTAACTTTTATGCAGAGTACATCATGAGAAACGCTGGGCTGGAAGAAGCACAAGCTGGAATCAAGATTGCCGGGAGAAATATCAATAACCTCAGATATGCAGATGACACCACCCTTATGGCAGAAGGTGAAGAAGAACTAAAAAGCCTCTTGATGAAAGTGAAAGAGGAGAGTGAAAAAGTTGGCTTAAAGCTCAACATTCAGAAAACTAAGATCATGGCATCCGGTCCCATCACTTCATGGGAAATAGATGGGGAAACAGTGGAAACAGTGCCTGACTTTATTTTTCTGGGCTCACTGCAGATGGTGATTGCAGCCGTGAAACTAAAAGATGCTTACTCCATGGAAGGAAATTTGTGGCCAACCTACAGAGCATATGAAAAAGCAGAGACACTACTTTGCCGACAAAGATCCGTCTAGTCAAGGCTATCCAGTAGTCAGGTATGGATGTGAGAGTTGGACTATAAAGAAAGCCCAGCACCAAAGAATTGACGCTTTTGAACTGTGGTGTTGGAGAAGACTCTTGAGAGTCCCTTGGACTGTAAGGAGGTCCAACCAGTCCATCCTAAGGGAGATCAGTCCTGGGTGTTCATTGGAAGGACTGATGCTGAAGCTGAAGCTCCAGTACTTTGGCCACCTGATTCGAAGAGCTGACTCATTGGAAAAGACCCTGATGCTGGGAAAGACTGAAGGCAAGAGGAGAAGGTGACAACAGAGGATGAGATGGTTGGATGACATCACCGACTCAATGGACATGGGTTTGGGTGGACTCCGGCAGTTGGTGATGGACAGGGAGGCCTGACATGCTGTGGTTCATGGGATCGCAGAGTCGGACACGACTGAGCGACTGAACTGAAAAATATATATACATAGAAATGTATATTCATAATATTAATAAATATATTTAAACATACTCAAATATATTGGTGAATATTAAAATAATATATACTATTTTTTATATTCTTTACCATTATGATTTATGACAGGATCCTGAATATAGTCCCCTGTGCTATAGGACCTCACTGTTTGGATTACTAATTTCTGAGCAGGTTTAGAAGTGTGGCTCAACTATTTGCTAACTGAGAATATTTCAGACTTGATTACACTGGGCCCGACGCACATGGAAATAAGGCACTCAGAGCAAAAATGCACCATATTTCAAGACAGGACATCCATCCCAGGTAACTACTCTCCAAGCCTGTACAGTTCCCAGAAACAGAAGTCAGTGGAGTTTCAACCAGACCCAAGAGGCAAACAGACATAAGAGATAATAATCAACTGATGATCTGTACTCCCAAATGAATCAACCCCACAGCTCATGGTTTTCTTCCACGAAAAAATTTAAATAATGGAACAATCAGTATTTTAAAACTACCTCCCATTTACATATAAAGTATGAATCAATAACTGTAAAATAACTATAAATAGGTATGGATTTTTTTCAGAAGTAAATATTTTAACCAAAGGAGAGAGAAAATGAAATAATAAAAGCAAGTAGGGAAGGAGGGAGAGGGAGGGAAAAAGGAAGGCAGAGGGAGAGAGGGAGGGAGGGAATATTAGCAAAAAAATGCTTTTTCCTTTAAACAAAAATGGTTTCTAAAAGAAGAAATCAGAGGTACATGCAGATCAGTAAACCTTTTGTCTAGTATGTAACCTGTCCCTCCTATTCTTTCATTTCCTTATCACACATATTTTAAGCTCCATTGATTTTCTTTCAGGAAATATGATCTTTCATCATTAAATAGTTCTTAAAGTTCTTAACAAAACAGCCCCCAAGCCATAAAAGAAACGGGCTTGGTGATGTTATTCTCTCATCAAAATTATAAATGGAGTACCGAAAGTTGAGAGCTGTGACAAATGGGGGAATATTCATGAAAATTAAGAAAATTCCAAAAACATTTTTTTTCAATCCAGGCTTCTGCCTTATAAAAATGCAACTAAACTGGAGAATTAGAAAACTGACAAACCTTTTGCATACAGTGACCTCCTATCCTTGTACTACAGGAAAACATTTCCACCTAGAGTCCTTTCAGAGAATATCTAGAGACCAAATGAAATCAACCATAATGACAACCAGAGCCAGATAATAATCAGTTTTTAATTGAAGCATCAAGCCAATTAATTTGTGACAACAGCCTATCACTTCTTATTCTTGACATGAAGTTTCAGAGGACTCAAACAATTCTCAGGTCCACAGCATTCCAGGAACACATCAATGTTCTAACTCTTTTAAAATCACATTTATGAGACAGAGAAAAATCTTTAGAGGTGGAGTTCTATAACTGAATTTGAGGTTACAAACCAGCCTCACTACTTTGATTCAATTCATTGTCAAGAAATACAGGATCTCTTGCACATCATATACACAGATTCCTAATGCTAGCAGGTATTCCTCTGGTTTCAGTTTCTTTCATAAAGAAAATTGAGCCCTTATTATGTATTTGTCTTCATTAATTCAATTCAACAAATACATAATCTGTGTCTAAACATGCAGATAACTACACTTAGATGAGTACTATTCTGTCACATAATAGAATTTCTAAAAGAGTATCATCTTAAGAACATAAACCATCTTTTTTTCAAGATTTCAGCAAGACATTTATTCTTGCCTTTGACACAGAGCTCCATCCATGTAATAATACATGAATGACAAACTTTATATAAATCTTCCCTGAGATCATGCTATGTGTTATTCTGGAATGAAAAACATGAATACATTGGTCTGTTCCACTTCAATTACACTTATTATATAATATTAACTTACATAGTTACCTTGATAAAAAATAATAGATGCCTTACACATAAGTGGTAACCGAACTATTTCAGTTATCATCAATAGGCAACCCATCCCATTCAAATTCTTCAAATACCTGACAGTATCTCATGAAACACTTCCAGCAGAAAAGGCTTCATTTTTCCTGCTAGCAGGCTCACTATATAGGAAGTAATCCATACTACTGGGTGATGGGATGATAGTACACTGAAGAATATTCTCCTCCTTTTAACCACTCCTTCTCATTTTTGAAAAAAAATGTTCACTCTTTCAGTATGTGGCCCAGTATTTATAAACGCTGGACCTCTGCTTTTATTTAGGATGCCCAAAATATTCCATACCCTCCCATCATTTTTTTTTTTTTTTTTTTTTTTGGTCTTCCTTCAGGATTATTCTGCAAGAGGGTTAATATCATAAGTCGGGTTTGTTAAGAGCCACCTTTAAAGGACTCTGAAATTGCACTGCTGAGTGTAAAATGACCACATATGGTATGCACGAACACAAAACAGCATACTGAAAAATACTTACGTTGCCAGCTGCCTGACAGACATGGTGTAATCACGCCAAACACACACAAGCACACTACCCACTTTTTTTTTTTTTTTAGCTTAAACACAATCATCACACATATTCAGCACCCACCGTGCCTGCCGAAGGCAGTAGCTAGTAGAAGCGATTTCTGTTAGTGGCTTAAGCAAGGATTTTGTCAAAGACAGTGTGAAATGTGAAATGAATCAGACTTCATCAAATCATCTGAACTTCAAGGCCATTTCCCAGCACCGCCCCCACCCCCACCCCACCTCGGGGTAACTTCCCCCTTCTTCCGCTCCTGAGGTTCTCGCCCTGACTTCCTCCTCACCCTTATCTCTCCCTCTCCAAGTCTATCTATCAGCAGCTTTGCTCCGTTCTCTGAGCCAGTCTCTTAGGAAAAGAAAAGCAGTTAAATGCTAGCTGCTGAGACTTCACCATCAGGTGCAAAGGCAAGGGGAGGAAGAGAAGAGGGTGTGGTACTCCTTTTTCCACCACACCCCAGCCCTCGAGGCGCGCACTCCCGTCCGCTGCGGCTCAGGGGAGCCCCGCGGGTCCCCTCGCTCACCTCGGAGCAGCCTGGTCCACAGACCAGCCACCTGGCCGTCTCTGCAGGAAACTTCCCTTAAAGCAGTCGAACATTTAGGGGAGGCTGGGAAAATTAAGAATTAGTTCGAAAATACCTCCCACGGGGCTCCACGGAGGAAGACTCAAAGGCACCTTTAGATACAGACCGCACAGACCCGCATCCTCCACTCGCTCCCATCTTGGGTATCCGGCTGAGAATTGAAAGGGAACCCAGGAGGCGCGAAAGGAGAGCGGAGAACGAGGACTTACCTCCCGGGACTGCCCTGAGGGCGCGGAGCCAGGATCGCCTCCCTCCCCGAAGTGGCTCCGGCTCGGGCACAGCCTCCGGGAGCACAGCCCAGATCCGGACCCGCGTCCCCGCAGCTCTGCGCGCAGCCGGGAGGCGCGCCGGGACTCCGGCTCCCGTCCCGCCGCCCCGGCCCGGCTCGCCTCGCCTCCCCCTGCAGCGCCCGCTCCGCCACCCCGCGGGCACGCTCGCTCCCCGCGCTCGCCCCTCCGCCTCCCGGCGCCCCCACACCCACCCGCGCCGCGGCGCCCGCTGGGAGCCTCTAGCGGAGGCGAAGGGAACCGCAGCAGCCCCGCAGCGCCCGGGCTCCGACGCCGGCTACCGGGAAGCCAGCCAGGCGGCAGCCGGGGCTGCGCGCGCCCCCCGCCTCAATCCGCTCGCCGGATGCGGCCGCCGCACGCACCTGCCCACCTGCGCCGGGCTCACCTGCCGCCGAACGTCCTAGCGGCGTTCTCCAGTGCCCACGGCGCGCTCGGCAGCGAGCGGCTGGGTCAGCGGTACCAATGGGCCGGGGGTGGGGAGAGGAGGAACTCTCCGGAAACACACAGACATCCACGCTGTAAATCAGCCTGGACAGACAACCTTGCGCTACACCTATTTCCAGTGGATTCCACAGAGTGTAAGGGCAGGGACAGGCTGCCTCCGCCTGGCTGCCTCCCACCTGGGCGCCCGCGGCACCGGCGGCAACTCCCTGACTTGCCCGCCCCGAGCCATTCATTCGGCTTGTGCAACCGCGTGGCGACGCTGGCAGAGACGAGCGCAACTTGGCTTGACCCTCCCCATCCCAGTCCCACCGTGCATTTTAAGTTTTTCTTCTTCCTAGCAATTCAGGCAGCAGGTTTTGCAGCCTCTTACCTTGAGACGCGGTTAATTCTCTTTCAGAGCATTAAAATCCAAAGCCAAGGATACGACGCACACAAGTCCAGAGGGTTTTCCTTGGCTCCTCCGCCTCGGCTGAGCCGGTTTCCCCTTCTAGAGCGATCAGGAGTGGGGGTGGCGGGAGGCACCGCCGAATCTTCCCGCTTGTGGAGACGGGGAGCGGGACAACCTTCCCAGCCTCAGGAAGCCTCCCAGCCTCTCTTCGGTCAACTTGGCTTTCTATTTAATGTTCTTCTTTAACCCGACAGGCCCATCAGTCAGTTCCCCGCATCAAGGCAGGAATGAAACAGATATTCACAGGTGTGGCCCCTCCTCTCTCTCTCAGGATGATACCACCCCCTCAGTCGCCACCTTTCTCCCCTTAAATTAGAAAAGCCAATCTCTACTCGGATTAGGTGGGGACTCGGTGGAGGGTGCTGTAAGAAGAACCACTCCAAGGCACAGCTTCAGGAACCCATCTCTCCAGGCAGCCCTCCGCGAAGGTGTCAGCTCTGAAGAAACTTTGAGGGGAGGCGGCGGCGGCCGTGCTGGGCTGGGCGGGCGGCAGGCAGCGAGTACCCGGTGAGGAGGCGGCGAGCAGGAGGGACACCAGGCAGGCGGCGGGCGGCTGGGTCCCGGCGCCCGGGCTTGGCGCGCAGGATGCGCGCACACACACGCGCACACACTCACACGGGCACACACGCACAGACACTCGCGCGCGCGCGCGCAGCCACAGGCGCACGCCCGGCCCCGTGCCCGCGGCCCCAGGCCACCCGGGAGCAAGAAATCGAGAGATGCAAGACGGGGCAGGTGTTCCAAGGATCCAAATGATGTGAAGATTGAATCACTGTCCACTGTTTAAGAGATTACTGCAGGCAGGCAGTTCCTCCCTGAAAGCCCTCAAATCCTTTCGGCCACCTCCCAGGCTCTTGCCCTCTCTGGCTTCTTGGCTGCCTGGTTCCTTTTATGAGGCGAGTTACTGTCTCAGCACCCTGTTCGAGGTGGCCGGACTAAAGATTGACCACGTCCGCATCTCCACCCTCCAGGGCCACCTAAGACCCTTCAAATGTGGGGCAAAGTGGCTGCTGCTGCTTGCAAGGGAGCCGAAAGGCTCCCCGAGGTCCTTCGAATAGAGGAGCCGAGACATCGTTTCCTGGACACAATCCTTTCGAACCTCCCTCCCCCTTACCTGCCCACTCCCTCACCTAGCCTTTCCCCTATGAGCTCCTGAAGCTCGCATAGATCTTTTTGGAAGGAGCTTCGTAGGGACTCGTGATGCCTAGCTTTTGAAACTGGGCTAATTTAGGCTCTACGCTTATATTGTAAACTGGACGGTAGCAGGTGAAAGGCTCCACTGGAGAAAGGGGTGGGATTAGGAGTCTGGAGACCCAGCCCCTTTAGCAGCCATTTCCAAGGTTTTTTTAACTGGAGTTGCTCTCCAGGTCTCCGGCTAGCCCCTGTCCCACCATCTTTTTCTTCCCAAAACAGCCTGGAGGGATCCCCGGGTGCGCGCAACCCGGGAACCCCACGCTGGAGAGACATCGTGTCAGAAGCGCCCCTGGCCCTTTCACAGTTCCACGGGAAGGAGCCTCCCCGCGCGAGTTTGTCTTACCCGGACTGGGCTGATGGAATTGCTCACCGAAAGTAAACTTTTCTTTTCTTTCCTTTTCTTACCCAGGCTCGCCTTCGTGCACTCTGAGGTCGCCACACCTGCAGAACATCACTCTGCCTTCCCAAGCACTGACCAGGCTGAACACCGCTGCAGGTGTTTTCACTCCTGGGATTCGCGAATCTCTACACCTTAGAACCTGCTGGTGGAAAACGCGAAGTGGCGCCGGGTGGGGAAAGCGTGAGGTTCCTTGGCTCCCGTGTTGGAAGCGACTCTCCGCCAAGGTCTCCATCCAAGTAGCTCTTGGAACCAGGGGCTCTTGACTGTCTCTGGGCGTCCGCTTCAAGTTTAAAGGCGATGGAATTTGCCTGGAAGACTGTACTTAAACGCTGAACTTGGATTTGCCAAGGCTCGAAAGTGGAACAAAAGGATGATTCGGTGCAAAAGATGAAACTTGTGTAGATAACAGCTCTGGCAGTGCTACTCACGGCTCAGAAATCGATCCAGAGCTTTAGAAAATGAGCATCGCCGCGCTCGGTATTTGCGGACCAATAGCTATTGGGCGCCCATCTGTATTTCTGGGATGAACCGGCTTTGAATTCGGTTTGAGTCCACGCTGTAGTAAGCCAAGAGGGACGGTCGGTTTTAGGGGGTGATGGATGGATGAAGGCTGCCCCTTGGAGCCAGAGGACCGCAACACCCTCCAGCTAAATAGCACTTGTGCGCAGAGCTACTCAGAGTCCCGCGCATGGGGAGTCGGTGTGCACGGGTCTGACGCCCTGGCTTACCTTCTGATGCAGTTAAAGCAGAGTTTGAAGCTAAGCGGAGCCTGCATGGAGGAGACCTGAATAATGAATTCGGTGGTGAGATGCTAAAGGATAAAGAGGCATTTCATTTCTGTGTGTTTCTAGTTTGCAGTTAAACCCACTTCGTTGGTTTAATATGTCTTGGACACTGACTTTGTACAGTTTCAAGTGGAGAATGTCCCCATTCTTTTGGTATAAGTCTATACATTCTCTGCTTGCCACAAAGTTAAATGCTTCTTCGAGTTTTGACTCTTATTCCTAATTAATGAAGTGGCAATAAGAATTATAATGAAATATTTCCAACAAACGGTCCCATCTAACATAATTTCTGATGGCATAAGCCCCTAGATTAATAACAAAATATTGTGGCAGACTATTAGGCAAGGACTATGGAACTGTAATCAAGCGACTTGCTGGGGGAAAGAAAATTCAGAAATCAAAGCTGACTCCTGTCCAAAAAGATTTGAGCTTGAAATTCCTTTTCTGGTTACTGTGGACCCACAAGCAGCTCTCTGTTACTAATGGCTCTCTTTAAAATAAACATAGGTCATTTATTTATACATTAAAACCTGGAAGGTGTCTTACAGGTCTGGGGAAATGTGGAAAGTCTTGTGCCAGCCACAGAGGATTCTTTTTCATTTACCTTGAGTTTTTTACTTACAAGGTGTGTAAGTAACAGTGGTGATCAGTGGTATAATATTCTTGACATTGTATCCCTTCAACAAAGTTTAAGAAAAAAAAAAAAACAGCCTATGGATTTATGGATCCTCTTCAAGAAGCATTCACTTCTCACTACTCTTGGGGGAAAAATGCAGTTTCCTCAGTGATTTTTTATTGTTGCAAAACCAAACTTAGATTTGTTATTTATTGTATGGTGTTTTCCCTCCCACTTCGCACTTTGCTTCTTTAGGGAAAACAAGAGGAGTAAATCTCAAGGTCTGAGGAAGAGGGGGGATTCATTCCATTCCTATATCCTCCTATCTGTCTACATTATCTAGAAGGAATTATTGAGACTCAAAGGTACTGTCAGATCCAAAAGACTTCTGAATTTACCCCTTTCTGTGTTAAAATTGCAACTGCATTGTTTTAATGTTATTTATTTCCCTAAATTCTTTGACAGTTGAAAATTGAAGTTGATAAGTATCATATCTCTTCCAGCGGAGACTTTCTTGAATCTTTTATCTTTTCAAGATGATTGCTGTATAAAATGTATTTTCTAGAACACTTTTCTTTTCTTCCCTGGAGATAGCATTTTGTCTAGTGGTCTATTGTGTTGTAGATGAAAGTTATTCTTTGCTTACTGGTGTGCCTCTCCCATTGCACTATGAGCTCTGGGAGCATGGATGGTGTCATCTACATTGCTGTTCATTGACATTTGGTACAGAATCTCTTCCAGAATAGATGTGTATAGTACTGATGGTGGTGATAAGGAAAGTTACCATTCACTGAGTAACTACTGCATGCTGTGATCAATCCACTCTTTTTTCAATAGCTTATCTCCCTAACCTGCTGGTGTAAATTCTACATACTGAAAGTATAGGGAAATTGATGCTTATGCAGATTTAACCAAGATCACAAAGCTGTTTTGTCACAGATGAGTTGGGATTAGAATCTACATCTGTCCAACTCTGAAGCCTGCACTATTAACTACTCCTCCTTATTCAAATAGGCACCTCATTTTCAATAATGTAAGGTTAAGGGAATTTATATATATTTAATGCCAAATAAGAGTGTGTCAAATTTAGAGTAAATTCTTTAGCATGTATGTAATCTAATCAACATTGACTGAATGAAAATGCCAAATACTGAGTTGTAAGTTTCCTTGAAGGGAGAGGGATCAGTCTACTATAAATTTATGGTTATATAAAAGTTTTCATTTTTTTTCATGTTGACATCCTTATGATAAAAAAAAAACTAAGTGAAAGCTATTATAAAGCTTCATTTATGTAAGATGAGTAAGTTCACTTAAAAAATATGTTCAGAGGATAGATCTCATGTTCATTTTTATTACCCCAATTCAAAAACTTAAAAAGAGCCTAGGAACACAGAGAATGTTGAATACAGAGTGGCCTTGGAACATGCTACAGAGATGTAGCTGTCATGTCCAGAGTCTCACATTACAGAGCATTTTTGAAAATATCCATGCCACAGGAGACTAGATGCTATGGGAGAGAATGAGGAAGTTCTCTTTATGCTGATAATCAAAGATCTCCACTGTTTTTAGGTGAAAATAGCAAAGTGCAATGAGAAAACCCCAGATATTAATAAAAGTAGTTAGGAATGAGCAGATGGTGTCAAGGAATGAATTGAGACTTCACATATTCTTTTGACTGTTGGAACCATGTGGAATTTTTACCTATCAAAAGAGAAAAAAGTAGTGCTCTTGAGGGATTGCATGAAAAGAAAATAACAGATGCTTTCCCTTCATTATTTAAAAAAAAAAGATAGTTTAAAAAAAGATGAGAAAAAAGTGTTCAAAAACCTGGCCTGTGGTATATTTATTCATTCATTCTCAGGGAGAGACCTTGGGGGAAAGAAACAGAGGGAGGTGTCTTAGTCAGCCCAGGTTGCTATAATAAAATACCACAGACTGAGTGGCTTAAACAGCAGAAATTTATTTCTCATGGTTCTGAAGTCTGGGAAGTGTGTGATCAATGTGCCCGCGGATTCAGTTCCTGTTGAAAGCTCTCTATCTCTTATACAGCCGGCTTCTCTCTGTGTTCTCCTGTGGTTATGCCTCTGTGAGCAGTGAAGAAAGGTGTGCGTGGGCTGGGCAGGGGATGGGGGGCTGTGAGATATTCTCCTTCTTAAAGGTCAATAATCCCATCAAGAGATTCCCACCTTTACAACTAATCTAACCCTAATTACCTCTTGAGTGCCCCATTTCCAAATACCATCACATTGAGAGTTGGGGATTCAACAATAAGAATTTTGGGGGTGAAAGTGAAAGTCGCTCAGTCATGTCCTGTCTGACTCTTTGTGACCCCATAGACTATACAGTTCATGGAATTCTCCAGGACAGAATATTGGAGTGGGTAGCCTTTCCCTTCTCCAGTGGATCTTGCAAACCCAGGAATTGAACCAGGGTCTCCTGGATTGCTGGCGGATTCTTTACCACCTGAGCCACAAGGGAAGCCCAAGTGTACTGGAGTGGGTAGCCTACCCCTTCTCCAGTGGATCTTCCTGACCAAGGAATTGAACCAGGGTCTCCTGGATTGAAAGTGGATGCTTTACCAACTGAGCTATTTAAACAACAATGGAAGGACCCAAGTTTAATCTTGGCGATTGGACATCCTCTGGGGAAACAGACTATTTGCTAGGAAGAAGAGGTCTTTTACTGTAGTGTCTTTAGGGAGATGCCTCTGACTAAGCATTACCTGTATGAATAGAACTGAGGTCTATGAGATATGGCTCCCTGGAAAATGTCATTTAGGCTAGATAACTCAGGTATAAAGTGAAGATGGTTTGTAACGTAAAAACTGCCCACTGTATCAGACGCCATACAGCCTTCCTTTCTTTATTCTGGGCTAGAGTATCATGTCTGTTACAGGGAGAAAAGACCTGGAGAGCCGTTCTTGATCAACTTTTTGTTTCTGTCCTTGAAATTATTTGCTTTAGGTTGAAGCTGCTTATAATCTCAGATTCATATCAGTAAGATTTAAAAAATCCAGTCCTGTGAATAACTCAAAAGTTCCCAGTTTAATGCAAATTGTAACCCAAATTGACTGAACATCTTTTATGTATTAGGCACTGTTCTAAGAGAACTAAATTTGTTGATTCACTACAGCAAACCTATTAAATATTATCTTCATTTAATAGACAAGAAAACAATCACAGGTTGAGTAAACTTGCCATGATCCCACAGCTGATCAACTGGTACACCCAGGGCGTGAAACTTGACTATCTAAGTTCAGAGCTCTGCTTCTTAACCTGTACTAGAAGGTTCTATATTAGCTATAAGGTCTATCAGAGCCAGACTTGACTGTACTGTTATTCACACACTCCCTCAGTCAGTTCAGTTCAGTTGCTCAGTCCTGTCTGACTCTTTGTGACCCCATGAATTGCAGTATGCCAGGCCTCCCCGTCCATCACCAACTCCCAGAGTCCACTCAAACTCATGCCCATTGAGTCGGTGATGCCATCCAGCCATCTCATCCTCTGTCGTCCTCTTCTCCTCCTGCCCCCAATCCTTCCCAGCATCAGGGTCTTTTCCAATGAGTCAACTCTTCACATGAGGTGGCCAAAGTATTGGAGCTTCAGCTTCAGCATCAGTCCTTCCAATGAACACCCAGGACTGATCTCCTTTAGGATGGACTGGTTGGATCTCCTTGCAGTCCAAGGGACTCTCAAGAGTCTTCTCCAACACCACAGTTCAAAAGCATCAATTTCTCGGTGCTCAACTTTCTTCACAGTCCAACTCTCACATCCATACATGATCACTGGAGAAACCATAGCCTTGACTAAATGGACCTTTGTTGGCAAAGTAGTGTCTCTGCTTTTTAATATGCTATCTAGGTTGGTCATAACTCCTTCCAAGGAGTAAGCGTCTTTTAATTTCAAGGCTGCAATCACCATCTGCAATGATTTTGGAGCCCCCCAAAATAAAGTCTGACACTGCTTCCACTGTTTCCCCATCTATTTCCCATGAAGTGATGGGACCAGAGGCCATGATCTCACAGACTCCCTAGACTATATATAAATAATACATGACTCCTCCTGGATGGGAGGGGTTTGGGGGAGAATGGATACATAATGGCTGAGTCTCTTTGCTGTTCACTTGAAACTGTCACAACAGTTTGTTAACCTGTTAATCAGCTATACCCCCAATGCAAAATTGTAAGTTTTTTTCAAAAAATAGTATATGATTCCCAACTGGGAAAAAATAAAACGGGACAGAGGAGGCAGGGAATAAATAGCAGTAACATGAATCAAGCATTCCCTGTGTGCCAGGCATTGTGCCAATTACATAAATAATAATGTACATTATTTAATTTTCAGAACAATCCCATGATTTAGACAACATTGTCATCATTCTTCTAATGATCAGTATTAGGTTAATTAGGTTAATTCTAATGATCAGAATCTCATAGCCGTTAGGTACAAAACCAGGATTTAAACCTAGACGCCATTGCTTTTAACCATCTTAACTGCCTTAAACTGTTATTTTAAACTACAGTGTTGTATTTGGGGTGGGGTGAGGCACTTGCTTAAAATTCAGTAACCATTCTAGTTTTTCCAATTCAAAACACATGCTACAGCAAAATAAACAGACTAAACATAGAGTTGGAATAAATACCTCTGTAAAGAGCAGTTGGAGTGCTTTGCTGAAGAAACCGCCCAATAGTTAGTGATTCAACACTTGCCATCCTCCTAAGATAAGTGGCTACCCTTGTGATCATTTTTGACATTTATTTGAGGAGAGAAGAAACCAGATAAGATAATGTGGTCAGAAAAACATGTTCATTCTCTTTAGAACAATTTCGGCCCACCTAATTTCTTATACAAAACTAGTGCCTATTTTCTGAAACTGTCTCTCCATTTGTCAGTGGATTCATCAGGCCATCATAAAGTTTCTGAACAGCATTCTCTGCTGCATGTTAGAAAAAGGAAACAGCCAATCAAAAGCGTTTACATCTTCCCTGATTCAAATTTCTCCTTTCCTTAAATCCTGAACATAAAACAGTGCTGAGAATGGGAGTTAAAACCTGAGCCACAGCTGTCATCTAGGGACCCACATTGATGGGGTTGTAGCAGGCTAAGGAAAATCACACTGATGATAATGGTCATCTTATAAACAATGCATCCCTAGATTCATGCATCTCTGTATAATTGTTCCTCTACAGACTCCAGAGTTAGATTCTTTTGAAGTCTGGCTCTGAGACTTCTTAGTTGTATGAACTCTCACAAGGATAATAAAAGGATCCTTTGGGAGGGCCTTGTAAATCATTTTGGGGGGCATTGGAAGAGGAGGGAAAGATGAGGAAGGGGCTTTGTAAGAATGCTGCCCAAAGGAATACATTCCAACCAGAATCACGAAAGTTGAACTGGCGGTAACATAAATACAATCAGGGAGGCAGAAAGCTACCCAGTTTTCAAACATCAGTTGTGAGAAGGAAGTGAGGTTAGAGAGACTAAAAGAGACAGAAGACAGAAACACTGTTTCTTCTGGGGTAGTGGCAGACAGATGTTGAAACTAAAGTTTAAGAAATGACTATCCCCAGTAACTCAGAATGTGCTGTATTTGAAGATGAGTCATTAAGTTAAAACTATTAGGATGGATCCCACTCCAATCTGACTGGTGTCCTTATAGGAAGAGGAGATAATGTCACACAGAGAAACACGGGGAGCTCAGAAGTCCAGAGGAATGATCACAAGGTTGCAGCCATCAGCAGGACAGGGAAAAGGTCCCGAAGAAACCTTGATCTTCAACTTTTAGCCTCAAGAATTAGAAGGAAATATATTTCTGTTGCTTAAGTCCCCATTCTGTGGTATTTTGTTGGGGAAGATCAGCTAACAGATGGAACCGGAGAAGTCAGCTTGCAAGTCATCTATTGAGAGGACAGGTCAGCTATACCCAGGTTGTAACAACAATATATTACAAAAATCTTAGATACATTATTTTAAAAAACTTGGGGGTAACATTTATAAAGCCACTCATTATCACAAAACCACTTTAGAGGAAGAAGAATAAAGGAGGACAGTAGGGCTAGTTAGCATTTGGAACGTAGCCTGGATGAAAGTGTTTATGAAAAATGTATAGATCCAGAGAGATAATGAAGGTGGAAGTAACAGTGTTTAGGGGTTGATCTGACAGGTGGCAGAGAGGAAGGAGAAGGTCAGAGCTGAATATTACCATTTTCCAGGAGCGTAAACAAAGGAAAATTTTTTAAATTGTTTGCCTATTTTTGCTAGTGGGTAGTCGCAGATGTTGATTTAAGCATAGTTGTAGCAACAGCTATAGATGAACACACAAAATAGTCAAAAGTAAACATTAAACAGCAAAGTAAGGAAACAATGTAAGATGTGCTTTAAGACAGTATGCAATGAAGTACAAATGTTTGCTGTAAAAAAAAAAAGAAAAAATGTGCTATGCAGGGAACTCTGCTTAGCGCTATGTGGCAGCCTGGATGGGAAGGGGGTTTGGGGGGAAATGAATAAGCGTATATTTATGGCTGAGTCCCTATGCGCTCCACCTCAAAACTATCACAACATTGTCAATCGACTATACTTCAATATAAAACACAAAGTTTAAAGTTAAAAAACTGAGGGAAAAAAAAAGTTAAAAAGCTATTGATGTTGTGAACATATAGAAGTGAGAATTCCTTACCTGGAGGATCAAAAAAAGATTCCTAAAGATTGGAGTTGATTTCCCCAGGATGTAGGGCTCAACCATGTGAAGTTGGAGAAAAAGAGAATGAGTAAAGATAAAATGAACAAAGATATGGGGAACTTATAAAAGGGTATTCATACACAAGAAGCAAAACAGAGGTTGGACAATATAGTTAGGGGAAGAATATAGTTGGAAATGGTTTTGAAAGTGAATTTGAATAGAATTTTACAGAATTTTGAGGTCTGGGATGGATATGGAGATAATACATATCCTGATTATACTGGGGCTTCATAGGTTATTGTCTGTGGGTTATGTATCAGTGAGGGTGAGGTTGTGAATGATGTTGTGACTTACACAATAAAGTACTTGATTTCTCTTGTGGGAAAGAAATCTGGTCATGAGCAGTCCAGGGCTCATGTGGCATTGTATCAGAGTCACAAGCCTTATGTTGCTGATCTGCTCTATATGGTTTCTTTTCCAAGGTCATTTTGTGGTTCAGGAAGTCAGCTGAAATCCCAGCCATCAAATAGATGGGATGGAGGAAGATAAAAAGTCAATTTCAAGTATCTTACACAGTACTTTGGCTAGTATACCTTCACCCAGACTTTCAGTTGTTTGGTCATCAGAACTACAAAGCAGATAAAGAGGAAATGTTCTCTCAGCCATGTGGCAAGCTGCCCAGTGGATATTCGGAGGTCACTTACTGAGAGTCAAAGATGAAATGAATATTCAAGTTAGAACTTACCCATTCTTGGCCAATGGCTATTTTTGGATTAAAGTCACTTAGAGTTACTAAATAGCTATCTTCTTATTGTCCTTAAGTTTCTCTAGATATATCCTTTTCATTTATGTGTTCTTTGGTCTCAAATTACAAGTCTTTTTTGTTTTTTTAAGCTAAAATTTGATCTTACCTAAGCATTATCAAAAATGTATTAGAATATTTTGCATTTGCATGCTTTTGGTTTGGCACACACATAAGCAAACAAAAATTAGATTTTGGAATGTTTTCATTACTAAGGTTTTCTTTTTTTTAATGAATTATACAGACTACAGTCTAAAATAATGATGTCTTCATATGACAAGGCCATAAGGAGTAGATGGTGTTACAAAGGAGCACAAAGATAAGCTTTTGTCACCTTAAAATTTTAGAGCTAAAACATTCTAACCAATTTATTCATAGTTCCACATCCAAAGAATTATGTCTCGTAACAGAATATAATTCTGGAGACATTGTTGCTGAAATTTTATTGTGAAGCCAGTGACATAGTATAAAACATCAATGAAAAATTTCACAGTTTAATTGAATGTTGTATAATATGCGCCAACCCTTTGCCAGTTGAAGTTAGGTTTTCTAAAGCTTTGCAAACATCAAGAAGACAAAGTGTAGCTTCTATTCCAAGAAGTGTACTGACAGTAAGATGAATGCGTCTTTCTGAGAGTACCAATGCGCAAGTTTTCTTAGTGGAGAGAGAAAGTAACATAGTGATAGACTCAGTTGCTGACTGTTAACAAATTTTAAGAAATCAAGGACCCACTTGCCTAACACAGTGATTTTTTTGGAAGAAAAGAACACACATTAAAATTTTATTACACATATTTTACTTGTTTTAGTGGGACAAAATTTTTTTAAAAATCTCTTTAAACAAGTGCTGAATAGTTTTTGTTGTATAGACAATAAATATAGAGGGTAGTACTTGTTTTAGCCTCCTGCCCAAGTTGGTCAACAAGATTCTGCACTCCTTGATGATTTGTATTCCTTCATCTCTCACTAGACTTCAAACTGTTGAACTACAACATGATCCACAGTCTTAAATGATAGACAAACTTATTACCGAAGAGACTGAGATTTGTTCTATCTTTCCTCCATCAAAATAATAATAATATAACAATAAAACTCTAACAGTACTCGGATAATTTCCAGGAAGAATTGGTTCTGGGGTGTGACAGAGAGAGTAATGGTTGCCTATGTGGAATACAGCACTATTTTCATTATCCAGAAATGAATTAACTGCAATTCCTAACCAAGATTAAGATTCTTCACTCTGCTTCTCCCACATGAATATCAGGACATAGAATAATCAGGCATAGAGCAGAAATTTACAAGATCCATTTATTGGCTTAGTCTAAGATATTCAGCCCAATCTCATAT
Source organism: Muntiacus reevesi (assembly GCF_963930625.1). Classification (NCBI taxonomy): domain Eukaryota; kingdom Metazoa; phylum Chordata; class Mammalia; order Artiodactyla; family Cervidae; genus Muntiacus; species Muntiacus reevesi. The sequence goes on along the minus strand of NC_089265.1, from coordinate 13,799,718 downwards.
ATTTTCATTATCGTGGACTTGTATGTATACAAGGTCACAATTTCACAGAATTTGATTTTTAATATCAATCTCTATTTCATGACACACCCTCATGATTATTCAATGTATGGCCTACTTTTTAAAAATGTAAATACTTAATTTTTTTTTCTCAAAGAATGTAATAGGCAACCATAAATCTATCCCCTATATTGAAAGTTGGGATCTTAAAAATAATTTATATCTAAACACATGTCCTCTCATCCCATAAACAGCCAAACCTTTTACCATCCCCCAAACATCATCTTAAATTTCATGTTCATCATTCATTTTCCTTTTCACATTGTTTTACTGAATCTGTATCTATTCTAAAATAATTTAATCTATTTATATAAATTTACACAAAAACTTTCATGCTGTATTTCCTCTTTGGGAGCTTATATTTCCCATGCATTGTTATAGTGTGTATATGCTGCAGTCTGGCTGTAGTTCACTTCTTTCTACTGCTCTTTTATATGAATATACCACAATTTATCTAGTCTCCCACGAAAGACATTTAGGTGATTTCTACACTTTTGCTATTGTGGATAATTTCACTAAGAACCTTTTGGCGTGCGCCCTGCTCTACTTGCATAAGTGCAGTCATTGAGTCGTAGACGATGTTTGTTCAACAATAGAAGAGAATATCTGATTCCTTTCCAAAATGTTTGCACAAATTTACATTTCTAGCAGCAAAGGATAAGATATCGTGTGGATATACAGCATCTCCAATATGAGGTATTTTCAGACTTTTTATTTTTTGTCAATCACATGATATATGGTACCACTTTAGGGTGGTATTTGTTCGCATTTCTGTGATCAGTTATGATCCTTTTAATTTTATTTTTGGTACCAGGAGTGAGAGCCAGACTAATTAGGATCCTTTTTATCTCTATATGCTTGTTAGCATACCAATTCTCTCTTCTGGAAAATGCCTACTCATGGCTCTTGCTCATTTTTTAGTGAGTTGCTAGTATTTGGAGGAGTTCTCTATATATTCTTAGATCTGATTTTTTGTTTTGTCAGCTTACACACACACACAAAATCTCATTTGTAATTGGTCTCACCTGCTTCTCTACTATTCTTCCTGTTTACTCTTTTGTTATCCTAAAATGATCTTGATAAAATGATGAAAGTTTTATCAATAATAAAAAAAAACATTAAATTCACTCTGCACCTTATGAATGAGACACTCCCTAATCTGCTTTATCAGTCTTCAAAAATGACACATCAAATATTGTGACTCTGTATATTTTATTTTTGGGCTTCCCAGATGGTGCTAATGGTAAAGAATCCGGTTACCAATGCAGGAGACATAAGAGACACAGGTTCGATCCCTGGGTCAGGAAGATCCCCTGGAGAGGAAAAGGCACCTCTCTCCAGTATTCTTGCAGGGAGAATCCCATGGACAGAGGAGCCTGGCAAGCTCTAGTCCATGGGTCACAGTATCAGACACGACTGCGTGTCTGATTCAGGTAAATAAAATGTTTCTGAGAGATGATCAAAGGAAGATTCATGACATAATAAGTAGAAATTTATCTATGTTTTCCAGCTACCAATGTAAACAGGGAATATATGTAAGTACTTTAAATTTCTACAACTGGATTCATAGTTTGAGAATATAGCCACTGTTACACTAATTTATAAAATAACAAATTTGCCCCCAGTAAAACATATTTGGAGAGGATATGTGTTTACTACTTTAACAACATAACAAAAAATTGCTTCCACTACTGCTTGGTATAGCTAATTATAGCCTCTGAAATAGAGCAATTGTATATAGCAATATTTGAAAATAGCATTGGTGATTTTCTGCTATTTACCTTAACTATAGCATTATGTGCTCAGATGCTCAGTGTGTCCACCTCCTTGAGACCCTATGGACCGTAGCCTACCAGGCTCCTCTGTCCATGGGATTCTCCTAGCAAGTATACTGGAGTGGGTCGCTAATTCCTCCTCCAGGGCATCTTCCTGATCCAAAGATGAAACCCACATCTCTTGCCTCTCCTATTTTAGCAGGTGGATTCTTTACCATTAGCATCACCTGAGAAGCCAACCACAGCATTATAAAGGAAATATTTTAAATTTAGAAATGTAACCTATACTGTTTAAGTTTTTTCTCCCTGATTCATGAAATCTTTAGGTGTTTGAGAGCTAATTTGAGAAACAGTGTACTAGAATTCTACTCGCAGAGCTTTCAAGTTGTTCATACATTTCAGAATCTCAGTCGTTCATACATTTCAGAATCCCGTACCTGTTACAACATCTCTACTTCCTTCCATGCAGAAGGCCCTTTCCCCATCTTCAAGCCAATTGTTGGTTTTGTACATACCTAGATAATCAGAAATCCCAATTTCTCATAAAATTTCTGGCTTCTAATGCAGACAATATTAGGGACTGTATTAATTACTTTATTCAATATCTTAAAATTTTAGGAAGTCATTTATAGTAGATATCACAGAAGAGTAAAATTTTTCAAGAAATATTAAGTAGGAAAGAATTTTTCACATAGGTTCTATGATCCTAAATGAAAACCAAGATTAGCAAACACATTTCTCTGGCTATAACAGGGCTCATTCGTCTTAAGGATTACTTCCTAATTTGTTAAAAAATAGTTTCCCCATTCCCTCATTTTAATTATAATAATTTGTGATATCCATTTGCTAACTTAAAAAGTATTTGTTAAAATGTTAGTTCTTTATTTTGTTTGAAAATAGTATATACCTCTATTGGAATGCAAATGCAGCATATTCATTCTCACAGTCTTTCTACCTTTCCTGATAGGATTGGTCATTTTCATCAATGCTACATTTTACCTTAAGCATTGCATCTATTGTTATTCTTACCATTTACTATAATTTACTTGCAAAGATATCGGACTCCCAGAAAAGACTGACTCTTGAACTCTCTGAAGCAAGAATAATGATACTTTTATATTTGTTTTACCAATTCTCAGGGAAATTCTTGGCTCTTATTTTGTGCTTGGTGAATAATTTAAATAACTCCCTAATTTACAAAATAACTCCCTAAGTTACCAAATAAATATTTTAGATTTGTTTTCAGCATTCTAACACATAAACTGCTGACATTTTTTAATATTAATATAAATACTGTCTCATAATTTTATTAATGTAAATAATCACAGTTCTCTACATTGCATCTAATCACATCACTTACCTATACTGATAGGAAGGATCAGAGCCACACATGATTGAAGAACCTTCATGTGCCATGATTTAGGCACATAAAGATTTATACATAGCAATTCATAAATTGATAAATCTTCTGATAGTTTCCAATATTGTTCAGACTGGGAAAACTTCCCTTCAACTTTAATGCTTACGATTTCTTACTCCTGCATTGTTTATTGTACATGTGCTAGATCAAAAAATTGGCACGGACTAAAAGTAATATCTTTAAATGTATTGCTAGAGATCTTACAAAGAGTCGGACACAACTGAGTGACTTTCATTTTCACTTTGACTTTTCAGAGGTCTTGCACATTGGGTGAGGTACGATGATATTTTGTAGGCAGAGTTTTTCCAAACCCTAATAAAATTTGTATGAGATATGCCTATTTTGCTTAAAACTGACCCAGTCAAAGTCTGAGCAATTAATGTTTGTTCTTTCTCTTAAGTGTCCATCTATGTGTTGTCTTGCAGTCATTTTATTACGAGTGAATGAGTGAGTTGAGTAAAACTGGCTCAGTCATGTCCAACTCTTTGTTACCCCGTGGACTGTTGCATGGGTTTTCCAGGTGGCGCTAGTGGTAAAGAACCCCCTTTCCAGCACAGGAGATGTAAGAGACCAGGGTTCGATCCCTGGGTTGGGAAGATCCCCTGGAAGAGGGCATGGCAACCCCCTCCAGTAATCTTGCCTGGAGAATCCTATGGAGAGAGGAGCCTGGGGGGCTACAGTCCACAGGGCCGCAAAGAGTCTACCTGAAGTGACTGAAATGACTTAGCACTCACGGACTGTTGCACGCCAGGTTGCTCTGTCCTTGGAACTGACCAGGCAAGGATACTGGGGTGAGTTGCCATTCCCTTCTGCAGGCAGTCTTCCCCACCTAGGGATCGAACCCAGGTCTCCTGCACTGCAGGCAGATTCTTTATTGTCTGAACCACCAGGGAAGCCTGCATTTCATTATAACCCACTTTTAATTGTCTTTCCATTTCTCTTTAGCTTCCCTCTACTTTCTGTATAGCAACATGGAGAATACCAGAGACAGTTGTAAAGGGATTTAAATGTGTAAGTTCATTGAATTACATTATCAAAACACTTGTAAATGTGGCTTCAGAGCTATCCTTGGAAATCTCTAAGTCATAGAGGACCTAAGAGAGATTGAAAAGGAAAGTTAGCCAATGTTTTGCTTTGTGAAAAAGCAGCAAGGGTGAATCCTGAAAAATACAAGTTGGATAAGAGAGGTCCAATCATAGAAAAAAAATAGCAGATAATTTATATCTAAAGATCTATAAAAACTTTAGAAAAGTATAGGGTTCAGTAAGAATCTACATTTATTTTCTAAAAAACAGTAAGCACATACTTTTTAGATAAGAGAGAGACTGATATATCTGTAGGAAACACAATAAAGGTATATTTTGAATAAAGTGATCCAGATGACTTCTTTTGGGATAAGATAGTGAACTTTTGTTTGGATTCAAAACTGGTGGTATGATTATACTTAAAGTGTTTTTGCTAATAACCTAATATCAGACTGGTGTGGGGCTGTGGTGAATTGACTTATGTTTCTGTCTTTGCCTTTTTTTAATTAAATTTTCATAATTTCCTGGGATCAATACATATTGAGGGTATAGATCACATAAAACATCAAGGATATGGATGGCATAAATATATTGCCAGTGAAAATCAAGGATAAAATCAAGAATACAAAGGATTGGATCTCTTCATTCCTGTTAAAGTCTAACAAGAATTCTAGGTCCAGCCTGTATGCTAAGACCATCAACTACACAAGGAAAAAGTGCTTTGACAACTCTTTCCCTGGAGGTGACATCTGTGTTTATCCTGACTACTGATGTGATATGGTTATAACACATTTAACATAATCTTAAATTGCTTCAAAAGGAATCTGGATTCAGGTTTACAAGAAGTAATAGCCACAGAGAATATACTACACTTCAGACCACATCAGAATTGTTTTGTTAAATTACATACCGTGTTTTTGAATAAATATTATCCATTATAATGAATGACATACTCATTTTCTAAAATATGAATGAGTTGTATATCTAAAAAAAAAAAAAAAGTAAGTGTTCCATGGCAGAAAAGTTCTAAGAACTTAGTGTTAATCAAAATAGAAAAGGTTTGTTTTCTAGAGGATGTCTCAAATTTTTGCTTGGGTGACAGATTTTTATTTTTTTAAGAGTTTATAAAATGCAGCATTTTCTCAAGTTATTTGATCACAGAGTTCCACAGAACAACCTTTTAAAAACACTGCCCCACTCCGATTTACTGTATAAAGAAGTAGTAAATTTATCCTATTCCCCTTTTCAAAGGGACATCAGATGGCCAATTTTAGGTTTGAGATAAGACAAATAAAAGAGAGCCTTGCAATTGTATTTAAAAAAAAAAAAAAAAAAAAAACTGAATAATCACCTGCAGGTACAGTGAGGAAAGTCCATAGGCAGCTGAGAAGCTGGGTGAGATGACCTTTGAACTCAATGTCAGCCCCTTTAAGTGAAATGAAATTTGCTCCAGGAAGCACACCAGCTGCCTTTCATAAAGGAGGCTGCCAGAGTTCCTGTCCTCCTAGGTTTAAGGAAGCCCTCAAGATCTGTGAACTTTTCTTTCAAAATATGCTTTGAAGAAGGCTACTTATCATTACTTTTATTATGACCCTGAACTATGTTGTCAACATTTCTCTTTAGATTCTAGCAGTTTCTTCCTAAATGTTCTCATTTCCACTCTTGCCTGTTTTTTCCACTTTGTTCAAACTCCACTCTATTCTTTCTGCACGCAAAAACCAGAGTAAAATTTGAAAACTATAAACCAGATTATGCCCTATCTGTTTAGCTTGTACTAACCTCTAGATAGCCTGGCCTTCATTCTGTTCTTGAACGTGTTATATTTTTCTTCCTTTGCTGCAGTAATTTTCCCCTGGATGTTCTCATGGCTTATTCATATCACCCAGATCTATGCAGAATTGTCAACTCTACAGACAGAGCTTTCTGATTCACTCTTTAAGTAGTAAACTTGTCCCCTTCTGAGCCTCCTTACATTCCTTACTTCCTAGCTCAGGCTAGGACTTTATCTTGCTTTATCTTTCTAGTATATGTAATGGCATGTTTTTGTCTGTATTCCTCAATAGAATCTAAGCTCAAAAGGGCAGGGAATTTGTTTTGTCATCACTTTATTCATTTCTCTTAGGACAGTGCCTTTGCAGGGCAGAATGCTAAATATTGTTTTTCAGCAAGTATATGAATGGATCGTTCATTTTTTTCAAAAGTATTTGAGTTAGAAACAGGTTATTGTTAAGGTAACTATAAAATTACCACAATGATGCTGTTACAGTTAAATTAATATTGCTGTTATAAAGCTGAAATACCAAAATATGGGTTCCTCAAGTCATTTTGCAGTCGCCTATACGGCATGATCGTTTTTAAAAAAATTGGCTCAGAATATAAAAGAGGCAATTATTTACAACCCACACTGCAACAAGTTGCTAAGGTAACTACAGTATGGCTAAAGCATTTCATCATTTTAATAATTATATAGATTTTCAGTAAGCAGCACACAAGACACATTAAATAAGATGTATCATTGTGTAAATTACTTTTGTCTAGAAACCAAGCTTCCTTGCACATATTTATAAGAGGTGCTATTCAAGGACATTACCTCATAAGGATGAAAGGCTAAAGATGACTAAATACTAATAAACATGCCATTCAGAGCACAAAGTTATTTTCTATACCTTGTCTTCACAGTTTTGTAAATTGAAATATGTAAAAATTAGTGGTTTGATTGAAAATGTTGCCTAATAACACTAAGTCAAACCTAAAAGGCTTCAAAATGACATTGGAGAGGATTGTTTAGATTTTCTTACTTAAAAAAAGAGGGAGAGATTTGCTTGCATTGTTACCTAATGTGGTAGGAACTATTATTAACAACACTTTACAAAGAAGGAAACCAAGGCAAAGAGAAGTTAAAGTGGTGGGGAGGGTGGGTTGGGGTCTTACTCAAGCTTCTGTGCTCTTAATTGCTATGTTATCCTATCTCTAAGTACTTTCTTTATTGAGAAGCATACAAACTGCATTTTTCTTAAAATGTTAGTTGCTAGAGATATCAGATATAAACAGATACCAGAATGTTGCTTAATATACTGGACTTCCCTCATAACTCCGTCAGTAAAGAATCTGCCTGCAACGGAGGAGGCCCGGGTTCGATTCCTGGGTCAGGATGATCCCCTGAAGGAGGAAATGGCAACCCACTCCACTATTCTCACCTGGAGAATCCCATGGACAGAGGAGCCTGGGCAGGCTACAGCCCACAGGGTTGCAGAGTGACACCACCAACTCTTGGTGTAGTCGACTCTTGGTGGTCAACAAAACCACCACCACCAACACTCAATACAATGAAATAAGTCTGAGTATGAATAAAAGGGGAAGAGAAGAGATCATAGGCACTTGAATGGTATGGCAAAGGGAACATCAAGATGTTAGAAACCATTGGAAAAGTAGCCGGTCCACAGAGTCAAGGTCCAGGCACCAGTGACGACAAGGCTGAGTCCAGTGGAGATACAGAAAGCGCGTGTCTCTAACAGTCTTACACAATCAAATGCCAATGAAAAGACAATAGTGCTGCATGCATGCTCATTCTGGTCAAGAAATCTCAAGTACCAAATTTGAATTCCTCAGTTTCCAAGGAGACCAGGGACAATCACCTGAAAAGCTCAAACTAATGTAGATTATCCTTCTTTTTACTATTTCCTTTCCAAGAACTGATCAAAACAGCAGCAGCGTTTATCTTATAAATGGTAATTAAATGCAGGATTTGGACAAATGTGGTATTTAGATATCTATTTACAGGGATGAAATTTCCCAAAGAGATTATAGGTATTCTTTCCTTTGTCAGCTCATTTGGATTGATGTTAATTTACTCCATCATAAATCATTGCTGAGATGGAAATACCAGACCACCTTACCTGCCTCCTGAAAAATCTGTATGCAGATCAAGAAGCAACAGTTAGAACTGGACATGGAACAACAGATTGGTTCCAAATCGGGAAAGGAGTACGTCAAGGTTGTATATTGTCACCCTGCTTATTTAACTTATATGCATAGTACATCATGTGAACTGCTGGGCTGGATGAAGCACAAGCTAGAATCAAGATTGCCGGGAGAAATAACTTCAGATACACAGATGACATCACTGTTATGGCAGAAAGGGAAGAAGAACTGAAGAGTCTCTTGATAAAAGTGAAAGAGGACTGAAAAAGTTGGCTTAAAACTCAATGTTCAAAAAACTAAGTTCTTGGCATCTAGTACCATCACTTCATGGCAAATAGATAGGGAAACAATGGAAACAGTGACAGACTTTATTTTCTTAGGCTTCAAAATCATGCACGTGGTGACTGCAGCCATGAAATTAAAAGACACTTGCTCCTTAGAAGAAAAGCTATGACCAACCTAGACAGCATATTAAAAAGCAGAGACATTACTTTGCCAACAAAGGTTTGTCTAGTCAAATTATGGGTATTCTGGTAATCGTGTATGGTTGTGAGAATTGGACTATAAAGATAGCTGAATGCTGAAGAGTTGATGCTTTTGAACTGTGGTGTTGGAGAAGACTCTTGAGAGTCCCTTGGCCTGCAAGGATATCCAACCAGTCCATCCTAAAGGAAATCAGTCCTGAATATTCATTGGAAGGATTGATGCTGAGGCTGAAACTCCAACACTTTGGCCATCTGATGCAAAGAACTGACTCATTTGAAAAGACCCTAATGCTGGGCAAGATTGAAGGCAGGAGGAGAAGGAGACGACAGAGGATGAGATGGTTGGATGACATCGCTGACTTGGTGAACATGAGTTTGAGTGAGCTCCGAGAGTTGGTGATGGACAGGGAGGCCTGGTGTGCTGCAGTCTATGGGGTCACGATGAGTTGGACACAGCTGAGTGACTGAACTGAAATCATTTCTTGTCTAAAAATCTAAAAGGAGAGTAACTACAGGACTTCATGTTTTAGTGAAACATTCTCAAACTCAGAAGGAACCTCTCTAAATGCCTATCGTTTGAAATATCTTGAAAAGCTTGGGCCGCAACTTAACTTTTCGTGAGGATCCTGAGATGCTTGTCCTGAAGCTGGCGGCCACCAGACAGGCCTGCACTGAACACCTACGAAAAAGCATCTGTAAATGTCACATTTCACCAACATTTAATATTTTAAACTAATCATCCTCATAATAATCCTTTTTCTAGAAAACAATTTTTTTTTTTCACAATTCTCAATTCTTCAATTGATATTTTTACTCAGGAGAAAACAGACGCAGGGCCTGGCTTCTACATAGAAAGGCCAAGACAGAAATCACATTTTCAGATGGGCAAGCTCTCTAGAATTTCACTGTGGTGCTGTATGCTTACTTGAGCAGCTCTCCTTTTTTATATATATAATTTATTTATTTGTCTTTGGCTGTTCAGGGTCTTCAATGCTGTATGGGCTTTTCTGTAGTTACAGCGAGCAGGGGCTACTCTAGGTGCAGCGTGCTGGCTTCTCTTTGCGGTGGTTTCTCTTATTACGGGGCATGGGCTCTAGGGCGCGCACGGCTGGGCTTCAATAGCTGTGGAACATGGGTCCATCAGTTGCAATTCCTGGGCTCAACTACAGTCTCTGTAGCTGTGGTACTCTGGCTTAATTTTTCTGCAGCACATAGGATCCTCCTGAAATAGAGATCAAACCCATGTCTTCTGCATTGGTGGATTCTTTACAACTGAGCCACCAGGGAAGCCTGAACAGTCTTTTCTTAGCTAGAGAAGTTATCTGATTTAAGTGACAACTGCATAATCTATTTATCAGCACTTCGTAGATCAGCTACACCATGAATATGACAGTCCTGTCATATTCAGTAATGAAGAAGGGGCCCTGGGTTAAGAAATAATAAAGCCCCATTTAAGTAACTAACTTTTGTGGCTCTTAGCCATTCATGGCCTTAATATCCTCAACCATAAAATATGAAGGTAGGGCCAAGGAGTCTTCAAAGTCAATAATGATCTAGTTTTAAATTATGGTGTAAAGATTATAACTTAATGTCCTTCATTGTCAGGTATGGTAAAATTTTTCTGAAAGCTGGAGGATCTAAAGACACATTCTCTCATATTCTGAGAGTACCCAGAGTCATAATAACTGGTTTAAATTGCTTTGCATAATGATATCATAGTAAAAATATTTCTCTATTACAGAGACTAAAGATTCATGACATTTTTGTTGTGAGAAATTTGTATGCTTTCTTAAACTGTGATAACCTAATTTGAGTCATCTTTTTTCTTTTGCTTAGATATGAGTATTTTCTTCTTTGATATGAATTAAAAACAGAGACAGTATAAATTGGAATATTGACATTTTTGGTTGATGCCCAAAGAATGCAAATCTTCAGTGACATGAGTTAGTCTATAAAATATTATAAGAGTTGAATATAATGAGAATTATAAGAGGCATGTATACCTATATACCTTATGGCAGATCATAGAGGGTCTTTGTGAGTTAACAGACAGAACTATAAAAATGTGAAATATTTTACCCATTTAGAAATTAAAATTAAACTAAAAGTCCTATCTAACATGTCTAAGTAATGCCTGCATAATGTCATTCCCTACATACACACATATACATACACACATAAATACACACATTTCGGCTATATTCTGCCTACCTTGACAATACCAATACTTTATGTGAAATTTTAGGAAGAAAAAGTTTTACACTCATGAGGACTTTTGGAGAAGGCTTCCATATTTCAGGCATTTTTACTCTGGCACAATATTGCTAAACTAGAGGGTAGTGTCAGCTATTAGTCAGATTTTTGACTGATCTTTTTATACACCCAAAATAACATCATTTAATTCCATGTAATATCTATAATCAACAACAGTGGTATAGTGGAAAAAACACTGCACATAGAGAAGAAATCCTGAACTAATGTTGAGTATACACTTTATGTATCTCTCTATATATTATATATAAAATTGGAACTGCAAAATCTGACTCACAAGGCTCTTCTGAGTATTAAACAGGAAGAGTTTGTGTTAATTTTTGTAGAGGACAAAGATATCTGCAAATAATGAGTACTATTCTTAATAGGGATATAATAGTCAAATTTAAGATTGTAAACCTTCTTTAAAAGTTCCTCTTCAAATGATTTTTATAAAAGCAAAATTCAAATATACTTCACTCCATTCATTCCTCAGTTTATATAATTGAGCTCATACAAATGGAAAAAACTGGTAAGTTACATAAGTTAGATTTGGTTTCATGATAAAGTTTCCACTTAATGCAATCTCTCTTCCTAAATACTAACAACTAAATAAAGAAGGCTTTGTTTTATTCATTTGTTCATTTTTGAACAAGGTAATTCAATCAAGGCTTCTGCTATGAACTGAATTGCAACTTGCTCAAAATTTATGCAAAACCTTAACCTCCAATGTTACTGTTTTGGGGAAAAAGGGACTCTGAAGAAGTGATAAAGGTTAAATGAGATCAAAAAAGGTGAGGCCTTAATCCAATAAGACTGGTGCCCTTATAGGAAGAGAAAGAAATATAAGGAAGAGCTCGTGCTCTTTCTGCTAAGTGAGGGCACATTGAGGACTCAGCAAGCAAGCTGAATGCAGGCTGCGGAGAGAGCTCTCAGCAGACACCAAATCATCCAGAACTTTGATCTTGGACTTCTCAGCCTCCAGAACTGTGAGCAACTAAACTTTTGTTAAGCCACCCAGGCTATGGTATTTCTTTATGGCAGCCTGGGCTGACTAATATGTCTTCCTTTAAATGTTTCCTTTGAAGCATTATGAAGCAACATCTTATGCCCTTTCTGCAAACTCCCTGAAAGCAGAGATTATGAGTTTTTACCATTCTATCCCCGAATCAGTGCTTAGTATGTGATCAGTATTTAATACATGATTGTTAAATAAGATTGTTTTAACAATTTGTAGATATATTAAAATATTTTACATTTTTTTCTTTGAAAATATTCAGAATTGAAATCCTTAAAATCATTATATGATTTATCACCTTCATAAAACTATTTTAGATATAGCTAAACTATATTTAACTATAATCGCCAAAGAAATAAACAGTGCAAAGAGGTGGGAGGGAATAATACATGTTAATGATATTTCTTTTCATCCATTATAACTTAAGTTTGGAATTAAATAAACATTTTCTACTTTAGAATTAAACATAAATAGAAAAATTAAATATATTTTTCTATTTATAAAACAATAGTCTTTTCAGAAGGGTGACAAATTTATCTTGAAAATATTCAAACATCTCCTGAAATAACAAAGTTATGAGTTGTGTTATAAAGTCATCGGATTCACAATTAGTTATTTTTGGCATTACATATGGCTTGAAAATTAGCATTTTAAATAGCTGTTCAGAGTTTTAGACAATTAAAACAGAGGAAATGTTTTCTTTAAACAAATTCATCAAGTTCCATTTTATTAACTATGAATCTAAGAGATAGATCGGAGAAGGCAATGGCACCCCACTCCAGTACTCTTACCTGGAAAATCCCATGGGCAGTGGAGCCTGCTGGGCTGCAGTCCGTGGGGCTGCGAAGAGTTGGACAGGACTGAGCGACTTCACTTTCACTTTTCACTTTCATGCCTTGGAGAAGGAAATGGCAACCCACTCCAGTGTTCTTGCCTGGAGAATCCCAGGGACGGGGGAGCCTGGTGGGCTGCCGTCTACGGGGTCGCACAGAGTCGGACACGACTGAAGCGACTTAGCAGCAGCAGCAGCAGCAGCAAGAGATAGATACCATTAAGTACTATTGATATTCTATTTGGGCTTCCCTGGTGGCTCAGTGGTAAAGAATCCACCTGCCAATTCAGGAGATGCAGCTTCAATACCTGGGTTGGGAAGATCCGCTGGAGAAGGAAATAGCAATTCTCTCAATTCTTGACTGTGAAATCCCAAGGACAGCGGAGCTTGGTGGGCTACAGTCCATGGGGTTGCAAAGAGTGGGACACGACTTAGCTACTGAACAAGAACAACTCTATAATACTCAATATAGAAACTCCTAAAGTTTCTCTACATGAACTGCAACTCATTATGTAGAGAACCATCATCATAATTGGATTTATTGAAAGAAAAACAATGTGTCCAACGAATAGAGAAAAAAAAAAGGAAATTCAAATGCTTTTCACTTGCTTCACTCATCCCTCTACTCCAATAAGTTGGATGGCTATGAAGAGAGAGAAAGATAGGAATCCTGGTATTGTTTCCAAGTCCCAAGCTGAGTCTCCTTGGCTCTGGTTTCTATGAAGGCATTATAAATAGATGGAACTTCCCTCTTTTATGCACTCCATCAGACTCTTTTCTTTAATGGAAACAGTTGTTCACTAATCTTTATAGAATCCCAACTAAAAAGTGATGTGTTTTCAAGTTTGTAGTGAGAATCCTGTTTACTTGCACACTCTGAGTGTTTGAAAGGCCTTTCTTGCACTTGGGAGATTTTCTAGTCCACTTGTAGATACATCCATTGGAAAACAGAGGCAATGAAGAGTCTTCATCCTGTGTACTTAGGTAGTAATACATACAAAATAAAATTAAACAAAAGTAAAGTAGTTTCTACATTTAGGAAATATTTTTTGTCACCTTTGGTGAAGTTCAGACTACACGGGTTCGGAGTCACGGAATAATAATGTCTCAACACCACCTGCCCAGTCCAGACATCTTATTTATTTTCCTGCACTCACGCTTATAAACAGTCATGATGAACATCAAATGTATTTCCATTAAACCAATAACTTGAAACATCAAAATACTTCCCAAACCAAGTAGAACTAAGTTACCATTTTAAGTTGCTCCTTCATATTTTTCATAATTTATTCTTGCTTCTTTTGAAGTGAAGTTCATAAAAGAGCCCCTCATAATCTATTAGGAAGGTTATGTAAAAATTATATTTAAAATTTAATTCAATTAAACAAAGCACGGTCCCTTCAAGCCAGCCTCTGAAAAACAGAATGAGTTAAGAAGGTGTGGTTTGAACTTGTAATTAACACCTAAGAAGTCTGAGATTGTGAGAAACAAGAGGCACCGTTGTGTTTATGCCCATCGTTGGAAGACACTGAGGTTTACACCAACTTTCTGAAATTATAAAAGGATTTACTTGTTAATATAATATCTTATCAAAGACTTACTTTTATCTTAGAACTGATTTACAACAGTTCAGCATCACTCCCCTACTCCCAAATTATAGAGGTTTTAATCTGTATTTGGGCATATTCAACTATGATAGGATATCATATTCAACATATAAATGGCATATGTGATCACAAATTACTTTAAAACAATAAGGGCAGGAATCCTGCTGGTGGTGAGGACATAAAAACTGCTAAATGTCACAAGTAGTGAAATCATTCTTTTTTGTAGCAGGCTGTTCAGATGGGTTAGGCTATTTGTTGCCTGATTAGACACTTCACATGTCCCAGAATGCCTGCATCTTCCAATCCTGGCTAAGACTTAAAGACGGTGGAAACAAAATTGTATGTAATCAAGTCTGAATTATATAATTACATCTCTCCTGAGGCCCCTTTTGTCTGGTAGCAACCATACCTTGCTGATTTTAAGTGATTTTCCTGAAATGGAATGAGAGACTGCTTTTTCCCCCAGGGAAAGTGGTTTGCAACTTTCGAAAGTTCTGTAACCAAATATATCTGAATGAATTTGGACCTTAGCTGATGCCCTGTTATTGGTACCCAAATGATTGTCCTGAGGAAAACTCACAGAAAGTTGCAAAAAAAGTGCAGTAACCAACAGCAACAAACTAATAAAACACACCCATGTATGGGCATTTGGGGGCTTCCCCATGGACTCAGTGGTAGAGAATCTACCTACAATGTAGGAGATGAGGAGACGTGGGTTCAGTCCCTGGGTGGGAAACATCCTCTAGAGGAAGAAATGGCAATCTGCTCCAGTATTCTTGCCTGGAAAAATCCCATGGACAGAGGAGACGGGCAGGTTAGTCCACAGAGTTGCAAAAGTGGACAGAACTGAGTGACTAAACAACAACAACAAATGGAGATTTTACCCTTCTTTTTAAGATATCAATAATTTCTCCATACTCCGTATGAGCCCAGCACATGTTTCTGCTTCCTTGTGCCTCTCCTTAAGGTCGGGCAGTAATTTGTAAGAGTCATTGCTATGTGAGGAGTAAGAGATTTGCTATTTTAGCCACTGCACTCTTGGAGTGGATAGACAGCCTTGAGGTAATCATATATAAAAGAAAAAGGAAAAAGTGAGCTGGCTGTGGGGTTTGGAAATTCACCTTCCATTCTCTTAAAAAAATATGGTACTCATAACCAAGAGGATGATGGAAAATAGTTCTAATACACACACACACACACACACACACACACATATATCTCCCAGGATATCAGAACTATTTTCAGAAACTTGTGTATATACATATATATAAATATATATGTAATATGTGTATTTTATAAATATATATTTAACACAATAAATTTTACCTTCTCATTATTTCATATCTAGAAATTTTTTAATACAGAGCATCAGCATAAGGCAGGATTTTACAGAGATTAAGTTATAACATCCAATTTGTGCTACAAACTAGTAAAGTTTATTTAGTGATTCTCCACCTGAGTCTCAGGGGAACTTAGAGAAATCATGAGTTAGTCCTTACATGAGCAATGAAGGACTCCTGTGAAAGCTCAGCTTGAGATTAAAAGGAAAGAGTCAAACAAGCATGACCCTGGAAGGGAGGTTGAGTTGCAAGAGGGAAGAAGGATTTGCAGGAGTCTGTGATGATTTTCCATGTTCCTATACTAACTGATTTCCAGATTTGAGGAAAAGGGAGGCTGACATTCATTTCTGCAAGAACAGTTTCAATAAACTCTGCAATGTGGAATCACCTATAATGGCACTTTGTGATTCTTCTAACAGGGTTAACACAAATGGGAGAGAGGCTTTCACTCCTAACTCTCCATCCCATACTTTTCTTTGAGCTTCACGTCCCTTTGTGCTGTGGATGCTTCAGTGCCCTGGTGCCGATGCTCACTGAGAAAGTCACAGAAACTATTAAGCTAGGGAAACCTTGGCTATTATTGTTAAACTGATTTCATGTGCAGCCCTCAATAAATTTAGGTGACACATTTTTTTTCCAGGTTGAGATCCAGCTTTTCATCATGTATATGTACATACATATATGCAAAAGGACATTTTAAGTCCTGCAGATCTAATTCAGGATGCAATACTATTTTAGGTCAGGTTCCTTGGAAGCAGCCTGAGAGAGGGACTCATGCTCATGGATCCTTGTGTTTGCAGGAGGAAACAAAAAGAAAGAGAAGCAGGTAAGAATGAGGGAAAGGGGTGAGTCTAGCCCAGTGGTTTTCAAAATGAGATTAGCAGCATTAGCATCAGGTGAGAAGCTGTTAAAATGCAGGTTCTCAGGTCCAGATCCACTGAATCAGAAACTCTGTGTGTGGGGTCCAATAATCGGTATTTTAACAAGCCCTCTGGGTGATTCTAGTACACACTAAGACTTGCAAATGACGAGTCCGGCTGAAGTTTGGCCTCATCCTGACCTTGCTGAAAACACTGGAAGATGAGTGGTGGTGCAGCCATTTTCCTCTTTGAGGTGATAGGGGCAGTGTTTATACTCTCTCGGAGTTAGTTATTGGTTGCAGACCTCCTCTGGGGAGAAGGCATAGCTTCTCAGGCATTTCTGAGCAAGGTAGTTATCATGGACCATTCTCAAGGGGCTGCATGTAGCTGTGGACTCTTGGCAGCTGGCATTCTTAGTGCCTGGAGGTGGAGGCATCTAACTGAGACTCTAAGGGCATCTAGTCTAGCCATGTGTGTGAAGGAGGAAACAGACAGAACAGGCTCCATCTTGAAAGCAGGACTCCATCTGGGCCGGACTGTGGACTTTGAGCTCTATGCCCAGTATCTATGGAAACGACATGCCAACTGGAAAACCAGGCCCCTGGATGGAAGAGCCCCAGGGCTCATACCTAGACTCTCCATTGCCTAAAAGAATACCCTAATTATCTGCATAACTGAATAGAATCATACATTCTATTATGCTTATTGGGGTATGACCACAGGTCTATTGATAATTGTCCACTGTTAACTACCTAGGCTTAAGGCATATGAATCACGGGTTAACTCTGATTGTATCTTTCTTTTCCTTTGTTCAGACTAGCTTCAGGGAATTTGGGGAGGTGGGTTTGGGCATGTACACTTAGGGTATATAAGGTTTCCAGAAAAACTGGTCAGGGTCCTTGGCTAAGAGAAGACTCTGCCGTGGGCCAGCCAGGGTAATAAACTGCACTCCACTATTTGCATTGTCCTTCTGAGCGAGTTTGTTTCCTGAAACGCAAAATGCGTGGCTACAACATGTGTGCTAAGTCGTTTCAGTTGTATCCAGTTGTATCTGACTCTTTGCAACCCTATATATTGTGGCCCACTAGGCTCCTCTGTCCATGGATTCTCCAGGCAAGAACACCAGAGTGGGCTGCTATGCCCTCCTCCAGAGGATCTTCTGGACCCAGGGATCGAACTCATGTCTTTTATGTCTCCTGCATTCGGAGGCGGGTTGTTTACCACTGAACCACCTGGGAAGCCCTAGTCTAGCCATTTATTCTGCCAAATGGGGTTCTGTATCAACAGACAGAAGAGATTTTTGTCACAATCTGAGTTCTGGGGAGTCTTGCAGTGGGCTTCCCAGCTGACTTCCCAGCTCGTGGTAAAGAATTCACCTGCCAGTGCAGAAAAGGCAAGAGACAGGGGTCCTATCCCTGGATCAGAAAGATCCCCTCGAGGAGAAAATGACATCCTACTCCGGGATTCTTGCCTGGAAACTTCCGTGGGCAAAGGAGCCTGGTGGGCTACAGTCCATAGGATTGCAAAGAGTAGGACATGACTGAGCGACTGAGCAGACACACGCGGGGAGTCTTGCAGGCGTCGAAGATTCTAACCTTGCTGTCTCTTCCTCATTTTATCCTTTTTTCTAATCATCGTTCTGATTCCCAGTCTAAATAAACATTTCAGGCCTAGAGCACTGTGGACCCACAAGGGAAGAAAATGGAGTGAAAAGTAAGCAGGATAGCTGAGACTCCTGATTCCTCTAAATACCTTATTCAGTAAAGATTTAAGTGCTACCTGAATGCTAGGGGGAAAATCCTCTATTTATAGCTACTGCCAAGAACACAGAGAGGGGGGATGAAGAGGGTCATTAGAGTTCCCTGCAGCCTGGGGGAGGCCTCCCGAGGAATTTACACAGAGAGAAGGACAACTTCCAGGAATGGGTCCCCTGACTGAGGGAGCAGACTGGTGGCCTAAAAGGACATGGATCCAGCAGAGAGCCCAAAGTGGGAGGCACGCCAAAACAGCAAACTGCAGAAAACTGTAGCAATGAGAGAGACCTACACCCTGCCATCTTGCTCTGGCCCGCTACTGGGACAGTCTCCTTCTTGCTTCTCCCTTTGCTCACTCTCACTCTTGATGCCCATGGAGGACAGTTGCAACAAGAAATGGAACACGTAGATCTCAGGCATCCTTAATCCGCCTCCTCGCAGCTACTAAGTTTGTACAAGCTTCAAGGCCCATGTGCTAACGGAAACCTCTCCTGAGAAAGGCATATATCTTCGTAGAACCACATATACTGGTCCTTGGTTATTTTTAACTCTGTATTTTAATGTTTATTAACCTTGATGGTCTACTGAGTTTATGGGCTATTTAAAGACCAGTATGTTTCTTACATATATGCTGTATTTATATTTCCCTTTATTTTTATTTATCTATTTTATTATTAGGGCTTCCCTGGTGACTCAGACGGTAAAGCATCTGCGCACAAAGTGGGAGATCCTGGTTCGATCCCTGGGGTGGGAAGATCCCCTGGAGAAGGAAATGCCATTCCGGTATTCTTCTTGCCTGGAGAATCCCATGGACAGGAGACCCTGGTAGGCTACAGTCCATGGGGTCACAAAGAGTCGGATACGACTGAGCGGCTTCACTTTCTTTCTTTCCTTTATTACTGGATTGTGATTGTTTTATGATGTTGAGTTACTTTCCGCTGTATTACAAAGTGAATCAGCTGTAAGCATCCATATGTCCCTCCCTTTTGAGCCCCCTCCCACCACCCCCTTTCTCACCCCTCTAGGTCATCACAGAGTATGGAGCTGAGCTGCCTCTGCTAAACACCAGCTCCACACTGGCTGTCTATTTCACACCTGGTGGTGTGTATATATGTTAATGCTACACTCCCAGTTCATCTCCCTCTCCCCTTCCCCGCCTGGGTCCATATCACACTGTTGGGAAAATACTATATACTCTTAAAAAACAAAAAACAAAAAAATTTGCTGAATTGATTTCTTTGATTTTATCAGGAGCTTTTTTTTCACTTCTCTGCTTAAAACCAAAATAACCACACTGAAGTAACATAAACATAAATCAACTTCAAGCAGTACAAATAGTAAAAGTCTGAAAGATACTACCTGCTATTCTCTGAGCACACACAAAAGCAATGGTTTACGCTTATGTGAGTCTTTGGGCCTCTTATCTCTGACACCACCCTTATATTTTAACACTGCGCAATTTTCTTCATTTCTGTTTCCCCTGGCTGCTCTATTTTGCCATGCTTAGGAAACTGATGTGCTATTATACATAAATCGTTAAGCTAGTAGTCTGCAATCAACATTGATTTGGTTCAGATATACATAAAGGTAAGCACACTGAAAATTAATATGTAAATTGTCCAAAGAATGAGAGTGTGTGTCTAACACCAAACCGTGCTGAAAGTTTGCTCAGCAGAGGCGCTGGCAACGGGTTCAAACACCAAGAGGTGTACAAGCAAGCTGAAGCTTTGAGTTATCTCAGGCCTCATCAGGCAGGCTTGATATATGGCTTTTCATGTGTAAGAAGAGGATGCTGGAGGGTAGTGCTGGTTACAGACAATTGAAATGCAATGACTGTCACAAATCATCAAAGGCCAGCGGTGTCACTTTGTTAGCGCTGAGATCGAAGAGGCCAAGTCTTGCTATGCTGCTCTGAGACACGACTATTTATACAGGAACCACTTCTTTTTATCTTGAGGTCCTTCCATCTCTTTAAGAAAAAAGAAAAGTCTTTTTTTAAAAATACAAACTCAAGTCTGTGGTGTTTTCATACAGTTGATTCCTCACTTCTTTATTGCAAAGAGCAAACAAAACTAAGACTTTATTCTGACATAGCATAAGAGAGTTATTTTCTCTTCAGTGAAAATTGCATCACTTCAAAAGCAGGCTGGGGAATCATCCAGCTAGCAAACAAAGTGGGATGTTCAAGGAAGGAACACATTATAAAGTATATTTTGTTGCTACATCCGAGCTACTACTTCCTATGTGGATTGGAGCCAGTTTGAAGGCAAGAACTATCTCCAGGACTTCGGTAAATTCTTACACAATGTTGTATGTTAATAAGTCCAGTGCTAAATTAATATCTCAGTTGCTCAAAATACTAATTGATCCAATTAATTTGAACTTCATTGCTAATTTCTTGATTATTTTCCCCTTTAGTATGTGAATACTTCAAATATGACTTTAATCATAGTTATTTATTATATTTTGCATCATCACTCCAATCCCACTCAATGCTAATTCTAGCATTCAGTTTGTGCCCAGTTCCCTTGTGATGAATTTTGTCCTTCAAAGTTTTAACAACTTAACTATTAGGACCCTTGAAGATCATCAAATTACTTCATATCCAGTAAAAATAAACTTTATTTAAATATCCTAGAAGTCTCTTCTTCTTTCAAGCTAATATCTGTGCTCTGTAACTAATGAAGAAGATAAAATTATTATCTTTTTACACTGGAAGGACCAGGCAGCATTTCTCCACAAGTATATTTTAGTTTATATTCCTTTGGTATTTCAGCATGTAAATACTAGAATCTCAAAGTCCTAACCACCCAAACCAATTCAAATGCTTCAAAAAGGCAGATAGTGTATATGAATTTGGGTTTGAAACAAAGATAGGCAACTTCAGTGAAGGTGGTTTAATGGCTTAGACTCTTTACTGCTATGTCATCCTCTAAGCTTCCCAAGTGGCTCATTGGTAAAGAATCCACCCACCAATGCAGGAGATGCAAGAGACATGGGTTCAATCCCTAGGTAGGGCAGATCCCCTAGAGTAGAAAATGGCAACCCACTCTAGTATTCTTGCCTGGAAATTTCCATGGACAGAGGAGCCTGGTGGGCTACCATCCACGGGATGGCAAAGAGTTGGACAGGAATGAGCGACTGAGCACACATGCCCACCTCACCCTCTAAGGGCAGTTCACAAAAGGAAAGAACAATGGGAATAGAAGGGGAAATAGGAAGGAAGAAAAAATTCAGCTCCTAACGGGATCCTTTCTTGTAGCTTCTCTGAGCCATGGGCCGGGCTCAACTGCAGTTCTGTGGCAAAAGTTCCAGATTTTGCAGATGAACTGTGTTGCTGAGTTTGGAGCTGGTGAGAGACAGACATGAACCTATAAGTCTCTGTGGGTTTTATTCTGTCCTGCTCTCCTTTATGCCTTCTGTCCAGGTTTGTTTGCTCATCTTTAACCCCATAGATGTGACTTCAGGTCCAAAGCCAGACCCACAGAGAATAGCATTTTTCACCAATTCTCACAACTGTGTAAAGTTTAACCTCTATAATAAATCACTTATCACACACCATTCTATCGGTCATGCTCCCCTGATCAAATCTTAACTGGCACAGAAATTGGTAGGGAAAGTGGTTCCAGGGGAAAGATAACTTATGGCTGGGCTGTGTGAATTAATTCTGGGTCATCTGAGAATGGTTTTTTGATCTGATTAGGTTTAAAGAGGTTGGTTTTATCAAGTTGCTACTGATAAAGAGGACACTATGGCATACTGTGACAAAAGGCAATTATTTAAATTGTAAGCTGTAAATACCATTAATTAAGACCCTATAGAAGAAAAGTCTTTGCGAGTGCTCGGGCCTGGTGCACTGGGAGGACCCGGAGGAGTTGGGTGGAGAGGGAGGTGGGAGGGGGGATCGGGATGGGGAATACGTGTAGCTCAATGGCTGATTCGTGTCAGTGTATGACAAAACCCACTGAAATGTTGTGAAGTAATTGGCCTCCAACTAATAAAATAAAATTTAAAAAAATAAAAAAAAATTAAAAAAAAAAAAAAAGAAAAGAAAAGTCTTTGGATGACCAAGTATTTGCTGTCATGGATCATTTTAGAAAAGAAAGAAAGAAAAAGTGATGGAAGTAGTTGGTTACTTCTATATACACTGAATCATTTGGAGGGAAAAAAATCAGCTCAGGGTTTTCACTTCCCAGCACAAGATCCAGGTAAATGAGCAGAAATCTCCTATGTCTGCTCTTAAAGCAACAATAGCAGCAATAAATTCATTTCTCACAGCTTCAAGGCTAAAATGTGAAATTATAATGAGAACCAAATTCAAACTTTATGGTTGCTCCTTCACTTCTACCTTTGAAACCGGTGTAAAAGTTTTCTTTTGGCCAACACTAACCTAAGACCATAAATAGAAGGGGATTTTAATAAAAGTTTTGGCTTACTTAGGCTGACTCAGCATTAAACAACCAGCGTCCAACCTTGTCAAATTGACATCTACACAAACATCTTTTACCCAGATTTAACTTCCAAATAGAGACATCAATAAAATGTTACTTCTGCTTAGCTTGATGCAACCATCCTCACACAGCTAAAAATATTTCTTTAAAATGAGAAATTAAATGGCTTCAGTTTATTAACAAACTCTGAAAGGAAAATTGATGTGCATTTCAAAGGCAGAAGTGAAGCATCAGTCATTACATACTAAAGGTTAGTGAGGACACCAGACACCACTGTCACTTGTGCAAATTGTCACCGAGCTCTTGACTCACCTTTTCTGGTGGGGGAGATGTCAACTATACAGATTCCTTTGTGTGAGCATGCCCAGTCATGTCTGACTCTGTGTAGACTGTAGCCTGCAAGGCTACCCTATCCATGGAAGTTTCCAGGAAAGAATACTAAAGTGGTTGCCACTTCTTACTCTAGGGGATCTTCCTGACCCAGAGATTGAACCCACATCTCTTGCATCTTGTGCATTGGCAGGCAGATTCTTTACCAGCTGTGCCAGCTGGAAAGCCCCCGTGCAGATTTCTTCGCTTCCTCAAAATCTCAGCTCTGGGACATGCACCTATTAGGCACCATGGTGAGGTCTCCAGGTTTTGTACAGGTCACTCATATCATTGAGATTGAAGTTAGTTTCTGTTTGTCCTTTAGGTACCAGTTTTTTCTTACTTTCTGCTGCCTCATGCTTATCTTTTTTTTTTCCCCTGATGGCTGTACTTAGTAACTTGTAAGTATTTCAAGTCCATCACCATATGTAGAGGCAAACACCGTTCATGAACTGTTTATGTTCTAGTAATTTCTTTGTTTCATATCACTCATGATAGTTCTGCTTCTTTGATAGACTCCACACTGAAACAGTCTACAAAATATAATTAATTTCTCATAAAAAAATAAGAACTTCCCAATTGTCGTTGCTCTTCTATCCCATGGGTCACATCATGCTGGGAGCTGACCAGTTGCTGAACTGCCTCAGTTCCTAATATTTAGGAGTACACATCTAAAATGCCTAATCAGCTGATAGAGCTGCTGCAGTAAACATCTCTAGACCATAGAAGAGTTAGGGGTCAGGCTTTTTCTGCTTTCACCAAGAGTGTAATTGCTGACTTGGTAAGTCCAGAAATCAAGGATGCCTGGCAAAGAGCATATGCCTTCACATCTGTTGATTTCTGCTTTGTAGAACCCATAGTCCCACGCTGTTTGGTTAGTTAAAAATACCCTACTTTAGAAAGATAGAGTGAGTAGGTTACCATGTCACCCTGTTTCACTGCTGCATCCCCAAATAAACTGGTTTCTATGTTAAGAGCCTAAAACTGGAGAGTGTACTTTGAATAGTTCATGGATTGGTTTAGGGGATTATTCTTGTAGGAGAAGCAGTGGGAGTAATTCTAGGGAATTAAATGAAAACCTGGAGGGGAGTTATGTTTAAACAAGAAAATTGATATGTCAAAATCACAAAGGAAGGCCAAATTTTCCCCAGGACACAAATATTAGTGCGTAAGGCTTGATCTCTAACCTCTGACCCCATACTTTGTGGTGAGGATAAGGAAGAATAGTATGAATATTTTCTGTGGGTTTGTGAAATTATCTTTGATGGTACTGATAGCACCTCAGACTGGTTTTGAAGCTTATTATCTTTATGTTTAGGAACTCTAATTCATATGTTTAGCTGTATAATTGAATTTGCATACTGGAAGACGTAAATTGAAATAAACACATATTTTACTTAAAAAAATACCTGTTGGGCTTCCCCGGTGACTCAATATTAGACAATCCACCTGCCAATACAGAAGGCACAGGTTCGATCCCTGGTCCGGGAGGATGCCACGTGCCACCCAGCAACCAAGCCTGCGCATCACAACTATTGAGCCTGTGCTCTAAGCCTGCGAGCCACAGCTGCTGAAGCCTGCGTGCCCTATGACCGGGGAAGCCACCACAGCAAGAAGCCCACTTACCACAAGCAGAGAGCAGGCCCTGCTTGCCGCAACTAGAGAAAAACCCACACAGCAAAGAAGACCCAGCATTAAATAAATAAATATAATTATTTAAAAAAAAACAGTGATAGAGGACAAAATGAAAAGACAGTCTTCAGAATGGGAGACAATATTTTTAAAAATACATATCAAAATATTTGAGTATTTTACCAAAAGTACCTTTAAAAATTAAAGAGAGAGAGAGAAGGAGAAAGCAAGCAAGCAAGCAAGATGAATCTAGAATTAAAAAGATAAATACTGGCTTTAAAGTCCTTCATTTAGTCCTGTCTGTGTATTGAATATAGGAAGGGAGAAGTGACAATTCTCCCTGCCCCTTCCCTGTATAGCTCCCCAGATTTATACGCCTGGATTTCCTTGCCTAAGGTACAAACTCCTGTGCATGCTTGGTGACAGTTCATCTGGATTGCATTGTATTTTTCTAGGAGGAAAAAGTTATTGCATGTCGAACTGGAGCAAGTATTTGCTATCAGTAAAAAACTGTATGTTCTTTTCGAGAAACTTTATGTTTTCATGCAGAATAATATTTTAAAATATAAATATTTAAAACTTAATAGGGAAATGAAATACCATATGGGGATTATTTTTTCTACATTGTCATACAAACAGGGAAATATTTTTAAAATATCAAAACTAATAAAAATGCATTAGCAATCCTTAGTCTCGAGTTCCTCTGAACCAGTTAGTCGCTAAAAAGGCTTTGGGGGTTGCTATCTGATCCATTGTCA